>NC_089837.1:234457780-235783613 GCF_035609145.1 Eleutherodactylus coqui | reverse complement strand
CCGAAAATTCATCCCGCGCTCGCCGGCAGCCCATTGCTTTCAATGGAGCTGGCTGTATTGCCGGCTCCATTGAATTCAATGGGCTAACATCGTTCTTCTCTACCACAGCTGTTACAGCTAGGGCAGAGGAGAACGATCTTTATGCTGACAGTGCGGGGGGTCTCACTCCCACGCTCGCCGGCAGCCCATTGCTTTTAATGGAGCCGGCTGTATTGCCGGCTCCATTGAATACAATGGGCTAACATCGTTCTTCTCTACCACAGCTGTTACAGCTAGGGCAGAGAAGAACAATCTTTATGCTGACATATTTTTTTTATTTTTTTTTTACACATTTTAGTATGATTTTCAGGTAAGGGCTTATATTTTTAAGCCATTCCCGAAAATTCATTCTGAGATCGCCGGCAGCCCATTGCTTTCAATGGAGCCGGCTGTATTGTATTGCCGGCTCCATTGAATTCAATGGTCAGTGCTCGTTTAATCGAGACGAGTACTGCGTGGTGCTCGTCTCGAGTAACGAGCATCTCGAGCACCCTGAGGGTGCGTTCACACGAACGTATATCGGCTCGGTTTTCACGCCGAGCCGATATACGTTGTCCTCATGTGCAGGGGGGGAGGCTGGAAGAGCCCAGGAGCAGAAACTCAGCTCCCACCCCCTCTCTGCCTCCTCTCCACCCCTCTGCACTATTTGCAATGGGGAGAGGCGGAACGGGGGCGGGGCTAATTCCCAGAACTCAGCCCCGCCCCCGTTCCGCCTCCTCTCATTGCAAATAGTGCAGAGGGGTGGAGAGGAGGCAGAGAGGGGGCGGGAGCTGAGTTTCTGCTTCTGGGCTCTTCCAGCCTCCCCCCCTGCACATGAGGACAATGTATATCGGCTCGGCGTGAAAACCGAGCCGATATACGTTCGTGTGAACGCACCCTCATACTCAAACGAGCATCAAGCTCGGACGAGTATGCTCGCTCATCTCTAATTATAATTATAGCGCAGATTTAGGAAAAATTCTGTAAAAGAAAAACAACCAATCACAGAGCTGCTTTCATTTTTCAAGAGCATTATGAAAAGTGTGAGCTGACTTGTGATTGACTGCTGTAGGCACAATGACAATTTACATTTTAGACAGTTTCATAAATGTCCCTCTAGCTCTATCGAACCATCACACCTGTCAACAATGTGAACTGTACCCATGTTGTTGAGATGTGACTGCAAAACAGGCATTTGACTCTGTGTGCCAGAAACACGTATTCAGTTGAACAGAGTGTGTTTATTGTTCATCAATACTGGCAAACGGGTTCATTTAAACAATGTCAAAGGGCATTCTGGCATAAGTAAGGTGAAGGAAGTGTACCGACAAAAGCCTGTTTTCACAAAATGGTGAAGAATCAGTTAACAGATGTCAAATCAACTGAAGGTTATTTTCCACAAGATGGTGCAATGTGCCTCACATCTACTGCAAGCATAAGCTCTGGATCAACAACCCTCCTGAAGTAATCAGTGACTATAACATATAATATTGTTGCACTTGAGGCCTTAGTCAGACGGGCGTTTTTTTGCGCGATTTGGGCATGCGCATGCGTCCGGCGATTTTTTAAAACCATTGCTTTGCAATGGTATCGGACACATGAGCGCTTTTTATGCGCTCGTCCGATAAATTATAGAACAGAAATCGCAGATCGCACCTATCTGCGATCTGCGATTCCTGTTCTCTTCACTATATGCGCTCAATGGGGCCGGCGGCAGCAGCGCCGACCCCATTGAGAACATACAGAAGACAAATCATTCTTCTCTTCCACAGCTGTAACAGCTGTGGCAGAGAAGAACGATGTTTGCCCATTGAATTCAATGGAGCCGGCAATACAGCTGACTCCATTGAAAGCAATGGGCTGCTGGCGTGCGCGGGATGAATTGTCGGGAAGGGCTTAAATATATAAGCCCTTCCCTGCAATTCATCCAGAAAAGTGTTAAAATAAAAAATATATACATACTCACCTGCTCCCGGCAGCCGGAGTTCCGCGCGGACAGCCTGCAGTGGGTATGAAGGGGGTGTGAGTCAGACCTGCCCCCTGACTGGCTCAGCGCTCATGCGATTTGCGGATGCGCATCCGTCATGCGATCCGCAAATCGCGCGAAAAAACGCCCGTCTGACTAAGGCCTAAGAAAGGCATCCAAGGCCCCCCTTGAACTCTTTTAGTGAATTTGCCATCATCACATCCTCAGGCGGAGAGTTCCATAGTCTTACTGCTCTTACAGTAAAGAACCCTCTTCTATGTTAGTGTACAAACCTTTTTTCCTCTACATGCAGAGAATGCCCCATTGTTACTGTCACAGTCCTTGGTATAAATAGATGATCTCTGTATTGTCCCCTAATATATTTATACATAGTTATTAGGTCGCCCCTCAGCCGTCATTTTTCTAAACTAAATAATCCCAATTTTGATAACCTCTCTGGGTATTGTAGTGAGCCTGTGAGTCTAACAGAGGTTGCAGCCACCAAGCCATGAGTGCCTTCTAATGGTCCTTTTACACAAGATGAGCTTTCAGGCAAACGATGTCCAACAGCTCATCCCAGCGATACGTGTTCTTGTGCTTTTAAATAGGAGTGAGCATTGCTGTCAGAGCTGCCTGATTGGAGGCGGAGCAGGTTGGGGATTGTTTCGGCCCGTCCGTCTTCATTCACAGTAAGCAGGCAGTCATTCATAAGTGGACAACTGCTGTTTACACTGAACATGTTGTTCAGTTTGCTGCATGCAGAAACTGGACGATGAACGAGAAGTGATGTGACTGTAAAACAGATTTTTGACTCTGTCTGCCACAGACACGTATTCAGTTGAACAGAGTGTGTTTAATGTCTGTGAATATCGGTGAATGGGTCCATTGAAACAATGTCAGGGGCATTTTAAAATAAGTGTGATGAAGGAAGTGTACCCGCAAAATTCTGTATTCACAAACTGATGAAGAATCAGTCAACAGGTGACAAATTAAAAGGAGGTTATCTGTTACCCCATCTGAAGCACTACAGACTGCTAAACAAAGGCTCACAGTACTGGCTGCCAGACTAAGGAGATACACCAGAGAAGAAGAGAACAAAAGATAAATGCCCCTCTTCTCCAAAGAACCATCCAAGGTATACTCCGAACTGCAATGCAACAGTGTAGAGGAGAGAAGAAACTGAACAATACTGGAGAACATATGAGAAAAAGAGAAGACACATAACACAATATAAAGTGACTGCAGGACCTGAGAGCTGAGCACAGCAATCTCCCAGAACAGGAGCCAGTTACCATCAGTAGCTGATATCAAACAGCGGATCAAGAACATCAGGAACTGGATAGCACCTGCCCGGACATGATCCACATCTTCTGGCTAGAGACTAACAGTGTCACGGAGAGAGAGAGGGGTGATGCCTAACCATCCCGCCTCTGTCCCCAATTACTAATGGATCAATTACTTCAAGCACACTCACCGCTACCAACTGTCACAACAGAACCTTGATCGATCACTCTAGCGGGATTGCAAACTTGTAGTCGTTAGAATACAGGCTGATTTGTACCCAGCTTTCTGGACTTCTGCACGCATGCAAAGCAAAAGCTCAAATTACCACCTGATCCGGTGTAACGGCTCTTGCACTCTACAATACTCACACGATAAATACTGCTACCACCAGCTTTTACAGCTAAACTGGAACTCAGACTCATGAATTATGAACACAATCTTCGGAGTTATGATTTGTTTTAAAAAAGACTAATCTACTAATAAATTGTGGATTCATTCCAGAAAAGGGCTAGCAGTGCGCATATAAATATATACTAGCTGATATACCCGGCTTCACCCGAGTTAATTTGGTACTGGTGTTTATCTGGTGTTCACACGGAAAATCTTATGAAGTCGTGGTTACTTTAGAGATACTGAGGAAAAACATATGTTCACCATTTGCATAGTTCTCTGCGTTACCCAGGAAACACCACGTGGAGGCAACCACGCGACGTTTCTTTATATAAAATGACATCAGGAAGTGAGAGAATTAGATTACGTACTTAAATTTGGACGCTAATTCTTTTGCGCTTAGAATGGAATAATTGAGTTGGGACCCATTAACTTTTCATATTTATGACACAATCAATGCTTGTGCCAAATTTCCCGTTTCTATGACATCGGGAAGTGAGAGATTTAGATTATGTACGTAAAATTTGGACGCCAATTCTTTTGCGCATAGAATTGAATAATGGAGTTGGGACCCATAAGTTTTTCCTATTTATGACATAATCAATGCTCGTGCCAAATTTCCCGTTTCTATGACACCGGAAAGTGAGAAAATTACATTCCGCACGTAAAATTTGGACGCTAATTCTTTTGCACATAGAATTAAATAATGGAGTTGGTACCCATTAGCTTTTCCTATTTATGACATAATCAATGCTCGTGCCAAATTTCCCGTTTTTATGACACCAGAAAGTGAGAAAATTACATTCCGCACGTAAAATTTTGAACGCTAATTCTTTTGCGCATAGAATTGACTAATGGAGTTGGGACCCATTGGCTTTTCCTATTTATGACATAATCAATGCTCGTGCCAAATTTTCCGTTTCTATGACACCGGAAAGTGAGAAAATTATATTCCGCACGTAAAATTTGGACGCCAATTCTTTTGCGCATAGAATTGAATATTGGAGTTGGGACCCATTAGCTTTTCCTATTTATGACATAATCAATGCTCGTACAAAAATTCCTGTTTCTATGACACCGGAAAGTGAGAAAATTACATTCCACACGTAAAATTTGGACGCTAATTCTTTTGCGCATAGAATTAAATAATGGAGTTGGGACCCATTAGCGTTTCCTATTTATGACATAATCAATGCTCGTGCCAAATTTCCCGTTTCTATGACACCAGAAAGGGAAAAAATTACATTCTGCACGTAAAATTTAGATGCCAATTCTTTTGCGCTAGAATTGAATAATCGAGTTGGGACCTATGAATTTTTCCTATTTATGACATAATCAATGCTAGTGCCAAATTTCACGTTTCAATGACACAGGAAAGTGAGAGAATTACATTCCGAACGTAAAATTTGGATGCTAATTCTTTTGCGCATAGAATTGAATAATCGAGTTGGGACCCATTAGCTTTTCCTCTTTATGACATAATCAATGCTCTTGCCAAATTTCATGTTTCTATGACACCAGAAAGTGAAAAAATTACATTCCACACGTAAAATTTGGACGCCAATTCTTTTGTGCTGGAATTGAATAATCGAGTTGGGACCTATGAACTTTTCCTATTTATGACATAATCAATGCTAGTGCCAAATTTCACGCTTCTATGGCACAGGAAAGTGAGGGAATTAGATTCCGTACATAAAATTTGGACGCTAATTCTTTTGAGCATAGAATTGAATAATCGAGTTGGGACCTATTAACTTTTCATATTTATGACACAATCAATGCTCGTGCCAAATTTCATGTTTCTATCACATTGGGAAGTGAGAGATTTAGATTATGTACGTAAAATTTGGACGCTAATTCTTTTGCGCTTAGAATGGAATAATTGAGTTGGGACCCATTAACTTTTCATATTTATGGCACAATCAATGCTTGTGCCAAATTTCCCGTTTCTATGACATCGGGAAGTGAGAGATTTAGATTATGTACGTAAAATTTGGACGCTAATTCTTTTGCGCATAGAATTGAATAATGGAGTTGGGACCCATTAGCTTTTCCTATTTATGACATAATCAATGCTCTTGCCAAATTTCACGTTTCTATGACACCGGATAGTGAGAAAATTACATTCCGCACGTAAAATTAGGACGCCAATTCTTTTGCGCATAGAATTGAATAATCGAGTTGGCACCCATTAGCTTTTCCTATTTATGACATAATCAATGCTCGTACAAAAACTCCTGTTTCTATGACACCAGAAAGTGAAAAAAATTACATTCCGCACGTAAAATTTCGACGCTAATTCTTTTGCGCTAGAATTGAATAATCAAGTTGGGACCTATGAATTTTTCCTATTTATGACATAATCAATGCTAGTGCCAAATTTCACGTTTCTATTACAGGAAAGTAAGAGAATTAGATTCCGTACGCAAAATTTGGACGCCAATTCTTTTGCGCATAGAATTAAATAATGGAGTTGGGACCCATTAGCGTTTCCTATTTATGACATAATCAATGCTCGTGCCAAATTTCCCGTTTCTATGACACCAGAAAGTGAAAAAATTACATTCTGCACGTAAAATTTAGATGCCAATTCTTTTGCGCTAGAATTGAATAATCGAGTTGGGACCTATGAATTTTTCCTATTTATGACATAATCAATGCTAGTGCCAAATTTCACGTTTCAATGACACAGGAAAGTGAGAGAATTACATTCCGAACGTAAAATTTGGATGCTAATTCTTTTGCGCATAGAATTGAATAATCGAGTTGGGACCCATTAGCTTTTCCTCTTTATGACATAATCAATGCTCTTGCCAAATTTCATGTTTCTATGACACCAGAAAGTGAAAAAATTACATTCCACACGTAAAATTTGGACGCCAATTCTTTTGTGCTGGAATTGAATAATCGAGTTGGGACCTATGAACTTTTCCTATTTATGACATAATCAATGCTAGTGCCAAATTTCACGCTTCTATGGCACAGGAAAGTGAGGGAATTAGATTCCGTACATAAAATTTGGACGCTAATTCTTTTGAGCATAGAATTGAATAATCGAGTTGGGACCTATTAACTTTTCATATTTATGACACAATCAATGCTCGTGCCAAATTTCATGTTTCTATCACATTGGGAAGTGAGAGATTTAGATTATGTACGTAAAATTTGGACGCTAATTCTTTTGCGCTTAGAATGGAATAATTGAGTTGGGACCCATTAACTTTTCATATTTATGGCACAATCAATGCTTGTGCCAAATTTCCCGTTTCTATGACATCGGGAAGTGAGAGATTTAGATTATGTACGTAAAATTTGGACGCTAATTCTTTTGCGCATAGAATTGAATAATGGAGTTGGGACCCATTAGCTTTTCCTATTTATGACATAATCAATGCTCTTGCCAAATTTCACGTTTCTATGACACCGGATAGTGAGAAAATTACATTCCGCACGTAAAATTAGGACGCCAATTCTTTTGCGCATAGAATTGAATAATCGAGTTGGCACCCATTAGCTTTTCCTATTTATGACATAATCAATGCTCGTACAAAAACTCCTGTTTCTATGACACCAGAAAGTGAAAAAAATTACATTCCGCACGTAAAATTTCGACGCTAATTCTTTTGCGCTAGAATTGAATAATCAAGTTGGGACCTATGAATTTTTCCTATTTATGACATAATCAATGCTAGTGCCAAATTTCACGTTTCTATTACAGGAAAGTAAGAGAATTAGATTCCGTACGCAAAATTTGGACGCCAATTCTTTTGCGCATAGAATTGAATAATCGAGTTGGGACCCATTAGCGTTTCCTCTTTATGACATAAACAATGCTCGTGCCAAATTTCCCGTTTCTATGACACCAGAAAGTGAAAAAATTACATTCCGCACGTAAAATTTGGACGCCAATTCTTTTGTGCTAGAATTGAATAATCGAGTTGGGACCTATGAACTTTTCCTATTTATGACATAATCAATGCTAGTGCCAAATTTCACGTTTCTATGACACAGGAAAGGGAGAGAATTAGATTCCGTACATAAAATTTGGATGCTAATTCTTTTGCGCATAGAATTGAATAATCGAGTTGGGACCCATTAACTTTTCATATTTATGACACAATCAATGCTCGTGCCAAATTTCATGTTTCTATCACATTGGGAAGTGAGAGATTTAGATTATGTACGTAAAATTTGGACGCCAAGTCTTTTGCGCATAGAATTGAATAATGGAGTTGGGACCCATTAGCTTTTCCTATTTATGACATAATCAATGCTCGTGCCAAATTTCCTGTTTCTATGACACCGGAAAGTGAGAAAATTACATTCCGCACGTAAAATTTGGACGCTAATTCTTTTGCGCATAGAATTGAATAATGGAGTTGGGACCCATTAGCTTTTCCTATTTATGACATAATCAATGCTCCTGCCAAATTTCGAGTTTGTATAACATTGGGAAGTGAGAGATTTAGATTCCGTACGTTAAATTTTGACGCCAATTCTTTTGCGCTAGAATTGAATAATCAAGTTGCGACCCATTTACTTTTCCTATTTTGGAGATAATCTATGCTTGTTCCAAATTTCATGTTTCTACGACATCGGGAAGTTGGAGAACTTTTGGCGAGTCAGTGAGTGAGTGAGTGAGTCAGTGAGGGCTTTCGTCTTTATATATATATACTAGCTGATATACCCGGCTTCGCCCGAGTTAATTTGGTACTGGTGTTTATCTGGTGTTCACATGGAAAATCTTATGAAGTCGTGGTTACTTTAGAGATACTGAGGAAAAAGATATGTTCACCATTTTGCATAGTTCTCTGCGTTACCCAGAAAACACCACGTGGAGGTAACCATGCAACGCTTCCTTTTTATAAAATGACATCAGGAAGTGAGAGAATTAGATTACATACATAAAATTTGGACACTAATTCTTTTGCGCTTAGAATTGAATAATCGAGTTGGGACCCATTAACTTTTCATACTTATGACACAATCAATCCTTGTGCCAAATTTCATGTTTCTATGACATTGGGAAGTGAGAGATTTAGATTATGTACGTAAAATTTAGACGCTAATTCTTTTGCGCATAGAATTGAATAATGGAGTTGGGACCCATTAGCTTTTCCTATTTATGACATAATCAATGCTTGTGCCAAATTTCCCGTTTCTTTGACACCGGAAAGTGAGAAAATTACATTCCGCACGTAAAATTTGGACGCTAATTCTTTTGCGCATAGAATTGAATAATGGAGTTGGGACCCATTAGCTTTTCCTATTTATGACATAATCAATGCTCGTGCCAAATTTCCCGTTTCTATGACACCGGAAAGTGAAGAAATTACATTCCGCACGTAAAATTTGGACGCTAATTCTTTTGCGCATAGAATTGAATAAAGGAGTTGGGACCCATTAGCTTTTGCTATTTATGACAGAATCAATGCTCGTGCCAAATGTCCCGTTTCTATGACACCGGAAAGTGAAAAAATTACATTCCGCGCGTAAAATTTGGACGCTAATTCTTTTGCGCATAGAATTGAATAATGGAGTTGAGACCCATTAGCTTTTCCTATTTATGACATCATCAATGCTCGTGCCAAATTTCCTGTTTCTATGACATTGGAAAGTGAAAAAATTACCTTCCGCACGTAAAATTTCAACGCCAATTCTTTTGCGCTACAATTGAATAATCGAGTTGGGACCCATTAGCTTTTCCTATTTATGACATAATCAATGCTCGTGCCAAATTTCCCGTTTCTATGACACCGGAAAGTGAAAAAATTACATTCCGCACGTAAATTTGGACGCTAATTCTTTTGCGCTTAGAATTGAATAATGGAGTTGGGACCCATTAGCTTTTCCTATTTATGACATAATCAATGCTTGTGCCAAATTTCCTGTTTCTATGACACCAGAAAGGGAAGAAATTATATTCCGTACGTAAAATTTGGACGCCAATTCTTTTGCACATAGAATTGAATAATTGAGTTGGGACCCATTAGCTTTTCCTATTTATGACATAATCAATGCCCGTGCCAAATTTCCCGTTTCTATGACACCGGAAAGTGAAAAAATTACATTCCGTATGTAAAATTTTGACGCCAATGCTTTTGCGCTAGAATTGAATAATCGAGTTGGGACCCATTAGCTTTTTCTATGTATGACATAATCAATGCTCGTGCCAAATTTTCCGTTCCTATGACACCGGAAAGGGAAGAAATTACATTCCGTACGTAAAATTTTGACGCCAATTCATTTGCGCATAGAATTGAATAATCGAGTTGGGACCTATGAACTTTTCCTATTTATGACATAATCAATGCTCGTGCCAAATTTCCTGTTTCTATGACACCGGAAAGTGAGAAAATTAGATTCCGTACGTAAAATTTGGACGCTAATTCTTTTGCGCATAGAATTCAATAATCGAGTTGGGACCCATTAACTTTTCCTATTTATATCCTAATTAGAGATGAGCTTGATACTCGTTCGAGTATTAGGGTGTTCGAGATGCTCGTTACTCGTAACGAGTACCACGCGATGTTCGAGTTACTTTCATTTTCTTCCCTGAGAAATTTGCGTGCTTTTCTGGCCAATAGAAAGACAGGGAAGGCACTACAACTTCCCCCTGCGACGTTCAAGCCCTATACCACCCCCCTGCAGTGAGTGGCTGGCGAGATTAGGTGTCACCCGAGTATTAAAATCTGCCGGCCCGCGGCTCGCCACAGATGCGTTCTCACTTAGCTGAGGGAAAGTGCTGTTGATGCCGGGGCTGCTATAGGGAGAGTGTTAGGAGTGATTTTAGGCTTCAAGAACCCCAACGGTCCTTCTTCTCTATATGCGCTCAATGGGGCCGGCGGCAGCAGCGCCGACCCCATTGAGAACATATAGAAGACAAATCATTCTTCTCTGCCACAGCTGTAACAGCTGTGGCAGAGAAGAACGATGTTTGCCCATTGAATTCAATGGAGCCGGCAGTACAGCCGACTCCATTGAAATCAATGGGCTGCCGACGATCGCGGGATGAATTGTCGGGAAGGGCTTAAATATATAAGCCCTTCCCTGCAATTCATCCAGAAAAGTGTTAAACTAAAAAATATATATATACTGACCTGCTACCGGCAGCCGGAGTTCCGCGCGGCCGTCCTGCAGTGGGTGTGAAGGGGGTGTGAGTCAGACCTGCCCCCTGATTGGCTCAGCGCTGAGCCAATCAGAGGCAGGTCTCACTCACACCCATTCAGTTGGTGTGAAGGGGGTGTGAGTCAGACCTGCCCCCTGATTGGCTCAGCGCTGAGCCAATCAGGGGGCAGGTCTGACTCACACCCCCTTCACACCCACTGCAGGACGGCCGCACGGAACTCCGGCTGCCGGGAGCAGGTCAGTATATATATATTTTTTAGTTTAACACTTTTCTGGATGAATTGCAGGGAAGGGCTTATATATTTAAGCCCTTCCCGACAATTCATCCCACACTCGCCCGCAGCGCATTGCTTTCAATGGAGCGGGCTGTATTGCCGGCTCCATTGAATGCAATGCGCTGGACAGTTCCCCCCGATTTTCGGGCATCGGTCACGCGATTTGCGGATGCGCATCCGTCATGCGATCCGCAAATCGAGCGAAAAAACGCCCGTCTGACTAAGGCCTTAGTCAGACGGGCGTTTTTCGCGCGATTTGCGCATGCGTCCGGCGAATTTTTATCGGACACATGAGCGCTTTTTATGCGCTCGTCCGATAAATTATAGAACAGAAATCGCAGGTCGCACCTATCTGCGATTCCTGTTCTCTTCTCTATATGCGCTCAACGGGGCCGGCGGCAGCAGCGCCGACCCCATTGAGAACATATAGAAGAGAAATCATTCTTCTCTGCCACAGCTGTAACAGCTGTGGCAGAGAAGAACGATGTTAGCCCATTGAATTCAATGGAGTCGGCTGTATTGCTGGCTCCATTGAATTCAATGGGTTAACATCGTTCTTCTCTGCCACAGCTGTTACTGCTGCGGCAGAGAAGATCGATCTTTATGCTGACAGTGTGTGGGGGGGGGGGGGGGCCCACTCTTGCCGCTATTGTGGCTTAATAGTGGGACCTGTGAACTTGAGATGCAGCCCAACATGTAGCCCCTCGCTTGCCCTATCCGTTGCTGTGTCGTTCCCATCACTTTCTTGAATTGCCCCGATTTTCACAAATGAAAACCTTAGCGAGCATCGGCGATATACAAAAATGCTCGGGTCGCCCATTGACTTCAATGGGGTTTGTTACTCGAAACGAACCCTTGAGCATCGCGAAAATTTCGTCCCGAGTAACGAGCACCCGAGCATTTTGGTGCTCGCTCATCTCTAATCATAATCAATGCCCATGCCAAATTTTACGTTTCTAAGGCATTGGGAAGTGACAGATTTAGATTATGTACGTAAAATTTCGACGCCAATTCTTTTGCGCTAGAATTGAATAATCGAGTTGGGACCCAATTACTTTTCCTATTTTGGAGATAATCTATGCTCGTGCCAAAATTCATGTTTCTACGATATCGGGAAGTTGGAGAACTTTTGGCGAGTCAGTGAGTCAGTCAGTGAGTCAGTCAGTGAGTCAGTGAGGGCTTTCAGCTTTATATATATATATATATATATATATATATATATATATATATATATATATATATATAACACAAAAGATATACAAAAAGGTTATTACATGGGAGTATAAGGAAATATCGGTATACACAACAAAACAGTACTTAAAAATAACAGGAGGAAAATACCGGATTCGGAATACATGACCCAAGATTCTGATTGGTGGAGTAACTGGAAACCAAACGAGATAGTCCATATGCAGCAGCATACCTCCATCGTCTGGCCCTGGGTCTCTCTGAGACCTTGAGTTTTAACAATTTCCCAGAACACACCTCCCCCACCCCCTCAGAGGTAATTCAGAGAAGTGTGGAGTAAATGCGTATGGACTTGTAGAAAACCATAATTCCCCATTTCGGCCATATCTTCACAGAGTAGCTTTTGATCGAGAAGATATTTCTGGCATATTTCCGTTCATCATTTTATCTATTCATTGATATCAAGCGTGACACGTAAATTATAACCACGTATGGGGATATGCAGTTTAAGGGTGCTCCGAGGCTCATACTAAACTGTGTGTGGGTGCGTTTTATTCAGCCGTGCCGCCCTATTCTGAAAATATAATTCATATTGGGCTAGGACCTCCATTTGTCCAAGAATCTTTATTAATAAATTTCCCCTTTATTTAATTGCTGGTGCCTAAACAGCTGGGAGAACTCAGCTTTTGGGTGCGTTCACACGAGCGCATAAACGGCGCGTTTTTGCGACCAAACGTATATACGTGACCATCTGTGCCGATGGTTTCGAATGTATTCGTTCACATGGGCGATTTTACGGCGCGTAAAAACGGCAACCCCTCAGAAAACCGAACATACGCGACCGAAATACGTGCCGACGTATATTCGATGGCCGAAAAGATGGTTTGAAAAGTAGGAAAAAACGAAAATACGCTTTCTAGCTCTGGTCGTGATCGGCGAAAAACGTTCTTTCCGGCGATTATACGCTGCGCACGTGCGAACGTAAATATGCCTACGCTCGTGTGAACGCACCCTTTAGATGAATGAGCTTCCTGAGACTTCATTAACAGGTAAACAATGAACACAATGCAGTGTCTGCATGCTAATTCTAACTAAGCAGACATTTGGAGCTAGGAGACTTGGGGAGAATGGAGGGCTTATTTACATCACAGCTAAGGTGAGGTAATACAGTTACCTTTCAAAATGCAAATATCCTGCAAGGGGGGAGGAAATAGGTGAGGGGAACTGCATGTGGATACAAAAAAAAGTGGAGGCTGAACATAGGTCTAAGGCCTGAAATATAGAACAAAATGGCTGACGGCCTAACAGTCTCCATATCACAAACAGCAGTACATGTACGCTTAGCAATACACATGAACCAGGTGATAGGGGTCAAAGCCACCTTCGTAAATGAAACTTAGAGCATCTAGGAGTACATTAATAAGACAGCACCCAAAGATGAACTACTGAATCTGCAGCATCAGATATGGAAGAACAACATGAAGAAATACTATGGCACGATTAGCCCCTGCATGGGATCCTTTTGGGTATCTAGATACGGACAGACGAACAGGTATTGACCAACCAACCGGACATTGGGTAATTGACAAACACCCGAAGACAGCGGTTGTGATAGATGCAATAGTTCCAAGTGACTGCAACATCAGGAAACTTAAGAAGTGTCATGTCCTGAAGAAGAACTAGAGAGGATGTGAAAAGTGAAGGCCAAATTAGTCCCCTGAGTGGTGGGAGCACTTGGTGCTGTAACCCTTAAGTATCGAAGCACACTGTCCAGAAGAGTGTAATACCAGGAACAGTCAGGATCCTGAGCAGAACCTTCAAACTTCCAGGCCTCTGGTAGTGGACCTGAGGTTGCGGAAGACACATATCACCCATAAGAGTGAGAATAATATCTTTATATAATATCCATATACTATTCCATTATGAAGTGGCTGACTGGAACATTTGGAACAAAAACTTGTCTATTATTCGCAATTTTTCCATCCAACTATTCACTGTAAATCAACTTTAGATTAGATCCGAATATATTCTGTAACCCCTTAACGACCAGCCCATAGTGTTTTTACGTCCTCCCGAAGTGGGCTTTATTCTCTGAGGACGTAAAAACATGTGTCCTGCAGAGAATAAAGCCCCTCGGGCTCTGGACGTGACAGCTCCATGCTGTCGGTGCGCCGAGTACCACGATCGCCTTTATCCAATGGATAACGGCGATCGCGGAAAAGTGAAAAAAAAGTTGAAAAAAGCTAAGTTTTACCTCCCCTCATGGATCGGATCCATGAGGGGAGGTGAAAATACTCAACTCGGTCCTCCCCGATGTCCCACTGTCCCGGGACCCGAAGTCGCCTTCTGCGCATGACTGATGTCGGGCGTGTGCACAGAGGGGCTTGAGCCCCGGGAAATTCAAAATCCCTCTGCTCCTGGCTGCCATGTGTAGCCAGGAGCAGAGGGATGTCATCCAGCATGTGATCACTGTTATCCAATGGATAACAGTGATCATGTAAAGTAAAAAAAAGTGTAAAAAAGTTTTAAAAAAAGTAAAAAAAAGTTTTAAAAAAGTTAAAAAACCTTACGTTTCATCTCCCCTCACGGATTATATCCGTGAGGGAGGATGAAAGTATGTTCATAAGGCCCCCGGATTTATCCGCGGACCTTACCCCAGCTTCTGTGCACACGCCTGTTGCCAAAATGGCGGACGCATGCGCAAAAGCTGTGGATTGCCAGGATAATTTAAATTCTCCCTGCTCCTGGCTACAAAGCGTAGCCAAGAGCCTGGAGATTTCGCGGAGGGCCATGGTGAGCGGTTCCTGGTCACGTGTTCCCCGTTATCCAATAATGGCGGTCACGTAAAAGAAAAAAAAAATTTGAAGTTTCATCTCCCCTCACAGATGTGATTGGTGAGAGGAGATGAAACTTTTTACTGGAGGCCTCTGTATTTGAACCCTGACGCGATCCTCCTCCGTGAACCTTCCCGAATTCTGCACATGCGATTGCCGGCAAAAAGCCGGACACATGCGCAGGAGTCAGGGAGCCCAGGAAATTTAACCCCTTAGTGACGGCGCTATCGTAAAACTATGTCCTGCTGTTGCAGGACGTGTATGGAGGGAGGTAGCGCCGCTATCTCCCTCCATACAGCGCGGGCGTCAGCTGTTTATTACAGCTGACACCCGCGGGCAATAGCCGCGCTCGCGGCTGTTAACCCTTTAAATGCCCCTGTCAATTCTGACAGCGGCATTTAAATCCCCCAAACGCTGTTTGGGGGTCCGCACGACCCCCCCGCGGTGAGATCGGGGGAGCCGTGCAGGTGTCATGGCAGCCGGGGGCCTAATGAATGGCCCCAGGGCTGCCTTAGCAGACTGCCTATCAAGCTATCCACACAGGGTGGCTTGATAGGCTGCCTGTAAAAAAGCAGTACGACGTAAGGCTATAGCATTACGTCATACTGCAGGAGCGATCAAAGCATCGCATGTTAAAGTCCCCCAGGGGGACTTCAAAGTAAAGTAAGAAAAAAGATCAATAAAGTTTTTTAAATTGTTAAAAAAAAAAGTTATAAAAGTTTAAATCACCCCCCTTTTGCCATATCAATTATTAAAAAATCTAAATCATAAAATAAAAATATGCATTTGGTATCTCTGCGTCCGTAAAAGTCCGATCTATCAAAGTAGTGCATTATTTTTCCTGCACGGTGAACGTCGTCCGAAAAAAAAAAATAAAGAACGCCAGAATTACACTTTTTTAGTTACCCTGTCTTCCAGAAAAAATGCAATAAAAAGCGATCAAAAAGTTGTATGTATTCCAAATTGACACTATCGTAAACTACAGGGCATCCCGCAAAAATTGAGCCCTTGCACAACTACGTCGATAAAAAAATAAAAAAGTTATTGCGCGCACAAAATGACCGCAAAAAATAATTGAAAAAAATTAAATATCTTAAAAAAAAAAATACAAGTACTACAGCAAAAAAAAAACTATATAAGTTTGGTATCGTAGTAATCATACTGACCCATAGAATAAAAATATCAGGTCGTTTTTGTTGCAGTTTGTGCGCCGTAGAAACAGGATGCACCGAAAGATGGTGGAATGTCGTTTTTTTTTTTCCATTTCTCTCTGCTAAGAATTTTTAAAAAGTTTTTCAGTAAATTATATGGTACAATAAATAGTGCCATTGAAAAATACAAATCGTCCCGCAAAAAACAAGCCCTCATACAGCGATGTCGATGGATAAATAAAGGAGCTACGATTTTTTAAAAGGGAGTAGGAAAAAACAAAAATGGAAAAAAGCAAAAAAGCTCCGTCACTAAGGGGTTAAAATCTCCTTGCTCTCAGCGACCAACGGTCACCGAGAGCCTGGAGCAGTGACAGGTGGCCTCGTTGAGCGGTCCCCGGTCACGTAATAAAAAAGTAGCGCTCTAACATAGGTCGGTCTCACATGACCGGATAGGAATTACAGATTCTGCATGCGCCTGATCCGCGCTATTATGCAGATCAATCGCATTGGATTACACAATTCCGCTCACATTAGTGGGTTGGAATTGTGTAATCCACTTGCAGAAAAGAGAACGCAGCAGGTTCTATTTTACCGCGGATATCTGCAACATAGAGCCCATTGTGCTCCATGGTCGCGGATATACCCGCAGCCCATACGCAACTACATTGTGTACGGGCTGCGGGTACCTGCGTCATCGCTAAGTGACAGTGCGGGAAATACAAACAAAAAAAAGGTGTACTGCGCATGACCGCCCGTGTAAGTATGCAGTTATGAGCAGTACATTACGCGGCCGTACGCAGGGTCACAGCTGGGATCTGCTGCGGGCCTCCACAAGCGGATTCCACCTACGGCTGCGTGAGCCCGGCGTTATTCAGACCGCTACCTGTAATACGTATTTTACAAGAAGCCCCGGGAATGCTTGCCTTCATGCAGTTCCAGGAGCAGCTTGTTGAGCGCCTTCTGTGTGTGACCGCCCCACCTCCACAAGCTTACGAAGACTCACGGAACGCCACTTTTTACACCCCATACCCGCCACTGAGGTCAAGAAATGACCCCCAAAAAGCATGAGAGGAGGGGAGATACTGGTTTTATTGCCCCATGTGCCCATCCCAACCAGCCTCCGTAATTACCCCTGTCTTCGGAAATACCACACAGTTCACATTATTACTTTTATCTAAGATTTGCGAACACTGAAAAGGGCGCAGAGTGTGTGTGTGTGGGGGGGAGGGGCGGAGGGGAAAATTTTTAGGGAGTCAATTTTTATTCCGTACAGATAATCAATGGGGCCTGGAATTTATTCAATTGTGCCCTGAAATCCAACGGGTGTTCCCTCCTTTATAGGCCTTGCCATGGGTCCTGTAAGTAAATTAGGGCCACAATGGGTATGTTTCTGAACATGGGACAAACGGAGGGATCCATTTGGGGGTGAACATCTTCATTCCTATGTACCCTGTACAAAAAAACTGTTTTTAAATTTAAAAAATTGACAAAAAAATTGAAAATCGTAACTTTTTCCTTCTGCTTTGCTTAGATTAATTCAAATACTGTGGGGTCAAAATACGCAGTACACCCCTAGATGAATTTGTTAAGGGGTCTAGTTTTAAAAATGGGGTCATTTGAGGGGGTTCTTTATAGTTTTGGCCGCTCAATAGCTCTATAAGTGGGCAATGGGGCCTAGAATTTATTCAGTTGTACCCTGAAATCCAACGGGTATTCCTTTCATTGTAGGCCTAGCCATGTGTCCTGTAAGTAGATTAGGGCCACAATGGGTATGTTTCTGAACACGGGACAAACAGGGGTATCCATTTTGGGGTGAAAGTCTTCATTTATACATGTGCTGTACAAAAAAATCTGTTTTTAAATTGACGCAATAGCCCAAAAAATGAAAATCGTAATTTTTTCTTACCGCTTTGCTTAGATCTATTCAAAAATTGTGGGACTTCAAGCAAAATCTATGTTCTGAAAGCCACTGACTACTCCTTTCATTTTGGGCCCTGTTGTGCATCCAGACATAAGATTAGGGCCACAATGGGTATGTCTCTGAACACAGGACAAACAGGGGTATCCATTTTTGGGTGCAAGTCTTCATTCATATGTGTGCTGTACAAAAAAAGCTGTTTTTAAAATGACAGAATTGCCAAAAAAAAGAAAATCACAATTTTTTCCTTTTGCTTGGCTTGAATTCATTCAAAAACTGTGGGGTCAAAATATGCAGTACACCCTTAGATAAATTTCTTAAGGGGTCTAGTTTTCAAAATGGGGTCATTTGTGGGGGTTTTCTATGGTTTTGGGCACTCAAGAACTCTATATGTGTGCTATGGGGCCTAAAAGGATTTTAAGCAAAATTTCTGTTTTGAAAGACACTGACTACTCCTTTCATTTTGGGCCCCGTTGTGGACTCAGATATAACAATAGGGCCACAATGGGTATGTTTCTGAACACGGGAGAAACAGGGGTATCCATTTTGGGGTGTAAATCCTCATGTTCATGTAAACTATAGGAAAAAAAAATGTCTTTAAAATGACAGATTTGCAAAAATATGAAATTTTACTTTTTCTCCTCTAAATTGAATTAATTCCTGAAAAAAACTGTGGGGTCAAAATACTCATGACACCCCTCAGTGAATACACTAAGGGGTGTCGTTTTTAAAATGGGGTCATTTGTGAGGGTATCTATTATTCTGACACTCATGAGCCTTTCCAATCTTGGCTTGGTGTAGGAAAACAAAGTGTTCCTCAAAATGCTAAAAAGTAATGTTAAATTTGTACGTCTCCTAAATGGTTAAAAAAAACGAAAGTTTTTCCAATGTGCGCCCAAAATAAAGTAAACGGGTGGAAATATATATCTTAGCAAAAATTTCTATATTATGTTTGCACATATTTAAGATATTGCAGTTGGAAATGTGAAAAAATGACGATTTTTTCAAAATTTTCCCAACTTTGTCGCTTTTAATAAATAAACATAATAAATAAAATTCTATCGGTCTGTTTTTTCCGCCTAAATGAAGTACAACATGTGGCGAAAAAACAATGTCAGAATCGCTTGGATATGTAAAACCTTTCTGGTGTTTTTCCATGTTAAAGTGACACATGTCAGATTTGCAAAATTTGGCCTGGTCATTAAGGCGCAAACAGGCTTTGTCACTAAGGGGTTAAATATTCTCGCAAATGTTGTCATAAATCTGGTTATGACAAGTAAACGTGTAAAGTACAGTATAAAAATGAGTTTGATAATTAAATAATCAACATGATGAATGATTTCTAGTATGTCAAAGATGGTGCTGGACTGGAATTTTTTCCGTTGAAGTCTTCAGAAAAGGTCATGCTACTTGTGAAAACTATAGAATGCACTTCATTCCTTAAAGAGGAAAAACCAGACTGAGTGGTTGCTAAATAGATGTAGTAAAGAGAACACGCTAACTTTATCTAACTTTGACCATATTTTTCCGAGTACAGTCTGTGGGACACACAGCTTATAATCATGATGGACATGCTTCTTCATATCATGTCCATAGGTTTCTACTGGGCAGCTGTACAGACGTGTGATGGCAGTGAGGATGCCGCAGCTTATCTACCAGGAGACATTGTGATTGGTGGTCTTTTTCCTATCCATAATCGGGTAAAAAATTTATTGGAGAAAACAGAAAATAGTAGTTTCCTGTGTGACAGGTTAGTAATAATGTTTTCTTTTGTTTAATAGAAATGTATCTATGACTGCTTTTTTATTTTTGTCTATAAATATGACGTACTTTATTCATGTATCAAACTGGCATTTAATAAAAGATGTCAGCCTTTCTCCGTGAAGGTTAATGGAGGTTTTTGGGTAAAGATTTGGTGAAGGCTAGCTTCCAGAAACTGTCATGTAATACTATGCTTTCTCCACCACTTGCCTGCCACTAAATGATGATGAGAGGCTCTTATTTCTTTAACCCCTTTAATGACATGGCCTATTTTGGGCTTAGGGACGCAACGATTTTTGGCGGATTTTCATCTCCATTTTTCAAAAGTCATAACTTTTTTACTTTTCCGTCGATGCGGCCGTATAAGGGCTTGTTTTTTGTCTGGCGAACTGTAGTTTTTATCGGTGCCATTTTTGGGTGCATTAACCATATTGTAAAACTTTTATTATTTTTTTTATGATAACAGGGAGAGAAAATGCATCAATTCTGCCATAGATTTTTGGTTTGTTTTTTACAGCGTTAATCATGCAGCATAAATGACACAATCCATTTTTTCTGCGGGACGGTACGGTTACAACAATACCAAAATTCTTATATTTTTTTTAGGTTTTTTTCACTTTTCTGCAATAAAAACCCTTTTTTTGGAAATATTTTTTTTCTAAATTGCTGCATTCAAAGTCCTGTAATTTTTTATATTTTTCTATATAGGGAGCTCTATGAGGGCTTATTTTTTGCGAGACGAGCTGTAGTTTTTATTGGTACCATTTTGCGGAATATATGGCTTTTTTAATCACTTTTATTGCATTTTTTTGGGAGCATTGCCTCTGTTTTTTACCATTTTTTTAACGCTTTTTGCCGTGCAGAATAAAAAGCATGTTCAACTTATTCTACACTTCATTACAGATGCGTCGATACCAAATATGTGCCATTTTAATTTTTAGCTTTTTTTATGCTAATATGAGAAAAAACATAAAAAAGGTTTTTTTAAAATTTTTCTTTTTTTTTTACATTTTTATTATCTTTTTTTTACACCATCTATGTCTACAGCGATCACATTATTATATCGCGAGAGCCCGGCAACTTCACAGAGGGAGTGCGCTCCCTCTGTGAACCCTTTCCCCTGCCGCGATCTACATAGATCGTGGCAGGGGAGAGGTTAACAGCGGGGGGCGATGCATCCCCCCTGACTGACAGCCGCCTCCCGCTGCGGGATAGCGCGAGATCTGTCATGATCTCGCGCTATCCCTATGACTTAAAGGTACATCCTTTTGCGGGAAGTATCCCGCTCCCATGACGTACCCTTACATCATGGGGAGGGAAGGGGTTAATGCTGTTTTTATACTGCAGCTGAATGACAGTGTGTGGGTTCCACATGATGTTACCAAGACCTGTGATTGTTACTGTTACTGTATAGCAGTCACAGGGAAGACCCAGTAAGATAGCGCTATTGTCTTGACCCCTTGGATGCCACAGTCAATAGCGACAAGGCATCTAGGGGGCTCCCTCTGTGACCCTGTATTTGCCTCCATGTTTGCTGTCATTGGTTTTATTTTCTACTGGGTAAATACTGATCAGTATTTTCCAAAAGGAAAATACCAATGAATACAAATATAGAGGCAAATATGGAAAATCAGCAGCTGATTTTTGCATCTACATCGGAATACATGACATGGTTAGTGCACCCTAACACTATATCCCCCATGATGTCATGTAAGACCTTTGGGGTCTTTCACTTTGTCTTTTTATTCATTTCACACTTTTCCACAGAACTGGAGCATCCAGAGCCTCATTTACAGGGGAAAACATCCCCTTGTAGTGACATTAGTCACTGGCGGAGCGGGTCTGGGTCTGCCAAAACCTTGCAGCAGTGATGGCAAACCTTTTAGAGACCGAGTGCCCAAACTGCAACCCAAAACCCACTTATTTAACGGAAAAAGTGCCAATACATCAAGGGGCGGGGCTTATCACAACATATGATTTTTACCTCCATCGTTATAAAAAGGACAGGGTGGCTTCAAAATAGACAGGGTGCAGATTTTTACTGCTTTTTGGATGCGGAAATGGTTCAGAATTTTCCACGGTAATAGTGACCCTCACACAGTGGCCCCTAGTGGTAACAGTGACCCCCACAGTGGCCCCAGCGGTAACAGTGACCCCCTCAGCAGCCCCAGCGGTAATAGTGACATCCCACAGTGGCCCTAGTAGTAATAGTGAAATCCCACAGTGGCACCAGTAGTAATATTGACAACCCACAGCAGCCCCAGCGGTAATAGTGACATCCCACAATGGCCCCAGTGGTAATAGTGACATCCGACAGTGGCCCCAGTAGTAATAGTGATACCCCACAGCGGCCCCCAGTAGCAATAGTGACAACGTACAGCATCCCCCAGTAGTAATACTGACACCCCATAGCGGCCCCTAGTAGTAATAGTGACACCCCACAGTGGCTCCCAGTAGTAATAGTGACATCCCACATCGGCCCCCAGTAGTAATAGTTGCACCCCACAGTGGCCCCTAGTAGTAATAGTGCCCCCCCCCCCAGCGGCCCCAGTAGTGATAGTGACCCCCTGAGACCCATATACTTACTCCTCGTGGAAGCGCCGCTGTTCCTCTGCTCGACGCTGCTAGCAGCGCTGATTCCAGTTGCACACTGTGATGTCAGTGTACTGCTGGACGCCTGCTCGCCCTGCTCTCGTGCAACCTAAGAGGAGACGTCAAGGGAGGGGGGAGGAGGATCCCGTCTGCACACTGACGTCACAGTGTGCGCCGGGATCAGCACTGCTGAGTGAATACTGGCAGGGGAGCCACAGTGTTTAGTCTTAATGGGTTAAACAGTTTAAAAACTGTGCAGACATATTTGTCCCACTTCATGGTTTTTCAGAGAGAGGCTATATAAATGATCACTCTTTTCCATACAGCGATCTGCTAGTGTTTGGTAACCATGCTGGCTCCTCTGGAGCATGGAGCAGGCAATTCTCCTGTACACAGGCAGTACAGTCAACATACCACTTGCTTAAAAGCGGTGTATGTATTTCACTTAGGATCCTTGAGAAATGCTTCCCACAACTATTTAAACCAAAATTTGTTGATAAAATATATTAAAAAATCATTAAAATCACATATCCCAAACAAATATGAAAGTATAGTTACTTTTTAATCATGACACAATCATACAGGGCAGTACTGTAATCTCTTACATGGCAATAGTACAATTAAGCCTCATGTCCACGGGGAAATTCAGGCCAGCACAGATTTTCCATGCAGAATCCCGCAGCGGGTCCCTCCTGCCCCGCAGACATGAGGCTTCAAAATCGATTATACTTACCTGTCTGGACGCTGCGGATCTCCCGTCCGTCGTGGCTGGATCTTCTTTCTTCGGCCCAGTGGATGTGCTCGGCACGCCGGCAGTGTGTCGTGCGCATGCGCCGTGCACATTTTTTCTTTTCTGAACTCCTGCTCTCCTGCAGTCCCGCGGCACAGCACAAATACAGCTGTGGGTGTGCAGCAGGACCAGACGGCTTCCATAGGCTTCAATGTAAGCCGCGGTAGACCCGCCCAAAATGGAGCATGCTGTGGGTGTTTTCCCACACGTGCGATCCGCGCATTAGGGAAAAATGACATCTGCAGGTATTTAATTACCTGCGGGTGTCTAATGATTCCCCATGGGTGTGGATCACGCATGCGGTACACCCGCGTGAATTTGCTCATTCTATTTTACCGTGGACATTGGGCCTTAGACTGTGTTTCCACTTTGCGCTTGAAGAGAATTTCTACGTTTATTACGTGCATATTGAGTACACATCAAAAATACTGCGGAAAACCATTTTACCACAAAATTATATTATTTATGCTATGCTGTTTTCAGGCAATTGGCCTTACGAAATTTCAGTGTGCTTCACCTATGGAAGTTTATCAGCAGAAACACGCATTTCAAAATCGTGGCATTTCAGAGTAAAATGCATGCAGTTTTCAACAATAATGTTGATATGCAATTAACATGCTCATAAGAAATACTGTAAACATGCTCTAGAAATGCGCTAGAAGTTCCACATGGTAACCCGACCTGATGTTGAGCACAGTAGGGCTAGTAGTAGGAGGGAAATCTGGAATTGTTGCAGAGGGCAAAACAATGGGTGGAAGTTGTGGCACTGAACAGATGGATGAGTATTGGCAAACTGGACATGGGCAAGACAGACACCTAGGGATTGGAACTCCAGGAAAATAATTGTGAGTGGGACGCTTGCTGGGTTTAGCTGGGTCTAGCTGCTTGGAGGAAAGTTAAATATCATTACAAGAATTCTTGACTTTTAGGAGTTTGGAAGTGGACATCAACATAGAAGATGAGCTGCAACATATGCTATATGTTTACAAACCTACCAGAGGAAAAGCCAAACTTCACCTGCCAGAAATGCAAGCCTGTATCCCTATTGGAGGAAAAGGGGCAAAGTCTTTAGGAGAAAATAGTTACATTGAAACTCATTAAGGAAGATGAGGATTTCCTTGACAGAGCAGAAGTAACTCTTCAGGATATTGAAGGAAAATACATTTTTGTGTACTGGCAGAGGAATGGAAGCATGGGACCCAAAGAAGCAGGAGGACCAGGAGTCACCGAGCATCTATACGGCTCAGGAACCAGTACCAGGCTCTCACGCAGGAGAACAACGAAGAGGTACATCAAGAAAGGACTTACAGTCCAGTTAGCACTCACATTCTTCTTGGATATGGGAAAAGAAGTGTTGTGAAGAAAAAAAGGAGACTGCTGGTTGTGTGGGATTCCCTATTGAGAGGAACAGAGGCAGTTGTCTGCAGACCTGACACAGAGGTGTACTGTCTTCCAGGTGCACAAATCAAAGATGTGTCTGATAGGCTATCAAGACTCTTCAGTCCTACAGAACACCACCCATTTGTTACCATACAGTGCGGCATGGGGTCCCGCGGTCGGCGCGCGTCGCTCCGGCGTCGGCTCCAGCAGCCTGGAGCCCTGTGTCGAGGTCATCCCAGCAGCTTGGGTTGGCCAGTGGGCGGCGGCGTGGGCGTGCCCGCCCGTAGGGTGCCGCCCGCACTCCTCTGTGCTTCTTATACAGCAGTGGGTGGAGTTGCCTCCTCCCACTCTCCGCCCCTGGGCGGAACCTTGTGGTTAAAAGACTGGCAGTGAACTGAGCTCATTGCCAGTTATTGGTTCTGCATGCACCTAGCCAGTCTGTCTGCGGTTCTCCTCAGTCAGTCCCTAGTTGTCGGTCAGCTCCCTCTGGTCCCCTGTTACTCAGTCTGTTTTTGTTGGTTCTGTTTGCCTCTAATCTAGTCTGGCCCAGTCAGCACTAGTTGCTATCCAGCACCCTGCCAGTTGGCCTGCGAGTTCCATCTCCAGCCTTGTCAGTTTTGTTGGTCTGATTCATCTGCCTCCTCTGTCGGCACTCTGTTCCCCCCATTAGGTAGGTTCCTGCTTGTCAGTCGCCAGGTCCCTAGCCAGGGCAGGGACCGCCGTCCAGTTGTCCGCCTGGGGTTAGCCAGGGCCGAGGCAAGTAGGCAGGGACAGCGGGGGTGCGGGAGATCAGGGCACCCCAACTGGCGCTCGGGGGGCAGAGTGCCGTAACATAATAACTGGCCCTTAAAATACTGTTTTTCTTTTCATGGCGGCGATCAGCGCCCTTGCAAACCAGCTGCAAGACCTGGTGCCGGTGATCCGGGATTTGTCAGCTCGCATGGTGGCCCAGGAGCAGTGGGCATTGTCGCAGGAGCAGAATGCCGTTACCAGTCCCGAACCCAAGTGCCCTCTTCCCGAGGTGTTCTCTGGGGAGAGGAACAAGTTTTTCGTTTTTCAACAGGCGTGTCGCCTGTTTTTTCGGATGCGTCCCCGCTCTTCCGGCTCGGAGGTCCAGAGGGTCGGGCTCATAATGTCCCTGCTGCGGGGCTCTGCCCAGACTTGGGCCTTTTCCATTCCCGAGGGTTCCCCCTCCCTGCATTCGGTGGACTCCTTTTTTCAGGAACTCGGGGGCATCTTCGATGAACCGGACAGAGTGGGGTTGGCGGTTTCTCGGTTGCTGGCGCTGCATCAGGGGTCGCTTTGTGTGGAGGATTATTGCTCCAGTTTCAGACGCTATGCGGGTGATACTGCATGGAACGATAGCGCCCTGAAAGACGTTTTTATGCAAGGTCTCTCAGACGCGGTCAAAGAACTGTTGATCTCCCATCCCGTTCCCGGGTCCTTAAAGGAGGCTATGGAGTTAGCAGTGAAGGCAGATAGGAGGCTCAGGGCTGGGAAGCAAGATAGACCGACCCATAGAGTCAGGGAGGTCATTTGTCCTGTTCCCTCCCCGTCCGTACCAGTCTCTGTTCCCGAACCCATGGAACTGGACCCGCTGGACCCCAAGGAGCGACGCCGGATTCGGTTATTACATAATCTCTGTCTCTACTGCGGGAAAGCTGGACATCGGGTGATAACTTGCCCCTGGAGGCCTCAGCGTCCACAGTCTGAATCGGCAGAAAGACTTCCAGTCCTAGGCGACTGCAGGGAGGGTCGCCTAGGACCTCAGGTACGTCCTAGACTTCTGATACCCTGCCAGGTTAGATTCCGGAACTTCTCCCGCCTAGGGCAGGCGTTTATTGATTCCGGAGCAGCTGCTAACCTGATAAGCATGCGTCTCGTTGAGCCCCTGAGGGCTGAATTTGTGGCGCTGAAGACGCCAATTCGTTTTGCTACCATTGATGCTACTCCTCTTGCTTCGGGCTTGGTTCGATGGAGGACCCCAGTGTTACAACTCATGGTGGGGGGTCGCCATTCGGAAGGTCTATCATTCCTGGTGATGGAGAAAATGTCGGTAGACATGGTACTAGGGATGCCGTGGCTGGCGTTGCACAACCCCCAATTCGATTGGGCCACTGGGGAGCTAACCCAGTGGGGGCCGTCCTGCCATAGCCATCGTGCTCCCCCTCCCCCCTGCTCAGTCGAACAGAAGGGGTACCGGTCCTCTGGAAATCGCAAAAGGAGGGGTCGCACGGGGTGCCATAAGTCTTTGTCGAAACCTGTTGTCTCTTCGGTGATGCCCACCTCCGATCCCCCGCCGCCCACCCTGGTCTGTGATGAAGTTGAACACAAGGCCCAGGAGGTCCTGGATTCTTGCCGGGGTCCAGGAACCGTACAATTTTTGGGGGCCCGGAAGAGTTTTTTGGAGTATGATAGCTCAGATGACAGTGATTTTAAAGTTAGAGATGCCTCAGATTTTGAAGGCAGCGTCATTGGTAGCGAGGATGGGTCAAAAGACAGTGGCGAATGGTTGGACATTGACTCGGAAGACGACCTGAAACATGACGATATGTCAACGGTTGGCCCTGAAGGAAATGGGGCAGCCACAGACTACCGAAGTCATGGACCTGAGGATCAGTCCATGGTGTCCGCTCAGGAGGGTCACATTCTCGGGTTGGTACAGCGTTTTCACAGCCTTTGCCTGGATAAGCCTGGTCGAGTTTCCGGGGGCCCGGAGGTCCCCCGTCAGAGGGGGGGTAATGTTACCATACAGTGCGGCATGGGGTCCCGCGGTCGGCGCGCGTCGCTCCGGCGTCGGCTCCAGCAGCCTGGAGCCCTGTGTCGAGGTCATCCCAGCAGCTTGGGTTGGCCAGTGGGCGGCGGCGTGGGCGTGCCTGCCCGTAGGGTGCCGCCCGCACTCCTCTGTGCTTCTTATACAGCAGTGGGTGGAGTTGCCTCCTCCCACTCTCCGCCCCTGGGCGGAACCTTGTGGTTAAAAGACTGGCAGTGAACTGAGCTCATTGCCAGTTATTGGTTCTGCATGCACCTAGCCAGTCTGTCTGCGGTTCTCCTCAGTCAGTCCCTAGTTGTCGGTCAGCTCCCTCTGGTCCCCTGTTACTCAGTCTGTTTTTGTTGGTTCTGTTTGCCTCTAATCTAGTCTGGCCCAGTCAGCACTAGTTGCTATCCAGCACCCTGCCAGTTGGCCTGCGAGTTCCATCTCCAGCCTTGTCAGTTTTGTTGGTCTGATTCATCTGCCTCCTCTGTCGGCACTCTGTTCCCCCCATTAGGTAGGTTCCTGCTTGTCAGTCGCCAGGTCCCTAGCCAGGGCAGGGACCGCCGTCCAGTTGTCCGCCTGGGGTTAGCCAGGGCCGAGGCAAGTAGGCAGGGACAGCGGGGGTGCGGGAGATCAGGGCACCCCAACTGGCGCTCGGGGGGCAGAGTGCCGTAACACCATTCCTACTAATACATGTAGGGATGCAGCTATCTGCAGAGACTGCGAAGACCTTGGCAGAAAAGTTAAGGATCTAGGAACACAGGGGGTCTTCTCATCCATCCTCCCAGTGGATGGCCATGGAATAAGGAGATGGAACAAGATTTTAGATGTGAACAACTGGCTACGTCAGGGGTGCCATCAGGAAGGATTTGGATTTCTAGACCATGGAGTGAATTACTTATATGATGGACTCCTTGCTAGAGACAGATTTCACCTTACAAAGACAGGGAAGCAAATATTTGGTGGGCGCCTTGCTACACTCATCATGAGAGCTTTAAACTAGAACAATATGTGAAGGGAAAGGCCAGACAAAAATATACAGCTAATGAATATAATTGAGAATTTTTCTATTTGAAGCGGAAAGAAAGAACAAATTCAGAAGGAAAGTAGAGAAACAAGAGACACCGATCACAAACTAAAATGTTTCTACACAAATGCATAGAGCATGGGAAACAAACAAGGAAAATTGGAGCTCCTAACACAGGAAGAGAAATATGTCATAAGTATCACGGAAACTTGGTGAAATGATATTCATTATTGGAATACAAGGCTTGCCTTAGGAGGCAGTAATCATGTTATCATTGAATTCTGCATAACAATGGCAACAAGACCTGAGATGATTCATACTTCATGGTTGGATTTCAGAAAGACAGATTTTAATGAACTCAGAATGGGAAGCATTTAAAGAGACCAGGATGTGTGAACACAGAACTTACACATACTATAAAGGAAGAAAAATATGTATGGATATATTAAGAGAAACATAGAGTCTTGATCATGTGAGGTAATTATTTCCCTCTAATATTCCTTAGTCAGATCTCATTTATAAAACTGTGTCTAGTTCTGGGCACCCTAATTTAAAAAAGACCGACAAACTTGAGCAAGTTCAGAGAAGAGCTACCAGGATGGTAAACGGTCTGCAAATCATGTCCTATGAGGGACAGTTAAAGGATCTAGGAATGTTTAGCTGATAAAAATGAAGGCCGAGAGGAGGCTTAAGACCTGTCTACAAATATCTGAAGGGCTATCACAGTGCAGAGGGATCAGCCCTATTCTCATCTGCACAAGAAAAGACTACAAGCAATGGGATGAAACTGAAAGGGAAGAGACACAGATTAGATATTAGAAAAAAATTTCTGACAGTGTGGGGCGATTAATGAGTGGAATAGGTTGCCACAGAGAGTGGTGAATTTTCCTTCAATGGATGTCTTCAAACAAACCTGGACAGACATCTGTCTAGGATGATTTTGTGATCTTACATTGAGCAGAGGGTTTGATCATGGAGGTCCTTTCCAACTCTATGATTCTATGATTCTTCAATATTAAACCAAGAAGGAGGGTTGCAACCAGTTCTCTACTTCTTCTTCCTACAGCAAAGTTGCTTGCCTGTGGTCCTACATCTCTGCAGACATAAACCTCTCCATTGAGGAATGATGGGGCCAGAATATAAATGAAGTCAGTTACTAGTCACTGAAAGCTATTGCAAATACCAAAGTACACAGTTAACCATAAGCAATATACATTTAAGTTGCATCATCATCTTACATAGCTCTGTATCAGTTGTCTACACTTTACTCTAGCTAAAGGTGCTATGCATGGTGTATTACAGTGACCGACCCAAATAATTGCTCAACAGAGCAAACACCAGCTATAGTCATTCTGTATAAACACATCCACCAACAGGATGATGAGCAATAATTAACTCCCTAGTTGCGAGTTTCAATTCAACTCACCTAAAATATAGTTGCCGGTTGGTCAAAGAGTCTGATGTAAAGTCACAGTTTTTCATATTTGAATAAGTTGCGCACAAAACATGGAGATACCCCTTACAAATGATAACTCGGCGAGCAATTTATTGAACACTCATTGCCCTGTGAAAAAGCTTTCAAACAACTGTGATTTGTAAACTTCAGGGACTTTTCTGAGTCGCTATCTGAATGATGATAGTTGCTCAGTGTAAAGTTGCCATAATTAGTTAAAGTGTTACTCATACACTAATATTCTAACAACTATATCCTAGCACACATGCAAAATTTGCCCAAGTAATATCCTAGTAAGCAGCAGCATTATTGGTCTTCACTGTCGCATTTACTGAAAATATGTCTTTATCCTGTTAACATTTAACACTCTGAACACCCTGTCCAACTGCCTTCTATTAAACATTACAACTATCCTACACAGAGGTGTAACTTGAAGCTCTTGGGCCCCAATGCAAAACCTGGAACGGGGCCCCCAACTATAATGCTTTATTCATAGTACTGGGCTTCCTATATGCAGAAGAGATGCCTTATGGGCCCCCCAAGGCTCCTGGGCCCGGGTGCAACCACATTCCCTAAATCCTCTATAGTTATGCTCCTGATCCTACAGTTAAAAGATTATCTTTTACCGACACCCTTATACCTACACTTAATTTTTTTTCAGAACTCTGGTAATCCTTATGAAGAAATTAGACAATTCACAGTTTTTTTACCTTTTTAGATTTTAAAAAATGATGTTCAGTGGTGGACATTGAGAAAATATAAACAATTCTATATTAATAAATACACATCAGAAAATATTCTAAAATGTGCATGTTATAGTGCAGCTGTTACTGCTAAACGTAACAAAGTATTACAATCAATTAGTAAAAGCTGATATAATAATCTGTTTTATTTATCTTTTTCTCTTTGACTTTTGTGTATTCCAGTTTACATGTACAAAGCATGATTGAAGCACTTTCCATGACCTATGCCATTGAAAAGATTAATAATTCCACCCTACTGCAAGGGATTCAATTGGGCTATGAGATTCATGACTCTTGTTCTTACACTTTGAAGGCCATTGAATCAACAATAAAGTTTATTTCAGATACGGCAATAGTACAAAATTCTACCAACTGCAACTGTAGGAAAAATATAGGACCCATGAAAGCAGTTGTGGGCGGAATTTATTCAGAAATTTCCATTGCCGTTTCCAGAATACTTGGCCTTTATCTTATACCACAGGTATGAATTAATTTAGACTTGACTTAATATGAATGCATGCATTTAAAGCATGTATTTTTCAGCGTATTTCAGCCTGACTAAAGTGACTCTTTGTGACTGCAGGATTTACTACAGAATTCTGTAAACCAGTAGTAGTTAGATCTAGCAGTGGCTCCCATTAATGCTTGATCAGCGATAAATCTGCCAACCGCGCAGGCCAAGGAAGTGTAGCAACCTGGCAGAGACATTCCTGGGAAACTCTTGCTATGTGTGGTACAGAAGCCCTGCCATGAGAGGCCATACATTTGGCCACAGAATTTCCAGCACATATCACTGAGCTACTAATGTCCCTCCATTGCTACTAGGGGTGACCGACTGCCTAGATCATCACACAAGCAGTTGGTGCAATATGTTGCTTCACAGCAAAGGCAGGATTGAAGCACTCACTATGAGACCTCCATTTTCGAACACAATCATTATCGGCTCTCAAACAGAACCTGGAATCATTGCTAAAGATAATATGGTTCCATTCTGTAGCAGTCCAGCTTTCTCATTCATAACACCAGTGTAAATGAAGGCGATGATGTTGGGGTATCAATGGTAGGACATGCAATAGGTGCTGTGACACCAAATTTCCTTCTGCTAAACTTCTGGAAATAGTCCAGGCAGAGAAGGAGTTCTGTAATGAAGGTGCGTCTGGATGGTGGAAAACAAAACTATTGGATATGCTTTTGCTTGTCAGTAGATCAAACAATCCTCTCTACTGGTGGTCTGTCTGGGCTGGCCGGAGCCTGTTCACCATGTAAGTGTGCCCTTACGTAACCACTACTCCCAATACCTCCTAAATAGCTTGGTTAAAATGGCTTAGATGGCGAGCAATTTGCGAAACGACCATCCTGCTTCCCTCATTCCAATAATGTGCCCCCTCTCAAAGTCTGTTAACTAGGCAAAATGTTTTCAAATGAGTCATCCAGGCATGTCCGTCAGTCAACCATCTATCAATTAGGTACACTACACAAAAGTAGCCTCTCAGAAACTCTTTATGGTGGAAGGTGAGAACACTTTTATGGCCTCTGGTGATAAAACCTAGCATCTAATCTTACCACAACTGTAATAATTTACATAATTGCCTGAGACATAACTGCATGCCAAGTTTTGCAGCGATCAGACATTTCTATCTGGGTGCATTTTATTTTGTCAGTGAGTGTACATATGTATAACTCTATTATACACAATGAGGTAGGAGATGGGATCTTGGTCTCACTTGATGTTTCAAAAGCCTTTGACTTTAGAGTGGGAGTTCTGTAGGTCAGATTTTAGCTTTAATTCTAACTTTTGCAGATGTTTTTTAAAAACCAAAGTCCTTACCAATGAATATCTGTCATCTAGCCCCACACTGTACAGGGTTACCTGGCAGCATTGTTCCCTATTACTCGGTAAAATGAGAACCCAGCTTGGTGGGGGGTAATTAAGTAATAATTACCTGAAAGCGCTGCGTAATAAGTTGGCGCTATACAAATACCAAGATTTATTTATTTATTTTTTATTTACTCACCATTTTTGCCCTGTGTAATGAGATTTTGATCCTATTATGTATCTACAATGCCACATTTGTTTCTGGCCTATTTTGCAGCAACATATCTCTATGTATGCACTATATGCAGATAATTTAAGTCTATTTATTAAAGACACTGAGCCCCTACTATTGGCTGTCATCAAAATAATTGATGAGTTTGGTCAATTTTCTGGTATACTCATTACTAGGATAAAAAAAGCATTATAGTCACTTGACAATACATCTGCAGTGCCACCTGTTGTAAGGCAGCATTCCTGAAAGTCAATGTTGGACTCTTTATGCAAGCCTTGTAACAACAACTGTAAATTGAAAGCCAAGCCAGAATCCATACACAGACAGCTCTTTCAGGGTGTTTGCCCCTCATCAGTATGCAGTAGGTTTCTGGCTTGGCTAGCAAGACGCCTGTGATATGGGTCAGAAACACTATCTTTTCTCTTTAGGGAGAGCACCTGGAAGGTGAGTGAGTTAAGAGACTTATAAGGCCATTCATGTTCCTCTGGGTAATATGCAAATAAGGGAGATGTAACAATACCTCTGCAGCGCCACCTATTTTGGGGTGTTTGCCCCTCATCACTGTGCAGTAGGTTTCTAGCTTGCCTAGGTGCGCTCCCTAAGGAGAAAAGATAGCATTCTTGACTCACATCACAGGCCTCGCGCTAGCAAAGCTAGAAACCTACTACACACTAATGAGGGGCAAACACCCCAAACAGCTCTCTGTGTATGGATTCTGGCTTGGCTTTCAATTCCCCTTATTACAAGGCTTGTATAAAAAGTCTAACATTGACTTGCAGAAATGCTGCCTTGTAATAGAGATATTGTTCCATCTCTCTTATTTGCATATTGCCCAGAGAAGCATGAATGGCCTTATAAGTCTCCTCACTCACTCACTTTCTAGATGCTCTCCCTAAGGAGAAAAGATAGCATTCCTGACCCAAGTCAGTTGACAATAACAGAACTGAGTTGTCACGAGACTTCCCTGGAAGATTGTTGATCGTAGTATCACTTCACCTATTTCATGGGCTACAGAAGTTACCCCATTTTGTAGTGGGGCAAATTCATTAGGTAAACTTGGTATATGTATGACCATACTCAAGAATTTCTTCATACTATTGGCAGTCTCTTGGTATACTTCCTGTGGAATGGAATTAGGATGAAACTGGTCTGCACATTTTGAGATTCCCCAAGGACATAAACAGTCTGTCACTGCACAATTTCTTTCATTATTACCTAGATTAATAATTTAAATACCTTGGTCCATGACTTTTCTCCACATGTATCATGGGGAATAAAAGTACAGTATACTATAGGGCTGAATGGGCTGCTCCAGCCTACAAGTATGCCTGGATGGTGAATTACTACCCTTTTAGTACTTGCTATTTCCCTAAATTTCCCATACACAGTACTTACTCACAATTACTTTTTACTGGCTGGTCAAAGATAAATACTGGCACCGACTTTTGAACTTACAATCTGGGTCTGTAACTTATCAGCCAGGTGGCAACTCTAGCCATGCAGCACACAGCCCACCCTATGGTGACACTAAATACCACAGTGCAGCACAAAAAAACTCAGCAGAAGTACCGAATGCCACTGTGCAGCACAAAATATCGACCCCAAAATATCAAATACCACAGCTAGGTCCCCCTTCTTATCCTTCAGAGAGGCAGCTATTGGTGCTGGAGGGAGAATGTAGGGAGAGCTCTAAAGAGTCTAATCTCCTGCAGACTGCTGCAGATTATCAGTTCAGGCCTGAATAAACCATATAAAAAATTAATATTTGTTTAAGTATTTATAATGGTAAGCTTCATAATATGAAAATAATTAAATTTCTATTATATGAAAATAATTTAATTTCTATTTTTAATTTATGCAGATAAGTCCATCATCATCTGCTCCAATCTTAAGTGACAAAGTAAGCTTCCCTTCATTTTTGCGAACTGTACCAAGTGATACACATCAAATGAATGCAATGGTGGAACTGATAAAAACATTTCAATGGAACTGGGTTGGAATCATTTCAAGTGATGACGATTATGGACGGTCAGCTCAGGGTATTTTGAATAGGCTTTTTAAAGCTGAACGAATATGCATTGCCTTCTCTAAAACGGTGCCATCCTATGTAGATCATCCACTTCTGCAAGCCTCTTTAGAAAATGTATTAACTGACATGAGTGGTAGTTCAACAAATGTTCTAATTGTTGTAGCTAAGGATCCTATTGTCACCAAACTTATTAAAGAATGTATAAAACGGAATATTTCCAAAATTTGGATTGCCAGTGATGGTTGGTCAAGTGCAATTGAAGTGCTGAATATTAAAAACATAGAAATGGCTGGTACTTTTTTAGGACTAAGTTTCAAAATGGGCTATATTATGGGATTTGAAGACTATTTAAGGAAGTTGCAGCCTCCTGACCATGAAACCATTAATTTTCTTGAAGAATATAAAGAGCTGAGATATGAATGTACAGAAGACTACAGGGAATATCTTCAATGTGTTAACTCATCTTCTGAAAACTGTGTTTTTGATAGTTCTCTAGAACTCAAGTCATCACTCGCATGTCAAATGGATAATATCTCTTTTGTAAATGATGACTACTTGGTGAAAAATATTGGATGGAGTAGAGCATACAGTACACATCTGGCTATTATGGCCATAGCTAGTGCTCTAAATAGGATGTTGTGCACAAATGGAGTTTGTGAAAAAAAGTTTCACTTTTCACCACGTAAGGTAAGGTAGATACTCATAAATAGTACATTGGAAGACCTGTGATATTACATTGTCTCCCTTTAATAATTTACAACAATATATTTAAAGTACAATGCTGAACTGATGACTAATTGATAAGGTTGAAAAATATTTTAAAGGGGTTATCCCACAATAAAAGTAGATCGTAATAAACTGAATCTTAAAAAATAGTAATATTTTTAATTATACACACTTTAGCTGAAATGTAGGGTTCTAATGTATTTCCCACCCCAAATGTCCCAGGTCCCACCAGACTTATAGTTCATATACAGCAGGACACTCATGTCTTCTAGTGCCAAATTCTTTCACCATTTACTGCCAAGTGCCAACACGTCAGGCTGCAGGGTTCATCACGACGTATGATTTTACCCTTGTCGTTGTAAAAAGGACAGGGCCGCTTTAAAATAAACAGTGTGCAGATTTTGACTGTTTTTGGATGCGGAAATACTGCAGAATGTCCTCAGCGGAAATTTATGCGGAAAATTCTGCAGCATTTACGCATCCAAAAAGCAGTCAAAATCTGCACACTTTATTTTGAAACAGCCCTGCCCATTTCCACCACATGTAAACATATCACAGCGGTAATAGTGATGCCCCAGCGATAATAGTGACCCCCACCACCGACCCCAGCGATAATAGTGACCCCCACCACCGACCCCAGCAATAATAGTGTCCCCCAACCCAGCAGCCCCCAGAGTAATATCGACACCCCCCAGTGTATTAGTGACACCTCCCAGCGTCCCCCTGCGTAATAGCGACGGCCCCCAGCGTAATAGCAACACCCCCCAGCGGCCCCCAGTGTAATAGTGACATCCCCCAGCATAATAGTGACACCCCCCCAGTGGCCTCCAGCGTAATAGCGACACCCGCAGCGGCCCCCAGCATAAAAGCGACACCGCCAGCGTAATAGGAACATCCCATAGCGGCCCACAGCATAATAGCGATATCCCACAGAGGCCCCCAGCGTAATAGTGACATCCCATAGCGGCCCCCAGCGTAATAGTGACATCCCATAGTGGCCCCCAGTGTAATAGCGACATCCCATAGCGACCCTGAAGCGTAATAGTGACATCCCACAGTGTGCCCAGCATAATAACGACACCCCACAGTGCCCCCAGTGTAATAGCGACATCCCACAGCGGCCCCCAGCGTAATAGTGACATCCCACAGCGGCCAGGAGCGAAATAGCGACATCCCATAGCGCCCCCCAGCGTACTAGCGACATCCCATACTGGCCCCCAGCGTAATAGTGACATTCCATAGCGCCCCCCACCGTAATAGCGACATCCCATAGCGCTCCCCAGCATAATAGCAACATCCCATAGCGCTCCCCAGCATAATAGCGACATCCCATAGTGGCCCCCAGCGTAATAGTGACATCCCATAGTGGCCCCCAGGGTAATATTGACATCCCATAGTGGCCCCCAGGGTAATAGGGACATCCCATAGTGGCCCCCAGCGTAATAGGGACATCCCATAGTGAAATCCCATAGCAGCCTCCCTTCCCCTCCCCCACTCACTCACCTTAGTTGTGGTGCGCTCTCCTTCTGCGTCTCAGGCTCTGCCGCCACAGCTCCCAGGGCCGGCGCTGTCCTCTGTCCTAGTGCTCCCTGCCCCGCGCTGTCCTCTATGCAGGGGCCATTGGCCAGGCCCGGCGCTGCCTGTGCCAGCGCTCCCAGCTTCAGGCCCACAGCTCTCAGGCTCGCCGCAGTCCTCCACCCTCAGCCAATCAGAAGCTGGGGGCGTTAACCAGTTGTCTGACAGGTGTATTATGTCGCCACCCCTTACTTCTGCTGTCGACATAATACACCAGTGCCGTCTGATCCCGGCTGCACACTGACGTCACAGTGTGCGCCGGGATCGGCGTTGCTAACAGAGCAGCTGAGTGAATGCCGGCAGGGGAGCCGCGGCCCCTGCCGGTATTCACAAGTGGTGAGCAGCCGATTGGCGGCGCGTGCCAGTAGGGAGGGCTCTGCGTGCCGCCTCTGGCAAGCGTGCCATAGGTTCGCCACCACCGGCCTAGATCATTCATGCACCACTGCGAGCAGTGCAGCTTCTTATACTAGTGTGCCACTTCACCCTCCAGAGTCTGTTCCCCCCTTCCTTCTGAAAAAACATGTGACCTAACACCTCTGCAAAGTCCTAAGTTATAAAACTGAATGTCCAGGGGAAGCATCTTTGGAGACAGTGGGGATGTGCTCTTGGTAACTTCATCTGTTTACTACCTGAGGACTTTACCCACTAGCGTTTTTTTTAAATGCTGCGATATCGCTGCGTTTTTTTCAATAGGACTTTCTAATGTTAAATCGCATCTCACAAAAATTGCAAGTTTGTCCTTTTGCGATTTTTGTGCAATGCGATTTTAACATTAGAAAGTCCCATTGAAAAAAACACAGCGATATCGCAGCGTTAAAAAAACCCACTAGTGGGTAAAAGCCCTCAGGGTGCATTCATACATGGCAGTTTGGTTGCAGTAAAAACTGCACCAAAACTGCATAGGAAAAAACTATGCACTTTTAACATAGTATGCATTTTTATTGCAAATGCAGTAAAATTGCTGCAAAAAATGTTGACTTTTGCACCCTAAGCCTATGTGAACGCATTGGATTGAAACTGCAGCAGACACCCATGTTTTTTTGCCACGGATTCACACATGGATTTAGCTATGTCAATGGGAAAAGTCCTTGTGTGGAATTCCAACTCATTTCAACACAGATCTCAGTCAAGAAGTGGCATGTCTCTTCACTCAGATTCACAACTTTTTTTTGCACCTACATAGAACAAGGAAAAGTAATTTTCTGGCTCATAAGTGTTAAAAAAAGAAATTTGATAGTAGCTGAAAATATACAAATTATTTTAGCCTGCGTTCACATTAGCGTTTTATCTTCTGTTTACCATGCAGACTGTGTCAGATGTATAGGACACCAATAACCATATTGTCTGTTTCTGTGACTTTTCAGAGCAAGAATAACATATATGGCGGTGTTATTTTTGCTTGTCAAGGTCCCACAATTTTAGACAGAACCTCCCCCCAAACCTTCCCTGACAGAAAGCTTGATTACCCCTCTGTTTTGAGGCCCAGCATTGCTTTTTCCCCACCATAGTTCATCATTGTGGCGCTGCTTCAGTATTGTTGCGTGGCACACAAATTTAATTCACGTACCACCAATGACGCCTTATCTTATACGGTGCTGGAACTGTAGCCTTATAAACACTACTGTCAAAAGTTTTAGAACACCTCATTTTTTCCAGTTATTTATATTTAATGTCTCATGTTTACTTTGAAATGAAAGCTTAAAACAAAAAAATCCAAGTTAGGCAACCTGCACACGAGCAGGTCGGACCTCGCATATGGGATTCCCACAGCGGAGTGTGACCTGAGACCTGACCAGTGACCCCAGCTTATGGTTCCACCGGTCTTCTCTGCACAGTATAGATGACGTTGCGCCATTGCTATGGCGATGACGCAGCCTCCTCTGCTGTGACTGTGCCAGCTGGAGTGCTGGCCGGCATATCTGCAGTTGAGAGGATACCGCGCCATCGCTTTGGTGATGACGCAGCCTCCTCTGCTACGAATGTGCCAGCCAGCCATACATAGCCTGCACAAAATCGATTTCCACTCATGAGCTGGAAATCACATTTTCTCATAGCATGCTATGGGCTGGGTTTGCTGTAGAATCCGGAGGCGGAATCCTGCTCCGGATTTCGCAATGAAAATTCGCCCGAGTGCAGGAGGCTCTAAATTAAATGCAAATAATGGATTCATTTTGTTTTACCAAATTAAATCTAGATTTTTGACTCTTTAAAGTAGCCACCTCAAGCTGATATAAGAGCTTTACACGATTGAGGCATTCTTTCTACAACTGCATTCAGCTATTGTTCAGAAATGTCTTCCCAGCATTGTTGCAGGAGTTCCCACTAGTGTTCTGCACTTGTAGGTTGTTTTGCTTTTACCTTTCTGTCTAGTACATACCAAACAAGCTCAATAGGGTTTAAGTGTGGAGACTGTACAGGCCATTTCATTCGTTGAAGCAGCTTCTTCTTGTCTTCTTAAGTAGTTCTGACATAACCTAGAAGTATGTTTTGCATCATTGTCTTGCTGTACTATGAACCCCTAGCCAACTAGGCCAGAGGGTATTACATGGCATATGAAAATGCTGTAGTAGCCATTTTTGCTCAGTGTACCAGCTACCCCGTGGAAGTTGCCAATTCTGGATAAAGCAAGTGCCCCAGATCATCATGCTTCCTCCTCTATGTTTGACAGTTGGTGTCACACACACAGGAATCATCCTTTCACCTACTTAACTGCACGCAAAAAGCCTGTGTGGTGTACCAAAGATGTCGAATTTTGAGTCATAAGATTGCAAGAATACGGCCATGTGATCTGATGCATTGGAATCCAATGCATTAGATCACAGCGTATATTGGCCAACTGCTGATATACGCTCATGGGAAAGAGCCCTTAAGCTGCGCAAGAAGATTTTATGCTGTGAGGCACCAATCATGCAAATTGTTGACTTTCAAAAACATGTCATTTGATTTTGTAGTGGCCTTCCAGTTTGCACGGGACTTTTGATGGTTTAGGAAATTGTACTGACTGTCACCTTGGCTTCCTTGGCAATTTCTCGATAGGAAAGACCTACACTAAGGGTTATAATTGTCTGCCTTCTTTGGTAAATTGCCTTTTTCTTGCTTTTATGATAGCAATGTTGTTTGTGCTAAAAACTGTCCAAATCCTGCCCTAAAGGGTGATGTAATTGGTTATATAGATTCAGAGGGTTTGAAAGTAATCTACAAAAGTTGAGACACCTGTAGGAATAGTTTGCATTTAATTTCAAATCATAATGTGCTTTTTTGTGCCGCATAGCAGCTGTCCTTGATGTGTACCCTAAAAAAGCCCTTTGCTTAAAATTATAAATTCACACTATCATCATGTTTTAGGTTAAAATGTTATAATATTTTCATGTTTTTAACTTACTATTGAACTACTTCATGTTATTCGCTGGACTTGAACTGTGTTAATGTGAAAAATAATTGGAAAAATGGAGGTGTTGTAAAACTTTTGACTGGTAGTGTATTCATATTTACATGTATATATGTACATATGTATTTTTATGTACACACATCTTAGCCTTATGTGGTGCAGTTTGAATCAGAATGGGAAATATAAAACAGACAAATCACAGAAAGCGGACATATACGTACTGATACAAGAGGACAGGCATATACACCCCTTATCCCCCAACATGCAGACAACCGGACTGCTAAATGGAGAAGCAGCAGACATATGTGAAGGACACTGCTGAAAAAGCCACCTACAAACCCTCTTTATATCGAGGGGGTGGCTGTTTAGTGTTTATTCTTGCACAAAAGAGTAGATACAGGGTGTCAGACCACCTGGTACATGTAGTGCACCATGCAGGCTTACGACCTATTAGTAACGCCATATTTGAGTCCAGCGGGTTGCTCTGCACCCCACAGGTGAACTACACTGGCACCGTGTGTAAGGAGAAATTCTGTGTTTATCAAAAAGAAGATGATCCCAGATCTCGTGCAGAAGTCAGGACCCAGGAGAAATACAAATCACACCAGTCTGTGTGGTATCAGATCATTTCTAATTTATTCTAAGGTGTATTTGGTTTATATACCATAAATGACATCACAGGAAAAGTATATACTGCCAAGATTAATAAGAATACATAATAGGCTGAAACTAAAATGTTTAACATAAGTTACACCTTTCAAGGTGTAAGTATAACATACAATGAAACCATTATGAATTCAGTGAAAAGGAATGCAAGGAGGGGTCTGGGAGACTGTCTTATCTGCTGTCTGTCCCACCAGTACCATGCACGAATATAGATAGGTTTTGTTTAACCCCTTCACTACTTATACTAGCATCACGCTATATCTTTCTAGTCTACAATCCAATAAAAGAACAATTAACTGATACATTGATCTACAATTTTCTTAACACTGTGGGCTTCCCCAGCATTCAAAGCCGCATTGCATGTTATTGATAAATATGAGGCATTAGTTGATATTTTGGCAAAAATACGTGAGCCCACAACCCATGACAATGGTCCTCATATGTTATTGGTCCCTACACTAACATTAGTTAAAATCACAGCATGGGAAATATAAAACGGATGAAAAAAAAAATCACAGTAAGCAACTTACTGACATACTGATGCAAGAGGGTAGGCATATACCCTACATGTGTCCTTCACATGTGTTTTCTGTTTCTCCATTTAGCAGTCAGGCTAAATCATCATCCCCATAGCAGCTACAATGTGGGCCACGGAAAAGTAGCTCGGTACCACACTCTTGTGACAGCTGTTTAAAAGAAAACCAGTCTGGATATTTACATATAGATTGCAGTACTGGGGTGGGCTTTCTACTAGTATATATATATATATATATATATATATAATATTCATTTATTTATTTTTGGGGGTTGTCTTATACTCACCTAGCAGGTGGCATCCTGGTCCCTCACGCTGGTCTCCGATGCTGCGGAAGGCTTCCGTGTAGTCCTCAATGCTGAAGGAGCATCTCTTGCTGGTAAAGGGCCTTGAATACCCTGCCTCCAGCAAGCGAGTGTTCTGGTTGGTTAACAAGCGATTCCTCGGCCAATCAGAGAGAGCGTTTGATGAACCAGTTACAGCTATTCATTGAATGACATCATTGAATGACTCTGATTGGTTCATCAAGCGCCAGCTCTGATTGGCTGAGGAAGCGCTCGTGAACCAATCAGAGCTTCCATTGATGACCGCGGATTCTGTGCGAAAAACAGAAGTTTAACAAAAAAATCTGTACTGTACATGTCCAATTGCGAGCCGTGCTGACCATCCACAGTACAGAAAAGGCGGAAGAAGACAGGTCCGCGTGGACCCTGGCAAGGAAGATGACAGGTACGCAGGGTCATCCGCCGCTGTCAGGGACAGATTCAATGTGGGATTTCGTTTCACTGAGACAGGAATAGTCCAAAGGGCTTAGACAAATTCACTGACTGGACTAGTTAAAATATAACTTTAATTAATCATGATTAAGGGTGAGCGAGTATACTCGCTAAGGCACTACTCGTTCGAGTAATGTGCCTTAGACGAGTATCTCCCTGCTCGTCCATAAAGATTCGGGGACCGCCGCGGCTGACAGGTGAGTTGCGGCGGGGAGCAGGGGAGAGCGGGCGGGAGAGAGGGAGAGATCTCCCCTCCGTTCCTCCCTGCTCTCCCCCACAGCTCCCCGCCCCGCGGCGGCACCCGAATCTTTAAGGACGAGCAGGGAGATACTCGTCTAAGGCACATTACTCAAACGAGTAGTGCCTTAGCGAGTATACTCGCTCATCCTTAATCATGATGAAAACCATGCGCGAGAAAACTAAACAAGCAGCCAGTAGAAATAAATTTTTTCAAGGATGGAACACATAGAATGAAATGTGGTAAAGACTCGTGAATGACAGGGATTTTTATACAGCAAAAATCCTAACTTCCTCACTTAGAATCATGAAGTGAGGGGTTATTCCTTTGTGTCACAAAAACTACTAATAAAAAATATTCATTCGAGTCCGGCGTTCATCGCCGATGGCTTTGAGAGATGTCGGCTCTATTGTATCACTGTTAACACCTCCTATGGTTTTCTGGAGGTGAATAGCGAATTGTAATTAGTTAGTCCAACAGGTTTCACTCAAGGTGAGCTCCTCAGGAACTAAAATAAACCTCTGATTGATGTTTGCACATGAGTGCAGTAAAAGTTTGTTTTCTGACACCGGACAATATCACTTGTATGCTATCTTTCTTGCGAAAACACCTACTACCTCTGTTGGTGTTACAGAGGAAAGTTAGGAGAAATGAGGAAAAGAGCTTATCTTGTGCTATGCGTCATCTAACAAGTAGATATACAATAGATCTCCCTCAAAAGGGTTCTCTTTCTCTCAAAAAAGAGTTCAATCTCCTTTATCTTCTAATAAATCCTTTCCACATACTATCCCAAAGAGTTGTGCTCATTCTTCACTGCTATTTTAGTCTTTCTAATGTTCTAATTTGTTATGAGAGCAACTTATCAGTTGCAAATATAAATATATATCTTATTTCTTTCCTTACTCGTCTCTCCTTCCTGACAAGAAGTAATGGGTCTTCTAAGTCTCTAATCCTAGTGGAGATGAGAGTAGCACAATAGCAAAAAAATCAAATCAAAGAAATAAAATGATGAGTATAAAAGCCAACAGCCCACATGGTATTACCTACCGTGTGCATTCGGCCTTACTGTTTATAAGGATAGCCTGTTAATCAGCAGTGTGAGAGTTGAGATGAGTATATCAATATTAATGAGCTACTCTAGACTCATTTTCGTAGCTCACTGCAAACTTTGAAGTATAAGTTTTCAAAATCCCCTGAAGCGAACAGCAGATCTCATCTGGAATACTATGTCCAGCTCTCAGCACCCCACTTTAAAAAAAAAGACATATTCAAACTATAGCAAGCTCAGAGAAACTTGAAAAAGGCCTCTCGGCCGAAACGCGTTGTGTATTTTAATATTGCACACATTAAAAGTTGTGAAAATATCTCCGCTGCCGCTGGTTTTCATCACCGTGTGATAAGTTATCCTGGATTGTGAGGCGCCTTGGCCATAGGCGCCTCCACTAAGTAAGTCCTATCCTTTCATCTACTCTTTTGTATACACAGTCTGGTGTGAGCGCTGAGGAATTTTTCTTTTTTGTCTTGCAATATATTTGTCTCCCTCACCATGTGAATGGAGTTTCCTCTGGCTGCCATCTCACAAATGATGTGAGATTTCCTTGGAGCACCTTTAACCTTTGGTCTTATCTGAGAAGATTGGACTTTTTGACCGTAGAAGTCTAACTCGTCAGACAACTGTATCCTTAGCACATTCTCAGTGAGCGCTCCCCCATATATATTTCCTATTAAGCTCAGAGAAGAGTTACCAAGATGGAAGGTCTGTCACAGTGCAGAGGGATCAGCCCTATTCTCATTTGTACAATGAAAGACTAGAAGCAATGGGATGAAACTGAAAGGGAGGAGACACAAATTAGATATTAGAAAAATCTTTCTGTCAATGAGGGTGATCAATGAGTGGAACAGGTTGCCACGGGAGGTGGTGAGTTCTCCTTCGATGGAAGTCTTCAAACAAAGGCTGGACAGACATCTGTCTAGGATGATTTAGTGAATCCTTCACTGAGCAGGGGGTTGGACCTGATGGCCCTTGAGGTCCCTTCCAGCTCTACAGCTGAAATCAGTGTGTCTGTCACTATACTGTTATGCCCTCAGTTTAAGCACTATTACGGTTAGGGACCTGACAGGTTACCTTTACATGTATGCAACATGTTCTTAGGCCTAATGCCCACAGCCGTGATGGACTCCGCCAGTGGAATATTGCAGCGGAGTCCGCCAAGGTGTCCCCCAAGACCCTCATACTCACCACTCTGGATCCACTGTATGTGTCCCGCATGGAGGGCCGGCACGCATGCGCAGCACAGTGTGCCAGATGACGTGGCCAGCTGTGGGCGGGGACGTGTATTCACGCGATACTTCAGAATTATAGTGTGATGGCCGCCTTCCGTAAAATGCGGCAGAAATCCGTCCGTGGGCATTAGCCCTTGAGCTCTCCTAGTGATGATTGTTACCCGGAATTTTATGATAGTTCAAACTGCTTCAAAGATATATCAAGAAACTAATAAGCTCATGATTTTGGAACTATTAAGATTTAAAAAATTATGTTCAGGTATGCTATATAGTGCAGCAAAACTAAGTAAAGGCTGATACCAGCCTTAACAATAATGTTATTTGTTACTTATAGTGCATTTATTAATAAACCATATGAGTGTCCAGACAAACCGATGTGCTTCATAAGCAGACTGATCAACTCAAAAAATAGTAGAATCAAATATTTAGTTTTTTTTATTGCATAAACTTTTTTTTTATTTAATCAGCTGTACAACTAAATACATTAGGAAGGCTTATTTTCTTTCACTTGCATTGCACTCACTACCTCATTTAAAAATGTTATTTGTAGGGATTCTTTAGTATGTGTAATCTTTCTGAGGTACCCCTACATTGTAAAGAATTACATTCTTATCAATGATCTATAGCATATGACTAGTATGCCATAATTGTCTGTGTGGGTTGGGGGTTGGATGAAGTTGACCACTGCGCTTTTCTATACAGTTAAGCTGAAAAGTTTTGGCAATGTATGCCAAGACAAACATTAAGAGATTTTCTTGGCATTAAACCCTGACGTATAACAAACTTAGTATGAGTTAGGTCTAATATGTACTAAGGGTCCTGTATAAAAACGAGCAACTAGTCATATGCTTGCTTTTAGTTCTTTCACCAATCAGCAAATTTTAGAAACTACCATTTGAGACTTATTGGAAAAATAATAAAATGTAACATTATCTTACATAGCTACTTGAAGAACTACAGAGCATGACTTTTTCCTTCGATGGTGAAACTTTTAACTTTGATTCATCTGGAGATGTCTCAATTGGATATGATGTGATTACTTGGCATGTGATGAACACAACTAATACAATTAAGATTATTGGTAAATATGAAATATCAGAAAGCAAAATCAGCATAAACAGAAGCTTACTGCATTGGAACACCAAAAATAATCAGGTAATAATAAAATGTGGCAAAATAATTTTATATTAACCATTGTAAAGTATAATGAGTCTATGTTCTTATTTTACAGTACCGCATAATAAGCAGTTCCTGTATATATGTTTATATTTATTTAATAAACCTCCACTTTTGGACTTGGGTCATCCTGATTCCTTTGGAAAATGAGGCAACTCCTAAAAAGAAGCGCAGAAAAAGTTTTTTTCACCTCTTCACATTATACAGTAAAATGGAACAAATATCCTGCACATATCTCTACCCAAATTACCTTTAATATATAAATACATTAATGTCTTTTAAAACATAAATGAAAAAAAAATTACATAGTGGATGTGAACAAATGCAAAGAAAGGAGACAGTCATTTCTCGTGATTCCATGCTTGCTAAAATGTTCAAGGGGTTGTCTGGAACTTTCTGGATGTTTTTCAATTAATGACCTGTCCTCAAGACTAGTCATCAATAGGTGATTGGTGAGGGTTTGCTGCTCAGGATCCCTGCTGATCAGGTGATTTGCAGTGCCGTTGTCAGCACTGTCCATAATACAGCAGTGTGGGTTGCAAGCACAGCTCCAATTGAATTCAATGAGAGCTGTGCCCGCAATACCAAACTGGGCTGTTGCAATGTTTTTAGTGCTATCTGCTTCCAACATTGGCCACATTAAGAGTGGTACCAGAAATCATGTAATTGGTGGGGGTCCCGAGTATCAGATTCTTACCAATCATCTATTGATGATGAGTCCTGAGGACATGTCATCAATAGAAAAACTTCAAAAAGTCCCAGACAATCAAGCTTTATTTATAATTCATAGCTGCTCAGGAGATTTGGAGCTCTGCATTAGGAACACAGATCAGAGACCTGAAATAGATTTATTATGAAAGTAATCAACACAGAATTTTGAGCTTAACCCCTTCCAGCTCTAGGGCGTAAATTTACGTCCTGGCAGTGGGGTACTTCCCGCAACAGGGCACAAACATACATCCTGGGGATAGCGCGAGATCATAAGTGATCTCGCGCTATATGCATTGGGAGCCGGCTGTCATTCATAGCCGGCCTCCCACTGCAACAGCGGGGGTGCATCAGAGATGCGCTTTTTGCTGTTAACCCCTTCCTGGCCGCGATCTATGTAGATTGCGGCATGGGAAGGGTTCACAGAGGGACCTTGCTCCCTCTGTGACGTCACCGGGCTCTCGCAATATAATTGCAGAGAGATCGGCTGGTTGCCATGGAAACAGGATGCCAGATACTGGCGTCCTGTATTGCCATAGCCTGGGATCGCAGTGTAAGCAATAAGGCATTGCAGGGCAGTAGCCCTGCAATGCCTTATTACAGCGATCATCAGTGCTGTACTGTAAGTCCCCCAGTGGGACCCAAATGGTGTAAAAAAAAAAGATAATAAAAATGAAAAAAGAAAAATAAAAAAACCCTTTTTCATGCCTTATCTGATATTAGCATTAGAGATGAGCGAGCACCAAAATGCTCGGGTGCTCGTTACTCGGGACGAAATTATCACGATGCTCGAGGGCTCGTTTCGAGTAACGAACCCCATTGAAGTCAATGGGCGACTCGAGCATTTTTGTATATCGCCGATGCTCGCTAAGGTTTCCATTTGTGAAAATCTGGGCAATTCAAGAAAGTGATGGGAACGACACAGCAACGGATAGGGCAGGCGAGGGGCTACATGTTGGGCTGCATCTCAAGTTCCCAGGTCCCACTATTAAGCCACAATAGCGGCAAGAGTGGCCCCCCCCCTGTCAACAACTTTTACTTCGGAAAAGCCCTCATTAGCAATGCATACCTTAGCTAAGCACCACACTACCTCCAACAAAGCACAATCACTGCCTGCATAACACTCCGCTGCCACTTCTCCTGGGTTACATGCTGCCCAACCATCCCCCCCCCCCCCCTGCACGACGCAGTGTCCACAGCGCACACCAAAGTGTCCCTGCGCAGCCTTCAGCTGCCCTCATGGCACACCACCCTCATGTCTATTTATAAGTGTGTCTGCCATGAGGAGGAACCGCAGGCACACACTGCAGAGGGTTGGCACGGCTAGGCAGCGACCCTCTTTAAAAGGGGCGGGGCGATAGCCCACAATGCTGTACAGAAGCAATGAGAAATATAATCCTGTGCCACCTCCATCAGGAGCTGCACACGTGGGCATAGCAATGGGGAACCTATGTGCCACACACTATTCATTCTGTCAAGGTGTCTGCATGCCCCAGTCAGACCGCGGCTTTTTATAAATAGTCACAGGCAGGTACAACAACGCAATGGGAATTCTGTGTGCACCCACAGCATGGGTGGCTCCCTGGAACCCACCGGCGGTACATAAATATATCCCATTGCAGTGCCCAGCACAGCTGAGGTAACGTCAGCTTTAATGCAGGTGGGCCAAAAATTAATTGGATTACACTGTAGGTGAGGGCCCCAAAAAATTGGTGTACCAATAGTACTAATGTACCTCAGAAAAATTGCCCATGCCCAACCAAGAGGGCAGGTGAAACCCATTAATCGCTTTGGTTAATGTGGCTTAATTTGTAACAAGGCCTGGAGGCAGCCCAGTTAAAATAAAAATTGGTTCAGGTGCAAGTTTCAACGCTTTAATGAGCATTGAAACTTATAAAAATTGTTTACAAAAATTATATGACTGAGCCTTGTGGGCCTAAGAAAAATTGCCCGTTCGGCGTGATTACATGAGATTTCAGGAGGAGGAGCAGGAGGAGGAGGATGAATATTATACACAGATTGATGAAGCAAAAATGTCCCCGTTTTTGATGGTGATAGAGAACGATGCTTCCATCCGCGGGTGCAGCCTACGTATTGCTTAGGTATCGCTGCTGTCCGCTGGTGGAGAAGAGAAGTCTGGGGAAATCCAGGCTTTGTTCATCTTGATGAGTGTAAGCCTGTCGGCACTGTCGGTTGACAGGCGGGTACGCGTATTTGTGATGATTCCCCCAGCCGCACTAAACACCCTCTCTGACAAGACGCTAGCCGCAGGACAAGCAAGCACCTCCAGGGCATACAGCGCGAGTTCAGGCCACGTGTCCAGCTTCGACACCCAGTAGTTGTAGGGGGCAGAGGCGTCACGGAGGACGGTCGTGCGATCGGCTACGTACTCTCTCACCATCCTTTTACAGTGCTCCCGCCGACTCAGCCTTGACTGGGGAGCGGTGACACAGTCTTGCTGGGGAGCCAGAAAGCTGTCAAAGGCCTTAGAGAGTGTTCCCCTGCCTGTGCTGTACATGCTGCTTGATCTCCGCGCCTCCCCTGCTACCTGGCCCTCGGAACTGCGCCTTCTGCCACTAGCGCTGTCGGATGGGAATTTTACCATCAGCTTGTCCGCCAGGGTCCTGTGGTATAGCATCACTCTCGAACCCCTTTCCTCTTCGGGTATCAGAGTGGAAAGGTTCTCCTTATACCGTGGGTCGAACAGTGTGTACACCCAGTAATCCGTAGTGGCCAGAATGCGTCTAACGCGAGGGTCACGAGAAAGGCATCCTAACATGAAGTCCGCCATGTGTGCCAGGGTACCTGTACGCAACACATGGCTGCCCTCACTAGGAAGATCACTTTCAGGATCCTCCTCCTCCTCCTCCTCCTCCTCAGGCCATACACGCTGAAAGGATGACAGGCAAGCAGCATGGGTACCCTCAGCAGTGGGCCAAGCTGTCTCTTCCCCCTCCTCCTCATCCTCCTCATGCTCCTCCTCCTCCTCCTCCTCAACGTGCTGAGATATAGACAGGAGGGTGCTCTGACTATCCAGCGACATACTGTCTTCCCCCGGCTCTGTTTCCAAGCGCAAAGCGTCTGCCTTTATGCTTTGCAGGGAACTTCTCAAGAGGCATAGCAGAGGAATGGTGACGCTAATGATTGCAGCATCCCCGCTCACCATCTGGGTAGACTCCTCAAAGTTTCCAAGGACCTGGCAGATGTCTGCCAACCAGGCCCACTCTTCTGTAAAGAATTGAGGAGGCTGACTCCCACTGCGCCACCCATGTTGGAGTTGGTATTCCACTATAGCTCTACGCTGCTCATAGAGCCTGGCCAACATGTGGAGCGTAGAGTTCCACCGTGTGGGCACGTCGCACAGCAGTCGGTGCACTGGCAGATTAAACCGATGTTGCATGGTGCGCAGGGTGGCAGCGTCCGTGTGGGACTTGCGGAAATGTGCGCAGAGCCGGCGCACCTTGCCGAGGAGGTCTGACAAGCGTGGGTAGCTTTTCAGAAAGCGCTGAACCACCAAATTAAAGACGTGGGCCAGGCATGGCACGTGCGTGAGGCTGCCAAGCTACAGAGCCGCCACCAGGTTACGGCCGTTGTCACACACGACCATGCCCGGTTGGAGGCTCAGCGGCGCAAGCCAGCGGTCGGTCTGCTCTGTCAGACCCTGCAGCAGCTCGTGGGCCGTGTGCCTCTTATCTCCTAAGCTGAGTAGTTTCAGCACGGCCTGCTGACGCTTGCCCACCGCTGTGCTGCCACGCCGCGCGACACCGACTGCTGCCGACGTGCTGCTGCTGACACATCTTGATTGCGAGACAGATGTTGCGGAGGAGGAGGAGAAGGAGGGTGGTTTAGTGGAGGAAGCGTACACCGCCGCAGATACCACCACCGAACTGGGGCCCGCAATTCTGGGGGTGGGTAGGACGTGAGCAGTCCCAGGCTCTGACTCTGTCCCAGCCTCCATTAAATTCACCCAATGTGCCGTCAGGGAGATATAGTGGCCCTGCCCGCCTGTGCTTGTCCACGTGTCCGTTGTTAAGTGGACCTTGGCAGTAACCGCGTTGGTGAGGGCGCGTACAATGTTGCGGGAGACGTGGTCGTGCAGGGCTGGGACGGCACATCGGGAAAAGTAGTGGCGACTGGGAACTGAGTAGCGCGGGGCCGCCGCCGCCATCATACCTTTGAAAGCCTCCGTTTCCACAACCCTATACGGCAGCATCTCCAGGCTGATAAATTTGGCTATGTGCACGTTTAACGCTTGAGCGTGCGGGTGCGTGGCAGCGTACTTGCGCTTGCGCTCCAACACTTGCGCTAGCGACGGCTGGACGGTGCGCTGACAGACATTGGTGGGTGGGGCCGAGGACAGCGGAGGTGAGGGTGTGGGTGCAGGCCAGGAGACGGTAGTGCCTGTCTGCTGAGAGGGGGATTGGATCTCAATGTCAGGTTGGGGCACAGGGGGAGAGGCAGCGGTGCAAACCAGAGGCGGTGAACAGCCTTCGTCCCACCTTGTGGGGTGCTTGGCCATCATATGTCTGCTCATGCTGGTGGTGGTGAGGCTGGTGGTGGTGGCTCCCCGGCTGATCTTGGCGCGACACAGATTGCACACCACTGTTCGTCGGTCGTCTGCACTCTCAGTGAAAAACTGCCAGACCTTTGAGCGCCTCGGCCTCTGCAGGGTGGCATGGCGCGAGGGGGTGCTTTGGGAAACAGTTGGTGGATTATTCGGTCTGGCCCTGCCTCTACCCCTGGCCACCGCACTGCCTCTTCCAACCTGCCCTGCTGCTGCCCTTGCCTCCCCCTCTGAAGACCTGTCCTGAGTAGGCGTAGCAAACCAGGTGGGGTCAGTCACCTCATCGTCCTGCTGCTCTTCCTCCAAATCCTCTGTGCCCTCCTCCCTCGGACTTACTGCCCTTACTACTACCTCACTGATAGACAACTGTGTCTCATCGTCATCGTCCCCCTCACCCACTGAAAGCTCTTGAGACAGTTGCCGGAAGTCCCCAGCCTCATCCCCCGGACCCCGGGAACTTTCCAAAGGTTGGGCATCAGTCACGACAAACTCCTCCAGTGGGAGAGGAATCTAAACCATTGCTGCCCATTCTGGGCAGTGGCCCGAGAACTGTTCCTGGGAGTCTGCCTGCTCCTCAGAATGTGTCATTGTAATGGAGTGAGGAGACTGGGAGGAAGGAGGAGCAGCAGCCAGAGGATTCAGAGTTGCAGCAGTGGACGTCGCAGAAGTCTGGGTGGTCGATAGATTGCTGGATGCACTTTCTGCCATCCACGACAGGACCTGCTCACACTGCTCATTTTCTAATAAAGGTCTACCGCGTGGACCCATTAATTGTGAGATGAATGTGGGGACACCAGAAACGTGCCTCTCTCCTAATCCAGCAGCAGTCGGCTGCGATACACCTGGATCAGGAGCTCGGCCTGTGCCCACACCCTGACTTGGGCCTCCGCGTCCTCGGCCGCGTCCACGTCCTCTAGGCCTACCCCTACCCCTCAGCATGGTGTATTACCAGTAGTGCAGAAACAGAACGCTGTAATTAAATGTGCCGCTTATTGGCCTGTGGTTGGAGGCTGACTTCGCTTACGGAACGCACAGCAGAGCCAGGAAAGAATTTTGCGCAATCCTGCTGTAACACTTAGCTGGCTGCGTATGAATTAGGACAACTACCCCCAGCAGAGACCCAGTACACTGAGGACGGTCACAGGCAGCCCAAATAGATTTTTTTTCCCAAATGTTTTTGGAAAGGCCCACTGCCTATATACACTAAATATGTCTTCTGTCCCTGCCTCACCACTACTGGCCCTGGACAATGTAAAATTACTGCAGGACGCAATGCTCTGCACGGCCGATATACAAAAAAAAAAAAATGTGCAACACTGCAAAAAGCAGCCTCCACACTACTGCACACGGTTAGATGTGACCCTAAGAAGGACCGTTGGGGTTCTTGAAGCCTAAAATAACTCCTAACACTCTCCCTATAGCAACTCCAGCAAGACAGCACTTTCCCTGAACTATGTCAGAATGTATCTGTGGCGAGCCGCGGGAGGAGCCGATTTATATACGCGGGTGACACCTGATCTCGCCAGCCACTCACTGCAGGGGGGTGGTATAGGGCTTGAACGTCGCAGGGGGAAGTTGTAATGCCTTCCCTGTCTTTCTATTGGCCAGAAAAGCGCGCTAACGTCTCAGAGATGGAAGTGAAAGTAACTCAAACATCGCGTGGTACTCGTCTCGAGTAACGAGCATCTCGAACACGCTAATACTCGAACGAGTATCAAGCTCGGACGAGTACGTTCGCTCATCTCTAATTAGCATACAAAAAGGTAAAAAAAAATATTTGGTATTGTCGCGTCCGTAATGACGCGTACAATAAGTTGCACATGCTTTTGACTGTGCACGGAAAAAAGCGTTTAAAAAAACACAAAAAAACTGAGGCGAAATGCGAGTTTTTCGCATTTTGCCTCCCTAAAAACGCAATAATATTGATCAAAAAAGCCATATATACCCCAAAATGGTACCAATAAAAACTACAGCTCGTCACACAAAAAATAAGCCCTCATAGAGCTCCGTCCAAGGAAAAATAAAAAAGTTACAGGACTTTAAATGCAGCGATTTAGAAAAAAAAAGATTTCCAAAAAAAGGGTTTTTATTGCAGAAAAATGGAAAAACCTAACAAAAATGTAAGAATTTTGGTATCGTTGTAACCATACCCACCCGCAGAAAAAATGGATTGTGTAATTTATGCTGCATGATTAACACTGTAAAAAAATAATCTATGCCAGAATCGATGCATTTTCTCTCCCTGTTATCATAAAAAAATAATAAAAGTTTTACAAGATAGTCAATGTACCCAAAAATAGCACCGATAAAAACTATAGTTCACTATGCAAAAAACAAGCCCTTATACGGCCCGTCTACGGAAAATTAAAAAATGTATGGCTTTTGAAAAATGGAGAAGAAAATCTGCCAAAAATAGTTCCGTCCTTAAAGGGGTTGTCTCGCGAAAGCAAGTGGGGTTATACACTTCTGTATGGCCATATTAATGCACTTTGTAATATACATCGTGCATTAAATATGAGCCATACAGAAGTTATTCACTTACCTTCCCTGCGCTGGAGTCCCCGTCTCCATGGCTCCGTCTAATTTCAGCGTCTAATCTCCTGATTAGACGCGCTTGCGCAGAAGGGTCTTCTCCCATCTCTTCGGCCCGGCACGAGCGGCATTCTGGCTCCGCCCCCTTATAGTGTCATCGCGTAGCTCCGCCCCCGTCACAAGTGCCGATTCCAGCCTCCTGATTGGCGGGAATCGGCACACGTGACGGGGGCGGAGCTACGCGATAACGCGTACCAGGGGGCGGGGCCAGAATAGGCGATGTCATTAAGGGACACTATAGGCAGCTTTTCTTAATTATGCGTTGGTAACATATGCATTACTTGTTTTTGTTACCATTTGTAGCCAGCTTTTTTTGCACAATGCACTTTTTCAATACTTGATGATATTTTCATACCTTTTGGGGTCTTTATTTTATCTCATATGGAGTTGTGTTTTTCGTCCTGTTTTGTATTGTGGACTCATTTTATTATATTTAATAAATTATATATTTCTTGTCATAAATTATTGCTTTGTCATTTTTTGTAGGTCAATATTCTTTTTCAGCAGTGCGGCACAGATTTCTGGCGTATAATATACAATGTTGCTTTGTTCTTGTGATAGTGATTAATTTAAATGTTTGTATTGCCGGCTATTTATTGTTTAATTTAATTTCTACATGCCTGATCCTTTGTTCACAAATGTTCTCAAGAGAAATAGGCTGCCAGAGCTGAGTATGTGTGTTTATGATGTCTATGGTGGTGTTGGGGGTAGTTAAGAGGAAGTACATGGCCTGCTTTATATCTCCTCACTGAATTCAGACCATGGGAAGTCAGGGAAAGAAAGTACAAGACAATGAACTGCTGGCAGAATGGTAAGTTTGTGACCTGCTCCCTCCATAAAAGTGGACTTAAAATAGCAGGGCAGCAGAAAAATGACCTCCAGAAAATTAGCAGCAAACAGCAGCAAATAAGTGGGTAAGGAGAACCTGTTACGTTTTGGAAAACCTGTTGAAAACTCGTTTACACTTTAAAGTTTTTTTTTCATATTTTTTATTCCTCATTTTACAGGTTCCTTTTTCAAATTGCTCCAAATCTTGTACTCCTGGATACTATAGAAAGTACTCATTCATAAGCTGTTGCTATGCATGTGTCCCTTGTCCTAAGGATGATTACTCACCTATAGCTGGTAAGTACCTTGGCTTTGAATACTGGCATGATTTCTTAACATACTCAATATGGGGCACTGAAGCAGTTGTCTAACCGATCTTCATCCATTTTGTGAAAAAAAATAGCTTCTTTTTGTTCGCTTTTTGCATTTGTCTGTTTTTATTGTTTTATACCTTGTTACACTTTATTTCATATACAATGTTTTATTGGAGCAAAAAAGCATGGAGTTTAAACAGATGAAACAAACTAACAAAAATGAATGAGACCTGAACAGGGAAGCTATGGTGAACGACAAGCCGAGCACGTTAAGGATGGATTTGCAGAATTTAATGGATTTTCTGGGCAAAAATGATTGGTGGTCTATGCTCAGAATAGACAAAAAAATCACTGAAAATAGACACATACTTACCAATGTACTAATAGAAGAGGGCCAGTAGAAGCAGCACATCCTTTAACATGCAGACGGCCAAACTGCTATATGGAGGAGCAATCGCAAAGGTGCAAGGTACTGATGAACAACCACTCACATGCCTTCCTCATATTGAGGGTGGCAGCTGCTTAAGTCTATACTTGCACATAGATAATGTATATACAGGGTGCCAGGCCATGTGGTATGTGTAGTGAACCACGCAGGCTTACAACCTATTAGAATAGGTCAGAATAAGTGGTTGCCAATAGCAGATTGGCGGGGGTCTACCATCCAAAACCTCTGGAGTGTAGCTGAAAAGAAGGCGATTTGGATGGCTATCCTGAGGATAGGTCACCAGTAGTTTTCACCTGGAAGAGCTCTCTAAGGTTTTGTTAAAATCTCACTACTTCTTTATGTTCAGCATATGTGGTGGGGAAGTTTCAGACACACACACTGAATGTATCCATAGGCCCCAAAGTACCCAGCATATGCTTTTGGTACATGCTGGGCTGGTATGTATCAGCATACCTTTTTCTTTCTTTATTGTATATGAAAGCATAGTCTGCTGTTCTTTTCTATCCACGGGGACAAAGTTTAAAAAAAGTATACAGTGCAGTATACATTACTTACAGTGAAAGTCAATGACAGATACATGTCTGTATGCCTCCTGTATGCAGTGGCTTATGTTGCAAGCCATGGCAGACCCATTTTTTAATGATCCTCAATTAATCCAAAGAGCTCCTGCTATTTTTGATTGCAAGTATAGAATTATTCTGTTGTTGCTGAAATAATACCAAAAGTATTGGAATGGCAATGTGAACAGTCACTGGTCCAGATATTTTATTATAAACGTTGTTATACCCAGCTACTCTGATTATTCAGAAGGTGACCTCCAATCATAAACTACGGCACAAATGGCATAGTGCATATGTGCTTGGAACAGCATGATGGGTCACTGGTCAGTTACGTTGCCTCACCCTTGTATTCAAGGTTAACTAGGGAAATTTCTGCATCAAGCTTTTTTCCTTCTTGCTGTCTGTTACAGCTCCTCTCAAATTAAAAAAATAAACAGATTTGCTTATCATGTTCCTTTGTCAGTGATTGATAATTGACAAATATGTATTTAATAATTGGGATTCATTAGGTGAAGATTGTGGGAGAATCTGCATAGTAAATGCCTATGAAAGACTGCAGTTTTGGCAAATTGCTAACTCATATGATTAAGCAATTGCAGTCCTCCCCTACAATACTCCAAATCACTGGGAGTGACAGTGCTCTACTTAGGCCTGTGTTACACTAACATATTTGCGCACAATACGCAGTGAATATAACCCATTGATTTCAATGGGTTAGTTCACATAAGTGTATTTTGCTTTTGCACTTTATTCGCGCAAAAAAATATGCAACATGCTCTATTTGCGCACAAAATTATTACGTATCATATTGAATAATTAACTTACTTGCTCATGTCAAAGAATGGGAGCATGCTGGCATGCTTTTTTTCCTTTTTGCACACAGTTTGTGTGTGCAAAAAGCACGGTAAAACACACAGATGAGTGCACAAATACACAGCCTTACAGATAATGATCACATTTTATTATAAGTTTCCATGATATCTATGGTAGTCTGTATCAATCTACCTCATTTTCTACCCCAGTTGAAATTAACGCAATTCAATTTTTTACTCTGTCCTCACCCGGTCGCAACAGCCGCTGATTGCAACTGTCAACTCTTTAAATGCAATAATTGATTCTGGTAGTTGCCGAAATGTCCCTTCTTCAATAATATTGCAGGGTGTCCTTTAGCTGCCATGGCAGCAGGAGGCCTTATGAGGGATCCCAGGGCTGCAATCGAAGATCGCCTAAGAAGCCATGCCAGTGGCGTTGCTTATTAGACTTCCTCTCAGATCGTAGTATAATGTAATACTACAGTATTACATTATACAGCAGGAACAATCCTATGGGGACTTAAAGAAATGTAAAAATGAGTAAGAACAAAGGTTTATTAATTATTAAAAAAATAAAAGGTAATACAAGTTTTTAAAAAAATTTTGCATATTTATAACAAAAAATTCAAAACAAAAATAAACCCCAAATATTTTGTATCACTTCACTGCATCCATAAAAGTCCAATCTATCAAAGTAAGGCCGCCTGCACATGGCAGAGCCGGATTCCTATAGCATGATTTCCCATAGCATGCTACAGGTGGTATTTGCTGTGGATCCATGGTGTGGACACTTGTCGCAGATTCCGCAGCAAATATCCACCTGAGCAGGAGGCCTAATGCATTATTTATCCGTCACGGTAAACGTCGACAGAAAAAAAATACACAGCGCCAGAATTACGCTTTTTTTTGGTCACCTTATCTCCAAGCAAATGTAATAAAAAGTAATTTTAAAAATTGTATGTACTCCAAAATGGTACCAATAGAAGCTACAGGATGGCCTGCAAAAAAATGAACCCTCATACAACTATATAGATGGAAGAAGAAAAGTTATCGTGGTCAGGAGATGGAGGCAGAAACAAGATTTCCCCCAGAGATGGTGGAATTGTGCTTTTTTTTTTCCATTTCACTTCACTTAGAATTTTATTTACGCTTTTCAGTACCTTCTATGGTACATTATATTGTACAATTGAAAAATACAACTTAGTGGATAGAGGTATGATTTTTTGAAAGTGAGGAGGAAAAAACAAAAATGAAAAACAAAAAATAACATGACGCATTTGATGAGTACTGAAGATTTTGGTTAAAATTTTATAATGATTATTAAAGGAGGTGTCCAAATTGTTTATTTCTGGCCCAAACTTGGACACCACTTTAACCAGTTAAGGACAAGGCCCATGCAGTAAATAACAGAAGCAACATAAGCATATACTCACCTTTCCTCACTGTGACTAGCGCTCCTGCTCTAGGCCCAGACGTCATGTTTACAGACATCAGACCCTTCTTTATAAAACATCCCAGGCTGCTGCAGCCAGTGACTGAGCTCAGTACTCATTAAAATCTTCAGTACTCATCTAAATTTTGTCAGCACTTTTATTGTCTATTTGACCGATATAGATCTGTCCACAACTGACAATTTCTGAAGCAAGCAGGTACAGTTGGGGTATGCTCTGCTTCAGTCAACTTGCCTTTCTTGCTGAGTGTTCTCAATTAGTTTGGCTTTGGGGAAAGGTCCCTGCTTTGGATTTTTTGTATATAAAAATGCAAGTGTACCCCACAACAGTCTCTACTATACCCCCTTTAGTCCCTTGCCTTCCAAATTTGGCAGCCCCCAACTCATCAAGGTATTTATTATGTCATTGTACTGATAAAATTGGCTTCTATGCAGAAAAAAAAGTTTGCAGTATGTTATTATCTACCTCAACCCCCCTCATAGGACTGACAGATAAATGTAGTCTACTAAAACAAATACCAGAATATTACACATCTAATTTTCATTTCTTTTCCAGATGCGACTGAATGTCTAAAATGCCCTTCCTGGCAATGGTCAACCAACGGAAGTGATCGATGTGCAAACAGGACAATTGAATACTTTGATTGGAAAGACCCATATGCCATTACATTGTTAATTTTCTTAGCTATTGGATTTCTGCTCTTGATAATGACTGCAGCTTTATTTCTTAAACACTTTGACACCCCGGCAGTTAAAGCAGCAGGGGGACACTACACATTCATATTAATGGTATCATTGCTCATTAGCTTAGTGAGCATTGGGTTATTTATTGGAGAACCAAATGACATTCTCTGTGTAGTCAGACAACCTCTCTTTGGAATCAGCTTCACCATTTCTGTATCTTGCATTTTGATCAAATCAATCCGAATCTTGCTAGCATTTGAATCTGCCAAAAGAGGCAAAGTAGTAGTCAAATTAAAGTATGTGCCAGGAGTTCTTATTATTGCATTAAGCAGCGTCCAGGTGCTTATTTGTACAATATGGCTTCTGATGAACAGACCTTACCGTGAATACTATACAGTGAATGACCTCCTGATAATACAGTGCAATGAAGGATCGTATGAGGCATTCGGCATCATGCTTGGCTACATTGGGTTACTTGCATTGATTTGTTTCCTTCTAGCTTACAAAGGCAGAAAACTGCCTGAGAAATACAATGAGGCTCGGTGTATCACCTTCAGCATGCTGGTCTATATGTTTGTGTGGATTCTCTTTATTCCAATCTATATAAATACTAGAAGTGGCATATATCTTTCAGTAGTAGAAGCTGTTGCCATACTAGCCTCAATATATGGAGTTATATCTTGTCATCTTTTACCAGGTTGCTACATCTTACTTTTTAAAAGAGAAACCTGCACTCGGGAAAAATACCTGCAGAGTACCTTTCTTTCATTTTATAGAGACCAGAAAAAGGTACAGTCATTTTGCAAACCCAAGGTAAATCTGGAAGTTCCTGCTGCTGCTCTAAAGCCAAACTTTATAGCTACTCGCGTACCTCAGGTTAAGGTGACGTTGGGCTCTCCGGCTGGTAGAAGAAGACGACATAATAGCTATTAGTAGAGTAAGGGTATGTTCTCATGACAGGAATCCATGTTGGATTTTTCTGCACAGAATCCATTTCTAAATCTTTAGCAGAACTCTGTGACCAAGCCATGTATTTCTGCTGCAGATTTGCCCCTCTGTTTGCTATGGATCAGTGTGCGGATTTAGCTCTTGTCAATAGGCAAATCCATGTGCAGAATTGCCAACGTAGATTCAGGACAGAATCCATGTCAAGAAGTGACATGTCACTTTTTTTTTCCTGTGTGTGGATTTGAAATCCTCATAAGGGAACAATATGCTCCAGTGCAGATCCCCATTCAAATGAATGGGGTATTTTACTGGTGCAGATTTGCTGCAGATTCTGCCATGTGAACATCCCCTAAAACAGTCTTTTGATGAGCAGTTCTTTTTTTGGATGGGGGGCGGAGATGGGCATTGGTTGCCAGTCATATGGATTAATCCGGTTATGAATCTCTGACTATATTGATTACTGTTTTTGATTACTGTAATGTAATATTAAAATCCATATAACATTGTGAAGTATGGCATATGTTATAGTATGACTGCTTTATATTACATAGCTGCTGGTTAAAGCTAGATAAGGTGCGTTCGTTTATATCAGTTGCTTCTGGTCAGATATTTTTTTTCTTGAGCCAGAAACGCAGGTGTGAATATTGTGCACATAACGCAATGTCCTATCTGCTTTCTGGCATAGCTGATCACATGAATGACCACTGGGATCATTTCTGTCATTAGTTCATGCCAGAGGACATTTGTGTGTTAAGGATGGGAATAACCCAGCCCCACAATATAAGGTATCCAGTAGATGAATAGCAATCGAAGAGATGCCACCCAGCTAACAGAGTTTGAGAGGGGGCGCATTATTGGAATGTGAAAAGCTGAATGTTCGTATCCACAAATTGTCCACCAACTGGTTCATTCTGACCAGACTGCTAGGAGATGTTGGGAGAAGTACACCCACAAAAGGTAGCTGGGCTCAGGATGTCCTCAGCAGACAACCAGTAGAGAGGTTCGACAAGCTCAAGCAGCTCCAACTGTTTCGTTGTCCACCATCCAGAGACAGCTGGCACCATCCTTGCAGGTCCCTCTGTATTTTGGAACCATTTCTAGTTGCTTGGCTGAAGGACATTTGCGCTCATGGAGTCCTTTATGTATACTGCGTTTTACACCCACGATTGCCTCAGTTTGCAATGGTGTCGTAAATGACAAAACTGGACTGCTACGACATACGACAGTCAATCCCCCCTAGTAGTGGTAGGAGGGACAATGACAGCTCAGCAATATGAACAGGATATCCGGCAACCACGTGTGTTGCCTCTCATGTCAGGGCTTCCGAGAAGCATTTTCCAGCCAGATAATACTCGGCCGCAGACACAAGGATGCCTATGAGTTTGCACAATCTAGAACAAATTTGAACAAATTATTAAACAGCATGTATGCAAGTACTTGAATAAAAATAGAGTAATTAACCAGAGCCAGCATAGGTTTGTAACAAACAAGTCATATCAGACACATCTAATTTTCTTCTATGACAGAATCACCGATTGGGTTGATCAGAGAAATGCGGTGGATATAGTATATTCTGACTTTAGTAAAGCATTTGACAAAGTATCTCATAGCATACTTACTGAAAAAATGACCCAACATGGGATTGATAAGGCAACAGTTAGGTGTATTCACAACTGGCTGAGTGATCGTACTCCAAAAATGGTCATAAATGGCTGCACATCCAAGTGGAAGAATGTATCAAGTGGGCTACCGTAAGGCTTTATCCTAGGCTCAGTGTTGTTCAACCTTTTTTATAAATGATCTGGAGGAGGGAATTGATGAGAAGCTGATCAAATTTGCCGACGACACAAAGCTAGGAGGGATAGCTAACACTAGGGAAGAGAGAGAGAGAGTATTCAAAAAGATCTAACATAAATGAGCATAAGCTACAAGTGATAAGCTGCAAAAAAAACAACGCTCCAGTGATCACAGGTTCCCCATATGAATGATGGAAGGCTTACTTCACAGGGGTTGCCTCTGATGAGTGCAACCCTAATCCAAACCCATAGGGGTTTATTGCCTTTCCATGGGCCTGCATTAATAGCCCTAGTAAGAATAATGATAGAACAGCATGGTCATCTAAAGAAGTTAAACGTACAACAGGCCTTTTCCCCCCCATACATATGTAGCTATAGATTATATGTATATAAATAAATCTTGCTATTTATATAGCGCCAACTTATTCTGCAGTGCTTTCAAGTCATTCATTTATTACCCCCACCCTAAAAGGCTGGGTGCTCCTTGGAAGGAGGGAAGGTTGATAGGAGTTAATCTTGAGCTAGCTAGTTTAAGCAAGCCGGAAATAAATTGTAATGTTCAGGTCATCAGCCAGAGTTTAGGACTTCGATTCAGCTGCCTTAGCTCTCTCTGCCATACATGGATTATATATTTGATCGATATCTATCTAATCTATCTATAATGTAGATTATAGATATACATTATATCTAGATGAGATATATATATATATATATATATATATATATTAGGGTGATTACTTTTTACAACCTTGCTTCCCTGTATCATAATTCGATGAGCCTTCATTAAAAATAAGGTAAAAAACATTACGCACAAAATGATTTGAAAATTGTATTTATCGGCTTTTTTGCCCATTTCTTGAAGTTACTGTAAACAGATACAAAATTAAACACAAGCTTTAGAGTCACATTATACAACATTATATAGGGTCATCCAAAACAAAAGGAAGTCAATTCTTCACAATAATGTCATTGGACAGGATGAACATCAGTGGGAGATTGTCCTTGTGGCAGGATTCCTCCAGGTCTTGCATAACTTTGATTGCACGCTCACAGCACTGGTTGATTTCGGGAATGCTGATTGGAGATTCATCTGTTTTCCAGTGGGTTGTCAAACATTTGAGACCTGTTGGATAGTCATTCGAAGCTACATGTTGGGTAGTCATTCAATGGCCTATGTAACATTTCAAAGTGGATTGTGCGTGACCTTTTTCAATATTTCAATGAAATAAATGTCATTTTAGTCATTAAGAGGCAAAAGTTCATTCACTGGTCCTACAGGAAATAATTTTGGAGAAAAAAAGGCATCACCCTAATGTATATATATATATACAGTTAGGGCCAGAAATATTTGGACAGTAACACAATTTTCGCGAGTTGGGCTCTGCATGCTACCGCATTGGATTTGAAATGAAGCCTCTACAACAGAATTCAAGTGCAGATTGTAACGTTTAATTTAAAGGGTTGAACAAAAATATCTGATAGAAAATGTAGGAATTGTACACATTTCTTTACAAACACTCCACATTTTAGGAGCTCAAAAGTAATTGGACAAATAAACAGAACCCAAACAAAATATTTTTTTTTCAATATTTTGTTGCGAATCCTTTGGAGGCAATCACTGCCTTAAGTCTGGAACCCATGGACATCACCAAACGCTGGGTTTCCTCCTTCTTAATGCTTTGCCAGGCCTTTACAGTCGCAGCCTTCAGGTCTTGCTTGTTTGTGGGTCTTTCCGTCTGAAGTCTGGATTTGAGCAAGTGAAATGCATGCTCAATTGGGTTAAGATCTGGTGATTGACTTGGCCATTGCAGAATGTTCCACTTTTTTGCACTCATGAACTCCTGGGTAGCTTTGGCTGTATGCTTGGGGTCATTGTCCATCTGTACTGTGAAGCGCTGTCTGATCAACTTTGCAGCATTTGGCTGAATCTGGGCTGAAAGTATATCCCGGTACACTTCAGAATTCATCCGGCTACTCTTGTCTGCTGTTATGTCATCAATAAACACAAGTGACCCAGTGCCATTGAAAGCCATGCATGCCCATGCCATCACGTTGCCTCCACCATGTTTTACAGAGGATGTGGTGTGCCTTTTGATCATGTGCCGTTCCCTTTCTTCTCCAAACTTTTTTCTTCCCATCATTCTGGTACAGGTTGATCTTTGTCTCATCTGTCCATAGAATACTTTTCCAGAACTGGGCTGGCTTCTTGAGGTGTTTTTCGGCAAATTTAACTCTGGCCTGTCTATTTTTGGAATTGATGAATGGTTTGCATCTAGATGTGAACCCTTTGTATTTCCTTTCATGGAGTCTTCTCTTTACTGTTGACTTAGAGACAGATACACCTACTTCCCTGAGAGTGTTCTGGACTTCAGTTGATGTTGTGAACGGGTTCTTCTTCACCAAAGAAAGTATGCGGCGATCATCCACCACCGTTGTCTTCCGTGGACGCCCAGGCCTTTTTGAGTTCCCAAGCTCACCAGTGAATTCCTTTTTTCTCAGAATGTACCCGACTGTTGATTTTGCTACTCCAAGCATGTCTGCTATCTCTCTGATGTATTTTTTTTTTTTTTTCAGCCTCAGGATATTCTGCTTCACCTCAATTGAGAGTTCCTTTGACCGCATGTTGTCTGGTCACAGCAACAGCTTCCAAATCCAAAACCACACACCTGGAATCAACCCCAGACCTTTTACCTACTTAATTGATTACAGGTTAACGAGGGAGACGCCTTCTGAGTTAATTGCAGCCCTTAGAGTCCATTGTCCAATTACTTTTGGTCCCTTGAAAAAGAGGAGGCTATGCATTACAGAGCTATGATTCCTAAACCCTTTCTCCGATTTGGATGTGGAAACTCTCATATTGCAGCTGGGAGTGTGCACTTTCAGCCCATATTATATATATAATTGTATTTCTGAACATGTTTTTGTAAACAGCTAAAATAACAAAACTTGTGTCACTGTCCAAATATTTCTGGCCCTAACTGTATATATATATATATATATATATATATATATATAAATAATCTATATTGATTATATGATGTATCTATACATTATAGAATCTGCATACATATATATATATATATCACCTAAATTCTATCTCTAATCTATATCCACAAAATCTTTAATCCATATATAATCTATAATCTACATAATTAATGAATCAATAGATAGACTCAAATACATTTACACTGTATGCAAATGTGCCTGCAGTTGACACTGCATTATGATGATCAGTATAGAACGATAAAGGCCAGAGCTTGGCGGCTATGTTCAGTCAGTTTCCGCTGCAGCTGGAAGTGGGCAGATGTGTTGCACTCGCTCTTTCCCAAGAAGCTACAGAAACTGGATAATTTGTATTTTTAACAGTGCGCATTTTTAATTCAGCCCACAAGGGGGAGACAGCAGCCTACAAAAATCTAATTGCCGCTGTTGTGGCTTCTTTTAAAATAAAAAAAAAGGTAGGTTCAATTCTTCCATAGAGAGGAATAGATATGTTCAGTTCTTGTCAGTTGGCCAATGCTTATAGGCAAGGCCATATGCCTGGTGGTGCATGAAACGTCAGTAAGGCTCAGGCCTGTGTAATTGGGGGTCAGCTGCTATTAACACAGTGGTAGAAACTATGGGGTGTAGTTGGCATTCAGTAGATACAATGTTTCAACCCTGTCTTTTACGGCTTGAGGCGATGTCACAGGCACTCAAAAGCCGCAACCTCAGGCAGCCTGCAGACGGCACCCACAATGCAGCAAGGTTGTATTGAGACCACACAATAGCACCGCCTTGTCAAATGCAACTTATTCTCATTCCTCCCTCTTGCACCGTGCTCATGCATCCTAGGCTTGCAGTGCCTGCAAGGACTCTTCACCTCCCTATGCAGGATGGTTAAACAGTTAATTACAGCAGAACCACTAGTTTGCCATTTAAAATGCGTCGGTTTGAGGGATCGCCTAGGCTGGCCACATTTTGAGTAGAGATGGAACTTTTTCAATAAAATGAGGAAAATTGTGTAAGAACCCAGAGGGGTTTTTTTGCCTCTCCCTGGGCTGGCATTAATAGCCCTAGTAAGAATAATGATAGAACAGCATCTATCTTTTTTTCTATCCATTTGTCATTGTCCATCCATCATCCATCATAATCCATCTTTCATCGTCATCCATCTTTCATCAGCAATTCGTAATCAGCCGTCATTATCATCATCATCCATCCATTATAATCTATTATCCATCTGTCATTATCCACCCATCAGCCATCCATCATCATCTGCCATCTGTCGTCATCTGCCATCCGTCAACATCCACCCATCATCATTCATTATCATCCATCATCGTGCAGGCATGGTCATCATCATCCAACCGTCATCATCATCCATCCATCATTAGCCATCCATTATCATTATCCATGCATGGTCATCATCCACCCATCATTATCCATCCATCCATCATCATCCATCCATAATCTATCATCATCATCATCATCCTTCATCCATCCTTCTCATCATCCATCCTCATCCATCCATCAGCCATCCGTCATCCATGCATGGTTATCATCATCCATCTGTACAATCAGCCATCCATGTTCAACCACTCATCATCATCCTCCTCTTCCATCCGTCCTCATCATCCATCATCCATCTGTTTAATCAGCCATCCGTTATTATCCACCCATCATCATCTTTATCTTCCATCCATAAAGAAAAGGAAAAACAACTATCCGCGCTCCAAGGAATACGGGCTCCGATGCAGGATAATAACGTCCTTCTTTATTAGTAAACCATCACTAGTTTTGCGAGCAACGCATTTCGGTAAATATAATACCTTTCTCAAGCTCTATACATTTACAAAAGACTTACAAACATAAATAGGCACTCACATGTCCTCAGAATTGTCTACAGCACGGTGCAGGGCAGCTCCGTAATTAGAGGAGGCGTAGTACAAGCCTCCCAGGTAGCTCACGCGTCATACAGGTAAGACACTTGGAACGCCCATCCGCGTTCCATGTTCTTCAACAAAAAACTTTATTTGGATTGCTAATGAACAGCAATCTCCATCAAAGCTACGTGCACACCCGCTAAACGCTGGTTATAGAATAGTTAAAATTTCAATAAACATACTCAAATATACACAATATTCATATAAATCCAATGAATAAAAATTGCATAAATAGGTTATCTACGAATAACTTAATTCCACATTATCAATCAGCATAAAAAATGATTGCATTCATTGAAGTTATTCGTAGATAACCTATTTATGCAAATGTTATTCATTGGTTTCATAAGAATATTGTGTATATTTGAGTATGTTTATTGAAATTTTAACTATTCTATAACCAGCGTTTAGCGGGTGTGCACATAGCTTTGATGGAGATTGCTGTTCATTAGCAATCCAAATAAAGTTTTTTGTTGAAGAACATGGAACGCGGATGGGCGTTCCAAGTGTCTTACCTGTATGACGCGTGAGCTACCTGGGAGGCTTGTACTACGCCTCCTCTAATTACGGAGCTGCCCTGCACCGTGCTGTAGACAATTCTGAGGACATGTGAGTGCCTATTTATGTTTGTAAGTCTTTTGTAAATGTATAGAGCTTGAGAAAGGTATTATATTTACCGAAACGCGTTGCTCGCGAAACTAGTGATGGTTTACTAATAAAAGAAGGACGTTATTATCCTGCATCGGAGCCCCGTATTCCTTGGAGCGCAGATAGTTGTTTTTCCTTTTCTTTGTGTATCTGTATTAAGCCCCGGTCATCCGGCGTAGCTTATCTGGAACGGTCCTGCGGCTCTCCGATCAAGGTCGGATGGAATAAAGGCTTAACTATAAGCGAACGTGGATCACGGTGTCAGCGAGGTGCCTTTTGAAAGGTATCCTCGTCTGACACCAGGTGAGTTAACACTCATTTTTCATTACCTTTGTTATATTTATATAACATATCTTGAAAAAAACATCGAGGCGCCTCCTTATAACATATTTGTTTATCTTCCATCCGTCCTCATCAGCCATCCATCCATCATGCATCTGTCAAATCAGCCACCTATCATCATCCACCCATCATCATCTATCATCATCCATGCATGGTCATCATCATCATCCATCCATAATCATCCATTATCATCAGCCATCTATCATCCCTCATCATCCATTTGTCACCATCCATTTATCATTAGCCATCCGACATCAGCTATCCAGCATCCATCTGTCCAATCAGCCATCTGCCATCAAGCACCCGTCATCAGCCATCTGTCGTCATCATCATCATCATCATCTAACCGTCATCATTATCAACCGTCATCATCATCCATGTATAATCTGTCATCATCATCCATCCTCATCACCCATCATCATCTATCGTCTAGCTGTTATCGTCCATTTATCATCATCCGTCATCACCCACCCTTCATCACTCATCATCATCCATGCATGGTCATCATCATCCATCATTATCCATCCATCCATCCATCCATCTGTTTAATCAGCCATCCATTATTATCCACCCATCATCATCCTCATCAGCCCAGTAAACAGATGATCGGTGGGAGTCCTGGATGACAGGCTTCTGCCAATGTACTATTGATGATCTATTCCGAGGACAATCCATGAATAGTTTACAACTGGATAAACCCTTGGAATAATTTAATAAAAGCCAAATTCGTGGTATCAGAGTAATTTTACCCTGCAGAATAAACTTAGCATTTATACAGCATAATAATTAGAAAATTAAAACAAGAAAGAGTGCAACTGCTGTTTTTATTACCAACTCATTCCCAGCAAAGCCATAAGGCCTCCACATGACACAGCGATGTCACTAGGAGTATTAAGTGGTGGTGGAGATTTTCCTAATACTGGAATGTGTTACAAGCCTTGGTGCAAGATGCTCCTAGTTTATTAAGGGCCAATGTCCACGGCTGGGTCGGATTCCACGTAGGGAATCCCGCACCGAATCCAGCCCTGCCTGCATCTGGTGAGCCTTGCGTACCTGTGTTAATCTGGCGCTCCACTTCCGGGTCCGCTGTACTGCGCATGTTCCTCACGGGTTGCCATCGCACATGCGCAGTACAGTTTGCTTTTTTAAAAACTGCTTTCCTGCGGGATCCGTGGCACGATCGCTGTGGGTCAGTTGTGGGTGTGCAGCAGATCGGATGGCTTCCGTTGACTTCAATGGAAGCAGTCTGTGCGGGATCCGCAGAAAAAAGGTGCATGCTTCGATTTGTTTTCCGGACCAAAAGCTCCACAGAACAAATCTGCATATTTCAATCCATTTGCGGACGCCATATCTTCTCTATGGGCGGCTTGATTTGCAAATGTCCCATGTGGATTCCGCAAACTAAATTTCCCCGTAGCGGGAGCCCTGAGTGGAATCCAACCTTGTGCCCAGCCGACAGCCACACGTAATTGACTTTTCTTTCTGTACTGCGGATGTTCTGCATGTGTTTTTTTTAGACGTCGTCCCTAGGCGATGAAACAGAATCCACAACCTTTCCGCAAGGTCATTGCGGAAGGGCAGCAGGTCGGAAGGCTTCCATTGACTTCAATGGAATCCATCCATGTGGAATCTGCACAGAAACAGAGCATGCCACGACTTTTCCTCAGCAAGTGGAAAATCACAATTGATTTCTGCTCGTGTAGAGAAAAAAAGCATTTTGCCATAGCCTTTTCTGAATTCCACAGCCGGCCTAATAGATTTGTGTGCCCATGAATGGAACAGAATTTCAGATTTACATAAGTTGTGTCAATTACTAGCATAAAATAGAATTGAATACATTTTTCCTCGGTGTGCAGACAAGGATTCTTTAAGTCTCATCCACAATCCTGGTACTGTAAAAAGCTGCAGATTTGTCACAGCAAACTCTGCAATGGGGAATCCACAGCATTTCCAGTGTTCCCATCTCGGAAGGGGTTCTACAGTCCAACAGAGGCTCCTCTCTATATGTTACCGTATATTATCCCGCTGTATGGAGGGGACATTTCTCACAGCAACATAAGCAACCCAAAAAAACCTGCTCCGTGACAGCAGGGTCATACTAGCAGCACAGACCCAACAGCAGCCTGCACTGTTCTTACCCCTCTTGTCTGCTCCGGTCCTACAGGCATTGCTCACTAGTACTCCTCCGTGCTAGCAGGGTCATACTAGCAGCACAGACCCATCAGCATTCTATGCCTGCTCTTACAGGCATCACTCACTAGTACTGCTCCGTGCTAGCAGGGTCATACTAGCAGCACAGACCCATCAGCAGTCTATTCACTGGTCTTATCCCTCTTGTCTGCTCCAGTCTTACAGCAATCACTCACTAGTACTCCTCCGTGCTAGCAGGGTCATACTAGCAGCACAGACCCATCAGCAGTCTCTGCCCTGTTCTTACCCCTCTTGCCTGCTCCAGTCTTACAGCCATCATTCACTAGTACTACTCCGTGCTAGCAGGGTCATACTAGCAGCACAGACCCATCAGCCGTCTCTGCCCTGTTCTTACCCCTCTTGTCTGCTTCAATCTTACAGCCATCACTCACTAGTACTCCTCTGTGCTAGAAGGGTCATACTAGCAGCACAGACCGAACAGCAGCCTGCACTGTTCTTACCCCTCTTGTCTGCTGCAGTCTTACAGCCATCTCTCACTAGTACTCCTCCATGCTAGCAGGTTCATACTAGCAGCACAGACCCAACAGCAGCCTGCACTGTTCTTACCCCTCTTGTCTGCTGCAGTCTTACAGCCATCACTCACTAGTACTCCCACGTGCTAGCAGGGTCATACTAGCAGCCCAGACCCATCAGCAGTCTATTCACTGGTCTTATCCCTCTTGTCTGCTCCAGTCTTACAGCAATCACTCACTAGTACTCCTCCGTGCTAGCAGGGTCATACTAGCAGCACAGACCCATCAGCCGTCTCTGCCCTGTTCTTACCCCTCTTGTCTGCTGCAGTCTTACAGCCATCTCTCACTAGTACTCCTCCATGCTAGCAGGGTCATACTAGCAGCACAGACCCAACAGCAGCCTGCACTGTTCTTACCCCTCTTGTCTGCTGCAGTCTTACAGCCATCACTCACTAGTACTCCCACGTGCTAGCAGCGTCATACTAGCAGCACAGACCCATCAGTGGTCTAAGCAGGGGCATAACTATAGGGGATGCGGTGGCACCCGGGCCCAGGAGCCTTAGGGGGCCCATAAGGCCTCTCTTCTCCATATAGGGAGCACAGTACTATGAATAAAGCGTTCTGGTTGGGGGCCCTGTTACGGGTATTGCATTTGGGCCCAGGAGCTTCAGGTTACCCGTCTTGTTTGCTTCTGTCTTACAGCCATCACTCACTAGTACTCCTATATAAAGAGTCTGCTCTTCTTACCTGGTCAGTCAGACCAGCAGGTGTAATTCATGGGATGGAATGAGGGTTGAGGATCCTCCCAACTCTACCCCAAGCGGCTCCAGGACTCTCTCCATGCTGGTCTGAGACAGAACACAGGTTTCCTCTATGTTCAAACACAATGGGGCTGACCAGTAACTGTAACTTTACAACTTGTGGCATTAAGGGGTTAAGAGGTGTATGCCACTTACAATATGTGTCTTGGGCGGCTCATGCCAGAAGAAGAAATCTTTACTAGCCATTAGGCAGTTCTCTGGTATAAAGTCTACTACTTCTCTACAAGTGTGGAGTGGTGTGCAAAAAGACCAAAAGTTAGTTCAGACTATATTTGTGCAAAAAATGTGCTATTTATCTTTTCTCACCACTTTTTCGAGTTGTTCAGGAGAATCTCAGGTACAACTTTCTATTTGTCCATGTTCATATACCCTCAGAGCATAATACATACCATTTGTCCATGTGCATAATACGCACCGAGATAGGACATGCAACTTATTTTTTCCTGTGATTGCGAATCCATGGGTTCTATTCACTGTGTGTGAAGGAGCCCTCAGGCCGCATACACACGGGTGACAAAATCGCAGGATTTTCTCACAATGTGACAGTGCTACAAATCGCATGTATGTAAAGCCAATGCTTTTCAATGGGTTCTTTCACATTGTAGGCTGCAGCATGTTTGCTAGAAAAAAAAATTGCACAATGCTTAGTATTGTGATGTTTTTTAGCCCATGTTTCCATATGGAGCCTTCCTTTGTGTAGCATCGCAGTACAACTTTTACAGTAGGAAGTCCTACTGTTTGAGCCTAAAAATAAGCCTTATCTGCAATAAAAAAAAGCAAACAAACAATACATCACCTAACAGGCACAGTCTGCTCCACCGCACTTCTGCTCCGCAGCTCAGGGGGCTGTGATTGGTCCATTGAGCACTGTGGTGATTGGCTGAGGCGGGGCGCTCAAGGACCAATAAGAGCAAAAAGAGTGCAACGGAGCGGACAGTGCCTGTAATGCAACTAGGGCTTATTATCAGGGTAGGGCTCTTATTTCAGGGCCCCCGAAAATCCAGGTAAAAGAGCGCTACAAAGTTGTGTAACTTTGTAGTGCCACAAAATCGTGATTTTGGACCTAACTGCAACATTCCTCCAGAATGCCACCAACTGTCTGTCCGTTGTCTCTAACACTATGTCCTCTCTCTACCTAAAACTGGACCTCTCAAAAACTGACCTACTGGTTTTTCTGCCCTCTACTATCCAACCTCATGCTGACATCTCCAACTCAGTGTGTAGTACCACCATAGCTCGCAGACAGCACGTCCGGTGTCTTGGTGTTATATTCGACTCCGATCTCTCCTTTACTCCCTACATCCAATCTCTTGCCCGAATGTGTCAGCTGCACCTCAAGAACATCACAAGAATCGGCCCTGTTCTCACTGTGGACACGCTAAAAAACACTCACTGTTACCCTCATCCACTCTCGGCTTGATTATTGCAACTCACTGCTGATCGGCCTCCCCTGCACCAGACTCTACCCTCTCCAATCCACCCTGAATGCGGCAGCCAGGCTCATCTTCCTGTCCAGATGCTACTCGGACACCTCTGCCCTGTGCCGGTCACTGCACTGGCTGCCCGTCAAATACAGAATTCAATTTAAAGGGGTTGTCCCGCGAAAGCAAGTGGGTCTATACACTTCTGTATGGCCATATTAATGCACTTTGTAATGTACATTGTGCATTAATTATGAGCCATACAGAAGTTATCAGAAATTATTCACTTACCTGTTCCGTTGCTAGCGGCCTCGTCTCCATGGTGCCGTCTAATTTTCAGCGTCTAATCGCCCGATTAGACGCGCTTGTGCAGTCCGGTCTTCTTTTCTGAATGGGGCCGCTCGTGCCGGAGAGCGGCTCCTTGTAGCTCCGCCCCATCACGTGCCGATTCCAGCCAATCAGGAGGCTGGAATCGGCAATGGACCGCACAGAAGACCTGCGGTCCACCGAGGGAGAAGATCCCGGCGGCCATCTTCACCAGGTAAGTAAGAAGTTACCGGAGCGCGGGGATTCAGGTAAGCACTGTGCGGTTTTCTTGTTTAACCCCTGCATCGGGTTTGTCTCGCGCCGAACGGGGGGGCTATTGAAAAAAAAAAAAACCCGTTTCGGTGCGGGACAACCCCTTTAAACTCACTACCCTCATCCATAGAGCTCTCCATAGCACCACACTGCCCTACATTGCCTCCCTCATTTCAATCTACCAGCCAGCCCGGGCCCTCCACTTCGCTAATGAAATCAGATTAAGTGCCCCTTTAATTTGAAGCTCTCATTCCTGCCTCCAAGACTTCTCCAGAGCAGTACCCAAAACTATCCGGGCAATCCCTGACACAAATAACCTCAGGCGTGCTCTAAAAACACACCTCTTGAGGGAAGCATACCATATCTCATAAACCAAACCCTTCTTTCCTCTCCCCCCCCCCCCCCCCCGATTACATGCTTCCTGTCCTACCAACTGCAATCCCTGCTAGCTGTAATCAACCGCCTCCTGCAGTCATACCGTTTCAGCCACCACACGGCTTAAGTCTGACAATTGTTTGTGTGTATAGATAGCATCCCTCACTCTCCACCTCGCCATACCGTGCACATCTCCAGCCTCTTTACCTTCTCTTTCACCCCATTATTTGTAGTATGTAAGCTCGTTGGAGCAGGACCCTCACCCCTAATGTTTCCATCGATTGATTACCATGTTTTTGTTTCTGTTCCCTCTGTTTTGTAAGCGCTGTGGAATATGTTAGCACTATATAAAGATCATAAATGACAGTTGAAATATCAATTTTGTGTATACATGTACATAGACATAGAGCTATATACTCTAAGTATAAAAATATGAAGAAGCTATCAGTAGTTTTCTGCTTTCATTTGTGGAAAGAAGTGATACACCTTATGCTATAGGATTACTGCTCTACTGTTGGCTCCACTAGTTTTCATGTATGAGAGTTATGCTAACTTTACATGGGCAAGTGCAATATTGGGCCGTAAATCACGGCCTGACATCGCGCTTGCCAACATGTGAAAGCCCTGCCAGAGGATCGCTGAGTTCTCCCATTGCTTTCAATGGGGCTGCGATGTGAGATCTTGCAGCTAGATAGAACATGCTGCAATTTGTTTCCCGCATAGTATCGTGGTGCCATACAGGAAAACATCGCTAATGTGTATGACTCCATTCAAAAGAATGGAGTTCATATTTGTGTGAGATTTGTGCATCTTGCATTGTCAAATTCGCACGATTCTCACACCAACCTGAACGCAGCCTTAATTGGGCATGGAGGGAAACGGGTAGCAGGCTGGGTGCTGCAATCATATTGCAGTTGAGGAGTTATTCTAATAGAACCTGTGCCCAAGACTCTTTTCATACAGTACTTTGCTGCTTCTTGTTGTACATATGCTTGCCTGTAGATGGTGGGCTAACCACATAAATGTATACATAACAGGACTTTATATCAGTTGAAAACAGAGGAAAAGTGAGTCTGTTGTCCCATCCAGTATTCAACTTCTAAAATTCAGTAGAAAAATGAAATCTGAATTCTGACTTGGGCACTTTTACCCAAGTTTTATCATATAACCCACAAATTCTGCAACTTGATAGTCTAAACAGAATATAGAAAAATACATTGCTTTCTGGCTGATCACAGAGATCAGTAGCTGGCATGCATTAATATTTAATGTTGATGTGAACTAAACCATCTAGTTCACATCACTAAAGGCTAATGCCCACGGCCGGATTTCTGTTGTACGCTGTGAAAATCCGCTGCGAAGCCCCACAGCTATTATGCTCTATTGAACCTAATAGCTCAATGTTCACTCTGTGAAATTTGACTGTGGAATTCCGCAGAGTGAAATAAACCGTGTCATGTTCTAAATGCCGTGGGAATACGCACGGCCTGCTTCTATTGTAGTCAATGGAAGACGGCTGTCACGCTATACTTCCACTGTAGGACAGCGGAAGTATTGTGTGAATACGTGGCAATGTCCACTGCCGGCCGTGTCATCCTACACTGCCGGTGCGCCATTCGCTGTACTGCACATGCTCACCGGCCCTCATGCAGGACACGTACGGGGATCCGGAGTGTTAAGTGTGGGTTTTTTTGGGGGGGAGGGGAGGGGGCATCGTGGCGGACTCCGCTGCGATATTCCGCTGGTGGAATCCGTCACGGCTGTGAGCATGAGCCCTGACAGACATAGTTATAAGCTAAGTAGATGGACGTTTTGGGTCTTTAGACTATTTGAGGAAATAGTGATTTGAAACATAGTCTGTTATTCAGGAATACATGGAAAGTCTAGATCAGGGCCAGACTCAGACTGGCCCACAGGGAAGCAGGTGAATCCCCTGATGAGCCGCGAATCAGGATGTGCCCCCAGCCCCCGACCCCATGCACAGGATCTGCACACATTGGAAAAATGGGAGTCTACCAATTACTGCTTGCTGCATACTCCATATACTTCAGCGGAGAGCCGGCCATACACAAATGAAGTCACCTTTCTTTTGAAGTATATGGTGGACTTACAGAGAAGTACACATGTCGAGGTTTGGAGGGAAGGGACAGCTAGTGAAGGGCTTAACTGGAGTGCAAGGGATTGGAGGCTGAGGAGGAAGTGGCAGGGCTCCAAGCCTGAAGAGTCAGTGAAGAAGAGGACAGCCGGTGAATTCCCGCTCTCCCTCCCCTTTTTTCCTTTTCTGTGGTAGCTCATTGATGGGGTTTGGATTCTATCTGCTGGGTCTGGAAATGTTTGTATTCAGTTCTCCTTTTTTGCCACAGGTAAAATGGTGTCATGGCAGCTGTGTGGTGGGAGGAGGGGTCCATATAGTTGGTCATAAATTGTTGGAGGGGTCCATATGTTGGTCATACAATTAAAGGTGTATGGTCCCTTTAATTCATGGAGCAGTTGTGGTTGATCTGGCTCATCTGGGTCTTGTATAGGGGTTGAGTCCTAAATAGTCTATTTATTCAAGGCAGCCGACTTGGTGGTTGGTGGTACCACCGTGACAAGGTGGGTGTCGGCTAGGTGTAAATATTGGTTCTTGTTAAAATATGTCTGGGGTACTAGACTTCTGCAGCTCCAAGGACCTTTTCCACTCCTTTCTTTATTGCTATTAGATTCATTGTTATTTGTTAATAAAATGGCTGCTGTGGCCAATTTAATCCAAAACCTTGTATTACATCTTTATTTTATTTAGAAGGGTATTGTCAGGGAGGTTTAATACAAACGGACCTGATTCCAATACCCTCGTCATGCAGCAGCGAGGAGTTTGTGAACAGGGATCTGGTATTCAGGTAATATTTGCATGTAGCTGTGAAGTGGGCCCCCAGAATGGATCTTACTGGTGGGCCCTGGGCACCTTGGTCCGACACCAGTCAGGGCAGTGCAGTTTCAGCCACACAATTCAATTGGAAACTGTAGCCTCTTGCCCTAACATGGAGACACTTGATACGGGCGCATGGCGCAGTGGTGCCATGCAGGGCGACAGCTTATAAGAACACAAGTTGAAACAGATCCGGTCACAGCAGCACAATCCAGAACACTTTAAGGCTGACTTTACACAGGCATCAAAATTGCACGAGATTTGTGTGTTGCGAAACACACAAATCTCAGACTCAGGCTGGGTTGCCACAGGGCAGAATCCCGACGGAAATCTTGCGGTTTGGCCGCAGTGCAAAACTGTGAGGTTTCCGTTAGGAAAGCGCTGCTTCAAAACCTGCAGCACTAAGCTGCAGGTTTTGGAGCTGCTTGGACGCAACCATTTCTGCTGCGGCCGGCTCTCCCATAGATAAAGTGCGGCCGTAACGTGAAAAAAAAATTGACATGCTGAGACCGGGAAATCCCAGTATTTTTGACAAATCTCATCCACATGGCTGGCTAATCGTGGGATTAGCGGCTGCAGGCGGATTTGCAGCAGCGAAATTTCGTATGGAATTTCCGCAGCAAATCCACACTGTGTGAACCCAGCCCATTCTTTTAAAGCCTCTTTCACACAGGCAACAGCGATATAGCCAAAAGAGAATCGTGGCGATATCACAGCTGTGTTCTGTGCAATGTTGCTGCGTTTTCTTGTGGCGATATCGTGATTTAGTTCCGCTACAAAGTTGTAGAGCTGTTTTGCTTGGATTTTTTTTTTTGGGGGGGGGGGGGGGGGGTGAAAGGGTTGAGCTATAAGTCCTACCATGAAAATAAGCCCTGGCTATAAAAACAATACATTACCTAACAGGAGCCGTACTTCTCCCGAAGCTCTGGCTTGTCTGTAGTCTTCAGCCAGTGCTTCCTGGTCAGGGGGTTCAAAATTCCCGCCACCAGGAAGCGCTGACTCTGATTGGTTCTCGAGCACCGTAGCTCAACCAATCACTGCAGCGCTGGATGAACCAATCACAGCCATTCAATGCATACCGCGCTTGGCCATGTGAAGTTAGCCTAAAAGTGAGGCAACTGATGCATATTCAGCTGGAAGAAGAATCCATGGATCCAATCTAGAAAAATAGAATAAAGACATGACAGCATTCAAGGTCTTCATTCCTCCAAGGACATAACAGCAGAAGGTCTTTGTCAAGCATGCACATACATAGAAGAGTCTCTATATATATATATATATATATATATATATATATATATATATATATATATATATATATATATATATATATATATATTACTCAAGATAGAAATAATCCTATAGGCCCCTCCCAATATTAAATCCAACACACTTACATCATCTTTGATCAGCCTTCACCACAGCGTGCAAACACAATATGGCGCCATCTGTGTTTTAACTGCGCAGCAGCAAGAAATTAATCCCCATATCCTCTGATATGAGCATGTAGAAATAGAAATACTTGCACTGCCATACACCTACCACTTAACCATCCAAGACATAGTTATGTGAGGGACAGTTATGGCATTGGTGCTAAAAGAACCCTTAAATGCTATTGGGCAGCCCTTAATATTATTGTTGTGACTGGCATTCTTGGGCCTTAATGATAAATCTGAACCAGGGCCTGTATCTGCTATCTGTCATTCAGGACTTGGGTACAACTGCTACCTCTCCAACCACCTGAAGCTTCTCCCCTGGCTACTCCTCCTCAATCAGGAGCCTGCATCTGGCTTTATAGCTATTGTTAGCTGTGGATACTTTTGTCCACCATTGAGACCATGATGTCATAGCATCACTGGAAATTTGTAGAGTCTAAATCATATCACTCGGAATCTGCCATTTTTTTAGCTTGCTGACACATCTCCAAGGCTAGAATCATATAAAGAGCACTTGGTATTGTAGTCAGTACACTATACTGTACCATATAAACATAAATTATGATAGAGAGCATTAATAAAAATAAAAGCAATATAATTACAGAATAACTAGAGTAGAAATTACACTTGCTTATAGTCTTGTAAATGAAAAGAATATGATGCTCAGACATCCATGACCTTGTACTCAGCGCAAACTAGGTGAGTCAAAGACATCACCGTAAGCATGTACACATGTCCATTCTAAAGCATTATTGTCCCTGGACATAACCATGGCAACTAGAAAGAATGCATTTATTGTTTACATCACTAGCATTAAGAAACAGGGCATTAGATGAAAAAAAAGTTTATATCATTACTACTTTCAATATTTTTTTGTACATTTATATCACTTAGATTGTAAAAAATGTATATTTTATAAAAAAACATCACAGAAGGAGAAATATAGAAACATAAAAACAATCACAGAAAACGGCCATATACTTACTAAGGAATGCATATAGATGCATCCTCTCACCATGCAGGTAGCAGACTACCAGATGAGGGAGCGAATTACACCTGTGTGGGACACCGATGAGACAGCCACTCACACTGCCTCTTGATATAGAGGGGGGTGGCTGCTTGGTGTATACTCTCACAGAGTGGATACAAAGTGGCAGTCCATTCTGATACATGCAGTTCACCATGCAGACCAGCAACCTATTAATGACGCCATAATAATTCGACAGGTTGCCCTGCACTTCAAACAGCAAATTGCACCTGTGTGGTCTGCTACCTGCATGGTGAGAGGATGCATCTATATGCATTCCTTAGTCAGTAAGTATATGGCTGTTTTCTGTGATTGTATATTTTATAAAAGGAACTGAAAAAAGAGCCCTTATTCCATACTAATAACTGGCATTACAACTGGACCCCCACTGATCCTGGGAAAGGTGGTGCTCAATTTCCAATCCTGATGGAGATGTTGACATAAAGAATATTCTAACTGTCAAATTATCTAATACAGACGGTCTGAGGAAAGTCCAGCGTAACCAAGACATTTACCTGGACTGAGCTTTTATTAAAACCATGATAGAATGTTCTGTCTTCTTACACGTTCACACAGTGTGCAGTCCAACATTCAGCTAAGGGCTCATGTCCACGGGGAAAATATGATTTAGGATCCGCAGCGGATCTCCCGCATGCGGATCCGCATCCCATAGGGATGCATTGACCACCCGCGGGTACATAAATACCCGCGGATCGTCAATAAAAGTGATTTAAAAAAAAATGGAGCATGAAAAAATCTGGACCATGCTCCATTTTCATGCGGGTCTCCCGCGGGGACGGCTCCCGCGGGCTTCTATTGAAGCCTATGGAAGCCGTCCGGATCCGCGGGAGACCTAAAATAGGAATTTAAAGCATTTACTCACCCGCAGCGGACCGCGAAGCTCTTCTCTTCCTCACGGCCGCATCTCCCTTGCTTCGGCTCGGCGGACGTGCCGCCGGCGTCAGGAATTCATCCGCTGGCCGAAAATGAAGATCCGGCCGTGAGGAACAGCTGACCTTCCCCGCCCGCGCCGGATAGGTAAATGCTTTTAAATTGCTATTTTCGGCGCTCATGTCCGCGGGGCAGGAGGGACCCGCTGCAGATTCTCCATTGAGAATCTGCAGCGGATCTGATTTTCCCCGTGGACATGAGGCCTTAACCATTTCTGTCTTCCAAATAAACAAACAGTTCTTAATCTGACAGGTTTATTGGTTAACAGATCGTAGCATACAAGCGTGCATTCAATGCGATTGAGGCTTGTGATAATGCGTGGATTGATTGATTGGTAAAACTATAAGAATACAGATAATTCACATAAGTATGAGGCATAGGAAACATGCATAACATTACATAACAACATGGAGGTACATGGCAAAATGGCTGCTACACATAGTGCTGCATGGCTAACTAAACAGTTATAACTCCCTGAGTAACAACACAACTGGCTACTGAACAGCTCTGCATAACATACTGTCTCTGAAACAAGGGTAGTTCTCTTACCAGATATGCTTTTACAAAGATGGTGGATTTTGAAGAGGAGGGAGTAAAGGCAAGTCTGAACTCTGTCTATCTCTGGCTGGAAGTTCCTTCTTCCCACAATGCCTTGCAAACTACCCATAATACATCAGTCTTTAAGGTAGAAAAACAAGTTGTAATACATTTTTAACACAGCTAGATGGTGCTGTAACCACTAAGCACCTAAAGATGGGCTGTTATGTAGCTTCGATTTCTGCTAAACAGAACACTCCCCGTCTGGCGTCAACGAACGTCACTATTGGGTCTTTCCGGTGAAAACAACAAAACAAGTTCCGTGACTGGCCTGAGGAATAGTTTGCCTTCCCCAGGCTTCCACACTTTGACCTCGAACTTGAGTACCTTCCCATCCTTGCTCGGGAATGTGTTGGTGATGAGTACGAGCAGATTTGTGACATGATGATGCCCGGGAATTACCATAGGATGTTTCTCCTTAAATTCCACTTTGGCTGCTTGTAGGCGACCTCCTATTCTTAGTGACCCATCTTGGTCAATGAAGGGATCAAGCTTCTTCAAAGCGCTATCCTTGAGGACTGTTTGGCCTTTGCTGAGGTGGTCTATTTCTTTAGCATAACATTCATGTTGTATAGTGCGAATTATTATGCCCTTGGCTCTGTCCAGATTGGTAGCGGTAAAGGCGTATTTGCAGTGATGCCAACCCTTGCAAGGTCTTTGACTCACAGGTAATGTTGACCTATAAGACTGAGCTATATGGCTTAGACAGGCTATAGCACGAACGAGCGACATCCAAGTGGAGAATCTGTTGAAACGATGGGATTTGAGTTGGTGTTCCAAAGCCACCATGCATAGAGCAGATACTTCAGGTCGGATTTCTTCATCGGTGTCTGGGTTTACCAATTCGAATGAGTCGGATCCAATGCTGTAAGACGTCGAACGGTACAGGAATGCAGGACCTGTAAACCATGTTGTATTCTTAAAGGGGTTGTCTCGAGGAAGCAGTGAATTTTTTTTTTTGCCCAGTCCCCCTAATTAAGCATACATTACTAAGCCCCCCTGTAAATGACTTTTCTAGCTGGTTTGTACTTACAGTTCCAGCAACTTATAAAAATTTTCCCAATATGGCCGCCAGCTCTTTTCCCATCGCTTGCTGTAGCCCGACGTGCGCGCTCCCGAGACGCTACCAGCTGTGTCTCCCTGACAACCAGACGCCCCGCAGCCGCCGACCGGACCACTGGATTGAACACGGCCGACCAGTCACCCACCGCCAGGCAGCAGGTAACCGGCGCAGCCCCCCCCCCAGCACAGCGGCAGCCCCCCCCCCCCCCCCCCGGTACAGCGACAGCCCCCCCATCGCAGCGGCAGCCCCCCCATCGCAGCGACAGCCCCCCCATCGCAGCGACAGCCCCGCCCCCCAGCACAGCGACAGCCCCCCCATCGCAGCGACAGTCCCCCCATCGCAGCGACAGTCCCCCCATCGCAGCGACAGCCCCCCCCAGAACAGCGACAGCCCCCCCCAGAACAGCTGCAGCCCCCACATCGCAGCGGCAGCCCCCCCATCACAGCGACAGCCCCCCCGGCACAGCGACAGCCCCCCCGGCACAGCGACAGCCCCCCCGGCACAGCGACAGCCCCCCCGGCACAGCGACAGCCCCCCATCACAGCAGCAGCCCCCCCCCGGCGCAGCCCGCCCCCGGCGCAGCGGCAGCCCCTCCGGCCCATCACTTACCTGGGCGGCAGGACGGCAGGACGGCGGGACAGCTGGGCAGCTTCTTGGGACAGCTGGGCGGCTCTGCACCTTCCTCTAACAGAGGATGGTACAGAATGGCCACTCCAGCGCGCTCCCGAGCAGTGACAGATCGTCTGCGCATGCGCAGAAGAGCTGTAGCGGGGAGCACACTGAAGCGGCTCGTGCTGAAAGGAGAACGGACTGCGCAAGCGCGTCTAAAAAAGCAAGCTGCCAGCGAATTTAGACGGAACCATGGAGACGAGGACGCTAGCAACGGAGCAGGTAAGTGAATAACTTCTGTATGGCTCATATTTAATGCACGATGTATATTACAAAGTGCATTAATATGGCCATACAGAAGTGTATAACCCCACTTGATTTCACGAGACAACCCCTTTAAGGTGACCCGCTGCTACAGATCTAGTTGCATGGTCTGCCGGATTATGGTGCTTAGGAACAAAGTGCCATTGCTTGGGACAAGTGGACCTCCTGATCCTTAGCACCCTATTGCTGACATAGACGTAAAAGCGTCTGGTTTCGTTGCGAATATATCCTAAGACTACCTTGCTGTCCGTGTAAAATTCGACTTCCTCGATTTCCAGATTCATTCCTGATGTTATAAGTTCAGCCAACTCTATCGCAAGCACAGCAGCACATAGTTCCAGTCTGGATATAGTGTGCTCGCGGAGTGGCGCCAGTTTGGCCCTGCTCATAACAAACCCTATATGGCATTGTTCCTTGACGTCTATGGTCTTTAGGTATGCTATGGCAGCAAGCGCCTTGACTGAAGCATCACAGAAGATATACAGTCTTTGCATCTTGACTTCCGTTGAAGGTACGGAAGCATATGGGCGTGCCACATGAAGACTGGACAAAGTTTCCAAAGACTTTCTCCAACCTGTCCACATGTCGTTTTTCTCCATGGGAAGCGGATCATCCCAATCAGATGTCTCTGTGGTAAAGTCTCTTAGCATCATTTTGCCTTGGATGGTAACAGGTGTTACGAATCCCAGAGGATCATATAAGCTGTTTATGGTAGACAGGACCCTTCTGCGTGTGAAAGGCTTTTCTTCCTTGCTGATCTGGAAGGTAAATGTGTGCCTTTAAATCCCAGAGCAGACCAAGGCTCCGTTGCATGGGAAGGGAGTCTGTGCTAAGATCCAAGTCCTTTAGATCGTTTGAATGATCTAGGGGTGAGAAAGCCTCCATTAACTCACGGCTGTTGGAGGCGATTTTGTGCAACCTCAGATTAGATTGAGTAAGCATTTCTTGAGCTCTTTTCAGGAGATTGATTGCGGTCTCATTCGTGGGTGTAGACTTCAAGCAGTTGTCCACATAGAAGTCCCCTTCTACAAAGGACCTGACATCAGACCCGTATTTTGCTTCACCCTCTCAGGCTGAGTGTCTGAGACCATAGATGGCAACTGCGGGGGAAGGACTGTTTCCAAAGATGTGCACCCTCATCCAGTACTCTATGATGTCCTCGTTAGGGTCGTTGTTGCGGTACCAGAAGAACCTTAAGTAGTTTCTATGTTCTTCCTTGACAAGAAAGCAGTGGAACATTTGTTGTATGTTGGCCATAAATGCTACAGAATCCCTGCGGAAGCGGAGGAGTACCTCTAGAAGTCTGTTGTTGAGATCTGGACCAGACAGTAAGACATCATTTAGCGAGACGCCTTCACACCTGGCACTCGAATCAAATACTACCCTTATCTGTCCTGTTTTTTTGGGGTGATAAACGCCGAATATGGGTAAGTACCAACACTCCTGGGAGTCTTGGAGCATGGGTGCCACTTCTGCGTGGTTGTTCTGGAATATTCTTTCCATGAAGGTGAAGAAATGTTCTTTCATCTCTGGTGTTCTCTGGAGTTTGTGTTTGAGGGAAATAAATCGGCTGTAGACGAGTTCTTTGTTGTTAGGCAGGCGTCGTCTCTGGGTTTTGAACGGTAGAGGTGCGACCCAGCTTTTAGACTTGTCCTTTACTATTTCTTGATCCATGATATCCAAGAACAGCTTGTCTTCTATGGACATTGCGACCCTGTTGTCCTCTCTTGTCCTGTGAAAGACTGTGCACCCTAAGTGATCTTGCTCACCGTCGCAGGCGTGGTCTTCACAGGAGGGATCTGCGAAGGGACAAGGCATGGGAGTGCTTTGTGGCAACTCTTTTATCAGGAAACTGTTGTGGCATGGCTGGAATAGGGAAGGACGTCCACTTTCAAGTGTGTTGGTAAGCATGCTGTTGACTGAGGTTGGCTTGTGTGCTCCTCCTAGACAGACTTCTCTAATGATGACCCATCCTAGGTCAAGTCTCTTGGCGTATGGAGCATTCTGGGAGCCGTTAATCTGTCCCCTAGCCTTATGAACTCATAGTATGTCTCTTCCAAGGAGTAGGATTATTGGGGCTTTTGGATCAAGTTTCAATATCAGGTGAGCTATACGTCTGAGGTGGGGGTGGTATGCTGCTACATCTGGTGTAGGTATCTCCGACCGGTTGTCAGGAAAGTGATTGCACTCCAGTATGGTTGGCAGTGGCAAGCAGGTCTGACCATCTATGGACTCTACCATGTATCCAGTTGCCTTCCTCCCCGCCGTCTCAACGGTACCTGCGCACGTCCTTAAGGAGTAAGGAGAACCAGGCCCTACGATGTTAAAGGTGTCGAAGAAGGTGGATTTAGCTCAAGACCTGTTGCTTTGGTCATCTAAGATTGTGTATACCTTGATCGCCTTTATCTCGGTGGTCGACAGGATAAACCCTGACAAGGCAGATTTTGGAGCATGACTTCCCTCCTGCGAGTCCTTTACAGATCTCTGTACACTGAGAAGTGACTATTGCTGTGTCTATCTGCTCTCTGTCCTGTTCCTCTGCTTGGGATGATACCTGAGAGGGTGGTCCAGGGTGTAGAGCCATGTTGTGCTCTGTGCTACCGCATTCAGTGCATGTCAAACTAACCTTACAGTTCCTGGCGAAGTGTGATGTTGCAGTGCAGCACCTGAAGTAGATGTTTTCTTTCAGGAATTCTTTGCGATCTTCTAAAGACTTCTCTCTGAAGGCTCTGCACTTTAGCAAAGAATGTGGTTTCTTGTGCAAGGGGCATTTTTTGGTAGGATCCTCATGTTTGTTCTCTTCTCGATGAGGCTTAAACGACCTATAAGGAGAACCTGTGGAGGCAACATTAGTTTTGTGGACCGCTACTAGTGTTTTAAGAGGTTTGACACCAGGGGTAGTGGGACAAGACAATGTAAAGTCAAAACTGGGATCATTTCTGATCCTTGCCTGTTGAGCAACAAAGCCTACAAATACCCGAAAGGGAGGAAATGGTACATTATGAACCTGTTTATAATGGGAACCATGCGTGATCCACTTCTCCTGTAAGTTATAAGGGAGTTTTTGGACAATTGGATTAACACCCCTGGCGGTGTCCAGGAATGCTAGCCTTGGCAGATCTCCTTCTGCCTGAGCAACCTGTACCTCTGTTAACAAGTTACTAAGTTCCCTGAGTTTCTGGTAACTCTTACCTACTATTTTGGGAAAATTATCAATTCTCTTAAATAAAGCATTTTCTATAGCTTCCATTGACCCATAACACTCATCAAGTCTTTCCCACACCATCTTTAGGCCTTCGCCTGGATAGTTTATGTTAATGTCTCTGATCCTTTTGGCGTGTTCAGCAGACTCGCTTCCAAGCCACTTTACCAAGAGATCTAACTCCTCACTGCAGGAGAGACCCAAGTCCCTTATGGCGTTCTGGAAGGGGGCTCGCCATGCTCTGTAGTTCTCTGGGCGATCGGTGAACTTTATAAGTCCTTTGGTAACCAGTTCTCGTTTAGCAAAGAACCTAGCGAAGTCCACGATAGCCTGGTTAGCGCCAATACTACCCGGTGTGCTGTTGTTATGCTGCGTGTGCAGTGTATCACCATACCTTTTAGGAGTTTCTGGCTTAGGGCAGTCTGTTAAATACCGCTCTGATGCGAAAGCTGTCTCTTTAAGCTGGAGCGAGGGTTGTAGCTTCCTTTTTGCAGGGCAGTAGTCGTGGTCAGCATCGTTTTATCGCATACCGTACTGTGCTTTAAAGTAGGGTCTTTGATGCTCTGTTTGCGCTGTTTGATCTACTGGATCGTAGCCGTCTTCTGCCTTGGGATGCCGATGGACATATTCTGAGATGCGCTGTGCTGGATCTTCTTGGTCTAGGCCTAACCCGAGTACCTGGCTATGTTTCTCTAATTCCGTGAACTCCGCGGCTTTTAGGAACTTTGCCTTGGCTAATGCGGCTGCTGCTTCTTTCTCTGCGGTGAGTTTTTCCAGCGACACCTGCAGGCAGACTCTCTCTTTTTCTTGATCTGCTTGTTTTAGCTTCAGTTGCGTCTCTTGTGCTGCAAAGGTGGACCTTACTTTTGCTGCCTCAGCTTCTGCGTGGGCGAGAGCAGCCATTTCTCTTATTGAAGACCTGCTAGAGCAGCTTGCTCGTGACCTGGTCTTATAGGAGGATGTCTGGCTAGTAGACATTGTGTGCCTGTTTGCTGGCTGCTTAATGTCTCTGTGCAGACTCAGTCCAGGTAAGAACAGACTTCAGCTTGGCTTACATCGTGCTGCGTTTACAGGGGGCTGCAGTCTTATTTCTTGTGACTAAATGGAGGCCGCTGCAATCTTGTACGTAAGACCGCGTGGTTGATGGCGGCTCCGTCTAGTCCGATCCACTATCGCTGGTGACCAGCATCTGTTTTACTGTTCTGTCTTCTTACACGTTCACACAGTGTGCAGTCCGACATTCAGCTTAACCATTTCTGTCTTCCAAATAAACAAACAGTTCTTCTTAATCTGACAGGTTTATTGGTTAACAGATCGTAGCATACAAGCGTGCATTCAATGCGATTGAGGCTTGTGATAATGCGTGGATTGATTGATTGGTAAAACTATAAGAATACAGATAATTCACATAAGTATGAGGCATAGGAAACATGCATAACATTACATAACAACATGGAGGTACATGGCAAAATGGCTGCTACACATAGTGCTGCATGGCTAACTAAACAGTTATAACTCCCTGAGTAACAACACAACTGGCTACTGAACAGCTCTGCATAACATACTGTCTCAGAAACAAAGGTAGCTTTCTTACCAGATATGCTTTTACAAAGATGGTGGATTTTGAAGAGGAGGGAGCAAAGGCAAGTCTGAACTCTGTCTATCTCTGGCTGGAAGTTCCTTCTTCCCACAATGCCTTGCAAACTACCCATAATACATCAGTCTTTAAGGTAGAAAAACAAGTTGTAATACATTTTTAACACAGCTAGATGGTGCTGTAACCACTAAGCACCTAAAGATGGGCTGTTATGTAGCTTCGGTTTCTGCTAAACAGAACATAGGATTTTAAAATTAAATTTGTTGCTGTAGGTGTCAACTGAAATGTAAAGCCTGTGCTAGGTCTACAATAGCGGTACTGTCCCTGAGTCAACTTCAGGGCGCATTCAGACAACCGTATATCGGCCGGGTATTCACGCCGGCCGATATACAGCGTCCTTTTCTGCAGGGGGAGGAGGCTGGAAGAGCCAGGAGCAGTGCTCTGAGCTCCTGCCCCCTCTCCACCCCCTTCCTGCCCCTCTGCACTATTTGCAATGAGAGCAGGTGGGATGGGGGTGGGGCTAAGTTTCGGGAATTAGCTCCACCCCCGTCCCACCTCTCCTCCTTGAAAATAGTGCAGGAGGGTGGAGAGGAGGCAGAGAGGGGGCGGGAGCTCAGAGCACTGCTCCCGGCTCTTCCAGCCTCCTCCCCCTGCAGAGAGGGACACCGTATATCGGCTGGGCATGAAAACCCAGCCGATATACGGTCGTGTGAATGCACCCTTATTCCCATTTCTCTATAAATGAGTCAGAGAAGGTGCATATAGTGAGATCAGTGGGGAAGTATGTGATGGACATAGGACAGATAGTGAAATTGTTCTGATATATGGAGGTCAGTTTGGTGTATGCTGGAAGGCCTCGGAGGGAGGTTCTGTCAAGATATGTCATAATACATATAGGAGGACAGTTCTATGTGTCCTTAAGGGCTTAAACAGATAAATGTCAGGTTTTACGGGTGTGAAAATCACGGCCACAAAATGTGACAAAACAAAACCATTGAATTCAATGCTTTTGTTTTCACTAGCATGATTCTCATGATACTATGTGTGGAAAAAGATAGGGCTTGCCCTATCTTTCGGCTTTCTTTTTAAACCACACAATAGCGCAAAATTGAAAAGGTAAAAAAAGAAAAAAAGAGTTTTGACTTGGTCATGCGCAAATACGCTCCATTGTGGCGAGCATATTTGCACATTCCCTCGTCTATTTAAGCTTTAAATGTAAGGTGGGGTGAGGGGGGTGGGGGGCTAATAAAGTATGTGCTGGTAAATATTGTGTTGACAGATAGAAATTAGTCTTCATTTAAGTGCCAAATCATATTTGATGTAAAGCTACAACTTCATACCAGACCCTTTTTATCTGTGTTAGGCCCAATGTCCAGGGGCAGATCTTATCCGCGGGAGTCACCCGTGAGAAAGAGCCGCAAATCAAGCTACCTATAGAGAAACATGGGCGTCCGCACATGAATTAAAGCATGCAGATTTGTTTTGCAGACCTGTTGTGTGGAAAACAAATGGCAGCATGCTCCTTTTTAGTGAGGTTACCGCACGGGCAATCCGCGGCCCGTCCGCAATTGAATTGCGGATGGGCCGTGGATTACGTGGGAAAAAAAACCTCCAGTGCGCATGTGTGGCGGCCGACGCTCCAGCACACATCCGCAGTGAAGAAAATAGAAGACCCAGACAGGTAAGCAGAAGACCTGGATGGGTAAGCAGTGTCCTGGGCCGCGGACAGGGTCGGCTCTTGCATGCAGAATCTGATCTGCTCGTGGACATGAGGCCTTAAGCTATTCCTTTTTGAAGGCGGCACCAACCCTATGCTACTAACATTAGTGTCAACAAGCAGCTATGTTCAGTATGTGTACAAACAGGGCAGTTTCAGACAGACGTATGCACCAATACATTTGCCGCTATGGATCATTTTTGCACATTAACTAGGTTGGGAGATGGCAAGAAACAGGCTATGTACATGCCAGCGGACAGTACTGTAATATTTGTGACCAAACCAGTTCACACACTCGCATATTACACCCTTCCCGTGGAGTAGAATGGCAATTAAACACCAAATTAGGGCCGGCTGTCTTTTTTTTTACCTCAGTTGTACGCAGGGTAACTCCATCCCCCTCTCTTTTTTTAAGCTGCCATCGACTACTATAGTAGCTTTCTGCGTAACACGGACAAAGATAGGGCAAGAACTATCTTTACTCGTACAAAGATTTTGTGCGCCAAAAACACATTCATCTGAACGAATCCATTGAAATCAATGCCTTTGCTTCTTCGCGTTATACAGGTGATATTTTTTGTACGGAAATGCCTCCACAAACACGTTCATCTGTGTAAGCCCTTAAGCAAAGTGTCTGCAGTTACTCAGCATTTTATTAAGATTTAACGTGAGGACTTTCTATACGGTTTATAGCTTTATATTATAAATTTCCAGTTTCTAGGCAGATTTGCTGCGGTTTTTCCGTTGCAAAAGAACTGCTTCTGCGGCAAAACCGCTTCAAAGGTTAATTTGGGCTTACGGATCTTGCAGCGGATTTTAGTGCGGAAAAATCCGCATGGGTTTTTTTCCGCAGCGTTTTTTTACTTTTTGTCGCATATTTGGTGCGGTTTTGGCTGCGAGCATAGAGGTCTATGGACAAAAAAGCGCTGCGGAAAATACCAAAGAATGAACATGCTGCATCTTTTAAAACCGCGACGCAGTTGCATTTCCGCACTGCGGCTGTGTGGAAAAAATCCGTCCTGTGAGAACAGCTTTTTGGCAAATCTCATTTGTGCCTCATTGCACTCCAAACGCAGCGGTTTTGCCGCAGTGCAGATATGCAACGGCAAACCGCGGCAAAACTGCAGCAAATCTTTCCGCGCGTTTTTTGCGCATTTTTCGCGGCTTTTTTGCGCGTTTTCCGTTAATTTCCATTGACATTCATGGGTGCATTAAGAGAAAAATAAGCACACATATGCAACTGACAGTTCCTATGTGAAAAATTGCAACGGACCGAAAAAAAAAACGCAAATGGACAAGAACACATTCTATACTAATTGCTCTTCAGAAAAAACGCAAAACGCAAAGGAAAAAAAATCGCCAGTGGGTGGGTGCCCTTACAGTACATTGGGCGGTAATAAGCTGAACTGGATGGACATATGTCTTGTTTTGGCCTTAGTTACTATGTTACTATTATCGATTTGTCAATTTGTTTATTGGCATACACAATTATGCAGATTAGATGCCTTCATAGTTCTGATGTACAGTAGATATCAACAACAGGCTAGTGGCTTCCACTGTCATTACCCTACTTAGTGGCATAAACTTGTAAAAGAGAATGATTCATTTGAGGTAAAGAGGTTCAGCGGTAATAAATTAGGGTGAAGGAAGTCATCGTCATGAGAGCATGCTACTAATAATGAACAAATAATTGTGTTATGCAGGAGGCAGCAAAATGTTATAGTGAGTTATTACTGGTCTATTGTTGTTCATGTGGTCACTGGTTTGGCATACCCTTGGACTGGAATGGTCACATCAAAGAAGCTTCACTGGCGTGAGAACTGGCAATTGCAAGCTAGATAATTCATGGATTTATTATTCAGGTCGGTTCCCATGATTGTCAGAGAGCAATGTGCTCTGTTTGGTAATCCCTATTCTCCTGCTTAACATGCTTCAAAGTTTAATGATCCAACTATGATTTACTAATGTTATAATAGGAATTGGATGGTTTGTTGGTATCCTTCAAAATGCAGTATTAATAGAAAATAATTTGCTTGCAGCATCAAGATAGAAACTCTGATTGCTTCCAGGAATCCACATTTTTTAAAGGGCCACCCTGGTGAATTTTTTCAAACACTCACTGTAAAAAAAAACAAGTACCTAAAAGGAATTATTGGAGTCGAATGAAATTTTATATGTTTGATTGTAATGTAGATATATACCATATTTTTTGCTTAATTAGGGTGCATTCAGACGACCGTATATTGGCTGGGTTTTCACGCCCAGCCGATATACGGCATCTCTCTCTCTCTGCAGAGGGAGGAGGCTGGAAGAGCCGGGAGCAGTGCTCTGACCTCCCGCCCCCTCTCTGCCTCCTCTCCACCCCCCTGCACTATTTTCAATGAGGAGAGGCAGGACAGGACGGGGCGGAGCTAATTCCCGGAACTTAGCCCCACCCCCGTTCTGCCTCCTCTCATTGCAAATAGTGAAGAGGGGGTGGAGAGGAGGCAGAGAGGGGCGGGAGCTCAGAGCACTGCTCTCGACTCTTCCAGCCTCCTCCCCCTGCAGAGAGAGACGCCATATATCGGCTGGGTGTGAAAACCCAGCCGATATACGGTCGTCTGAATGCACCCTAAGACACACTTTTTCCCCCCCAAAGTGGCGAAATTCAGACCAAGTCAGCAACTGTATGAGAAGGATCACACGTCCCTCTGACACAGCTGCTGGCAGGCATCGCAAATAGAGCAGGGGAGTAGAGCCACCCATACTAATAGCTGCTTAGTGGGACGAGGGAACAGTAGCAGTTCTCTCCAAATGCTCAGTAATCAGCTGTTCATACTGGCGCTCTTCTTCCCTGCTGTGTGATGAGGATCAAGTGACTGCTCCATAGCAGCCACCCGTACGAACTACTGATTGCTGAGCTTTAGGGAACTGCTCCTGCTCCCCCGCCTCCACCAATCAGCCATAGGTACAGACGGCTCTCCTCCCCTCCTTATCACCAGCTCCTGGCAACATAGTGGAGGGGGGTGGCGGGTGGCAGCCATCGGTACAGCTGATTGGTACCAAGTTGTACTGAAATGTATACCTTATACCTCACCATAATCAGAGATACCATGAAGGGTTCCTTAAAAGTTGAGTGACAACTAATGGAATTACTATTACATTGTCACTCAACTCTTCCAGGATCCTGAATGCCAGCTGCAGAGTTATGAAAGTATTTATACTACATTGCTATAACTAGTCAAACATGGCATTTAGGGCTCCTGGAAAGCTGGGTGACAAGTAATAAGATCACCATTACATTTACACTCAGCTGTTCCTGGATCCTGAATGGCAGGTTGACAAGTGGTATATACTGCATTCTGAGGTGGTACTATTGCTCTTTATTCTTCCCTGACTGCCTGGAGTCCATTTTTTTTCTATCTTCCTCATCTAAAACCTAGGTGCGTCTTATCATTCAGTGCAACTTATAAAGTGAAAAATACAGTCTTTTTATATATTGTGGGATTGCAGTATCAAAATGGCCTGCAGAAGGTTTGGCAGGAAGCAATACAAAAAGCCAGTTCCTGCTAGCCAGAGTTATAGCTTAGTGGAGCTGAAGGGCTGCTAGCCTGAGGTCCTGTATGGACCTGTTTGGACCCTGTCACCTAATCTGATGGAGGAGGAAGCCCTCCAGGCTCCCCAGGCGGGGTTGGTGACGGTGACCCTGTGGGTGGTGAAACCCTGAACACTTTGATTTGTATGCTGTACAAGTTTTGTTGCACCTTTGGAATAAAACAGACAAGTGCAAGATTAAAAGAAACACGCATTTCTGGAGTGGCTTCTACACATGTGGTGCCCATCTACTGATGTTAAAGGGGTTGTCCCGCGGCAGCAAGTGGGTCTATACACTTCTGTATGGCCATAATAATGCACTTTGTAATGTACATTGTGCATTAATTATGAGCCATACAGAAGTTATAAAAAGTTTTATACTTACCTGCTCCGTTGCTAGCGTCCTCGTTCCCATGGAGCCGACTAATTTTCGCCCTCCGATGGCCAAATTAGCCGCGCTTGCGCAGTCCGGGTCTTCTGCAGTCTTCTATGGGGCCGCTCGTGCAGAATGCCGACTCCATGTAGCTCCGCCCCGTCACGTGCCGATTCCAGCCAATCAGGAGGCTGGAATCGGCAATGGACCGCACAGAAGCCCTGCGGTCCACGGAGACAGAGGATCCCCCCGGCGGCCATCTTCAGCAGGTGAGTATGAAGACGCCGGACCGCCGGGATTCAGGTAAGCGCTGTGCGGGTTGTTTTTTTAACCCCTGCATCAGGGTTGTCTCGCGCCGAACGGGGGGGGGGGGGGGGGGGGTTAAAAAAAAAAAAAAAAACGTTTCGGCGCGGGACAACCCCTTTAACCCCTTCCCGCTCCTGGACGTACCTGGTACGTCATGGTAGCGGGATACTTCCCGCAACATGATGTACCTGGTACGTCATGCCATTAAAGTGTCGCCGCGGTGACAATCGCGGCGACACAGCAGTGATGTCTGCTGACATAGTCAGCAGACAAGTGCTGCGTCCGGGCTGGGGACCAATCAGAGCGGTCCCTCCCCCACGATCGCTGTGATTGGTCAGGGAAAAACTCCCTGACCAATCACAGCGCAGCAGCGGACTTCGCGCTGTTTACAGTAGGGGCTCCATGTGCAAGCACCGCAGTGTGTTTCCGGTGCTTGTACAGAGAGCACCTACTGTGTTTTTTCTGAATATAAAGTGCGATTAGAGTGTAGATTAGGCAGGGAGTGAGTGTAGTGTAGTGTAGTGTAGTGTAGTGGAGTGTAGTGTAGTGGAGTGTAGTGTAGTGTAGTGTAGTGGAGTGTAGTGTAGCAGAGTGGAGTTAGTGATCAGTGTAGTGGAGAGGAGTTAGTCATCAGTGTGGTGTAGTGGAGTGAGTGTTAGTGATCAGTGTGGTGTAGTGTAGTGAGTGTAGTGAGTGATTGATCAGGCAGTGTAGTGTAGTGAGTGTAGTGAGTGATTGATCAGGCAGTGTAGTGTAGCAGAGTGGAGTGAGTGATCAGAAGTGCAGTGTAGTGTAGTGAGTGAGGGATCTGTAGTGTGTGATCAGAAGTGTAGTGAGTGAGCTGTAGCGTGCGATCAGCAGTGTAGTGTAGCGCAGCGTGTAGTCAGTGTATCCCTTGGTGTAAAAAAAAAAAAAAGTTCCTGTTGTTCCCATTTTGTTACCTGTCCCGTCACCCGTTATTAGTTAGTGTAGCGTTTAGTTAGTCCGTCTAGTGTGTAGCGTGTCGTTAGTCCGTGTACTGTCAGTGTATTCGTCTGTGTAAAAAAAAAAAAAAAAAAGTTCCTGTTGTTCCCATTTCGTTACCTGTCCTGTCACCCGTTATTAGTTAGTGTAGCGTTTAGTTAGTCCGTCTAGTGTGTAGCGTGTCGTTAGTCCGTGTTGTGTCAGTGTATTCGTCTGTGTAAAAAAAAAACCAAAAAAACAAAAAAAGTTCCTGTTGTTCCCATTTCGTTACCTGTCCCGTCACCCGTTATTAGTTAGTGTAGCGTTTAGTTAGTCCGTCTAGTGTGTAGTGTGTCGTTAGTCCGTGTTGTGTCAGTGTATTCGTCTGTGTAAAAAAAAAAAACACTTACGTGAATACACCACATAAGTTTCCGCGTTCTTTCCGACCCCCGTCCCGTGGTCACCCCATCCCGCAGTGTCCCATCTAATAAAACTTTTTCCCCGTGTGCCCCATTTTATATAAATATGGCCCGCAGGAGGTACACTTCAGAGGAACTGTATGCAATCATTGCATCAGACTCGGACTCAGGTAGTGGTGATGACGACCCCACTTTTTTGGCATTCTCCGACTCCTCATCCTCATCCTCATCCAGCGAGTCTGAGCTCCCTGCACCCCCGAGAAGGCGTCCAAGGACCGCCACTGACCCCAATGCATCAGATGCTCACTGGAGTACCCCAGAAGATTACAGACCCCAGATCCCTGATTTTATTGGGAACCCAGGGATTCAATTTGATCCGGAAGGGCTCAGAGGGAAGGACTTCTTCAAGTTTTTTTTTCAGAAGAGTTCATTGCCCACATTGTTACCCAGACTAATTTGTACGCCCAGAATTTTATTCAACAAAATCCCACCTCCAGCTATGCCAGACCCGATAAGTGGACCCCTGTGGATGCACCAGAGATACAAAAATTTTGGGGGCTTATACTAACCATGGGGCTAATAAAGAAGCCAACAATCAGGGCGTACTGGTCTACCGATATTTTGTACCACACCCCAATGTTCCGCATGGCGATGTCGAGGACGCGCTTTGAGTGTATTTTAAAATTTCTGCACTACAATGACAACCAGCTGTGCCCCCCCAGCGATCACCCCAATTACGATCGGTTGTATAAGATCAGGCCCGTAATAGACCATTTTAACGCCAAGTTTGCCCAGGCGTATGCCCCACAGATAAACATTGCAGTAGACAAGTCCCTGGTACACTTCAAGGGGAGGCTAAAATTCCGCCAGTACCTGCCCAGTAAGCGGGCACGGTATGGTGTGAAGTTGTACAAGCTGTGCGAAAGTACATCAGGGTACACCCACAAGTTCCGTATTTACGAGGGGAAGGACACTAAAATTGAGCCCCCAGAATGCCCCCCCCCGTGCTGGGAGTAACAGGGAAAATAGTGTGGGAACTGGAGCACCCACTATTAGACCAGGGTTATCATCTGTACCTGGATAACTTTTATACCAGTGTCCCCCTGTTTCAGTGCCTCGCTTCCAGAGGAACAGTGGCATGTGGCACTGTTCGGAAAAATCAAAAAAGCCTCCCTAAGACGCTGCTTGGGCAACTGCTCAGAAGGGGTGAGAGCCGGGCCCAATGCAGCGACAATGTATTGTGCGTTAAATATAAGGACAAGAGGGATGTCCTTATGTTGACGACAATACACGGCCACAGCAGTACCCCCTGCCCAGTACGAGGTACCAGTGCAGAGACCCCCAAACCAGACTGCGTCCTCGACTACAATAAGTACATGGGAGGGGTCGATCTATCAGACCAGGTACTGGAGCCCTATAGAGCCATGCGGAAAACACGGGTGTGGTACAAAAAACTGGCCGTGCACCTCGTACAGATGGCACTGTATAATGCCTACGTGCTGTTCCGAGGTGCAGACCACAGGGGGACATTCCTTGAATTTCAAGAGGAAGTTATCAAGGACCTAATATTTGGGGACCAGGAGGTGGGGGAGAGGCCCAGTACTTCTGGAAGCGAGGCCACAAGAATTGTACCAGGGCAGCATTTTCTCAGTGAAATTCCCCCCACTGCGACGAAGGGAAGGCCCCAAAAGAGGTGCAGAGTGTGCTACAAACAGGGGATAAGAAAAGACACCAGATACCAGTGTGAAACGTGCCCCACACAACCCGGCCTCTGTATAAATGAGTGTTTTAAGATCTACCACACGTCCCTGAAATTTTAATTTTTTTATTGCCCTGACGTTTTACCCTGATGTACTTCGCACAGCTTGTACATAAAGCCACATGCTAAGTCCTTCCCTTCTGAGCCCTGCGCCCTAAAAACAGTTTAGATTCACATATGGGGCATTTCCCTGTTGGGTAACATCATGGATTACGTTTTCTCCTTCTGCCCCTGGTAAAAAATAAAAATCTGGGCCTAAACTGAGCATTATTGGAAAAATGTGAATTTTTCGTTCTCAACTCAAATTGTTAAAAAAAATTCCTCAAATACCTGTGGGTTCAAACCGCTCACTACACCCCTTAAAAATTCCCTGAGGGGTGTAGTTTCCAAAATGGGGTCAGTTGTTGGGGGTCTCAAATGCACTGGTACCTCAGGGGCACTGCAAACACTACACGGTGTCTGAAAATTATTCCAGCAAAATCTGCATTCAAAAAAAGCGCTCCTTTCTTTCTGAGCCCTGCCATGTGCCCAAACAACAGTTTACATCCACATATGGGGCATTTCCGTGCTCGAGAGTAATTGGGTAATGCATTATGGACTATGTTTTCTCCTTCTGCCCCTGGTGAAAAATGAAAATCTGGGCCTAAAGCTGAACATTATTGGAAAAATGTGAATTTTTCGTTCTCAACTCAAACTGTTAAAAACATTCCTCAAATACCTGTGGGTTCAAACCGCTCACTACACCCCTTAAAAAATTCCCTGAGGGGTGTAGTTTCCAAAATGGGGTCAGTTGTTGGGGGTTTCAAATGCACTGGTACCTCAGGGGCACTGCAAACACTACATGGGCTCTGAAAATTATTCCAGCAAAATCTGCATTCAAAAAGCCAAGAAGCGCTCCTATCCTTCTGAGTCCTGCCATGTGCCCATACAACAGGCTACGTCCACATATGGGGCATTTCCGTGTTCGAGAGCAACTGGGTAACGCATCATGGGGTACGTTTTTTCCTTCTGCCACTGGTAAAAAATATAAATCTGGGCCTAAAGCTGAACATTATGTGAAAAATGTGATTTTTTTGTATTGAACTCAAACTGTTAAAAAAATTCCTCAAATACCTGTGGGTTCAAACCGCTCACTACACCCCTTAAAAAATTCCCTGAGGGGTGTAGTTTCCAAAATGGGGTCAGTTGTTGGGGGTTTCAAATGCACTGGTACCTCAGGGGCACTGCAAACACTACATGGGCTCTGAAAATTATTCCAGCAAAATCTGCATTCAAAAAGCCAAGAAGCGCTCCTATCCTTCTGAGTCCTGCCATGTGCCCATACAACAGGCTACGTCCACATATGGGGCATTTCCGTGTTCGAGAGCAACTGGGTAACGCATCATGGGGTACGTTTTTTCCTTCTGCCACTGGTAAAAAATATAAATCTGGGCCTAAAGCTGAACATTATGTGAAAAATGTGATTTTTTTGTATTGAACTCAAACTGTTAAAAAAATTCCTCAAATACCTGTGGGTTCAAACCGCTCACTACACCCCTTAAAAAATTCCCTGAGGGGTGTAGTTTCCAAAATGGGGTCAGTTGTTGGGGGTTTCAAATGCACTGGTACCTCAGGGGCACTGTAAACACTACATGGGGTCTGAAAATTATTCTAGCAAAACCTGCATTCAAAAAGCCAAGAAGCGCTCCTATCCTTCTGAGTCCTGCCATGTGCCCATACAACAGGCTACGTCCACATATGGGGCATTTCCGTGTTCGAGAGCAACTGGGTAACGCATCATGGGGTACGTTTTTCCTTCTGCCACTGGTGAAAAATGAAAATCTGGGCCTAAAGCTAAACATTATGTGAAAAATTGGATTTTTTCGTATTGAACTCAAACTGTTAAAAAAAATTCCTCAAACATCTGTGGGTTCAAACCGCTCACTACACCCCTTAATAAATTCCCTGAGGGGTGTAGTTTCCAAAATGGGGTCAGTTATTGGGGGTTTCAAATGTACTGCTACCTCAGGGGCACTGCAAACACTACATGGGGTCTGAAAATTATTCCTGCCAAATCTGCATTCAAAAAGACAAGAAGCGCTCCTTTCCTTCTGAGACCTACCATGTGCCCATACAACAGGCTACGTCCACATATGGGGCATTTCTAAAAACTGCGGAATCTGGGTCATACATTCCAAGTTTTGTTTCTTTGCTAACTCCTACTGTTTTATATTTAAAAAAAGGTTTTATATTGAAAATCAGTAGAAAAATGGAACTGTTCTAATTTTTGATGCACTTTCCTTTAATTCCTGTAAAACATCTAAAGGGTTAATAAACTTTCTAAATGCCATTTTGAATACTTTGAAGGGTGCTGATTTTAAAATGGGGCAATTCATGGGGGATTCTGATATACAGGCTCGGCAAAACTATGTCTGAACTGCATTGGTCCTTAAAAAATTTAGATTTTGAAATTTGCTAGTAAATGTGAAAAATTACTGCTAAATTTATATACTTTGTGGAGTCTGCAAAAAGTAAAATAACACTTAAAAAATGATTGCTGTGTAAAGTAGGCCTATGGGAAATGTTAATTAATAACTATGTTGTGGTGTTTGACTTTCTATCTTACAAAGAAAACAATTCAAAGTTTGAAAATTGTGAATTTTTCCAAATTTTCAGTAAATTTGGATTTTTTTCCAAATAAGGACAAAATTTATTGATGAAATTTTTACACTAACATAAAGTACAATATGTCACGAAAAAACAATCTCAGAATCACCTTGATAAGTAAAAGCATTCAAAAGTTATTAGCACAGAAAGTGACAGATGTCAGATTTGAAAAATAAGGCTTGGTCCTTAAGCTCAAAATAGGCCATGTCATTAAGGGGTTAAGGTGAGCAATCCGCAGGCGAGAAAACCCCCCACTATATATATAATGTGTGTGCCTTACCTTCTATCTGAAAATTTCTGGAGTCTTTTTCTTTAGGTGGTTCCACTGATCTCATTGTGACCATCTGCAAATTACTTGTGCTCTCTCTAAAGAGGTCCCTTCTTCAGTTAGGATTACTCCTGTTTGATTATATTACATGGATTCTACCACACAAGCTCTTTACAAGGGGAGAGAAAACATCTACTGGAATTACTGCTGATTAGAGCCTCGTGTCACGCAGTTATAATGTTAAAAAAGACAGCTAATTTCCCTGACTGTATTCTTAGCTTAATTAGGTGAATACAGAAGGTAATTATAATTATACTGACCTCCTAGCAGGCAGAGATGGTACTGGCTCCAGCTGGTCATGTGATGCTGTGCTGATGCATCATTGGATTGCTAACACTGCACAGAGGATGAAATCTAAAAATCAAGATGGTGTCTGATAAATATCAGATAGGAAGCAGCACTACATGGAAGAGAGTACAATGTATAGAATCTGAGTGAGATTGGAAGTCCCACATTATAGCTATGCCTACTAGAAACATCGCCCAACAGATAAGCCTATCGATATTGACCACATACATATGACCCTGGGTCCCAAATCCGTACATCCAAAACACTCTAGAGATATTACGTCTTATCCACTTCTATAAAGACAAGGATGCTATCCTGAGATGTGCCCAAAGAACAACTAACTTACAATATCAAGGTACTCCCATATTAATCCTTCCAGACTTGGCCAGGCGTACACAACAATTATGCAGAGCCTTTAAACCTTTACTGGATATTTTGAACGAGAGAGACAAATCCTATGTCTGACGATATCCTTTACAGCTCATGGCTAAGAAAGACTGCAGATCAGCAATATTCTGCTCTCTGGGAGATTTGCCTAAATTTTTAGGCACTTTTGAACTGCCTATGATTTCTCTTCTAGATTGGCCTTCTCTCCCTTCTCTTCCAATTTCAGCGCCTAGAGCACAATGGCATATTGTAAATTTGAAACAACAAAGGGAGCAACAATGTCCACGTGATCAACAGACCTGAACAAAAATTTTTGCGGCAGTATTTAATTTTCTGCCAATGTTATTGGCCATATGCCTTCGAATTTCCTGAGCAGGAAATTATAAGATACCTGTTTTACGCTATGAGTTATTCCTTTAGAGTTGTTTATGACCTAGAAATTTGGGTAATTTATGTCATATATTCAAACTTCTTACACGATAGTATTTTTTTCTGACTATGAAATTGTTTTGTTAGTTCTGCCATCTCATATATATTGCCTGATGATTAAGATTAAGGTGTTTCTATTTTTTTTTATGAGCTGATTGTAGAGCTCCTCCTCACTTCCCTCCTCCCTCTTGAATAAAGCTGACAACATGTGTTGTCTGAACACTAGCTTTAGGCTTGTGGTCTCTTTAGATTATTCAGGTATCCCTCCGATTGTATATATCTTATCCTCCGTTTTCCTCTCTCTGCTCTTCTTTTCGCTTTCCATTTCCTACGCAACAGCAGGGAACCCAATAGGGAAACTGATATCATGATTAATATAACATTTTGCTCCTATAACACCAGGGGACTAAATAAACCAGCAAAAAGGGGCCAGATTATGGCTCGACTTCATAAAAAAGGAGTGATGGTGGCTCTATTACAAGAGATACATTTCCAAATATCCAATATCCCTAGCTGTAACTCATGGTATTATACAACTTGGCACCATAGTCCCCACCCTAATAAAAAAAACCTGTACTGTATCCATTACTTACTATTCATAAACAATTTTTCCACCAATTTATTTCTTCTGAAATATACCCCAAGGAACGTTATTTATTTCTTAAAATAGCTGTGGGTACAAGTTTACTAACTTTAGTTAACGCTTATTTCCCTAATCAAGCACAGCTTCCCTTTGGATCTCGGATGTTGGCACAATTCACTGCAGGTTCAAGCATAATCCTTGGGGAACATTTCAACCTCTGCTTTAGCCCTATGTTTCTAGCTCAGGCGTGAGATCTCTGCACAAGTTATTGGGTGAGGGGAGCCCTTTGGCCAGGGCATGGTTCCAATACCTACAAATGTATAATCATGTACACTCCCTTGGCCCTATATCACAACTACTAGTTCCATTATCTTAATTTGAAAAATTATGCTTATTACCCATGACACTAACAGCTGGAATCACATTTTGTTGGCAGAAGAGACATGACACAATGTGCTGGCCTTTAGTTGGCGTTGGGAAAGGGAATTGGGAAGATCCTGCATGGAAGCTTGGCCCAAGTCCTTCAACCTTGACATATGGATTCTCCAAATTCCAAGAGCTCAACTATAAGTTCCTGTCCCAATGGTAAAGAATCCCAATACGGGTGGCCAAGATGATTCCCCAGATCTTGAATAAGTGCTGGAGATGCTCCATGAACATATGTATTTGTAGTTGCCCCTTACTCTCCCTCCTATGGCAGGAAGTAAATATATTATATAATATGATGTACAAACATCAGTCTCTCTCTCCAGAAATGGCCCTTTTATCTATGATTCCTGGCGCTGTCAATAAAGTTAAAAAAAATACCTTGCTTGGATTTTTTTCTCCTGGCTATGCAGCAGATTATTCCTAAACTATGGAAATCACCATCACCTCCTACAAGATTGATGTGGCTGGAAGTTCTGGATTCCATAATATAAATGGAGGAGCTTAGCGTTAATGACAACAAGAGATACTCTAGCCGATACACACTTTGGGTATCTTGGATCTTGTTTCGCTCATCTCCTCGCCTAAATACTTGACTACCTACTTCATAATTTTATAACTATACTTTCATGCAAATAATAAATTAAAGGGGTTGTCCCGCGCCAAAACGTTTTTTTTTTTTTGCATAGACCCCCCGTTCAGCGCGGGACAAACCCAAGGGACATGTTGAAATTAAAAAAAAAAAAATTTACTTACCCGAATCCCCTCTCTGCAACTTCTTTCTTCTTTTCAGCCAAGATGGCCATCGGGATCTTCACCCACGATGCACCGCGGGTCTTCTCCCATGGTGCACCGTGGGCTCTGTGCGGTCCATTGCCGATTCCAGCCTCCTGATTGGCTGGAATCAGCACACGTGACGGGGTGGAGCTACTCGATGACACGTAGAAGGGGGCGGAGCCATAACGCCGCTCGTGCCCGGACCGACCAGAAGGGAGAAGACCTTTCTGCGCAAGCGCGTCTAATCGGGCGATTAGACGCTGAAATTAGACGGCACCATGGAGACGGGGACGCCAGCAACGGAGCAGGTAAGTGAATAACTTCTGTATGGCTCATATTTAATGCACGATGTATATTACAAAGTGCATTAATATGGCCATACAGAAGTGCTTAACCCCACTTGCTTTCACGGGACAACCCCTTTAAGTTATAGATGGATCTCCTTTGCTGTTGGGTAGGATATCTTTTCCTCAATTTCTTTACTCTTCCTCCCTTCACTGCTTCCTCTGTCCACTACTCTTTTTTTTTTAATCCAAATTCCAGTTTCTAGAAAATTAAGGTCTCAGAATGCTCGTTTGGCGGTAAGACACTTTCATTTCATATATGAAGAATTAAAATGTGACAGCTACTCCTCATGGGCCATACAGAGGAAATGTATTTTCACTCCAATAATATATATTGTATCAACATTATGTATAGTTGTTCCTCATTGGGATATGTAGCTCTCTAATAAAATATTTTTGAGCAATAAAACTGTATTGCCCTTTACAACTTACGGCTAGTAAAGACACAATTCATTAGTCAGTGCAGCACGGACCTGCAGCACTGATGCAGTTGTCAGTCTCATCACTGCTGCAATCCAGCCATGCTGTGATCGCTATGTGGGACTGGACCCTGACAGTCCTCAAAATAAGGATGGATGCACACTTGCTGTGTGTGCGAGTTGCGCCTGAGAGGTTTGGGCACTATTCACATTAGACTTCACACAGACACCTCTGCGTGTGCCATCCGATACATTTACATGTCCTAATTCTCACGTGTTATACAGAAAAGAATGGGTCGGCAGAGGTAACATCATTCCCTAGGGAGAGTACCAAGAAGGTGAGTGAGGAGACCTCTAAGGACATCCATGCTCCTCTGGGTAATATGCAAATAAGGATGATGGAACAATACCTCTGGAAGGAGTAGGTGGCACTGCAGAGGTATTGTTCCATCTCCCTTATTTACTGAAAAGAATACAACACGCAATGGGTCTTTTCATATGGATCATTGGTCGGCATGAAAAAACGGCAGTGTGCATAGCTCCATAGATTAAAATTGGTTTGTTTGCTGTTCATGAATTAACAGGGCCAGCCCACAGATCCAAATACGCTAGTATTCCGGGGCACTAGCTATCTGCTAGTGATTTATTTGCAACAGATGTTATTAATTAATCTGATTATTTGTCTGTTGTTGGCATCTGAAAGCTATATAGTAATGCTCAAAGCCCCACAAAAAAAATACAAAAATCCAAATCTCAAAAATATTTCACTGCTATTCTTTTATTTATGATTGTTCCATTAACATGAAGATACCGAATCTTCCTCTAATCTTACAGAAAATGTTACCATATATCTAGAGTTTACTATTTAGACCGTACAAAAGATTAGAATCCATCATTGATTGCACATATGATTCTATATATTTAGCACTGTGGAAACCCACTAAGAGACTTCTAAAGGGGCCTGGATGCCCTTCTTCACTTGAAGAGTATTACAAGTTATAGTTACTAGATTTCATGGTGAAGGGCTGTTGATCCAGGGATTTATTCTAACTGCTAGATTTGAAGTTGAGAATTTGTTTCCCTAAAATGAGGAAAATTGGCTTCTACCTCATGGGGCCTTTTGCCTTCCTGTGGATCACCATTGCAGGATAATAGGCTGAACTGGATGGACATATGTCTTTTTTCAGCCTTATAAACTATGCTATTATGTTGCTATGTTACTATGACCCATATCTTTTCCATGCCACTGTATAAAATGTGTGAAAGGATTGGTGTTGCATGCTTTTAAATGTCATGGTGGGTGAGGGTAGTTCATGCATGTGGTTATATTAATGATGAAAATGGATTGCAAATGTACAAACAGGCTTAAGCAGAATGCTAGGAATTCCGTTGTGGCTTTTCTCTTAACAAGAAGATAGCCTCCAGACAAAAAGCATTTTACTTAGATCAAAGTTTTCAAAGCCAGCATTGTACTAACCCTAAAGATGTTGGAAGGATGCCTTTATATCATTTTATGAAATTTACTCACACGATGCACACACACAAACAGTATGGAGATTATATGCACATTCTTTTCTGGTAACAACTTATTCCATATTTCCAAAAAGATATTACTGGAAACAAAACTTTATTCCCCTTCAACTTAGTTGCATTTGACAGCTGCAATTGAGACTAATATTCCAGAAGAAACTGAGGTACAGTACCAGACCAACAATCTTATGAAACTGTAGGTGTAGTATTCAGTTATATATGTTAAATGGACACTAACTTTTCACACAACTTCTGCTCATCTGGCTGACTAGATGTGTGTCATCAATCATGAAATATACTTGCAATTTATTTTTCATCACTAACATTCAAGTTTGAAATGGCTGCCACTAGCGGTCTTTCCTCCAGCACCTTTGCAATCCACTGCCTGTCATTAGGCATTGAGCTTCATATGCTGCCTTGCTGCTGATTGGAGCAGGGCTATGCACGGAAACATGGGAAGTGTGTAAGAGTAAGTCCCGTCCAGTATAGTACTGGTAGAATGACTGCTTCAGGTACGTCCCTATCTGTAAGTGGATTGCAAACAGTAAGGAAGCAGAAAAATAGAAAAATCTGCATGGAAAACTGAATTGATAAAGCTCGAACTGAGTCCAAACAGCAGCAAAGCAGTAGTCAATGAAGACCTGGGCTGCGTTTCACATTTTTTTGAAAACCTGGGTATACTTTAAGTTGTCCATAGACACAATTTTACCTATGAACTGTGCAGGACTTTTTGTATCGGTGAGTCAATTTCAGGTTCACACAATGTAATATAATTGATTTTGTTCATGTTTGACGGGTACTAGTTGCAAAATTTTTCAACCGCAAAATTCCACAGTTATTTACAGTGCAATATTAGTAAACTGGATTTTAACAAACCCAATTTACTAAGGCCTCACATCCACAGGCAGATCAGATTCCGCATGCAGATTTCCGCAGCAGGAGAACTGCAGAATCCATTTGTGGGAGATCACGGATGTAGTGGTTTTTCTGCGCGTTTGCACTGCACAGAAAAAAATCTGCAACCCCACCTCCCAGCCTTTTGCCCACCTGCCTAATTGATTTTTGCAGATGCATTGCAGATCATCCACACCCATTGACTTCTATTGAGCCCATCCGCACGAAATGCACACTGAAATGGAGCATGCTGCGATTTGTTCTCCGCACCAAGCGGTCCATAAATCAAATCTGCATGCTTAAATTCAGTTGTGGATGACAATGCTTCCCTATTGGCACCTTGAATTGCGGATCTTCCACACGGGTGATCCGTATGGATTTCACAAATCCACCTGTGGACATTGGGCTTTACATCAAAAAAAATTCTGCAGATTTGAGTCATATTGTGGATTTTCAAATCTGCAGCATGCTGTATTTGTTGTGGAAGATTCTCTGCGAATTTCATTCGCTTCAGGGCATAGTCACACGGGCGCATTTGGGCATCGATGTGCCCGTCTTCCTGCATGAAGAAGACGGCCACACTGCAGGTGCGGACGTCTCTCCGCAGCACCGGGAGAAAGAACACATGACCGGCAATGGAGCCGGTCATGTGTTCTTTCTCCGCACCTGCAGTTCGGCCGTCTTATCCTGCAGGAAGACGGGCGCATTGGCGCCCAGATGCTCCCGTGTGACTGAGCCCTCAGTGTAATGAGTGAAATCCCACAGCTGATTCTGCACAAAACCAGAACCAAAATCATGTGCAAATTTCATTGCCGATCTGGTGAGAGGGTTCCGCAGATTTATTCTGCTGTATGTGAAAGGGCCTAAGGGCTCATGAACATCTGCTGTATTGTATTACTGCTGTATGCAATGTCCAAGTTGTACGGAGCCAGGATAGGGTACAAATAGACATGCACTCCTCTGATGTCATACAGAATTGTCACTCATCACATGTCAGATTTCGAAATAAAGTGCACTAAAACATTTTGACCATTGACAACTAGAGATGAGCGAATATACTCGTTTCGAGTAATTACTCGATCGAGCACCGCGATTTTCGAGTACTTCCATACTCAGGTGAAAAGATTCGGGGGGCGGGGGCGTGGCGGAGCGGGGGGTAGCAGCGGGGAACAGGGGGGAGGCCTCTCTCCCTCTCCCCCCCACTCCCCGCTGCAACCCCCCACTCACCCACGGCACCCCCCGAATCTTTTCGCCCAAGTACGGAAGTACTCGAAAATCGCGGTGCTCGGGCGAAAAAGGGGCGTGGCCGAGTAGGTTCACTCATCTCTATTGACAACCTATGTGAGCTCTGTGTCCTGGTCTGGAATATCTGTGTTTCATGTTCAGATTTACTGGTTCTAAAAGCTAAAAACAGATGATCTTTTTTTTGGAACAGTTTGTGGGTGTGAAAATCATGTGCGCAAAACACGATGAAACAAAGTCATTTTCACTAGCGTGATTCTTGCGTGCTATTCCTTAGCACAAGATAAAATGGGGCTTGCCCTATCTTTTTTGCATGTAGTTTGTATCCATGTGAGAAAAGACAGAGCATGACCTATCTTTCTGCTCTTTTTTCTACGTGCACAGAAGCGTGAAGTTGGCACAGTAAAAAGAAAAGGCTTTAGACTGGTTCATGTGCCAATACACTCCATAGCAGCATTTTAGGGCAGTTTTAGATGACCGTATTTGCGCAATGCACAGAGAATAAAGCCCATTTATGTCAATGGGTTCATTCTCATGAAAGTATGTGTGTGCACTAGAGATGAGCGAACGTACTCGTCCGAGCTTGATGCTCGGGCGAATATTAGGGTGTTCGGGATGCTCGTTACTCGTAACGAGTACCACGCGATGTTCGGGTTACTTTCACTTTCATCTCTGAGACGTTAGCGCGCTTTTCTGGCCAATTGAAAGACAGGGAAGGCATTACAACTTCCCCCTGTGATGTTCCAGCCCTATACCACCCCCCTGCTGTGAGTGGCTGGGGAGATCAGGTGTCACCTGAGTATAAAAGTCGGCCCCTCCCGTGGCTCGCCTTAGATGCGTTGTGAGTCACCTGTGACAGAGATCAGGGACAGTGCTATAGTGTTGGAGCTGCTGTAGGGAGAGCATTAGGAGTTAGTGTAGGCTTCAAGAACCCCAACGGTCCTTCTTAGGGCCACATCTAACAGTGTGCAGTACTGTGGAGGCTGCCTTTTGCAGTGGTGCACACTTTTTTTTCTCCAAATCGGCCGTGCAGAGCATTGCGCCCTGCAGTAATACTACAGGGACAGAAGTGGTGGTTAGGCAGGGAGAGTGTTAGGAGTTAGTGTAGGCTTCAAGAACCCCAACGGTCCTTCTTAGGGCCACATCTAACCGTGTGCAGTACTGCGGAGGCTGCTGTTAGCAGTGTTGCACTTTTTTTTTTTTCCAAATCGGCCGTGCAGAGCATTGCGCTGGCTGGGAAATCACCGCTCTGCTGTAGTTAATAACTGTGCAACACTGCAGTTCTGTGACACACTGCAGGGCCACAACACATTTATTATTGATTGAATATACGCAGTGGGCCTTTCCTTTAAAAAAAAAGGGCAAACATTCTATTTGGCCTGCCTCTGACAGTCCTCAGCGTTCTGGGTACGTGTGTGCTGGGTGGAGAACGTAACAAAAATCATACGCAGCCAGCTAAGTTTAACAGCAGGCTTGCGTCAATTTATTTCCTGGCTGGGAAATCACCGCTCTGCTGTAGTTAATAACTGTGCAACACTGCAGTTCTGTGACACACTGCAGGGCCACAACACATTTATTATTGATTGAATATACGCAGTGGGCCTTTCCTTTAAAAAAAAAGGGCAAAAATTCTATTTGGCCTGTCTCTGACAGTCCTCAGCGTTCTGGGTACGTGTGTGCTGGGTGGAGAACGTAACAAAAATCATACGCAGCCAGCTAAGTTTAACAGCAGGCTTGCGCCAATTTATTTCCTGGCTGGGAAATCACCGCTCTGCTGTAGTTAATAACTGTGCAACACTGCAGTTCTTCAAAAGTATGATGGCAGCAGCGGCCCCGCGCTACTCAGTTCCCAGTCGCCACTACTTTTCCCGATGTGCCATCCCAGCCCTGCACGACCACGTCTCCCGCAACATTGTACGCGCCCTCACCAACGCGGTTACTGCCAAGGTCCACTTAACAACGGACACGTGGACAAGCACAGGCGGGCAGGGCCACTACATCTCCCTGACGGCACATTGGGTGAATTTAGTGGAGGCTGGGACAGAGTCAGAGCCTGGGACCGCTCACGTCCTACCCACCCCCAGAATTGCGGGCCCCAGCTCGGTGGTGGTATCTTCGGCGGTGTATGCTTCCTCCACTAAAGCACCCTCCTCCTCCTCCGCAACCTCTGTCTCGCAATCTAGATGTGTCAGCAGCAGCAGGACGTCACCAGCAGTCGGTGTCGCGCGGCGGGGCAGCACAACGGTGGGCAAGCGTCAGCAGGCCGTGCTGAAACTACTCAGCTTAGGAGATAAGAGGCACACGGCCCACGAACTGCTGCGGGGTCTAACAGAGCAAACCGACCGTTGGCTTGCGCCGCTGAGCCTCCAACCGGGCATGGTCGTGTGTGACAACGGCCGTAACCTGGTGGCGGCTCTGCAGCTCGGCAGCCTCACGCACGTGCCATGCCTGGCCCACGTCTTTAATTTGGTGGTTCAGCGCTTTCTGAAAAGCTACCCACGCTTGTCAGACCTGCTCGTAAAGGTGCGCCGACTCTGCGCACATTTCCGCAAGTCCCACACGGATGCTGCCACCCTGCGCACCCTGCAACATCGGTTTAATCTGCCAGTGCACCGACTGCTGTGCGACGTGCCCACACGGTGGAACTCTACGCTCCACATGTTGGCCAGGCTCTATGAGCAGCGTAGAGCTATAGTGGAATACCAACTCCAACATGGGCGGCGTAGTGGGAGTCAGCCTCCTCAATTATTTTCAGAAGAGTGGGCCTGGTTGGCAGACATCTGCCAGGTCCTTGGAAAGTTTGAGGAGTCTACCCAGGTGGTGAGCGGCGATGCTGCAATCATTAGCGTCACCATTCCTCTGCTATGCCTCTTGAGAAGTTCCCTGCAAAGCATAAAGGCAGATGCTTTGCGCTCGGAAATGGAGGCAGGGGAAGACAGTATGTCGCTGAATAGTCAGAGCACCCTCCTGTCTATATCTCAGCGCGTTGAGGAGGAGGAGGAGGAGGAGCATGAGGAGGATGAGGAGGAGGGGGAAGAGACAGCTTGGCCCACTGCTGACGGTACCCATGCTGCTTGCCTGTCATCCTTTCAGCATGTATGGCCGGAGGAGGAGGAGGAAGAGGAGGAGGAGGATCCTGAAAGTGATCTTCCTAGTGAAGACAGCCATGTGTTGCGTACAGGTACCCTGGCACACATGGCTGACTTCATGTTAGGATGCCTTTCTCGTGACCCTCGCGTTGCACGCATTCTGGCCACTACGGATTACTGGGTGTACACACTGCTCGACCCACGGTATAAGGAGAACCTTTCCACTTTCATTCCCGAAGAGGAAAGGGGTTCGAGAGTGTTGCTATACCACAGGACCCTGGCGGACAAGCTGATGGTAAAATTCCCATCCGAGAGCGCTAGTGGCAGAAGGCGCAGTTCCGAGGGCCAGGTAGCAGGGGAGGTGCGGAGATCGAGCAGCATGTACAGCACAGGCAGTGCAACACTCTTTAAGGCCCTGGACAGCTTTATGGCTCCCCACCAAGACTGTGTCACCGCTCCCCAGTCAAGGCTGAGTCGGCGGGAGCACTGTAAAAGGATGGTGAGGGAGTACGTAGCCGATCGCACGACCGTCCTCCGTGACGCCTCTGCCACCTACAACTACTGGGTGTCGAAGCTGGACACGTGGCCTGAACTCGCTCTGTATGCCCTGGAGGTGCTTGCTTGTCCTGCGGCTAGCGTCTCGTCAGAGAGGGTGTTTAGTGCGGCTGGGGGAATCATCACAGATAAGCGTACACGCCTGTCAACCGACAGTGCCGACAGGCTAACACTCATCAAGATGAACAAAGCCTGGATTTCCCCAGACTTCTCTTCTCCACCAGCGGACAGCAGCGATATCTAAGCAATAGGTAGGCTGCACCCGCGGATGGAAGCATCGTTCTGTATCCCCATAAAAAACGGGGACCTTTTCGCTTCATCAATCTGTGTATAATATTCCTCCTCCTCCTCCTGAAACCTCACATAATCACGCCGAACGGGCAATTTTTCTTAGGGCCACAAGGCTCACTCATATAATTTTTCTAAACAATTTTTATACGTTTCAATGCTCTTAAAGGCGTTGAAACTTTAACTTCAACCAATTTTTCATTAAACTGGGCTGCCTCCAGGCCTAGTTACCACTTAAGCCACATTAACCAAAGCGATTAATGGGTTTCACCTGCCATCTTGGTTGGGCATGGCCAATTTTTTCTGAGGTACATTAGTACTGTTGGTACACCAATTTTTTTGGGCCCTCACCTACAGTGTAATCATAGTAATTTCTATGTTCTTCGCCTGCACTCATGGTACAGAAAGGTGTGTGGGGTTGGCCTACACTTTAGCTACATAAATGTAACTGGGGCCTTGTCTATACTACAGCTACTGAAATGTGAAAGAGACTGTTATCTCCCTAAACTGCTGCAATGGGAATGTTACTGGGGCCTGTCTTAAGTGCTACTATTACTGAAATGGAACTAAGACTGCGCTCCCCCTATACTGCTGCTAGTGATATGTTAGTGGGGCCTGTCCCTAATGCTACCGCTGAAATGTTAATAATTCTGGGCTCTGTCTATACCGCTGCTAATGGTATGTCACTGGGGTGTGGAAACAGAGGCTTCACAAAGACATGATGGCGGCGAGGCCATTTCCCACCAACGCTGTTACTGTTAAGGTGCATATAACGACGGACACGTGTAGAGGACACATAGTGCCTGCAAAACATCCCCCTCCTCCTCCAACAATGAAAACATTCTTGGCAAATACCTTTGCATTGGTCCGTCTGGTGGCAGTCCAAGAATTTCACCTTTAACGACACAACAAGAGAGCACCACCACCATCCCCCCGCCACGGCCCACTTAATCCTGGCCACATTCCGAAAACCAACTACATAAAACCGCGCTACCAGGTCCGCAGTCACCACCACATTACCACCAACGAGGTTACTGTTAAGGTACATATTACCAGTCTGACTGGGGCATGCAGTGTGGGCCGAAGCCCACCTGTATTGTATCTGACGTTAGCTCTGCTGAGTAGGGCACTGCAATGGGATATATTTATGTACCGCCGGTGGGTTCCAGGGAGCCACCCATGCTGTGGGTCCACACGGAGTTGTAACTGCATCTGTCCACTTGTAAAGAACCCCAGTCTGACTGGGGCATGCAGTGTGGGCCGAAGCCCACCTGCATTAACCACGACATTACCTCAGCTGTGATGGGCAATGCAATGGGATTTATTTATGTACCACCGGTGGGTTCCAGGGAGCCACCCATGCTGTAGGTGCACACGGAGTTTAACCTACATCTGTCCACTTGTAAAGAACCCCGGTCAGGTTGGGGCATGCAGTGTGGGCCGAAGCCCACCTGTATTAAGCACGACATTACCTCAGCTGTGATGGGCAATGCAATGGGATATTTTTATGTACCGCCGGTGGCTTCCTGGCACCCACCCATGCTGTGGGTCCACAGGGAGTTGTTACTACATCTGTCCACTTGTAAAGAACCCCAGTCTGACTGGGGCATGCAGTGTGGGCCGAAGCCCACCTGCATTAACCACGACATTACCTCAGCTGTGATGGGCAATGCAATGGGATTTATTTATGTACCACAGGTGGGTTCCAGGGAGCCACCCATGCTGTAGGTGCACACGGAGTTTAACCTACATCTGTCCACTTGTAAAGAACCCCAGTCAGACTGGGGCATGCAGTGTGGGCCGAAGCCCACCTGTATTAAGCACGACATTACCTCAGCTGTGATGGGCACTGCAATGGGATACATTTATGTACAGCGGGTGGGTTCCAGGGAGCCACCCATGCTGTGGGTGCACACGGAATTCCCATTGCGGAGTTGTACCTGCCTGTGACTATTTATAAAAAACCGCGGTCTGACTGGGGCATGCAGACACCTTGACAGAATGAATAGTGTATGGCACATAGGTTCCCCATTGCTATGCCCACGTGTGCAGCTCCAGATGGAGGTGGCGCAGGATTGGATTTCTCATTGCTTCTGTACAGCATTGTGGACTATCGCGCCGTCCCTTTTATGGGGGGGTCGCTGCCTAGCCATGCCAACCCTCTGCAGTGTGTGCCTGCTTTTCCTCTGGCAGACGCACTTATAAATAGACATGAGGGTGGCGTGGCATGAGGGCAGCTGAAGGCTGGGCAGGGACAATTTAGTGTACGCTGTGGACACTGTCGTGCGGGGGGGTGGGGGTGGGGGTTGGGCAGCATGTAACCCCGGAGAAGTGGCAGCGGAGTGTCATGCAGGCAGTGATTGTGCTTTGTTGGAGGTAGTGTGGTGCTTAGCTAAGGTATGCCATGCTAATGAGGGCTTTTCAGAAGTAAAAGCTGTTGGGAGGGGGGGGGGCCCACTCTTGCCGGTATTGTGGCTTAATAGTGGGACCTGGGAACTTGAGATGCAGCCCAACATGTAGCCCCTCGCCTGCCCTATCCGTTGCTGTGTCGTTCCCATCACTTTCTTGAATTGCCCAGATTTTCACACATGAAAACCTTAGCGAGCATCGGCGAAATACAAAAATGCTCGGGTCGCCCATTGACTTCAATGGGGTTCGTTACTCGAAACGAACCCTCGAGCATCGCGAAAAGTTCGTCTCGAGTAACGAGCACCCGAGCATTTTGGTGCTCGCTCATCTCTAGTGTGCACACAAAATGGTTCTGCTCTGTCTTTCTGCATATTGTGCAGCAAAGGCCCCTATAGATTCTATACACAAAGACGCACGCAAATGCGCAATACGCTGCACAATTCTATGAAAAACAGAACACACTAGGAGCTTATTAGGCTAAATAGCCTTGGAAATCAGGCCGGGAATGTGTTGCTCGTGCGTGTGGAAAAAGTACAGTATTAAGCGCTGATATGCACCTATGTACCATACTTGTATAATTTTGTGTGCATAAACTATCCGCGCACAAATTCCATAGAATATACCCAATGGGTTTATATTCATGAGTCTGTTTTTTCCGCGCATTTCTCGTGCACACAAAAAAGTAGGATCAGCTCTATCTTTCCGTGTTTTGCGCAGCAAAGCCCCCCCCATATAAGCTTATCGGAGTGGTTAGTTATGCAAGAGGATGTGTGAAACACTGGGCAAAACTGCAAAAAAAAAGAATGCATCTGGACCTCATTAGGCTAAATACCCTTCTAATTCATGGAAGGGTTGTGTCACGAGCACAAGTGAATTGGCCCTGCAAGTGCAAAAAGTGCAGTACTATGCACAGACACATACATGAATCAACCTCAACAACCTTGTTCATGTGCAAATACATTGTACTGAGGCTAGCGTATTTGTGCATACGGTTGTGTGAAGAAGCACTGAGGGCTTAAACACATGGACATGTTTTTCTCCCATTAGGCCGGCTGCACACGGCCATGACGGGCTCCGCCGCAGAATATTCCATCACCCCAAGGATTCCCCTCTTCCCAGCGAAGACTAACAGGAGTTAACAGCAGACACTTTGAACTTGCTGTGCAGCTGTCCACGAACTCTGAACAGCAGCGCATTCTTCCACTGCCCATCAACAGAGAACGAGGAATTCCCCATTGCAGTTAGAGAAGGAATTCTCCTGCTGGGGAGAATGAGGGAATCCCTTAGCAGGGATAAAGGTGGCAGGGCTAGAGGGCTTCCCCGAGGGATTTCCTGAGAGTGGTGGGATTTGGGTGGGGCTAGAGGGAACCATCCTCTGGGCCTGCCCGTCTAGCCATGCCTTCTATCTCCTTGTTATGGGAAAATTCCCTGGAAGAACTACTATAGCCCGCCCTCTATCTCTAGCCTTGCCTCCTCTCACCATTACAGGGGAATATACCCATAGCAAGAAAAGAGGTTCCCCTGCAGGGGAGAATAAGGAAATCCCCAGCAGCGGGGAAATCCCTTATTCTGCCCTGCAGCGGGGACATCCCTCCAGCCCCACTGAGATGAAGGGAAGCCTCCTCCTCCTTCTTTTTCGTTTATATCTCTCTCCTCCTGGAGCAGAAGTATTATTCTTTTTAAGCAACGCTGCTCTGGATCGTGAGAATGTGTGATCTTCGCGTGATTGACGCTCAGGGCCTATGCGCGGAAAAACATCCGTTCACATGATTTTTAGGGCACTTAGCCGCGATTTTTTTGTGTGGCTGAGTTATGGATGATTTTCGCACTTGTGTAATGAGCCCTTATGCAGTACAATATAACGATTTCAATGATTAAAAGAAATTCTAGACGATATAAGTAATAATCTGGAATTTATCATCAAATGTATGAGATTTGGTAAAATACAATAATTTCCCAGAAGTGGTTGGCATGGGTGAAGATTACTGCAAGGGTCACAAAATATCTCATAAGATCATAAAAGAACTGCAAGTGTCTCTAGTCTTGGATAAGATCAATGTTCATGTGTCTACAAAGAAAAAAAGATGGCAAAATGGATTTATGGAAAAAAATAACTAAATAATTTCTGTTTAGGATAATTGTCTATAGACAAATTCGGAAAAGAAAGGACTCTAAGGTCCCCTGTCCACGGGCGATGTGAAGTCCCGCGGCAGATCTCCGCCGCCGATTCTCCGCCGGTCAGCCCTATCTGATAGCTCCACCACGAGCGTAGAATCGCTATGATTCTCCGCTCGTGGAACGGGTGCCAGCGCTTTTCATAGCAATGCTATGGGAAGCTTCGGCTGGCGTGATTCGCTGGCGGTTTACCGCCGGCGAAATCATGCCCGTGGACAGGCACCCTTAGGGTGCCAAATGCAATTCATGCCTTGACTTTCAGCTTGGACATCATTTACGCACCTGTGCTCCCAGTACTGACAGCTTGTTTCCCCCATACACCTCTATTCAGACGCAGGATGGAAAGGCTGAGCAGACACACTAGTGCAGTGTTAACCCAGTTTAAGAGGAATGAAATGTAATTTAAAGGGGTTGTCCCGCGCCGAAACGCTTTTTTTTTTTTCAATAGGCCCCCCGTTCGGCGCGAGACAAACACAAGGGATGCTCTGCAGCGACTTCTTTCTTACCTTAGCAAGATGGCCGCCGGGATCTTCACCCACGATGCACTGCGGGTCTTCTCCCATGGTGCACCGTGGGCTCTGTGCGGTCCATTGCTGATTCCAGCCTCCTGATTGGCTGGAATCGGCACACGTGACGGGGCGGAGCTACGAGGACCAGCTCTCCGGCACAAGCGGCCCCATTCACCAGGGAGAAGACCGGACTGCGCAAGCGCGTCTAATCGGGCGATTAGACGCTGAAATTAGACGGCACCATGGCGACGGGGACGCTAGCAACGGAACAGGTAAGTGAATAACTTCTGTATGGCTCATAATTAATGCACGATGTACATTACAAAGTGCATTAATATGGCCATACAGAAGTGTATAACCCCACTTGCTTTCGCGGGACAACCCCTTTAAGACAAAATTGCATTATTAAACTTTCAAGCAAGTCACATGATGAGTTGTTTTATACTACCCTCCTACAGAAGACAGCACAATATTGGTCACTGTTCAGTTCTGGACAGAGAATTCCACCTGAGGGCTTCAACAGACGGCCATGTTTTTGGAATGTTTTAAGAGCGTGAAAGTCACACCCGCAAAATGTGACGAAGCAAAGCCATTGATTTCAATAGTTTCGTTTTCACAGGCGTGCTTCTTATGCGATATTCCTACGTGCGAGAAAAAATAGGCGTTGCCCTATCTTTTTCGCATGTTGTTTTTATATGTGCGAGAAAAAATAGGTCCTGCCCTATCTTTCTGCTTTTTTTTTCCTACACGCAAAAGTGCGAAGTTTGAATGGAAAAAAAAAGACTTTAGACTGGTTGATGCGCAAATACACTCTGTAGCGGCGCAAGTATTTGCACATGCGCTCGTCTGCCGAAGCCCTTACTAGTTGATCAGTCCACCAAATGTATGGCCTACTAGAACTTTCCTAGTAAATTGTTTTTACTGCAAAGTAAAAAGTAGTGCTGAAGTGGACATAAACAGTAATGGTATTGAGGGATAGCAGGGGCTAACCCAGCCCAAGGGTTGTCAGAGAGGTCCTCCTCCAAAAGTTGTCTGCACCAGAATGATATATATTATGGAGTCCCCTTTTTTCCGGTTCGCATCCCCTTATTTCTACAAATACTTTATATATCCATTCTCCATACATCCATTTTTTTCATGCTTACAAGGCATACAATAAGCAGTCAAAAATACTTCACGTAATGCAAATATTTTTCTTGTTGACATATAAAAGGTTACAAAGAAATGCACAAAAGAAACAGCTAAATACTAGTGTGCAGTATTTATAAAACAAATATTTTAAGTTTAGCTTGCATAATGTTTAACATTTATTGCATTCTCCACACAGCAGAGAAATGAAGTGCATAATGATACGCGGTGCGGTTATTTAACCTACAAACAATATATGACCTGCTTCTTTACTGCTCCTTCCAAGTCAGCATCAGCACTGCAACGTTACCGGTACTGTCACATACTGAGTTCTATCCTAGCAAGGTGTGTGTCAACTGGACATATGTGCCCGTCAGTGGTATTAGGGATATTCAGGCATATGTCTCAGGCCTATACATCAAAGATGCAACAGTAAGTGAAAATACAGTTGTATGAACACGGCTTCAGGGTTTAGATGGGATTATGCTTAACTAAACTCGCCGCTACGGAGTATAGTTGCGCATAAACCATTTTGGTTTTTTCCTCAGACTTTTTAAACTAGTGTGCATGAGTTTTTAGAAAAAAAAAAAAACAGTATTAACTAACTAAGTGCGGGAAAGATAGTTCAAGTCCTATCTTTTCTCGCCCATACTATTAATGGGCGAGAATACCGCTAGTGAAAATGAAATACTGAAATAAATGGTCTTGTTTCATCCAGTTATGCAGCCGTCATTATCATGGTCGCGTAGCGGGACAACATCATGCCCATCTGTTTAAGCCCAGAGAATGAGAAGATATATTTAAAGGGGTATTCTGCTATGCGCATGAAGAGGTAAATGGAAAGAGCACAAATGGTGGCCATGGCTAAGTGGAGACAGAGTTTGTGAACATTTCCATGTACTTATAGTTTTACATACAGATCAGTGGACATAGATGAATTATATTTACATATAGCATAATCTGATTCAATGTAAAAACTGTCATTAATATGACTTATGCGAATGACACTTTGATTAAAGCGTGTCTAGGTCTGACCTATACATGTCGATTTTTGTAAGGCAAACTTCTGTTATTAGACATTGAGGGCCTAAAAAGATGGGCATATTAGCACATCAGTAGGGCGAGCATGGTCCTTAGCGAGTACCTGCCCGCTCGGAAGAAAAGTTTCGGGTGCCGGCGGGGGAGAGCAGGGGGGAATGGAGGGGAGATCTCTCTCTCCCTCTCTCCTCCCCGATCACTCCCGCAACTCACCGCTCACCCGTGCCGGCACCCGAATCTTTTCTTCCAAACGGGCAGGTACTCGCTAAGGACAATGCTCGCTCGAGTAATTGCCCTTAGCAAGTATGCTCACTCATCTCTACACATCAACCAGGGCTTTTTTCGGACTATTCAAACTCTGCGCTATTGCGCACTTTTTTGAAAAGAAAGTGGAAGGCTAGGTCCTATCCTATTTTTCTTGCACAGAGTATTAACTATGGGCAAGAAAGATAGGGCAAGTCCTATCTTTTTTTGTACGTACTGATCAATATATTAAGAACTGAGAAACCACCCTGACACAAGCCTCACAAAATAAAAAAAGCACTCATGCCTTATAAGTTTTTTACAAAAAGTGTCAGCATTACCCAAAGAGTGTGTCAACTGTCTGATAAATAATGTATCTTGAGGCAGCTGGTAGGGCACGTTTTACTCTAGTTTTATACATTGATAAATTTACCCCAGTATGTTCTTTTCAGCAGCTTGTACATACATGAGAATATAAATAATGTTACCCCATATGTCATGGCCTCCAAGGTCATCTATTGAGGGTCCAAGTCCAAGTTACCCCTAAAGGTCGAATCTCACATTAATACACTAATAATATGAAGTCAATCTGCTATATCCGCCAGCTCATTACAACATATTGGCACTATTTGACCTACAGAGATGAATTAACTTTTGGAGTGTTTTAAAGATCACAAGGCCCAAAATATAGCAAATATTTATTTAAAGTTCTATATGCTTCCTTCATGAAATCTATGGTTTCATGCAACATAATTTTGCATCTATTTTGGTGATGAAAGATTGACTGCAGTATTCTTCGAGGAAGTACTATGCGACCCATGCTCGGTGCAACACAGAAAGGTTTGTGTAACTGTCGGAAATGAAATATGTTCTTAAAAGTCATCATTCTGATGAACAGGGACTACTATCATACATTAATGGACATGGAGAGTGATGAGGCCAGGGTAAAAATAGGAAAATTGTAATAGAAGAGATCTCAATAAGAATCATAATGATGATTTACTTGCATACAGTAAACATACAAAATCGACAATAAAGTCTGCACATGATTTTGTTGCAGGTTTTGCTGCAAAATTTCAATCATTGCACTGAAATGAATAGAATCTGTTGCTAATTCCATTGCATATCCGCAAAAGATAAAACATGCTACAGAATCAAAAATCTGCAACATGACTTGAATCCGCAGTAAATTTTTTCCACTGTGAGTGAATGAAGTGTGTTAAAATGTCATTCACTAAAATTTTACTGTAATTAGTTGTGGAATTTCAGTATGGATTCTGCAACAGAAATTCCATAATTAGTATGCAGTGTCTGAAATCGGCTTTATCATGACTAACATGTAGAGATGAGCGAGCACGCTCGGATAAAGCAGTTACTCGAGTGAGCATCGCTCTTGTCAAGTAACCGCTTGCTGGTCCGAGCAGGCTCGGGGGAGGGGGCCGGGGGTGAGATCTCTCTCACTCGACCCCCCCCCCCCCCGCCGCTCCCCGCTCACCCCCGTCCCCCCGAGCCTGCTCGGACCAGTAAGCAGTTACTCGAGAAGAGCAATGCTCACTCGAGTAACTTCTTTATCCGAGCGTGCTCGCTCATCTCTACTAACATGTCCTGCTTTAGCAATAAGTTCAGCGTGGTCAACTCAAACAAATCTGACATATTTAAAAAAATCTATCTAGACTCCTAAAGAAGAAAATATATGCAAAACATTCACTTTAAACAGCTACATTTCACATCTAACAATATTATCATTTACTGCCCAGGTATCACATAAGCTTTAATACATTAGTTTCTATCAAATTTGGCCCCTGTGCATTTCCACTGACTTTTAAATGGGTCCAGCCCTTAAGGAAAAACTAAAATATATTTCTATATAAATCCCAAGCTTTGTTAATATAGTGTCATGAAATTCAGTGCATGCAGAAAACCGTATTGTGAAGAAGTAGTGACCACAGCAATGTAGAAAGACTGAAGGGAAGATCAGCAGAGTTTGTTTTTAGACTGTTTGACATATCAAGTGATTGTATTGATGGGCAGAAATAGTGTGGGGTTTCCCCAATTCTTGGAACCAATAGGGCCTTGGCACCATTACATGACCCTTCCAATTTTAGCATGCATCTACAAGCTAATGTTGACTGCCATTCCCCGCTTCTGAATGGTGAATGGTGCTGTAATATGCATATAGCTCCAATCATTTTGGCCATCAGTGGAGTTCCCAGCACACAGATTGTCCTATATAAAATATCTGAAGTTTTTTTTTTAACCAAACATTACTCACAGCTGTAAAGTGTACAGTATGTTCACCCTTGAAAAGGGTTATGCAGGCAAACAACATTTTTGGAAAGCTGCTCAGCCCACAGTAAAAACATAAAAGAAGATATATTCACCTCTCCCAATTTCCTACGCTCATGTTTAGCTGGTTCCAGTCCTCCACTGCTCTCCACTTCCTGCTGTAGTGATGATATCATCAAGGATATCACCCACTGCAGCCAATCATCACTCACGTTGGCTGGGATTAACTGCAGTGATTGGACATGTCCGGTTGTTGGGACGTCATCACTGCTGTAGCAGGAATTAGGGTGCAGCAGAGAAAGGGACCAGCTAAATAGGAGTGCAAGATATTGGGTGAGATATGTCATTTCTTATGCTTTTACTGCACACTGAGCAGATTCCCAAACATTTTGTGTGCCTGGATAACCTCTTTAACACCATTTTGTTGGTGTCTAAAAAGTTTACAATTCTGTCTTAATTTTTGGGGTAAATCTTAAATGTGGTTAGAGCTCTGTTGTTTTCAGATTCAAATCTCCTGTATACATATACATGATAAAATTCTTGGTGCCTGCCACCACTAGAGGGAGCTAAGCTGCTTAGAGATATACATTGAATAATAAAACAGCAGATATTAAAGGGAAACTTTCACATCCCCACAGCATCGTAAACTAAGTTGGAGTCTATGGGAGAGTGCGCATGGGACTTTGAAAAGAGTCAGATTTTCCTTCCCCCATGATCTTCACCGGGTGACACCACTGGATTGCAGAAGTAGGTGAGTATAAAAAAAAATCACTACACTCTCAGCCACCTCCCCTAGCAGCACCATAACATAGTTTATAGTGCTGTGGGGACAGGACTGGTTCCCTTTAAGTCCTTCAGTTCCCTCTAGTATGACTATTGACAAAATGTTATTATTGAAAGAGGATCTGTCTTGTCTTCATGTCAACTGACATGGCTACATGGCTATAAAATAATGGCCCCAATGTATATCATGGCCTTTCTTTTGTTCATACTTGACCTTGTTCCCCTTTACCACCTCCCCTTAGATTTGGCTCCTGGTACTTGGAATGTGTCAAGTGGGCAGTTCCCACTGTTCACTGTCACTCAGATCTCATGTCACCTATTCCCTTCCCAGGTTCTATGTGCCATAAGCCAACTCTAAGGAGAACTAGTATGGTGGAATGGGGTGAGTATGAACAAAAGAAAGTCTGCAATAGGGTCAGCTGTGCCACGGCTACAAAGCTATGTGTCTGGCCCCAATGATATGAGGACATAACAAGCCCTTTTTAATGTGATATCCATGCAGGGGATTTGTTGTGCTGTGACAGAAAAACACAGCTTCGAGCTTTTGAAAAACGTAAAGGGAAATTAGCCAACACAGAAGGTTGGACTTCAAGACAGCATGGTGTTAAAGCTGAACAACTCTTTAATAATGAAGGCGAATGTGAGTGAGCGCATTTCAATTGGAATCTTCACCGGATAGACATGAATGAATATTCTGTATTATGCTGGTTCATCTGCTCTCTGTATAATAATGAACAATGAGAATTTGTCCTTTTAAGCATTAAATCTAAAAAAATATATTAGCTTACGATCAAGCAAAAAAAAAAAAAAATATCAAAGGTGAAAGCTACATAAAATGTTCATTAAACCTGCCAGTAAATTGCTTTACTTATTTTTTTTCTGATTTTAAAGTTGCCTCATATTTTTTACATCCAGAACTGATGAGTGCCAGTGCCAGTTCATAGCTGCTAAGGCTATACTCCGTTTCATACCACATTCGGGGGTTCCACCCCAGAGCTACATTGGGATCTACAGAATAAACCCTGGACATAACCATAGACTGCAATTACTAAAACAGGGATGCAAGCTGTGGTGTCCGTTTTAGCAGATTTCAATTAGTTTCTAGTATTTTGGCCAGACGCAATAGCATGGTCGATTCAGATGAAGCCCAGAGAAGGAACTCCTAAATGGGGATGACTATAGCCTAAAGGACCTTTTACATGCAACAATTATTGCTCGAAATTCGTTAAAACGATGGCTTTTGAGCAGTATTTGTTGTGTGTAAATGCTACCATCCTGCACTTTTCGTTTGAATGATGATTTTTAGTTCAACATAAAAACCATCATTCAGACCGCATGCTGGAAGTAGGAGATAACATTGTATTCTCTGTGCAGCCCGCAGGCTGTTAGCTACACGGAAGCTAGAGATTACATTGCTTTCTCTTAGCAGCCTATGGCTGAACAAAAGAACTAATTACAGAGCTCCGACCTCCAGCTGAGTTCTAAAACAGCTCTTGGAGGCTCATTTACATGCAAATGAAGCTGAAAAAATACTAATGGACATTAGTGCCCATTAGTACTTTATGCAAAATGATCACTCAAAACTGTCATTCTCCTTATCTTTTGAACTCCTTTTGAGCGATCATCTTTGCTTGTAAATGGGCTTAAGAAGCATCTGAGGTAATTTCAAAGTAAGCAAAAAAACATTAAAAAAATAGTGGAAAGCCAGTCTGTCTCCCAGGACAGCCAGCAGTATTGTGAAAGCTTCTACAGATTTGAATAGAGAAAATGAAGGGACAGAAAAGACAAATTGAGGCACATTTATTACTGGTGTTGTGCTAGAAATCTCGTGTAAAGTACACTTTTTATTTGGCGCAAATCAATTTAGACAAATTTACCACTAATTTGAGTTTAAAACCCCCCAGATATTACACTTTTCACTTCACTTTTCTAAAGAATCTAGAGAAAAGGAGAGGTTGTGGTTTAGGATTTTTTTAAACAGATTTAAGAATTATAACTTTTTTTTTTTTAAAGTCACAAAATTTTTGATGCAATCTCACTCCAGCTGGGTGGCGAACAAAATGACTCCATATCTCTAGACATTTAAAGATGCAACAAATTCATCAACGCCATGGAATATTTGGAAAATCTGTCATTTTAAACTAGAGAAGCATAATAAAGCATCAGAAACACCCCTCATGACAAATTTCCCCAATGGGCCTTAAGTCTAAGGCTCCTTTTGCACTGCTGCACATCTCCTCGTTCACACAAGGAGATGCGCAACCAACCAGAGTGCATTTTTATGCTTGCATAAATTAGCTGATTAGCCAATGAATGGGCATTTCCTACTGGAGTGAGATTGCGCAACAATTGTGAGACTTTTTAATATCTTTCCGCTGTTAAATCTGTCTACAAACCTCACTCCACTCAAACTCCACTCCCTTTTCTAGACACTTTCGATAAGTGTCTAGTGGGGGAAAACATTTCTTCTATTTGGCAAAATTGCATAGTAAATTTGTCTAAATTGATTTGCACCAAAAAGAAGGTGCAACTTACATCAGAACTCTGTCACAACACCAAATGTAAATGTGCTCAATTGTATTCTGTATTCTAATTATCGGGTATTGACATCCGTTACTAAAAATTGTTCTATCAATGCTGACCTAGTAGGTGCAATTGTTTCTACTTACATGGCCCATAAAGTGCCCATCTTAAACCTCGCTGCATGCAGAATATGTCATTGTTTTTCAATGAAATGATGCTAGACTGAAGGGAACCGTCATCATTTAACACCCTCTGCTCAATGAGTTTTCAGCTTTAGAAAACCAATGTTCAATTACCCTACTAGGCAATTACAAGGGGGTACCCCTTTGAGGGCCCTTAAACATATTAGTCAAAGCAAAGAGTGGCTTCAAAGAGTGCCCCTTCTCTGTATTACCTGGATAATTTTTTCCAATGAATACTTTGCAATGTCATTTTCAGACAAGTGTATTTTTAATCCATATTTGGTCCATTTGGAACTCTTCTAAAAAAAAGGTATTGTCCAAAGCACATCTTAGAGGGGTTGTCCAGTTGTAAACTATTGCTGGCCTGTTCTAGTGATAAGTCATCAGTAGTAGATTGCCGGGGGTTTATTGCCCGGGCTCCCTATCGATTAGTTGTTCTCTGGGAAGGTGCATTCATGTATTGAAATGAATTCTGCAGGTAGCAGAGAGCTCTATTCTTACTGTAGTGGCCAGGATTGGTATTGCAGATCAACTTCCCATTGAAATAAATTGGAACTTTGCCTGCAATACCAAGTTAGTCCACTACAGTAAGAATGGAGCTGTCTGCTACCTGCAGAAATCAGCTGAGTGCACATGCATGCCAGTCTATCAAGCAGCTGATCCATAGGGATCCCAAGCAGCAGACCCTACCAATTTACTATTGATGATTTATCCTGAAGATAGGCCATTAATAGTTGTTCAGTGGATACAATTGTGATCTGTAGTTTAGTGTTATTAGGGCTACTCTTATTTCTAGGGAGAAGTCAGATTCATTAATGATTAGGCTTTACTTTAAATATTTTAGTGAAGGTTTAGACTGCACATTGACAATATGGACAATGAAACCACGTTTAGACTCATGAACAACTTGACATATGAGGTTGTCCCACCTTGCATATATGTATAGGTGAAGTCAAGCATGTTTACCTTGATTTTTCAATAAATCTGCCTTAGAGTTGTTACAATATAAGTAAGATCCAAATTTTAGAAGAAACATGTATTATTAGATTGTAACGCAGTCTCTAAAACCAAAGGTCATCTGCATATTTCAGAAAAATTTTAATTTTAACTAAGGACACTGTTCCTGCATGACTGTTTTTACAAGTCCACTTAAATAGCAAAAATTAAAAGGCCCCTACTTCTGTCCCCCAGGGCCGATATGGCTTGCTATTTCCACTGGTGCTTGCTTGCCGAGGACTAGACGTAGCAGATAAGGGAGAAGTGACAGCTGTTGCAGAAGCTGCCATTGCTGCTGCTGCCCCTGCAGGCAGTAAAGGGAATGTTCCGGCAAATGAAAGTGGAAAGCTGTGTGCAGCGGCAGCTGCTGCGGCATGAACTGTAGCTGAGAGCGAGAGCAAAGAGGTAGAAAGAGGAGGAACACCTGAGGCTACACTGCCCACAGAAGGCACTCTTAGAGCAGCATCTGCATGAGCAAATGTAGCCGTGAGAAGAGCAGAACCATGATGTGGTGGTAACTCTGTATTGGTAGAAAGTCTGCAAGGCATGTTCTCAGAGGAAGAGAGTCCATTTTGTTGTAACAAAGAAGTAGGAAGTTGATGGAAAGCTGCCGCCCAGTGGTGAGGATGCAGGGAATGCTGGTGCTGAGTCATTGACGTTATAGCCGCTGCTTCCCTCTGTGAGGCACATGTGCTAAGATGAGAAACCAGTCGAACTCGAAGGGGGTCTGTTGTGTCCAGGCCTTCAACAGAGCTAAGATACCTTGCAACTTCTGTTAAACACTCTCGAAAACCAATGCTCATGAAATCCATAGCCAATGCATGGGCATCAAAGTATCCTTAAACAAAGAAAAAGGAATAATGGTCATTTGTGTTCGCTTTCATATCCATTACGTTGTGTGCTCTGAAAATATGTATCAGGTCATTCAATATGCTGTAGACACTGAACAACTAGAACTTTAAGGGAAACCAAAGTGTGTGCAATGGAAATGTGGAAGAATCGCCCATACTAAGCCATCATTGTAAACTGTGGGCAACTCCCAGGGATTAGATAAATAATCTAGATGCTTTTTGCCAATTAAAGGGTTTGTCTGATTTAAAAGAACCCTTTTTAAAATCCCTCTTAGACAATTCTGATTAAGGAGATAAGCCCAATGTTTTTAATGCCAATGTACATTGCTTCATTTTCCTCGCTGCGTCGCTACAGGGGAGTTGGACACTTGTTGCTGGGTTCTTCTGTGGGTTAGATGATAGTTGGGGTTCCAGCAGAAGCACAGCTTGAGTTAAATTTATGGTTGGAGGAACACAAAAAAGAGCTTGTTCAAAATGGACAAACCCCTTAAATGAACTTCTGTTTGTGAGCCTATTCATAACTCAAAAAAACAATTTGTGCCCGAAAACTTGAATTATCAATAGTAAATATGCTCCGCTATATTGTGTATTTCTAGGATACATATATAATATATTGCAGCAGAATGAAAAAATGTTAGCATAATCAGTTCACAGCAGATATTAGACCCACTTTAAGCTACTTCTGTGCACTTATAAGTGTACAATTCTTGATTAAGAAAAAAAGTTAAAATCCTACAAATCCTGTTATTAAATGACAAATGTTAGAGCTGCATATACTGGTTCTGCATTGCATCTTCTTGACACAGTATGTAAGACATTCATATTAATTATAACAAAACCACAACAAACATAGAAAAAAGAGAAAAAAAATAACCCTCTCTTGTCCCACAGCAAGTCAGATCAATTGCCATCATGTAAGGATGAGAGTAGATCATTGTGCTACAGAGGAGTGCTGTGCTAATATAATGTATCATAGCATCTCGTAACATAATACACTACTGTGCTTGAAATTAAATAATACAGCACAGAAAAAATTAAGACCAGCAGTTCCCAAAACTCTGAAAAATGTATGGTGGTGCCTCTCGTCTTGTTTTGTGGGGTAGGGACATTCCAGAGAAGCTTTCCCATGGTAATTCTCATCCACAGTGTCCCTCCCTGGCTTTCTCACAAACACACACACAGACAAAAATTAAAGGCTTTCTATAAAGGGAGCTCCCTTTCTTCTGTCTCTTCCAGGCTGATATGTACTTGATTTTTGGACAGTTTGGGGGACTAGAATATATGATCTACTTATTGCTATACAGCAGTACCCTGACATGTTTTGTCATTTAACTACAAACAAAGAACATCTTTCTATGAGATTCCTTCTTCTGAAAAATCGAATCGAATAAGTATAAAATATACACAATAGATTTTAGTGCACAAACTCAGCTGATGCTTTTCCCGACTTTAACCCTTTCCAATACACTGTCTGACGTCTGAAGACATTCTGATTGAAGGCTGTACAGCTCCAATGTCGGAAGATGTTCGGCAGGATATTCTTACTGTATATTACTGGCTGCTCTGTTGTCGGGGGCCTCTCCAGCATGTCCCATACCACAGTACTGGCTCTAGCCAGCAGATGGCGCCATTGTATAATGGCAGAAAGAAAAAAGCCTCTAGGAAACCCTGAATCTAAAATTGCATTGCAAAGTCTTAAAGCTTCACTTAGAAGCTTATGTCTGACAATAATAAACTGGAGAACCTTAGTGTACTATAAAGTGACTCTCCAGTCAGGAACTCAAAATTGCTATGCAAGTCAGCACCGACAGGGAATGATTACCTGCTATTTCTTTTTCTGCTGATCTTGCTCCTTTCCTGGTTTTTAGCTCAGCTCTATGAGGACAGATCTGTTACCTGTCACTACAGTTTAGCTAAATTTGAAGTAGTTCAGGACACACCTCCTGTTTTATCATTGGCTCAGGTTGCCTCGTCTGCAGAGAAGAACCAATGATGAGACAGAGGGTGTGCCTCAGACTGCTTCATATTAAACAGGAGCAATACATAGCAGGTAGGTACTGAGTTACATTTCAATTTTAAGCTCCTGACTGGAGGGCTGGTATAATAAGCTGAGATACATATGTGTGCCTCAGCTTATATTAATAGTCAAATGGTTTCCTGTGAAATCATGTATACAAAATCTATGCACAGATCTATAGAAAGAAATACTAGTAGAATGTAATAATAATACACAGAACATTTCTGGAGTTGATAATAAAACAAGAAATCCATATATGATATTTAATAATATATAATGATGGAATAGAATTCATAAATAATACATTGCTTTCAGGCTTAAAGGGGTTGTCCTGCGAAAGCAAGTGGGGTTAAGCACTTCTGTATGGCCATATAAATGCACTTTGTAATATACATCGTGCATTAAATATTGGCCATACAGAAGTTATACACTTGCCCCCTCCGGTGTTGGCGTCCCCGTCTCCATGGCGCTGACCGAAGCCTTCTTCTGCGTGGCTTACACGCGCTTGCGCTGTCTGCTTCTTCTGTCCCGCTGAAGGGGCCGCTCCGGCATGCTCGCGCCGCACAGGTCTTCTGCGCAGACAGCGCAAGCGCATCTAATCCAGGCAGAAGAAGGCTTCGGTTGGCACCATGGAGACGGGGATGCCAACACCGGAGGGGGTAAGTGTATAACTTCTGTATGGCCAATATTTAATGCACGATGTATATTACAAAGTGCATTTATATGGCCATACAGAAGTGCTTAACCCCACTTGCTTTCGCAGGACAACCCCTTTAATTAGTACCAATCTCTTCAAATATCACTAAATGGGGGAATATTAAGGATATGATAAAAAATATTCTATATGACTCCACACTGGAGTGTTTTGAGTAGATTTTGGAAAACCCCAAAATATTTGGAACTTCAGAAGTAACATGTGAAACACAACATTTTTCCATCTATCTTTTCCTTCTCCCCCCTCCCAGTCTTTGGTTTCTTCCAACTATGAGATCTTAAGACCTACCTATTTCTGTGGAGAGTGCAAACCTACAAGAACACTATTGTAGCACTAGCAATGGGATAATCACCTTGATATCCCCAATAGCATGGTCTCAACGTGCATGAACAATAATGAAGGGGGAACACTTTGTCAACCATGATAATAGCCAAAGAGTTAAAAAAAAGGAATGAGATTTGTACAAGCTCCCAGTAGATTGTACATTTCTGAAAACTGACCAAGAAAGCCTCTGCACATAGAAAGGCTGCAGGAAGTGAATTTCTGTGCTGTGATAATCACAGGAACAATTATTCTCCCCATTTCCTTTTTGGCCATTGTGCATCTGTACATACATCACTCTGTTCTTTTCTGTGCCCCACAAAAATGTGCGGGCAAGAAGTGGAGCTCCCCTCCTGCACTTCCTCCGTTCCAGGCAGACTCCACATCGTACAATTGTAGACCTCTGGGGCTCCCCCTTTTTTTCCCAATGTTTGTATGTTTGTTTTGTCTCTGTGCACTGATTTTCGCCGTCTTTGCAAAACCCCAAACAAATCTGTGGCTGGACTGTCTGTGAATGAAGCTTTTACTCCCACAGTGTTATGAAAGCAAACACAAGCCCAGGGTCAAGTACTTCTTTTGTGCCTGCCGTTCTTTCCCACGAGTTCAATCCTACCATTAGCAATGATTTCTACTCCTTTTATCTGGATCCACCTACCAGCATTTGTCAAAAGGGATGTTTGCTTAGACTGCCTTGCTCACTGACAGTGTAAAAGTACAGACAGTAGAAGCCTCACCTTTACCTCCAGTAGCTTGCAGCATCTTCAGATGGTCTACCGTCATCTGCAGAATTTCAGCTTTTTCCAACTTTGCAGATCCCTGAAAATGCACATACACATTAATGGAGTATACTTCTAGGATTGTGACGATGAGGCATTTTACTGTTCAGGCTCCAATATCCTATACATACGTAAGCAACAACCCCCTTCTAGATCATCTTTTTCTAATACAGGGAGGCCTGTTATACAGTAAATGTTAAGAGACTGGCTTCTACCGTATTAAAGCAGTCATATATGTATATATGTGTGTGTGTATATATGTGTGTGTGTATATATATATATATATATATATATATATATATATATATACACACACGCAAGGGGGTGGGGGGCATTACTAGTACAGGCTACTGTTGCTGGGTGAATGTCTGCAGAACTTTTCTGAGACAGTTTGCCAGCTGATGTTTTTGACGAAGGTTGCGTTCGTTGCAGTGATTTTTTTTCAGGAAGTTCCATTTTTCGCCTGGTTTGTGATGGCTGATTCATACAACAAATGAAGTCAAAGGTGAAAATAATGTGCATTTATTTCTTTGATATGATGGGGATAGTGCACTCAGAATTTGTAACACATATTGAAACTGTCAGCCAAATCTCTGTCATATCAGCACTCTTTGGGCTTCTTTACACGGATACATGCGCAACTACCCTCACCGTTTTTGAAAAATGCAGCATATTCTAAATCTTCAGTATGTCTGTTTATGCTGCAGATATCTGGTGTGAAATTCAAACCTTAAAATCCAAGGGTTAATTGCTGCAGCAGGTCCGCTAAAAAAACCCAGCAGTTTTCCTGCATATCCCCTGCCGATTTCTGCTGTGGAAAGCCCGCAGTACATAAGGCCCATGTGAAAGTGGCTTAAAAGATAGTGTTGTATAGGTGTAGCAAAGTAGAACTTAACTGTGATAACTTTCTGCAACACGTTATCCTAATATCAGCAGCCATTAAAAATCTATAGAAATGGCAAATAAACTGGCATAGAACTTTTTCTTGATGTGTTAAATGCCAAGTTAAACTTTGCTGCATTTGTATGATGAGGACGTAATGACTCCATGGTCATGAAACCTATGGCCAATGGAATTTGACCCTATAGTGACATGATGGACAGACACAAGTTCTATTCATTGTATAATATAATTAGTTTTCTATTCAATGTTATCAGATTACATAAAGCAAAATGAGGGAAAGAAAATGCACATTAGAGAGCAGCCATATCAGTGACCCAAGTCATTTCTTTGTATAATAAGAGCAAGGCATGAATCTGCTGGACCAGTGAAGTCCATGCTGTGTATGCTAGACTAACCACATCAAGGGGTAATTATATAAAACAAGTTCAGTAAGGGCTCTTCTAACTGGCAAGGTTTGTGTATTCCATAGGATTACATATTTACATTTCAATGTATCACATCTTCAGAAAAAGTTTTAAGTAGTTATGAAAGGGAAATGTATAATAAATAACACTAATACATGTATCCAGGTGTTTCTTGTAGTACACTACAACAGACATACGCTACTACTGCGATACACTAAACATTTCAGAAAACTACAATTATTGCAGGCAAAAGGATTTAATGACTGCAAATGTCGGGAAGGCACTGCCCAAATATAGGGGGAAACTTACCAAGACCCACGTTTAAAACACCAGTCTCACATATATATATACATATATATATATATATATATATATATATATATATATATATATATATATATATATATATATATATAGTGCATGATGCGACTTATATGTGAAATGGGGCATGTGTCTTTATATACTAGTCGCGTCTTGGCTCCTCTATGTGGCTACATAGATTTCTGGAATAATTTATGGCAGTTTCTGGCATAAATTATACATAAATATATCCGTCTGGGGCTGCCAAGGCCCCCTACAAGAGTGGCAAGGACCATGCAGAAAGCTGAAAAGTCGCAAGTTTTTCGTGCAAGTGGGACTTGTGCTAAAATTTGCAACTTTTCTACACCATAATTGTGGTGTAAAGCCCTTTCTTAGTGTTTCCCATTTTTTTATATTTTCATGTCTTTATACCTGGAGTCTAGCAATGTTCTTTTTACGTTTTTAGGCTATTTAAGCATACCAGCAAAGACTTCTTGTGACAAGACACATAAATGTGCACAGTAGACTGTAAAGTTCATGACCCACTTCTCTTCTGTCATGGTTGGTCTATAAGAACTAGAGGACATTGTAGGGGGTGACTTTTACATGATTATTCTGGTCATGGGGTAATATGAGTATAGGCTGAAGGGGGCATTTTGATTGAAGCAAGTAAATTAGAAGGGTAGTTATATAGTGTAGTGATAAAGCAGGAGTGTACAAGCTTTTCTGGTTGAGGGCAACATATTATCAGGTTGCACTACAGATAGGGCCTGCAGTAAAAGTTCTTCTGCTTGCTTCAGGTAGAGATATATTTTTTGATAGACACAAACAGCAGCACTCTGGTCCATGGTGCAACTCAGTCTCTTTCATGCAAATGCTACAGTATTAGATACAGCCAATGGACAAGAATGGCAATGGTTCTGGAAAAAGCAAACCCTACCTTCTATTCTCAGACAACCACTATAGGTTTCATATGTCTATACACAGGTAAAGGGTAATTTCCTAAGATTTTATTTTAACTAAATATATGGGATTTTAATTAAAAACAATTTTTTATGCTAATAGGGAAAAAAGTACAAAAAGGGGATTTTTTTAAACTTTTTTTTTATTTTGACACAATTTTAATCTTTGTTTACACTTTTTTATGTCCCTGTAGGGGACTAGTACCATAGCACCTATGACAGCTATGATAAAGCATTGCAGGACTTCAGTCCTGCAATGCCTTATCGCTTGTTATGCAGGGGTCCGATGACGCCACAGAGGGAGCGTGCTCCCTCTGTGAGCCCTTTACATGCCGCGATCTACATAGATCGCGGCGTGTAATGGGTTAAGAGCAGGGGTCCTTATGCACCCCCGCCGTTGCAGCGTGAGGCCGGCTATTGGTGACAGTTGACTCTAGTTGCCGGATAGTGCGGCATCTCTTATGATCTCGCGCTATGCACAGGGCATAAGTGTATGTCCTGTTTCGTTAAGGACCCTGCAGCCAGGACGTACACTTACGCCCCGTGGTGGTAAGGGGTTAATGTACAAATTCATTGTATGAGGCTGGAGGTGAACAAATGACTGAATAGTACTTTAAATGCTACTTAACTCAGGTAAGCATCAGGCAAAAGGCAAGGATTTGCCAGCTCAATTGTCTATTAAATATTGTAAGTTATTATCCCACAAAATACACTTCTCACCTCTCCCCACAGCAGGAAGCCCAATTGATCACTAGAAGGGTTTTTTTTCTTATCATACAATCAAAGTTTTCTGTGAATGCGATCTATAATTTTATGGGGACACTGCTTGGCTCCATGCCATTCTATAATGATACCAGAATATATGACTCGGATGGTGTCAGGGCCGAATGTATTGTGGTTGGCATTACTGGCCATTACTTGTGGGCACCTGATCAGACTATTAAAAGGCTAGGTTCATGTATGAACAACTTCTATTTTATCCCTGAAGAAATTTCTCAGAAGTATGCCTTACATGAAATTTCACAAAATCTAAAAAAAAGGCCAAAGCTTTCAATAGTTGTTACATTTCTGGTGGAAGAATTCATCAATTCAGCCAAATCTACGGACGATGTGAAGTCTGTATGACTACCACGAATGGCTGCTGTCAGCAGAAACAGCATTAAATAAGCCTGAGATAAGCGGTGCTACAGGTGCCTGGCAGCGGGTTATCTTTCTACCTTATTAACAAGCACATCGCAGCTAAATTAAACAAACCTAATCCTTAGAAAAACTACCATGTGGGCTTAGAAAAAATCTGCATTACCACGTCCATTGCCACCCATATGTTCTATCTTTTGTAGGTGCAGATTTTTTACCCCACACGCGTTGTGTTTTTTTTCCACGCGCAATAACGCGCGAATCTCCGCTCATCTGACTGAGCCTATAACTTATTTAATTATCTTTAGGCCCCCTGCACATGGGCGGAAATGGTGCGGCGGGATTTCCCTGTACGCCTGCGTAGGATTGCATTGCAAAACGCAATCCTATGCAGACGGCCGCGATCTGTCCGCGTAAAAAAAAATACGGAGAACAAATCGCGGCATGTGCTATTTCTGTGCGGTTCTTGCAGAGGCCCGCACAGAAATGTCTCTCTCAGCGCCCCTGCTCCGCTCTCCGCATGCGCTGGCTGGCCGGAAGCCGGCACATCAAAGAGCTGGAGCCACAGGAGAGGTGAGCGCCGCACTGGTCCCTGCAGGGGCTCGGGTCCCGCAGCGGGATCCGACCCGGCCATCTGCAGGCGGCCTTATACAGTTATTGTCACTTTTGTATACATTGTGTGCTATTGACCATGTTCTTTTTGGTTTTAATAAAAATCCAATTCCAGATTAAAAAAAAAATAGTGACAAACAAAGATCTAGACTGGCTATGGGAAGCTTAACATGTTAAATATACCCCACTTAAAGGAGTTTCCCATTACTTAATACTGCTTCACAACCACTCTGTCTTTCCTGCTTGCTGCTGACAATAATAGGTGACTGTAAAGCCAATATTTGGCCAAAGTAGTGACCCTCTATAGTCAGTGATTGACTACAGCACATGTCACATGTCCTAGTCAGCAGCAACTAGGAAAGAAAGAGTAATTGTGAAGCAATTTAAAGGAATGAGAAAATCCCTTTAACAAAATAATTCCTTCTTTATTTTTTAATACAAAATTAAATTAAAATTCTATATTTTATGTTTTAAGTGTAAAACAAATTAAAAGCAAGACTTTCAATTCAGCAATAACAAATTAGATGTATAAATCTACAAATTTTCTGCTCATCAAGTCAGAACTAGAATCCTAAAACTCAGAGCTTTAAAATTAAACCCAATGATTCAGCCAAAAGGATCAACATCTACAAACAGGTTATGGGATCTATTATTTATAATCCCTTGATTATTTTTTTAATTTGGGAAAAAATGGCCATCCGTAGAAAATATTACTGTGTGTAAATGGAGAAAAAATCCATGCAGATTCCAGACCAACAAATAACATTGCTACACATGGGAAAAATTATTAAAGGGGTTTCCACGAAAATACTATTGATGAGCTCTCTTCAGGATAGATCATTAATAGTTGAGTGGCCAAGGCCAATTGCTCGGCTGATTGGGCGCGTGCTGAAAACACTGGTATACACTTGGATTGGATGGAAGCCACAGCTCCGGTCCATGTAGTGGCCAGAGCTTGTAATTGCAGGCGCAGCTCCCATTCATTGATTTCAAGGTTTCTACGGGGTAGCAGCTAGTGGCTGTTATCTTCATGACATATATTTATCTTCACCAGGAAATATGTCAGCAGTAAATGACAGGTGTCAGTTATTAGATATACTGTTATACCCCACCCATGGTAAGAATAATGAAAAAAATTTTTTTACTTGCAAACGGTATATTATTTAACTTAAATAAAATATTTATTTAGATATATGTAAATTTATGATATTATTTCTATTATTTTATTCCATTCTTTCAAGGATTCATCAATATAATATGATGTATCAGTGTTCAAGAACTTCATGAATAACACCCTGTTCACACTTACATCTGTCTGTTCTGTGTAGGGGTTCTGTCATAAATGCAAACGCAGACAGAACCTAATATATTCAATAGGTGCCATCAGGCACCACCAGAATATCATTTTGACAGATGCGGCTGCCTTTTTATTTTCAGTTTTCTGCTCCATAACAGAACGGAAATACAAATAGATCCTACTAAAAAAAAAGATAGGTCTAGGCCATCAGCCACCTGGTTTGCTAAAAATCAATGTAAAATACTAAAAAGTAATCTGGAATAAGATACCACCTTATGAAATACAATCTCTTGCATGAAACGTGATCGGTTCTCTTCTGTCATAAGCAACCACAATAATTTCTTGAGAACAACTGAGGCAACATGACCAATGTTATCCCTGAGGGAAAACAACAACGGGACTGGAAACATTTCTTCCCTACTTTCATGATCGGATTATGTTTTAACAGTTTAGCCACAACAAAGCATTTAATTGCAAAGCATGCTCAGTGCCAGATATGGCCACATGCAATATTATTTTAATGAGCCTAAAAGAAAACCAGCTATTTCAGATCAGAGGTGTAGTAAAAAGGGATTGTAGGAAACTACTCACTTGCTTTTCAAAAGCGGTCGGCACAAGTCGCCTTAGTTCGGACAGACTGTTATTGATACGATCTCTTCTACGTTTTTCTATAATCTGAAAGAAGGAAACAATAGGTGACGAGCCTCACCAAAGTACAATGTTACCTAGCAATGCAGCTATAATGGAAGGGAACGTTATGCAAGTTTCAGGCAAAAGAACTACATGTACTTGTAAGAAACTTCAAATCTGCCTTAAAATTAAATGTGTTCTATTAAAAATTTCTACTGTTGAAATTGAATTATTCTTCAACTTAAGTAATACTGGCATACACATATATACATGTAGGCTGTCTGGAGGTACAAAACGTTCTAGGTGTAATTATGGGGTTATTCTGCCCTAGAAGAATTGCTTCTAGTGAGGAACAGCTCTATATATCTTTTTTTCATATGGAATCTGCATGAAATCTGAAACATATAAAGAACAGTATTGCCCCACAGAAGCTTTTGGGTGCCGTATTATGGACACAATTCAGCAAACTGAGTAGCTGGCGGAAACCAACACAAACATATAGAGAACATACAAACTCTATGCACATGTTGCTCTTGGTTGGATATCAACCAAGGACCCTAGTGCTATAAGGTAACAATATTCACTATTGAGCAAATATGCTTCCTCAATTTCCCTAATAGTTACTTAACAGCTACCTTCTGATAGATTGCGCTACAAAGACATTTTTCCATCTCTCATTTGCATACTTAGCAGTTATGTCACTAGTAATAATCTTTGGCTGTGATGTCATTTTCTCTTTTCTATTATTCTGAGTGCAGTCGTTACAATGTAATCTGCCCAAGGTATGGAAGTGGTTCTAAGTACCAGAGCCATATAAAATCAAACTTTGTCTTTGAACGTGCAAAACTATGAGATTCTTCATTCGATTTATTTATATAAACATACTTAATTTACATCTGACTCTCAGAAATGAATAGAATCCAAAAACGTATATCTTGGAAGAACACTACTGTGGACATTTCAAAGCGATTCTGTCATCGGGTTCATGCTACTTGAATCACAGGCAGCATGAACTGGGGTCAAATATGCGCATTACCCCTGTGTATGTTTTATGAAATGTAGACTCTCCATGCCCACATCTTGTGGACTGACAGCTCTTTCCTGTTTTGTGTATAGGAAAAGAGCTGTCACTCTAGATGCTGTGGGCGGGGAGAAGTCTGCGCAGCCCACCTCTGTGACTCAGAGCTCAGCCCAGAGTCAAATTTCAAAGTGTGATTGTTCTGAAACACCATAGCCAGCATACTTGTCCTAGGTTCAAGCTGACTGTGGTTCGGACAGCATGAACCTGGTGACAGAATCCCTTTAATTATAGCAGTGTAAACAGTGAGCAGCATCAGAAATATTGTTTTTCAGACAAAAATTTTGCCAAAAAAGTTTGATGCAAGTGAAAAAAGAACAATTAAGCAGGTCCAGTGTCATAAGTGACATCATTTGTAAGGTGTTTGCTACTCTTTACACAAATGAGATGAGCCCTAGCGGCAGTGGCGGTTTGTGATGTAATTTGAGCTGTGGAATGATCTACTATTGTTGCGACTGTCAGTTAAATTTTTGTTGCCAACTGGGTGCTAAAGAACATCAGCGTAGTCTTCTGCATGACCTTATAAAACAACATGGCAGACAGTTCAAAACAATATGTCATTTATAACTAATAACAGGATAACTATCTAAGTTTCCCCTTACTATTACCAGTAATGGACTTGTATGATGCAATCACATTTTACACATTATGTACATTACTATAGTAATAATTGGACTGATCATTTTGTTAGCAGGACTGATCATTTTGCAATCTAATGCAGAGCTCTCTTGGGACATTTGTATAGTATATACCAATTGCTACATCTAAATCCATTCTTAGGATCTGTATAGGCTTTGCCTTGGAATGTAAAGCACTGAAGCCTTTTATAGCATTATTTGTCAAAAACTAGCTAACTAGCGGTTTATTACATACTTGTGACATGTCTACAATGCACCACTCAGCTTTATAGATAACATACTCTGAAACGCACTACAATATACAAAACGTACTTGAAAAGGACAATCCACAAGTATCACAATCAGCACTGTATTAGAATGCAAGAACAATCAGGATGGAGATTTAGACAAATCGTGCATACTGAAGGCAAAGGATATTCATTCACAAGGTATAACTCAGCGGCCATTTTTCTATTCACTAATCCTACCATATTAGACAACAATATAAGAGAGAATCATCAATGCAAATAGTCTTACTGCATTGACAAAAATATTTTTGAAGTGCCGCCACCACCCATACTAACACATGATTATATTTTGCTGTGTTAAGATGTGGACTAAACGCTATTATCAACTTTTTATTAACTATGCCTTTCAAAGCTGCTATTGTTCCGTAAGGTACGCTATTTTCTTCAACCTACACGAACCAGCGCTAAAAATATGGTATATGCTACTCTGCTTTGTCAGACTACAGTAATATTCAGCAATACACTAGGTTTAATAATATTGCCTTTTTGGAATAGGAATAATTTCCAAAAGTGATACAGTATCTAAAACTAAAATCTTACCCCTCTCCGTTTCTTCCTGGCCATGATCTGTGATGTTGTCGTAGGAGAGTTGGAGCGAATTAGTGATCCACTACTGTGTCTGTGGAAAAAAATATAAAAAACAGGCAAAGTTGTCAGTTGGTTGTCATATTACCAGCATGTCACTTGTACAAGCAATACAGGTTTCAATATAGAGATACAGCAGAGATAAGCATATCAGGTCCTATATCTATAGCAAAACTGGTACAGCTTAAAGTGACATCAAAAGACTGGGTTCACATGCAACATTTCTTAGTGTCATTTGCGGCATGCTCGTTGCTGTTTTTTCCACAGCCTTCTCTATAAAACTTCAACTCAAAGGCTGATCATAATATGCAGGACAAATTCCTATGTAGTTAAATGACAAGTTTAGCTTCGCCTAATGTATCTAAAGTCGATTTGAGCAGTCATCGATGTACCTCTTACTCATGTTGGTAAAGTTTGGCTAATTACTTGAGGTATTGCCATTGTGGAATGGTACTTACAAATGAACATTCAGAAAAGTGACATTTACCACAAAAGACTGGTATTTTTTATAATGACGAAGGAAACAATAAGATTGACCTTTTATAACTGCACCACACAAGTAACAATGAATTCATTTTAAGGACGTTTAGCTGGATTTTCTCATTGGTTTGAAAAGTTCCCAACAAGAAATTTGTTTCCCTATATGCAGATTTATTGTGTTTTCTACTATCTTCTTAAAATGCTTTCAAAAAGAAATTAGAAATGGACAATGTTCTTTCTACTCATATTTCTTAGAATTAGATCAGACATGATCATATAGTAAGGTTTTATATTAAAACTAGATGAATCTTCACGAAACAATGTTGGAAAATGGTGAGATCATGAGAGCTGTATGTATGAAATACTGGAAGCTTTAGAGGAACTGCAACAAGAGTGGCAAGCATTATAAAAGGGGGTGCAAAACATAATGCAATGATTATAGATTTTCTCTGACATTCTAAAGTGGAGAAAGATGTTAGAAGGGTGAACTAGCATTTTTTTTTTCTAAATAATCCCTTTGGGTCAAACTGACTTGAACAGAGAAACATACTTTCGCAGCATCTTATCAATGTACTTAAAGATGTAGCAGAGCTAAATGAACTACTTACCTCTTTGAGACAGAATCATTTATACATCATGAAATATCTGTGAATTTATATTATATAGCAGGCTTAACTGTAGTCCCCATGTAAAAGCATAAGATTGTGATATAAACTCATAATGCAGTAATCCATTGACTATTAGGAGTTAATCTCCAAGCGATAACAAGTCATACTGATAGTGATTCTGGAGACACGCTACAAACAAGTAATGATATATGGCTAATTGCAAGAATGGTTTGCCCAGAACAAATCGCCTATTACATATTCTGGAAGCTGACTGACATAGATCACAGCATATGCCTTGAAATAATTCACACTTCCTGCTATACGAGATGAGGTGACAGACGGAATTTTAATGTACGACATATTAACTGTATCTGATTAGCAGACGTTAAAAACAACTGCAAAGGAAAAAGCATTGAATACCTAAAAAGATTATATATGAGAAGAAAGCAGGGTAGAAAAGTTTAGCTTATCCAGGAAGAAACGTTGTGTGATTGTGTTATATTTGAAATATGATATTTTATAAATGTATTTATTTGTAATTTAAGGAGCAGGGGTTATTTACTGCACAAATTAGATACATTCTCCAAAACACACAGCAGAAGCAGCTCCACACTCAGAAATAAAGGATATAATTCTATTCGATATATAAAGGTGTTATCATGTAACACAATGATTCCCAACATTCTTACCCTAAAAAACACTTCTATTGCTGAGGAATCCCTAATGTCATTCCTGCATCAGGAAAGCTTGGTGTAAGGGCAGATAAAGCATGCTATAATACTTGTCCAGGGCTATAACTTGGCTCAGATATGTTTACTGCTTTGCACAGCATCTTTGAGCCGGCTGACAGTTGGCCTTCCTTAGTACATATTTACAAGTATGGATCTGTGGCAGAAATCTGAAACTTGGCCTTCGAGTTGTGTAGCGAATTTGCTTACAGTTCCACACGTGGATTTAGTCCCATACATGCATGCAGCCACCTGATGCAGTTTCCATGTGGAAACAATGCAAGAATTACTATATCATTTTTTTTTTTGCAACATGAATTTCAAAATCCGCACGTAGAAAAATCCAAATGCTAAAATGGTGCAAATCCCGACATGGGTATTGGCATGAAATCTGTTCTAAATTTACACAGTGTGAATAGGGCCTTGTAAAAGTGTCAGGTCTTGTAGATGTGTTCTAGGCAATGCTGATTGGGATACACTGATTTAACTCCTTGTAGCTATATTGTTTGCAAAAAGTAATGATAACTTTGTCTGAGTTAAGATAACTTATTAGGGTTACCTGCAGTCCTAGGCAAACAGTCCTATGATAACTGCAGTCCTATGATAACTCATTAGGGTTACCTGCAGTCCTATGTTTTCCAGTGAGGTAAAACACAACAGCAGATGATGAAGATTTACATCATTAGATATTACACTTAGTATGATATGCCTGGCTGTGTTTCTGTGGATGTTCATAGTATAGGTGTTTAGGCGGGTTTCAGATGGCCATTATGCAAATGCATTTTAACGTTAGTCTTATGGCTTGGAAGACCCTAACTTCTAGGGGTTCTAATACATCAAACTTGGACCACCACAGAACGTAAAGGTAAACTACATTCAATTCAACAGACCCTCTGCGGTCTTGCAGCCAAATTATAGAAGTTTCAATGTGACTATATGATTACCATTGGAAACCGGTCTTAGTATAAACATCACTAACTTTCCATTATTAGTCAAATGCTAAGAAGTTTTTTCAGAAAGCTTATCATCTCAGAACCAATTCCTAATCCATAAAACATTAATCTGACACACATAGTATGTGTGTGTATATATATATATATATATATATGAAATATCCCGCACTCAAAGTAAATGATCATATCTAGTCTTAGTACTATGAACGGTTACTGTGAACTTGAATAGAAATACTACTAATAATAACAGCACCCACCAATAGTAATAATACCCGCAATATTATAATCGATTTGAATAGATTTATGTGAAACCTTAAAAGTAAGGGCTAGTGCAATAGATAATTCCAAAAAATACTGATATCTTTGATACTCTGCAGAATCTATATCTGTGCCCTATATTCCATTCACAGAAGAGTATGCTGATAAGATACATGGTGAATCCAATAGTCATGTATTATCTTGTAGCTCATACATTTTATTGAAATGTCAGAAGGTTAACAGCCTATTGAGTGGGACAGTTGAAGGTGATTTGGATCAATTATGATTCATGAGCAGCTTTATACTGCCAGAAGAGCAGACTTGTAAATCATTACCTTTGTAATAGACAAGCAGATATCACTTGTCCTCTACATAATTCCTAAGAATTTCTAATATTCCAACTCTTAAAACATAACAGAATTTTCTTTAGGCTTCGTTCACAAGGCTGTATGAACTGTCCGTGTCAGTGCCGTATATCTTATCACAAATATAGGACTGGATCCCATCAGAGGAAAGCTGGGAAACCTATCCAAAAAGAAAGGCTTCCATCCTTTCCTCTCACGGCATGCACTGCTGATACTAGCAAGAAATATACAGCTTTCAAGGAAATTGCCATATGGCTATGTAAATAAAGCTTAAGCCCACTTTCTCATGGCATTATTTGGGGTATTTGTAAGTTGAAACCAGGAGTACGTCCAAAACACAAGCAATGTGCTCATCTTTCCATTGTATCTTTCTTTATGAAGGTTCCATTCTTGGCCTATAGATATACAAAATATCCAAGTGTGATAATGGCCTGAAGCAAATGCACACTTTTAGGCCCTGGCAACACTTGGCACCTTGTGAATGCTTTCTTCATGAGGACTGCAGCACTCAGATATGTAGTTAGGTGACTTTAGAGAATATTCTCAGTATAGGGCAAAATAAACAAAAAAACCTGAGTTTTTAGATGTGCTACCACGTGTGAGATTTTCTGTACAAAGAGCAATTCCTAAAATTGCTTCTTTAAACCTATGTTCGCAACCGCCTACATCCAGCAGTTTTTTTTTTTGCGAATAAATCAGATCCCAAACACTGATTGTCATTAAGTATTATGGCACTTAAAACAGATCGCACATCACATTACTACAGTCTTATCTATCTATCTATCTATCTATCTATCTATCTATCTATCTATCTATCTATCTATCTATCTCATATCTAAACACGCCTTCAGCAATGATCACATATGAGATATAGCGCTGTAGCAGAGCTGAACTTTTTACTGATTGTCACAATGTGTGGTGTCATTGAATACCCAAGCTCTGAAATATTGGAGCATCTTAGGTCTGCTGCCCCTGACAAACTTACTTTTCTGCATCTATCTCCATTTGACTATTCAATTTTGTGTCCCACAGAGGGCAACATGTGCAATATAGATTGAAATCTTTCCTACATATTTACTCCTGTAGCTTCAAATTCCCATTAAATTTAGATAAAACACAAATGGATATAGGTACACCAAATGTTTTCAGCTCTGCTATAAGTATCTGTTATTTCCTAATAAAGTATAAACAAATAGATAGATAGATAGATAGATAGATAGATAGATAGATAGATAGATAGATAGATAGATAGATTATTCAGTTGCAGTTATTCAGATGCAGCAGAGTTGAGCTTCATTTTGCACAACTCATTATAAGCTTAATAGCTCACTATGGTTTTACATAGGACTGCAGGTAAATCAAAGCCATCTTAATTCCATTAGTGATTGTGCTGCTCGAAAGTAAAAAAAAAAATGATATGACTGGTTCAGCACTGCTACATCTTGGCGTTATTATGTATTCTGCGAACGTAAAACTTGCAGCTCACACACATTCAATAAAGTGGCATGGCCAAGCAAGTGCCAGCACTCACCCAGAGTAATTATTCTCACTGCCCACATCAATGGTCTCATCCAGATCACTGTCAGAGCTGGTGTCATCGCACGGTCTCTTCATGGTCAGTGTACCAGGCTGATGAGGAATGATGGGCAATTATCCACAGTGTGCGTGGAGTGTGCAGAGCCCGGTGGCAGAGCGATGCCCGGTCAGTCTCTCCCCTGCTCTGCGCCGCTTTCCCACGCTTCAGCCTGTAGCTCCAGCAGTCAGCACGCCCCCTGGCTGCCACTCCCACTCACCACCGCCCGCCTGCGTCGTGATGGCATCGCGGGCACAGTTGACAGAGCGAGTGTCATTTACCAGCAGGAAGAAGTTGTTGTATTCACTTGTCACCAATTACTAATTCTCTTATTTCTTTATATCCATTCCTGGGAAAGTTGGGTGACAACGGCTCTGGTTGCCCATACAGCTACTCGTGTCTCCTGAGATTTGGGCAAGAGTTCCCATAGGAACTGATATGATCCTCACATTGATTGCCACCTGGCTTCTCCAGAATGGCAGAATTCCATAGTTATAGAATGATACATTTCCATCCCCGTCTCAAGTATAGCTGGGCAGGCTTGACAGGGCACTTGTGAGAACCAGATGACAACTCCAATAGGAAATGATATAGTGGCCATCAAAGTGGACCTGTCATGTCCTGATGTCATAGGGCTGGTTGTGTTATAACCTTGCAGCCGCTGCCCTACTGGTTTGTTTGTACTCACCTCTGTCCCCGTATGAGCTCTTCCTAGATTTTGCTCCCTGTGCCATGAAGTGGGCAGTCTCCGCCATTCACTGCCAATGTGTACCTCACAACTTTTGAAAAACAAAAAGAGGGGCAATGCTTGCGGTGTGTGTTGAAACATGTGGCGAGCCTCCGGAGACAGTTGGGCAGCACCCCAAATCTGGGATTATCCTACTGAATTTGGGACAGTCGGGAGTTCTACCAATGAGTGATATCAGACTTCATTGACAGTGTGCAGGTGGCCCATCTGACATGAGGACATGACAGGTCCTCTTTAATTGCCACTTTAGATAAAAGGTTTAAAGGTTCCAATATGGTTACTGAGCTTAATTTTAAGGAACCCCCCATAATGCCTAGTGCGGAGGAAAAAGCATGGCACCTGGTTCTCTGGTGTCATAAACTGCCCCTTTAGCCTCTGCAATGACGATGACACAGTTAAGGTTATTAAAGGGTATTCTAGCTCTAAACAAAGGGGTTTTCCGATCATTTATTTGATCGATAAGTGTCCACCGCTTGGGATCATCACTGATCAGCTGATCTTCCAGCCTGCTGTAAGTGCAGAAGAGCCAGATGTCAACATCAGTAGTCAAAGCCAGAAGTGTAAAAGAAACACTTTTCTGCCATTGAAATCAATGGGAGTGATGCCTTCCAATACACTTCTGGATCCTCATTGCAGTTAGAACCAGAAGTGTACTAGTACGGTATGTATAGCTGCAATCGGTTTCAATGGGAACAAAGCCTTTCAATTAAACTTTTGGCTTTGACCACCAATGTAAATGGCTGGTTTGGCTGCACTGACAGTGGGCTTGAGGATCAGTTGATCAGCAGGGATCCCAAGTGGTAGACGCCTGCCGTTCAACTACTGACCTATCCTGAGGATACGTTATCAATTGTAAATGCCCAGAACACCCCTTAAAGGCTTGGGCTTCACAGTGACACAGAGCCGCCTGTGATTAAAAACTGTGATTTTACTGCATCTTCAAGGCTTTTGGATGAGAAAGGAAGTTAGTGTAGATGTGTTACCTTGGAGCTGAGGAAGCTGGCCTTATTCCCCATAGCATCCAGGGTCAGAAACGCTATCTTTTCTCCTTAGGGAGAGCACCTAGATGGTGAGTGAGAAGACTCAAATGGCCATGCACGCTCCTCTGGGTAATATGCAAATAAGGGAGATGGAAAAAACCTCTACAGTGCCACCTATTGAAAGGCAGCATTCCTTCAAGCCCAAGTCAGAATTTTTTTGACAGTCATTGTTACAAGGCTTGTGTAAAAAGTCTGACTTTGGCTTGAAGGAATGCTGCCTTCCATTAGGTGGCAGTGTAGAGGTTTTATTCCATCTCCCATGGCATCCATACACAGCACAGCTCTCATTTTTTTAAGAGCAGTGTATGAAATAAAAGCTGAACTATGATTGATTGCTATAGATAAGAATTACAGTTTTTTATTATACAGTTCAGATAAATGAGACGTTTCTACAGATACAGGTTTTAAACACCATTGTAAATATTAATTTAGCCTGCTCTCACACAGGCGTTAGTAAAAACTCTGCAAGCCAATGATGTTACTACTTTCATTTTCCCTCTTGATGACATAGAACGCTGCGTTCAAAAACGCGGTAAAACACTGTACACTCAAAAAAACGCAGTGTTCGAAGCCCCATTGAAATCAATGGAGGCGTTTTACAGTGTGTAGTGTTGTAAAATAAGTGTGTGTGTGAGAGCGGCCTTAGGATATTAGTTCTATCTAAATGTCTCCTTATGTAATTTATGCAAATACGGAAGAGAGAACAACATCTCGGCAGCGCCACCTATTGGATGGCAGCATTCCTGCAAGTCAATGTTTGACCCTTTATACAGGTCTAGGCAACAATGACTGAGAATTGAAAACCAAGCCAGAATCCATAGACAGAGGGCTGTTTTGGGGTGTTTGTCATGGGTCGGGAGGGGTGACATCACTCCTGTGCTTTCCTTAAGGGATGACGATACCCCTCTCGATGTATCTAATCTAGCTCACTCTCTTTTTTTCTCCAACTCTTTTTTTCTGGAATCTGTTTTTATTGACCTTGGTCTCCTACTTTCTATAATGCAACATCCAATAATGCAGAAAGACTGGTGACCAAGCAGTAATTTGCAGCACTGGGCCACAAGATATGTACTATGGACTTTCACAAAACCAGAAACAGAAAACTGAGCAGACATACAAAAAGACCTACTTAAGAAAATCAGCTAATTAAAAAAGCTTTTAGAGCAGATTTTGTGACATTTACTTCCAGGTAGCATGGACATGTGCCACCTCAGTGACTGACTGCAGCGGTTACGTAGTCACGGACCTTTCATACTGAACATAACTGCAGTGCTTCCTAAAAATAAGACACTGTCTTATATTAATTTTTGCCCCCCAAAGAGGTACAGTGTCTTATTTTCGGGGGTGTCTTATAATACCTCGCAGACACCGTCCCCGTGCCTCTGGCTCCTCTGCAGGTGCTCCGACTGTCTTCCGTGTTGTCCTCAGCGGCGACAAAGCATTCTCTTTCTGGTATTGTGGGTTGAATACCTGCATCCAGCAAGAGAATGCTGTGATTGGCTCAGGACCTCAGCCTCAGCCAATCACAGCCAGCACTTGATGAGCCAATCGCAGCCATTCAGTGAATTACATCATTGAATGGCTGTAATTGGCTCATCGAGTGCGAGCTCTGATTGGCTGAGGCTGCGGTCCTGGTTAGGGCTTATTATCAGGATAGGTTTTATTTTCAGGAAAATACGGTATACCGCAGGGCGCAGCCAAATCTGCAGCTGTGGAATTCCTTGCCAATATGGGACCATGTGACAGATTGATACAGCACAAAAGCCATGTACGTAATACTCTGTGACCATACGTATGTGTGAAGCATGTGGGGAGGAAGCATGTCGGGCGCACATACTGACGTCAGTGTGCATCCGGGCGCTCAGCGCGAGCAGAGGGGTAGCAGCGCTGACAGGAAGAAAGAGGTAAGTACATGGGTTGGGGGGGAACTATTGTTGCTGAGCGGGGGGGGCTGCCTACTACTGAGGGGGGGCTGCTTACTACTGAGCGGGGGGAATCTGCTTACTACTGAGTGGGGGGGGGCTGCTTACTACTGAGGGGTGGCTGCTTACTGCTGAGGGGGGGCTGCCTACTACTGAGCGGGGGGCTGCTTACTGCTGAGGGGCTGCCTACTATTGAGCGGGGGGCTGCCTACTACTGAGCAGGCGGCTGTTTACTACTGAGCGGGTAGGGGGGGGGGCTGCTTACTACTGAGGGGGGCTGCTTACTAGTGCGGCGTGGGCTGCCTACTACTGAGCGGGGGCTGCTTACTACCGAGGGGGGCTGCTTACTACTGAGGTGGGGTGGCTGCTTGCTAGCTACTGAGCGGGGGGCTCCTTACTACTGAGGGGGGCTTATTGAGGGGGAATTATTATTACTGAGTGGGGGCTTATTATTATTACTGAGTGGGGCTTATTACTGAGGGGGGGGTTAATATTGCTATGGGGGTATTACTGCTGAGGGGGTTAATATTACTAATTGCGCCACTGTGGAGGTCCTTATTTTTACTGGGACCACTATCAGGGTCACTATTGAGGCTCGTGCACACGGGTGTAATTGTATTTTGGTTGCACAAATACGCTGCGTATTTGCGCAATCGAAAATCGCTTATGCCTGTATATTTGCGTACGCAAAAAGGAATGCAGATGGGCCCACTGAGATGGTGCGCAAATGCGTAGTGAATACACAGGTTTTCTGCGCATTCACCACGCATTTGTGCAGCCCATTCACTTCAATGGCCTATTGGGGTGCGTATTACGCAACAAAATAGGTCATGCTGTGTGAAAATATACATCATGTGAATGAATTCATTGAAATCAATGGCTTCTATTCACTGCATATTAGGTACGCAAATACGCTTGCGTGAACGAGCCCTTACTATACTGTCTTAGGCCCCCTGTCCACGGTCGGAAATTCCGCGGCAGGATTTCCCGCAGAATTTCCACCCGTGGAAGCTGCCATAGGTTTGAAAACGCTATCCTATGCAGATGGCCGCGATTTGTCCGCGCGAAATCTCTCGCGGAAAACAAACTGCGGCATGCTCTATTACTGTGCGAGGCTCGCAGAAGCCTGCACACAAATGTCACTCCCCGGCCGCTGGCTCCACTCTGCGCATGCGTCGGCTGGCCGGCGGCTGGCACATCACAGAGTCGGAGCCACGGGAGCAGGTGAGTACCGCGCTGGTCCCTGCAGGGGCGCGGGTCGGGATCTGACCCGGTCATCTGCAGGCGGCCTTACCATCGGCCCTTTGAAGGTCACCTTAAGCCTGATGTGGCCCTCGGTGAAAATGAGTTTGACACCCCTGTACTATAGACTGCCTTCAGACTGGCATGAAAATCGTGTGAGGTTTTCCTTTATGGCACTGTGATGCTACGCGGGAGACAAATTACAGCATGTTCTATCTAGCTGTGAGATCTTGCATTGCAGCCCAATTGAAAGCAATGGGAGAACTCAGTGATCTCCATTCATCCCTAAAGTGATGCAAGGCTGTTTTTACATGAAAACGTCTAGCATCCACAGGGCGTTCCCATGAATGGTGAGGCTGATATCGGGCCATGATTCACACCCTGATATTGCGCACGCCAATGTAAAGGCAGCCTTAAACTTAACCTTCCAAAATGCCAACTGCTATTGGCAACCACTAGCATCATATTGTAGTGTCTGTGACACATTAAGGCTGGGTTCTCACAGGGCGGGATTGCCACGGAATGTCCGTGCAGACATTCTGCCCGCATTTTGAATCCCTTCATTAGCCAGCAAAGTGAATGAGATTTGCAAGAATCTCTTCCACAAACTACCGCCAAGCCGTGCTGAAATTGACATGCGGTGCGGAAATCAAAGACGTAGCATGTCAATTCTTTCTCCGTTTCCACAGCGGCCACTCTATGGGGAGTGATGGCCGCAGCAGAATGCAGCTATAGGCTGTGGGTTTTGAAGCTGCGCTTATCGCGCGGAAATCTCGCAGTTTTTCCGTGCAATCATTCCACGAGACTTCCGCGGGATTTCGGTCCTGTGTGAACCCAGCCTAAAAGTAACTATCTCCATTTTTATAAGGTAACAGGTAATAACATATCAAGATATTACAGCACATCCTTAGAAATGACAAACTCAACTGTGCTTCACTGGCAATCCCTCATTATGTACAGGGTAAAATCAGGAAGCTCTATCCCCTAAGGGGAAATTTTCAACAGCCTTTTGTTTGTTACTATCATTAAATACAAGAAGTGCAGGTCCACACGAGCGTAATTTCATCGGGTATTATGTGCGTGATGTATGTGCGCATAATACACAGTGAGTAGAGTCAAGGAAAGTACATTTACTTTCATTGACCCACTCACACTCGCGTTTTTATATTGATTATAATACGCAGGTAAAAAATAACGCTGCATGTTCTATTTCACTGCGTATCATACATGATAGAGCCCTAATGTTCTCCAAGGGTGCGTAATAAATGTTGTACATACACAATTACATTGCATATGTGCTGCGCTTATACGCAAGGCTGCTAAGAGTCAGAGTGGGTAATTAAAACAAAAAAAAGAAACAGATAAGACTGCGCATGACAGTGTGTGAAATATGCTGTCATGTGTAGTGTCGGCTCACACAGCCATAAATGCTGTGCTATACCTGCAGAGTTTTATGCATACACTCATGTGATCCGGCCCTACGTATAGTTAAATATTGATATTTTAAAGTTTAGACTCTCAGTGCCTAAAAATACTAATATACCAATACTAATATCCCAACCTTCACATTATTACATTTTGGCTGTTCTCAGCCTGAGGTTGGTGGGCCGATCAATCGGTTTTCGGTATAGGGATGTCTGTATTGAGTTTTTTGGGTGTCCAAAAAGTTGATTTCTGTATACTAGTAGCTTAATGTGAGGTTTATGGTGGGGTGGAATGCATTGAATCTCTCATGGAATTTTATTAGTTCTTGTTCGGTGTGGGTCCAGATGATTATTATGTCATTAATGTAGCGGAAGTAGGCCAATGGTTTGCTGGAGCAGGAGGCCAGAAAGTCACTCTGCCGTTTTTTCATGAAAAGGTTGGCATGTTGCGGTGCCATTTTACTGCCCATGGTGGTTCCAGTGAGTTGCAGGAATACCTCTTTGCCAAAGAAGAAATAATTGTGTGTGAGGATGAATTTTGTGAGTTGTAACACCAATTCAGAGGCAACCCTATTGGCCTCAAGATGTGCCTACCAGGCGGTCAGTCCACCTTTGTGTGGGATCGGGGAGAGGACCTAGGGTTGATTGTTTGTTCAGTAGGTCTGTGATATCCTGAAAGTAGCTGGTTGTATTTCTCACCAGTGGTTTGAGGACACCTTCTACCCATACTGAGATTTTTTCAGTGAGGGTTTCCACACCTGAGATAATTGGCCTCCCTTAGTTGCCAGCTTTGTGTTGTTTGGGAAGCATGTAGAATACACCAACCCTGGGGTTCTCCGGTATCAAGTCCAAAGTTTTGTGGACCCCACAGACAGACTACTAATGACCCTTCTCAATTCCCTCACATATTTTTAGAGCAAGGTTGAGATCTCATCGCCATAAAACGTAAAGACAGAATTACCTATGGCGGAGCATTTTTCTAGTCACAGTCACAAAATAGAACATATGAAAATCACTATATTAAAAGTCAATTTCAAATCTCAGCATCACACAAGAATTTGGGAGTACACGTTTATAACCATTTTTGACACTGTCAAGACAGGAATGAACCTTGGAGGAGGCTTCTTGCATCAGTGGAGAATATGAGAAATCTGGAGCAGCGATATCATGCTGGCCTGGTGACTCGCTAACACCAGTTTAGAGACCATAAAACTGTCACATCCCTTATCAGTGGAATAATTAAGTACTTACTCCTCTACTTATCCTATTCTGGTATTGCTTTAAGTGCAAATTAATCACTCCATGTCTGTGCCTTTTATATGTATGTGTGTAAATATATATGCCTCTTCTGATCTATTCCATTTAAGCCTGAGGAAGAACCCTGAGTAGGCTCGAAAGCTCACTATAACATCATGTATTTTTGTTAGCCATTAAAAGGTATCATATCTACAAGATTACTTGGTTTCTCTTATTGAGAACAATCTCATTTTGCTTTACTGGCTAACAACATACAAAACGTTTTTCATTTTACGTTTTGTCTGAAACTACTTTATAACAGCTACTAAATGCTCTTTTGTTCTTTCCTTTTCAAATTGTACAAAAAAAATCTTAAATAAAGAATATAAAAAAAATATTGAAAGGCTGATTTCACACCTGCGTTAGGGCTCAACTTCAGGGTCTCCATCTCTCTGCCATGTTTTTGGAGGAGAGAAACTGATATAAAACAGAAAAACAGGATCTTTTTTTCCTAATTGATTTCAATTGGGTTTCAAAAAATCAGAAAGCAAATAAAAAGGCTTGTGTTTGCTTGCATTCCGTTAGGTTGCTGTTTTTTAGACAGAAAAATAACTCTGCAGAATGCAGGAGAAGGTAACATAGTATGTTGGGCTGAGAAAAGTCAAATGTCCCTCCAGTTCAGGCTGTTTCTGCCCCCCCCCCCCCCCCCCCATGTTGATCCAGAGGAAGGGGAAAAAAAACTGTGAGGCAGATGCCAATTTACCCCATCCTGGGGGAAAAAATCCTTTCCAACTCCATAATGGCAGTAGGAATAATCCCTGGATCAACACTCCTCAGAGAAGGTTCTTTCCCAACCCAAGTCTGGCAATTGAAAGGTCCCCCTATCAACAACCCATGCTGAGTAATTAATGTCTATATCCTGTATGTTGTAGTGCTCTTAGAAGACATCTAGTCCCCTCTTAAACTCCTCTAGCAATTTTACCATCACCACGTCCTCAGGCAGAGAGTTCCACAATCTCACTGCACTTACAGTAAAGAACCACCTTCCATAGAGGATGCCCTCTTGTTACCGTCACATTCCTGGGTATGAACAGATCATGGGAGAGATCCTTGTATTGTCCCCTGATGTATTTATACATAATTATTTGGTCGTCCCTTAACAGTTAACATATTGGTTTGCGTGCAGCAAACAAATGCACTGATTGAAATAACTAATTAGTTCCCGGTGTGTTCTTTTTCCAGAGGAATTATGCAGCATCTCTTTGTGTATTGAATGCGCATTTGCGCACCCCCCTCCCCCCACTGACTTCTATGAGGACCTTTTGTGTGCAAATATGCAGAAAAAAAGAACATGTTCTATTTTTTTATGTGCAACCAAAATGCACCCAAAATAAGGAAATGTGAACACACTCATTGAAATCAATGGGGTCTATTCTCTGCGTACTGCACGCATATATTTTGCTTGCATAAATACGACTGAGGCTGGCTTCACTTGAGCATAAGCATATTTGCACATGCCACATATTTGTGTAATGAGCATTGTTTTTTTTTTGCCTCTGCAACGGCATATTTTACTGTATTTTTTTGTGTGTGTAGGGCAAGTGCATTTATGCAAGCCAAAGAAAAAGCAATGATGCTCCCAGCCACTGACTTCTATGAAATCAATGAGAAATGCAACCCAGAAACCAGCTCCTCTGCAGTCACTCCTATGCAAGGACTGGCTGGAAACCACAACAGATGTACAGTAAGGGCTCAGTAAGAGAGTTTATTTTTGCACGCACCTATGTGCGCGCAAAAATGCACGCACATTAGAACCATTGGTTCCCTATGGCATGGTCAGATGTCCATTTTTTACAGGCGCAAAATCAGCGCACCTGCAAAAGATAGGACATCCGTGCCCCTCATGCGCAGCACGGACCTAACCGGTGCGCAAAAAGTTTCTCCGCAGGGAGTCCCCTCATCACTGAACACTATGACAGCGCTGTCACAGTGTTCAGTGATGAGGGTACATGCCGCGGGGGTTAAAGAATCTCCTGCCACAGCTGTCACCAGCTGAGGCAGAGGATTGCAATGCTATCCCACTGAATTCAATGGAGTCGGCACTACAGCCGGCTCCATTGAAAGCAGTGAGATGCTGGCAACCCCCGCAGTGACTTTCAGGAAAGGGCTTGAAATACAAGCCCTTCCCTGAACATAAGCGCTAGGAGAAAGAAAGAAAAAAATTAATACATCCTTCTTTCTGTGCAGCCGCCACTGTACTAAAGCATTTAAAAATCCCCGCCAGAAGAAAACTCTGCCTCTGATTGGCTAAGCGCCGTGACCAATCAGAGGCAGCATTCAGCCATTGAATGAAAGCCCTTCCCTGAAAATCACTGCGGGGGTGCCAGCATCTCACTGCTTTCACAGTGTTGTAACAGTGTTCAGTGTTGAGGAGGCTTTCCTAGAGCAGCTATGCTTCTGCAAGCACAGCTGGAACCTTCGGTCACATGCATTTTGCTCATCCGTGGAGTTTGTGTAACTGAACCCTAAAAGGGACTAGGTCCAGTGTAGGGAGAAAACATTTTCTCTTTATTGAAAAGCCCAGACAGACAAGGAGGAACAAGAAGCACGTGCAGTCTTACATGTTTCCAGCAAGCGTGTTTCCCTTGATCAATAAATAGAAGTTTTTACCCTACTCTGGACCTACTCCCCTTTCCTGTGCATTGAAATCAATGGGTTCTATTGACTGAGTATTGTGCATGCAGATTTTGCATGTGCAAATATGCTCGTGTGAAGCCAAACCTTATACTTACCTTTCTGTATGTAGTCAATAAGTATTCCCTATGCACTACATAGGCTCATAATCCTAATGAGAGGACTTTCATAATGAGCACTTCCTAAAGTTGTCTGCAGGATGCATGCAGCCATAGCCTTGAGGCCTTCTTCACAAGACCGTATGCATTTTTACATTTGGCCATATACAGTGTTTATTTGCATGAATTAAGTTTTGACCCAATCTTTATTTGGGTATTTCCAGCCATTCACACGGGGCGCTGCTGCATAATTGCAAAGAAAATATGCAGAAGTGATGAAAACTATCGATCGCTGTAAAAAACTCGAAATGTCAATTAAACATTAAATCAGGCCAGCCGTCTTCCCAGCATATGCAGGGTAACTCCCTTCCCCTTTCTTTTTTCCAGGAGTCTATAGAAGCTTGCTATGTATTTCGGCAAAAGATAGGTCAAGACGTATCTTTTCAGGTGGCGTATAAAATATGCAACACAGTTGCTTTTTATGCAGCCAAAAATCGTTCATCTGAATAAACCCATTAAAATGCAATGGTCTAAATTTCTGCGTAAATACGGTCGTGTGAATAAGCCCTTAGTGCCACATTCCTGCACTCAGTACTATGAGTCCATAACTTTAGTTTATAGGGATCATAGAAGCAAAAAAATGCCCTTTCAAGATCCAAATCCTCGACCTCAGAGGTCCAACAAGTAAAAATTATAAAAATGTTTTCCCTTTGCTACCTAGGACTTCCCCATAACTCTGCCTGACGCTGTTCCTCAACACCAGACATCACTGGTCCTTTATGCGGCCCTGAGTAATTGCTCTTGACAACCCTAACTGAAATACTATCCCTGATATCCTGAAGGTACTAGGGCCCAGTCAAGAGGCTAAACAAACAATATTGGTTATCAACCAAGGGCGGCAGACATAAATAGGATACACAGACATAGACTAGAAAACGAGAAGTAATACACACTGATGATACGGACTAGACAAGACTGAAAATTGAACTAGGTACTTGAATAAGGAATGCTGGGTAAGCACAATTGTCACAGTTATTAGCCACACAGATTGCTGAAGGCAAATACTACTTAAAGGGAGACTAGCCAAAAGCTATTACTTCCCTATGTGGTAGGCTGAAGAAAGTGGCCAGCTGCTCCTAGTCAATGGTTCAAATGTGGAAAAAGTTGCATAGCAACTCACCCAACAACAAATTTAGAAGGCAGAAGATAACAATGCAGCAATAGGTTTGCTGTTGACTGTAACAGTGTCACGTAAGATGGGGATTGATTTATCAGAGGCTTCTAAGGGTGCTTTTGTTCAAAAAATTATTAAAATGAGTGAAAGTGAACAATAATCATTCGGTCTAAAAGCGAGCCAACAACTGAATGATGAACGAGAATCGTTTGCTTATCATTAGTTGTTCATTTTATGCAGGCATAAAAATCATCATTGGTGTTACGTTCATGTAGGCAAGTGAGGACTGGGCCCACACGAATGTGACCCAGTAGGATAGGGAACACCAGGTGAACTACAACAAATTAGCACCTCTCCCTATCTTTACTAGGGTAAGTAAGCACAGACTTAACAGAGACTAACAATAACTAAGACACTCACCAAGCAGCCCTGCACACTTAAACAGATGGAATTGCTATAATAAGATACTTAAGCCCGCAAGCCACTTTAAGGCTCCTCGTTGTGTTGCGGGTCCCTATATTACCAAGCCAGATTTGCACACACATGATACAACAAGACACCAATCACACCAAAAACTGCACCAAAAAGGCAACAAGACACAAATAACACAGCAAGCTGCACTATAAATGCAACAAGACACAATTCACACAGCAAGCTGCCCAGACAAGGAATATTGACTGCTCACCCTGGAAACCCAGCAGACACTGAAAGGAGCTTCTGTATATATAAGAGCACAGCCCCTGAGGATTGGCTGACCTGAGCAAACACCTGATTCCAGCACAGCACAACCCTAACAGTTGGCATGTTTGCCCATCTTCCGGTTTAAGCAGCGCTCGTTCTTTCCCTGTATTTTTGATCCTTGTTTGAATGAGCCAACAATGCATTTCCCTGTCTTAACAGGCTGTACGAGTGCGAATGAGTTAGCGGCGATCTCACACATTCAATTGGGAATCAGCTGGTCAAAAAGGACCTTAAGGGATCTATAATATGCATGTCAAACTTCAGCAAAGATAGTATGTGCAGTACCACTTGTAAAATGCTCTCCCAGCTTAAAGTACTTATCAGGAAGTTAACTGTAAAACCCCTTTTACACACAACAATTATTATTCAAAATTCGTTCAAACAATGGCATATGAGCAATAATCAATGCGTGTAAATGCAACGTGCAATTGAAAAATAATAAATATCTCACGGGCGTGACTGCCAAGAATTGTACACGGGGCCAAGGAATAAACTATATACAATTTCTTGTTACCTGTAATGGCAGGCAATGATGAGGGTTGTAGTTGTCAGTTCCATTAACTGGCATTCACACTCGGCGCATTAATGACACTGGACAAGTGCATAGTACCTCGGGTCCTCTGGAACGGTGGGGGCCCAGTAAAACTTTACTAGTGACTTTTCCATTAAATACAGCAGACTTCAGTATGCAGAATTTACAGTGCAGGAAAACTTAATACATATTTAGCAATTACTTGACATGAAAGTCAATGGCCACAGAATGGCAATAATGATCACCCCGCTTTCATGGACTTCAGCACGCGTGGGTGTCAGTTACAGGTGTACCACTATACAGTGATCTATACTTCAGACAGCCGCATAGGAATCAATAAATCTCAGTATTATCTTCAGAGGTTCAGTAGACTTCTGTACTGTTATATATCTGTATACACTTCTTGTCACTTGCAAGGGTAATTGCTCACTACGGCTCTCTCTTGTGGTGGGACTTTGTGGGGAAAACATTTAGGCTCACTCACTCCCATGTGCTTCACATACGATCCGGCAGTCTCTCCTTCTCTTCCATCTTCAGCTGCACAAGGGCTGATGGTGCCCTCATGTGCCTCTGTGGTAGCAAACCATCAGGCTTTAGATGGGTGCTCCTCAGCAGCCTGAAGACGGACTCTGAATTCTCTTCTGGAACCCAATCACTCATACTTATAGATTCATGCACACCACATCACATGACATAGCAAGATAGATACAACAAACATGCAACCAAACATGCAGAAATGATTTTAATGTAATTAACCCTTCAGATGCTGCAGTTGTGCAACACACATACAGAAAATTAGACATGATGACAAACATGTATGACAATTATGGAGGGGTCCAGAATGATGTTCTGGGACACTACATAAACACTTCCATCACACTTTCACACAAGGTGAGCTTAAAATCCATTGTTCAGCTGGAGAGAGATAACGGGGACCACATGCTGTGTTCTGCATGGGAGTCCGAGATTACATTGTATTCTTCTTACAGCTCATGGGAGAACAATTAAGCTGTGTGCAGAGCTCAGACCACCTGCTGGGCACTGCAGACAGTTCTGGGAGGCCCTTTTACAAGCAAATGAAGCTGATAAAGTGTTAATGGACATTAGTGTTCATTAACACTTTATGCAAAACGATTGCTAAAACTGTCAATCTTTCAATCGTTTGAAAGATTGTCTTTGCTTGTAAGTGGGCCTTTAGTCCTGAATTTATGCAAACCAAGGTTTTTGTCTTCAGCTGATTGGCTAAAAGGGAACACCTGACCACTGCAGTACCCACAGTACCCATTTCTTAGCGGCAATTATAAATTCTACAGCCCTGTCATCTTATAGTCAATAGGGCACATGGGAAACATTTTAAAACTTGTATTTCACACGTCAGTCTTAGATAACTGTACCCAATGGGTACTATTTACTGTTTGATGGCAGGACTGTAGGATGTTGCTGGAGTAAGGTGTGACAATTTTAGATTGCTGTAGATTTGTGCTATAACTTAGGGCGCATTCAGACGACCGTATATCGGCTGGGTTTTCACGCCCAGCCAATATACGGCGTCTCTCTCTGCAGGGGGAGGAGGCTCGACGAGCCGGGAGCAGTGCTCTGAGCTCCCGCCTCCTCTCCACCCCCTCTCCGCCCCTCTGCACTATTTGCAACCAAAGGAGGCGGGACGGTGCAGGGCTAAGTTTCGGGAATTAGCTCCACCCCCGCCCCACCTCTCCTCATTAAAAATAGTGCAGGGGGTGGAGAGGAGGCAGAGACGGGGTGGGATCTCAGAGCACTGCTCCCGGCTCTTCCAGCCTCCTCCCCCTGCAGAGAGAGATGCTGTATATCGGCTGGACGTGAAAACCCAGGCGATATACGGTCGTGTGAATGCACCCTTAGGGTGGTTTTACACCTGCTCTAAGGGTTCCGCCTTTCTGTTTCATTCACGGAACAGAAAAGGGGAATCCCCACAGCCGAACGGCTCCATCTCAGGACAGAACAGACCAGTTGGGTTTCTGCTCAGCTGCCCAGCTTTTGGAAGGAAGAAAAAGAGCTGCATGCGTTTTTTTCTTCCAGTATTTTGAGTCGGATCTGGCCAGAGGTTCCAACACAGATGTTAACCGGCCTAAATCCAGCTTCTAGTCTAAAGTATAATAAGGATCTTGGAAGCTGCATCCTTTCTTTTATAACAGTAAGAGCTTTTTCCCATGAGTGTGATTTCCCCGCGTGTTACGCACAAGATGCACCCCCGTGTAGAACATTGTGAATAGAGACAATGAAAGTACATTGATTTTCATTTATCCATTCACATTAGCGTATATATGGTACATTGCTTGTACATGAAAAAAACTGCAGCATGCTCTATTTCACTGCGTAACAGCCCTATTGTTCTCTATTGGTAGCATATTCAATGCTGTCCATACGCTACCCATTGAGACAGAGCGGGGAATAATAAAAAGAAAAGAAACAAGTGACACTGCGCATGACATTGTGTATGAGATACACTGTCAAGCAGAGTACACTATCGCTTCTATATGTGGCGATAACCGGCTCACCACTGGTCCCAGGGCAGTAAGACGCTGTGTGATACATGTAGCATTTTACGTATACGCGCGTAGCAATGAGTCCTAAATAAAATATATACAATGGGTGTTGTAGAGAAGGCCACACACCTGCAAATGAAATAGTGATAGGGAACACAGCCTTCCATCACAATGTGGACCCGGTGTACTCCATCAGGCATCACGTTCCTTAGAATTACTGTCTGAAAGGCGCACAACTTTAAAAAATATATTTTAGCCACTTATAGATAAAGCATCAATGGACTTGCTGCATTTAATAGCAAGGGTCAAGAGGGGGTCAAGTGAAGACAGAGATCTTCAAGAGTCATGTCTGCAGCGTCCTTATGGTATAAATAACAAAAAATATTCCGATGAGATTTATAGGACTTTAACCTCCTAGTGACCAGACGATTTTGTGCCTTAATGACCAAGCACTTCATTATCATGTTCCAAGAACCATAAGATTTTTCTTTTTTCATCGACTTAGTCTTTGTTTTTTTTCATTATGAGATATTTTTTAATAACCTGTTTCCTCAAAAATAAGACAGTGTCTTATATTAATTTTTGCTCCAAAAGATTTTACTTTTTTACATGTATAGCTGCCTGGACACTATTTACATTGACTTTTTTTATTAACTGTAACTGGGGCTTAATTTTAAAGTAGGGCTTATAGTTCAAGCATCCTCAAAAATCCAGAAAAATCTATGTACATTTGGTATCGCTATAATTATATTGACCTGCAGAATGAAATTAGTATGTCATTTATACTGCAAGGTATACATCACAAAAAAAACTATTCCTGAATTGCTGTTTTTTTTGCTAATCCTATCTCCGAAAAAAATGAAGTAAAGATTAGAGATGAGCGAGTATACTCGCTAAAGGCAATTGCTCGAGCGAGCATTGCCTTTAGCGAGTATCTCCCCCGCTCAAGACAGAAGGTTCGGGTGCCGGCGCGGGGGAGCGGTGAGTAGCGGCTGTCAGCAGGAGGGAGCCGGGGGGAGAGAGGGAGAGAGAGATCTCCTCTCCGTTCCGCCCCGTTCTTCCCCGCAGCTCCGTGCCTGCCGCTGGCACCCGAACCTTCCATCTCGAGCAGGGAAGATACTCGCTAAAGGCAATGCTCACTCGAGCAATTGCCGTTAGCGAGTATACTCACTCATCTATAGTAAAGATCTATCAAAAAATAGTCTGTACCCCAAAATAGTTTCAATTAAAACTATTAATTGTTCTGCAAAAGATAAGCCATTATACAGTTCTGTTGATGAAAAATAAAAGTGTTATGTGTTTAGTAATCTGGCGACAGAGAATCAATTTTTTAAATGTTTTAGTGTTCAAAAGTAGCAGTATATAAACCAGGCAACACCATAATTGTAGTGATCCAGGGAATAACGCTATTATGCTATTTTTAAAGCAAGGTGAATGCCATGAAAATTAAACCCAAAAAGCAATGGTGGAATATCAGTTTTTTCATCCCTTCCAATAATTAAAGGAGATGTCCCGCGCCGAAACGGGTTTTTTTTTTTTTAAACCCCCCCCCCGTTCGGCGCGAGACAACCCCGATGCAGGGGTTAAAAAAACCACCCGCACAGCGCTTACCTGAATCCCGGCGCTCCGGTGACTTCTCTACTCACCGCTGAAGATGGCCTCTTCCTCCGTGGACCGCAGCTCTTCTGTGCGGTCCACTGCCGATTCCAGCCTCCTGATTGGCTGGAATCGGCACGTGACGGGGCGGAGCTACACGGAGCTACACGGAGCCCCATAGAGAACAGCAGAAGACCCGGACTGCGCAAGCGCGGCTAATTTGGCCATCGGAGGCCAAAAATTAGTCGGCACCATGGAGACCAGGACGCTAGCAACGGAGCAGGTAAGTAAAAAACTTTTTATAACTTCTGTATGGCTCATAATTAATGCACAATGTACATTACAAAGTGCATTAATATGGCCATACAGAAGTGTATAACCCCACTTGCTGCCTCGGGACATCTCCTTTAATATAAGGTGCAGGCTGAGTTAAGGACAGGGGGGAAAGGGCCAGCCGGCTGGTTCCCCAGCAGATATTTAGGGCAGCCTGCTTCCCCCATGCTCCATAACTCAAGCCGCTGATAGCACTTTACAGTATCTTCATTACACACATGGTCTCGCAGATCTGACCTACGATGCTATACAGCATACCTTCGCTCCTTCTCAGCCAAGCCAAGAGGAGTACGTGTAAGGTTATGCTGTATAGTGTGCAGCGCCAGAGGTCAGAACTGTGTGACCATGTGCAATAAAGATACTGGAAAGCGCTTTTGGCAGCCAGACTTCTGGAGACAGAGAGGGGTCCATCCTACCAGTTATCGTAATAACTATGTCCATGGAAGGGGAGACATACTGTATATTTATTTCAAGGGGCCACAGAGGGATCCTTCTAATAATTATGCCCACAAAAGGGGGGGGGGGGGTCCTGTTAGCTGCATGATGCCACAGAGGGGGGTCCTAGTATTAATTGGGCCACATAGGGGTCACTGTTACTAATTGGAGACACAAAAAGGATCATAATACTAATTGAGGCCACAGAGGTGCTCCTATTATTTATTGGGAACACAGCAGGGGCACTATTGTATCAAGGGACCACAACAGGAGCACTATATTTTTGTGGTTCTACAGCAAGGGTGCAACTACACTGCGGAAAACAGCATGGAAATTATAATATAGTGGGACCACAGTGGGGGCACTATTACATTGTGGGACTACAGGGCGTACTATTACTTAGTGGGGCTACAGCAAGGGCACTATTGCATTGTGGGTCCATAGTGGGGGGCACTGAAAATTTCATTATGGATGAGAGTGTGCAGAAGTGAGTCGTGGCTGGATGAAATCTCAGTGGTGATCTGAACCAAGAGAGAAGAAAACCAATACAGATGACATCACCTGTAATCACTGGAGGCAACTGCACTGAAATCACTATCACTGGAGTCAATATTTGAGTAAATTATATGATAACTGCATGAATTAGAGGTATACTACAGCTGAACCACGGTGCCTACGCCTGCCGCATTCTAAAAGTTAACATAAACATATGTATTTTTTGGAGGGGGCAGCAGGTGAGTTCTTGGTATGCCCATGCTTCTGCTCTCAGCTCGCTCAGTTCATGAATTCTTACCATGCTGTGAGTTTGGGTCAGTAGACCAACATCCGGGCTGGGAAACTCGTCTGTAAAATGCATCCTTAATACGTTTGTCTTTAACTGGCAATATAGAGAAGAAATGTAGTTAATAGTGCTGTATTCATGTACTGAGTGAGCTTAGTTTTGTATTTATGTTATTAGCTTGATTCTAGTGCTATATTTATGTTATGAGCTTGGTTCTGGTGCTGTGTTTATGTACTGAAGTTGGTTCATACTGTATTTGTGTTAGGAGTTTGGTCCTAGGGCTGTAGTCATGTTATGAACTTGTTCCTGGTGCTGTATTTATGTTATGAGCTTGGTTTATTACTTACTTTATTCATATTATTAGCTTCTTTCTGTACTGAGACTGGTTCTGGTGCTGCATTTATGTACTAAAGTTAGTTCTCATGCTTTATTTATGTTATGAGTCTGGTTCTGGCACTGTAGTCATGTTATGACCTTAATTCTGGTGCTGTGTTCATATTGTGAGCTTAATTCTGTGCTGTATTTATGTTATGCATTTGTCTCTGGTGCTGTATTCATGTTATCAACTTGCTTCTAGTGCTGAGCTTGCTTACAATTGTTATGGATTAGGAGAGTGGACCTACTGGACCAACCAACCAGCCTGGCCTAGACCAGTCCTGGTGGGGTTGGCATCTGACTTCTACAGTAAGAGGGACTGTTACTAGGAAATGAGAGATGAGAGTCTAACCCTTGGCTGCAAAGGGAATGGTAAGACCCCCTACCTACAAGCAAAGGATTGCCCTGATAAGGACAGCCCTGCGCTGGAACCCTCGGGTCTGAATATCCCTGATGGGGAACCGAACGCAGGGACTAGCAGCAGACAGGCGATGTTGGAGAAATAAAAGGATATGATTTTATATCAATGAAGAGATACAGAGTTCCTGTGTGCTGATCTTCATCCTATGTATACAGATATACAAGAAGCCTACACGGGAAGGCTGAAGGAGACTTACAATACACAGTGTTAGTGTTGTGCTGCCTGGGATCTGTTGTACTCCAGTGTTTCTAGCAGCCTGGCTCCACAGGTGTGGTTGATTGAGCTAGCTGGTCATGGTTTGCTCTGGTCAGCCAATCTCTCAGGTCTGTTGCTTATATATGTACCAGCTCCTTTGTTAGTGACTGCTGGTTTCCCTCCTGCAGTGTGAGTAGTCTTGTGTTCCTGCTTGTCTGTGCAGGCTTCAGTGTGAACTGTGTTGTGTTCCCTCATGTTTGTGCAGTCTTTTTTATCTTCTGTGCATGTGGTGTGAACAGTGTCATGCTCCTGTGTGTCTGTGTGGCTCTCGGTGCATGTGGTGTGAACTGTCTTGCTGTGGATCGTTTGCCATCTGGGGCTAGTTGGGTCCTTGGGTTCTGGTGCGGGGCCATCCCTGTCAGGGCGGTTGTCTTGCTTGCAGGTGGGTGTCCTGGGTATGTTGTCTTGTTGGAGTGGGGACCACGAAATGGCAAGGACCCTTGAGGTGGGCTCACAGCTTGGGTAACTTGGCCGTTCCATGAGCTAATTCCTTGTTATAGCAATTTCACCTGTTTATTCGTGCGGGTATGCTGGTGAGTGTTTTGAGCATTTGTCATTCGTTGGTTTGTGTCTGTCTGTGAGTATGAAGTCTGTTACACAGTTCCGCTGCTTGGTCTGGTTTCGCCATTTGGTGAGTGTGAGTGGCATGTCGTTTATGTCTGCTGCTCAGTTATGTTCACAGTTTCTGAGGCAGTTCGCAGTTCTACAGTGCACGTATCGGTAATGCTCTGCTGAGTGTTCATGTCCCAGTTTGACGTTACACACAGAGCAGACTAAGTACACAGAAGTAGGCGATCTAAGAAAACTGAGTGTCAGAACCTAACACACACCAATTCTGAGGCAAAGGGAAAGTGCCGCAACCCAGCTTAAAAAGAGCAGTAATGCCTATTAACCCTACAGGTGAGCTAAAAGCTAGCGAACTGGTTAACCCTCTCAGTGCTGGACAGAAACGAACATATAGGATGCATACACACAGAAAGAGCAGACCAATGCTGCCCAAAACCACAACAGAGTGACAGACCTTACAACAATGCTGTAATTATGTTATGAGCTTGGTTCTGGCATTGTATCTATGTACTTCGGTTGTTTCTGGTGCTGTATTTACATTATGAGCTTGGTTCTGGTATAGTATCTATGTACTTAGATTGGTTCTGGTGCTGTATTTATGTTATGAGCTTGGTTCTGGTATAGTATCTATGTACTAAGTTTGGTTCTGGTGCTGTATTTATGCTATGAGTTTGGCTCTGGCATTGTATCTATGTACTGAGGTTGGTTCTGGTGCTGTATTTATGTTAGGAGCTTGGTTCTGGCATTGTATCTATGTACTGAGGTCGGTTCTGGTGCTGTGTTTATGTTAGGAGCGTGGTTCTGGCATTGTATCTATGTACTGAGGTCGGTTCTGGTGCTGTGTTTATGTTAGGAGCTTGGTTCTGGCATTGTATCTATGTACTGAGGTTGGTTCTGGTGCTGTATTTATGTTAGGAGCTTGGTTCTGGCATTGTATCTATGTACTGAGGTTGGTTCTGGTGCTGTATTTATGTTAGGAGCTTGGTTCTGCCATTGTATCTATGTACTGAGGTTGGTTCTGGTGCTGTGTTTATGTTAAATAGATAAAGAAGGTAAGCATGGAAGAACACAGTGTAGCTAGCTACACCGTCAGACCATGCCCATCCTATGTGCTTGTTCCCCCAGACTAAAATTTGCAAAAAACAAGCCCTCAGATGGCTATGCCGGTGAAAAAAAATAAAGCTATGCCTCTTGCAATGCGATGAAGAAAATCCTTCACTAAGGCACAAAATAGGCCAGTCACTAAAGAGTTAATTTTCAGGGAGGATGGAAAATTTCCACAAAGTCTGCTGTTTTTTTTAAAATTGTGTTCAAAGGACAGTATAAATGATGTTAACTTTATTTTGCGTGTCACTGTGATGCCGGCAAATTTATACAGTTTTTTACATGTCACTACTTTTGCAGAAAGAAGACACTTAAAGAAAAAAAAGAAAGAATGTACGCACATCGGCGCATTCCAAGGCCCATAACATTTTTTATTATCCTGCCAATTGAGCTGTGTGAGGTCTTGACTTTCAGGAATACTTGTAGCTTCTTTTGGTTCAATTTTGAGGTACATGTGACTATTCGATCACTTTTTATTGCATATTTTGGGAGGTAGATATACAAAAAACAGCAATCCAACCCTTTATTTAAATATTTTAGTGGCGTTTACTGTATGGTATAAATGGCATGTTACGTTTACTCTATGGGGCAACACAATTACAGTGATAACAAATGTACTGTATATTGCTGTTTAATTATACACTAGTGTTGACCAATAAAAACACTTTATTTAAAAAAAGAAAATATATATTTTCATCATAACATTCCAAGGCCAATAACATTTATTATTTTATAGCCAACAGAGCTGTGTTTTTTATGGGACGGGTTTAATTTCCATTGATACCATTTTGAATTATATGCATCTCTTTGACTGATTTTTTTTAATGCATTTTGAGAGATGAATTAAAAAACAGCAATTCTGGCTTTTGTTTTCGTTGTTCACCTTGTGAGATAAATGACATAATGTTTTTATAGTTTAAGTTATACGATACGTATTATGTGTATTTTTTTAAATTAATTTCACTTAAAAGGGAGTTTCTGGGTTAGTGTTACAGAAAATGTTTTTTTTTAATTAAATCTTACCTTTTTAGTACACAATTTCTGGTCCTCAAGTGGCCTTGAAGATGCAATTGTTTTATCACTGGCATACTACACAATACTTGTGTAATATACCTATGACAGGTCCAATATGTTTGTCTACATGACAGACCTTGGAGGCCTTTGGCAGGCCTCTTGCTGCCATGGCAACTGACTGGCAACTCACGATTTCATGATTTCTGGGGTGCCAATTGGTGTTAAAGAACCTGCCCCACCCTCTGTCAACCACTTACATGCCATGTTTGCTATTGACCAACACACCTAAGGGGTTAAATAACAAAATTCCAGCGCTAGCCTTCGGTTAGGCTGGCATGAAAAGATGATCCTTTTTGGGTATGGTAAAAACACATACTGGCAGTCACTAAGGGCTCACTCACATAAGAGTATATAGTGTATGCATATTATGCGCATATTTATTACGTGCACAGCAAACAGTATGCGGAAAATACGCATGTAATATGCACATCTACTGTGTATTTTATGCACTTATAACCTCTAATATGCGTAAAACACATGAAAATAGGAAATGCTGTATATTTTTTAATGCGTGTACAAACACAGGTCTGAATGGTCCAATGTTAATGAACGGGCTTTTAGCTCTGCATATTATGTGTTTAAAAAATAAGTCTTTAATACACAAACTAAATACACCTAAGCCCTTAGGACTTAATGGACACCACCAGATCTTTGAAGGTGTGCTGTGGTACCTAACACCAAGACATTAACAGCGTATCCTTTAGGTCTAGTAAGTTGTGCAACTTCACTAACTCCCCTGTCCCGCTCTCGGATCATAACCTCCTCTCTTTCTCTGTCACACTCCCTAACATCTCTCCAGACCCACCTACCTACAGTACCTACAGGAACCTAAAGGCCATTCACACCCAGAACTTTGCTGAATCCCTACAGTCCTCTCTGTCCCCCATCTCTCTCCTCACCTGCCCCAACCTGGCTGCCGCTCACTACAACACCACTCTCAAACATGCCCTGGATGAAGCGGCGCCCCCCAGGACCCGAGCCATCCGATGTAGACCATGGCAACCCTGGCTCACGCCTCAAACGCGTTTCATCCGGTGGTGCTCTAGAAGCACTGAACGGCTGTGGAGGAAATCGCAAACGTCCGCAGACTTCCTCCACTACAAATTCATGCTCAGAACCTACAACCTTGCCCTCCACCACACCAAACAAGTCTACTTCACCTCTCTAGTGTCCTCACTATCCCACAACCCTAAACGGCTCTTTGATACTTTTCACTCCCTTCTCAGCCCTAAACCGCAGCCCCCGGTGACGGATCTCAGTGCCAAAGAGCTGGCTGCTTACTTCAAAAAGAAAATTGATGACATCCGTCAGGAAATAACTTCCCAATCCCAGACTAGCCCTGACCCTAGTCTTGTCAGCACTGCATCTAGCTCCTGCTCATTGTCTGTACTCAGACCAGCGACAGAGGAAGAAGTCTCCAAATTGCTCTTCTCTGCTCGCCTCACCACCTGCACTAGCGACCCCCTCCCCTCACACCTCCTCCGTTCCTTCTCCCCAGATGACCCCTCCGTCATCTCCCATCTCACCACTATATTCAACCTCTCTCTAACCTCTGGCATCTTTCCCTCTTCTTTCAAGCACGCCATCATATCCCCACTGCTAAAGAAGCCGACTCTGGACGCGACTGATGCTGCCAACTACCAACCCATCTCAAACCTCCCCTTCATCTCTAAACTACTAGAACGGCTGGTTTACTTCAGAGCACTCTCTCCTAGACCCCCTACAGTCTGGCTTTCGACCTCAACACTTGACAGAAACTGCCCTTACAAGGGTATCCAATGACCTACTGACAGCCAAATCAAGGGGTGATTACTCCCTACTGATCCTCCTCGACCTCTCCACAGCATTTGACACTGTTGACCACAAACTCCTCCTCAGTATGCTACGCTCCATTGGCCTAAAGGACACTGATCTCTCCTGGTTCCCCTCCTACCTATCTGACCGCTCTTTCAGTGTCTCCTTTGCTGGCTCTACCTCCCCTCCTCTTCCCCTTGCTGTTGGGGTCCCCCAGGGCTCTGTCCTCGGCCCCCTTCTTTTCTCTATCTACGCAGCCCCTATTGGACAAACCATCAGGAGATTTGGCCTCCAATATCACCTGTATGCTGATGACACCCAGCTATACACCTCTTCCCGTGACATCTCTGCACCTTTACTCCAAAATATCACTAACTGTCTGTCTGCTGTCTCTAACACTATGTCCTCTCTCTACCTAAAACTAAACCTCTCTAAAACTGACTTACTGGTATTTCCACCCTCCACTAACCGCCCTCATCCTGACATCTCCATCTCAGTGTGTGGCGCCACCATAACTCCTAGACAACATGCCCGCTGCCTTGGGGTCATATTTGATTCTGATCTCTCTTTTACCCCCTACATCCAATCTCTTGCCCGAACCTATCGGCTGCACCTCAAGAACATCGCAAGAATCCGCTCTTTTCTCACTGTAGACACTTTAAAAAACGCTTACTGTTGCCCTCATCCACTCCCGGCTCGATTATTGCAACTCGTTGCTGATCGGCCTCCCCTGCACCAGACTCTACCCTCTCCAATCCATCCTGAATGCGGCAGCCAGGCTCATCTTCCTGTCCAGGCGCTACTCGGACGCCTCTGCCCTGTGCCAGTCACTGCACTGGCTGCCCGTTAAATACAGAATTCAATTTAAACTCGCTACCTTCATCCACAAAGCCCTCCACAGTGCAGCGCCCCCTATATCGCCTCCCTCATCTCAATCCATCAACTAGCCCGGGCTCTCCGCTCTGCTAACGAAACCAGACAAAGGCTACCCGAGCAATCCAGGACTCACAGAACTTCAGGCGTGCTCTAAAAACGCACCTCTTTAGGGAAGCATGCCGCATTCCCTAAATAAAGCCCTCTGTACTCCACCTGATAACATGCTCCCTGACCTACTGACTGCAATCCCTGCTAGCCATCATAAACCGCTCCTGCAGTCATACTGTTTCTGCCGCCACATGGCTAAATGTCTGACCATTGTCTATGTGTATAACATCGCTCACTCTCCACCTCGCCATACCATGCACATCTCCAGCCCTTTACCTTCTGTATCTCCCCACTATTCCTAGTATGTAAGCTCGTTGGAGCAGGACCCTCACCCCTATTGTTTCCATCAATTGATTACTATGTAACCGTGGTTCTGTAATATTTGTACTTTTGTCTTTCTGTATCCCCCCTGTCTATGTAAGCGCTGCGGAATATGTTGGCGCTATACAAATAAGGTTTATTATTATTATTATTATTGTGAGTTGGGGCTTACACAAATTGAACTTGTTTTTGCAGTACATTCCACAGCTGTTTGATAGCATGGAAATCTGGAAACATGGAGGCCAAGTTAACACTTTTGACTCTTTGTCATGTTCCTCAAACTCTTCTTGAACAATTTTTTATACTGTGGCAGTGCAGATTATTCTTCTAAAAGAGGCCGCTGCCATTAGGAAATACGGTTGTCATGAAGGGTTGTACTTGACCTGCAACAATGTTTAGGTAGGTAGCTCATGGCATGCATGGACCCAAGTCTGCCCAGCAGAACACTGACCAGAGCATCACACTGCTTTTGCCAGCTTGCCTTCTACCTATAGTGCGTACTGGTGCCATGCCTTTCCAATGTAAATGCACTCAACCTTCCACATGATGGAAAAGAAAATGTAATTCATCAAACTGGGCCACCATCTTCCATTGCTTTATGATTTCATTCTGGTATTCACATGCCAAGGGTTGGTTTTTGACGCGTATTATGCATACATACATGTCAAGATAGTACAAGTCTATATAGTTTTAATACAGTAACATTTTAATACACTAAAACATTTTTAATTGATAGACATGCAATTATAAAAAGACATGATATTATACTCTCCAAAGCAGAGCCCTACTTTGCGTTTTAGGCTTTGAAGAAGATGACACTTTTGTAAATTACTGGTAGAAACCTTGTAGAAAGCCCAGAATGGTGACTGCAGTCTATATCATAAATATCCACGCTCAGGAGTATTAATTAGTGGAATTAAGAATAACAGTTATAATGCAAAAGTGTCGACTATTTCAAATACACAAAATATTCAGAGCGAACCAACGTGGAGGTCCCTTCATTGTCTCATTCTCTCAGATTGTGCAGCTCGGTGCTATTCTTTGATGTTACATTTTCAAGGCCGTAACATGATTTCACAGGACTTAAAGGGGTTGTCTCGCGGCAAACATCAAAATTTTACATTACCCCATTCCCCCTGTCACCCCCCTGGCATAAAATAGCAATTTAAAGCGGTTTTTAAACCGCTTGCTACTCACCGATCCGACGAAATATGGAGTTGGGCTCTGTGCGTTCCATTGCCGATTCCAGCCTCCTGATTGGCTGGAATCGGCACACGTGACAGGGCGGAGCTACGATGACGACGCGGTGACCAGCTCTCCGGCACGAGCGGCCCCATTCACCAGCCAGAAGCACGGACTGCGCAAGCGCGTCTAAAAACGCCAGAAGACATCAGAATTAGACGGATCAATGGCGACGGGGACGCTAGCAACGGAGCAGGTAAGTGAATAACTTCTGTATGGCTCATATTTAATGCACGATGTACATTACAAAGTGCATTGATATGGCCATACAGAACTGTATAACCCCATTTGCTGCCGCTAGACAACCCCTTTAAATGTGGAATCTGTTAAATCAAGATTTTACCACTTTGTAAAACCATCATCGCGGAACCTCACAAATGAGTGATGAAAAAGTGTACATTTTACGATGTACAGTAGGCTTGTGTGTTTGATCGACATAGGTAGCTTTGCGCAGCTCGTGTGGATGTAGATGGTGTGAAGGATGAAGTTTGTTGTAGATGCTATGTGAGTGGATTGTCCAAACGTTCTCAACAGGATTGAAATCTGGGCAGTTTCCTGGCCATATACCTAAAAGTTTCAATATTTTGTTCACCAAGCCATTTAGTTATTATTTTTGCCTTGTGACATGGTGCTTCATCATCCTGGAAAAAGCATTGTTCATTACCAAATTGCTCCTGGATCGTTGGGAGAAGTTGCTCTTGGAGGGTGTTTAGATACCATTTTTTATTCATGGTAGTGTTCTTTTACACACAACGATTATTGCTCAAAATTAGCTCAGTAGCCATCTTTTGAGCAATGATCTTTGTGTGTAAATGTGTGCCTATCGTGCACTTACCGTGCACTTTTCGTCTATCACTGACTTCAGGTCCGCATGAAATCCTCGTCCCTCAGGACAATAAGATAAGATGGACCACACGCTGTGTTCTTTGCAGGCAGCGCTGATAACAGCTGATAACATTCATTAACAGCTGTTTGCAGCTGCTATCCCACTGGAAAACAATAGCTATGTATTTAGAGAACAGCCCACCCGCTGTTTTCTAAATCCATGCTATGAAGTACTAAAGGGCTGATTTAGCCCATTAGTACCTATGCAAAATGATCGCTCAAAACTGTCAGTTTCTAACGAATTTTGAGATAAGAAACAACCACATGCATGAATGGTCTTAGAATGCCTTACTGTTAGCATAACACAGGACTAATGGTAGCGCTCACCTTTTGTTCTATTGACGATCATTCTTCCAGATGTCCCAAACAGTCCGAAGGGGGCTTCATCAGAGAATTGTACAGAGATTGTACTGTGAAGGACTGAGGTAGAATTACAAGCACTGAGGTCTCTTCAAAAAACTGATTACCAGGGAACCTCAGAAGCAGACGCCCACCAGTCAGATATTTTTAACCTATCTTAAGGATAGGTGAGCAATATTGGAGTCCCAGAAAACCCTTTAAATCTGTCATACGATAAACTGGAAAGTCTAATAATCTGTCATAGATAGACACACTGCCTTTATCAGTTTTCTTTGTAAATGCCTTGGCAGTCTCTTGTATTGAAAGATTCATCTGCACTCTCAGTCGAATAAGTATTTATGCACTTCACCAAATGGTTTCTTATGACAGTAACATCGGAACCTCCACTAGTACTTGCAGTCACCTTTTTTTCTGTTGCGCACAGAAGAACACTGGTAATCTGCAGCGGGGCCAAATTGACACTTGTCTTTACTTTCCCTATTATATCTTCCCCTTCTTACAGTCTGCCATCCCAGTATGGTTTCTTTCTTGAGAGCAAAGTTCACACATATGCACTGCAGCAGCAAAAAATACGGCTTGTTAAGTTTAGATGCCCTCCCTCAGTTTATGTCTACCACCTCTCTCTCACCAACTTAGAATGCTGCCCGGTGATTGGACTTCTCTTATGCCCCCCAAATGTTACTCATCATTTAGAGCATTAGTCTCTCTTTGCTCCCCTCATGTTCTAGGGCTTGGGTGCGACTACAACCTCTGCACCTGTGTAGTTTTTCCCCTGGTGATGTCCATGTTGAATTTCTCCTCCATCCACAGCACACAGGTGCACGTAAAAAAGCCAGACACACACAAGACATAATGGAGGACAAGAAAAGATGACAGCTAGTGTTGAGCAAACCAAACCAGTAGAATCCTGTTTCGGGTTGAACTTTGTTAAAAGTTTAGTTTGGCCAGAACCCAAACAAAGCTTTTAGCAAACTTCTACACAGAATATGGTTCTACTGGTTCAGTTTACTCATCATTAGTCCTGAACACTAACACTAAGAGCCATGAAAGCCCTGTATAACACTCTCAGAGTGTTATATAGCTTTGAGAGAGAGCTATACTACAATTTTAGAGGTTTTGGTGAACTTTTGCAAAAGTTTGGCGAGCTGACCAAACCAAATTTTTAGAAAGTTCGTTCATCACTAATGACAATACATTGTTATGCTTCATCACATCATATTATACAGATAGTCTCTAGAAGCATTGATTTCAGGGAAAACTAAGGTGGCTCACGGAGGCAGCATAAGACACGTACACTGAGTGCCTATGGGTCCATTAGCACCAACCATTTCTATTCAGAGATCTAGGTAAGCTATGATGACCTTAACAACATCCATATCAGATGTCACCCCATTTAAACATATGACAATAATGCTTACTGGTGATTTTTCTAGCAATTTTTTCCTATGACATTTAAAATTTTATGCCCCTTTTACACAGGACGATTTTCATTTAAACGAGCGAGTGATGTCACCGCTAGTTGATTACGGTCGTGCAGAATGTTTAGATAGGCAGAACAACACTAAGAATCCCTTCTTGCTTAATGCTTCACATTCCTATGTGAAAGACTGAGCGGGGAGTGTTTATAGTAGCGAGAAGTGAGTGAACCAGCAAGGATTTTTATGCAGGTAGAAACTGAGCGACAACCAAAAAGCGAATGAAAAGTGCACGATGGCTTCGCGTTTAGGTGTAACAATTATCACATACTTTCATTCGTTTGAATGAATTTTGAGTGACAATCGTTACATGTAAATCGGCCAGAAGTGTTCTTTTAAATTATGATTATTATTTTACTCCTGGTCAACTTGAATCAGTATTTTTCATTTAAAACCAGAATACTTTATATGTATACATATACTTTTTTGGTTTATTGTCTGAGTGCCACTAAAGGCAACACAAGATCTAAATGAAATCTGGATTTGTTTTGGGGGGTATGTGACCCTGTTTTTCATGTGCATCTGCAAGAAATGTGAGATAAATGCTGATCAAGTTGCTTTTAAATTGTGGCTTTATGTTTCCACCCAATAAGAAGCATTTCCATATGATATCTCCAAATAGTTCTGACAGTGAGGGCCACAGTTGAGTATATTACAATCTGCAGTCTGCCAGCAAATTCTTTTCAATACTTTATCTATTAGAATTCTGTAAGGAGATGAAGGTAAAACAAAATGATATATTAATTTGTACCATATGTCATAGACTTGGCATTGATCTTCTTTAACTGTCTAAGCTAAGAATTTTTGGACATTTATTTTAACCTAAAAATGTTTGTAGTTAACCTCTAATATAAGATAAATGTATGGTCTATGGAAAAATATGTATTTGTTCTTGGGCAATTCACTAATAATTGATTGTCAGTTTATTGGACCATTACCTTGTAATTATCTGTGAATTATTAGAATATACAGTACCTGATTACTTTGTATAAGTATACTTCTTGACAACATTATGAAAGAAGCATATTGCATTTGAAAATCTTTTGTTTCACTCTCTTTACTAGATAAGGACATCTATAAAAGCTCAGGTCAAACATGGATGAATTCATCTACTGAATCTAAGGCCAAGTTCACACCTAGAATAAACTGTTTTTTTCAGTGAACGTTTTGGAAAGTAAGCTTTTCTTATAGCTTGCTCTGTTCATTTTTTATACTGCAGCATGCCCTATCTGACTTTTACAGCTGTACCATAATGCTAGATGTGAACATGGCCGAACACTGTCATCTCAATAGGTCATGATGAGTATGAATCATTGCAGTCTAATGCCTGGTACTAGGAGCCTCTAAGGTTTTTGATGTTGGGTACCTTGGCTTGCATATGGTGATGGCCTACCATAATCCAATGTTTGCGCACTAGTTTAAATATGATGATCAGCATGTATCAACTTGGTGCTCATCTTTGCTTTGTAACATTAATCCCTTAAAGGGGTTGTCTGGCCGTAATAAATTCATGTGAGCACTTCTGTTTGCCCATTACAATGCACTTTGTAATATACATTGTGCACTGTAAATTGGCCAAACAGAAGTTATATACTTACCACAGGGGTGCCCCCTCCCCCCCCCCCCCCCTGTGTTGATCCTCCGGTCGTCCTTGGATACGACAAATCCATCTTTTTTTCTTGTTGGGCCAACTGGCTTGCAGGGGGATGTGCTGGCGGGCATATTAACTTTTTCTACTCCACTTCTGCACTAATCAGCAATTCCGGCAACCTGATTGGTTGTTTGGTGAATGCGTCAACCCAAACAACCAATCAGGTTGCTGGAATTGCTGATTAGGGCAAAAGTGGGGAAGAGAAAGTTACTGCTACTGCTCTGCTGGGAAGTGTAAGGACAGCGGCCATCTTCGATTCATTCAGCATTTCAGTTTCACAGAGAGAAGACAGAGAAGATAAAAGGTAAGTTGAATAATGTTTTTGTTTGTATAATGATGTATGTTCTAATACATTTACTTTACAGGTCATCAGTGGGAAAAAAAGTAACTATGGTCGGCTGGACAACCCATTTAAGGACATGGCCTATATTGACGTAGAGGACCAAACAATTTTTGGTAGATTTTCATCTTCATTTTTCAAAAGCCATAACTTTTTTATATTTCCGTTGACGCGGCCTTATGAGGGCTTGTTTTTTGCATGGCGAACTGTAGTTTTTATCAGTGCCATTTTTGGGTACATAGACTATACTGCAAAACCTTTATTATTTTTGTTATGATCGTAGGGAGTGAAAACGTATCAATTCTGCCATAGATTTTTTTTTAAGCGTTAATTATGCAGCATAAGTGACGCACTACATTTTTTTCTGCGGGCCAGTACAGTTACAACGATACCAAAATTCTTACATTTTTTTTAGGTGTTTCCACTTTTCTGTAATAAAACCCTTTTGTGGAAATCTTTTTTCTGTCATGATCTCGCGCTATCCCTATGACGTAAGGTTACGTAATTTTGTGGGAAGTACCCCACTTCCATGAAATACCCTTACGTCATGGGGAGGGAAGAGGTTAATGTTATATTAATAAATGCCACCTAATTAGACTTTTATTCTAGTCTAAAATTTTCAATGTGTTGAATACAATTCCCTGAAAAAGATTTGTTTCTCGACAGATTTCCTCTAGTTTTGTTCATTTACATTGTCTTCATTTTCTGTCAAACAAAACAGTATTTCAAATATATGTAGGGTGATGACAACAGATATATGGGAACCTTTTAGTGCGGTTGATGGGTATATCAAACAACGCTCTATCAGCATTGGTCCACTGAAAGTCATGTAGCCAGCCATCGGGATTATCTTGTGGTATTTTTATGGCACTTTATGACATCTTCAGTTTGATCTATCTACCAATTCTAATAAAATGTGCACATCCTTGATAAATCTCATCGTTGACTCACTAGTACAGTGTAGTGACTAAGACATTTGATTCTGGTACATATATACTTTATAAATAGGACCCTTTACTTCTAAGTCATTCTACAAGTCATCATTTTGTGATGAACTACAGGATGGTTTATTATTTGATATACGATATTCAACTGAATGTTAATACAAATTCTTTAAAGTGTGTTTTCTAAGACCAGTTCTAAAGTTTAATATCAAGAAGAGCTGGGATACTCCCCATATTTCAGCTGGAACCCCTAGCAATCTAATGTCTATATCTTGTCCCTAAAGAAGGCAGGGAGTAGAGGTTGGATTGCTTACTGGCCAGTCATGTATTCCCTACTCTATTGAAATAGCAACTTTAGGCATTATTCATTTTGACTATTTTCACTGTTGTGACTAAAGTATTGGTTGCATGTAGAAACCATTTTAGGGCTTCATGTTAGAGACCAAAGGAGTATGGCTATGTTTAGTACTATAGTCCACACCAGAGGCGTAGCTATAGAGGGTGCATAGGTAGCCGTTGAAACCAAGGCCCGGAGCCTTACGGGGCCCAAAGGTCTCTCTATTATATAAGAAAACACCAGTATTATAAATGACACATGGATGGTTGAGGTGCCATGCTACACATTTTGCATTGGGGCCCCCTACATTTAGCCTCTGCCTAATTTTTTAAGATTCTAGCAATGCCCCACCTGCTAGTGTTCTATTGATGGACTTCTTAAGAGACCCAACAATGCTGAGGACAATTGTGGAAGGGCTCCATGCAGAACTTTTGCATCTGGGCCCATGAGCCTTTAGCTACGCATCTGGTCCACACCCATATTCACATTTCATAAAGTATTGAAAACAGTGTTTTTTTTTTATAAAGCAAGGAAGGTGGGGCAAGGTCTAGTGACTTCTGTTACTAGAACTGTTCACATAATGACTACTCTATTATAACTTCAGTTTAACCTCAGTTAAGTCTTAAGTTAATTATGAGTTTGAGAATACAGTAAGCCTGAATTTGATGTGTACATAATTTCTGTGCTAATAAATAATGTTATTTATCTGGGTGTATCTTAATAAAATCACGTTTTTCTGCAAACTAGAATATGCGCTTTGTCCACTTGTCCATTTTAGCATGTCTGCTGACTTGGAGAATTCTTTGACTGAAAGGATGTGTGCTCATTTGTCAACTAGAAATAATTTTTTAAATGGGCCTTAACTTAGAGATTTAAACTGATCCTTGTTTGAGGTCCATTTACATGTAACAATTATCGCTTAAACGAACGAAAATGCACAATTATCATTATGTCTAAATGCGAGTGTAGTGGCCCAAAGTTAGTGGGCCCCTCTATAAGTCTTATGTGTTTGTCTCGTGCAATTGTATTGCCAATGCCTTCTATGTAGTGTGCATTTGATGTGTATTGCAGCTCTGCAGCACTAAATGGGTTAATGTCTGGGTTATGTCTGAGAAATGTATTATGTTGTGTGTCATGTGACTGTGTCATATATATTTGTTTGCAAGGATGCAATGTGAGGGAGTCTTGCAAGAGTTTTTGGTAGTCTAGTCTGACGAGATCTGCACGTGATACACACAGACACGGATTGGTCTGTCTGTGGAGAATGGAAGAGGCTGAGTGATTGCCTGATGCTTAGCCCCGGCCCGTGAAAACCCCTGGGATCCTCGGTGCTACTTCTGGTTGCTGAAACAATGGGACCGATTCACAGTGAGTAGAGAAAATGGAAGAAGTGAGTGATTTCATGGTGTAGAGAGATTTGTGCCAGTAAAACGTGATCACACAGATAACTGTGACTGTGGATTGTACGAATGCCCCGAGAGCCTCCACTGCTTCCACACTTCCTTTATACAGAACTGTTGTGTTAAGCTGATATTTTCAAGAAGTTGAGGTAAATGGACATTACCACTCATTTCTTGTTTGCCCATGAAAGTTTTTCCTGTGTATGTGGACTACTTTATTACAGCATCCAGTTTCACCACACAGGACAGAACGGTGGCGTCACGAGTGACAAAAGAGACTGAAGGTAATGTTCAGTTGCTTTTCCCTGTGACCTCCCCTAGCAGTAACTTCTTCGGGTCCCGAGCTGCCCCTTGGGAGGAGATGTTAGAGTACATGACAAGTACTTTATCTACTCTGCTATCTCCTCAGGTGTGGGCCTGCTTCTCGGACGCAGCACAAGCCATTGTGCACTTTTTGTGCTCTTTCTGTGACTCAATTTCAGCCAACATAAAAATCATTGGCGGCTCGCTCACTTCTCGTTACATTTAAGCACTGCCAGCTCAGTGTTTCACATAGGAATGCGAAGGACTGAATGAGAAATGAATAATTCTCAATGATGATCTGCCTGTCTAAGCATTCTGCACAAGGGCAAACAACTTTCAACAAATTAGTAGTTACGTCACTCGCTTGTGTGCTTGTTGAAACGAGAGTCATCCCGTGTAAAAGTGCCATAAGAATAAAGGGATCTTCCCAGTTGAAGGTCATGATTCCTATGCTTGAATGATGAAGGATTAGTAGTTGTTGGAAATGTGACCTTTTACAGTAAACATATTTGAAAAGAGTTGATTTGAAACATTCACACTTTTGAGTCGTAAAACTTCAAAAGAAAATGTTAAAATCCTGATTCTATCATACACTGAGAATCAGAAAAGTCACCCATCTCTAGAGCAAGGCCATCTCTTTGCTTAGCAGTTAAGCAAGAAAGAAAGGGTTAAAAACTATTTGATTCTTATAAGATCACAAAAAATACTAACACACAACAGCTGCTAAACCTTGGTACAAATGGATATAATATGCATGATTATTATGGTTAAAAGAAAAGGCCAGCTGATATTTAGGAATGCTTTAGATATATATGATGGAAAAACGTATAAACTTTTATAAAAGACAGTGGCAACTCAATTTAGCTAATGTTAATTTTAAGCACATGGCATTCTCATTTCATGTTCTCCTCACGTCAGGGACTCTTGCAATCTGAAATGGAGTGTGGCCAGTGCAAGAGAGAAAACAATAGTCATCAGTAAGATGAGATCCAGGTGGCTGCCTTAGTTGTGGTTGTCTTGACAGTGAAGGCGTTAAGAGACATGCTGGGCTATTTTAATGTATGGTTTACCAAAATGTTGGCTCCTTGGTAAACTTTTGGACAGGAATGTACTAAACAATGTAAAGTTGGTTTGAATTAATACAATAGATGCATCAAAACATAATACACTTGGATTTACTTCTAGATGTACAGTATCTATAGGTGCTGTGATTAAACTTATCAGCCTTAGATGATCTACTAGAGTCATTAGTGCATGACTGAACTTACATATTCATTACTACAGTTACTATTAGGCCTTCACACGCTGATTTTATTAAATGCCTCGGTTTTTGTGCCAGTTTAATGCAGCTTTTTGAGCCAAAGCCAGAAGTGGATTCAAAGGGTATGAGACATATAATGGAAGGACTCCTTCCTACTGGATCCAATGCTGATTCCTGATCAAAATGCTGCATCAAAAACTGCAGTGGCTTTTTTTTGCCAAAAAATGTTATGTGTGTAAGCATCCTTACATGTCATTCTTTCTGTTTGACCTGTGAGGGCCATATCAGGTCCATCTTACAGATCAGTCCAAGCTTTAGTGAAACCTTTTTCTGTGGTTAAAAGATGAATGGTGGCTATTTTAATTCCCAGATTACTTAGGTTCTGTTATTAACTAATGTATCTCAGTTACCCATGTTAATTCTTCAAAGTTGAAGTAAAAATGTAGACCTCTCACTTATTATCAATGAAAATTATAAGATATTTGAATGAGGTTATTCTCCCTTGACAAAAATGGCAATTGAGTGACTAGCTCATGGTCTTGAGCACCCAACCTGTAGAGCTAAATGGTGCGTGATGGCCACTATTTGACAAGAATATACTAGCAAAAAGCAGACAGCACCCAAGCTATGCAAAATATTGATAAAAACCTGTAAACAGGACTCACCTGGTGTAGAGACAATACCCAGCTGGGGGCGTCACAACACTGTATAGATCCTGGTAGGCCTAGGAAACAAGATAGATCTACAGTCACCCATTCACTTGGGACATCCACTTCAGGATGGCACTAGCTCATCCCCAGTGCTAAAACAGTCTTAGGCCAATTGAATATAGGAAAATAAAAAACAACAGGCAGCACTCAATTGCAATTGTACACAGTGGTAACTAATCCGCTTACTAGATAGAAGGTGTGTAGTGGCAACACTATCTCATCCCCTTTAATCCAGATTGCTCACACTAGAAACCACAATCCCAGGAATAGGAACGCCAAGCAGCTTGGATGTAGTCATCGGATGGAGTTTATTGACAGGTTTAAGAGATATCACAGGATTGTAGCAACACGTTTCACAGGTACCTCACCCCTCCTTTCTCAAGCACACATAGCTTGAACATGTTCTAGAGAAACCCTTTATAAAGGAATAAAACTTACATGCATTGGAGGCAGCTGTGTTCAATTGCAGTAATCGTGCATTCCGACAGCCGAAAATGTCTGCTTGCCACTCAACGGAAATGATGACAACTTCTGGCCATGCCTCCATGAAAGCAATCAGCTGAAGTTGTGTGAACAGAGTCATTGACCAGAACTGTGTCAGACTCCATTGTAGAACGTATTTTTGATTAAAGGCAGCGATCAAAATATGCAATAATAAAACGCACATTTGATTGAGGAAACAGACAGCCACATATAGAAAGTATATGAATTCAAGAAAATCACTGACAGTGGTCATACTTACTGATATAGTGATATAAAATACAAGGGCCGGTGTAGAACCAGATCCCTCAGCATGCGGACAGACAAATTACAATAGGAGAGAGTATTGCACAGGTGCAAAATACTGATAAACAACCACTCATATACATGTTTTCCTGAAAATAAGATATACACTGAAAATAAGCCCTAGCATGATTTTTCAGAATTTTTGAGGATGCAGAATGATTTTTCTGTATTTTTGAGGATGCTTGAACTGTAAGCCCTACTCCAAAATTAGGTCCTACTTACAGTCAATAAAAAAGTCAAGTTAAATAGTGTCTAGGTAGCTATATATGTAAAAAAGTAAAATGTTTTGGAGTAAAAATCAATATAAGACCCTATCTTATTTTCAGGGAAACAGGGTACATATGAAGTGGAGCACCTACCACATATTGAGGGGACAGTACACTGTAAGAACCATATTAAAAATGCTAAAAATGTTTAAGACAGGTAATAAAAATAAAATCAATAAAATAATATGCAAACAAGCAACCTATTAATCACGCTATAATAGTTGGGCGGGGTGCCCTGCACCTTAAAAAGTGAACCAAGTATGGCTGCCTGCATGCTGAGGTGGTGCACATGTTTGCCCTTCCTTGTTAGTTAGTATATGGCTGTTTTCAGTGATTGTTTGTTTTTATATTTCCCTGTCTGTCATACATTAGATCTTTCTTACTTAAGCATACCTGTATCATACAGTAGCTTCAAAAGGCATACATTACCATTTTCTCAGCTTTTAGGAAGGTTAACCAATAGAGATGAGCGAACGTACTCGTCCGAGCTTGATACTCGTTCGAGTATTAGCGTGTTCGAGATGCTCGTTACTCGTAATGAGTACCACGCGATGTTCGGGTTACTTTCACTTTCATCTCTGAGACGTTAGCGTGCTTTTCTGGCCAATAGAAAGACAGGGAAGGCATTACAACTTCCCTCTGCGACGTTCAAGCCCTATACCACCCCCCTGCAGTGAGTGGCTGGCGAGATCAGGTGTCACCCGAGTATATAAATCAGCCCCTCCCGCGGCTCGCCACAGATGCATTCTGACATAGATCAGGGAAAGTGCTGCTGGTGCCGGAGCTGCTATAGGGAGAGCGTTAGGAGTATTTTAGGCTTCAAGAACCCCAACGGTCCTTCTTAGGGCCACATCTAACCGTGTGCAGTAGTGTGGAGGCTGCTTTTTGCAGTGTTGCACTTTTTTTTTTTTTTGTATATCGGCCGTGCAGAGCATTGCGCCCTGCAGTAATTATACATAGTCCAGGGCCAGTAGTGGTGGTGAGGCAGGGACAGAAGACATATTTATTGAATATAGGCAGTGGGCCTTTCCCAAAACATTTGGGAAAAAAAATCTATTTGGGCTGCCTGTGACTGTCCTCAGTGTACTTGGTCTGTGCTGGGGGTAGTTGTCCTAATTCATACGCAGCCAGCTAAGTGTTACAGCAGGCTTACACAAAATTATTTCCTGGCTCTGTGTTGGCTGTTACATCACCGCTGTATTCCAGTCCACAGTCCAACAGTCTGCAGTTATTTTACATACTCCAGGGCCAGTAGTGGTGAGGCAGGGACAGAAGACATATTTATTGAATATAGGCAGTGGGCCTTTCCTAAAACATTTGGGAAAAAAAATCTATTTGGGCTGCCTGTGACTGTCCTCAGTGTACTGGGTCTGTGCTGGGGGTAGTTGTCCTCCTAATTCATACGCAGCCAGCTAAGTGTTACAGCAGGCTTGCGCAAAATCATTTCCTGGCTCTGCTGTGCGTTCCGTAAGCGAAGTCAGCCTCCAACCACAGGCCAATAAGAAGCACATTTAATTACAGCGTTCTGTTTCTGCACTACTGGTAATACACCATGCTGAGGGGTAGGGGTAGGCCTAGAGGACGTGGACGCGGGCGAGGATGCGGAGGCCCAAGTCAGGGTGTGGGCACAGGCCGAGCTCCTGATCCAGGTGTATCGCAGCCGACTGCTGCGGGATTAAAAGAGAGGCACGTTTCTGGCGTCCCCACATTAATCTCACAATTAATGGGTCCACGCAGTAGACCTTTATTAGAAAATGAGCAGTGTGAGCAGGTCCTGTCGTGGATGGCAGAAAGTGCATCCAGCAATCTATTGAACACCCAGAGTTCTGCGCCGTCCACTGCTGCAACTCTGAATCCTCTGGCTGCTGCTCCTCCTTCCTCCCAGCCTCCTCACTCCATGAAAATGACACATTCTGAGGAGCAGGCAGACTCCCAGGAACTGTTCCCGGGCCCATGCCCAGAATGGGCAGCAAGGGTTCCGAATCCTCTCCCACTGGAGGAGTTTGTCGTGACCGATGCCCAACCTTTTGAAAGTTCCCGGGGTCCGGGGGATGAGGCTGGGGACTTCCGGCAACTGTCTCAAGACCTTTCAGTGGGTGAGGAGGACGATGACGATGAGACACAGTTGTCTATCAGTGAGGTAGTAGTAAGGGCAGTAAGTCCGAGGGAGGAGCGCACAGAGGATTCGGAGGAAGAGCAGCAGGATGATGAGGTGACTGACCCCACCTGGTTTGCTATGCCTACTGAGGACAGGTCTTCAGAGGGGGAGGCAAGGGCAGCAGCAGGGCAGGTTGCAAGAGGCAGTGCGGTGTCCAGGGGTAGAGGCAGGGCCAGACCGAATAATCCACCAACTGTTTCCCAAAGCGCCCCCTCGCACCATGCCACCCTGCAGAGGCCGAGGTGCTCAAAGGTCTGGCAGTTTTTCACTGAGAGTGCAGACGACCGACGAACAGTGGTGTGCAACCTGTGTCACGCCAAGATCAGCCGGGGAGCCACCACCAACAGCCTCATCACTACCAGCATGCGCTGACATATGATGGCCAAGCACCCCACAAGGTGGGACGAAGGCCGTTCAGCGCCTCCGGTTTGCACCGCTGCCTCTCCCCCTGTGCCCCAACCTGCCACTGAGATCCAACCCCCCTCTCAGGGCACAGGCACTACCGTCTCCTGGCCTGCACCCACACCCTCACCTCCGCTGTCCTCGGCCCCATCCACCAATGTCTGTCAGCGCACCGCCCAGCCGTCGCTAGCACAAGTGTTGGAGCGCAAGCGCAAGTACCTCGCCACGCACCCGCACGCTCAAGCGTTAAACGTGCACATAGCCAAATTTATCAGCCTGGAGATGCTGCCATATAGGGTTGTGGAAACGGAGGCTTTCAAAAGTATGATGGCGGCGGCGGCCCCGCGCTACTTAGTTCCCAGTCGCCACTACTTTTCCCGATGTGCCGTCCCAGCCCTGCATGACCACGTTTCCCGCAACATTGTACACGCTCTCACCAACGCGGTTACTGCCAAGGTCCACTTAACAACGGACACGTGGACAAGCACAGGCGGGCAGGGCCACTATATCTCCCTGACGGCACATTGGGTGAATTTAGTGGAGGCTGGGACAGAGTCGGAGGCTGGGACAGAGTCAGAGCCTGGGACCGCTCACGTCCTTCCCACCCCCAGAATTACGGGCCCCAGCTCGGTGGTGGTATCTGCGGCGGTGTATGCTTCCTCCACTAAACCACCCTCCTCCTCCTCCTACGCAACCTCTGTCTCGCAATCAAGATGTGTCAGCAGCAGCACGTCGCCAGCAGTCGGTGTCGCGCGGCACGGCAGCACAGCGGTGGGCAAGCATCAGCAGGCCATGCTGAAACTACTCAGCTTAGGAGAGAAGAGGCACACGGCCCACGAACTGCTGCAGGGTCTGACAGAGCAGACCGACCGCTGGCTTGCGCCGATGAGCCTCCAACCGGGCATGGTCGTGTGTGACAACGGCCGTAACCTGGTGTCTGCAGCTCGGCAGCCTCACGCACGTGCCATGCCTGGCCCACGTCTTTAATTTGGTGGTTCAGCGCTTTCTGAAAAGCTACCCACGCTTGTCATACCTGCTCGGAAAGGTGCGCCGGCTCTGCGCACATTTCCGCAAGCCCCACACGGACGCTGCCACCCTCTGCACCCTGCAACATCGGTTTAATCTGCCAGTGCACCGACTGCTGTGTGACGTGCCCACACGGTGGAACTCTACGCTTCACATGTTGGCCAGGCTCTATGAGCAGCGTAGAGCTATAGTGGAATACCAACTCCAACATGGGCGGCGCAGTGGGAGTCAGCCTCCTCAATTCTTTACAGAAGAGTGGGCCTGGTTGGCAGACATCTGCCAGGTCCTTGGAAACTTTGAGGAGTCTACCCAGATGGTGAGCGGCGATGCTGCAATCATTAGCGTCACCATTCCTCTGCTATGCCTCTTGAGAAGTTCCCTGCAAAGCATAAAGGCAGACGCTTTGCGCTCGGAAACAGAGCCGGGGGAAGACAGTATGTCGCTGGATAGTCAGAGCACCCTCCTGTCTATATCTCAGCGCGTTGAGGAGGAGGAGGAGGAGGGGGAGGAGGATGAGGAGGAGGGGGAAGAGACAGCTTGGCCCACTGCTGAGGGTACCCATGCTGCTTGTCTGTCATCGTTTTAGCGTGTATGGCCTGAGGAGGAGGAGGATCCTGAAAGTGATCTTCCTAGTGAGGACAGCCATGTGTTGCGTACAGGTACCCTGGCACACATGGCTGACTTCATGTTAGGATGCCTTTCTCGTGACCCTCGCGTTACACGCATTCTGGCCACTACAGATTACTGGGTGTACACACTGCTCGACCCACGGTATAAGGAGAACCTTTCCACTCTCATACCCGAAGAGGAAAGGGGTTCGAGAGTGATGGTATACCACAGGACCCTGGCGGACAAACTGATGGTAAAATTCCCATCCGACAGCGCTAGTGGCCGAAGGCGCAGTTCCGAGGGCCAGGTAGCAGGGGAGGCGCAGAGATCAGGCAGCATGTACAGCACAGGCAGGGGAACACTCTCTAAGGCCTTTGACAGCTTTCTGGCTCCCCAGCAAGACTGTGTCACCGCTCCCCAGTCAAGGCTGAGGCGGCGGGAGCACTGTAAAAGAATGGTGAGGGAGTACGTAGCCGATCGCACGACCATCCTCCGTGACTCCTCTGCCCCCTACAACTACTGGGTGTTGAAGCTGGACACGTGGCCTGAACTCGCGCTGTATGCCCTGGAGGTGCTTGCTTGTCCTGCGGCTAGCGTCTTGTCAGAGAGGGTGTTTAGTGCAGCTGGGGGAATCATCACAGATAGGCGTACCCGCCTGTCAACCGACAGTGCCGACAGGCTTACACTCATCAAGATGAACAAAGCCTGGATTTCCCCAGACTTCTCTTCTCCACCAGCGGACAGCAGCGATACCTAAGCAATACGTAGGCTGCACCCGCGGATGGAAGCATTGTTCTCTATCACCATCAAAAACGTGGACCTTTTAGCTTCATCAATCTGTGTATAATATTCATCCTCCTCCTCCTGCTCCTCCTCCTGAAACCTGACGTAATCACGCCGAACGGGCAATTTTTCTTAGGCCCACAAGGCTCAGTCATATAATTTTTGTAAACAATTTTTATACGTTTCAATGCTCATTAAAGCGTTGAAACTTTCACCTGAACCAATTTTTATTTTAACTCCGCTGCCTCCAGGCCTAGTTACAAATTAAGCCACATTAACCAAAGCGATTAATGGGTTTCACCTGCCCTCTTGGCTGGGCATGGGCAATTTTTCTGAGGTACATTAGTACTGTTGGTACACCAATTTTTTTGGGTCCTCGCCTACAGTGTAATCCAATTAATTTTTTGCCCACCTGCATTACAGCTGACGTTACATCAGCTGTGCTGGGCACTGCAATGGGATATATTCATGTACCGCCGGTGGGTTCCAGGGAGCCACCCATGCTGTCGGTCCACACGGAGTTGTAACTACATGTGTCCACTTCTAAAGAACCCCAGTCTGACTGGGCCATGCAGTTTGGGCCGAAGCGCACCTGCATTTAATCTGACGTTAGCTCTGCTGTCCAGGGCACTGCAATGGGATACATTTATGTACAGCGGGTGGGTTCCAGGGAGCCACCCATGCTGTGGGTGCACACGGAATTCCCATTGCGGAGTTGGGGATTCCCAGTTGTACCTGTCTGTGACTATTTATAAAAAACCGCGGTCTGACTGGGGCATGCAGACACCTTGACAGAATGAATACTGTGTGGCACATAGGTTCCCCATTGCTATGCCCCCGTGTGCAGCTCCGGATGGCGGTGGCACAGGATTATATTTCTCATTGCTTCTGTACAGCATTGTGGGCTATCGTCCCGCCCCTTTTAAAGAGGGTCGCTGCCTAGCCGTGCCAACCCTCTGCAGTGTGTGCCTGCGGTTCCTCCTCATGGCAGACGCACTTATAAATAGACATGAGTGTGGCGTGGCATGAGGGCAGCTGAAAGCTGCGCAGGGACAATTTGGTGTGCGCTGTGGACACTGGGTCGTGCAGGGGGGGTTGGGCAGCATGTAACCCAGGAGAAGTGGCAGCGGAGAGTCATGCAGGCAGTGATTGTGCTTTGTTGGAGGTAGTGTGGTGCTTAGCTAAGGTATGCATTGCTAATGAGGGCTTTTCAGAAGTAAAAATTGTTGGGAGGGGGGGGGGCACTCTTGCCGCTATTGTGGCTTAATAGTGGGACCTGGGAACTTGAGATGCAGCCCAACATGTAGCCCCTCGCCTGCCCTATCCGTTGCTGTGTCGTTCCCATCACTTTCTTGAATTGCCCAGATTTTCACAAATGAAAACCTTAGCAAGCATCGGCGATATACAAAAATGCTCGGGTCGCCCATTGACTTCAATGGGGTTCGTTACTCGAAACGAACCCTCGAGCATCGCGAAAATTTCGTCCCGAGTAACGAGCACCCGAGCATTTTGGTGCTCGCTCATCTCTATTAACCAATAGTGTATCTCTAAAGGCCCATCGAGGCCTCGGTCACACGGGCGTTTTTTTCCGCGATTTGCGGATCACATTACGGATGCGCATCCGCAAATTGCGTGACCGGGGCCAAAAAAAATTTTTGAGCGCTAACACTGCCCTTTCACAGCAATATGATATTATCAGATTATCACCAATAAACAGCTCCAAGCCAGTAAGCTCCTCCCCTTTTTAGCCCATACACATTCTACACTAACTTAGTGACAATGCATTGAAACTATGATGTCACAAAGGAATTGTGACATCATAATGCAATACTAACCAATATATTCCATGACACAGTGAACAGCAGTTCAAACAGCAGAGGAGGAACCTGAAGAACATTGCAGAGCAGCTAATTCAAAGGAAGATCGCCCAACAGCCAGAAGGAGATTGCCCAACAGCTAGAAGGAGATCGCCCAACGGCTAGAAGGAGATCTTCCACCAACTAGAAGGAGATGACCCGACAACTAGAAGGAGATCGCCCAACGGCTAGGACGAGATTGCCCAACAGCCAGAAGGACATTGCCCAACAGCCAGAAGGAGATCGCCCAACAGCCAGAAGGAGATCACCCAACAGCTAGAAGGAGATTGCCCAACAGCTAGAAGGAGATCGCCCAACAGCTAGAAGGAGATCGCCCAACAGCTAGAAGGAGATTGCCCAACAGCTAGAAGGAGATCACCCAACGGCTAATCCACTGGAGAAGGACTTACTTCTGAGATGAGAAGATAACATTCCCGGTAAAGAGACCCTCAAGTTAGACTGAGGCTCTTCGCCCTTGTACTTTTACTTTCTTAGTAAAATCCATTGACACTTGATTTAACGCGACTCACTCTTTTATTCACTCACTGACTCGCCACTCATTTTTTAACTTCCCACTATCATATAAACTTGAAATTTGGCAGAAGCATTGTTTAGTCCTAAATAGGAAAAGTAAAAGGGCCACAACTCAATTATTCAATGTTAAGGTCAAAAGTAAGTACACTCCCTTATGTTGTAGCTAATCTAATTTTCTGACTTCCCAATGATGTTGTACAAGCGTGAAATTTGGCACAACTTTTCTTTAGGTTGTAAATAAGAAAAGTAAAGGGGTCACAACTTGACTATTCAATGCTAAGTGCAAAAGTAAGTGAACCCCTAATGTTATTTAACTTCCCGCTGTTGTACAAGCATTTGAATTTGGCACAAGAAGTCCTATATAGGAGCTTGATTATGCAATTCTAAGTTCAAAAGTAATTGACCCCCCTATGTTATATAACTTCCTGGTATTGTACAAGCGTGAACTTTGGCAGGAGCATTCTTTACATCCTATACAGGAAAAGCAAAGGGGTCACAACTTGATTATTCAATGCTAAGTGCAAAAGTAAGTGACCCCCTATGTTATATAACTTTCTTGTCAGGGAACTGGGGTCCGGGCAGGTTGAAGTCCCTGAAACTACCCGCAACCCCTGTCCCTACCTACTGAGGGACAAACAAACACAAAGGCAGGTCAGGCAATCTGGGTCAGCAACAGGAAGGAACGCAGTACAAGGGGTCAGCCGAAGTCGAAGTCAAGTTCGAGGCAAGCAAGTCAGAACCAGGGCAACAATCCAAATAACGCGGGTGTAGCTGGAGACCAAACATACACTACCAAAGGTCAGAGGAATCTGAGCAGTTTAAATGCTGTTAGAACTCTTGCCCCAGCAGCTGATTAGGGTGGAGAGCCTGACAGCAGCAGGACCCAATGAAGGACGCTGAAAGGAACAGCCGCCAGCACCTGTAGAGGCATTACACGCTTGACAGGGTGTCATGGCAACGGGGACGCAGCGTGGGACTGCACCCGCCGCGTCCCCAGCAACCCGGCTACCCAGGCGCTGCTTCCTGCACACAGGTGCGTGCGTACGGAGCCGGTGTCCGGGGTCCCGGTGGGGTGGGGAGATCACAAGGACCGGGACTCTCCTGTGCCACCCCCCAGTAGCCCGGGTAATTGGACCAGCGGTGTGGGCACGGAGACCCCGAAAGCCACCGGTCCTGACATTCCTGGTATCATACAAGCATAAAATACAAGGTCCTAAATACGAAAGGTAAAGGGGTCACAACTTGATTAGCAAAAGTAAGTGACCCCCTATGTTATAATCATTCAGTCGTCATTAGAAACGGGCCAGAGCAGTGCAGCGCTGTAAAGCGCATTGAATTCAATGGAGCTAGCAATACAGCCGGCTCCATTGAAAGCAATGGGCTGCGGGCGATCTCAGGATGAATTTTTGGGAAGGGCTTAAAAATATAAGCCCTTCCCTGAAAATCATCCAAAACTGTGTAAAAAGTAAAAAAAAAATATACTCACCTTGTCTCAGCAGACGGAGTTCAGTCGCGGCTGGCCGGCAGTTCTCCTGAACTCCTGTGAGTAGTATTCAGCAGCCAGGGATTTAAAATCCCCGCCTGCTGAATGAGCTGCCTCTGATTGGTCACAGCCCTCACCAATCAGAGGCAGCTCTCAATCACCCATTCATGAATTCATGAATGGGTGAGTGAGTGCTGCCTCTGATTGGCTCAGTGCAGGGACCAATCAGGGGCAGCTCTCAGCTCTCAGAGGCTGCTGAATACTACTCACAGCAGTTCAGGAGAACTGCCGGCTGGCCACAGCTGAACTCAGTCTGCCGGGACAAGGTGAGTATATATTTTTTTTTAACTTTTTACACAGTTTTGGATGATTTTCAGGGAAGGGCTTATATTTTTAAGCCCTTCCTGAAAATTCATCCTGCGATCGCTGGCAGCCCATTGCTTTCAATGGTGTAAGGCAAAGACCAGGCAGCATCAGATGAATTTTCAAAACAACTTCAAAATCTTTATTCCTCCATGAAAGGAAAACCTGCGACGTTTCGGCCACTATCGTGGCCTTTCTCAAGCATGGTTAACCAATACATACTGACACATATAAATACATCCACTATACAATGACAAACACAATTCAGGTGTGGACAAACCAACCCACCATTTAACCCCACGAGTGCATATACATACCTCACAATGTTGTGGACTATTAAATCGAATTGATACTATTATATTCTAATATAAACTTAAACTATTGAACACTCTAACTTCATGATCATGTGCGATATTATTGTATTAATTAACCATCTGTGCCTGGTGAGAGAGAGGCAGTATAATAAGTATGCGCTGTTATGACATTTACAACCTGGCAGTTGATCTGGATTAATATCCTGATTTTGCTGTATTTCTAGAAAAGCAAATAATAACATGATTCTACAATTAAGGTTTAATACTTAAAGAAAGCTTAGTTCTAGATTGATTATTATAAACATGGACATGAGTATATATCAAGGGGTTAAATAGTGTACATCATCAATCATTTTGTGGCACATGTGATTATGTAGGTCACTAGTTATACAATGTGACTTGTATGATCACATTCACATCCCCTTATTTGGATGGAGGAGCCCAGTGTAAGAATAATGAAGATAGGGCTCGGTGCGTGATGACGTCCATGATGACGTGCACGTGCTGACGCCGGGGGTCACGTGAGTTGACGGCTGGTCTGACTGTGGATGGAGGGATGGAGGGATCCCGGTCTTTGCTGGCAGCTTGTGGGCGGCCGTTGCAAGTGTGGGGCTCGCTGCGTGGTGACGTGTGTAACGTCTGACACGTGACGACGCTGGTTGTCACATGATTGGGCTGTTTGATCCGAATATGCATATGCACGTGATGACCTACGTCACTATGTGAGCGCTATGTTGCGCTTGATTGTGACGTTATGGGGGATCGATAAGAACACGCCCACTGATTAAATGGAATTACTAGACACGCATAGCTTCCAGCATAATATGTATAACGCCAATGATGGTCTCATAATTGCAGCCAAGTTGCTTAATAGCGAGTAAGGAATTGGTGCTTTTTCATTATCAAGGAGGTTGACTTGCATACCACCTGATGCCTTATACTAGGTATCGATTGTATGTTTCAACCCCCTTTTAACCTGTGCATGACTCTGGGATGTCTCCACATGGATTTGGAATAGTCCACAACATTGTGAGGTATGTATATGCACTCGTGGGGTTAAATGGTGGGTTGGTTTGTCCACACCTGAATTATGTTTGTCATTGTATAGTGGATGTATTTATATGTGTCATGGGGCAACTATCAGATTAACCCTACCTATACCTAGATAGCTAGCCATAGTACAGAGCAGTAGAGGTTTGCCCCATGTGGGCATCTCATAGGCTATATTGAGCCATTTTTGGTGTCCATTTCTCATGACCAGTTCTGTTTCTGAAACCAATTTTGGTTCCTGATGAGTCATCATCATGCTTGAGAAAGGCCACGATAGTGGCCGAAACATCGCAGATTTTGAAGTTGTTTTGAAAATTCATCTGATGATGCCTGGTCTTTGCCTTACACTTCTGATGACTACTGGGTCGTGATCCGGACCAAGCTGGGCTGCTGCATCCACCTGCTCCTCGCTGCATTTGCATTTGCGGCAGAACGACTGAGACTTGTTCTGAGAGAATCCATGTGAGTGCTGCTGTTGGCTTTACTATCCATTGCTTTCAATGGAGCCGTCTGTATTGCCGGCTCCATTGAATTCAATGGGCAAACATCATTCTTCTCTGCCACAGCTGTTACAGCTGTGGCAGAGGAGAATGATTTGTCTAGTATATGTTCTCAATGGGGCCGGCGCTGCTGCCGCCGGCCCCATTGAGCGCATATAGAGAAGAACAAGAATCGCAGATAGGTGCGATCTGCGATTTCTGTTCTATAATTAATCGGACAAGCGCATAAAAAGCGCTCATGTGTCCGATACCATTGCAAAGCAATGGTTCTATAAAATCACAGATCGCATGCGCATGCGCAAACCGCGCGAAAAAACGCCCGTTTGACCGAGGTCTTAGACACAATGATTATCATTCAAAATTTGCTCAAAAGCCGTCTTTTGAGTGAGAATTCTTGTGTCTATATCTCAGTGGGCAGTGCTAATAGTATTTTTTCAGCTGATATCCCACTGGCAGTTCTCAGCAGGACACCAACTGAAAGCCCTGAAAACAAAGCAGCTGTTTGCATATACAAAACAGCTGCATTGTTCTTGGAGCTATTCTACTCTGCCTGTATTAACTCTTTAGTAGCTAATTAGATACTTAGAGTTATGCAAAGATGATTGCTCAAAACTGTCACTCAAACTGTCATTTGAGCGAATTTTGAGCAATCATTGTTCCGTGTAAATGAGCCTTTAGGTTTAGATAATCACACATACTAAAGTATTCTATTGTATGTATAATTTGGATATCCTGACTGATCTGAGATGTTATCGTACAGTTTAAAAAGTATTGCTAGTTGCTACAGTAACCAAAATTACAGTTAAGCTTTGACAATTTAGGTCCATCTGCTTTTAATATGTCATGAATTGGATTGCTTCATTATTCAGGAAATAATAGAGGCAGGCTCCTAAAGTATGGATGTAGCTCAATGAAGAGATGCATCTTCAAAGGATGATGATGGAATTTTTTTAGTGTTTGTCATTCAGAAATTTTCTCAATATTATATTTCAAGTTTGTTTGGCAAAATAGAGACGGTCTGAATTGACTATGTCTTTCACTCAGCTGAACTTCTCTATGATTCTAAATGGGGAAGTATTTTTTTTCCAAGCATTATTTACTAAGGGTGGTCTATTTAAATCACCAGAATACATGTTCCTTACGGCCCTTTTACATGAAACGACCTGTTTGGGGCAGATGCCCGACAGATAGTCCCAATGATAATTGTTCCCGTGCTTTTACACAGGAGCGATCATAGTTAGTGAATGGAGGTGGAGTGAGTCGGGAATCGTTCAGGCCTCCATTCACAGTAAACAGGCAGTCGTTAATAAATGAAAGATCGGTCACTCAATTGGGCATGCACTTACACTAAACGATAATTGTTCAGATTCCTAAGGGCCCTTAGAAATCTTCCAGCATTTCTTGATGGCTAAAACAGACTTTCCTTTCTAAAAAAAAAAACAAAATTGTCAGCGGTTTATGGCATGAAATATTAAATATGCATATATTAACCTTTTAAATCCCCTGCCTCTCCAGTGTCAACAATCCCATGCTCCTCTGCTGGTCTTTGCTTACATAAGTCCAGCGATGACATGTAAATTAAGGCTTTACCGCTGTGGCTAGTGATGATAATCCATAAGGGGAAACCTCATTTTTTTTGCATTTAAAGCTTAACTAAACCTTTGGTTGACCTTTCCAGAATAAGCTGTCATGTGTGTGTACATGTGAATTCACAGCATTTCTGGTCATTGTATGACTTGCATCTTTCAATGTTTAGCAGCTTTAGGCCTCCTTCCCACGGACGGATTTTTGACGCCTAATACGTGGCGGAAATCCGCCGTGTTGCCCGCAGCTATTAGGTTCTGTTGAACCTAATAGCTCAATGCTTACAGTGCGGAATTCCACCGCGGAATTCCGCACCGTAAAATCTCCCGTCCTCACACGCGGCATACTCTGTTTTCCGCAGGTGTACGCGCAGAAGGCTTCCATTGCACAGCCGTGAAATCGCCTCTCTGCCTACCACCGCCACGTCATATGACGCGGCCGGTGCGTCATATGACACGGCCGGCCACATCATGTGACGTGGCCGGCGTGTCACATGACGCTGCGGCGCGTCACGCCGAAGCGTCATGCGGGAGCGAGGGCGCCGGATCCGCAGGTAAGTTTGGGGTCTCTGGGGGGGCACCGTGATTGGCTCCACCGCGGAATTCACGCGGCGGAGCCCGTCACGGCCATGTGCAGCCGGCCTTACAAGTTTTAAATTTCTGTAGACTCTAATTGTCACTCTTCCCTGAATTGGGCTCCAGGAGACTAATTGACATGATGACTCCATACACTGCACATATAAGGGAGCAGGATCTCTTCTTCTCTATATGTGTGTAGCACACCCTCAGAAGTAGCAGCAACACGTAACACATTATACAGCAGTGCTGTACAGTATAGATGTGAATCTGGCACTGGGGTGAAATAAAACACATACTAGAAGCTGCAGGATTATCTCTGTGCCTGTCTACCTCTGTCTCCGAGCAGCAGCTTTCTCCTCTTCCCACTTCTGCCCATAAACTTCTATGGTATATAGCTGCCATCTGATCTTTCTGTGCATACTTCTGTGTATGGAGTTTATCAGTACATTAAGCGTGAATGATCAGTACTGGAGGCAGGGGAGAAAAGTGGCTGATAGGTGGAGGAGGAAGTATTTTTCTTACAATCAGGCCTCTTTCACACAACCGCATGTGCTTTTACAGTTGGCTGTACGTGACGTAAAATTGCATGGATGAAGAATTGCTGCGATGTAGTCCCGATTTCTAGTCGCGTCACATCTGCCGTTCACGTGGCCGGCTGCTGCATATTGGCAGAAAAATACGCTGCAGCGCAGAAATTCCTCGTTCATCAGAAATCCTCGGAGTGACTGCTAATGCATAAATAGAGCCAGCTGTCTTATTTTCCCAGTGTTGGACGAAGCTAAACTCCCTCCCCTTCCCTTTTTTCCTGCTTCCATTGAAGACAATGGCAGCTTCAAGCATATCTAGGCAAAAGATAGAGCAAGACCTATCTGTTGGCGTGGCGTATAAAATCAGCGACTGAAAATAGTCGCCGATGTTCTCATTTTCCCAGTGCAATTTTTTTACACGCCCAAATATCGTTCATATAAATGGATACATTGGAATCCAATGCATCACATGGTCGCAATATTTTGATTCCGCTAAATAGCAGCTAATATACTGTCGTGTGAATAAGGCCTCACTTGTATTATTACTAAACATTAAAAATTTTGTATGTCATTAAGGCTAGGTTCGAGGCTCTGTATGGAGCATCTGTGACAGATTCCATCAAATTTGCCAGAAAAAATAGCATAGCATGAAGTGCTGTTTTCTCCAGTAAAATCAGATATACCAGACTCCATTATACGTCAGCAGGGTCCATTGGGCATTGTGTCATATGATGTCATATGATCGATCCAGCTCTCTGACGGAAAAGGCAAATCAAGTGTGAATGCAGATTTGAACCCTCTCTAAGGGTTCCTTCACACGGAGGTATTTTGTAAGCCAAACCAGGAGTGGGTTTAAAATACGGAAGCAATGCAAATCTTTCCATTATGCGTTCTCTCTGTATGTTCCACTTCTGGTTTTCGTAATAAAAATTACACTTGTGTGAAGGAGCCCTAACATGCAAGACTGACTTCACATATGCATTTTTTTTTCGCTAGACGCAAGAGTGGATCTGAAATGAAGGAAAGTATCGAGGAAGGGCTTGTTCTTCTCACTGATGAATGCTTTTCTGTGGTCGGCTGAAAAACATTGTATCAAAAACCACATATGTGAATGAAATTATGACGCTGTATAGAAAAAAAAATAGGTACTTTTATAACTATAAGGATATAGAATGGCGTTTTCATGAAGGCTTTATAAGTAAGATGCAAAATTTGTAATAATTTCTTTTAAAAAATACACACCCAGCAACGACTAGTTCAGAGATACAACATTACTTATACAATAATTATAAGTAAAAGCAAATTTTAAAGTGGCATACTAAATGGATCAAAATGGTGCCAGCTTGGTTAATGGCTTGTTGCTTCGTGGAAGATTAAATAATTAGATGGGAAATAATGGATGCATATATTACTATTTATTAGCATCATTAGTGAGTATGCGAAAAACATGCTTGAGGTAGAGACAACACAGGCAGCAAATGATACAGTATGAAGGGTAATGGCATAATTGTTTTTAAAATGGAAACACCATGTGCTGAACTTGCTTATCTAATATAGAGTTTGGAAATGTGCTTTTTGCAAATATGTGAACTTGCTGCCTTAAATTCCAATTTTAATCTGGTGTCGTATTTGGTAGTCGAGGAAATACCATCCCAAGGAGTGCAGTCTTCTAGTAGTGCTGGGGATTTCTATTTTTTTTTGTAGAAGCTATGATGTTAGTGTATTATACTGACATGTATGTATATAGGGGGAACATAGTATCATAGTACGTAAGGACAAAAAAGACATATGTCTATCCAGTTCAACCTATTACCCCCCAATGTTGATCCAGAGGAAGTAAAAAAAAAATGAGATAGAAGCCAACTTTCCCCGTTTAAAGGAAAATATTCCTTCCTGATTCCAACAGGAGTAATCAAAAATAATGAGAACATTAAGTGAAGGTATTGACCTTATTAAGTATTCAAATGTACATTTTCAGAGGGCATTTCTAAATGAAATCAATAATTTCATAGCATTGTCATGGGCAACTCTCTTCTCCTTGCCAATGAACTTTCTGCCCTCGCTGTATGAGAATGCTAAATGTCGGCTGCAGAGACAAACTCATTCTCAGTCTCTAGCAGCTTTTTCCTTGAGCTCTTATGCCCTCACGATGAAGTTGCCAGGCAGTGTGAATGAATATGTCTTCACAGCTGACATTCATAATTACCATATTGTGTGAAGTGAGATTTCATGCTTCCTTCTGGGTTGTGGCACAAGTGGGGCACTTCTATAGCTTTATATTATGCACAAGCTACTATATAAACCTGACTTTACTATGAAGTGCTAGATCCTCTTTAAGCAAGAGTTGTTAAAGCATACGGAAATACTTAGAAGGGGAATAATCGTTTATTTAGAATCAATGGTATATGAAAAGAAATGTTTGTCTTTGATTCTGAATGCTACACTACTACATGTGATGGCATCAGGAAAATATGTACAGTATGCATAACAAATAAAACAAGAAATCATGTCATTCTTTAAATGGAGTTACTGTTTAAACAAAATGATGTTACTGGTCTGATTTAACCCAATCCTAATTTTTTGGAGAACATGAATAAAACTTTGACATGCAGGGGGTTGGTTCCCATTGGAACCTCTTGAAAAATGGTACTTCAAAATAGTGTACACAAGACCAGTATACAAATGTATCAAAGTTTAACATGATTTTTAGTGAGTTATGATAACTTTGTGTGCCACATTGTATTTACACTTTTAATTGCTTTACAACGGGTATTGTATCACACATCACTGCCAGAGGCCATACTTATGGATATACTGATATAAAGATACACAAGGGCAGTTATACACCACCAGCAAAATACAAACTGCTATCTGGAGGAGCATTACACAAGTGCAAGGTGCTAATGAACAATCACTCACACACCTGCCACATACTGTGGGGGGCTGATTAGTATTATACAAAGGGTGTCAAACCAACTGATTCATGTAGTGCATCATGCAGCCTATTAATGACGCCACATACAACTCAGCCCAGGGGGTTGTCCTGCACCTCACAAGTGAACTACGCTAGCACTGAGACCTTGGGCTCCCCCAACAACCAAAAGTAGACTGCATATTGCAAAAATAGTCATAGCAATACAAAAAAAACAATTAATTGCTAGACAAGCTGTCTTTTGTATTATTAGAAATGTCTCTTATAACATACCAGCTGATAAACCCGGCTTCGGACAAGTTAATTTGGTAGAGGTGTTTACCTGTTGTTCGCATGGAAAATGTTATGAAGTTGTGGTTACATTAGAGGAATAAAATATGTATACACATATAGGAGCATTAGATTCTCCTCAGACTGCGTGTACTGATTTCCCTCTGCAGAATACACCACCCCTCCCACTCTCCTCACTTTTTACCCTTAAAGATAACATCCTTTTTTATTCAAATTTATTCCCAGACTGGAGGTTGCAGCCCCTTCTTAGCCCTAAAGGCATGTTCCAAGCGTGCAGTTCATGGGCGCTTTCTTCTGCTCAGTAAATACACACAGAGGTGACTTAGATTCTTTTCAGTATATACACATCGAGGAGCGTTAGATTGTCCTCAGTATATAAACGCAGAGATGAGGAAGATTCTTCTCAGTATGCAAATCCTTTCCTTAGGCTTTAAGGTTTCTGGAAAAAGAACTATCATATATCACAGATTTTTTCACACCTAGAATTGATTATTGAAGTTCCGACCCCTTTACTTTTTCTATTTAGGATGTAAAGAATGGACATGGCAAATTTCATGTTTCTGAAGTTCAGATGTGTGTAATTAGTTTTGCACTTAGAATTGAATAATCAAGTTGCGACCTCTTTGCTTTTCCTATTTAGGACCTAAAGAATGCTCGTGCCAAATTTCACGCTTGTATAACACCAGGACATTACATAACAAAGGGGGAGGGGGGGTCAATTACTTTTGCATGTAGCATTGAATAATCAAGTTGTAACTCCTTTAGTTTTCCTATTTAGCATCTATAGAATGGCTATGCCACATTTCAAGTTTGTACGACACCGGAAAGTTAGAGAATTAGATTAGGTACATTAGGGGTGCACTTATTTTTACACTTAGCATTGTCCACATGCCAAATATACACTAATACACAATGCTTGGTGCAGAGGTGTAACGTGAAGCTCCTGGGCCCCAATGCAAAACCTGTAACAGGGCCCCCAACTATAATGCTTTTTTCATACTACAAAGCTTACTGTATGGAGAGGAGAGGTCTTATGGGCCCCTTAAAGCTCCTGGGCCCGGGTGCAACCACATCCCCTATAGTTACGCCAGTGGCTTGGTGGGCTTTCAGGTAAATGGTAACAACTTTGGTGGTCTAAGGTAGTGATGAAGTTAGTGCAGACACCCCATGTTATCTACAGTAGTGAAGGGGTTGGTGATAATATTGCTGATGTTCTAGTGTAGTGAGTAGGTTAGTGGACATGTTCCTTGTGAGCCAGAATGAAAAAGGGTTTATTAGAGACACGTATGAGGTCTTAGGACAATGAGAGATGTAGCTCATGAAATCCAAAAAACTTGTCAATAGACCGCCACTTGTATTAATAAACTATCTTTTTCTATTTGTGAATCATTAAAGGGCCAGTCCAGCGAAAACACATTTTTCCATCCCTCCGCTTCTCACCAGATTGCCTGTTACACTCTGGAGGTCTCCTCTGTATACTGCAGTCATTTTTTTTCCAGTGCAGGTCCATGTCTGATACCTATTAGGCAACATCTGGATACTGAGATTTTTTACTTTCAGTTTCTCATCTATCCCATGATGTATCAGCACAGCATTTTCTGGAGGTTATACAGTTTTTACCTGCACAGAGGTCAGTTTAATTATCAGTACCTTCATAATTCACCTGAATAAGCTGCAGACCCTAAGTATACAGTCAGGAGTATGAGCTGTGATCTCCTCTGTTATAACTGTGTGGTCATCATCAGTAACTGTAATAGGAGTGTCTGTGTCCCCCTCTAGGCAGTTTCCAGACAGTTTCTGTGGTAGGATTTATACAACCGCCCCACACAGACTGAGAATTTGACAAGTTCCAGGGATCATAACCCTTAGCATATCTGAGCTGGTCAGTATTGAGATCACATGACCATCTGACGAAAAAGAGGCCAAGGTTTCAGGCAGAAATTAATAACTAAGCAAGGTACCACTAGCTTACTCTTACAAATTGTGGGTATGTGGGGGGTGGGGGGAGGGGGCGAGGTAGCGGTAGCTGCATAATGAATGAATAAAAAAAATTACTAGAGTGGCCCTTTAAAACATGTTACAATAAGGTCCAATTTGAGCATAATCCTTTCACTTACGCATTTTGAACTACAAGGTTTTTCAATTTTTAAAGGGAACCTGTCAGCGGTTCCAGCCCTACTAAACTAACGACAGGAGCAGACAGACCAGTGAATTACAAAAATTTCCATAAATATGTTAATTAATATAGGTATAGTGAACCGGGGGAAAACAACTTTTAAAATCTCCTGCGCTGCATTCTAATGCCCTCGGTCTGGTGGATGGGTCCGAACTGTCTCTTCTGACCAGTGGTTTAAACATAAACTCGCTTATCTTGGGTGCTGAATTCATGTCATCCACTAAAGTGCTTTGATCTCTCAGGCATGCACAAAGAGGTTTGCAGATTGGAGCAAGGGGAGATGGTAACGATGACTCTACCCACAAAAGGGATACATGATCTGCACATGCATTGGTCTACAAAATTCTGGGTGGTATGACCACCCGGGGCACTGACCAGCTTGGATGGTGTTTCCCAGCTCCATTCCTAAAGACACCCCCACCAGGTGATGTTTTCGTAATATTCTATAGTAAGAACACCCGTGGCAATGTCTGAGGCACTGACAATAATTACATCACCTGTGCAACACTGAGCATATCATGAAAACATGACCTGTTGGGGGTCCCTGAGGACTGGAGTTGGGAAACACTGAGCTAGGAGCTAAGCTGAGCTGAGTTTGTGCTAGGCCTTACAAAATGTGCTGGGCAGCTTGTATTTTCAATCCTCCTCCAGTCTCTCCTGCCCTTTTGTTGCTCCAACTCTGAGGCTCCGAGTAGGAGGAAACGGTGGAGGAGGATAGGAAAATACGGATTGCAAGGACAATGAAAACATCTAAACAATAAAAACCAAAAACATATTTGGCACTGCTGCATACCTAAAAGTTCAATCTGCCTGAGTCACACATTATTTAACCCGCGTGGTGATTGTCATCATCCTATCTCCAAGAGAAAAATTAATAAAAAGCTCGTTACATGCCCTATTCTAGTGCGATACTCGCATGACAATGGAGCATTGAGTGATTTTTCAATCTCTGACACTGGGTCTGGGAGAAATCGCTCATGAATGGGTTCATTTTCTGTGTGAGTTCTGTCTGTGTTGGACAGGACAAAACTTGCATGAAATTATCGACCGTGTAAATACAGTCTCAGGGCTTATTCACGCAAGCGTATACTGGTCCTCTTTTTCACAGCCAGCCGATATATGCTACCATCTGATGCACAGGCTCGGCGTATATGCCATCGGGTGGGGGAAGACAGCTTAGCTCTGCTAAGCTGTCTCCCCCTTCCCTCCCCCTCACTGGCTCACCTCCACTCTCCTCCCCTCTGAATGTTTTCAATGGGAGGGGCGGGACCGGGGCAAAGCTCTCATTGGAAACAGCCGGAAGGGAGGAGAGAGGAGAAGAGAAGGGGGGGAGTTTAGCAGTCACGCTGCTAAACTACCTCCCACCTCCCTTCTCCGGCCTCTGTCATTGGCTCCCATAGGAGGATAGTTTGAGGATTATCTTTCTTGCCCAGCGTAAAAGCGCCTGGCTGGGCGCTTTTATGCCGCGGGAATACGCCTGTGTGACCTGATGCATTGGAATCCAATCCATCAAACGGTAGCATTTATCCGCCGGGTTTTCCCACCAAAACCATTTACCATCGATTCATAGCGGTCTATGTTTCTAACCTCTGGGAGACCTAGGAATCCCAAGAACAGTGCATCCCAAGTCTCATGTTAACAGAGCCGCAGTACACGTGTGACCATTGCTTCATTCACCTACTATGGAGATAGCTATCTCCCTCAGTCCCATAGACAGGGAATCATGCATGGAGTGGGTCACACATATGCACAACTGCTGCATTTATGTAGTGGACTTTAGGTGCCACTCTTATGATTTCTGGGGATCCCAGCAGCTGGACTTACAGCTATCAAACATTTATCACCAATTCTGTGGATAGATGACTAACCTTTTTAGTTGGATAAAGCCGGTTTTACATCTGCGTCAGAACCTCCAGCTCAAAATACCGGAAAAGCATTGCATGTTGGAAGGAAAGCGAGTGGACCCCATTATAGTCAATGTGGTCCATCCATCGCTGTTCGGTTCCGTCCACAGACGAAACCGTTCAGCCATGGCAATTCCCCTTTCCTGCACCCTGAATGGAGTAGGAAAGCAGAATCCCCAATGCAGATGTGAAAGCAGCCTAACCATGCTCACTTTGCTTTTATGTACACACCGTGTCATCATAGTGTTTTGGTGTGACTTCTAATATGGATAATTTCTAGTAGCTGCTGCATATGTATACTGGTCTAGAGTTTGTGGGGCCCCTCCATAATGTTTTGTGTCTGTCTCATGTCAGTGTCTTATGTCTAGTATGCATTAGATTTATGTGTATTGCACTTTCAGTACTGAATGGGTTAATGTCTGAGTTATGTCTGGAAAATATACCATTGTGTGAGTCATGTGACTATGTTTTATATATATGTATGTGTTTGCAAGGATGAGAAAGGGAGTACATAGCAGCAGGAGTCTGGAAGGAGAAGTCTGACAGCCAGACAGTGGTCGGTCTGTGTATGGAGCATGGAGGAGACCGAGTGATGGTCTGATGCTCAGCCTGGGCCCAGCCTCCGAGGAAGCTGGGTACAACTGTTGAGTGCTGAGAGTGAGACAAGCCATTTCAAAGCAAGGAGAGCACAACTAATGTGAGTGTGAATGGGAGAGAGTAAGAGTGGGATCACACAGATAACTTGGATTGCGGATCATCCGAGATACCCCGAGAAATCCTCCCTGTCACACCACTCTGAGTTGTTGATGTGGTTTGGACTTTGCTAAATTACAGTAAATGGACATTACTAATCGTTCCCAGTTTTATTCAGAAAGTTTGTGTGTGTGGACTACTTTATTTCATCGTCAAGTTTCACTGCAGAGGACGGAACAGTGGCGTCACGAGTGACAAGTGGACTCAAGGTAAGCCCCAGTTACTTTTCCCTTGTGATCTCCCCCAGCAGTAACTTGGTCGGGGCCCATGCTATCCTTAGGTGAGGAGATGGTAGAGCCCCGTGAGGTCTTTCTCTACTCTGCTATCTCCTCAGCTGAGGGCCCACTCCTTGGACGCTGCATAAGCTCTTAATATATTTTTGTGCAGGATCTCAGGTGTGTATTATGAGGTTCTGCAGCAGCTGAGGTATATATTATGAGCCACTGTATTATCTGGGAATTATAAGGCTCTGGCAATAAACACATAGGTATATTTTGGATGGACAGCAGGTTGACCCTTGTATCATCCCTGTCAGCAATATTTGATATGAAAGGGATGTTTTTTTGATGTTTGCCCATTTGGCGAAATTCCGTAAAAACTGCTACGTGTTTTGGCCAAAATAAAAACAAACACCTGCATTTACCAGTGTTTTTTTGCATGCAGTGTACTATAGATGCCCATCCAGTGTGGAGTACTGTGGTGATACAGGGCGATTCATTACTTTGCCAGTGGGGCTTGTATTCCTGTATGGTGTGCGGACTTATCTATAGCTGGCATCCCTGATATCAATTCATATGTGCAGACTATGTTGTCTGCAGTCGCCCCTCCCCCAATCTGGGTTGAGTTGAATGGCTGCATATTAGTTTGCTCTGAACATTTAGCTCCCTCACATTGCAATCTGGCTTTCTACATGCTACTAGGGGATGTGGTGATTGAACCTGCCCTGCAGTGTCAGGTGATGCATATTTGGCTTCTTTTTCTGTGAGTTATGTCTTTGTACATTTTGTCTCTCACCTCTGTGATTTTATTTCAGAGGAGAGTCAGGCTCCCTTCTCCGACTTGGCTCCATGTGACTTCTTGCTTTTCCCCAAGCTGAAAATGCCCCTGAAAGGAACCAAATTTCAGGCCAGAGAAGACATCATGCAGAACGCGACGGACTAGCTATGTGCCATCTCAAAAGAGGCGTTTCAGCACTGCTTCTGACAGTGGCAGAAGCATTGGGAGAAGTGTGTGGCCGCCCAAAGGGACTCCTGTGATGTAGATTAGTGTAAGATTGTTGTATCTGAATACAAATACTTTTTATGACTAAAAATTGGATACTTTTTTAATACACCTCATATATTAGTGAGCTAGTATTACTTTGGTTAGTTATTTCTTTTTATCTGAAACTCCTAACTTGTTTCTCCTCAGATGATTATGTGATCTCAATTCTGACTATGCTCAGATCTACTTGGGGTTATGCTGTCTGAAACTAGTCAGTTTCTCAGTCTGTGTGATGCTGTTACATGGATCCTACCACAGAAATTGTCTAGAGAGGGAAACAGACTCTCCTGTCAGTTACTGATGATGACCCCATAGCACCTGCCACACAATTATAATAGAGGAGATCACAGCTCATCCTTCTGAGTGTATACTTATGGACTGTTGTTTATTTAGGTGAATATAAAAAGTAACGATAATTTAACTGTCCCTTCAGCAGGCAGAAATGGTGCAGCCTCTAGCTAATGTTGTGTTGATGCATCATAGGATTGATGTGAAAATGAAAGTAAAAATCTCACCATCAAGGTGGTGCCTGATAAGAATTAAACAGGAAGCTGAACTGCATGCAAGTGGCAAAGGAGACCTTCAGATTGTGACAGGCTATCAGATGAGGGGTGCAGGGATCAAAAAATCTGTTTTTGCTGGAATGGCCCTTTAGGTTCCCTGAGCAGAAGGAATAGTGGGAGACAAGCAGAGGTGATAGGGTTATTGCAATTGATTTCCACTCGTGTGCAGGAAAAAGCGCTTTTCCATAGCATGCGACAGCTGGTATCTTTTGCAGAATCCGGAGGTGGATGCCGGCTCCAGATTCCGCAATGCAAATCCGGCCATGTGCAGCCGGCATTAAGTAAAGTATTTTACTGAAGGGTTTCATTTTAGATTTACATCAATTCTTTAAAATCTTATTAAACTTACCTGTATATTTTGGTTTTTTTGAGTGCCCCTCCCCTATTTCCCATGATCAGCAGTTTGCAGAAGAAGAACCACAATTGTATGGCATGTTTTTATTATTAAGCTGTTGCAGGGAAAGTGTAGAATCATATGATAGTAAAATCAATGGTCATCCTTGGTGTCCATTCTGTTTAATGAGGGCAGTGGTCTTCCAGTACTGAGATCAATGCTGGGTGCAATTCTGAGCATTGTCTAATTTTTGGGAGGGATTGCTGAGCTTGAGGGCCTTCCTCCTTTGGTAAATGATACCCCTAGTAACATCTATTACAAAAGGCTGTATGTGAGGGCACCTGCCCAAGGGCAGATATTTGCTGCGGAATCCGCTGCAGGTTTTCTGCCCCGCGGATCAACAGCAAATTGCGCCCACAGCATGCTATGGGAAATCGATTCTTCCTCCACACTTGCGCAAACCAATCGAGGTTTCCGCAAGCGAAGTAAAATCGCAGTATGCTCCAATTTCCTGCGGATTTCGCGCCGGAGGGCTTCCACTGGTGTCAATGGAGGCCATCAAATCTGCAACCTGTCCGGACGCATTGAACATTATTTCCTGGTCTGTCGCCATGATTACCTGGCGACAGACCAGGTAAACGCGGTCGCCACCGCTGGCAGAGCAGGATTCTGCTCTGCAGTGTGCAGGGGGCTTTACAGATATATTAACAGATAACACATTTCTAATTTTCCAAAAGGCTCAGCTACAAAATGAGGCAAACGTAAAAGTGAATTGTCAAACACAAAAGAAGGATGAGCAATTCCAGCCAGCGCTCATCTCTTAGCAGACCTAGGATTACGGCATCATGGTTGCTTCTTTTACAAAGCTGCTGTGAATGTCTGTAAGCTCCGACAGCTGTTTGTTTGCCTTCCTACAGTAGGTAGAACAATATCTATGTATAGTCAAGGCTGCCGCAGTCTCAAGCAGCTGTAAAAATATGGAAGAGATTCCAAGACTCTGGGGTCTCTTCACTCTGCCGTTCATGCTGTGGTGTTGATGCTTGCCGCATTCTGAGCCTGCTGCCTCTGGGATCTTCCTTTTCCCAAGGCTTCTGTCAGCTTTGTGTAACTCAATCACCGTGTGATAGTCATGGGAGGAAGCAGTGACAAAGGCGGCACTAAAGAAAACTCTGATCCAAACAAGTTTGACTTTTGTAGGCACTTGAGCTCGTAATGCTGTAGAGCAACGGGCCGGAGCTGATGGTGTAATGGAGAAAATGATAGATCTCTGGAATTACAAAAACTAGGAGACTCATAACATTCATTGTATCTGCAATGAAAAATATTTACAGCTTTTGTATTATAACTCTTAACATTTGCAGGAGGTATTTTACTGCTATTAGTCCTTCTAGTCTACATATTGTCCTTTAGTTTTGTGCAAGAAATTTACAAGGCAAATGCAATAATTGCACATGTAATGAAGATCCTGGGCTTTGATGCAAAATCCATTATAGAGCTCCGCGCATACCATGTGCCATTTGTAATACCGCAGTTCGCTTATGTGACAGATCTACCTTTGGGCTCTCTCAGGCATCAGAGCCGGGATGAGACTGTTATCTCAACATTCCCTATAGCCAGCGTCTGAACTATCCAACTGGAGGATCTTCAGGTGGCCCTGAGCAACAGTGTATCTACAAGGGGGGCATATAGCACATTTGCTATGGGACATGCTCTCCCATCGGCTCATAGGGCCTTGCTTCCAAAACTTCTCTCTTTTTTCAGCATTTGGATTACTTATGTGGAACAAGGCACTACATTTTAGATAAATTTAAAGGCATTATTTAGTTTTATATAATTTACCAGTTTTGAGTTATATAATGAAGTTTTTCAGATTTCCAGTATTTTCAGTTTTCAGGGCAAATTCACTATGTCATATTTTCAGGACATCTGCTGTCCGTGTGTTCCATAGACAGCACACGGCCCCATTATAGCCTATGAGACTATTCACGTGCATAATTTTTTATATGGTGCAAAAAAAACCTGCAGCATGTCCTATTCTCGCCCATTTTCACAGACCAGAATAGGACATGCAGTATTCTGCGTTTGTAGACACTGGAGTGTACACGGATGTGAGTTGTGCCCTGGTTTCTCATGTGCATCCAGCCTTACTCACTATTATCTAAGAGCGCTGGGGAATTGTCCAACAGACGGCCAGCAGGAATACCTTCTGACCAGAAGCACCTATTAAATATCTTGCTGTAAGCAGCGGGGAAGCTATTCAGTGCGCAGGAGTTTCCATTAACTCCTACTCCCATAGGAGTCAATGGAAACCCCTGCCCATCGCGTACCGAAGATAGTTCATGTTCTATCTTTCTTAGGTGTGCAGCGTTTTGCACCTCTTATTCCCTGCATATGAACGCTCCTATAGGAACCCATCGGTTCTTTTAGAAGAGTTTGTTTTGTGCGCGCAAAAAGCACGCTCGTCTGACCGAAGATAAAAATAGAATGAAAAACATGAGCCATGAAAAATACAACAGAATAGAATGGCATAGTTGGCACATGAGGGGATATTGTATCAAAGTGGAAATGTTCGTATGGGCAGAGGACAATGTTACACTCAGAAACAGGGAGACACAAGCCATTGGTGAGACGCTCTGTATTGGGAAGTTTGTGCAGGCAAACGTTGAATGCCTGTAGAAATTATAACTTGGCCAATAAAAAATAGTCATGACATCTGATACTCATAATACTATTAAGAAACGAATATATTCCTAGAACTATTTCATCAAGGCACATCATGAATGACGCAATGTGAAGTGATCAAGCTGCAAACCCATTGAACATGCCAGCTGTCAAAGGAGGAAACTGATTTGCATGGTAGTCTTCACTTGCAAATAGTAAATATTTAGCACTTGCTGCAGTCACTGTTACAACACGGTTTCTATATCAACATCTTCTGATATCATAGTCATTGAATATGCACTGTATTAAGGCTTCGACAGACAAGCATATGGTATTTGTGCATGAACAAATCAAAGGTCTTTTTTTTTGCAGTTCAAACTTTTTTTCCGGCCAGCATTTGCTTACTGTTAGTACATATAATACATATCGCCACCGCTGCACATCACACTTGGGTTGATGAAAGAATGTGTAAAGACATTGAAGAGAAATGGAATGCGTTTCGGCTACAAATGTAGACAATTTCCTGTGATGAGCCTGGAGAAGCTAAAAGCAGGTAAATTTGATGGGCCATAAATCTGAAAACTCAGCGTTTCCAAGATCCAGGGGACAACATTGAGGCGCGTGGTGGTAGTTGTTTTGTATGGTTGTAATGCATCTCCTTGGGAACTATAAGGGCTTCTTTAGATGACCGTATATTGGCTCGGTTTTCACGCCGAGCCGATATACGGAGTCCTTGTCTGCAGGGGGGGGGGGTGGAAGAGCCAGGAGCAGGAACTGAGCTCCCGCCCCTTCCCCGCCCCTCACCACTATTTGCAATGGGAGGGACGGGACAGGGCGGAGCTAAGCAACAGGACTTAGCTCCGCCCCATCTCACCCCCTCCTATTGCAAATAGTGGCGAGGGGCGGGGAAGGGGCGGGAGCTCATTTCCTGCTCCTGGCTCTTCCATCCTCCCCCCCTCCCCCTGCAGACAAGGACACTGTATATCGTCCCAGCATGAAAACCAAGCCGATATACGGTCATCTAAATAAGCCCTAAGGCTGTAAACGCCAGTGAACTGGTGGAGAACATGATCACTTCTGTCCCTGAACACTTGGTTGTAACATGAACATCCCATTGCAGCACCTGCAGTCATTTTGGATCGATTTCCAGATTGTCTTAATGATCTAAGTGATGAACAGGGGGAACGATTTCAGCAGGAAATAAGGACTGTGGAAGAACAGTAAAAAAAAAAAAAATCATGTTCAGAGTCTATGACCCCAAAATACCCCCAAAAAGTTCTAACATCTTAATCACCAAAAATTATGTTCCCCAGTGTTATCATTCAGATAATTGTTCAAAAGAGCAAAACTGAACAATAATCATTCAGTTTAAATGTGAGCCAATGACTGAATGATGAACGAGAATCAAGTGGTTCTCGTTTATCGTTCAGTTTCAGCTGGCAAGAAAATCAGCACTGGCTCGTGCAGTTGTCATGCAGTTTAAACATTGCTTGGAATGTGAAACACTGAATGAGAAGTAAAAATAATAATACTCTTTATTTGGATAGTGCCAACTTATTGCGCAGCGCTTTCAAAGCACAGGAAACATAAACAAATTGAAGGAGAACTGCACGATTCTCAACAAGAATCGGACAGTCTAAACAGGCTGCACGAGTGCAAGCAAGCTGGTGATGACGTCACCAGCTGATACGCTCGGGAGAACAAGAATCATGAAGTTCTCATTGTGTCTAAAAGGTGCATTACTGAAAACTTCAATTTCTTAACTTTTTAGAATATGCTTAGATAAATTAAAGATTCCATATCCCACGGCATATTCTTTGGTTACTACTTCAGAGTGTTGTCTTGTTTGGCTCTTTGTATTAAGACATTTTTTATTGCCAATTTATCTCTTCTTCTTGGTTTAATCTTTTTTGGGGAACAGGAGATACAGGTTAATAGAATAGTTTTTTTTGGGCTCATTCCACTGCCACTGGGGGAGTATTTACTGAAGTTAAGACTCTCAGAATTGGTTGTAGTGGGAAAAAAATTCAAGGTTTTATAGTTGGTGGACCTGGCTCCAAATTTGTTGGTGGAGGGGTCTTGGTTCTTGTATCTAAAAAAAAGAACCTGAAATCCTTCCCAGAAGAGGACTGGTTTAGATCCTTTACATTAACACATGCCCTTACAATCTCATCCAAATTCCAGGAAACTAACTTGAAGCTGTTATCTCAGTGGTATAGAACTCCCACAAGCTTGGCCAAAATATACCCCCAGACCCCAGACACCTGCTGGCGCTGCTGCCAAGGAAAAGGCAGCTTCCTCCATATATGGTGGGACTGCCCGCAGATATCTCCCCTCTGGGGTGATATAATAAACCTCTATAATACGATCTTTAGAGACTTGGTGGTCCTCACACCGGAAGCGGCCCTGTTAGCTAAACTACCTGGTTCCATAGCTAAAAACAAAAAAAAACCACTTAAATTCTTTCTAATAGCTGAGACAAATTATTCCAAGGCTCTGGAAATCTGCCTCACCCCCCACGAGACTCTTATGGCTGGAAACTATGGACCATATAGCCCAAATGGAAGAAATAATCGCGCACGACGAGAATAAAAGAGAAAAATACTACTCAACCTGGTCAGCTTGGATACTTTTCCGCAACTCAAAGGACTTGAAGATATGGCTCCAATCAGGCGTTGTCCCAAACTAATACCTATAACCTCCATTGTCTACGCTGCATTAATAGTGAGCTGCTCCTGCGATGCCGGGGGAACTCCCCACCTCCCTCCTCCCGCCACCCGCCACCCCACCTTCCGACCCTCTTACTTGTCTTTCACTTAACCTTTACCCCCTCTCTATCTTTCACTTTTATACTCTGACAGTTAGAAAGTTCATCGTATCTCTTTTCACAAATGTTATTTGTTCACACTTAATGGAAATAGAACCAGTGAGAAACTAACAATTCAATGTTAATGTTAATATGACTCAAAAACCCAATAAAAACATTTTGAACAATAAAAAAAAGAACCTGTTTATTTAAGCATGAAGTTCTACTATCATCAACAGGTTTAAAGGAGGAGGGTAATATCGAGTAAGCTGAAGATATATACAGGTTCATGAGAGACGTCCCCAAAGAGGTGGGAGGTTTAAGGACCTGCTGCTTATTCACAGATAATGACTTGTCACAGAGGCGTAACTTGAAGATTCGGGGCCCCAATGCAAAACCTGTAACAGGCTCCCCAGCTATAATGCTTTATTCATACTACTAGGCTCCCTATATGGAAAAGATGGGCCTTATGGGCCCCCCTAAAGGTCCTGGGCCTGGGTACAACCACATCCCCTATAGTTACTCCCCTGACCTGTCGGTATCTTCAACTAGTTTGGAGGTAGAGGGTAATGTTGAATGGGCTGGGGATGCAATGAGGTTGAGGGAGAAAGCCTTCAGAGGAATAGAAGTTTCAGAGGCAATGGGTTTGGATAAAATGGGACTGTTAGGGTTCCCACCCACTGGCGATATTTTCTTTCTTGCGCTGCGAGAGCACGAGAAAAATCTTGCATTGCAGCGCAAGAAAGAGGCCGGTATAGAACCGGCATATCGCAAGTGGTTTCAATGGGGCTAGCGACAGCAGCGCTAGCCCCATTGAAAGCATAAAGAGAATGCCGCGGACTTCTGCCACAGCTGTCACAGCTGTGGCAGAAGTCCGCGGAATTCTATTCTATTGCTTTCAATGGAATCGGCACTGCTGCCGATCCCATTGAAATCAATGGTTTCAGCCAAGCCCCGCAGAATGATTATCTGGGAAGGGCTTGAAATATAAGCCCTTCCCCGATAATCATCAATAAGTATGTAAAAAAATGTTAAAATTATTACTCATCCTCCTGCTGGCTCCCCGGCACTGCTATGAAGCTCTTTCAGCAGTCAAGGATTTAAAAATCCCCGCCTCCTGAAAGGGCTGTGCAGATTGGCTGAGGGCTCAGCCAATAGCAGCTACTGCTTAGCTATTGGCTGAGCGCTCAGCCAATCACACATAGCTCTTAGCTATGTGTGATTGGCTGAATGAATAGCTAAGGGCTATGTGTGATTGGCTGAGCGCTCAGCCAATAGCTAAGCAGTAGCTGCTATTGGCTGAGCCCTCAGCCAATCTGCACAGCCCTTTCAGGAGGCAGAGATTTTTAAATCCCCGACTGCTGAAAAAGCTTTCATAGCAGTGCCGGGGAGCCAGCAGGAGGACGCGGCTGAGCACAGGAGAGGTGAGTATGATTTTTTAATTTTTTTTTCACACTTTTTGCAGATTATCGGGGAAGGGCTTATATTTCAAGCCCTTCCCTGATAATCATTCCGCATGGCTTGGCAGAAAGCAGTGCTTTCAATGGGATCGGCAGCAGTGCATCCCATTGAAAGCAATGGAACAGAATGCCGGGGACTCCTGCCACAGCTGTCACAGATGTGGCAGAAGTACCCGGCATTCTCCATCTCTTTTTATTGGGGCTAGCGCTGCTGCCGCTAGCTCCATTGAAAAGACTGGCGATATCCCGGCATCATGCTGATTTTTTTCTCGCACTGCGATGCGAGACTTTAACTCTAGAATTGCATCGCAGTGGAGAAAATATTGCCAGTGGGTGGGAGCCCATTCAGTTATGTAAATTGAGCCTCCTGTGGTGCAGAGTGTAAGCTCTCACCTACGACCTGAAGGTTGTAAGTTCAATCCCCACGTTCAGGTAAAATGAGAACCCAGCTTGGTGGGGGGTAGTAAATAATAATTACCTGAAAGCGCTACAGAATAAGTTGGCGCTATACAAATAACAAGATTTTATTTATTTATTACTATAGGAACTTTTATGATATTGACTATTCACAAAAATTTTAGTTTTTCCCAACCAAGTATTGTTGCATTTAAAAATTTGTCCTGTGTGTCCAATTTTAGAGATGTGCTGTTCCTACTTTTTTTTTATAATCCCAAAGGTCTGACTAATTTTATAAGCTCTTGCTTGAGTTTTATGATTTTCCTAAAGTAAATGCCCAATTAAAAGAATTTGTATGTCTTAAGGTAAATGCAATATTATTATTGACAGCATTTTTTACATAGTTTGCAAGTTTATCAAAATAAAGTTGACTCAACAATTTACATTTATTGATCAATTTTTTAGGCATTAAAGGGGTTGTCCCGCGCCGAAACGGGGCTTTTTTTTTCAATAGGCCCCCCGTTCGGCGCGAGACAAACCCAATGCATGTGTTAAAAAAAAAAAAAACGTTTAGTACTTACCCGAATCCCCACGCTGCGGCGACTTCTTCCTTACCTTAGCAAGATGGCCGCCGGGATCTTCACCCACGATGCACCGCGGGTCTTCTCCCATGGTGCACCGTGGGCTCTGTGCGGTCCATTGCCGATTCCAGCCTCCTGATTGGCTGGAATCGGCACACGTGACGGGGCGGAGCTACGAGGACCAGCTCTCCGGCACGAGTGGCCCCATTCACCAGGGAGAAGACCGGACTGCGCAAGCGCGTCTAATCGGGCGATTAGACGCTGAAATTAGACGGCACCATGGAGACGAGGACGCTAGCAATGGAGCAGGTAAGTGAATAACTTCTGTATGGCTCATAATTAATGCACGATGTATATTACAAAGTGCATTAATATGGCCATACAGAAGTGTATAACCCCACTTTCTTTCGCGGGACAACCCCTTGAAGTTCGAAAAAGTGTTAGCATTACATTCAACTTCTCTGTAAAAGAAGAATCATTTGGAAATGCTCATCTGATAGAGTTCCTCAAGTCCCTAGGTGCCAAACTGTAGCCTATACAGACAGTTTAAAAAATCCAGTCTATGGTGTGATGCTATAGGTTTCCATAAGTTTTTCAACATAAATTCGGTAAGTATGCCTTTATTAACAGGCAGTCCATCCACACATCTACTCCAATCCAGAGGCGTAACTATAGAGGGTGCAGGAGATGCGGTTGCACCCAGGCCCAGGAGCCTTAGGGGGCCCATAAGGCCTCTCTTCTCCATGTAGGGAGCCCAGCACTATGAATAAAGAATTATAGTTGGGGGCCCTGTTACAGGTTTTGCATTGGGGCCCAGAAGTTTCAAGTTATGCCTCTGCTCCAATCCCAAGGGGTTTTGAACCTCGTAGTCATGGTCAGTTTAAAGTTATCATGGGTCCCACTCAGTTCATTTTTAAGGTACTTCAAGTTCCTACCCAGTAAAGTACACCATTCCTTCTTAAATCTTTCCATATTGGTTTACTAGGTCCAAAAAACTAGCTAAGCTGTATCCACAGAGAGAATCATGTGGTTTTTTCTACATCATTTATTTGCTTGAAAGGCGATGTATTGGATATTTTTTTGAACACCCTAGTTGGTTGAGGTGGCTCAGCGCAGGGACCAATCTGATTGGTCCCGCTGAGCCAATGAGAGGCAGCAGTCACTCACCCATTCATAAATTCATGAATGGGTGTGTGAGTGAGATCTACCTCTGATTGGTCAGGCTGTGACCAGGGACTAGGTGAGTATATATATATATATTTTTTCTTTACACATCTCTGGATGAATTGCAGGGAAGGGCTTATATCCCGAAAATTCATTGTGCGATCGCGGGCAGCCCATTGCTTTCAATGGAGCCGGCTGTATTGCCGGCTCCATTGAATTCAATGGGCTAACATCGTTCTTCTCTGCCACAGCTGTTACAGCTGTGGTAGAGGAGAACGATCTTTATGCTGACAGTGCGGGGGGGGGGGGGGGAGGGTCTCACTCTTGCCACTATTGTGGCTTAATAGTGGGACCTGGGAACTTGAGATGCAGCCCAGCATGTAGCCCCTTGCCTGCCCTATCCGTTTCTGTGTCGTTCCCGTCACTTTCTTGAATTTCCCAGGTTTTCACAAATGAAAACCTTAGTGAGCATCGGCGATATACAAAAATGCTCGAGTCGCCCATTGACTTCAATGGGGTTCGTTACTCGAAACGAACTCTCGAGCATCACTGAAAGTTCGACTCGAGTAACGAGCACCCGAGGATTTTGGTGCTCGCTCATCTCTAATGAGCGGCAAAAATCCAGAAACAGCTATCTGTGTATGGATTGTGGCTTGGATTTCAATTCCCAATCATTGCTCTACAGACCTGAATAAAGGGTCAAGCATTGATTTGAAGGAATGCTGACATCCAATAGGTAGCGCTCTAAAAGTATTGTTCCATCTTTCTTATTTCCATCATTATGACATGCTTATATGGCAAAGGTTGGGAAGGGTTTAAGGCAGCAAATAACTGCATTACATTACATTGTACAATATTGTATCTTGAATATTTATTCTTATTAAGCTGGGTAAAATAATAGAATGTATATTTTGAAAGACTATGGATATGTTCCCTAATTTCCACTTTCAATGGAGTTTTCAAGAGTTGTCTATAATTAAAGGGGAAATCTACCAAAAATTGTGTCTTGACATACCATGGAGACATCTAAGTAGATCACCTTATTTAGTCTGTGATTTTGTATCTCTGCTGATTTACAAATATGTTGAACATGCAATCCTCCTTGTCACCATTGAAGGAGTGTCTGTGACACAACATTCTTAGGGCCCTTTAACACAGGACCATAAATTGTTCAGGAGTGGGAGTCTGAATGATTATCACTCAGTGTAAGTGCACACCCTGACCAAAGAACGAACGAGAATTTCATCCATTCTTGTTTGTCGTTCATTTTCGGAATGCAGAACACTGAATAACGGATCAGTTTGTGTAAACAGAGTCATTCATTTATGAACCACAGCCTGTTTTCTGTGAATGGAGGCAGCAGGTAGGAACGATCTCTGGCCCATTCTGCCTCAATTCACTGATAGATACTTGTTCCTGGAGCGACATGTCAGGCATCTGCACCCGACAGGTCATCCTGTGTAAAAGCACACAGTAGGAGTGAGAGAAAAATGGCTGAAGGCCCCAAAAATGGTGATGATGGTAAGAGATAAATGATATGATAAGTAAAACCAGCAGAATAAACGTGTTTCGAGGAAAAACATCTTCAGTAATTGCTGGGGCAAGACATGCTGGATGGCTACCGTGAGTATTTACGTTGCCATGCCGGCACGGCCAATAGGGAAACTATAGAAAGAGAACGAGGCTGCAGGTGTGGCTCCTGGTTTCGGAAGAGTAGTTATCTATACTTCAGACAGCAGGAGCTACATCTGAAGCCCCATACAGCTGTCATTGATCAGCATTTACAGCCATCATACAGTATACCCTAGATAAGGCATCAGTATTGCCCTGTGATTTACCTGGTCTATGTTCAAAAGAAAAATGTATGTTTTGTAATGACAGGTATCACAGGAACCATCTTGTTACTCTTGCATTTTTCTCCTTGTTTTGTTTCATTCATGCAAGTGGGGCACGGTCTGACACCAGCTTTCTGCCAGTATTAGTGTATCTTGACGCCACCGGAAGCTAGGGGTTTGACAGAAGTAACACCCCTCTCACACCCACAGCTCCCAATAGGGTGAAGAGACTAAGGTCCTAGCAGCAAACTGTGGATAGATTTGTGGCACTGCTGCAGTTTTAGGTAGGTTACTTGTCTTCTTAGGGTTACATTCTTACATGTTAATGCTGCCATGTTATCGCAGTAACATGGGACCATTAACATGTAATTGCCTAAGAAGACAAGTGACCTTCTGCCTAAGGCTGCAGTGGTGCCACAAATCTATCCACAGCCTGCAGACAGCAGTGTCCACTTAGCAGCCAGCCCCCACTCCCTTTACATGTGCAGGGTAATAGCACTGGAGTAAGTCCCGCCAGCCGACTCTCACCTCCGTGGTGGCTGACGGGTCTCTGCATCCTCACAGCACCTGAATGTCACCTCCATCCCGGCACAGGACTCACTGTAGCGTCCCGGCAGCCAACTGTGACCTCCCTGGTGGCCACCGGCTGTGCACAGCCTACTCTCACCTCCCTGCTACCTGTGGACTCTCCGCTGCGGGTCTGCAAGCCGCCTGTCACCTCCCTGGTGGTGGGTGTTTCTGTCCTCCTTGGCCCAGGCACTGTCCACTACAAGCTGTAGGGGACTTGCAGGCTAAAGAGCTCTGCAGCCAATCAGGTTAAGGGGGCGTCACCCCCCCCCTGCCAATCTTGGCGCCACCAGGACTTCCTGGTGGCGTCAAGATACACTAATACCCTTTCTGCCCAGGAGATATTATTTCAATGCCTCAAGTGCCCTCATAACTGCTAAATACTAAAGTTCTACAATGGCATAGTTTTTCTCTGCAGGAGACAACTTCGCTTTTAAATATTGTACTCTTTTGTTCCCAAGTATTTACTGTTTGTGACAAGCCTGCACCCAAACCTACATCAGAAGCATCTGTTTGTGATGCAACAATTCCTTTGTGAAATCAGGGGTGATTACTACTGGCTGTTGGTACTAAGCACAGTTCACGCTTTGAAGTCCATGTCACCATTACTGACTTCCCACCTTTTGTCAAGTCAGTCAATGGTGCTGTTATAGAGTCAAAATTTGGCACAAACCTATGATAGTATCCTGTAATACTAAGAAAAGCCCTAACTTGTTTCTTAGTTAAAGGGGTTTTACCACAATTTCAAGTTATCCCCTATGCACAGGACAGGTAATAACTTGCTGATTAGGGAGGGTCCAAGAATGGGGGTCTTGTGACCACTGTCCTCCTCACTGCAGGGTTGCTGCATCCCCCACACTCAGGAGGGGACTGAATGAAGTGCTGGTTGTGCAAGTGCACCAGCACTCCATTCACTTTTAGTGGGATTGCCAAGATATCCAAATGGCACCCACTCAGGTATTTTCAATAGCTCTATTGAAGTTAATGGAGAGCTGACTGTGTATATAGAGCCAGTGCATCATTCAGAGTGATGTCATTGCGGGGGGAGAAGCGACCATGTGTTTTCTGGTAAATAGCCAACAGGGACTTTAAAGGAAGTTGTTCCCACTCACATTTCATAGCTGTGGCTTAGTCTCTAGTCCTGGTGATGCAACACAAACTGGCTCTGCAAACAGTGATTGATGTCAACTTTTGTCACACTCCATGTGCTCTGTGCTTAATGGGCAATTGGTTAAATATGACACAAGTCCTGGCCCTTCGGTGGCCCAGCGCTGACCCTGGGCTGGGGAAGAGAGCGGAGTAGATGAAACACTTTAGGCCCATTTACACTGGACAAGCATAAAAGATGAGCGATGAAGCTCATCGTTCATTATTAAGTTTAAACAGCTGCCATTCCATAGCGAATGCCGCTGTGTATCTCAATGGAGAGGGGTGGGGGAGCCAGAGGGGAGTAATCTCTTGCACTGCCCACCCACCTGCTAGCCGCTCCGTGACCCAGCCAGCTGTGCTAGCTCCCATGCAGCAGCACGGGAGCGTGGAGACACAGGGACGAGTGTCGGGCATCGTTTGCCCGACACTCGTCCAGTGTAAATGGGCCTTAACTTTGTCATGGGTGGCTCTACCATCTTCTCCCTTCTAGGACCATAGGGTAGTTGACCCAGCCATCCGCAGATCTCGCACACAAAAACCATGGGGAGCAAAGCTCAATACCCGTTTGTCTTCGTGACGTCAATGCCCCATTATCATGATCATGGTAAATAACAACAGTCCACAACCAAAGGACTAGATTTTCTGAAACCAGAGGCATACGGTTTCTCTTCTACTGGTTAACACTAACTTATAAAGTTCCAACACACGGTAGTTCCACAGTCTTTAGCAAGTATATCCAGAAACATTTAGATTATGATTCTCTCTCTTGCATACACTCACTACTGCGGCAGGCAGCTGAGGAAATCATGTACTCACCATCTCCTACTCCAGGGAAAGAGGGTCTGTTCCAAGCACTCTCTAAAGGAAAGCCACTCCATTACAGCAGAAGTAAGCTCGGGGACAAGGCACAGGTAAACTCCATATCTCCTGCCCCCTCAGTGGCTATCACACCATCTCATGCATTCCTGAGCAGCTCAGGCTTCTCACTCCTTCCTCCGACAACTCCAGACTTCAACTCCACACTTTGCTGCTCCCCTAACACCTGACTTGCTCCACATCACGCGCACAGACAGAGGTTGAAAGGGCAATACTAGAGATGAGCGAGCATACTCGTCCGAGCTTGATGCTCGTTCGAGTATTAGGGTGCTCGAGATGCTCGTTACTCGAGACGAGCACCAGGCGGTGCTCGTCTCGATTAAACGAGCACTGACCATTGAATTCAATGGAGCCGGCCATACAGCCGGCTCCATTGAAAGCAATGGGCTGCCGGCTAGCGCGGGACAAATTTTCGGGAAGGGCTTAAAAATATAAGCCCTTACCTGAAAATCATCCTAAAAGGTGTAAAAAGTAAAAAAAAAAATATATACTCACCTTGTCCCGGCAGAACGATGTTAGCCCATTGAATTCAATGGAGCCGGCAATACAGCCGGCTCCATTGAAAGCAATGGGCTGCCGGCGATCGCACAATGAATTTTCGGGAAGGGCTTAAATACATAAGCCCTTCCCTGCAATTCATCCAGAAATGTGTAAAAATAAAAAAAATATATATACTCATCTGGTCCCGGCAGACTCCTGAACTGCTCTCTGTAGTATTCAGCAGCCGGGGATTTAAAATCCCCGCCTGCTGAATGAGCTGCCTCTGATTGGTCACAGCCTGACCAATCACAGGCAGATCTCACTCACACCCATTCATGAATTCATGAATGGGTGAGTGAATGCTGCCTCTGATTGGCTCAGCGCAGCTCTCAGCTGAATGACAGCAGTTCAGCACCCAGTGCAGGGGACAGCAGGAGAAGACGCGGCTGTGCCCCGGCAGCTGAAGGGAGGTGAGTATCTATTTTTTTTTTTTTTTTTAAATCACTTTTAATTCATTTCCAGGGAATGGCTTATATATAAAGCCCTTCCCTGGAAAAGAATTCAGGTGTGCTAGTGGACCATTGTCTTCAATGGAGTCGCCGGCAGCAGCAGAGGCTCCATTGAAGAGAATGCCTGCATTTTTATTCTTTTTTACACTAAAATCTTTCTTTTTCAGGTAAGGGCTTATATTTTTAAGCCCTTCCCGAAAATTCATCCCGCGCTCGCTGGTAGCCCATTGCTTTCAATGGAGCCGGCTGTATTGCCGGCTCCATTGAATTCAATGGGCTAACATCGTTCTTCTCTGCCACAGCTGTTACAGCTGTGGCAGAGGAGAACGATCGTTATGCTGACAGTGGGGGGGGGGGGGGTCTCACTCTTGCCACTATTGTGGCTTAATAGTGAAACCTCGGAGCCCGAAATGCAGCCCTGCATGTTGCTCCTCGCCTGCCCTATCCATTTCTGTGTTTTTTCCATGACTTTGGTGATTTGCTAAGATTTTCACAAATGAAAACCTTAGCGAGCATCGGCGATATACAAAAATGCTCGAGTCGCCCATTGACTTCAATGGGGTTCGTTACTCGAAACGAACTCTCGAGCATCACTGAAAGTTCGACTCGAGTAACGAGCACTCGAGCATTTTGGTGCTCGCTCATCTCTAGGCAATACACAAAACTAGACCAACCAGATACACAAAGCAGAAGCTAACTCCTATGTGAACTGTCTGAGTAAATACACATAACAGTACACAACAATACAAAGGATTTGCCTTACAGAGGGGCTCATACACACTAAGTCTGGGGAACTACAGCACCTCCAACACTTCAACAGTCCTAGTCTCCTTGGCAGGGAGTCCTTTTTAGGGCTGACTGTGTCTTTGGGTGCTCATAATGAGTTCCTAGATCATGTAATGAAACCTCTAGAGCCCTTTTTCCTTTCTCTGCATGTTTCAACCCTCCCCCAGCGGATGGATGTCTCTTACCAGCAGCAGGCCGGGTACCCCTAGGAGAGATCTGTGCAGCGGGGACATCATGGAGCTAGTCCTCTTTTGCAATGTATCTGTCCAGGAGGGTGACCAGCTGATTGGCATCTTTTGAGTTTTCATAACCAACGCAACATTGCAGCTCAATAGGATGAGCACGTATGCAGTGATCAGCCACAACCATTTCAATGAACTGAACTGGCATGAAGACGTTTGGTTCTAGCCACTTTCTGACCAGATGGAAAAGATCAAACATCTGAGACCTGGCAGGATTGTTGATACTGAAACTCCAGTTGTGTACTCTTCTGGCATGGACAGCAGTCTTGACTCTGAGATGAGCAAGTATTTCAGGTTTCAGATTAGCAAAATCTTTAACATCCTACTTACTAAGATCACAGTAGGCTTTCTGGGCTTCTGCAGTGATATGTGTTATGAAATCTTCCACCCATTTAACTTCTGGGAGCCTCTCTCTCTCTCTCTGTAGTCCTTTCAAATACAGTCAGATATGCTTCTATATAGATTTGATGGTCATCTTTTATAGAAACCATTGCACAGTGTCTCTTGTACTTACAGTCACAGAGGTCCTTTCATCCTTTCTATCAGGGCATACCAGAACTGCTTCATTCAGTAGTGCAATTTGTTCCAGTTTCTGAACATTTGTCTGTATCAACTGCTTGACAAACTCTTTCAAGGCCGTTAACTGAGATTGCATAGTAGTGCAGCATGCAAGACCATGGTGGGGTGGGCAGTAATAATGGTGGTTATCACAGTGGCCTGGCTGCTTTCCTCACAATCAGCGGTGCAGCTGACAGTTTCAAAACATTAAATGTCGCAATTTAATAGGTTAAAATGGTAATTTTGCTCTGTTTGTGATGCCAGTCCGTATACAGGCAGAGACATGTGCCAGACAAAATAATAATAACAATGGGAAAAATAAAATAAAAGGGAATTGTGCTTTTCCCTGAAGAGTAGTGTGGTACCTCAGTGCAGATGTTACGGTGGTGAGAAGGGACTCCAGTAGGCAGGGTTTAAGCTTTGAATCAATAGAACAATTTATTTAACAGGGGAAGGATCTTCAAAAACTTAATACAACTTTGCATTACTTGGTTACTTGAGGTAGATACATATATCCATTTGCATTGCACATTCTGGCTCTATAATAGTGAAAAGCATGGAAATCTTTCCTATCCAACAAAGAGCAACATCTTACCTATCCTATTCTCTTACTTTCTCTGGCTCCTATTTCTTTAAGTGTGAAGCTTTCATTATTGTTACTTTAGCTGATCTCTTCTTCCTCTATCTTTACATAAACTGGTTCTGTTTTCCTTTCCTCATCAAACAAAATCCTCCTCCAAACTCACACTTTCTTCCTTCTTACCGCACTGTCTCCTTCTAGAGCTGGCTTCTACCACTCCATCGTGTCTTCTATCCAACCCCTCTAACCACACCCCTCTGTCCTTTTATCTGGTTTCTCCACACCAAGCTGTGTGTAGATCTTATCTGCCAATTACAGGTCTGCTAATGGATTACTAACTGGCTAGCCAATACCTGGGCTGTATTTGTGTCATACATGCATTAAGGAAATAGCCACATTGCTTCTTATGGAGTGTACAACAATAGTACCAAACTTCACAAAGAAATAAGCAAACTTAATCCTTCAACATCAATGGGTTTTCTTGCTGTTGCCTTTAGCAACAAGGTTTGCCCACATCGTTGCAATGTATGCATTAGGGTGGAGGTCCGATAGAACACAGTCCCTTAAACAGTCCAGTTCAAAGCCCATATGACTTTATTTATGCAAGAAACAAAAGATTTGTGGAAAGTCAGCCACTTACAGCGCATAGACTTGATCCATAAACAAAATAAACACCTGCCCATCTGGGTACTAACTAAACAGTGCTTTGCTCACCTAACAATAACATGCAGTTGAGAACAGTCAGAATTGCTCACAGTGGACTTGTGCATCTCTCCCAGGCTCTGACCCAGACTGCCTGAGTTTATGGTCTATCTCCCAGGAAGCTGCTCAGTGGAGACAGTTTAGCTGACTGCGGGCCATGAAGAAAACCCATACTGAATTGAGAGAGGGAGTGATGGGTCCCACTACCAACCTACCCATCAATCCAATAAAAATCCACCCAGTAATATACTTAAACAACAACTCAGCAAACTAGGTTGTTGAACTAAACCATCTTTTTGGATTTTCATTTCACCCAGGTTAAGCATCTGGGTAAAATATACACTTCCTCCAGCACTTTACCTGTCCCATTTTTACAAGGGGCACTGCTGTTACCACACTTATGGCCCCAAGTCATGGATAAAATCCACAGGAAAAGGTTTGTAAGCAAGTGTATAAATTGTATGTCAAAAATATATCTGCCACCTCACATTATCATGTGTGGGAGTGCCAGGGTTTTCCATGTGCCTGTATCAGCAGAACATTCCATCTCTTTCGAAATTCTGTTTCCTGCAACAACCCAGCCTATTTACTGGAAGTTAGAAAGTATGCAAGACGGTTACAAATTGTGAGTATCCTTGTGAATAAATGGCCATATTATCAAGTGCTCAACTATATTATATTCCTTCTTACGTAATATTAAAAGGAGGTTAGCAGATGTTAAAGTAATACGGTAGCTACATAGATTTTTGCGTTAGTGGGAAAATGTTCAAATTGCATATAAATGATTGGTTTATGGTTATAATATTTTGAGCTATAAATTAAAACAGCATTAATGCACACAATTAACTTTTTATAGCCTGGACTCTGCACCTTCCATGATGCTCAGAAAGTCGTTTGTGGCCGATATGTATAAATTGTAGAGTTTATCTGTTTTTAAAATATAAAACTGTGCAGGAATGCATTCTAGTACAGCAAAGGACATTGTCCATTACGGTAAAGGAATATTTCGCCTAAAGGGGTTTTCTGAGACCAAAATTAAAAGAAATTTCTGGGCAGTCACATGCTCTTGATGACAGTATCACTGCCGACAGATGACAGCGAAATGGCACAGCGATCGTGCGAGTGAGTGCTTCAGCCCCTTCATTTCCATGATCATTGTGGGATTCAGCACCCAGACCCCACTAATCAGAACTTATAATATGTCACTCTGTCACTCAGTTTTTTTTTTTTAACTCCTTGCATTTTTGGTTTTAAATTCTTATTTATCCATCGCCATAGCTGTCTGAGGGCTGATTTTTTGAGGGACGGCTTGCATTTTTCCATGTTACAATTTAATGTACCATATAATGTGCTGAAAACTTTTTAAAAACTCTTAAGTTGAGTGCAATGGAAAATAAACAAAATTCGGCCATCTGTGTGGGGAATCTTGTACACACTGCAGCAAAAATGGCCTGGTAACTTTATTCGATCGGTCAGTACGATTACTGCGATACCAAGTTTATATAGTTGTTTTTCGCTGTACTACTATTAAAATATAAAATATCTTTGGAAATAAATAAAATTATTTTCTGCCGCCATCTTCTGACTGCCATAATTTGTTAAATAATTTGTTACTAAATACCAAATATGTTTGGGTTTTTTTTATTAAGATTTTTTTTTATTATAAAAATAGGAAAAGAGTCTTCTTTAACTTATTACCTTTTTTAATAATAAATAAAGCTTTTAAAACTGATTTTTATCGTTTTTTTGTCCCCAGAGAGGGTCAAGAACTTACGATGCTTTGATCGCTCCTGCAGTTCGATGTAATACCATAGCATTACATTATACTGCGATCTGACAGACAATTTATCAAGCCATGTGACAGGCATAGCTTGACAGGCAATCTGCAATGGCAGCCCTGGCAGCTTTCAGAAGGCCCCCAGCTGTCATGGCTACTGACCGGCACCCCACAATCTCATTGCAGGTGACTAATCGGCAGCCCCGAACATCATTCAGGGCATTTAAAATAAAGGGTAAAGTAAAGGGTTAACAGCAGCGGAGCCGATCAAAGCTGTTGCGTGCGGAAGTCAGCTGTAAGAAACAACTTGCACGCACACTGTATGGAGTGTGAGCGACCCCTGATATTCTCTCCCAAAAAAAACCCCGAACTTCCATGACATATATGTATGTCCAGGAGCGTTAAGGGGTAAAAGTGCACTTACTATTTAAGGATACTGCAGTCTCCTAGGTTTCTTCCTAACTCTATGACCACTCATTCAGTGCATTACTCTCTCTACTGCATGTATTGCTGTTTTATCTACACAGCCCGCACTGGACAAACTATCAGTAGATTTGGCTTTCAGTACCAGCTCTATGCTGATGACACCCACTTATATACCTTATTAAGACATGTCACTCTCACTACTGCAAATCACCAGTGATTGTCTGTCTCTAACATTATGTCCTTTATCTGAAACTAAATCTTTCAAAAACTGAACTTCCTGTGTTTTTACCATCTACTAACCAATCTAAACCTGATATTAGTATCTCTGTGTGGTGCTGCCATAACTCCTAAGCAGCATGCTTGTGGTCCTGAGGTTATATTTGACTCCAATCTTTCATTTAGGCCGAATGCACACGGATGGGTCAGATTCTGCATGTGGGGGATCCTGCAGTGGAATCTGACCCTGTTCCCAGAGCTGCGTACCTCTCTGGATCTGTATTGCGGATTCGCGGAATCCGCGCTAGAAAAGAACATGCCCTTTTCTCACTTAAGGCCCATTTAGACACAACAATGATCGCTCAAAATTCACTCAAACGTTAGTTTGAGTGACAGTTTTGAGCGATCATTTTGCATAAGCTCTTAAGTAGCTACTTAAAAGTTTATTAACATGCAAATGAAGCCTTTTGCTGAATGCAGATAACAGCTGGAGGTCTGTTATCTGCATTCAGCTGCTTTGTTCTCGAGGGGGACTGCAGATGAAAGAATGCTATCAGCACTATCTTGCCAAGAACTCAGCATGCGATCCCAATAAGACACATCGCTGACTTCAAGCTGGCTTGAAGTCAGCGATGAACGAATAGTGCACAAAAAGTGCACAATAGGCGCGCGTTTGAATGCAGCGATTATCGCTTAAAGCTATCTTTCTCTGCTTCCTGACCTGACCCTTGGCCTGATTCAATGTTACAAACATCTTACAACTGTTGTGATGTTGGCTCTGTTCCACAACCACATCTACACCCTCTGGTACCATGTTATGGTAAACCTGACCAAGTTGCATCAGCTACTTCTTAATCAAGACTATTTTTGCGATAGTGGTCTGGGGTCAGCTGCAGCAAAGATCAGGTTCTGATTGGTGGGTGAAAACCGGGAAATCACAAGGGCAATCCCTTGGGTATAGCTCTATGTGTACTTTTAGATGGAACGGTTGTCGTTCGAAAAAATCGTTCAAATGACCAAAAGTGAATGATAAACGTTCGGCCTAAATATAAGTCAATAGCAACGACAAACAAGAATCGTACATTTCTCGCTCGCTGTTCATTTTGATGAAGTTATCACGTTCACTTCACGTTCAGTTTAAACACTGATCGTTTGGTGTTTCACTTTCATTATGTGAAATACTGAACACTTCTCATTAAAAAAGTCAACAATGAATCTGCCTGTCTAAACAGGCTGCACAAGAGCGAAGAAGCTGGTGATGAAGTCACCAGCTCATTCGTTTGTGCAATGCACTTCATATCTGTACATACAAAGATGTAGGTTTTGTACACAACTGTATTTAAAAAAAAGATGTCTGGATTAGAGATGAGCGAGCTTACTCGATAAGGCAAACTACTTGAGCGAGTAGTGCCTTATTCGACTACCTGCCCGCTCGTCTCTAAAGATTCGGGTGCCGGTGGGGGGAGAGCGGGGAGGAACGGTCTCTCACTCTCTCCCCCCTGTTCACCACCACAACTCACCTCTCACCCGCAGCCGGCAGCCGAATCTTTAGAGACGAGCGGGCAGGTACTCGAATAAGGCACTACTCGCTCGAGTAGTTTGCCTTAGCAAGTACACTCGCTCATCTCTAGTCTGGATCATTGTAGAGAACAAGCCCTTTTACACCCTGTGCCACTCCTATTTCCTGATAGATTGTAAGCTCTTGTGAGCAGGGCCCTCACTCCTATTGTAACAATCTGGTTCTGGGTTGAAGTCTCTTGTCGTAACGGGTATGGGTCGATAGCGTGGTCAGTGATGCCAGAGGTACATGGGTAGTATCTGTTCGTAGTCTAAGAGGAGCAGGAAGGTAGCGTGGTCAGGGATACCAGAGGTCGGTACACAGGTAGTATCGGTTCGCTCATTTTTCATCTTTACCTGTGCTACCAGCACTTGTGCATTATACTGAGTAGTACGATATCAGCTTCAATGACTTTTACCGGAGGTAACATCTCCATGGAGTTTGTACGACCCGCTCTGTCAGGGTGTGCAAATGTGCACCAGATCCCTGTGCACATGCACAATGACCTGCGCAATTTCAGGGAGAAATCAAAAACACCTAGGACTAATTAGGCTGCACAGCCTTTTTAATTACGGTTCAGGTGCGTCCCCTGTCGATGTGAACAGTCCCCTGCAGTGCACTTAGAGTGCCACTCAATGAGTGGTGGCTTTCAGAGCTCACATTGGTGGAACGATGGGGAAGGTAAATATAAAACTTACATCCCTGGACTCAGCAGGCCACCTACTTTCATCCCATAAGCTTTGTTAATAGGGCTGAAAGTAAGTAGCAGTTTCCCTTTAAGGCCACCCGCACATGGGCAGTTTTACATTGTGGAATCTGGAGCGGGTGTCCACCTCTGAATTTCACAGCAAATATGGTCCATACTTTGCTACTGATAACTGCTTTTTCCTCTACACAAGCGGAAATCAATTGCGATTTTTTGCTCGCATAGGAAAAATCGCAGCATGTTCTATTTTCATTGGAATTCCGTCTTCCATTGGGTGTATTTGCACTGCCGGATCAGCAAATACAGCCCATAGGACATGCATTGAAAAATGCATTGCCATACCCACAAGCGTAAATCAACTGCAATATTCCATTCACGGGATGGAAATCGTGGCATGTCCTGTTCTACTGCGAGCCTTGCAGAGGCTCGCACTATGCACATCATCGCCAGCCCGACTGCTCTGCACTGCACATGTGTATCTGTGTGCCAGCCGGCACATCCACAGCGCAGAGTGGAGACACCGGACAGGTAAACTGGGGGTCACTGCAGGGGCAGAGGGTCTCATCCCACGGCGAGGATCTCGCAGTTGGAATCTGACCCGGCCATCGGCAGTGACCCCCAGCTTACCTGTCCGGTGTCTCCACTCTGCGCTGTGGATGTGCCGGCTTTGGTGCATACAGACGCACAGCATTACACGAGGGACAGAATCGTTCACGGATAACATTAGAGCCATATTTGTCCATACCACACATGTGCATGAACGCTAAAAGAAATTGTATTTATAAAGAAGACACGTATCAATAGAGAAATATCTAAGGCCTCATGTCCGCAGCGGAATCTGACCCTGCCATGGCCGATGACCCTGCAAACCTGTGCGGGCAGGCAGTGGCGCCCACGTGAACCTCTGTACTTCCGGGTTTTCTGCACTGCAGATGGTCTGCACGGCTCACTGTCGGACATGTGCAGTACAGATTTTTTTTAAATCTCCTGCCTTCCTGCGGAATCCACGGCTTGTTTGCAATTCAATTGCGAACGGGCCGAAGATCGGATGGCTTCCATTGATTTTAATGGAAGCCGTCCGTGCAGGATCCACATTGAAATGGAACATGCTGCAATTTTTTTTTTCCGGACCAAAAGGTCCACAATTCAAATCCACATGCTCTATTTGATTTACGGACGCCCCTGTATCCCTATGGGTGGCTTGATTTGCGGATAGTCCACGCAGGTTACCCATGCCGATTACGCAAATCAGATCCGCCTGTGGACATTGGGCCTTTAGCAGATACATTTCTTATTGGTAAACAAATATAGAGTTAATATGACTTGTATAGTCTGTTATTACCTACTGTATGTATGGAATACTGTACATGAACCATAATCAGCGGACACTGACAAGTACAGTCATGTATTGGTCTTATAATCTCTTTTTCCAGGTTCCTAACACGCTCATTAAAGTCTTGGTAACTTGTCTTGTACCCCTTAGGATATCTTGCTATAGACACATTTTATTGCAGGATGGTAGAGTATGTTTGGTTTCTTTGCACTTCTCATGCTGGGAAGATTCTTGTCATCCCTCACATATTTTACCCACAGAAAAGTCTGCCCTGCCCTATGCTTGGTGATTGAGGCTATGCCCCTGGTGTGCCACACTATCAGTGGTTCCCAAGGCTGCCTAGCCTGGGAAAAGCTGCATGGACACGTTCCAAAATCAGCATTACATGCATTATTGTTCTTACTCTCCCTGATTAGAGTGCACACAATGAAAACAACAGCAGCAGTCTCATTTTCTTACCCTCCTCCCAACACAACGCTGTTCTTACCCTGTTTTTCTTTCTTCTAACCTCTAAGAAAAAAAACTCTTAACTGCTTCATTTCCATCATCTATAGCTTGCTAATTTTCAGCACAGTTCACAGAGACAATGCAGTGAAATAACACAGTATTGCCTCTAGCTGATCTTGCCTGACACTTGCCTTAAGAGCTTATAATTTAATCGCATAAAGTTGTGTGTTCAGAAAAATGAGCAACATTTCTTAAAAAAGCACATTATTCTATACCAAAAATATTACGCTTTCTGTCAGATTTATATAGTTACAATTTATAAAAATTCTCTCTTTCTTTTCTCATTGACATTTCTTTGAAGCAATCGAAAGTTTTCATTGCAACCACTCCTCAACCACATGTATGATTCTCTCTGGCTGCCCTACTGTAGTACTGAAATCCTTCTGCAGGTGCACTGCTTTTACAAACCATAAAGAGGTCCAGGAAAAAAACTGATCACTGAATACATTAAAATACAAACTTTTTTCCAAACATTCAGTCTTCATTGAGAATGAATATAGAAGACTTTTTATATTTGTCAACTTTCTATTGCAGGTCATAAACAGATATCTCCTTTCTATAGCATTCCTGTCACTATTTAAAATACTTATTCTGATTATTTTAAAAAATACTTAAGGGTGGTTTCACATCTGCACTCAGGGTTCTGCTTCCCTGCTCCGTTCGGGAGCAGTCAAGGGGAATCCCGCAGCCAAATGGCTATGTCTGTGCACGGAACAGAACAGTGCTAAAGGAAGACTTCCTTGACTATAATGGGGTCTGTCCACTTTCTGCCCAGCTGGCCATTTTTTGGACTGAAAATTTGTTTTCTTCCAGTTTATTGAGTCGGATCTGTGACGGAACTTCCAACCGGAGGGTAAAACTCAGATGTGAAACCGGCCTTATTATTGCAATTGTCTGCCTCTAGGACATTTCCTATAAAGTTACTCCTGCATGTGCATTTAGTAACTCAGAAGTACTCCCCTATTTCCAGGAGGATGTCTACCTAGGTAGAATATTTCTATGGGATCTAGTTGTTTACATCAACTTCATTGCTTGAAGTCCTAATAGTAAAGAATCAACAGCTATTTCTTCTGACCCCCTCATACACATTTACTTTTAGACATTTGTTTGGGCATTTTGTAGCACCATGATTTAGGACATATTGACAGTGGGAAACTCTAAAAAGTATTCGGTAAAAAAAAAATCCTAATGATAGGTTGATGATGCGGCCTGAGTGTGTTGTTCAATCTTTGTGGTATTTTCATTTTGGTTGCTGAATGTATGGTAAAAATATAGGATAAAAAATGTACATGAAAGAATAAGTCACTTGCCACATCTTCAGCGCAACTTTATTGTATTAACTTAATGTACCAAATTATAAATGTAAGTGATTACACCAAGTCTGATTTTCTTCTTTCAAATGCCATAGAAAATTGTATTTATTATGTGAAACAGCTTTTTGATGTTTTATATTTTTTATTTCTTCAAACATTTAATCAAAGTCACCAGCTTCTGAAAGCCATATGCTTTAGTTAACATTACAGACAGGAAGTCTGTATAATTTTGGAATTACAGCATTGTGGTCTATATGGAGAAGGTGAAAGTACAATGAGATGTCTGTAATCCCAAAGGGTGTCTGTGATATGTTCAAACCCTGCATGTAATCACTATGGTGTGCATAGTGGCCTGCTGTAATAAGAGAAGTCTCTAAAGGGCTAGACATTATATGCATATATAAAATGGTTTAAAGCCGGGATGTCGCCATGGTGCCCTTCGGTATAGCACAAGGCAGGAATGATGATTGCATTCTACAGCGCATATGTCTGAATGGTTTCTTAATATTAGGCATGCACCCTATGGGGTATTGCTATAGTAGCACAAATAGCCTTTGCATACATTTATTATTAGCAGCTCTCCTGCCACAGTGGGACAACCTGCTTTTGTATTTCACTTGTCCCTATCTACGATACTAGGGAGTACTAAAGAAGTGTCACAGTGTCCCATTTTTTGGTAGACACATTGCATCTCTAGTGTTAGTTGGTGAATATAATACTTTGGCTATATAATGCAATTATAACCTTCTAGCCTTGCTCAATGATCCAGCATGAATTTAAAGAGAAGCTGCCCTATTGATGCTGTCTGATCCCACAGTGGCATGCTTTAGAGCCAAATATTCAGCGATTGATAGTATCCTTGGATGCAAAATAATACACAAAAGGCTGTCCATTACTAACGAAGACCACCCACTGGACTCCTAAGCCCAGAATGAGCTGAGATCTAAAATATATTGCTATGTATACTGAATCTCTTCCAAACCTACTGTATATATATCATGTGCTCAGCTCTCCAAGCTCTATACCATGCTGCTGTCAGATTGGGCTATATATTTAAAGTTATAAGCTTTCTTTCAATGAGTTATTAAAGTGGTTTCAATAGTACAAAATCTACTATGACTAGTAGGACATCCTTTAGAAAGTGACCAGGTGACCAACTTCTAAACTCCACATTGTAGGCAGCTGATAGTAAGACCTCAGCTGCAGAGACTGTACACTGCACTCCGCAAGTGGGGTTGCTGGGTTCAGGCAAATTAGATAGTCAGATGGTGCTTAGTGTATGCTCACGCTAGCATGCTGCTTCTGTTTTAATAGACGAAAGTGGAAGTCATAATGGATCATAATGGAAGGCACTGGATTTCTTTAGGATCCATTTCTTCATTTATTTTAACTGTAAAAAATAGTGGAATGTTAGGTAGAATGAAGCTCATTCTCATTGAATGAGATATTACTATTATTGCTTGAAAAACCCTTTAAGTATTGTATAAGTAATACACGTTGAACTGAACATTAAACCAACTCTTAAGTTTGTAAAATCAATGATTTCAAAATGTTATTATGGCCACTTGAAGTAGAACAATCTCAGTGTCACCTTAGAATTAAAGGGGGTACGATACACTTTAAACATCTATCAGTACTAAAAGGGCTGGTTGTTTTGTAACAGTATTCACACTAGAGAATAAATGTATGCGAAAAACGTAAAGCCACTTGTCTAAAATTGTGCAGTTTCCCTTTGTGCCACCAAAACAGCACTGACCCATTAAGGCATGGACCACATGAGACCTCTGAATATGTTCTGTGATATATGGCACACAGAAGTTGGCAGCAGACCCTCGGAGTCCTGTGAGTTGTGAGGTGGAGCATCAGTAGATCGGACTTGTTTCTTCCAGCAGACCCCACAGATATTCAAATTAATTAAGATCTGGGGAATTTGGAGGTCAAGACATCACTCGATCCTTTTGTCATGTTTCTCAAACCATTACTGAAAAAATTTGCAATGTAACTGGATCCTTGTTGTCTCATGGGTCTCTACTCTAACAAGACAACAACATCGTGAGTCTTGCCTGCAAGCGGGGCGATCGTCCCAATAGGGACGGCCCCATGCTGGAACCTAGACCTGACTCGCCCTAGATGGAAAACGATCCAAGCAGGACACGACACAGTTTACACTAACACAAAAGGGAATGCATCCCACACAGAACAGAACTGTTCACTTCAAGTCTGGCCACCTGCACAGACACACAGAACACATTGCTGTTCACACCTACAGAAACAATACATATGAATGCAAACACAAGGGAAAATGAGGAAACCAGCTGCCTCTAGCCTGAGGGGCTGGTATTTAAATGCAGTAGACCGGTAGTGATAGACTGGCTGGAGAACTCTACACCCAGCCGGCTCAATTGACTGCAGTGGAAGTTGTCCGTGCATTTTTCCGCACAAATCAGAACATGCTGCGATTATCCCCCCGCGAGAGGAAAATCATGGCCGATTTCCGCTTGTGGGCATAGGAGGATTGTTTTACACAACATGTCTATGGACAGACATTGCTGTGGAAAATCGCGGCAGATAATCCATCCATGGGCATTTGGCCTAAGGGTGGTTTCACATTAGTTGGAATCTCTGGCCAGACGTTCCATCACAGATGTAGCGCTTTTTATTCTGTCCTAAAACCAGGCAGCTGTGTGGGAAGCGGATGGACTCTATTATAGCCAATGGGGTCCCCCCGACACTGTTTGGTTGCATCAAGAAACGGTTCCATTCCCAGCCGTGGGGATTCCCCTTTTCGCAAACAGAGCAGTAAAGTGGAATCCCCAGTGCAAATGTGAAAACACTCTAATGCTGGACTTTTTGAATGCTAGTTTTAATCCTGTATAACAACATCCCCTATGGGCATTATTATAGCTGCCTTTAGTGGTTTATACTCAGCATACTGTATATTTCCTTTTTAGTGAGGGAGGAAACTGGAGAATCCATGAGAAAGAGGCATGAAAGCATAATGAGAACATATACAAAGTCCATGGAAATGAGGTGATGTTCGGAGTTACAATTCCAGTACAGCATGACTACAGTACTAACTACTGGGTGAACATGCTCACTAAATTTTAGAGGAAATACTCTTTAACCTTTTTCTTTTGATGCGGATTCATGCAAAGTGGTTTGTAGAGACAATAAATGTAGCTAATGCTCTGAAATGACAGTGTGTATCAGAATATGGGTATGACAGGGGACACCTTGTAGGTGATTTATTAGATGCAAAGCGTAATTCCATTCTGCTATGTGACAGGTACATATTGTGTTCTCAGCTAAAGACCAATCGCTTCTTAGTGATTACCATATTGCACAGTTTGATTCTTCAGTTCAAAGTTATTAACCTTCGCTGCGGGCAAATGAACATACCGAATTAGCTCTCACAATGGGCTCTCCAAATAGCAAGAATAATAACAATAAAAAGCCAGCAATACTATAAAGATTTCTAGACAAACAGAAGGCATCTGAGCACAGCTAGCAAGCCTCCAAACCAATCACTCAAATTATGATTGGCTCTCAAACCCGTCTAGGTCATATTATGTCTCCTTTATTAGTGTTTAAGGTCACCAGGAGACATGCAAGTGCATCCTTTATCAGGAAGTGTAGCATGTCTCTGGAGTGAAATATTTGGCTTTTAGCTGAGGCTGTGGTGGTGACTCGGAAATCCAGGGAAGTGAGTTAAATAGAGACGGGCTCCAGGCGCCACACAGCCTCACAGCAGATGGAATGAATACAAATAATAGAGGCTTTCCTGCCATTCTCGCTATTATGCTTTATTATGTCAGCTTGGCCGAATGGACTTGTGTGGTGTTCTGATATAATCCTTTCAGTTACGACTGCTTCATTACAAGTCTACACCCACATCAGTGCAATTTGTAAGGAAGTACATAAAAACACACCTACCGTCCTTTGTAAAGTACATCACTGTTATGTAACCAAAAAGTGATTTTCTTCTAAGAAAATGATATTTTATACAGATTACAGCCCTACAGCTATTAATTGGTGAAAGGTGTTCACTCACGTTCTGTATCCTACTGGAAAGTCTCTACCGAAAGTTTCAAAAAGATGATGATGGGGACCCATAATGGGTATTATAACGTGCCTCACATCATATCTTATTACTACACGCTTATCAGTGCAATTTTAACCCCTTAAGGACTAGGCTGTTTTATACGTTAACCCCTTAGTGACCAAGCCTGTTTGTGACTTATTGACCGGCCAAATTTTGAAAATCTAACGTGTCACTTTAAGGCCTCGGTCACACGACCGTTTTTTGGTCCGATCTGCAGACGCGCTTGCGATCTGCAGATCTGTAGACCAAATGCATCCCAATGGGGTCGGTCACATGTCTGCTTTTTATGCGGATGTGCGATCAATTATAGGACACAACGATTCGCAGAACACGCCTATCTGCGTTCTGCGCATCGCTGTGTTCTATATATGCGCTCAATGGGGCCGGCGGCAGCAGCGCCGACCCCATTGAGAACATATACTTAAAGATCGTTCTCCTCTGCCACAGCTGTTACAGCTGTGGCAGAGGAGAAAGATGTTCGCCCATTAAATTCAATGGAGCCGGCAATACAGCCGGCTCCATTGAAAGCAGTGGGCTGCCGGCGAGCGCGGGATGAATTTTTGGGAAGGGCTTAAAAATATAAAGCCCTTCCTTGAAAATCATCCTAAAATGTGTAAAAATAAAAAAATGTATACTCACCTTTTCCCTGCAGCCGGAGCTATTGAATGACAGCTGAGAGCTGCCTCTAATTGGTCCCTGCGCTCAGTCAATCAGAGCCAGCACTTACTCACCCATTCATGGGTGAGTGAGAGCTGCCTCTGATTGGTAAGGGCTGTGACCAATCAGAGGCAGCCCATTCAGCAGGCGGAGATTTTAAATCCCCGCCTGCTGAATACTACACTGAGCAGTTCAGGAGAACTGCCAGCCGAACTCCGGCTGCAGGGAAAAGGTGAGTATACATTTTTTTTTTTTTTTTACACATTTTGGGATGATTTTCAGGGAAGGGCTTATATTTTTAAGCCCTTCCCGAAAATTCATCCCGCACTCGCCGGAAGCCCATTGCTTTCAATGGAGCCGGCTGTATTGCCGCCTCCATTGAATTCAATGGGCGAACATCGTTCTCCTCTGCCACAGCTGTGGCACAGCTGTGGCAGAGGATAGAGGCAGTGCGGGGCAGTTTCACTGAAAATGCTGCTAGGTGCAGCTTTTTCAGCAAATCGTCGGCCCCGGTCACGCGATTTGCGGATGCGCATCCGTTATGCGATCCGCAAATCGCAGGGAAAAACGCCTGTGTGACCGAGGCCTAACATGGAATAACACCGTAAAGCTTTTGCATATTGAAGTGATTCTGGCATTATTTTTTCGCCACATATTGTACTTCATTAAGGCGGAAAAAATAGACCAATAGAATTTGTGTATATTCATGAAAAGTGCCAAAATTGGGAACATTTTGAAAAAAATCATCATTTTTTCACTTTTCCAACTGCAATATCTCAAATATGTGCAAACATAATATAGAATTTTTTGATAAGATATATATTTCCATCTGTTTACTTTATTTTGAGCGCACATTGGAAAAACTTTCATTTTTTAAAAACTATTTAGGAGACGTACAAATTAGAGATGAGCGAACGTACTCGTTTCGAGTAATTTCTCGTTCGAGTACCGCCATTTTCGAGTACTTCAGTACTCGGGTGAAAAGATTCGGGGGGCGCCGGGGGGCGGGGAGAGGCGTGGCGGTGCGGGGGGTAGCAGCGGGGAACAGGGGGGAGCCCTCTCTCTCTCCCTCTCCCCCCCACTCCCCACTGCTACCCCCCGTGCCGCCACGGCGCCCCCCGAATTTTTTCACCCGAGTACGGAAGTACTCGAAAATCGTGGTATTCGGGCGAAAAAGGGGCGTGGCCGAGCACGTTCGCTCATCTCTAGTACAAATTTAACATTGATTATCACTAGAGATGAACGAGCATACTCGCTAAGGGCAATTACTCGATAGAGCATTGTCCTTAGCGAGTACCTGCCCACTCGGAAGAAAAGATTCGGGTGCCGGCGCGGGTGAGCGGTGAGTTGCGGGAGTGAGCAGGGGGTAGCCGGGGGGAGAGAGAGATCTCCATTCCCACCGCTCCCCGCCCCCTGCCGGCACCCGAATCTTTTCTTCCGAGCGGGCAGGTACTTGCTAAGGACAATGCTCGATCGAGTAATTGCCCTTAGCGAGTATGCTCGCTCATCTCTAATTATCAACATTTCGAGGAACACTTTGTTTTTCTGCACCAAGCCAAGATTGCAAAGGCTCATAGGTGTCAGAATGATCCCATTTTAAAACTACTAAACTACAACTAAACTAAACTTAACGTATTCACTGAGCGGTGTCATGAGTATTTTGACCCCATAGTTTCTTTTCAGGAATTAATGCAATTTAGACGAGAAAAAAATAAAATTTCATATTTTTACAAATATGTCATTTTAAACACAGGATTTTTTTCTATATGAGGATTTGCACCCCAAAATGGATATTCTCCTATGTGCAGAAGTTTACCAATTGTGGCCCTTATCTTCTGTCTGTATGCATAGCAGGGCCCAAATCAAAAGGAATAACCGGTGGCTTTCAGATCAGACATTTTGCTTGAAGGCGTTTTCAGGCCCCATTGCCCACTTGTAGAGCCCTTGAGCGGCCAAAACAATGGAGAACCCCAACAAACAACCTGATTTTGGAAACTAGACCTCTTACAAAATCCTCTAGGGATGTACTGGGTATTTTGACCCCACAGTTTTTGAAAGAATCTAAGCAAAGCAGAAGTAAAAAAAATTACGATTTTTATATTTTTAGCAATTATGTTATTTAAATTTTTTTTTTTTTTGTACAGCAGATACATGAATGAAGACTTTCACCCCTAAATGGATACCCCCGTTTGTCCTGTGTTCAGAAACATACCAATTGTGACCCTAATCTCCTGTCTGTATGCACAACAGGCCCTAACCGAAAGGAGCAGCGGGTGATTTTCAGAACAGACATTTTGCTTGAAGGCGTTTTAGGCCCCATTGCCCACTTGTAGAGCCTTTGCGACCAAACAACAGAGAATCCCCACAAATGACGCCATTTTGAAAACTAGACCCCTTAATGAATTCATCTAGCGGTATACTGCGTATTTTGACACCCTGTTTTTTAATGAATTTAAGCAAATCAGAAAGAAAAAATAATGATTTTTGGTTTTTTTGGCAATTGTGTCATTTTAAAAATAGTTTTTTTTTGTACAGCATACACAGAAATGAAGACTTTCAACCCAAAATGGATACCCCCGTTTGTCCAGTGTTCAGAAACATACCCTTTGTGGCCCTAATCTTTTGTCTGGATGCATAACTGGGCCCAAACTGAACAAAGCATCAAACTTCAACTGTCTTTTAACTTTTACGTGATTACTATTATCCATGAATAATGGCGATCACGTGATCGAGGAACACTCACCGCAGCCTCCCCATGACATCTTCAAGCTGTCGGCTACATTTAGTAGCCAGGAGAATGGAGATTTTAAATTTCCCCTTGCCCTCGCCTGCTTCTGTGCTTGCATCCGCCATGGCGACAGGTGCATGCGCCAAAGCTGGGGAAAGGTTCACGGAGAAGCATCCCGTCGGGGGACATCGCTGATCGGATTCGTGATAGGAGGTGAAACTTTAGCTTTTTTTTTACTTTTACGTGATCGCCATTATCCAATGGATAACGGCGATCACGTGACTGGGAACCGCATACTGTGGCCTCCATGAAATCTCCAGGCTCTTGGCTACATTTAGTAGCCAGGTGTGGGGAGATTTTAAATTACCTCGGCAATCTTCGGCTTTTGCGCCCGCATCCGCCATTTTGGCGACAGACGTGTGCACAGTAGCTGGGGTAAAGTCTGCGGATAAATCTGGGGGCCTTAAGTACCTAATTTTATCTCCCCTCATGGCTATGATCCATGAGGGGAGATGAAACAAACATAAAAAATTTTTTTTTTTACACTTTTTAAAACTTTTTGAAACTTTTACATGATCGCTGTTATCCATTGGTTAGCAGCAATCATGTGACCAGGAACCACATACAGCGGCTCCCAGTGAGAGCTCCTTGCTCTCGGCTACTCATACTAGCCGGGAGCAGGGAGTTTTTAAATTTCCGACCCTCTGCACGTGACGTAATGCGTCTGGCACGCATACGCAGAAGCCGGCAGCAGGTAGGAAGATGCTGGACATTGCGGAGGAAGGGGAAGGGAGTATTCTCAGCTCCCCTTACGGACCCAATCCGTAAGGGGAGCTGAAACTTTAACTTTTATTTACTGTACATTGACTTTAACGCGATCAGTGGAGTGGGGTCCCACGGCCCGGGATGACAGCTCCATGCTGTCGGCTACCTCCGGCAACTGGCAGCATGGAGCTGTCAATCCAGAGCCTACAGGGCTTTCATTCCCAGGAGAATCATGTTTTTACATCCAGGCTAGGATGTAAAAAGGCAATGGGCTGGTCACTAAGGGGTTTTACTTCCCTATTTTTATCCTTCAACTACCAAAATTTTTTTTAATAGATTTTTAAAATCTTTTTTACTGATTTTTTTCTGTTTATTAGTTTTATGGGGGGTAAAAAGCTAAAAAAAAAAGATTTTTTAACATTTATAGTTTTTTTTAAATTAGTATATTTACGCTAAAATAAAGTATGGGAATGGGTTCCTCATTTTGTTTTGGATGTTTTGATATATAATATCTGTTTTTGGATTACAGGGCGCATGCGGCAATGGTTTTGGTTGGCATCTGCTTTGGGTTATTTTCTTTTTATGTATATATTTTTATTTTATTCTGTAACTTTGTTTTACTTATTCATGAATTTTTTTTTTACGATGTATGTTCCCCATGATGTCATATAAGACCTTTGGGGGGCATTCACATGTTTTTGCTTTTTTTTTATTTGACACTTTTCCACTGTAGCTGGGGCATTCATAGGAGCCGCATCCATAGGAGCCCCGGTTACAGGGAAAACATCCCCTGTAGTGACAATAGTCACTGGCAGAGCTGATCAGGGTCCAATAGGACCCTGCAGCTCTGCTGTGACAGGGGATCCCAGGGGTCAAGTGACTGCCAGCTCGCATAGTGTTAGTTATACTTCCACTTTCACTTCTTAGTACATAGCGCTAATTGAGCATGGTGTACTAGAGAAAGGAGAAGGCAGAAAGGGTTAAAAATAACACTCCTGCATCCTCCGGGTTATCAGCTGCGACTAACAGCTGACAACCCGACATGCTTCTGATTGATTGCGGAAATAGGTGCTTTAATCCCGCCGTAATTTTACTATCGGCTGGGATTAAAGCCCAGGACCAAGCGCCGTAAATTTACTGTGCTTGGTCCTTAATGGGTTAATAAAGATGTCCCTGATTGGCTCCCTACCCTGACTGTACATACTTTGCTTCTTACTGCTCCTCCAAAAAGGGCTCTGGTATGCTCTGTTGCTTGACATCCTTCCGCAATCCTACCATTTATATTTTAGCTGTTTGTGATGGGGTAGATTTACGGATGAAAGCCTGTAGGGCAGTATACATCCAGGACAATTCCTTCCTAGTGAAGGCTAGCTACTAGTTAGACTTCATGTCTAAGGAAGCCTGCTCTTAAAAGTAATGGTGTAGTTGTTCCTTGGTGTAGTTGTTCCTTGCAGTATGTAAGAACCCTATATACACTATTTTTTTCACTGTCTGTACTCTCAGTCCTGGTCATGCCACTTGCCACTGGAATGGCACAGACTAAGGCCATTCTCACACAGACTTTTTTTCACGATTACTGCAGCGTTTTGAACACTATAGTAATGACGGTATAACGCTCCCATTGATTTTAATGGAACATAGCAAACATTTGCTTGAACGAGGCGCTTTTCAGCACCACGATTTTTTAGCTCTCCTTATTCTATTTTTTTGTATTTAGCGCACGTCATCAAATATGGGGTGTGCTAAAGCCACTGTAGGAGGCAGGAACTCTGCCTCCAAAAATGAAAGTAAAATTGTGCAAAGCGCCGCAATTAAAGTCATGGCGCTTTGCCGCAGCCATGTGTGGGCGTGGCTTTATTTATCAAAATCTAATGTACATCATCACAATAATTCATCTTGTAATAGGTCCACTGTACCTGGTCCAGCTACTTTCTTCATTTTCTATCTATCTCACATGACCCTCTTCCTAAAAAATCCCTCTAACATCTTGTCCGCATTTGCTACTTCCCCTCCTGTCTGTAACCTCCAACTTCCTGTTAGCAGTGCATGATGGGTGGACAGGGGTGGAAGCACTGTGCTTTATTGCTCATGTGCAGTTCAAAGTGCTGGAAGCTCCAGTCTACCTGCTTCAACAGCTTTCTCTGGCACTCTGAGTGAGAGGGAGGTTGGTGCTGGTAAGTTACATAATAACATAGTATGTTAGTCTCAATGAAGACAATGTCCATCTAGTTCACCCTGTTTCAACGCCCCCTGGTTGGTCCAGAGGAACGGAAAAAAATGAGCCAATTTAGCTCATTTGGAGGAAGAAAATTTCTTGCCGACTCCATATGGCAGTCAGAATAATCCCTGGATAAACGTTTGAGTTCCTACCTAACTCTAAGACCCGGATCAACAACCCTGCTGGTCACCTAATATCTATATCCTGTAATTTCGTAGCACTCTAGAAATATGTCTAGGCCCCTCTTAAGCTCTATCGATTTTGCCATCACCACCTCCTCAGGCAGAAAGTTCCACAGTCTCAACACTCTTACAGTAAAGAACCCCCTTCTGTGTTGCTGATGAAACCTGCTTTCTTCTAGACGTAGAGGATGCCCTCTTGTTACCATCACAGTCCTGGGTACAAACAGATTATCAGAGAGGTCCTTGTATTGCCCCCTAATGTATTTATACATAGTTATTTGATCGCCCCTTAACCTTCTTTTTTCCAGGGTAAATAATCCCAATTTTGATAGCCTCTATGGGTATTCCAGTCCTCTCATTCTGTTTGTTCATTTAGTTGCCCTTCTTTGAACCCCTTAAGCATTGCAACATCTTTTCTCAGTACTGGTGTCCAGAACTGTACACAGTATTCCATGTGAGGCCTGACAAGTGCCTTATATAGTTGAAGAATAATGTTCTCGTCCCTCATACCTCTTTTAATGCACCCCAGACTTTATTTGCTTTTGCAGCAGCTTATTGGCATTGATTTCCAGTCCACTGGTACCCAAGGTCTTTTTCCATATCACTTTTCCCTAACAGTAACCCATTTAGTGTATATTGGTGACATCTGTTACTCCTGCCCATGTGCATAACCTTACATTTACCAATATTGAACTTATCTAAGTCCTTTTGTAGCTGCACATTGTCCTCCTTTGTATTAATTATTCTGTATAATTTTGTATCGTCTGCTAATATTGATATTTTACTGTGTAGTCCTTCTGTCAGGTCAGTGATAAATATATTGAACAGAATGGGGTCTAATACTGAACTCTGTGGCACCCCACTAGTGATGGTGGCCCAATCAGAGTACAAACCATTTATTACCACCCCCTGCTTAGATTCTCCCAGGTCCAGCCTAGAACTTACTTCAATATAGTAGCTGATCAAATTGGTATGACATGATCGACCCCTCGTGAATCCGTGCTGATGAGGAGTTATTCCATTGTTCTCCTTGAGGTATTCCAGGATGACATCTCTCAGAAACCCCTCAAATATTTTTCCAATTATTGAAGTGAGACTTACCGGCCTGTAGTTACCAGGATCTCTTTTAGAACCCTTTTTGTATCTTGAAACCACATTGGCAATGGGCTAATCCAGTCGTACAACCCCAGTTTTTAACATCTCAATGTCTAGCTATCACGTCACTTAGTTCCCTTAGAACCCTTGGGTGTATTCCATCTGGGCCCGGCTATTTATTAATTTTAATCCTCTTTAATCGGCTCGGCACTTCCTCCTGTGTTAGGCATGCAATATTTAGTGGGGGGTTTGTTTTATTCCCCTGCATCTTGTGTGACATTTCTTTTTCATTCGTGAATTCACTTGAGAAAAAAATAATAGATTTGCCTTCCCCCATCGTCTTTTATGGTTTCTCCTGCATTATTTGTTAAAGCGACAGTGCTTTCAGAGCAAATTCTTTTACTGTTTATATAATTGAAGAATATTTTAGGGTTATTTTTACTCTCTTTGGCAATCAGTCTCTCTGCCTCCTCCTTAGCAATTTTGATCTTTTCTTTACATGATTTTTTTCCTTGTGTGATTTTAGTGCTTCTTTGCGACCTTCTTGTCTTAGTAATTTAAACGCTTTCTTTTTTTTTTTTGTTTATTGCCTCTCATTACAGTCTTGTCGAGCCACATTGGTTTCCTTCTACTTGTAGTTCTTTTCTTTTTAAAGGGTATGAACTGCTCACAGGAGGTAATTAGGATGTTTTAAACTTCTCCCATTTGTCATCTGTACTGTTATTTTTAAGGACATTGTCCTAATTAATGTTACCGATAGTAGTTCTGAGCTGATCAAATTTTGCATTACTAAAGTTTAGCTTTTTAGTTACCCACTGATAAGGCTTCCTATTGAATGACAGCTGGAAATTAATTATATTGTAGTCACTATTTCCCCAAGTGTCCCTGCACCTGCACCCCCGTGATTCTGTCTGGTTTGTTAGTTAATAATAAGTCCAGAGTGGCCCTCCCTCTAGTTTGCTTCCCCACGAGTTGGGTAAGATAGTAATCTTTAATTGTTCTCAAGAACTTATCACCCTTGTGAGATTTGCAAGTTTCATCTTCCCATATTATATCCGGATAATTAAAGTCCCCCATAATAATTACTTTATCGCGGTTTGAGACCTCTTCTTTTTACCATAATAGTAAGATTTTAGTTTCTTGTGTTGCTTTTGGTGGCCTATAGAAAACCCCTATCAGGATTTTGTGATTTTTTTTCTCCCTGTATTTCTACCCTCAGAGATTCCACGTGTTCAACTTCTGCACCTACAGCTTCCCGTAGCCTCAGCATTAAATAGTATTTAACGTACAGACATACCCCTTCCTCTTTCTGTTCCCTACAGTATCTTCTGAAGAGATTGTAACGTTATAAATTCACCGCCCAATCGCACTTATCATCAAGCCATGTTTCCGTTATTCCTACTATATCGTAATTTTCATCAGTCATACTCACTTCAAGCTCACCCACTTTACCGATTTGACTTCTTGCATTCGTTGACATACAATTTATATGGTTGTTGTTCTTTATATTCACTGTGCTGTTAATGGTTTAATTGGCTGTTCTGTCAGTTCTAACTGTACTAGTCCCACCGCGTGCTCGACCCCCATTCCCATTACTTGATCCCAGGTCGCTATCTACACTGTCTACCCTCATTTCTCTTTTTGCCCTCCCCCCAGTACCTAGTTTAAACACTCCTCCAGCCTTCTAGCCATCTCAGCTGCGCCCTCCCCATTATGATGCAGCCCGTCCCTACGGTAGAGCCTGTAGCCGACAGCAAAATCAGCCCAGTTCTCCAGGAACCCAAACCGTCCTTCTTACACTAACTCCGGAACCACTAGTTTACCTCCCTAAGATCCTGCTGCCTTTCTTGTGTGGCTTGTGGTGCAGATAGTATTCCGAGAAAATTACCTTGGAGGTCCTTGCCCTAAACTTGAATCCTAGGTCCCTGAAATCATTTTTGAAGGTCCTCCATTGACCTCGAATTTGTTCATTGGTGCAAATGTGCACCATGACTGCTGGATCCTCACCAGCCCATCCCAGTAATCTGTCAGTCCAATCCACAATGTGCAAACTCGAGCGCCAGGAAGACAACACACCGTTTGACGATCCCGGTCTTTGTGGCAGATTGCCCTATCTATCCCCCTTATTATTGAATCCCCTACCACTAGGATCTGTCTAACCTGCCCTGCACTCCCTGTCCCCTTCTCACTGGATCAGTCATATCCCTGGCGTTCAGAGAGCATGTCGTACTGCAGCGGTGCTGGCTTTGTAATGGCATCCCCCTCATCTGCCAACTTTGCAAACTTGTTGGGGTGTATTAGTTCAGGACTAGCCTCCCTGGTTATCTTCCCTATACCCCTATTAACTGTCACTCAGCTGGCTGCCTGCTCCCGCTGCTCTCCCGAACTACTGATCTACCCCGCCTCAACCGCGGAGAATTTCTGCTCAGTGAGCAGCAAACTCCTTTCTATATTGTCAATGGATCTCAGTGTTGCCAGTCGCTTATTTAGAACCAGGATTTGGGCTTCCAAATGTGCGACGTGCATGCATCTTGCGCAACAGTATGCACCCTCGATCAGCTGATCAAGGACCACATACATTGCGTAAGTAGCACTCTGGATGGCATGGTTAAGCATGGAGCTCATCCTAATGGGAATCTACAATTTACTTACTAGATCACACTCCAAATGCGTCTCTGCCTGTTCGCAACTGCTCATGAGCCTCTGCCCGTTCTCAACCACTCACGCTCCCTTTTTTTCTAAAATTGCTCACACACTTACTGCTTGCTTTCACTCAGTCACACAATTCTGCTTCACTTACACCTCACTCACAGACAGTTACACACAAGACACTTACACACAGACACTCGCACTCACACAGACACAGAATATACTTATCAGCCCTTTTCAGCCGCAGCAGTCTTCCTCCTCAGCAGCCGATGATGTAACCCGCCGGCTCAGCGTCGGGATTTCTCACCGCCGCGATCTGACTCTCTGACCTCCTGCCACTCTGGGCTCCGCTCCTCCATTGGCTCAATTAGTCTCCTTGCCTCGGCTCTGGTGTCAAGTTGTTAGGAGCTGTGAGTGGAGCTACAGTGCTGGATGGTAAACAAGCTCTATGCATGCTGGTAGTTGTAGGTAACAGTCTGTTGCTGTGTGTACTGAGGAAGTGATGCATGTAAACACAGTGGCAGATCAGAGGCTGCACAAGATGAAGAAGCAGGTCCAGAGTGGCAGATAAAAGGTACAGGTTGCCACTACTAAGCTGTACCTCCTAGATTTCAGCATTTTCAGTATTTCCATTTCGTGTCCAGAAAACGCCTTTGAGTGCTGCAAGGCAACCAATTACAGCTTTAAAACAGAGCATCTACAGCATATATGAATAGTAATATAGTTTGTAAGGCAGACCCAATCAGAGTATGTGCCATTATTAACAACATTCTACTTTTTGTCATTGAGCCAGTTACTTACCTACTTACACACATTCCCACTCAGACCAAGCCTTCTCATTTTATATGCCAAATTTTTATGTAGTATCAAACGCTTTGGAGAAATCTAAATCCAAATTGTGGCCCAAAGACTGGCCAAGATCTGTCTTCGTCACACTTCCAAAAAAAGGTGAAGCTCAAGAGTATCGCACCTTCGCCCTCATACCTCACGTGAGCAAAATTCTTTTAAAGATCATACAAAAATGCATTGCGATAATTGTTGAACGGGAAATGATGGATGTTCAAGCTGGCTTCTGCAAAGGACGTGGCGCCAGAGACCAAATCACAAACCTGTGCTAGATCATGGAGAAGACCCAAGAGTATCAAAAGAACATGTACATGTGTTTCATCGACTACAGCAAGGCATTTGATTGTGTCGAGCATGACAAGCTTTGGAAGTATCTGAAGCAAACGTTCGTCCCAGAATTTATTGAACAGCTTATAAGGTCGCTTTACAACAACCAAGAAGCAACAGTCAGGACAACTTATGGGAACACGGATTGGTTTAGAATAGAGAAAGGTGTACGGCAGAGCTGCATTCTATCACCAGCCCTTTTCAATCTGTACACAGAAATGATTATGAGGCGATGGAATTTGTACGAATTAGAAATTGGAGTCAAAATCGGAAAATGAATGCATGGGATTGTACCTCAACAGCAAGAAAACGAAAGTCATGACCATGGTAGACAACAGTACAGTGAACATAAAAATTAACAATGAAGAAGTCGAGTTGGTCCAAGATTTCATGTTCCTTGGATCCAAAATTGATTGCAACAGGCAATCTGGACCTGAGATCAAGGGACGGATTACACTTAGTAGGAATGCAATGCAAGGAATGGAAAAGATCTGGAAAAGCAAGCACATTAGCATTGCAACAAAAACCAGACTGGTCAATGCAATTGTCTTTCCCATAATGACGTATAGTTGCAAAAGTTGGACGCTCAGGAAAACAGACAGTAGGAAAATTGATTTGAACTACGGAGAAGAATGCTATGGATACCTTGGACTGCCATGACAACGAACAAGGTAGTGTTAGATCACATCAATCCGAAAATATCACTTGAGGGCAAAATCATCGAACAGCGACTCTCTTTTTTTTAGACACGTGATGCATTCTAACTCACTGGAGGCAATACTGATGCTCGGCAAGGTCAGTGGGAAGAGAAGATCAGGACGACAAACAACAAGATGGCTAGATGCAATCAAGGCCACTACAAACTTGTCAATCGTGGAACTGAAAGAATGCGTGGAGAACATTGATCCATAGAGTGACCGAAGGTTGGATGCGACTGAACGGATAATCATCATTATCATCAGATACATAAGAGTCAAAACTTTCCCCAGTCCAGTCTAGAACTTACCTCCTCATAGAAACTGATCAGAATGGCTTGACAGGACTGATCTCTCAAAACCCATTTTGATATGAAGTTTTACAGCTATTTTCCCTGAGGACAGGACAGCATCTCTTAGCAACCCTTCAAACATTTTACTCACAACAGAAGTTAAACTTACTGGCCTATGGTTTCCTGGTTCATGTTTCATGACCCCTTTTTGAATACTGAATATATAATAATAAGGTGAATCTGCGGCACTCCTTAGGGCATCAAAACAGGCAATCGACCCTTCAGGTCTCTAATGCACGTCACTTTTAAGAGTCAGAGCTCATGACTTATGTGTTCACCGCTTGTGAATACCGGCAGGGGCCATGGCTTCCTGGTATTCTTGTATTATGTCGCCACTGGAAGTTAGGGGTGGCGACATAATACAGGAGTTTGAAATGTTCTTCTGATAGGGAGCGGTGCTGACAGCAGGACACAGAGCACCGGCGGCATGAGCACATCCCCTGCCAGCAGAGGCTGGAGGGAGCAGCGGCAGCAGCAGCTGGAGAGCAAGACACAGAGCGGCTGCAGCACAGACTGTGGTGCTGCTGTGGGGTGTTACTATTACTCTGGGAGCCACTGTGGGGTGTCACTACTATGCTGGGGGCTGCTGGGGAGGGTCACTATTACCACCGGAGTATGTTTACATGTGTCAGAAATGGGCAGGGCTATTTCAAAATAGACAGTGTGCAGATTTTGAATGCTTTTTGGATGTGGAAATGCTGCAGAATTTTCCACAGAAATTCCTGCTGAGGACGTTCTGCAGTATTTCCGCATCCAAAAAGGAGTCAAAATCTGCACCCCGTCTATTTTGAAGTGGCTCTGTCCTTTTTAGAATGACAGGGGTAAAATCATATGTCGTGATAAGCCTCACCCCCTGACATGTTGGCACTTTGCGATAAATAAGTGGGTTTTGGGTTGCAGTTTGGGCACTCAGTCTATAAAAGGTTCGCCATCACTGCTATAGGGTATGAATTCTAACAGTGAATATTTAAGAAGCTTTAAAAAATTTCTTATTTATTATCTGAAGCCTTATTTTTCAGGATATTGATTCCAGTGAGTAAAGCTAAAAGCATCCCTTAGTTCACGGAACTTTGCCTTTGTGAAGTTCAGTTCTTTTTGTCTCACTGGCAAAACACCCTATTGAAGGACAAGTGGAACCTAATATTATGGTCATTTTTTCCTAACTGCTATGATCCTGCACCTTTGTTATTCTGTCAGGTCTATTGGCTAATGCTAAATCCAAGAGGACCACTGCTCCAGTATCCTGCAGAAGTTGGGAAAAGTAATTATCTGAGATCCACAGGTTTCGGTTTCCCAGTTTACATCCAGATAGTTGATTGTATTTGACTATCCTGGTCTTTGCGACAGATTGCCCTGTCTGTCCCCTAATAAAACTGCAACAATTTTTTTTAAAATTTTCATCACAGAAAGTAATTGATATGTTTCTGTAAAATTAAAACATGCTGATTACACTGGTAAAACTGAATAATAGCACCACGTCTCATTTTCAAGTTGTTTAACCCCTTAGTGACCATGTATTTTTTTTTTGTTTTAAAAAAATCGTAACTCCTTTATTTATCCATCAACGTAGCTGTATGAGGGCTTGTTTTTTGCAGGACGAGTTGTATTTTTCAAGGGCACTATTTAATGTACCATATAATGTGCTGAAAAACTCTTTAAAAGTTCTAGGTGAAGTGAATTTAAAAAAAACTCTGAAATTCCACCATCTTTCGTTGCGTCTTGTTTCTATGGCTCTCAAATTGCAACAAAAATGACATAATAACTTTATTCTATGGATCAGTACATTTACTACCATACCAAATTTATGTAGTTTTTTTTTGCTGTACTACTTTCATTTTTTTTCAGTCATTTAATTTTCTTTTTATTATTTTCTGCTGCCATCATCTGCACACAATAACTGTTTTACTTTTCCGTCCACATAGTTGTGCAAGGGCTCATTTCTTGCAAGATGTCCTGTAGTTTGTGTTAGTAACATCTTAGAATACATATGACTTTTTGATCCCTTTTTATAGCATTTTTTTCTTGGAGACAGAATGACCAAAAAAGCGCATTTTTGGCATTCTTAATTTTTTTTATGATGTTCACTGTGCAGGGTAAATAATGCATTACTTTGATATATTGGACTTTCATGGACGCAAGGATACCAAATATGTATTTTTGTTTTAGGATTACCAGTGACCTGTAAAACACAGTTAATTAATTACAACTTACTGTTGGATGATCCTCAGTGTTTCCGCCACGTGGAAACATACCGTATATGTTACATAAACCTACCCTTATAGTGTTTAGTCCGCACAGTGTGTAAGAGCGATTGTAAAATAGTTGCGCAATCATTTGTGTTATTCTTTTTATTAAGCAAGGTTAATGGCGAGCCAACTAGATTAATTGTATAGGCAGATTTCCAAAAAATACAATACAACGGCAATTCGATTACATTATTCCCCATAACTAGGAAACCTTATGTGGCAGAACAAAAACGGATATCATATTTGAATTCAGCGCGCTAAAGTTACTATAAGCCACCTATCTGCTTATCTGTGACAAAAATTGTCACAGCCCTGTGTTCTTACTCTTTTTCTTACCGGAGCAGACGTTTCCCTGATGGTCACAAGGCATGACTTTCTGCAGCAATGCTAACCCCTTATTTGCCAACTCTACAAACTCACTGGGTTGTATCAGATCAGGAATGTACACTGTGAATAAATAAGTGACTTCCTTCTAAACTCCCTGAATTTAAAGTCACTTAATCTCAAGTCACACTCTTAAAACAAAACACACTTTAGGTCACAACACACACATGAAAGCAGCCACACCTGCTTTTTCTGTATACCTATAAAGCTCTTACTTGCAGTAACTGCTGCATTGAATTCTTTTGTTTGGAAAAATACTTTTTTGGAAAGAAATTTGGTGTCAGTGTAACGTTTTCTTCTGTTCGCCCACATTTTATGTGGTTCATTCTGTGCCATTTGACATTTCATTGTTGGTAGTAAAAGTACATTTCTGATACAGATTAGGCCAGTGTAGGAAAAGAAACAGAGTAGGTCACAATTGAACTTTTTTAAGTGTCTAGTGATAGCTTAACTTTGATGCATCTACCTATAAAGCCTTTAGTGTTCCATCTCACAGTCTCAGTGACTAATAGGTTTCCTCAACTGGGAGCAACTTGGTATTTATTCTTCCTTTTCTTCAAATTATATTGGATTGGCTGTGTGACTTAAAGTTGGCTCACATCCATACACACGTATCCACACTCAGTGTGGTAAATCACTAACCTTACTGCACAGCTAATGTCAACATGGTAGGGAAAGAAAAAACTGCCACCAAGGCTTCCAGCATGTCTGCTCCAGTGTAGATAAGCAATAAAATTGTTACAGGGAGGTCACTATAAGGCTTTACACTGTGTGATTCACAGCACAAGATGAATACATCATTCATTTCACTCCCAGAGTAAATTATTTCAGCACATTGCGTTTTCACTTGACCGATTCTTCCAAGACTTTTATCTTTTGTAAAATAAAACATCCTGAAAATATTGTACAAAAGGTGGAAGTTTGATTTGTAAATAATAACTTTCTGGCGTGAGACAGATATAAATGTACTAAGAAATAAAAAATAGATCCTACTAAAGGGGTGGTCAAAAATGAGGACCAGCAAATGGCAAAAAAATTAAATAAAAAACCCTACTCATCTATTCAATCTTCTGCTCAACCACAAGCTACAGTGATTACCCACTGTTCTTCATTTACAAGCTGGCAGTGATCTGGCACGTGACAGCTGCAGTGATACCAGTAACTCTGGCACTTGACTGCTAAGTTCACCTGTTGGCTGCCCGTAAACATAGACCATCAGAGGATTGCCAAAGCTTCTGAGATGGATTGGCCGTGGATGGAAAAGAAAAGTAATTTATCTTTACAGTATTTGCTGCTTTTTTGAAGGGGCTTGACAACCCCTTTAAGTATAAAAATAGTTACTATTGGCATTTGGCATAATAAACAGGGAACATGTATAAATATATGGTGGCTTGTAAACAGGCTTTAAGAGGTATTCCTATCATAAAATGTTACAGCATATAGCTAGGATATGCCATAACAATCTGATTGGTGGCAGCATGATAACTGTCATCTTCACCTATCCAGAGAACCATCAAAGAATCACTCCTGCCCACTCACTAAGGTCCCATTCAAGTGAATGCCGCTGTTCTGCAGTCTCCTGCACAGTGGGTGGCAAGCAGAATTGTTCTGCAGGGAAAAAAGTGTGAAGAAGCAACAGCATTTAGATAGGAATGCAGCCCCTTCAGGCTAGGAACTAGTAAAACACCTTTTAGACAGGAGGACGGAAGTGCCCAATAGCCATCCCAGCAATGATTCTCCTATGCTTTTACACAAGAAGATCATTGCTCAGTTTCTGCTCGCCCTCCTCCATTCACAGTATGAAGGATGCAGTAGCAGACAAACCATGATTTTATGTTCTACATGAAAGATCCAATCAGCTATATTTCACTGATTAGTTTTCCACTGCATGCGTTCACATTGCACAATTATTGTACAAACCACTCAATACAATGAACGATTTGTACAATAATTGCCCCTTTTAAAAGAGGCTGAAGTGTCCCTTCATTGCAACCTCCACTGATGAGCAAATTATAGATCTAGAGATAGTCTGTTATTGGCTATCATGGGAAACCACCTCTTAAGGCCCATTTACACAAGCAGATAATCACTCAAACGACAGTTTGAGTGACAGCTTTGAGCGATCATTTTGCATAAAAATCTATTAGCTACTCAGCTACTTAAACACTAGAGATGAGCGAGCACCAAAATGCTCGAGTGCTCGTTACTCGAGTCGAACTTCCCGCGATGCTCGAGGGTTCGTTTCAAGTAACGAACCCCATTAAAGTCAATGGGCGACTCGAGCATTTTTGTATATCGCCGATGCTCGCTAAGGTTTTCATTTGTGAAAATCTGGGCAATTCAAGAAAGCGATGGGAACGACACAGCAACAGATAGGGCAGGCGAGGGGCTACATGTTGGGCTGCATCTCAAGTTCCCAGGTCCCACTATTAAGCCACAATAGCGGCAAGAGTGCCCCCCCCCCGCGCACTGTCAGCATAAAGATCGTTCTTCTCTGCCACAGCTGTAACAGCTGTGGCAGAGAAGAATGATGTTAGCCCATGGAATTCAATGGAGCCGGCAATACAGCCGGCTCCATTAAAAGCAATGGGCTGCCGGCGAGCGGGGGATGAATTTTCGGGAAATGTATTTAGCTCACAGAGCATTGTCTAGACTACGGACAATTGGGTCTACTCCTTAGCTGAGAGTGGGATTAGCTATGTACAGTGTTTGCGGCCTCTAAAGACTGTTCTCATTCACTCACAGCAAACTAATATCTTAAAAATGATGAGGTAGTTTTATTAACATAAACCAGAAAACGTATTTCTGGTGGTGTCACAAACAGCGTTTTTTTGTTTTCTACTACCTCAACAGTTTCTGTGACAGCTTTTTTAGCCAAAACCAGAAGTAGATTCGAGAGGAATGGGAAATAAAAGGAAGGATTTATACTTCTTTCTGACGGATCCACTTCTAGCTTTGGCTAAGTCAACTGCACAAAAACTGCAGAGGTGTGGTTTTAAATATTATGGGTGAAACCAACCTCAAAGGTATCCTAAAATCTGACACACCATATTTACCAAACCGCTGCTACATTTTTTAAACTACGAATAAACTTTAAGATATTTCCATTTTCTATTTCAAAAGGAGAGTGGCAGGGGCCATTGCTTGTTAGCTGCTCAGTTGCTGCAATAACTGTCTAGAAATGTGCAGGTTAGGCCTAGCTGAGAGCTTGTGCCTGTCTTATAACACTGAGACAAGGGCGTAACTATAGAGGATGCAGGGGATGCGGTTGCACCTGGGCCCAGGACCCTTAGGGGGCCCATAAGGCCTCTCTCCTCCATATAGGTAGCCTAGTACTAGGAATAAAGCATTATAGTTCAGGGCCCCATTACAGATTTTGCAATGGGGCCCAGAGGCATCAAGTTACGCCTCTGCACTGGGACATTTATCATAAGTCACATTAACTCGAGGACATTGCTTATATAGTGACAGAACTTGCCAGAGTGATATTATTGATACATGTGACTCATTTTGCCCAGTTGAAAAGGATCCAGAACATGCTAGCTGACTGACCAGCATCAGAAGATCAACAAAAAAGTTGATGTTCTACTCTAATTTCATTGTACGTATAGCACTATTGTGTTCGCTTTTTGATCAGTTAAAACATAACATAAGAAGTAGATGTAAATAATTTTGCCACTAAAAAAAGATTCTAAGCATCATTGACAGCACAATGGTTGGCAGTGTTACCTAAGAGCTGAAGGCCCGGGTCCAAATCCAGCCAAAAGTGACATCTCCATGGAGTTTATAAGTTTTCCCAATGTTTCTGTGGGTTTTTGTTCACTCTTCCAAAAAACATCCGTACTACTCATACATATTGTTCACAAATTAATTGAGCCTTCATATCCTTACATTTTTCTCTCATCAAAGTACCCACCTTCGTTCAAACGAGCAAAACTGGAGGATAATCGTTCAGTTTAAACGTGATCCAACAACTGAATAATAAGAATCGTGCAGTTCTCGTTCGTCATTCAGTTTTAGCCAACAAGTATAAAAAACGGCGCCGGCTTGTGCACTAATCGTGCTGTTCAAACACTACTAGTCCAGTGTTTTACATAGGAATGTGAAATACTGAATGATTAGTGAACGAGAACTGCATGATTCTCAATTGTGCAGTCTAAACACGTCACAAGAGTGCAAACGATCTAGTGTTGACGCTACTGGCTCGGGAAAACAAGAATCGTTTGATTCTCGTTCAGTGTAAAAGGGGCCTAATTAGTAATCACAGTATTTATAAGTTTGTCTAAATAAAGCCACATTCATTACAAACTAGCTACTTTTAAAATTTTTGAAAAATTGAAAATTTGGGTAGCGTATTGAAATTAAAAAGCTGGAGTGTAAGTGATGACTATCTCTGAATAAGAGTATGTTACAAAAGTGAATTTTGACTTCAAGAAATATGTTCTCCTGTGTCATATGCATGCGGGAGCCTGCAGCGGAATCTGACCCTGGCCACGGCCGAGGACACTGCGGTTACCCGTCCAGGTCTTCTGTGTGCTGTCTGGGTCTTATATTTCTAAGTCTGCGGATACGTTCAAAGCGCCGGCTCACATGCACAGTATTTTTTTTTTTACTCCTGCTTTCCCGGGGAATCTGCAACCCGTCCGCAACGGAAGTGGCCCGTGCGGGATCCGCCCTGAAATGGAGTATGCTGCGATTTTTTTTCCGAGCCAAAAGGTTCACAAATCAATTTCATATGCTTTATTTCATTTGCGGACGCCCTTGTATCCCTATGGGTGGCTTGATTTGTGAATCTTCTGCGTGGGTGACTTGTGTGGATTACGCAAATCAGATCCGCCCGTGGACATTGGGCCTCAAATCAATGCCAAGGCTCACGTTTTGCATCATATTTTACATAAATTCTGACAAAATCAAAGACTTTAATCCAGGTTCTTGTATCCTGATTCACGCCTGTATGTGTTTCAAACAGTATGCCTTATTTCGTTCCTGAACTTTTTATTGCTAATAAAAAAAAGAGATCTTTCATGTCAGAACCGATTTGCAAAATTGAATACAGTGACTTGCAGGTCAGATGTTAATTGTGTTTGTTGATATATTTGCATAATAAAAAGGCTTTTCCTAACCTTCCAGGACACTAATCGATCAGGTCTGTCATCCTATGGCAGCCAGTATCACAGACTCTTCTATTACCCACGGTCACCACTCTGGAGCCTCTCGTTACAGATATAAAAGCAAAATTGGCGTCAATTTTCTTTAAGTGACGTGTCGCTCTATGTATCAGGAACTGGGCAGAGTCGGCTGCTTAGTGAAAGATGGTAATGCAATCTTTTATCAAGGGAAACAAATGGAAAAACAGCTCATTATTGTTATTATTCCTTGTGTGCACAAAAGAATCACTATCAAGGGTTGTATGATGAAAACCCTCCATAATGGGATATTTGAATAAGACAGTTTTTTTTGCTCATTTATTCAAAACTTTACAGGTTTTTTTTTATAGACAAGGAATAGCGAAAGAAACATTAAAGGGATAGGGATTAATAGTAAAGAATACCATTATCATACATTTGAATTGACCAACCTGACAAAGCAGGTGAAAAAAAAAGGGTTTTACGTTTTTCTTGCTATAGTTAGTATAATAACAATGTTAGTAGGACAAGATTTCTGAAATAAATTTTTTTTATGATTTACAGTTCTATTTCTTAGGCTGTGTTTAAATTTCTTGACCATAAGACTGTTCACTTAAAGTACAAAAATGTTAAAGGGAGTCTTATGAACTGAGTCCGGGGATGTGGGTTTTATACATACTTTCCCCTCTGTTCCCCCGGTGTCTGTGCTCAAAGCCACTACTGAATGCATTGTGTGGTGCGCTAAGTAGTCCCCCCATTCTAATTTTAGAATTGGCGGATTACTTAGTGTGCTCAGTACACTGCAGCAGTTGCTTTGAGTGGGAATGGTAAGTATAATACTCATGTCCACAGGAGGGTCCAATTCTGCCCGCAGGAGCCGGCAGCAGGAGACAACCCCGCCCCCAGCCAAGGACATTTTTTTACCTGTCAAGGTCTTCTGCGGATCTGTCCGGCTCTTCTTCCTCCTGTCCGGATCTTCTTTCTTTTGCACTGCGGAAGCATGCGGGCGCGTATTAAGGAAACACAAGTTCAATGCGGATCGGTACTTGAATCTCCTGCAGGTGACAGTGAATGACTTCCTAGATGATCTGCCCCTATCGTGGCAGAAAGGGGACCACTTCAAGTATAGTTTGCCATAGGTTCTACCATCATGTACAGCATCCATTCCTTCCTATTGAAGACACCGGTGTTGAGATATAGCACTGGATTAGTCTTTTTGACTACACCCTATATATAAATAACAAAGGATTACAACATTCACAATAGGTGATGATCACAGCTTACTTCCTCCAGCTCCCTGCACAATAACTTTTACCCATGTTACTGTGAAGGAATTAGCTGGGAATCCCCTGGGATGTGTACCACAGGTTATACCTTCAATGCAAGCAGTCTGGACATGGGCTTTGCAAACTCAAGATGGAGTTTATTTTCTTTAACTTGTGGTACAGCTGTACATCTATCACCCACTTCAGGTGATAATAAAAACATTAAAATCTGCCTGTCCGGCTTTAACTTTATGTTGAACAGTTCTAACTGCCGACTGAAGGGCTACCCCGTCCCAGCCTTATCACAAGGCAACACAAGTCCAATTATAAGTCCTGTACTCACACAGTTTTCACAGTACAGCAGTTTCCATAGCTTTGAGTCTCCAGGAGAGAGACTGCACTTTCCTCTGCTCTTTTCACACACCCACTGGAGCTGGTCATTTAATTCAGTGGTCCCCAACCATTTTGGCACCAGGGACCGGCTTCCAGCAAGACCATTTTTACAAGGCCCGGCAGGGTTGGGCGGGACATGGGTGGGGCTTTGGTTATATAGGGCGGGGTTATGAAGGGGGTTGGAGTTTAGTCCATTCTTATTTAATTATGACATTTAGAATGTCCTGGCAGTACACACATAGGGCAGTATATAATTTATCTCCCCCCCCAGCACACACATAGGGCAGCATATAGTCTATCCCCCCACCCCAGCACACACATAGGGCAGCATATAATTTATCCCCCCCCCCCAGTAATAGACAGCCCCGCTCCTCAGTAATAGACAGCGCCCAACTCTCAGTAATTAGCAGCCCATCCCCCTGTAATAAGTAGCTCCCCCCTAGTAATAAGTACCCCCCACCCCCCAGTAATAACCATCCCCCCCCTAATAAGAAGGTCCCCCCCCCCCCGTAATAAGCAGGTCCACCCCCCCCCAGTAATAGGCAGGTCCCCCCCAGTAATAGGCAGGTCCCCCCAGTAATAGGCAGCACCCCACCCCCAGTAATAGGCAGCCCCCCCAGTAATAAGCAGCCCCTTCCCCTGTAATAACTAGCCCCCCCCCCCCAGTAATAAGCAGCCCCCACATAAAGCAACCCCCCAACAATAAGCAGGTCCCCCCCAGTAATAAGAAGTCCCCCCCCAGTAATAGGCAGCCCCCCCCCCAGTAATAAGCAGCCCCCCCAGTAGTAAGTAGCCCCCACCCCCCCAGTAATAGGCAGCCCCGTCTAATAGGCAGCCCCTTCCCCTGTAGTAAGTAGCCCCCCCCCCCAGTAATAACGCAGCCCCCCCCTGCAATAGGCAGCCCCCTCAGTAATAGGCAGCTCCTTCCCCTGTAATAAGTAGCCCCCCCAGTAATAACCAGCCCCCCCAGTAATAAGCAGCCCCCTTACCCTGTAATAAGTAGCCCCCCCCCCCCGTAATAAGCAGGTCTCCCCCACTAATAAGCAGGTCCTCCCCCAGTAATAGGCAGCCCCCCCAGTAATAAGTAGCCCCCTCCCCCCCCCCCCCAGTAGTAAGCAGCCCCTCCAACTCATATACTTACCTCCTCCCTGCTGTCGCTCTCTGTCTGCTTGCCCTGACGTCAGCCTGGAACACTTCCTCCCCGAGTCCTCTCCTGCGGAACGAATGAGCAGGGGACTCGGGGAGGAGAATCCTGGCTGCACAGACGTCAGTGTGCGCCGGGATCAGCGCGATTACCAGCGGGGAGCTGCGGCGCCCCGCTGGTAATCGCTTCAGTGGTGAGCGGCGGCCTTGTGTTTAGAGCAAAACACCCAGCGGCCCGGCCCCGGTCTGCGGCCCGGTGGTTGGGGACCCCTAATTTAATTAACTAGCAGGTAAGCTGCTGCTTCACAGAATGATAGGAGTCTCGGAGAAACATACTTCCCATCCACTACAACTCCTGTCATCCTGTCACATTATGGAGAAGAGTATACCGATTTTAAATGAAACTAATCATTACGTAATGCGTATACTATGTTTCATCTTCAAGGCATTTGAGGGTCACCTAGCACTTGTCTGATTAAGCTGAAGTTTTGCACAGCCCGTTTTTTTGTGGATCAGCACAGGATTAGGAGGTGGGAGCAGCAAAAGTTTAACTTATTTCTCAAATAACTACCAAGGATTTACCCTGAAGCTGGCCATGCACATTAATTAGCTGTCTGCCAAACAGGTATTCCTCCTAAATCTCACATAAATATCGCCAAAATGCTGTTGCTCTACTGGTACATCATTTGCCCATATTGCATCTCCTAGGTTTTCACTGACTGGCAATTTATTTTCCAACTAGCTGCCAGCCAACGGCAGACAAGCAGGGAACATTGTGGTCCATTAATGATGGTCTATGTTGAAGGGCATACTTAGCCTATAGGTATGTAATTAAGAAAAGTAGGCAGCATTAGTACCTTACACCTTTTTACAAGGTTGAGTGGCTAACAGCATAAGTCTAGGTAAAGTCCCATTTACAGTGTACGAGTGTCGGGCAAATGATGACTGACACTTGTCCCTGTGTCTCCGCGCTCCTGCACAGGAGCTAGCACAGCTTGCTCGCACACAGAGCGGCCAGCAGGGGGGCGGTGCAGTGCAGGAGATTTCAGTCCGACACTCGTCCAGTGTAAATGGGCCTTAAGCTACACTGTTGTGCTTCTCTCTCCTACCAGCAGTTCCTCTTGCCCCTTCGCCTCTCCATTTACTTTTATAGGCAAGCATGAGATACCACCCAACCCCACTTCTGCTTATCTATCCAGGTGTCTCTGATAGTAGAGACAGACTTTGCCTGACAACAGGAAGTGGACTGAAAATTGGAAGGAAGGGACACCCCCAGTTGCTCACACCTTACAGTGATTTTTCAGCACAAAAAACATCACTTAGGTTAGTAAAGTGACTTTCACTTGTGTTAGTTATCACATTCCCTATCAGATAAGCACAAGTTTGTTGAAAAGTCAGAGACAATTTAAAAGTATTGGATATAAAAAACCTGTTGTTAAAAGTTTAAATTCCACCCCTGGATAGAAAATCCCAAAGCAGGAGGAGGACAGCATCTTGATGAAATAAAATGGCTGTGTTGTGGTACAGTAAAGATCCTGGAAAACTCTTATTTCCGCATGGAAACCATGAACATGGAGAGCAGCATACAGGAAAATCTCCAAAATTAAAAATAAAGTGGGGTTAGGGAAATAGGTTAGAATAGAATATATGTGCTCATGCGGTACCAAAAAGAGAGATCTTAGTGTCACTTAGGGCTCCTGCACACATGTGTTTTTCTTGCGCGTTTTTTCACGTGATATCACTGTGTTTTTTTTCAAGCAATTGTCAATGGGTCTTTCTAATGTTATAAATGCATCACAAGTTGGTGCTTTGCAATTTTTGTGCGATACGTTTTTAACGATATATAAAGTCCCATTGACGATCGCGTGAAAAAAAAACGGAAAGGGTGAGATCTCCTCTAGCTGGAAAATGAGGCAGACTCCCCCCTTTGGCCCAAATAATCCATTGGTAGCCTTGAAGTGATTTTTTAAATGTTCTTTATTTTCACAGGGAGGTAGAGACAAGTATGGCAAGGTAAACTGAAATGTGTTTCAGCGTGAAGCACACGCCTTTATGCAGGGGTCTGCCTCTTCTTCCAGCTAGAGGAGACCTCCCCTCTCCCCTCCCCTCTCTGACACTAAAGGCCCTTTTACACACAACGATTATTGCTCAAAATTTGTTCAAAAGCCATATTTTGAGTGATAATTGCTGTGCGTAAATGTGCCTATCTTTCACTTTTCTGCTGAACAATGATTTTCAGTTCGGCATAAAATCCACTGTTTGGCAGAAAAGCTGATAGGAAGGACCGCACCCTGTATTCTTCCTGGGTCATGCTGATTACATTGTCTCAGCTGTCAGCCCTGTGGCAGAACAAAGGAATGTATTCAGAGAACAGACCACCCGCTGCTCTCTGATTATAGCTCCCAGCAGCTCACAGGCATTGCTTAAGCTACCAATTGGTACTAATAGGCATTAGTACCAATTAGTAGCTTATGCAAATGAAAGCCATCTTTTACAAATGCCCATTAGTAGCTTATTAGCTTCATTTGCATTTAAATGAGCCTCCCTTCACTGTATGCAGATAACAGCAGGTGGTCTCTTATCTGTATACAGCTCCATTGTTCTCCCCTGGGACAGCAGCTGAAAACAATGTTATCAGCGCTCCTGTGGAGATTCACAGCGTGCGGTCCCTGCTATCAGCTGGCTGGCTGGCCTAACACTGGTTTTTATGTTGACCTAAAAATCATCGTTTGGCTGAAGAGCTAACGATGGTGGCGTTTACACGCAAGAATTATTGCTCAAATTACATTGTTTGATAAAGCTCATTTTGAACGATAATCGTGTGTAAATGGGCCTTTAGTCTTTACTCAGTATTTCTGTCGATTTATGTTCAGCTCTAGGATGACCAGCTTCTCCAGCATTATTGCCTGTAGATCTGTTAACTGAGGTAATCTTATTTACTGCTTACTGATCACATGATACAAACGCTTTAACACAAAAAGTTTGAAAAACTCATTAAATGGTTATGGAAAAGAAATTGGTTTTAGCTGTTGAATGGCCTAACGGGTTCTTTAATGGGGATATTTACCTTTGTCCATACTGATGATTAGCTACTAAAGGAAACTGTCTAGCAAGTCAGATTCCCCTCTTGCTTGAAATCCATTAAAAGCCTATGGTCACAGCAAGAAGGAGGTGTGAAAGTCATTAGAGGAGTGCGAAATAGCAAGCAATTTACTTGGATTATTACCATGAAATGGCCCTATAAGCTGCCACAAAGCTAGTGTCTAAAAGAGTGGGTTTATTAATATGTAAAGGGGACATATAGCCACTGCAAAATAGGCCCATATAAAATATAATTTTAATATAATCTTAAAAGTGTATACATAAATCACAATCTCAAAATTTTAATGTATCAGAGGCAGATCCAGAAACATTTTTATTATATAGATTACTAGCTGATATACCCGGCTTCGCCCGAGTTAATTTGGTACTGGTGTTTATCTGGTGTTCACATGGAAAATCTTATGAAGTCGTGGTTACTTTAGAGATACTGAGGAAAAAGATATGTTCACCATTTTGCATAGTTTTCTGCGTTACCCAGAAAACAACACGTGGAGGTAACCATGCAACGCTTCCTTTTTATAAAATGACATCAGGAAGTGAGAGAATTAGATTACGTACATAAAATTTGGACTCTAATTCTTTTGCACTTAGAATTGAATAATCAAGTTGGGACCCATTAACTTTTCATATTTATGACACAATCAATGCTTGTGCCAAATTTCATGTTTCTATGACATTGGGAAGTGAGAGATTTAGATTATGTACGTAAAATTTGGACGCTAATTCTTTTGCGCATAGAATTGAATAATGGAGTTGGGACCCATGAGCTTTTCCTATTTATGACATAATCAATGCTCGTGCCAAATTTCCTGTTTCTTTGACACCGGAAAGTTAGAAAATTACATTCTGCACGTAAAATTTGGACGCTAATTCTTTTGCGCTAGAATTGAATAATGGAGTTGGGACCCATGAGCTTTTCCTATTTATGACATAATCAATGCTCGTGCCAAATTTCCCGTTTCTATGACACCGGAAAGTGAAAAAATTACATTCCGTACGTAAAATTTGGACGCTAATTCTTTTGCGCATAGAATTGAATAATGGAGTTGGAACCCATTAGCTTTTCCTATTTATGACATAATCAATGCTCGTGCCAAATTTCCCGTTTCTATGACACCGGAAAGTGAAAAAATTACATTCCGTACGTAAAATTTCGACGCCAATTCTTTTGCGCTAGAATTGAATAATCGAGTTGGGACTCATTAGCTTTTCCTATATATGACATAATCAATGCTCGTGCCAAATTGCATGTTTCTATGACACCGGAAAGTGAAAAAATTACATTCCGCACGTAAAATTTTGACGCCAATTCTTTTGCACTAGAATTGAATAATCGAGTTGGGACCCATTAGCTTTCCCTATTTATGACATAATCAATGCTTGTGCCAAATTTCCCGTTTCTATGACACCGGAAAGGGAAGAAATTACATTCCGTATGTAAAATTTGGATGCTAATTCTTTTGCGCATAGAATTGAATAATCGAGTTGGGACCAATTAGCTTTTCTTATTTATGACATAATCAATGCTTGTGCCAAATTTCCTGTTTCTATGACACCGGAAAGTGAAAAAATTACATTCCGCACGTAAAATTTTGACGCCAATTCTTTTGCGCATAGAATTGAATAATCGAGTTGGGACCTAATAACTTTTCCTATTTATGTCATAATCAATGCTCGTGCCAAATTTCCCGTTTCTATGACATTGGGAAGTGAGAGATTTAGATTATGTACGTAAAATTTCGACGACAATTCTTTTGCGCTAGAATTGAATAATCGAGTTGGGGCCCAATTACTTTTCCTATTTTGGAGATAATCTATGCGTGTGCCAAAATTCATGTTTCTACGATATCGGGAAGTTGGAGAACTTTTGGCGAGTCAGTCAGTGAGTCAGTGAGTCAGTCAGTGAGTCAGTGAGTCAGTGAGTCAGTCAGTGAGTCAGTGAGGGCTTTCAGCTTTATATATATAGATAGGGGTATAAGCAAAAGACCAAGGGTAATTTAGCAGATCACGAAGATTAGGGCGACTAGCCAAGCACAGATGGAGGCAGTATACAGTCCTGGTTACTGTAGCCACATGATGGAAACAATATTCTCCATTTGGTTAAAATAAGGCTTTCTCTTGCAGTAAGCCCTGAGAAATAAAAACACTATAACCACTAAAATGTTCTACAATGATCCTTGTAGGGCTACCATCTGGAAAGATTGACCCTGCCACCTGGGTGATATAGCCATTAGAGACCACGAAATAGATCTGAAACTCGTGCATCAAATTAGAAAGGGAGAGATTAATTGGAGACAAAGAATGACAAATTGTCGGGAACTTTGTAATTGGTTTCTTCAATTGACACACCCAAGACATTAGATTTTGCTTGCACATAATGGAGCACTGGTTTAAAAGTAAGAAACATAATCAGAGGTGGGAGGTGGCAGCTCTGGTGGGTAATTTATGTATACTGAATTTGTCAAACTTTCACATGGGATCAGGTCGGAAACTGTGGTAAGTGGAATGAAACCCTAAAGTTTGCATTAGCCAAGGGCTACTTACACAGGACAATTATCATTCAAAATTGGTTCAAACTAACTAAATTGAGTGATAATCGTCCCGTGTAAATGCAAAAAACTCATCTGCTGTTTGTTCACAACTCTGGCTTCTCGCTACGTGTAAACACTCAGCGCTTCACATAGAAGATGAAGTGGTCAGCAAGAAGCCTGCAATCCAGCGGTGAACTCTGCCTGCCTAAACACTGTGCCTAATGACCTTAGCAGTGACATCAGCTCTCGTGCAGTTGTTAAGACGACTGTCGCCCTGTCTAAATGGACTTTAAGGGTGGTTTCACATTTCCGTCGGAGTCTCAGGCTGGAGGTTCTATCACAGATGCGGCTGAAAATACTAGAAGAAAAAGCACCAAGTGTGGTACTTTTTCTTCCGTCCAAAAGCGGGCAAGCTGGGCAGAAATCAGGGGGACCCTATTATAGTCAATAGGGTCCGTCCAACGCTGTTCAGTTCCGTGCACAGATGGAACCATTCAGCCATGGGGAGTCCCCTTTCCTGCTTCCCAGAAGGAGCAGGGAAGCAGAATCGCTAGCACAAATGTAAAACCACCCTTATTCAAGCAAAGGTGTGTCTCCTGCAAAAGTGCTACATGGAGATACTTTTTGCCTAGGAGATTCAGCAGAACATAACATTTTTCATCTCTGTGCATGGTGATTCTGAGAAACGAGAACAAGCCATCCAGGTCATTGTATTTCCTGAAGTAGACAGTTGACCACTATTTTTTCACAATTAGGTGAAAGGGATAGCCTCAGTGATCACTGACTCATGTATCAGATATTTTAGTAAGAATGAGTTGCTGAAGCCATCTTATATACAATGTGGCATGAAATGTACAGATATAGTTGAATTTCTGAGCCCTGCAATGTTACTGGACCATATGTACAGGCAATCTGCAGAGGACATCACATGGGTTAGCTTGGTCAACTGGACCTGCTATCATTACTCGGTGGACTTCATCTATAGTGTAGGATGTGTCCAGTTGTCTAAGTGTTACCATATTAAAGCAAAAACAATCAGCCTCCCTCTCTAAATCTGTAACCTCTTCAGTTAGGGAGTCTGTGATGGCTTCCATCACCAATGTTTCATAAGCAAGCTGATTGATCTCTAGTATCTGTCCAAATCTTTCTTGATTGTTAGAGTTTGTATCAGCTCTCACAGGAATTACAATCCAGAATGCACCACAGACACCTTCAGAGGATGTTGAGGAGTCTTTGACTGTTCATATATTGTGGATACCATCTCAGGATATTCAGAGTGAAGGCTATATGATCAGGGGTCTGAAGTCCAGAAGAGTCCAGTTTTAGATCTTTGCTGTGTTGTCCTATGTTCATCTCCTGTTAGTAGAGCAGTGGAAGAGGCGGAGGTACCAAATCTTCAAGGTGTGAAGAGGCCACTGGGGTCAGTAGGGTATGAGAGAGAGGTGAGTTTGACAAGTACTCCTTCAACTATTTCTGGACATAGGCAGCTGAGAAATGAAAGTTTTTGAGTTAATTAGTGTTCATGGCTGCGAAGGTTCAAGACCATGCATCTTCACACCACCATAACTAAACCCCTGGCTATTTCTTTCTAAATTATGAAAAATTCAGAAAAAAACCAATAGATTCACTCTGTAAATAGGGCACTTCTCTTAAACAGTGTCCTTGGCATAATGAATGCTAAATTGTTTCCCACTACTGCATGCTCATATAGGAAAGATGGTTCCATAGTAACAATAAAAGAATGTTCTATTTTGGTTCCCTTTCACATGGCATACTACTTCAGTCCTGGAACAGAAAGTCCTGACACTAGTTCAAATCTCACCTCCTATCTCTTGTTGGAAAGGAGGATGTTTTGACTCTTGATACAATTTTTCTTACTTATTTGTAAATATTAAGATGCCTGGGAACAGTTTACTGCATGGACCTTAAAGCTAATTATATAGTTATATTAAAATATAACTTTTATTAAGAAAGATTAAAATAAAAAGAGGGAAGAACAAAACATACAAATAATAGATCGTGTATGAACGATATTGTACAGAAACAATTGCCACACGTATATAAGGACCAATTGAGTTTGAGTCAAAGTGGAAGGACTCAGAATGCTGAGTCTAGTTTAGGAACTATGACCCAGTCTAAATAATTGGTCAAAGAAACAAGACTACAATAGTAAGTCTTGTTAATCGTGTGTCAAATCATAAAGAGAAATTTTTGACACATGTACGTCTGTCGTGTTGATGGAACCACTGACATACGTAAAAAAGGACTAAGCGTTACCTTACGCGTTTCCCCCACCTTGTGGGTTCCTCAGGGGTACCAATACGCTGTTCCAGTGGTAAACTGGATTGTGGCTAAAAAGATAGTTTCAAACGAGACCACAGGGTACTCTAGAACCGGTAAAACTAGATACCTAGGGCTCAAATGTGGAACTGTCTGTGTGTGGCTCTGAGATCACAGCCAACTTGCAGTTGTGGATTAATTCACAAGTGCAAGATATTCAAGACAGAATCAAGCAACGTGCCCAAGTCGTGGCGATAATCACGCAAGAGATTGCTTGGCAGTTGTAATAATAATCACGCAAGAGATTGCTTAGCGAACATATTCTATTCTCAGAGTGCAGAGGTTTGCCCTAAATGATGAGCCTAAGATAAATCTAGCCGTTTCAATATTAAAGTGAATCCCTAAGGTACTCTAGCATAGTGCAGCAGATGAATTCTATCTATGATAACCCTTTTGGTAGAATAGAGCCTGCATCTAGAGCCTTAGAAAAAGATTGAAATCAAATAAATGAAAAAAACAGCGGCATGTCAGTCCTAGTGGTGGGCTGACAGCATAATGAATGAACAGTCCTCAGTGCTTTAAATAGTCATGCGTTGATCACGCCCAATTAGGGTGTGTATGACTACAACCAATTGGAGAGAGAATGGGAGTGACGCTATTCAGTGGGCGTTGCTATGGTTACCATAGCGTTGCCCCAACAGGTTAGTCCTGCGATCGTACCGTGAAGCGCTTGTAATAGTTACACCAAGTGGCGCTGGAGGCATTTGTAAGCAGGATCTCTAGGCAATGGGTCCGCAGAGATGGTTGCGATCTATTACCGGTTAGCGGAGCCGGTATGAGAGTCGGGGTTGTGTCTCCCGTGACGTCATGACGCGGAGAACGTGAGGTGACGTCGCTTCGTCATTGGGGCAGACTGTAGGGCGGTACCAGCATCGGCGCTCCCTTCCACAACGTCATGACGTGCGGACGTAGGATGACGTCACTACGTAGTCCGCTACCGCTAGAGAAATCAAGTAGTGAATAGGGGGCGAACCAAGGGGCGGTGCCGCTATCTATCGGGACACATATGGAGCTTTGACAGAGGGCGGTGATACTACCAGGAAGGTCGGTATGTTAAAGACGGGGGCGGGGGCAAAACCAAAAGGCAGTATCTATTTGACAGCAAGCCTGTGTCTTAATGACACTCGTGAATCGTCCTGTGATAATGAAGGGCGATATCGGCAGTGTAGGTTCAAGCCAGCATTAGATATGTGGCACAATAAGAATGTGGAATTTTTTTGATAAGGCTAATGCAAAGGTCATCCAGGCTTGGTTTAATTGGTCAATGTGATACAACATAAATACAACAATTAAATGGTTTAGATAGTCAATGTGATACAACATGAATGCAACAAATAAAGTGCATCTCCAACGCATCCCCAGGTGAGATTAAAAGGTGACCATAAGTATGTAGATATAATAATTGATATTCATGTGTGTCCGAGTTTTATTTTGGTCGTCGCCACTTTGTATGCGTCAAACATGGTTTCCCTTAATGGATGGTAATATGGTTAGAAAAGAAAAGGACAATTGGTCCAAGATTTAAGAGAGACCTTTAAAGATGGAATCAGGTAAAGTATAAGCACAAAAAGAGGACTGAGATTAATCTAACGCGATATATAATAGAGAATAGAAATGTGTCTAAGTTGTTATGATGTAGAGATATAGCTATATCACGGAGTATCTTATTCTTCAGTTAAGGGATGACTGCAAGATGTTACAACATGTACCAGAAACGTCATGCATGGTGTAACAGTTATATAAAGCAATTAAATGACAGCTGTTCATTTAGACCGGACGGAGATACAGAACGTATCCGAAAAATCCAATTTGCCTCTTTTTGCAAGAGGAGTTTATTGATGTCACCCCGCCGTACATCACGACGGATGTGTTCAATACCTTGAAAAAAGACCTGCGACTCATCACCTCCGTGCATTTCCCACATGTGTGTTGCTAAAGGGGTTTGTTCATTCCGCCTGATATTTCCTATGTCGGCAAGAATACGGCGCCGAAACTGTTGAGCCATCTTGCCCACATAGTTTAAAGGACACGAGCAGGTTGCCAGGTAAACAACATTTTTGGACCGACAGTTGATGAATTCACGGTTGTGGAATTCGGCAGTTGTACTGGCACTTCGAAATACAGCGCTTTTTTTGATAAAAGGACATGCTGCACATCCTGAACAGGTAAAGGTGCCTTTCAAATTATGTCTGCCAAGCCACATGCTGGTCGGTATCTCCTGTTTAAGGTGACTTCTGACAAGTTGGTCACGTAAATTGCGTCCTCTACGGAAGGTGATTAGTGGTGATGGAGGAAGAAGGTCGCTAATGTCCTCATCGTCCTTGAGGATGTCCCAAAAGCTGTTCAGAATACCTCTAACCTCAGAGGAGCCAGTGTCATAAGTTTCAATGATCCTCGTTGGTGTAGTGTTGACCTTACTTTGTGGTTGCAGAAGTGTGCTTCGGTTCTTATTGGCTGCGTGATTGTAAGCTTCAGAGATGATGCTCTCTGGGTACCCCCTCTGTCTAAATCTCGATGATAATTTATCAGCCTCAGCCACAAATTCCTGATCTGAAGAGCAGTTATGACGAATGCGCAAAAACTGGCCTTTTGGAATCCCTCTGCGTAATGGGTAGGGATGGTGACTGTCCCAGGTCAGCAGAGAGTTGGTTGCTGTAGATTTGCGGAATGTGGTTGTAGAGAGGGTGCCATCGACTTCCTTTGAGATCTTAAGGTCGAGAAAAGTAACTGATTTCTCGTCACACTCAGCCGTAAAACGTAAGTTGAGTTGATTGATGTTAAGATGCTCAACGAACTTGCCGAAGGTATCTGCCGTGCCTGACCAGAGGATACAAATGTCATCTATGTATCTTGACCATAAAATGACATTGTTGGTAAATAGATGATTATCCTCCGTGAAGACGTATCGCTCCTCCCACCAGCCCAGGAGCAAGTTGGCATAGGATGGGGCACATGGTGTCCCCATCGCGGTGCCCCTGAGCTGGTGGAAGAAGACGTCCTGGAAAAGAAAATAGTTACGGGTTAAGATAAACCCGAGTAGTTCTAAGACGAACTGATTATGCTCATGGAATTGCTGGCCTTTCTGACTAAGGAAGTATTCGGTAGCCTTCAGTCCCAGATTATGAGGAATGGAACTGTAGAGACTTTCTACGTCCATAGTGGCCAAAATTATGCCAGCATCTAGATGAATACCTTCGATCTGGCGCAACATGTCGAGGGTGTCCTCGACATGTGAAGGTAAGGAGGTGACAAAGGGCCTCAATATCTCATCCACGTACGAGCTTGCATGTTGGCTTAGATTAGAGACCCCAGAGACAATTGGGCGTCCTTTGATTCGTGATAGCCCCTTATGCACCTTGGGTAAGGTATAAAATGTGGCTATCCTGGGGTGCTTCGGGACAATAAACTCGAACTCTTTTTGACTGATCAATTTAGATGCCAGCGCTTTAGCTGCGATGGATTGCAGTTCGCGAGAGTACTGAGTTGTAGGATCAGATGAGAGTCATCAGCGCTGAGCCAATCAGAGGCAAGTCTGACTCACACCCCCTTCACACCCACTGCAGGCCGGCCGCTCTGAACTCCGGCTGCCGGGAGCAGGTGAGTATGTATATATTTTTTATTTTAACACTTTTCTGGATGAATTGCAGGGAAGGGCTTATATATTTAAGCCCTTCCCGACAATTCATCCCGCGATCGCCCGCAGCGCATTGCTTTCAATGGAGTCGGCTGTATTGCCGGCTCCATTGAATTCAATGGGCAAACATCGTTCTTCTCTGCCACAGCTGTTACAGCTATGGCAGAGAAGAATGATTTGTCTTCTATATGTTCTCAATGGGGTCAGCGCTGCTGCCGCCGGCCCCATTGAGCGCATATAGTGAAGAGAACAGGAATCGCAGATCGCAGATAGGTGCGATCTGCGATTTCTGTTCTATAATTTATCGGACGAGCGCATAAAAAGCGCTCATGTGTCCGATACCATTGCAAAGCAATGGTTTTAAAAAATCGCCGGACGCATGCGCATGCGCAAATCGCGCAAAAAAACGCTCGTCTGACTAAGGCCTAACAGTGGCTCCTATGGATGCCCCAGCTGTAGTAGAAGAGTGTCAAATAAAAAGAGACAAAAAACATATGAATGTCTCTCAGAGGTCTTATATGACGTCATGGTGGACATATATGGTAAAAAGAATAAATGCATACATAAGGAAGAAAAAATTACAGAATAAAACAACAATATATACATAAGAAAGAAAGTAACCCAAAGCCGACGCTGATCAAAACTGTCGCTTTATGTACCCTGTAATCCAGAACCATACATGCTATATATCGAAACGTCCAAAGCAACATGAGGAACCCGTTCCCATACTTTATTTTAGTGTAAATATACTAATAAAAAAAAACTATAAATGTTAAAAAAATCATTTTTTTTAGCTTTTTACCCCCAATAAAACAGAAAGAAAAGTCAGTAAAAAAGATATTAAAAATAGCCCTATATGTCATGGAAAAAAAACACAGCAAAAATAATTTTGGTAGCTAAAGGAAAAAATTAGGGAAGTTAAACCACAACATGGGTAAAATCCCTAAAAAAGAGCCCGATCCTTAATGTACAAAACAGCCTGGTCCTTAAGGGATAAAAAGTTAAGTTTAAGATGGATGAAGAACATGGATCACTATTTTTTTGTCTCTTGGCAATCTTGTTGGGAAAGAGGTAGACCCCCTGCACACGGACGGAAATTCCGCGGCATTAGAAAATGCAATCCTATGCACACAGCTGCGATTTGTCCGCGTGAAAACACATGCGGAAAATTAATCGTGGCATGTTCTATTTCTGTGCGGGCCTCGCATCAGTAGTGACGGGCCGGCAGTCGGCACATGTGCAGAAATGGAAGATGCCAGGAGTGGGTGAGCTGCAGGTCTCTGCAGGGGCACGGGTCCGCATCATGCTTCAAGAATTCTCGCAGCGGGATCCAACCCAGCCGTCTGCAGGCGGCCGTAGAATACCAAACACAACCCAGGCAGATGTTGAGCTGTTTCTGGAAGAAAGCTGTCATACTTTTATAATCCTGTTAAAACTTTTTTAATGAAAAAAAGAAAACAAAGTCAGAGGAATTCTAGAAATATTTTAAAAATTTCTGTCATGATTTGGATCCTTAAAATGTTATTGCGGCTACTTTAAAGTGGAGACAAAGTCTAAAAAAGCATCAGAATACAACATACAGACCGCTACAATAAAGCATAACAAACAAAACAAGAACAAGAGTCTGCTGAGTGACAATGATGATACATGAATGCTACCAAGATAAAGTGAATTATAAGATTAGAATTGTTAATGAAATGAAATAGGCACTGTCTAGAAGTGCAGGAGACAAAGAACATGCAAGTATGTAGACTGTAGAGTGCATAACAAATGAAGAAATCAAAGATAGAAGAGACTCTTGCAAAACATGTAGTGCAGTTGTTGAAGAGAGTTCAAAAAGCCAAGTGAATGCTCGTAAGGTCAAGTAGATAATTCATTCTTTATGCATACTATATGGTCATAACTTGGGTATGTGTGGCACAAGATAGGACTTGTAATGAACAGATTTAAACCATGTCCTAAACAGGGTTATTATTTGCATATTACTATACACTAAATTAAAAAATCGCTATTTTATACAACAAATTTCTATGAATTAGCTTCTCAGAAGCAAAAATCTGGTATTGTGTCAGGATATTCTAACAATAACGAAGTGACAGTTTAACTTAAGTTGTTGAGAAGCTAATTTTTACATTTTGGTCGAAAATCATCAGTAATAGTTTTATTGATGGGTTAGAGACATTGCATCATTGGTTCATTTTCACATGAGATCACATGGAAATAAGATACAGTTTATGGAAGTAGCTAAGCTCATTCTTCTGGAAAGATTTTTATGGAAATGGAAAAATGTCAAGTTTTCTTAAAGGGAATCTGCCACCATCCCGACTCCCAAAGTACTATGATGTGTGGATAGCTGAAAGGACACAAATTCCAAATATGTAATTATAATCTTTGAACTCACTTTCAATGCTCTGAAGTACGCTGGCAGGCAGCCCATGCTCTGTTTGCTAATAACACATAGTAGTCCTGTTGTACTGTTTGCCAGAGTTTAGGTGTCTTGTAGTTGCATTACAATGCAGATCACAGACCATTTACAGGCTTAATACAGGGGGAGTGAGAGTGAGTTCAAAGATAAGCATTAGGCCTCGTTTCCACAAGCGTGGTTCTAGCGCAGTATAGGCATGTGAAAAGATAGCGGCTATACTGCAGTAAAAATAGCGTGAACGGGTGATTTCCAGGTATCGCATCTCGAGCTTAAAGGAGATGTCTCGAGGAAGCAGTGAATTTTTTTTTTTGCCCAGTCCCCCCCATTAAACACACATTACTAAGCCCCCCTGTAAATGACATTTCTAGCTGGTTCGTACTTACCGTTCCAGCGTTTCAGCAAGTTATAAAAGTTTCCTCAAGATGGCCGCCGGCTCTTTCCCCGTCGCTCGCTGCAGCCCGACGTGCGCGCTCCCGAGACGCTGCCAGCTGTGTCTCCATGGCAACCGGACGCATCGCAGCCGCCGACCAGACAGCAGGTAACCGGCGCTAGCCCCCGGCTCCCCAGCGCTAGTTCCCCCGGCGCAGCGACAGCCCCCCCGGCCTAGCGCTAGCTCCCCCGGCCTAGCGCTAGCTCCCCCGGCCTAGCGACAGCCCCCCCCATCGCAGCGACAGCCCCCCCGGCCTAGCGCTAGCTCCCCCGGCCTAGCGACAGCCCCCCCGGCCTAGCGACAGCTCCCCCGGCCTAGCGACAGCCCCCCCGGCCTAGCGACAGCCCCCCCGGCCTAGCGACAGCCCCCCCGGCCTAGCGACAGCCCCCCCGGCCTAGCGACAGCCCCCCCGGCCTAGCGACAGCCCCCCCGGCCTAGCGACAGCCCCCCCGGCCTAGCGCTAGCTCCCCCGGCCTAGCGACAGCCCCCCCGGCCTAGCGACAGCTCCCCCGGCCTAGCGACAGCCCCCCCGGCCTAGCGACAGCCCCCCCGGCCTAGCGACAGCCCCCCCGGCCTAGCGACAGCCCCCCCGGCCTAGCGACAGCCCCCCCGGCCTAGCGACAGCTCCCCCGGCCTAGCGACAGCCCCCCCGGCCTAGCGACAGCCCCCCCGGCCTAGCGACAGCCCCCCCGGCCTAGCGCTAGCTCCCCCGGCCTAGCGACAGCCCCCCCCAGCCTAGCGACAGCCCCCCCGGCGCAGCCCGGCGCAGCGGCAGCCCCCCCCGGCGCAGCGGCAGCCCCCCCCCGGCGCAGCCCGGCGCAGCGGCAGCCCCCCCCGACCCATCACTTACCTGGGAGGCTTCTCGGGGCTGCTGGGCTGGGCTGGGCTGGGCTGGTCTTCTCCGCTGGGCAGCTCCAGTTTCTGCACCTTCCTCTAACAGAGGATGGTGCAGAATGGCCGCTTCAGCGCGCTCCCGAGCAGTGACAGCTCGTCTGCGCATGCGCAGAAGAGCTGTAGCGGGGAGCACACTGAAGCGGCTCGTGCTGAATGGAGAAGACCGGACTGCGCAAGCGCGTCTAAAAAAGCAAGCTGCCAGCGAATTTAGACGGAACCATGGAGACGAGGACGCTAGCAACGGAGCAGGTAAGTGGAATAACTTCTGTATGGCTCATATTTAATGCACAATGTACATTACAAAGTGCATTAATATGGCCATACGGAAGTGTATAACCCCACTTGGTTTCGCGAGACCACCCCTTTAATTAGCAGTGAAATTGCCCGTTCACACGATCGGGAGCTGCGTGTTGCGTGTTATCCAGATCCCATAGGAGTCCATGGATACTCCCGCGCATCACGCACTAAAGATAGGTCCGGTCCTATCTTTTCACACACCACGGACCTTAGATGTGTGCATTGCAGTCGCATGTCCTTTCTTTGTTAGGTGCAAGTTTTTGGCGGATCTAAAATTCCTTCATCTGAACGGTTCTATAAGAAACCATTGGTTCTATCCATTAGACGCAATCTTTTCTCGTGCCTAAACTGCGCTAAAACCATGCTCATAATTGTAAAGCTGGCCATATAGATGATATATTTGTCTGCTGACCATTGGAAGATTCAGTTAAATTTGGAGTGATCTACTGAGAATTTGATGTCAGTGGTGGTTATATTCATAGAAATAACAGCAGATGCTAGTAAAATATGCTGGTTTTGCCAACAGAGACAGCAACAGTCTGTACTATACTCTACGGTATTGTCTTATCTTAGTGCACAGTCTCTCAATCAGAGGTGTGTTATGCGATTCTCTACTTAGCAGGACTCTCTTTTGCCTCTAGTCTTTAGTGCGGCTTGTCACACACCAGCGGGCATCAGTACCCTACTCTAAGTATACATCGTTGTTTGTGTGGCTCAGGTCCACAGCAGTCACAGGGCAGCGAACACGCCAGTCACTACAGCTCACACCAAACTTACGGGGAGGCTTTTTTAGATCACCCAAGGACTCTCTGGCCTGTGGTTCGCAACCACACACAATATACCTTTTGGGCATGGCTCACTCTCTCTCACACAACTTGTTCTCTCACAAGCTGCAATTTACAAGTACATCAGGCACAACTCTTATTCAGTGTCAGTTCTCTTTTTCGTTGAATGTAGCCTATCTAGGCTGAGTTAGCATTTTTTTTGTGCACTACTTGTTACCAGGGCTGTATTATAGATCATGAGGCCCTAGGCACTAAGCCTGAATATGCCCTCAGTAAAGGTTCATTTACACTTGTCAATCCTCATGATTCACTTGTTTTTCAGCAATCATACTGGTAATTTGTGTGTTAACAATAGCAAAAATCAACAATAAAATTATTGCTAATCATTGATTATCAATTTTAATTAATCAGTAGAGATGAGCGAACGTGTTCTTCCGAGCTTGATATTCGTGCGAATATTAGGGTGTTCGGTATGTTCGTTATCCGTAACGAACACCATGCGGTGTCCGGGTTACTTTAACTTTCTTCCCTGAGACGTTAGCGCTTTTTTTTGGCCAATATAAAGACAGGGAAGGCATTACAACTTCCCCCTGCAACGTTTAAGCCCTATACCACCCCCCTGCTGTGAGTGGCTGGGGAGATAAGGTGTCCGCCTGATATAAAAGTCTGCCCCTCCCGCGGTTCGCTATGGATGCATTCTATATGCGCTCAATGGGGCCAGCGGCAGCAGCGCTGACCCCATTGAGAACATATAGAAGACAAATCCTTCTTCTCTGGCACAGCTGTAACAGCTGTAGCAGAGAAGAACGATGTTTGCCCATTGAATTCAATGGAGCGGCAATACAGCATGTTCCACTGAATGCAATGGGCTGCCGGCGATCGCAGGATGAATGGTCGGAAAGGGGTTAAATATATAACCCCTTTCCTGCAATTCATCCAGAAATGTGTTACACTAAAAATATATACCGGCGTATAAGGCGACGGGGCGTATAAGACGACCCCCCAACTGTCACCTTATACGCCGGTAATACAGTGGAGCAAAGAATAAAAATCATTACTTACGTTTTTAGATGATCTGCGGCGCTCCTGCAGGCTGTCACTCCTGCAGGCTGAAATCCCCGCCTCCAGAAACACAGCCAATCACAGCCATTCAATGACATCATTGTCATTGGCTGTGATTGGCTGAAGGCACGTGTCTTTCTGGAGGCAGGGATTTCAAGCCCTGCCTCCAGAAAGCAATACTCTGCCGTGGATTAGGAGGGAGTGACAGCCTGCAGGAGCGCCGCAGATCATCTAAAAACGTAAGTAATGCTTTTTATTCTTTGCTCCACTGTATTACCGGCGTATAAGGTGACAGTTGGGGGGTCGTCTTATACGCCCCGTCGCCTTATACGCCGGTATATATTTTTAGTGTAACACATTTCTGGATGAATTGCAGGAAAGGGGTTATATATTTAACCCCTTTCCGACCATTCATCCTGCGATCGCGGGCAGCCCATTGCATTCAGTGGAACCTGGTGTATTGCCGCTCCATTGAATTCAATGGGCAAACATCGTTCTTCTCTGCTACAGCTGTTACAGCTGTGGCAGAGGAGAACGATCTTTATGCTGACAGTGGGGGGGGGGGGGGGGCACTCTTGCCGCTATTGTGGCTTAATAGTGGGACCTGTGAACTTGAGATGCAGCCCACCATGTAGCCCCTCGCCTGCCCTATCCGTCACTGTGTCATTCCCATCACTTTCCTGAATTGCCCAGATTTTCACACATGAAAACCTTAGCGAGCATCGGCGAAATACAAAAATGTTCGGGTCGCCCATTGACTTCAATGGGGTTCGTTGTTCGAAACGAACCCTCGAGCATCACGGGAAGTTCGTTCCGAATAACGAACACCCGAACATTTTGGTGTTCGCTCATCTCTATTAATCAGAAATAATTATTAGTAGCAAGATTAAAGGGGTTTTCCAAGTTGTACCATTAATGTACAACTACCCCCTTGCAGTAAAATAAGAAATAAGCATATACTCACCTTTCTCTGCAGTGTCTTGGGGCACTCCTCTGGGTCTCCCCTCCGATGTCAGGTTTACAGGCTTTCCTAGCCTCTTTACAGGACATCACAGGCGATGCAGCCAATAGTAAAGCTCAGCATTCGATCGCTGAGCTCTGCTATTGGCTGCAGAGCTTGTGACATCCTGTAAACCAGGCAGGACTACAGCCTGTACACAAACACAGGCGTGGAGGTTGGAGCAGTACCGTGGGGCATAGCGGTGAGAGGCGAGTTTATGCTTACTTGTTGTTCTGCTGCATTGGGGGCTGGTTGTACAGAAATAGTACAACTTGGATAACTGTTTAATAAATGTAAATGCAGTTTATGAGAATATTTACACAAGATATTGTTGCCTAGCACACAGTCAGGTTTGGGGTTTAGTGGTGAGGTCTATGTTCCCCAAGAATCACTGACGTAAATATAGTGGATGCAGTTGCACCTGGGCCCAGGAGCCTTAGGTGGCTCATAAGACCTTTTTTCTCCATATAGGGAGCCCAGTACTATGGATAAAGAATTATAGTTGGGGGCCCTGTTACAGGTTTTGCATTGGGGCCCAGGAGCTTTAAGTTACGCCTCTGCCAAGAATCATATGTTTGATTGGGAAGTTTGGGGTACACTATGATATAATCGAATCTGGAATCTGTATATGTAGAGCAGTCCTGACTCCAAATACAGTACAGAGGCTAAATATTAGAACTCTACAGTGACTGAATAACACTGCCACACCATGACTGGATATCACCATACTCTGCTGAATAAAAAACACTATATGGCCTACAATGATCATGATATCACACAGGTATGACAGCATCACACCAGGCAAAGGTCAAACAATTTTTATAAAAAAGTAAAACGTTTGGTTCTGTGATTGTTGTCAGCAAGAGAAACCAAGTCATCTTGTAGATATGATACCTTTTAATGGCTAACAAAAATACACAATGTTATGGCGAGCTTTTAAACCTATTCAAGGTTCTTCCTCAGGCTTATGGAATAGAGTCGAAGATACGTACATATTATATATATTACACATTATACATACATATGAAAAAGCACAGACATGGTGTAATTAATTTGCACTTAAAACAAATACATGAAAAACACGTAAAACATTCTACCCAGAAATCAAGTGAAATTCATGGCCTTTTTATCAAGCCACAAAATACCACAAACAAAACTGTGAAGAAAGTCTAAGGCTGGTTTCACACAGATGAGTAAATCGCGCAAGATTTGTGCATTGCGACACCTACAAATCTCGCAATTCTTTCGAATGAGATCATACACATAACCGATTTGTTCCTGCATATTTACGCGACTAAAAAACAATGCAGATTGATAAAAATATGGAGGAAATAGGTGTTTTTTGGTTGATAAATATGCGGTGTAATTATGTGACAAAAAAACGCTTATGCCAGTGTGAATGAGCCCTGACACATCATTTACTGATTCTCATGGCAACTTTCCACTTCTTAGAAATAGCTCAGCAAGATCATTTATAATCGGAAAAAAATTGATATAATCCTACAATTTGAATTTAAGTCCCAATTCCTGCATTTATAGCTAATCCATGCATGAGATTAACCCATTCTTTACATATATTCCATTTCGTAAGCTGCCACCACCGGCACGGAGACCTTTGTATTGAAAGTATTAAGTGCTCTTGTCTTTGCCTTGTCAGCACAGTGTTTATATATCTGTGCCATGTGCACATACTTGACCCTTGGCTTCCCTTCTCACCTCACTATGACCCAAAGATAACCCATAACAAATCTTCCAGTCATCTGCAGAATGTGACAACATGTAGTCCATGTGTTCTATCAGTAGCGCACCTTTTAAATAAGTCTCTGTCTCTTCAAGGAGAGCCAGACTGCAGTACTGCATGGATCAGTAACACGTCACCTGCTTCTGAAGCCACTCCATTCAGGATATCTTCTGTGTAGCATGGAAAATAGCTGCCTCAGTGATACAATTGAACATTTTTTATTTATGTTATATAACTCTAAGGACTTATTCTGAAGAGCATGTCCAATTTCAGACGGCAAAAAGCAACGATTGTAAGCTGTGTGTGTTCATATGTAGAGATGAGCGAGCACCAAAATGCTCGGGTGCTCGTTACTCGGGACGAACTTTTCGCGATGCTCGAGGGTTCGTTTCGAGTAACGAACCCCATTGAAGTCAATGGGCGACCCGAGCATTTTTGTATATCGCCGATGCTCGCTAAGGTTTTCGTTTGTGAAAATCGGGGCAATTCAAGAAAGTGATGGGAACGACACAGCAACGGATAGGGCAGGCGAGGGGCTACATGTTGGGCTGCATCTCAAGTTACCAGGTCCCACTATTAAGCCACAATAGCGGCAAGAGTGCCCCCCCCCCCGCACTGTCAGCATAAAGATCGTTCTCCTCTGCCATAGCTGTAACAGCTGTGGCAGAGAAGAACGATGTTTGCCCATTGAATTCAATGGAGCCAGCAATACAGCAGGTTCCACTGAAAGCAATGCGCTGCGGGCGATCGCGGGATGAATTGTCGGGAAGGGCTTAAATATTTAAGCCCTTCCCTGTAATTCATCCAGAAATGTGTTACAATAAAAATATATACCGGTGTATAAGGCGACGGGGCGTATAAGACGACCCCCCAACTGTCACCTTATACGCCGGCAATACAGCGGAGCAAAGAATAAAAATCATTACTCACTTCACCGGGCGTTCTGCGGCGCTCCTGCAGGCTGTCGCTCCCTCCTGGTCCCCGGCAGAGCATTGCTTTCTGGACGCAGTGGTTGAAATCCCCGCCTCCAGAAACACACGTGCCTTCAGCCAATCACAGCCATTCAATGACATCATTGTCATTGGCTGTGATTGGCTGAAGGCACGTGTGTTTCTGGAGGCGGGGATTTAAAGCCCTTCGTAGAGAAAGCAATGCTCTGCCGGGGACCAGGAGGGAGCGACAGCCTGCAGGAGCGCCGCAGAACGCCCGGTGAAGTGAGTAATGATTTTTATTTTATTATTTTAGAAGAATGATTTGTCTTCTATATGTTCTCAATGGGGTCGGCGCTGCTGCCGCCGGCCCCATTGAGCGCATATAGAGAAGAGAACAGAAATCGCAGATCGCACATAGGTGCGATCTGCGATTTCTATGGCCTAAGAAGGACCGTTGGGCTTCTTGAAACCTAAAATACTCCTAACGCTCTCCCTATAGCAGCTCCGGCATCAACAACACTTTCCCTGAACTATGTCAGAATGCATCTGTGGCGAGCCGCGGGAGGGGCAGATTTTGATACTCGGGTGACACCTAATCTCGCCAGCCACTCACTGCAGGGGGGTGGTATAGGGCTTGAACGTCGCAGGGGGAAGTTGGAATGCCTTCCCTGTCTTTCTATTGGCCAGAAAAGCGCGCAAATTTCTCAGGGAAGAAAATGAAAGTGACTCGAACATCGCATGGTACTCGTCTCGAGTAACGAGCATCTCGAACACCCTAATACTCGAACGAGTATCAAGCTCGGACGAGTATGCTCGCTTATCTCTATTCATATGTCATTTGTATGAGTGTTTGCCTTTTGGCCTTTTTATTTTGTTTTACTTCCGTGTCATTCATTTTCTATCATGCAGAGAAAAGCAAAGGAGGCCCAGTTGTTTTAGAAAGTTCACTTAGGCTGGTTTGCTAAACATTGGTTCAAATTAGTTTGAACTGAACCAGAGCTTCAACCAAAACTTTAAAACTGGTATACAACACTTGAAAGTAGTCCTCCAATTTGGCTCAGTAGTTAGCCTGGGTCATAGACTCTTAGGTTCAAATCTCACCAAGTACAACATCTGCAAAGTCAGATTTGAACCTCTGATCCCAGCATTGCAAGGCAACAGTGCTAACCCTGAATAACCCTGCTTCTTTGCCTTCTTCCTCATCTGGAAAAGCTACAAACCCCGTGCAGATGTTGTTCAAATTGCACCAAGAACATTGGACTCCAGCACTGCTAACCACTGAGCCTAGGTTCAAATCTTACCAAGGACAACATCTGCTTGGAATTTGTATGTTCTGCCTGTGATTCTTCTTCTTCTCTTACCCTGAAGAAGATCAGGTAGAAAGAAGATGAAATGTAGCTCAATGGCTAGCAGTGCTGGGTCCAAGGTTTAAATCTCACCAAAGAAAACAACTAATATTTGTATGTTCTTCCTGTGTACCTTATATAGCACATAGATCTATTGAGAAGAAGAAACATACAAAATCACTGCAGATGTAGTATTTGGTCCAATTTGAACCTAGGACTGTGGAGCAACAAGACAACCATGCTAACCACTGAGCCACCATGCTTCTTTTTCCTTTTTCTTCCTCCTGCTCCTCCTCCTCCTCCGAAGGAATTTTAGTAGAAAAGGCAGAGACAAGCCGCCTGAAGTTTGGGTTCACATTGAGCTTTTAGCAACGTTTAATCTGAAACAGGGTTCAACTGTTTAGGTTCAGTCAACACTATTGCAGAGTGTAAATTGGAAATTACAATTGCCTAATATATAGTGGACATTTTGTAAGCTTTTTTATGTTTGTGATTGTAAAAAATTATTGTATTTTCAATCTGCATTAGTAATTAATATGGCCACCGTTACTGATCTCCAGATAAATTTGAAGGTGAAGTATGTTTTGTAAAGATATCTACATTCTCTGTCTTGGTAAGAACAATAGTCCCCTTATTGTTACTAGCAAGTGCATTCAATTTACAACTGTTCAATAATTTGCAAAACACATTATACAACATACATTTGTAAGCTATAACATTCAAACTGCTGATACGTACAGTGAATGAACTACCAGTGCATATCTCCTTACAATACAATCTGTCATGGGGTCAAATATAAGGCAGTAAGTGAGCAATCAGTTCTTCAAGTTGATGTGTTGAAAGCAGAGAAAACTGGTAAGCATAAGGATTTAAATGACATAAACTAAGACTAAATGGTGAAATCTACAAAATGACCGGTTTTGTGGGGTGTTTCCAATGTATTCAGCGGTTATTACCCAACAAAAAATACTGTAGCACAAATTTCTGAAAAAGTTACATTTGGCTATGATTTAATGGTGTCAGAACACACGGTGCATTGCGGGTTGTTGCATATTGGGTTGCAATGACCCTACGATGGGCACAGGAGCATTAGTACTGGACCATAGAGCAATGGTAGGCTGGTTTGATAAATCCCGTTATGTTTAACATCATGTGAATGGCCAGCTGTGTGTGCATTACTTTGCCTGCAGGATAGATGGCACCAGGATGCTCTGGCCAATATTCTCCTGGGAAACCTTGGGTTCTGACATTCATATGGATTTGGATACTTTGAGGCAGGATCAGATCCTGGCCTACTAACACAATGTAAGTACGCATCTCGGCAGTAGCCCTGCTGCTGTGAAAGTGCCACAAACTCCCGTAGTTGCGGTTGCTGCCACGTTAGGTCTGTGCATGGCAGCACCACCTTGTTATGAGGAAGACCCAGGGCAATGTCAGGGTTTCATAAATCAGTGCACCCTGCATTGCGTCGGATCGCGCCAATGTGCCCCACCTCTCGGGTCAAGCTTTGGCTTGGATTAACCCTCTTTGGGAGAAGGATGATCCACTGGTAAATGACATCACCCTATTCTCTGAGACCTTTCGTCGAGTTTTTGACAAGCCTGGTTGTCCGTCCTCAGCCATGTACACCTTGCTGCTACTTGCTCAGAATAACCTCACGGTAGGTCAATACGCAATCCAGTTTCGCACCTTGTCTTCTGAGTTAAGGTAGAATAACAAGGCTTTAGTTGCCATGTTCTGAAAGGAACTGAATGTGCGGATCAAGGATGAGTTGGCAGGACGCAAGGTTCCCACTTATCTGGATGCTCTTATCTCATTAGCCACGAGGATAGATCTACGTTTTCAGTAGAGAGTTAGGGAGGTTAAGCAGCAAAGGAGTTCTATCTGTCCTGCTCCCGAAACCAAGGGGCCCTCTTAGCATCACTCCCACCCTTTCAGCCTAGTGCTTCGGAACCCATGCAAGTGGATCAGCTAGGGTTGTCTAGGAGGGAGTATGAGCAGAGACTAAAGAGGGGGCCATGTTTATATTACGGGTCTTCTAGACATTTAGTGCGTGAATGCTCCCACAAACTGGGAAACTCCTCCACCTAATTCTTTTTCTGTATCTGTATATTTGTCTGTGTGTCTCTGTGCTGGATCTGTTAAAGGCCTTCTGATCTGTCTGTGCTGGCATGGTCACCGATTCTGATTCAGTTTCTGTATATTTGCTCTGCGTAAGTGTGAACTGTGTCCGGTGCTGCTTGGATCATTTACCATATAGGGAGAGTTAGGTGTCTAGGCTCCAGTGCAGGGTTGTCCCTATAGGGGTGCTTGCAGGCAGGTATCTTGGGGTTAGTTGTCTTGTTAGAGTAGGGACCGCGAGACAACAAGGACCCTTGAAGTGGGCTCGCGGCCTAAGTGCCTTGGCTAATTTACGAATTAATTCCTCGTACTGACAGCAATTCCACCTGTTTATTCGTGTGGGTAGCCATGCTGGTTGGTCCAGTGGATCCACAATTCGTTATCCGTAACAGTATTCTGAGGCCATGGATCCTGCTGATCTCCTTGGTAGGAAGACCAATTGTCATGGAATACCTAGTGCAAGTAGTCCACAATAGTATTTGCAACTTCCAATACCTTGCAGATGCACATACAGGATACATACAATATACAAATCTTATTCCTTTATTTGAATTTTTTACATAAAAGCTCAAGACAAAAAATGTAAATCTTTGTATAGCGTTATGCCATGGCCACTAACGAATTTCCACCAACCACAAGATCGCAAGTCGGTGGAAATGCGTTAGTAGCCTTGGCATAATGTTACACAAAGATTTTAGTTTTTTGTTTTGAGCTTTTCTGTGAAAACTCCAAATAAAGGAATAACATTTGTGCACGTTGAACTGGCTATATTTACTTTATTGGAAAAAATATTTTCAGCTGTACGAACTTACAGCAAGCAATAATTTCCAATCAACAGCAGAAACAGGAAACCCGCAAGAAGACTGGTGAGCTAATTTTTCCTCTTTTCTTCTTCAATAATGCAGTGTATACACAATATACATATGACTCCCAAGGCATTGCTTGGGGAACACTGATCTAGAATTTTGGTATGGGCTTTGAAGTCCTTCATATCCTTATACATTACGTACAGTAGTTTCCACAAGTTACTGGTGGCCACCAGGAAGTCCTCTTGAATAGAGAAAATTCCCTAAAATTCTTGTAGGCAAAATCTTGTTTTCAGAACTCACATTATATAGTATACAGTATATACTTTTTTTTAGTCTAAAGTTATAGTACTAAATAGATTAGATTAGATCTGGAAATGAGTTGGCATGTTTATAAACGGTGTTTAACAACCTGTGAAATGACATAATTTAATGCATATGAGCTCAGGCAGTTATATTGTGTAGTTCCCCTTTAAGATAAACAAGACAAACCTTGTGATACACACAAATGCTGCTAATTGCCTGCTTTAAAATTGCTCTATTTGTCTCTCAGGATTTATTACAATCTAATGATTATTACAGTGAAATGACTCCTCTCTTGCTGATAAACTATGCGCGTTCAGGTTAGCTGGAGCCGGGTGCTAAGCCTAATTAGTATATTGGCGAGATGCCTGTCTCCAATCTAGTGCTGTTGTTATTAAGATTTCAACTGACAACACGTGCAAAACCTTGAGCTTCTGCACAGACTGTAGCATTTACAGCGTCTGAAGCATAACTTGTATGAATTGTCAGTTGAATTAGCTAAGAGCATTGGGGTATAGAAGCTGAATAATGCATAGTTTTTCAACATTATTTATAAAACTTGTGAATAGTTGTTGCAGCATTTTTGGCCTGTCACATCAAAGATGTGTCAGAATAATCTATTGTCATCGTGTTTCCCATAGTCATCAGTGATCTGCTTGATCAAGTATTACTTATGATGGGGATAAATCAGGGGACCTTGACTTGAGATGGACTCAATGAATACTGCGGCTGTAGCTGAAAGTTTCCTAAATATGCTTTATTAATTGTTTTGTGTTTCCTCACATACACACCAAGATAAGAGGAAGGCTTTGTGCCTGCAAAATGAAGTCATTCCACATTTTTAGTCCATCTGGTAATTGACTATGTGGAATGGCAATATATCCTACTGAAATGTGCTCCATATAGCTTTAAAATATTATTCCAAAGTCCTTTAGGTGTGGATTTTAGATATGGAATATACACTCTTTGGGGAAAAAAAGCCAAGCACCTAGTAGAAGTTTTCATTTTGCTGTAAAACTTGGCATGCAGTTACATCTCAGGCAGATATGCAAATGATTAGAGTTTTTGCCATGATTAGATGAACAGTCTTGCCACTTAAGGTCCTAAAAATGGTTCTAAGCCTACTTGTTTGTAGTGGACCTATTTTTCTGCTTGTGTAGAGCTTGTTGATCACTAGACACCTCTACAATGCAATTGTAGAAATTTCGCATTATTGGAATGCGAGAAGCTGGATGGTCATATCGGCGAATTGTCCATCACCTGGGCACTTCTGACTAGGCAACTGGACTTAAGATGCCCTCGACAGACCTTGAATACAGAGTATCATCAGATCATCCACCTGTTTCATTGTCCACCATCCAGAGGTGGTGGCACCATCATAACTGTTTGCATTGGAGTCTTGAACAATGAAACTGGTCTGCTATGGAATGGAACTGGGTTGTCTTCAGCAACAAATCCAGGTTTCGTTTGCGCACAGACCAAGGGCGTGTTTGTGTCTGGAAACCTTGGAATGAATACCTCAATCCTGCCTTTGCTGTGGGGTGGCACACTGCCCCTACTGTTGGTGTGATGGTCTGGTGGGCCATTGCATACAACAGTCAGTCAACCCTAGTAGTGCTACGACGAGGTTCAGGATATCCTGCAGCCACATATGTTGCCTCTTATGGCAGGCCTTACACAGAGATGTGATTTCAACATCTAGTGTTTTATCTCACCCCAGTCCAGGTTCACATGTTCAATGCTCAGTACTGCTCTATAGAATTCCTCCAGAATGCTTCTGCTTTTGAGGGTGTGCTTTAAAGAGATAGAGAAGAAATCCTGCTAACCCTATGTGTGCTGTATATTGGAGACATCATAGCAGCTCGTCGCTACACTCTCTGGAGCTGAGTTCAGAGAAAACTGTCAATTAACAGCTAAAAAAAAGGTAAAATTCATATAATGGTCAAAAATGCTGTTATTCCTCACATACACACACAATGTCCTAATCTGAAAAGTTATTCCATATTTTAGTTATGCTTTAAATAAAGACCATTGGTGGCATACCTATAGGGAATACATAATGCAATCTAAGATGTTTGCACTGGCTATTTGGAATTTGGGCAAAAGACAAGTCACTGTGAGACACCACTCAAATTGGCTTATTCGCCAACAGGACTCTTATTTCCCCTATATCTGCCACTGCAGTGCAGTTCCGAGGCCCCCGTCCACATTAGATTGTCAGCATACCCTGCTAGGGTTACTGTAGGCTGCCTAACAGACCAGAAAGTCCCATAGTTGGAGGAATTTAAAGTGTTACTGGTGACCCAGTGCTGAAAAATTCATAGATTTGTTCCTTAAATCAGATTCCTTATCGTATGGAACTGTCTGCAAGAAACAGAATGAGCAGCAGATTCTCCTCCACACAGTGACATTTCCAGCAAAAGCACAGATATGTAATTGACATTTATCAGATAATTATAAAAATCTAAGTGTGAACTGACAGTCATTAGCTGTCGTGTGCTTGTCACGGAGTATCTGTCATTATTTCCATATGTTATCACATTAAATGAAAGATGACTAGCTGCTGTGCGGAGATTACATTCTTAAGATATTTTTAACCTGCTGTAAATGAAGTCACAGAGAAGCAGCATCATTCCTCAGAAGCCAATATTTTCTGTGTTATACTTGATGGTCTTTCACCTTATTGTCTGGTACCCTTCATAACTTGAACAGCTACATCCTTGTGCCATAAACTAAAAATCTAGACACATACATGATAAGTTTGGTGTATAATCTTTGGGCTATAAATTGGCATATTGACTGAAAAAGTGTCTTCATCCATAGTGGAGGTCCGTAGACGAGCCAATCTTTTGTCTACGGTCTTTTCAACTTTTTGGATTACAAATTTGAATAGGTTTATTAACAATGGGTGGTTGACTGCAAAGGAAAAAATAACCAACCAAAGAGAACATAAAGGTCAGTCATAAATCGGTTAAGGTGCTGTCTGTTTCAGTTCTAGGAGCAAAAATAACACACTTTGTAAAAACAACAAAACTTCCAAGCAGAAAATGACAACTTGTAGCCCGACCCCCAAATGTATCTTTTCTGCCCCGGCCAAAAAGGCATACTGTACAAATCTTGAACTGCTCTTTGAGATGCTGCATAGAGTTTAATTTATTGTGATTTTGTAAATTACAGAAAGGGAAAAAGGGGTCAGCACTACCCATTGGAAATATATCCCAATAGAAATGTATAGGTGCACGTTAAACCATGGCTGCAACATACAGTAGAAGCAGAAACCAAAAATGGCAACAGCACGCAAAATAAATTTACTATCAGAGGTATACATACCTATAATCTAACCACATTAAATAATGCAAGATTCTTAGTATATAATTTGATCAAATTACATTGGCCCATCTACCAACGTCCAGGTGACCAAGCTCTCAGATGGGTCCTAACATTAATACCAGGTGGTGTATCTTAACCTGGGAAAGCTGAGTTCCTACCTCTCAAAATGCTCCTCTCTTGGGACTAAGCCTACAAATAAAACCAGGGAGGGTAGGATACCATATGGATGTTCCAATAGGAGGGACAGGAGGTAAATGGGCGGCAGGTGTGCACGACCCAGTGAAGGCAGCCTGGGTTACATAGGTGCTTTGCCCATTAAATTAAATCACAGAAAACCTGGTTACTGACAAATCTGTTTTTCAAGAAAGATTGGTTAGTATGAACCATGCCTCAATGCAAATACGTTTTCGATGACCTCAGAATATATGTTCTAGGGATGCATGAAGATAGAAAAAGGGTACAAAAGCATCTCTAAAGACCTAAGTGTATATCAATCCACAGCTAGATAAACAATTTTGACTTGATAAAAGGTACTTTTCCACAGAATCAAAGCTTGGGTACATAATCCATTCCATAGACTATTGCTACTGTGCTTTCACATAGGAGTGATAGTCATCCAGAGAATAGAGGCAGAGTGGAACGGGGATCTCTTCCAGCCGCCTGCCTCAATTCACTGCACACAGGCAGTCACTCATAGATAAGTGGCTGACTATTTGCATGGGCCGACAGTCCCTTAGTATTTAGGTGAGCTAAAAACCAAGCAACTCCACGTGAGTGATTTCCCACTGAGTTCCCTGTCAGGGACTTCATGTACACGGGACGACTAAATTATTTTTAGGTGTTAATAGCTCTGTGTAAAGGTACCTTAATTACCCTCCGTATTGTTTTACAACTTGATGAAAATGTTAAATTCCACGGGTGGAATTCCGCTGTGTGAACATTGAGCTATTAGGTTCAATAGAACCTAATAGCAGCGGGACAACGCCACGGATTTCTGCCGCGTAAAACACAGCAGAATTCCGTCCGTGGGCATTAGCCCTTACGTGAATGTGATTTTTAGATAAGTAGTCTGTACAGGGTCATTTTGATTTTTTGAAACAAGAACCAAATGCATAATGGACAGAGCTGATTGAATCTAAAGCTACAGAGGAAACTATGGAGACGGAGGAAACAAGAACTGACAATGTGGGGTTTTGTATAGTATCAGACAAACCAGGAAAACAAACAGACAATGAACAATTCCAATAAGAAAACAATAACAACACAATTCTGTTAACAAGGGTGGATTTGACATATGGATAAAGGAACATTGGTCATGATGTATGGTAAACCCTAGCATGGTAAACTGGTATTCAGCCACCAATATAAAAGTAAGATGGCAATATAGAAACTCCTCAAAAGGTTTTCCCATCTTTAAAAGTAATGACATCAGAGTCATAATCTTTAGTTCCTGGGCCTAAATGTAAAATTTGTAATAGGCTCTCATCTGTCATGTGCTAATTATAATACTAGTGTGTTTCTTTGTGACAGCTTGGCTTTCGGACCCCTTAGGCAAGAGGCCTGAGTGTGACTAGTAACTCTGAACCAGGGGCCTAACTATAGGCTCAGGGGCCCGTGTACAAAAGTTCATCTCGGGCCCCCCCACCTGTACCCATATCTAAAACCACACCGCATACAACTGCAAAGCGAATTTACATACTGTATATGATCTAGCCTCTTAAGCTTTCCAAACATGACTTATTTCCTGTACTGCATGAATATTTCTTTGTAGACCCTTAGACCAGGCTCACGTGTGCATATGATTACCACATATTACATGTGCGCTGTACGCGTATATGATATGTGGCAGTTTACAGGCAATTAAATACATTGCCATATGCAGTTCCACTCATTTGCAAAAAGGAATTGTGTAATGAGCAAGTGCAAAAAAGAAAGCAGCATTTTGTGGCGTATAAGGCATGAGAGAGACGAGTGTTCTCTATGGACGCGTAATCAACACCACCGATATACATTACATTGGAACGGTGCAGGGAATATTAGGGAAAGAAAAAAGTGGACTTCGCATGACAGCATGCATGAGATTCGCTGTTACGCGCAATACAATTTTGTTGCCATATGAGGCGCTAGGACAGGTCACCGGCAGCTCTATAGCGAAAAAACTCTGCCTGACCCAATATTTTCCTATTATGACCATGTATTTTGTTGCATTTTTGAACCACAATGGAAAAAACATGTAAAAATCTGCATGCGGTATTCAAAAACCACATATGTTTTTAAGAAACTGCATACACTATTAAAAACCGCATGTGGAGTTAAATACATGCAGGTTTTTGATGCATTTAATTGCATGCAATTATATACAGGAGATACCCAGGTTATACCAGCATAGTCCATATCACTATATACAGGGAGATGTACCTATATCTCCTGTATACAGTGATATCAACCATGCTGGTATAAGAGCAAAGTCACATCTGCCTTGGGACCTTTGGCCGCAGGTTCTGTTGTAAAGCTGGCTAAAAATGTTGGAAAAAAAGTGCTTTTTCTTCCGTCCAAAAGCCAGACAGCTGGGCAGAAAGTGGACGGACCCCAATACAGTCAATGAAGTCCGTCCAACGCTGTTCAGTTCTGTACAGGGACGAAGCTGTTTGACCGCGGGGATTCCCCTTTCCTACTTCCCGAAAGCAGACAAGTGGAATCCTCAATGCAGATGTGCACCCTAAGGGTGCCTTCACAATGGCATGAAAATCGTGTGATATTTGTGCGTTGCGAGACGCACAAATAAGAACCCCATTCTTTTGAATGGGATCATGCACATGAGTGATGTTTTCCTGCTTGGCACTGCACTGCAATGTGATGCTATCCGGGAAACAAATCGCAGCATGTTCTATCTGGCTGCGTGATCTCGCATCGTAGCCCCATTGTTTAAAGTGGGTCTGGCAGTAGCGGCGCCGGCCCCATTAAAGGCAATGGGAGAACTCTGTGACACAGCCACAGCAGGGATTCCCTTCATCCCCGAAGTGATGCGAGGCTGTTTTCATACGAATTTATGGCTCAGTATCACCCTTGCCAGTGTGAAGGAGCCTTAACCTGGGTATCTCCTGTTTATTATTATATATGTACAGCTGCTATAAGTTCAACATCCTGTATATAGTGCAATACCAGGTTATGCCAGCAAGGTCTATATCACTACATACAGGATGTATAGCTTATACCAGTATACATATATAATTATGTATATCACTATATACAGGAGATGTACATCCCACTATATATAGTGTTATGTAGCATACTTGTATAACCCGGATATGTTCCATATATAATTATATGTATAACTGGTATAAGTTATACCAGCTATACATACAAGATTACATGTGGTACATACCTGGTTGTACCGTATGTACTGCTCCTTCGCTCTCATCCTCGGCTCCCGACACTGGTCTGGCCTGCGGTGCAGAGACAATCACGCAGCCAGCAGTGCAGTGACAGACTGCCGTTGTGACCAATCAAGGGATGAAGGGATTGAATGCTCGCCACAATCCCCCACGTGTGCACAAAGAGCAGCAAAAAGGTTCTCAGCTAAAATGTAAGAACAAAAAAAGACATATGTCCATCCAATTTAAGCTATTATCCCCCCAATAAACCTATGTAGCCACTGGGTCACCCTGACATGTTTCACATAACTGGGCGTCAGGGAAAAAATTAAAAAGGCTTACTCAGCTGATCCAATCCTCTTTCATGCCTATTTAGACAGAGCCCGATCCCAAGCTGCCTCTACCTCCTGCTGCAGCAGCAGGAACATCTCGATCACAGGAAGTGACAGCTGCAGATAACCACAGGCAGAAGCAATCGCTATGCAGCAGGAATTAGAAAGCAGTGGAGGATCAGGCACCAGAATTGGAGCAGCGGGGAAACAGGTATGGATAAACGCTTTAGGAGTTGTGTTTTTATTTTGCTTTTCAACTTTTATTGACACTAAACTATTATTTTCTAGAGCGAGTTATCAAGTCTTATAGTAGTTGTCAAATCACAGACAACCCCATTTCAAAGGTGCATTTACACCAAAGATGCATATACATCATTTGCTCGCTAAATATTTCAGTCATTCACATTCGATGTATAGGTGAATGCGGACGACTGAACAATCAGTATTTAACCCTTTGCAATCTAATTTTGGATTCAGGGTTTCCTAGGGGGCTTTCTCTTTCTGCCATTATACAATGGTGCCATCTGCTGGCTAGACCTAGTACTGCAGTATGTGACATGCTGGAGAGGCCCCTGACCACAGAGTGGCCAGTAATATACAGTACGAATACCCTGCTGGACGTCTTCCGACATTGGAGCTGTACAGCCTTCAAATCAGAATGTCTTTAGACGTCAGACAGTGGATTGGAAAGGGTTAAGCCGAACGTCTAGCGAACAATTATCGTTCATTTCAGCTCATTTAAAAGATTTTTACATGATAACTGTTCTGTGTAAAAGGGTCTTAATGAGAGAACTGACTCCTGAGACCCTCAGTAAACAGCTGATTTTGTTAGGAAAAGCTACTGTAGTATGTAGATGTAGCATTCCATACACATATTTAAATAGATCCCTCTGTGACATCCATAGGTCTTAATAGGACACAAGGACAATACTCCATCCAAAGTTATATTCCACTTAAATGAGTTTGATGGATTCAGTAAATAAAAGGGTATCAATTGTATAATATAAAGTTAAAAAAGTGCTATACACTTCCTGTATCAGTTCCTCATGATTTCAAGATCTCTGCTTATAGTCATTCAATGGGAACTTTCATTTTTTACTTCTCGGTCATGTGATGGATGCTACGTATAACAGCTGTTAGCTTTTAATAAGCAGAACACTGGCTTCTTCATTACATAAGAAGGAAGAAAACAATGAAGGTTCCTATGGAATGGCTGTAAGCAGAGATTTTGAAATCATGAGGAATGGATACAGGCATTATAATACACATTTCTATAACTTTTTATTAAACAATCAATAACCTTTATTTGGTGAAACCGGAATATCCTTCACTCTCCAACAAAAACCATTGTAATTCTATGAAATCTAGAAATGAAATCCACACTAAACTAAATAATTCTATGGGATATTTTGCAGGCATTCAAGTCCCTTTTGTATATACCGTACACAGTATATGGCCATAGAACACTTCACAGTGCACTCTGCTTCCATGCTGGCAGCACTGTAAGCAATACTCCTGTGTAATAAAGCAGGAGAGAGCATCACTCGGATGAGCTGCCGGTCATCGTTTGCCTGACAGCTAGTCCCATGAGAGTGGACCATAAAAGGTGGCCACTATGCACATTAGATCAATGTTGGCCAACACTGCTGATTTTGTCAGAGACTGGTATCCCAACTCTCCCCCAACGGCAGAAGTCAGGGGAAAGAGGGGTTGGGCATGTTAGATTTCAACATGCCTAAGGGTGCCCGTCCACGGGCGTGATTTAGCCGGCGGTAAACCGCCGGCAAATCACGCCGGCCAACGCTTTCCCTAGCATTGCTATAGAAAGCGCCGACACCTGTCCGCGAGCGGAGAATCATTGCGATTCTCCGCTCGCGGCGGGCAATTCGCAGCATGCTGCGAATTGCCTTGATTCTCCGCGGCCAGCCTATCTATCAGATAGGGCTGACCGATGGAGAATCAGCGGCGGCTCCCGCGGCGGAGAACTGCTGCGCGACTTCACGTCGCCCGTGGACAGGGGCCCTAATACTTTTATTTTCAAAGGAGATAAGCCACTGCCAGTTGTGTCTAGCAGCAGATTTTTTTCACATCTCCAAGCCAAGCAAGCATATGTATGGCGGGTCGGAGGAATAGTTGTCGGCCAGGCAAGCATTCAGCCAAGAGCTATCTAAAGTGTATGGCCACAGTAAGGTTCATGTTCTCTGTTTTTATGAACAAACACTACACCTCTCGACTTCATTGCCTTTAGTATGAAAGCTCTTATCAAATGTCTGTACTATTAAATGCGGAGATTAGGGACTGTATTTCACTTTTTCCCCATTACTCATACATAAGAGAAAGGATTTCTTGAGCCTTATCTGTGTGCCAGGGAACGTCTGTCTAGCTCACTATCTACACCGTACTTCGAAAACAATAAGGAATTGCGGGCTAACAGCAAGACAAGTGCCTAGGCCTGCCTCCCTGGAGACTGGCAGCGGAGACGGCAGCAGGGAATAGAAGAGGAGAAAGCACAAGCCTGTTGGGAAAATAATAGCCCATGCTAAGTCACAGCATACAGGAAGGGTGTGAACAGGATCTTGGTGCAGCTGCTCAGCTAACAGCGTCTGTTCCCACACTGTTTGATGTGTAGGCATATGGCATTCTGTGCCCTGAGATAAACATGCTGTTAATATTATACATACCTTTGCTGACTCCACATTGTGTTCAGCAATTCTGCAGGCGGTTTATGATCTGTACTCTGAAACATCCAGTGAATTAAAGGGGTATTCCCAACATAGACATTTTGTGCCATATTCACAGGGCATGTCTAATAGATGCAGGTCCCACCTACGTGATGAATGAGGGTCCACTAACCATCATTGTGCCCGGTGTAGTGGTCACCACTCATCGCATCCAAGAAGAGAATGAACGGAGAGGGGGCTGTACATGTACACAGCTCTCTCCATCGATTTTATGGGGGGATTACATAAGCGTTGGAACCTCAGGCCGGAGGTTCAGTCACAGATGCAGCTGCAATACCGGAAGAAAAAGTACTGCATGAAGCGATCCACCAGACACTGTTTGGTTCCATCCAGAGACTAAACCGTTCTATCATGGGAATTCCCCTTTCTTGCTTCCCGAACGTAACAGGAAAGCGGAATCCCCAACTCAAGTGTGAAATCAGCCTTAGAAATACAGACATCACTGGAGCTTGAGGAGACAAGTAAACTACTGCTGGAGGTGTTAACAGCTTCACTACCCTAGACCTCTACCCCAAAGCATCAACAACAAAAAAAATCTATACAATACATTATCTGTACCCTAAAATGATGCCATTAAGTATACAGCTTGCCCCTTATATGGCTAAGTCAACAAAAAAATAAAAAAGTTATGATTTTTTAAATGCAGTGATGAAAAGCCTTGTAAAATGTCCATGTCAAATCTATGTTTATATACCCTATTAGGACATATGAATGCCATATAGTCTTTCTCTCAGGATTTTGTACCGTCATTGTATTACAGGATGACCATTTATGGGAATGACTCTCCTGTAAAACTGCATTACCCCAGCAGTAGTCATGGCTTCCCCTGGCAAAATCAGCTGTACAATTGGACCCTGGGTGATGAAAGGAGTAGCATATGTTGGCACAACTCCTTTAAGTACTAAACCAGACCATATCATTAAGGGGTTATAAACAAATAATGGTGACAGAAAGATAGGACCTTTGAAATGCTGGTAGCTCTGAGAGCCTGTACAAGACCCTTGAGAGCAGGGCAAGTAGTAGATGTTGAGAGCTTGATGCAAGACCGGTTGTGTGCCCTATTTTTCACTGATGAATCAATGCCATGATAAATTGCTGTGGCTCTGAATGTCAAAAGAGGTCAATGCGCTACTAGATAAGTGTCACTGCTAAAAAAGTGGCCATCAAGGAATAATGACGTCTAAGGTGTATTAAAACATTTACAGGAGAGTGTAAGGGACCTCTCACACGGGACGGAATAGGCTGTACGAGGCTACCTGCAGCCCATGACCTCAAACTGAAGCAACAAGACAATGGCATGAAGCAAACAAATAAATCAACTAACCAAGGTTGAAGATGATTTGTGTCCTAAAAAGAACAAGTAGAGTCCTGACCTTCAAGCATACGTAAACGGTATCAGTGTATCTTGACGCCACGGGAAGCTAGGGGTTTGGCAGGGGAAACTCCCCTGTCGCACCCCAAGCTTCCGATTGGGTCAAGTGTAGAAGGTGCTATAACCTTACATGAGCAAACTTACCCTCACCCGCATCGTTCATAGGCCAGCAGAAGTCATCCACATGCTGAAGCCCTCAGTGTGACTTGAAGGCCCGACCCCCCCCCCCCCCACCACCACCACCCGTAGGATCTGGAGGCCACTGCCTCTGTAGTCTGAGGTTGCTGACGTGCGCTGCCTGTGTGCTGCGCGAATGCCGCTGCCCAGCTCCCAGTCAATATCACCAGGAGCCTCAGTCCTGGACGCTGCCTATGTCGTCTAACGTCGCAGGTGGCCGTCGGCTCTGTGCTGCGTCAACGACGCTCGCAGTCCATGTGGAGGCTCTGTCCTGGCCACTGGCTGTGAGCTGTGAGGTCGGTGTCGGGCCGCCGCCTCACTGCTGCGTTACCGCCGCGCCCCCTCTCACAACTTGCAATGCAGAGCCAGTCCGCAGGAAGGCCACCGCTTGTCGGTTATCACCGGTAAAGTAGCTTTGCAGTCCCTGCTGCCGATTCGCCCATGCACTTCATAATTACTGAGTGGCCTTCCTACTTCTGGGGCGCAAGCCGAAAAGCCCCTTGCAGATTCGGCCACTGCTGTATGCCTTGCGAAGACATGCTTAGTGTGTTTCCAGGACCAGGAGGCCAACCGCCTCAGCAGCCAATCAGGTACGGGGGGGCGTCACCCCACTGTCAATCTTGACTCCACCAGGACTTCCTGATGGCGTCAAGATACACTAATACCTACATAAACTCTCAGGTGAGTTTTTAGAATAAGCTGCCATGTGTGCACATGGGGAAAACCAACATTTCTGGCCATTATGACTTGCATTCAGCATTTTTTAGCAGTTTTTTCCCTGCAGTTTCTATCTCTGAGTTTTACCTGAGCTGGTGGGTAATGATTACCTGCTATGATGTCTCCTAACATTCTACACAGAATATACAGTATATGAGATCCCACTCTCCAATCTCTGATATACAAAGAAGCATCAGCACAAAGGAAAACATTATAGAGAAGTGGTGTAGATGGGAATTCAGTAGCTGTGAGACAGTAAACACACATGCTATTAGCTACAGCAGTGTGTCTGTGTGCATTGCTCTGCTTCTTTTTCACTTGGCTCCACCTTCCCTCTCCATAAACTTCTATGGGCTTCATTTAATCTGACCTATCAGTGATTTACCTACCAAGACAAGACGGATTTTAGCAGTTCTTCAGTGAGGGGGCAGGTAAGGGACTAATTTTGAGCAAGATGACAAGTGCTGATCGATTATATCAGCCCTCATTTAAACAGCATTCACACAAGTTGATGTGTTGGGCTAATTTCCTGCTACATTAATAGTATTTCATGTTTAATGGTCTTCAAAGTGCTCAAGTTGCAAACACTATATATGCAATTAGTGCTTTTAAATCTGATTCTTAGCTCCTGGCATAGCTGTAATGCACCTGTGTGGTGCATCAAGAGATTTAGAGCACCTTCATATAGGATGACTGTCAGCAGTTAAAGGGGTTGTCTGGGTTAAGGGAGACCTCTGTCACGGGGTTCCCCATGGTATAAAAAAAACCAAATCAGCAGTTACTCACCTCCCTCCACTCCCCTGTCCATCCTCCACCACCTCCGGCTCCAGTCTCCCTGTGACATCAGTTTGCATGCTTAGCCCACCTACAAAAAACTTACAGCAGGCAATGACAGCGCTCAGCGCTCATGGCTGAGCACTGTCATTAACTGCTGATTGGCAATTTTATCAAAGTGGGCGACCCGGTGACAGGGGTTTCCCTTAACTTGGACAAACCCTTTATGTGCCCAACAGCCATCCCAGCAATTATATCTTTTGTGCTTCCACAGAGGAGCAACAGTTGCGCACAGAATGGAGGCAGAGTACATTGGCTCACCTCTATTCAGAGCAAATAGGCAGTTCTTCATAGATGAACGGCTCATTTACACGGGACGACACTCGATTGATTTTTAAGTGAGCTAAAAACCAGTGACTGCAACGAGTGAGCGATTCTCGCTACTTGCCCTATTGGGTCCCGTGTGTACGCAGAACGAAAGTCGCCTGTAATCACTCTCTTGAGTGATTACTCAGGCAACAAATGGCCCATGTAAATATACCCTTAGCCTTCCTAAAACATTTCTTCCTGATAGTATAAGACAAGGCTAGCTGACAATAGTCGTAATCTCTAGTACTTCCTTCTGGGATGTTTCGCAGACAAGTCTATTAGGGACTTCCCTGTCCAGACTTGATAATAGATTTTGGAAGATCTTCTAGTGTAAACAAACAGCATATTAGAAGAGGTCAATATATAATGAGTTTATGTTTTGTTTACTGTACTTTCAGTGTTTTTCACTACATTATGGGATTCACATGTTTGCGTTTTCTGCTGACAAATTGCCATTCTTCTATTTGCTTAGATTTACTGTAACATTGTGTATTGAGTTCCTGGATTAAAACCATTATACTAATCAGATACTTTTTTACTTTTAATATGTTGCAGATGGCTTTTCAAAATAGTATGAATATATAGCTTTAAGTACAACGTAAATATTCACTTGCTCTAATGCTACAGTATATCACTCTGAAATCATTTGCCTGGCAAATATTCAGTGTAATGGAGGATTTTGGCTGTTATTTAAAGGGCATGTGACATGTATTTCATTTTAGTTTTATTATGTAGATGTTTGTAGAAAGAAAATAATGCATTTAAAAAAATGTTATAGCCATTTATTTTTCTTTTTTTTTAAATCTCCAATGGGGATGACCACAGGGGAAGCAAACAGTTTTGGTTTGTATTTCTTGTACAGACAGCAAAGCAGGGAATGTGCCTCTTACAGCAGTTGAAATGCATGGGATAGAAATGTTGTAGATTACTACAGTCTCCGTAAAGTGATGGAGCACAGCCCCCTTTCCCAAAGACCTGTATACAGAGGTTTCTCTGTGAATGTAGTGTATAGTATTGCTACTCTAATTTATCTCGGCTTCCACAGTATAACAGAGATATCAATTAACCCACCGGCCCTCTAATGATAATGAGATTATTCTTCTCGTCTCATACTTTTTATACAGACTGCATCAGACAAGTGAGCTAGAGAGAACAAGAAATATCAGCGTAAGGCCTCTTTCACACAAGCATATATTGGCCGCCGGTCCTTAGGGCTCCTTCACTTGGCCGTAGGCGTTTTAACGTGCGCCAGCCAGTGCTGTAAAAATGTGAACGGACGCACAAATCTAACGTTTGTACGCCCAATCAGATAGCACGGGCTCCGGCTTTGGGCCTCCCCTTCGCAGGCTCACCTTCTCTCTCTCCTCCCATCCAGCTGTGCGCAATGGGAGGGGGCGGGTGGGGCGGAGCTAAGCTTGCACCCCCCTCCTCGCCCGCAGCAAGCAATGGAAGGTGATGGGGTGCAGCTTAGCTCCACCCCCACTCCCTCCCATTGAAAACAGCCAGAGGGGAGGAGAGAGGAGGAGAGAAGAGGGAGGGAGATTAGCAGTCACGCTGCTAAACTCCCTCCCTTCTCAGGCCGCTATCATTGGCTCCCATAGGAGTCCATGCAACGCCTGACATATTCTGGCCCGAAAGATAGTTCCAGGACTATCTTTGCGGGCCGGCGTAAAAGCACCTGACGCTATATTGGCCTGGCCGGGCACTTTCATGCCACTGGAAAACAGCCATGTGTTCTGATGCATCAGATTGTAGTGTATATCGGCCGGTGTGAAAGAGGCCTCAGGTGCATTTAGACAGAACGCTTTAGTTCAAAAATTGTTGGATCATTCACATTTGAACAATAATTATTCAGTGCAATCACACAATGATCAATAATTTGTTCATCCTTCATTCTGTGCAAGCATGAAATTCATCGTTGACTCGTTTGCTAATGGTTCAGTTTAAATAGCGTTTGTGCAGTCGTTCTCATTCACTTGTACTGTGAATGTAAACGAATGAACGATTTGCTGAGTGAATGAGAAAACTATTTATCTGCCTGTATAAACAGGCTGCACATGTGAACAAGCAAACTCTGACATAGTATTTGCGCTATGAACAAGGTTTTTGTTTTTTTTTACACGCATATCGGTGCATTTTACTGTAGTTTTTGCGCTCACAATGCATGTTCATTTGCACGCGATAGACGAACACACCCCAATTTAAAATTTAAATGGTTGTTTAGCCTGTGCTCCTTTTCTCAATGAATTGTGCCATGTACGAGTGGATCTCATTGCGCACACGTTAACACACCTTCCCATAGACATCTGTGGGGACCTTTCGTGTGTAAATGCACAGGAAAATAGAGCATACTGTATTTTTTGTGCGTGTGCAAAATGCGATCAGAAAATTGGGAAATGTGTGAGAAAACCTGGCGAATTAAGCTGACGCATATTAGCCCCATTGAATGTGGCTAATCCTCAGGCACATCTACTAAACATCTGTGGTAGGAAGTGTCAGCCTCAGATTTCTGCTGCATATTCTGTAATAAATACGCGTCAGATTTGTATTATGCAAATCCAACAAGTGTGAGCATACCGTAATTTTGGTGCAATCGTTAGCTTTTGGAGAATGCCATCAGAAGCCTAAAAGGTCACAAATTAACAAAATAAATGGAATGTGACAACGGTGACTTTTCCAGCTGAGTGCCTGGCCTGATGTTTAGTAGACTCCTTTTATGCCCTTGATAATGCATAATCAATTTGGTCCAGGAGTAATGGCGCCTTCACAGGGATGTATGAGTGTTTGCTTGTAACTCAGCACAACGAGTCTTGTTTGCGCGTGTATCAGCGGATTTTCCTGTACTTTTTGCACTTGAAAGGCATGTTGAATTGCACGCGGCAGACGAACACACTCTGATTTAAATGGCTATTTAGCCTAATGAGGTCCAGATGTGTTGTTTTTCTCCGCAATTATGTAGTATTTCATGAATCTTCTTGTGTATTTCGAGTGTATTTGTGCACCCCCATAGAGTTAGAGCAGGTTCATGAAATGTGTGAAATTAATGGGTTCTTTTCTCTGTATATTGCGTGCATAAAATCTAGGTATGGTGTTTTTTTCCCTATAGCACCTAAACAACACCAGAATAAATGAATGTGCAAAATGTTACAAAATTTAAAAAAAACACGTGGTGCTACAGTTCCCTTGGCTCACCTGTCACTGGGGGCCTTAGTCAGGCACTGACTCCCTGCACGCTGTGCTCCTCTGCATCCTTGTTGTCTGCCCATAGGGCGAGCATACACTTCTGCCCTTCACATAAAGTGTCAGTGCACATGCCCTAAACATGTTCCTTAACATTGCCCATTCAGGTCCCACTATTTTAGGCATCATTCAGTATGGAGGAAGCCTAAGAAATCGGTCCAATAAGACCTTCTGCACATGAACAGGTCTGATTCCGCATGCAAGATCCAACCCTGTACCCGGCCGGTGACCCCGCGTACCTGACAGGAATCTTCCTACTGTACTGCAGATGGTCCAGCCGGCGCATATCTGCAATACAGATTTTGCCATACCGTTGCTAGGTGATGACGCAGATCCTAGAGCTTTCCGCAATAATGATTGCGGAAGGGCCGCAGGTCAGACGGCTTCCATTGACTTCAATGAAGACCGTCCACACGGAAACTGCCTAAAAATAGAGTACGCTATGATTTTTCCTCTGCAAGCAGAAAATCACTATTGATTTCTGCTTATGTGCAGAAAAAAAAATCGCCTTTCCATTGCATGCTATGCATGGTATTTGCGGTGGGATCCAGGGGCGGATGCAATACAAATACGCCCGTGTGCAGACGACCTTAGCCATTGTGATAAACCTTCAGTTCATTTGTGTATTCTGTGCTACTAACCTATCATTATGTATTATTATATTGAATTATATTTTATGCAGTAGTGTTATGTGCATGTATATTTGTGCCATGTACATAGCAAGAAGCATGTGTGCAAAAGACATAGTGAGATTTTACTATCAGGCTTAGACACTGAGCAAGCAGTTTCATCATAATTAGCCTTTGTAATATTTTACTAAGAGAGAAGTATTACACATGCTGTAGATTTTGAATTGTTTACCTTGTGGTGGATGCTGCACTCTATAACCTATTAGATTGTAACAATAAAACAGAAGAGTTTGAAAACCTCACTTGAGTGTTTCTCATTATACTCTTATCCAATGCATTGCATAATAATTAGGCATACCTGATTGATAAGGCTACAATACCCCTTGAGTATAATTTAAATCAAGTGTTTACTTTAACATTAACAGAATCATGGAGATCTAACAGTGTCAAAGCAACAGCCCAAACATATCTTAAGGCCCATTTACACACAATGATTATCGCTCAAAATTAACTCAAATGACGTCTTTTGAGCGCTAATTGTTGCATGTAAATGCTACCATTGTTTACTTTTCAGCCGAATGATGATTTTTAAGTGAGCATAAAATCTATCACTCGGCCGGAGAGCTCATAGCAGGGACCGCACACTGTGTTCACCACGGGAGCGCTGATTACATTGTATTCAGCTTGCAGCCCCAGGGCAAAACAAAGGAGCTGTATGCAGAGAACAGACCACCTACTGTTCTCTGGAAGTAGCTACAGGAGGCTCATTTACATGCAAATGAAGGTAATAAGCTGCTAATGGGCATTAGTGCCCATTTGCAGCTTATGCAAAACGATCACTAAAACTGTCAATCTTCCTATCTTTTGAACAAATTTTGAGCAATCATCTTTGTGTGTAAATGGGCTTTACTCCAAAGCCATACTACTTTTTTCACGTGTACTGCTTAGCACTGAAGAGTGCATGAGCTTTAGGCCTCTGCACATGGCCGTATGCGTTTTTTACATTTGCCCATAGGCACCGTATTATCACATGAATGAATAATTACTGCGATCAAGTCCCATTGTACCCGAGGTAATTTCCTCCCCTTCCCTTTTTTCCAATTTGAATTGAAGTCTATGGAAGCTTCCTGCATATCTCAGCAAAAGATAGGGAAAACCTATCTTTTGACGAGGCGTATAAAATTAGTGACCGAAAAAGGTCGCATTTGTGTTGATTTTCTTATGCATCCAAAATTATTCAACTGAATGAATACACTGAAATCCAATCCTTCGGATGCTTCGGGTGCATATTTACCTGCATAAATATAGTCATGTGAATAAGGCCATAAGGTGTAAATACACATTAGACTAAATTGATGAGAATAGATTTCAAGCAAAAGCATCCTTCATCGTGTGAAATTTAGCAATGGACAATCTTTGTAGTCAACCAAAATCAGTCACGTTGTGTAAAGAAACTGGTAGTGTGAAACTTTGTCTAATAGTCAGTCGTAAGGTCTTTTGTAGTAATAAGGGCTTCTTCATATGCGCAGAGAACAGAACCTATTGATGTCAATGGGCTCATTCTCATGATCGTGTTTTGTGCGCAATTTATGTCCGTGCAAAAATATAGAGCCTAATCTATTTTTGCACGTATTTGCGTACCAAGAGCCTCTTAGCACTCAATATGCATGCAAATGTGCAATACACTGCACGATTCTATGGGAAAAAGAACAGAATTGAACCTCATTAGGCTAAATAGCCTTTTAAATCACAGAAGAGATGTGCCGCATGCACATGTGAATTAGCCTGCGTGTGCAAAAAGTACATTACTATGTGCCAATATGCGCAAAAATCTACATCAAAGCTTGTTCACTGCGCAAATACGTTGAGCTGAGGTGTACACAGTTGTGCATACGGTCGTCTGAGGCCGTTCTAGAAGATACTCAATCTGTCTTTTAAAGTAAAGTTCCACAAACATCTTTCTTTGCCTGCTGTCACTGAACATGGCCAGTTTGAATAAGGGCTCCTGCACACTTGCTTTTTGCTTGTGCGATATTACTGCGCTTTTTTTCCGCGATTGTCAATGGGATTTTCTAATGTTAAAAACGCATCACAAGTTGGTGCTCTTCAATTTTTGTGCGATGCGTTTTTAACATTAGAAAGTCCCATTGACATTCGCATTTTAAAAAAACGCAGCGATATCGCGTGAAGAAAACACGCAAGAAAAACGCAAGTGGGTATTCACCCTAAGGGCTTATTCACACGTCCCTATATATCGGCCAAGTATTCACGCTTGGCCGATATATGCTGTCCCTTTCTGCAGGGGAGGAGGTGGGCCGGGCCGGGAGCAGTGCACTGAGCTCCCGCCCCCTCCCCGCCCCTCGCCACTATTTGCAATGGGAGGGTTGGGACCGAACTTAGCCCCACCCCTGTACCGCCCTCCCATTGCAAACAGTGGTGAGGGGCGGAGAGGGGGCGTGAGCTCAGTGCACTGCTCCTGGCCTGGCCCAGCTCCTCCCCCTGCAGAAAGGGACACTGTATATCGGCCGGGCGTGAAAACCTGGCCGATATACGGACGTGGGAATAAGCCCTAACTGTGATGACCAAAGTGGACTAAAATATGTTTTGTGTATGGATACATTTGCAAAACAATTGTTTAACAGTTTTTGAACCACTTCTATCTAATGTGTATGGACACCTTTAGGCTTTATACACATATGTCTGTTTTTGTTGTTTGCATGTATTTAATATACGTTTGTTCTCTACAGTGAGGCAGTTCACAAATCAGTGAGTTTTCATACTTGTATTTCCAAATGAGGGTGCATAACTCAGTACACAACATGATTCATCAGATGCCATATGACAACCATTATCCCCCCCAAAGAAGTCAATGAAAGGCCTTTAATGTGGATGCAGATTTTCCTTAGTGTACATTTTTATGGCATCCGTATTCCATTGGATTATTAATATCTGCAATATAGGAGAAAATATGTAAAGAAAGGAAGAAATTATAAAAAAAACCCATTGATACAATGCTGACATAAAACTGAACTACATGCAGATTTATATTAATGTCCTATTTAGGGTCTGCATTTTACAGGGCTCATGTGCACGAGGCCCATGTCAGTATAATGTTAAATCATCTAAAAACAGTTCATGGCAGGTTACTAAATCCATAACCAGAAGGTAAGACGCGCCAGGTAAAAAATATGTTACAGAACAGTTTTAAACAACGCTGTTAAATGGAAATGTATTACAGTAAACTCTTCTTTTTTAACATCATCTCTAAGTAGTTCTCTGTTTTCTGGTATAAATCTTCCAATGTGGAGCAGATGTAAGAAACTGTTTCCTACATTTGATACAACTATGCCTAGGAGCATGGCACAGACACTTACACAAACACTTCTGCCTGTTCCAGAGCTGCCACAGGCATTGGATTCTTTCACTGTTAACCAATTTGTCCCTAAGTGGGTGAACTACAGCACTAAAGGCTGGCTTCACATGGGCATAAGCGGTTTTACATGCACATTTGCATGATGGGCTTTGCATTTGTGCATATTTTACTGTATTCTTTGTGCATGTATGCCCTGTGTATTTGCACATGCAAAAAAACACAAGCATAGTTCCCATTGATTTAAAGTTAATTAGTTTTTAGAGATGAGCGAACGTATTCGTTACGAGTACTTACGCACCCGAGTAACGCCATTTTCGAGTACTTCAGTACTCGCGCGCAAAGATTCGGGGGGCGCCGGGGGGCGGGGAGAGGCGTGGCGGTGCGGGGGGTAGCAGCGGGGAACAGGGGGGGAGCCCTCTCTCTCTCCCTCTCCCCCCCACTCCCCACTGCTACCCCCCGTGCCGCCACGCCGCCCCCCGAATCTTTGCGCGCGAGTACTGAAGTACTCGAAAATGGCGGTACTCGGGTGCGTAAGTACTCGTAACGAGTACGTTCGCTCATCTCTATTAGTTTTATATTTGCTATTTTCATGCGCAATATGCATAAATATAGAACATGCTGCGTATTTTTTTTGAAAAATACGCTCATGAAATGAACACATGGAAATCAATGGGTTCTATTCACTGCATATTACGCAGCAAAATACACCCATGTAAATGAGCCCTAGCATTGCATATTTTGTAATACCGTAAAATATATTGCTCTATATGTTTCTATTCATTTAAATGGAAATGTAACTCGCAATATGAAGCTGAGCCCTTGCAGTGGGAATAGAGCAGTCTGCTTGCAGCAGAAATCAGCTCCATGCCCCATTGCAGTGGACTGGTGAACAACTGATTGCAAGTAGTAGTGGACCCCCGCCGATCTGCTATTCACGGCCTATCCTGAGAACAGGTCATCAATAACTTACAAGTGGACAGCTCCTTTAATTTGCAAAAATCCAATTAAAGTCACCTTGTATTGTAATGTATCTATTGGAAGATATTATTACGAGGATTTAGGTACTTATAACCACACTGATCTATAAATATCAGAGTGCTTTGTTTGACCTCTTGCTGCCTCAGAAATTGGGCTGATTTGTCTACTAGACTTTTGGGATACTAGAAATATAGCGGGATTAAAGGGGTTGTCTCGCGCCGAAACGTTTTTTTTTTTTTTTCCATAGGCCCCCCGTTCGGCGCAGGACAAACCCAAGGGATGTGTTAAAAAATATATATATATATTACTTACCCGAATCCCCGCTCTGTGACTTCTTCCTTCTTCCTTCACCAAGATGGCCGCCGGGATCTTCACCCACGATGCACCGCGGGTCTTCTCCCATGGTGCACCGTTGGCTCTGTGCGGTCCATTGCCGATTCCAGCCTCCTGATTGGCTGGAATCTGCACACGTGACGGGGCGGAGCTACGAGGACCAGCTCTCCGGCACGAGCGGCCCCATTCACCAGGCAGAAGACCGCACAGCGCAAGCGCGTCTAAAAACACCAGAAGAAAGCGAAATTAGACGGAGCCATGGAGACGAGGACGCTAGCAATGGAGCAGGTAAGTGAATAACTTCTGTATGGCTCATATTTAATGCACGATGTACATTACAAAGTGCATTATTATGGCCATACAGAAGTGTAGAACCCCACTTGCTGCCGCGAGACGACCCATTTAATTCATAGCCTACACATATGGCAGTCAAATTAGCAAAACACAGAAGGTGAAAAAAATCCTATCAATACACAAGAGATTACAATCTACAAGAAAAAGATGAAAGAAGAAGGAAGTGGAGTTGTAGAAACAGTATAATAACCATATATATAGTAGTAGAAAGAGGTTTATGGTGCATTGCAAACTTAACAAAAGAACTGAGTTTCTAGGGTAGTTTTTAAAGTCTAAAATGGTGGAGAAAATGTGATAAGTTCAGGGCGAATTCTATAAAAGGGAAGATGCACAGAAGTTGCAAAGGCAAACAAAAAGACATAAAATAAAAAAACAAAAAAAAAAACATTATTATGTCCATACAGTTCCACCTATTATCCCCCCAATACAGTATACAAGTCAATAGAATATGGTCAGCAGCACTCACCAAACCTTGAGAAACCGAATCCCAGGTTCCAAAATGTAGTCCTGATAGTTGTATGTAAAGGCAGCACTCCAAACAGCAGAGTAATATAGTCCACAGACTTTTATTTCAACTCATGGCATGAGCCCAGCCACGACATTTCGACCACAAGGGTCTCTGTCAAGCTCGATGTCCTCTTGTTACAATTGCAGTCATGGGTACAAGTAGATTATGGAATATGTCTCCATATTGACCCATCATATATCTATACATAGTTATTAGGTCACCCCTCAGTCATCTTTTTTTTTAAAATAATTAACCCTCATTTTGATAACCTCTCTGGGTATTGTAATCCACCCATTCCATTTATGACTGCCCATCTGCACTGGGTTAGACTGGTGACATTTAGTGAAGATTTTATGTCGCATCTTACCAATGCTGGATTGGAGTGTAGCAGCCAAGCCGGTCACTGGCGAGTAGTCAGAATAGCCGGGAGTCATTATCTGTAAGTCACAGTATGTAGTACAAACGGATGAGATGGAAGCGTAGTCAATGGAAGCCAAAGGTCAGCAGCAGGAGGTATCGATATGTAGTAGAGGAGCAGGAGGAACAGGAGCTTGATCTAAGTGGTGGAACACAATAATCACACATTGAGGGAATGGCAAAGCCAGGCTTTTATAGGAGATGCAATCAAGGCAAGAGGCAAGGTCAGGAACAGGATGCAGGGGCTAGATGACACGGATCAGAGAACAAGGCTGACGTATATGCAGAGAAAATGTTCAGAAGCTGGATAACTCAACAAGAAGGCTCAGTGCTTTCAGTACAAGAGGTTCCCGGTTCAAGTCCTGACACTTTACTTTATCACTCTGCATCTCATCTGACATTTAATTTTTCTCTGTGAATACACTGGGCAAAAAACTATTTAATAGACTTTCTTTCTCCTCATTACTCTCCACAATTTTTCCTGCATTATTTATTTTAAAAATCACTGAAAAAGGGAGAAAATCACAGGAGAGTATGGCCATATTTACTTACCAAAATAGTAGTAGGACATAGATAGGGGGCAGGATACACAACCTCCCAATAGATGCGGAAAGCCCAAATGCTACATAGAGCTAAAGACAGGTGCAAAGTACTAATGAAGGACTAAGCATTTAAGATGTTTTTAAACATTTCCCATTTATTGTTGTTATTGTTTTTTTTTAGGACATTGTCCCAGTCAATGAGGCTAAGGGCTTCTTTGAGCTAATCGAATTTTGCCTTCCAAAAGTTTAATATTCATTGCTCTCTGATAAAACTCCTTTTTTTAAGACAAGTGGTAATTTATTGTATTATGGTCACGTTTTCCCAGGTGCTCCTCAACCTGCAACCCCTCTAGAGGGGTTATGTACAAGTTAGTTAAGGTAATTAGCTTTATTTATTGACAGAAACTTGCTACCTTTATGAGATGTGCAGGTTTCAACTTCCCTGTTTAAATCCGGATAGTTAAAGTTTCCTATAATAATTATCTTATTGTGATTTGCCGCTTCATCTATTTGCCTCAGTAATAAATTTTCATTGGCTTCTGTTATATTTTGTGGCCTAAATAAAACCCCTATGAGGGTTTTATTATTGTTTTTCCCTCCATGTATCTCTACCTATAGAAACTCTACATGTCCATCTCTCTTTCATAGTATGGACTTTATACAGGATTTTACATAAAGCCAAACAACTCCCGTTTTCCATTTTTTACAATTACTTTTGAATAGACTGTAACCCTGTAAGTTTACCGCCCATTCACATTTTTCAACCAAGCAGGTATCAGTTATTCCCGCTATGTCTTAGTTTTTCTCAGACATGATTACTTTCAGCTTGTAAACCTTGTGGGTCAGACTTCTAGCATTAGTCACCATACAGTTTAGAAGGCTTTGGTTATTTTTTATTTTAAGTGTATCCCCTGTTAACTGTTCTGCCATTTCTAACTGTACTAACCCCTCCCACCGCTCTGCCCGCAATCTCATTACACAGTCCGAGGTCTCTGTCTACACTATCTTCCCCTCTATCTTTGTGGTGACCTCCCCCACGCCCCCAGTCTTTAGTTTAAACACTCCTTTAACCTTCTAGACATCTTGTTCCCCAGTACAACTGCACTCTCCCCATTGAGATGCAGCCCATCCTTACGGTAGAACCTGTAGCCAATAGCAAAGTTGAACCAGTTCTGCAGGAACCCAAACCCCCTCCTTCCTACTCCAACACTTGAGCCACTTGTCTAGCTCCATAATCTCCTGCTGCCTTTCTGATGTAGCATGTGGTACAGGTAGTATTTCAAAACATACTACTTTGGAGGTCCTTCCCTAAGCTTACATCCTAGCTATCTAAAGTAATTTTTAAGGACTCTCCACCTACCACTGTCATTGGTGCCAATGTGTACTATGACTGCTGGATCCTCACTCATGAAAACTAAAGATGTTTTTTTCTTACTTTTAATATTTATTTCATATAAAATATAAAAATGTTATTCAACTTAGTTTTACATTTTTTTAGTCCCCATAGGTGACTATAACTTGTGATCATTTGATTACTTGTACAATATACTGCAATACTTCTGCATTGCAGTATATTGTGCATTTTAATTCTAGTCTACAATGCAAGGCAGTCTGGGAACTTTCATAAGGCTCCAAGCTGCCACGTGAACTCATCAGCACATGCTAATCATGTCACAGGGGGACTGATGGGGTGCCACAAAGGGGCCTCTCTCCAACTGGCTGCTTAGCTGCTGCAGAATCCTCATTAACCATGACATTTAAGGAAATGGCTGTAATCAGAGCTAACTCAGATCAAAGGTGTTGCAAGTGGGTGTCAGTTGTTTCAAAGAGCTGGTACCTGCTGGGTATAGAGTGGACTCAGCCCCCAAGCCTGCTCCATGAACCCCCAATAACTGCCTGACATACATTTACAGTGAGTGGTCACTCACAGGTTGCTAAGAAATAATAACAATAATAAGTAACCATAAAAAAGTTGAGGCTGAAATGTTTGTGTCATCCTTAGTGAGAAAATGGGCTTGATCCTTAAGGAGTTAAAAAAAAGCCTTATATTCAAATAGTTATAGATAGCAAATGAACTGTGGAAAACAGAAAAGGAATTTAGAGAGAACGCTGCCCTGATTCTACAGTAGAATGTAAACTATTTCTCAAGTGTCCCTGAATTACATTTTCACCATTTCCCACCACAAAAACAGAACTTATTTCTCAGTCACAAAACAAAGATTTGATTCATAATGCAGACCAACAGGAATACATTATTATTTTGCCTCATCAGCAATTTCTCTTCAATGATGGGAATAGTCCAAGCCTAGTCCCCTATTCTCAGAGGCAACTACTTTGCCAGCACGCTTTGGGGGCACAGCAAAATTAAAAGAAACCATAATACTTTAAACTTAATGTAAAAATGCACTTTCTGTAATGTTTCTGTAAAACAAGACCTCTCTGATATAGATTATAGCTGAAATAGACCATTGTAAGTAGTTTTTTTTCCATTCTGGTCTATGGTTTTTAATAAATACTTTATAGTGTCATTGCTTTCATGTCTCATTTTTATATGTGGCTATGGTACCTTAACTCCTTTATTCATTATTAATGTGAGTGCACTATCAAAAGCTTTGTTCAGTGACGCTAAGTGAAGCCAACTGTAGGCAAAAGAATGCTATAGCCTGTTTACTTTAGCTATCAACAGTGGATTCAATTCCAATACCCACATCAATATCATCTCCAGACATGATTCTTTTAAATATCAAAATACTTTAATACTGCTATACATCCATATGGAGCATATTCTGAAGTTGTAAATATCACTATCATGTGTTCCTATTAATATTCTGAGCATCAAAAGTAAGTATTTTATACTGTCCTCAGTGATGGCAGCATACAATACTTGATAGGTTCCCTGTAAGCATATATCATTAATTGATTGTCTTACTTGTCCATAAAAATTGGAACTATCCATGGTTTTTGGCTAAGTTGTCCAAAAAAGAAAAAAAGACGTAGGTAAACCTGGATTGGTCCTCCACTCACACAAAGAACCATGTAATTCATGTGAACTAGATGTTTTCGGTAGATTCTTACAGTCTGAATCTTAACACTTTCTGTCCTTTTTCTCCTGAAAAAGCCTGAGATATTTCTGTGCTACAAGCTCTGTGAGGGTGTTAGGGTTGTGATGGTGTACTACAGTATTTCTGACAGCATAGCTTCACAGGTGTGGTTGATTGTGCTGGGCGTGGTTTGCTCCAGTGAGATTCTCAGGTCTGTTGCTTATATATATATAGCTCCTTTGTCAGAGTCTACTGTTTTTTTTTCTTGCAGTGTGAGCAGTCTGCTTCCCTGTGCAGCCATCAGTATGAGCTGTTATGTTCCTTCATGTCTGTGCAGCCTTCTGTATCTTCTGTGCATGTTCAGTGGTAAAAGTGTCTTGTTTATGCTTGTCTGCACAAGTATCTGCTATGATGTGTGAACTGCATGTTCAGGTATCCAGCTGTTTCCGTGTGTATGGTGCTCTGTGTTGTATACAAATTTCTGGCATTTTGGGGTGAACTTTGTTCAGTTCTGCTGTGTATCCTTTGTTCACTCTGAGTGAGGTAGATCCCTAGGTTCCAGTGTGGGGCCGTCCTTTTCAGGACGATCACCCCGCATGTCAGGCAGGTTTTCCTAGGGTTAGTTGTCTCATTAGTCTAGGGATCCACGAGACAACGAGGACCCTTGAAGTTGGGCTCACGGGCTTAAGTATCTTGGCCAAAATACAAACCAATACCTCGTACATTCTATAGTTTTTCCATCTGGCTAGGTATGCTGGTGAGTGTTTTGGGTGTTTGGCAGTCTGTTGTGCTTCTGTCTGTCTGCAAGTATGTAGTCCGTCTCTCTGTCCTGAGGTTCTTTCTGAGTTCCTGATTTTGTATCCGTAGTTTGACTATAATGCTCAGTTCTGTCCTGCTCTCTGAGTTCTGTCTATGCAGTCTAAGTTCTGTCTGTATTCCTAAGTTTGTATCTGGATTCTGTCTGCTCTCTGAGCTCTGCATCTCAGTTTGTTCTGAATTCCTGAGTTTGGGCGGATGAAAGACATAACAGAGGATTTTACCAAAGTTACTTTACACAAGCCATCTATGGGTCAAGAAAAGTGATTTTAACCAATAGTTGTAAAGCCAGCCACTGAAAAGGTACTGAGCAAGAAATCACTCATTAGTTATTAGTTGCTTCATTTGAGCTCAGTGAAACAAAGCAACTAGTGAGCAACCTCATCATAGAATGACTACCTGTTCATAGTGAATGGAGACAGGTGTCTGGAAGAGATCTCTGGCACCCTCCACATCCATTCAATGAACGACTATCATTCCTATGTGCAAACACGGGAGCAATAGTCAATAGAACACTTGTCAGGCAGTATGCACCCAGCATTTGTCCCATGTAAAGCCACCCAAAGTCACTTTCGGTGGCATGTATACGCGCAGCTATATACACTCAGCTCTGCTATGCGCAGCTATATACACTCAGCTCTGCTATGCGCAGCTATATACACTCAGCTCTGCTATGCGCGGCTATATACACTAAGCTCAGTGCAGCTATATACACTCAGCTCTGTATGCGCAGCTATATATACTCAGCTCTGCTACGCACAGCTATATACACTGAGCTCTGCTATGCGCAGCTGTATACACTCAGCTCTGCTACGCGCAGGTATATACACTGAGCTCTGCTACACGCATATAGTGGTCTACAGCTCAGTGACTGTATTCTCTCTCTGTAGTAGATCCAATCTGTAGAGTATACCAGAGATTTAAGATATTACCGCAGGATACACCGAATATACCGGAGGCTCCACAATAACATATACTATACTAACTGGTGTAATATACCGACTTGTAATATACACTAATTGACTGTTGCCATATCCCCAAAACGTGGAAGACCAAGCCGTGGATGGCGAACAGTTCAATCCGAATCCTCGGCTCGACAGTTCTTAAAACATTTACAATCATTTTTCCAAACATTTTATGTCAGCGTAGCGAACATCATCTAGTGTCTTAAACAGCTCTGAAAATAGGTCATCTCATACATTATACATAAAAGACAACCTGCATTCACAATAATTGGTACTATACAACTTGAACTAAGGGAATGTTGTTTTAGGCATCTATGAGGTGACCTACCGTACCGCAGACGGTCTGAGTATTTATTGCAGCTTTCCCAGAAAAATTTTCCTCTATTATTCTATCTAGAAATCTAGCATCTGTTCTATACCACCAGTGACAATGTCCTCCTGACTGTATGCATGGGTCAGTTACAACTGCGTAGTAATCATGATAGCATAATCTATGTTTATTGGAGTTTTTAGAGCAAAACGGGAAAAACAAACATGCAACACCAGAAAATAGTAGTAGCAAGTGCATGAGAGACACATGATGTACTCAGCTAACGTGACACAGACAATACTAATTACTATATTATGATGTCATGGGGGTAGCTTCACTAAGCCAAATGTAACACATTTCTATTGCTAATTGGGCCAAATGTATTGTGTTTTCTCACACTTTTTGATGTTTACTTTGACAGTTTAAAAAAATTGCATAGAGAAAAATGGTTTACAGGAATTGTAAAACGCATGAACATATAAGGCCGCCTGTCAACGGGTGTAGCATTTTCCTGCAGCGGATTTCCACCACAGGACCTGCCGCAGGATAATGCTAAAGTCACCGCGATGTCCCACAATGAACCTATCATTAATAATAGGCTCATTGCAGCTAAATCGCGGCATGCCACGATTTTTATATGCGAGCGGAATATCGCGGCAATTTTCCGCTCGTGTACATCGGGCTGCGCTTTCCATAGTTATCCTATGGAAAGCATTCATTGTATTACCCGCGTGCCGATTATAGCCACGGATAACACAATGATAAATCGCCGTGGATAGGAGGCCTAACACAGGCAAATATTGGAAACCTATTAGTATGTGCATAGTCATATATACAATGTCAGTAATAAGGTTAGAACTATAATGTTACATCAGGTAATTTCAGAGTTTAGAAATACCACATATATATTGCAGGTAGCAACTAACAAATATGAAAGCAGCATTGCATGTGAATGGCAAGTTTTATATCCCTAGTACAAGATAAGAAAAGTAACAAAAGTAAGTAAATACATGTAGGTTTAAAACAAGAGAATGTTGTAAAAAGGTCCTGATATAGGTTAAAGCGGTTGTCTCATTGACGACATATGAGGATATGCCATCAATGTCAGATTAGCTGTAATTACAACAATTGGACATCCACCAATCAGACATTAATGGCATGTTTTAGCAAGCCACTGACTATAAAGGGTTGAATATGAGGTCTTTGAAGAGCAGAACCAAATTTGTTTTAGCTATTGACAGAGGTCAGATTAGTCCAGCCTGCAAATCGGACATCCTAGTGATACAAACCCTTCGAAATAAAGAGTAATCTGGTCTTTATTTTGTTAAATGATGCAATACAAAAGAGGCTATGGCAATGCTTAACAATAATCACCAAGGAGGTGGTGATCCCATTAATGCCAGTTATATAGCTTGCAGTGTCTGTAGATTTAGCCATTTACTCAGTAAAGCCACATTAGTGTATAAATAGATCACAAAGAGTGTAATTATGCAAGAAAAATCTTGGCGCAAGGCGCCTTCTTTCAAAATCATTAGTTTTTATCCCCTTTGTTTCCCAATTTCTTCTCTTCATAACAGTAAGTACAGCTAATTTGTCACAGCTAGACAGAAAACTTTAGACGTGTGCTTACCACTGTTCACTGCACGCTTGCAATGGTTTACACGTCGTACAGAATTACAATGGCTGTCTCCATAGCTTTTATTGTTTTTCATGTCATTTTGATGTTTTAGTATTTGTCCTAGAGCACTTGCCACATCTGTATACCATGACAGTAAAGGAGGGTTGGTTTTATGGTCATATAAGACTTGGCAAAAGGAAACTCTTTTGTTATTTCAATAATTTCCATTCTCTAAAACTAAGTGCGTTAGAGGCAGTACATTTCCCATCATAGACTATGTATTACGTTGGATGCATAATATAGAAACCCAGATGTGCCATATTTTCTTATATCTTTCATTGAAGGATAAAGATGCCGCTTCATCTTTGAACTCACAGGCACTTACTCTGGTTATCATGTAATGTAGTAGCATTAAACAGCTTGAAACTACATTTTTACCCAATGTAATAGATTTACTGTACATTCAGATATATACAAAATAAGTAATCTATCCATCAAAATATGACACTTTCATTCTGTAAATTTTAAGACACTATCAGTTCTTGATGTAGGACCAGTGAACTATCCTTGCAAAATACATCTGTAGGTATATGAGATGTCAGAGGCCATCTTCATCCTTCAGGGAATATATATGGTGGACTTTTTATAGAATAGCTTGAATTTGATCCAGACTTTATGGATCAGCCTTTTCTATGTCATTGTAGTGTCCCGTAGGGTGACCCCGGACACAGGGCATACGTTTAGGAGCTGGGAGGGTAAGATGGTTGCTTGTCATGGCAGCACCTACCACACTCCCTCCCGGAGGGACGCACGTAGCCTCGGCCAGGGCAGGACTGGGCCTCTTCCGGACACCCCTCAGAGAGGGATACCCAATGAACTTGCGAACCAGGATAGGGGTTGTCACGGGTGATGCCACAGTTCCGATACCCACTGGAAGGACCCTCGGCAGTAAAGAAATGAGCTGCAGACTTTGTAACGTACCTCAGGTCCCTGGGAACGATCAGGGCCTGGCAGAACTTTATATAAAGACCATACTGGGTGAAAGGCACAATTTGCACAAGTTGGCGGTGCAGGAAAACCAAACAGTAGGATAGTACCTCTACATGGTGATCCCTGACATAGGACGGCTGTGTAGGAAACAGCAGTATTTGAGTACCTCTACGCAGTGATCCCAGGTACAGGATGGCTACATAGAAACAATAGATTTTAAGTACCTCTACATTGTGATCCCAGACACATGATGGCCACATAGGAACAGTAGTAAGGGAGTACCTCTGCACAGGGACTTTGGCCTTGACTCACCACGAACACGCTCATGCTCTATTTCTTTTGGGGGCTCTCAGTCCACCATAGTCACTGGCACACAGAAGATCAGGAACCGCTCTTCCTCCTCCATTCCTCACCACATAGGAGCCGAAGGTACCCCATGTGGTTGGCACTCTCAGGAACCCAGAAGAATAGACCACAGACTCGACCTTGAAGAATTTACCTTTTCATGCTCTCACACACTCCTATTTATTTTCTCACTCATATCACATGACAGGACAAATTGATACATTGCAAACATCCCCCAGTCTCTTGCAAACACTTAACTCCTCACTTGCTGCAGCTGTGCAATACACATAACAGAATGACTAGACAATTTGCACAGCGCACCTACAAAAGACATAACATGTATGACATTATGGAGGGGGCCAAAAATAGATGTATTGGGCAACTACATCATCATCCATCTCAACCCTTTGTCATTCTTTTACATCATGATAATCTGGCACTCACATAAACAGACTATTGCTCACTAATGCAAAAATAAGAAATCTGTCATGAACTCTTTCTTTTCTGTGGTCTTTAATCCAGGTGGCTCTGCTACATTTCACCAGTCAATGAACAGTCAATCCTTCCCTGTTTTTGACTTCACCACTCATCACCTGTGTGCTGTTTTCCATTTTTGCTTTTGTGAAATATACCCTGTCTGTTTCTTTAGTCTTGGCTTGTAGTCAGTTTGTACATTAGTTCCTACGTCCCTTTTCTCTTCCTGCGTTCTGTTAGTACCTGCTTTGTTCCTGACCCAAGCCACCTTGCCATCTTCTGCTCTGATTCCATGCCCTGTCCCTGTCTGATTCAGGATTTCTTTCTGTATGTTATTACTGTGAAGATTACGGGTACAATTGCACATAGGAGAAAGGAGGCGGAATTTCTGTCGCGAAAAATTTGGAGCAAAATCTGCATCTTTTGCACATCAAAATCTGCACCATTGGTGAGGATTTGGGTGCAGATTCACAGCTGATTTCACCCTTTTCATAAAAGGGGTAAAGTCTGCTGTGGATTTGCATCAATATCCATACTAATGGTACAAATTTAATGCAGATTTTCCGCTCTTGAAAATCTGTGGCAAAACTGCTACGTGTAACCGTGCCCTAAAGCTTTGTTTTACCAATAATCCTGCTAAGTCTGTCATCCCTGCAAGGCTTCACCCTAGAGAGGACCACATCCAGTGCCCAGTGCCAAGTAATAGTATATCCCTATATGTCAGTTACCAGCTCTACATAGTGACATTAATTACAGTACAATTACCTCCAGTAATCACATGTGATGTCATCTCTGATTGTTGTCAGGCTATCTCTTTTTCTTCTATATCCGCACCCACAGCGTCACAATCACCCCTCCCAGCCATAACTTGCCTCTGCAAAATTTGATGCACAGAAATTTTTAGCTGCTTACTTTTTCATCATCTTCACTATGTTTTCCACACCTCTACACAAGCCATAGTGCCCCAGATAATAAATAGGCCCGACCCAATAAGTGCTTCTTTTAGTGCCTTCCAGACACCTGTTTTCTGCCTCATTAGTAATAATGCTGACTAGAGATGAGCGAACGTACTCGTCCGAGCTTGATGCTCGGGCGAATATTAGGGTGTTCGGGATGCTCGTTACTCTTAACGAGTACCACGCGATGTTCGGGTTACTTTCAGTTTCCTCTCTGAGACGTTAGCGCGCTTTTCTGGCCAATTGAAAGACAGGGAAGGCATTACAACTTCCCCCTGTGACGTTCAAGCCCTATACCACCCCCCTGCAGTGAGTGGCTGGGGAGATCAGATGTCACCCGAGTATAAAAGTCGGCCCCTCCCGCGGCTCGCCTCAGATGCCTTGTGACTGAGTTAGCTGAGGGAAAGTGCTGCTGCTGGTGCTACTGTAGGGAGAGTGTTAGGAGTGAGTGTAGGCTTCAAGAACCCCAACGGTCCTTCTCAGGGCCACATCTATCCGTGTGCAGTACTGTGGAGGGTGCTGTTAGCAGTGTTGCCCTTTTTTTTTTTTTTCAAAATCGGCTGTCTGCAGAGCATTGCGCCCTGCAGTAATAGTCCAGGGACAGAAGTGGTGGTTAGGCAGGGAGAGTGTTAGGAGTGAGTGTAGGCTTCAAGAACCCCAACGGTCCTTCTTAGGGCCACATTTAACCGTGTGCAGTACTGTGCAGGCTGCTGTTAGCAGTGTTGCATTTTTTTTTTTTTCAAAATCGGCTGTGCAGAGCATTGCGCCCTGCAGTAATACTACAGGGAGAGAATTGTGTAGGCAGGGCCAGAAGACATATATTATTGATTGAATATAGTCAGTGGGCCTTTTCTTTAAAAAAAAAGGGAAAAATTCTATGTGCCCTGCCTCTGTCAGTCCTCAGTGTTCTGTGTACGTGTGTGGTGGGTGGAGATAGTAAAAAAATTCATACGCAGCCAGCTACGTTTAACAGCAGGCTTGCGCCAATTTATTTCCTGCCTTCCTGGGAAAAATTACCGCTCTGCTGCACTTCATATAACTGCATTTCTGTGGAACAGATTTCTTATCTGATTGAATATAGTCAGTGGGCCTTTTCTTTTAAAAAAAAGGGAAAAATTCCATGTGCCCTGGCTCTGTCAGTCCTCAGCGTTCTGTGTACGTGTGTGGTGGGTGGAGATAGTAAAAAATTCATACGCAGCCAGCTACGTTTAACAGCAGGCTTGCGCCAATTTATTTCCTGCCTTCCTGGGAAAAATCACCGCTCTGCTGCACTTCATATAACTGCATTTCTGTGGAACAGATTTCTTATTTGATTGAATATAGTCAGTGGGCCTTTTCTTTTAAAAAAAAGGGAAAAATTCTATGTGCCCTGCCTCTGTCAGTCCTCAGCGTTCTGTGTACGTGTGTGGTGGGTGGAGATAGTAAAAAATTCATACGCAGCCAGCTACGTTTAACAGCAGGCTTGCGCCAATTTATTTCCTGCCTTCCTGGGAAAAATTACCGCTCTGCTGCACTTCATATAACTGCATTTCTGTGGAACAGATTTCTTAGAGGCAGAGGCCAAGGTGCTCTAAGGTCTGGCAGTTTTTCACAGAGACGCCTGACGACCGACGAACAGTGGTGTGCAACCTGTGTCGCGCCAAGATCAGCCGGGGAGCCACCACCAACAGCCTCACCACCACCAGCATGCGCAGACATATGACGGCCAAGCACCCCACAAGGTGGGACGAAGGCCGTTCACCGCCTCCGGTTTGCACCGCTGCCTCTCCCCCTGTGCCCCAACCTGCCACTGAGATACAACCCCGCTCTGAGGACACACGCACTACAGTCTCCTGGCCTGCACCCACACCCTCACCTCCGCTGTCCTCGGCCCAATCCAGCAATGTCTCGCACCGCACCGTCCAGCCGTCGCTAGCGCAAGTGTTTGAGCGCAAGCGCAAGTACGCCGCCACGCACCCGCACGCTCAAGCGTTAACCGTCCACATAGCCAAATTTATCAGCCTTGAGATGCTGCCGTATAGGGTTGTGGAAATGGAGTCCTTCAAAAGTATGATGGCGGCGGCGGCCCCGCGCTACTCAGTTCCCAGTCGCCACTACTTTTCCCGATGTGCCGTCCCAGCCCTGCACGACCACGTCTCCCGCAACATTGTACGCGCCCTCACCAACGCGGTTACTGCAAAGGTCCACTTAACAACGGACACGTGGACAAGCACAGGCGGGCCGGGCCACTACATCTCCCTGACGGCACATTGGGTGAATTTAGTGGAGGCTGGGACCGTGTCAGAGCCTGGGACCGCTCACGTCCTACCCACCCCCAGAATTGCGGGCCCCAGCTCGGTGGTGGTATCTGCGGTGGTGTATGCTTCCTCCACTAAACCACCCTCCTCCTCCTCCTCCTCCAACGCAACCTCTATCTCGCATCAAGATGTGTCAGCAGCAGCACGTCGCCAGCAGTCGGTGTCGCGCGTCGTGGCAGCACAGCGGTGGGCAAGCGTCAGCAGGCCGTGCTGAAACTACTCAGCTTAGGAGATAAGAGGCACACGGCCCACGAACTGCTGCAGGGTCTGACAGAGCAGACCGACCGCTGGCTTGTGCCGCTGAGCCTCCAACCAAGCATGGTCGTGTGTGACAACGGCCGTAACCTGGTGGCGGCTCTGCAGCTCGGCAGCCTCACGCACGTGCCATGCCTGGCCCACGTCTTTAATTTGGTGGTTCAGCGCTTTCTGAAAAGCTACCCACGCTTGTCAGACCTGCTCGGAAAGGTGCGCCGGCTCTGCGCACATTTCCGCAAGTCCCACACGGACGCAGCCACCCTGCAACATCGGTTTAATCTGCCAGTGCACTCTACGCTCCACATGTTGGCCAGGCTCTATGAGCAGCGTAGAGCTATAGTGGAATACCAACTCCAACATGGGCAGCGCAGTGGGAGTCAGCCTCCTCAATTCTTTTCAGAAGAGTGGGCCTGGTTGGCAGACATCTGCCAGGTCCTTCGAAACTTTGAGCAGTCTACCCAGGTGGTGAGCGGCGATGCTGCAATCATTAGCATCACCATTCCTCTGCTATGCATCTTGAGAAGTTCCCTGCAAAGCATAAAGGCAGCTGCTTTGCGCTCGGAAACAGAGCCGGGGGAAGACAGTATGTCGCTGGATAGTCAGAGCACCCTCCTGTCTATATCTCAGCGCGTTCAGGAGGAGGAGGAGGAGCATGAGGAGGATGAGGAGGAGGGGGAAGAGACAGCTTGGCCCACTGCTGACGGTACCCATGCTGCTTGCCTGTCATCATTTCAGCGTGTATGGCCTGAGGAGGAGGAGGAGGAGGAGGAGGAGGATCCTGAAAGTGATCTTCCTAGTGAAGACAGCCATGTGTTGCGTACAGGTACCCTGGCACACATGGCTGACTTCATGTTAGGATGCCTTTCTCATGACCCTCGCGTTGCACGCATTCTGGCCACTACGGATTACTGGGTGTACACACTGCTCGACCCACGGTATAAGGAGAACCTTTCCATTCTCATTCCCGAAGAGGAAAGGGGTTCGAGAGTGTTGCTATACCACAGGACCCTGGTGGACAAACTGATGGTAAAATTCCCATCCAACAGCGCTAGTGGCAGAAGGCGCACTTCCGAGGGCCAGGTAGCAGGGGAGGTGCGGAGATCGAGCAGCATGTACAGCACAGGCAATACAATAGTCTTTAAGGCCCTGGACAGCTTTATGGCTCCCCAGCAAGACTGTGTCACCGCTCCCCAGTCAAGGCTGAGTCGGCGGGAGCACTGTAAAAGGATGGTGAGGGAATACGTAGCCGATCGCACGACCGTCCTCACTGACGCCTCTGCCACCTACAACTACTGGGTGTCGAAGCTGGACACGTGGCCTGAACTCGAGCTGTATGCCCTGGAGGTGCTTGCTTATCCTGCGGCTAGCGTCCTGTCAGAGAGGGTGTTTAGTGCGGCTGGGGGAATCATCACAGATAAGCGTACCCGCCTGTCAACCGACAGTGCCGACAGGCTTACACTCATCAAGATGAACAAAGCCTGGATTTCCCCAGACTTCTCTTCTCCACCAGCGGACAGCAGCGATACCTAAGCAATACGTAGGCTGCACCCGCGGATGGAAGCATCGTTCTCTCTAACCATCCAAAACGGGGACATTTCTGCTTCATAAATCTGTGTCTAATATTCCTCCTCCTCCTGCTCCTCCTCCTGAAACCTCACGTAATGACACCGAACGGGCAATTTTTCTTAGGGCCACAAGGCTCACTCATATAATTTTTCTTAAAAATATTTATACGTTTCAATGCTCTTAAAAGCGTTGAAACTTTAACTTGAACCAATTTTTCGTTAAACTGGGCTGCCTCGGGGCCTAGTTACCACTTCAGCCACATTAACCAAAGCGATTAATGGGTTTCACCTGCCCTCTTGGTTGGCCAGGGCCAATTTTTCTGATGTACATTAGTACTGTTGATACAGCAATTTTTGTGGGCCCTCGCCTACATTGTAATCAAATAAATTTTTTGCCCACCTGCATTACAGCTGACGTTACATCCGCTGTGTTGGGCAATGCAATGGGATATTTTTATGTACCGCCGGTGGGTTCCAGGGAGCCACCCATGCTGTGGGTCCACAGGGAATTATAAATGCATCTGTTTCCACTTCTAAAGAACCCCAGTCTGACTGGGGCATGCAGTGTGGGTCGAAGCCCACCTGCATTAAGCACAACATTACTACCTCAGCTGTGTTGGGCAATGCAATGGGATATTTTTATGTACCACCGGTGGCTTCCTGGCACCCACCCATGCTGTGGGTCCACAGAGAATTATAAATGCATCTGTTTCCACTTCTAAAGAACCCCAGTCAGACTGGGGCATGCAGTGTGGGCCGAAGCCCACCTGCATTAAACACGACATTACTACCTCAGCTGTGTTGGGCAATGCAATGGGATATTTTTATGTACCGCCGGTGGCTTCCTGGCACCCACCCATGCTGTGGGTCCACAGAGAATTATAAATGCATCTGTTTCCACTTCTAAAGAACCCCAGTCAGATAGGGGCATGCAGTGTGGGCCGAAGCCCACCTGCATTAAGCACGACATTACTACCTCAGCTTTGTTGGGCAATGCAATGGGATATTTTTATGTACCGCCGGTGGGTTCCAGGGAGCCACCCATGCTGTGGGTCCACAGGGACTTCACAATAGGGAGTTGTACCTGCCTGTGTCTATGAATTAAAAACCGCGGTCTGACTGGGGCATGCAGACACCTTGACAGAATGAATAGTGTGTGGCACATAGGTTCCCCATTGCTATGCCCACGTGTGCAGCTCCTGATGGCGGTGGCACAGGATTATATTTCTCATTGCTTCTGTACAGCATTGTGGGCTATCGCCCCGCCCCTTTTAAAGAGGGTCGCTGCCTAGCCGGGCCAACCCTCTGCAGTGTGTGCCTGCGGTTCCTCGTCATGGCAGACGCACTTATAAATAGACATGAGGGTGGTGTGGCATGAGGGCAGCTGAAGGCTGCGCAGGGACACTTTTGTGTGCGCTGTGGACACTGGGTCGTGCGGGGGGGTTGGGCAGCATGTAACCCAGGAGAAGTGGCAGCGGAGTGTCATGCAGGCAGTGATTGTGCTTTGTTGGAGGTAGTGTGGTGCTTAGCTAAGGTATGCCATGCTAATGAGGGCTTTTCAGAAGTAAAAGTTGTTGGGAGGGGGGGGGCCCACTCTTGCCGGTATTGTGGCTTAATAGTGGGACCTGTGAACTTGAGATGCAGCCCAACATGTAGCCCCTCGCCTGCCCTATCCGTTGCTGTGTCGTTCCCATCACTTTCTTGAATTGCCCAGATTTTCACACATGAAAACCTTAGCGAGCATCGGCGAAATACAAAAATGCTCGGGTCGCCCATTGACTTCAATGGGGTTCGTTATTCGAAACGAACCCTCGAGCATCGCGATAATTTCGTCCTGAGTAACGAGCACCCGAGCATTTTGATGCTCGCTCATCTCTAATGCTGACTCTTCTGCTCAATAATTACAAATGCTCATTTTCTGCCCCATAATTAATAATGCCCACTTTCTGCCCCCACAATTAATAATGCTACTTTTTTTGCTGCGATAATAATGCTGCTTCTTCTGCCCCCATAATTAATAATCATAGCTTTCCTGCCCCATAGGTAAAAATGCTATCTTTTCTGCTCCGGTGTCAAATTATGCCTCATTTTCTGCCTAACTTATAAATAACACCCCTCTTCTGCCACCATAATAATCTTTATTTGTATAGCGCCAACTTATTCCACAGCGCTTGAATAAATAGTGCCTTTCTTTCTGACCCCATAATGGATAAGCCCGCCACTTCTGCACTGTAAGTAATAATGTCACCAATTCTACCCCTGAAATTAATAACGCTGCCTTTTTCTGCCCCATTAATAATAGTAACCTTTTCTGTCCCTGTAATGAATAATGCTGACTTTTCTACCCCCATTAATACTACCACAATATTTTTATGTTCCCTCAATAAATAATGCTGACTTTTTTCTGCCCTGTTAATAATGTCACCCTTTTCTGCCCGATAATAATGCTGCCTTTTTCACCTTCGTAGATAATTCTGCCACATTTTTGGCCCCTTTAATTAATAATACTGCCTTTTTTTGCCCTGTAAATAATGCTGCCTTTTTCTTTCCCCGTAATTAATAATGCCACTCTTTTTGCCCCATTAATGCGCTTTTTTCTGACCCAGTAATTAATAATTCTACCTTTTTCCACCGCAGATCATAATGTCAGCTTTTCCGCCTGTAATTATTATAATAATAATCTTTATTCGTATAGAACCAACTAATCCGCAGTGCTTATTAATACATTTTTTTTCTGTCGATGTTATTAATAATGCCTCCTTTTCTGCCCCTGTAATTAATAATGCTGCCTTTTCTGCCTCATTATTAATACCACCTTTTCTGCCCCCGTTATTACTAATGTTGCCTTTTCTGCCCTATTATTAGTTATGCTGCCATTTTATGCCACAGTAAAATGGTGTTTTTCTTCCCCCTTAGGGCTCAGTCAGACAAGCAAATGTTTCACGCATTATGGGCTCATTTAGACAGGCGTTTTAACGTGCGAATTTATGTGCGCTAAAACACATGCCCAAAAAATTTTTGCGTGACTGAAGTGGGCGTCACGTAAGAAAAAAATGCACTTGGGCAGGTTTTTGCGCACATAAAGTGCGCTGCCCGCTGCCCCCTGCTGCGGTTGTGACAGCTTGGAAGTGAAATCCCTGGATGCTGTCACATCCAGGGGTTTCACCTTTGGTCAATGGGGCCGGCGGCAGCAGCGGCCGCCCCATTGACATACAGAGGATTTCTTCATCTCCACGGGGAGTCCCATTGTCACTGGACACTGGGACAATGCTGTCACAGTGTTCAGTGACAAGGGGACTTACCGCAGAGATGAAGAAATCCTCTACCACAGCTGTCACAGCTGTAGCAGAGGATCGCGATGTTCTCCCATTGAATTCAATAGAGCCATGCTACAACCGGCTTCATTGAAAGCAATGGGCTGCCGGCAAGCCCTGCAGTGATTTTCGGGGAAGGGCTTTAAATATAAGATTAACATACTAAATTATATACACCTCCTCTTAGCCCAACAATGACTCCCTACTCCTATCCTCCCCTATTTTTGTTCTTTCTCATACCCTTCCTTGCTTCCTTCCTCATCTTTCGTACTGTATCTATTTTGCGAATGTCATCTTTATTCATTCCCTACCTATTTCAGAGATTTTTTAATTATGACTAGAGATGAGCGAACGTACTCGTCCGAGCTTGATACTCGTTCAAGTATTAGCGTGTTCGAGATGCTCGTTACTCGTGACGAGTACCACGCGATGTTCGGGTTACTTTCACTTTCATCTCTGAGACGTTAGCGCGCTTTTCTGGCCAATAGAAAGACAGGGAAGGCATTACAACTTCCCCCTGCGACGTTCAAGCCCTATACCACCCCCCTGCAGTGAGTGGCTGGCGAGATCAGGTGTCACCCGAGTATATAAATCGGCCCCTTCCGCGGCTCGCCACAGATGCATTCTGACATAGATCAGGGAAAGTGCTGCTGGTGCCGGAGCTGCTATAGGGAGAGCGTTAGGAGTATTTTAGGCTTCAAGAACCCCAACGGTCCTTCTTAGGGCCACATCTAACCGTGTGCAGTAGTGTGGAGGCTGCTTTTTGCAGTGTTGCACATTTTTTTTTTGTATATCGGCTGTGCAGAGCATTGCGCCCTGCAGTAATTAAACATAGTCCAGGGCCAGTAGTGGTGGTGAGGCAGGGACAGAAGACATATTTATTGAATATAGGCAGTGGGCCTTTCCAAAAACATTTGGGGAAAAAAATCTATTTGGGCTGCCTGTGACTGTCCTCAGTGTACTGGGTCTGTGCTGGGGGTAGTTGTCCTCCTAATTCATACGCAGCCAGCTAAGTGTTACAGCAGGCTTGCGCAAAATTATTTCCTGGCTCTGTGTTGGCTGTTACATCACCGCTGTATTCCAGTCCACAGTGCAACAGTCTGCAGTTATTTTACATACTCCAGGGCCAGTAGTGGTGAGGCAGGGACAGAAGACATATTTATTGAATATAGTCAGTGGGCCTTTCCAAAAACATTTGGAAAAAAAAATCTATTTGGGCTGCCTGTGACTGTCCTCAGTGTACTGGGTCTGTGCTGGGGGTAGTTGTCCTCCTAATTCATACGCAGCCAGCTAAGTGTTACAGCAGGCTTGCGCAAAATTATTTTCTGGCTCTGCTGTGCGTTCCGTAAGCGAAGTCAGCCTCCAACCACAGGCCAATAAGGGGCACATTTAATTACAGCTTTCTGTTTCTGCATTACTGGTAATACAGCATGCTGAGGGGTAGGGGTAGGCCTAGAGGACGTGGACGCGGGCGAGGACGCGGAGGCCCAAGTCAGGGTGTGGGCACAGGCCGAGCCAGTGCGGTGGCCAGGGGTAGAGGCAGAGCCAGACCGAATAATCCACCAACTGTTTCCCAAAGCGCCCCCTCGCGCCGTGCCACCCTGCAGAGGTCAAGGTGCTCTACGGTGTGGCAGTTTTTCACAGAGACGCCTGACGACCGACGAACAGTGGTGTGCAACCTTTGTCGCGCCAAGATCAGCTGGGGAGCCACCCCCACCAGCATGCGCAGGCATACGATGGCCAAGCACCCCACAAGGTGGGACAAAGGCCGTTCACTGCCTCTAGTTTTCACCACTGCCTCTCCCTCTGTGCCCCAACCTGCCACTGAGATCCAACCCCCCTCTCAGGGCACAGGCACTACCGTCTCCTGGCCTGCACGCACACCCTCACCTCCGCTGTCCTCGGCCCCATCCAGCAATGTCTCTCAGCGCAGCGTCCAGACGTCGCTAGCGCAACTGTTTGAGCGCAAGCGCAAGTACGCCGCCACGCACCCGCACGCTCAAGCGTTAAACGTGCACATTGCCAAATTGATCAGCCTGGAGATGCTGCCGTATAGGCTTGGGGAAACAGAGGCTTTCAAAAGCATGATGGCGGCGGCCCCGCGCTACTCGGTTCCCAGTTGCCACTACTTCTCCCGATGTGCCGTCCTAGCCCTGCACGACCACGTCTCCCGCAACATTGTACGCGCCCTCACCAACGCGGTTACTGCCAAGGTTCACTTAACAACGGACACGTGGACAAGCACAGGCGGGCAGGGCCACTATATCTCCCTGACGGCACATTGGGTGAATTTAGTGGAGGCTGGGGCAGAGTCAGAGCCTGGGACCGCTCACGTCCTACCCACCCCCAGAATTGCGGGCCCCAGCTCGGTGCTGGTATCTGCGGCAGTGTATGCTTCCTCTACTAAACCACCCTCCTCCTCCTCCTCCTCCAACGCAACCTCTGTCTCGCAATCAAGATGTGTCAGCAGCAGCACGTCGCCAGCAGTCGGTGTCGCGCGGCGTGGCAGCACAGCGGTGGGCAAGCGTCAGCAGGCCGTGCTGAAACTACTCAGCTTAGGAGATAGGAGGCACACGGCCCACGAACTGCTGCAGGGTCTGACAGAGCAGACCGACCGCTGGCTTGCGCCGCTGAGCCTTCAACCGGGCATGGTCGTGTGTGACAACGGCCGTAACCTGGTGGCGGTTCTGCAGCTCGGCAGCCTCACGCACGTGCCATGCCTGGCCCATGTCTTTAATTTGGTGGTTCAGCGCTTTCTGAAAAGCTACCCACACTTGTCATACCTGCTCGGAAAGGTGCGCCGGGTCAGCGCACATTTCTGCAACTCCAAGACGGACGCTGCCACCCTGCGGACCCTGCAACATCGGTTTAATCTGCCAGTGCACCGACTGCTGTGCGACGTGCCCACACGGTGGAACTCTACGCTCCACATGTTGGCCAGGCTCTATGAGCAGCGTAGAGCTATAGTGGAATACCAACTCCAACATGGGCGGCGTAGTGGGAGTCAGCCTCCTCAATTCTTTACAGAAGAGTGGGCCTGGTTGGCAGACATCTGCCAGGTCCTTGGAAACTTTGAGGAGTCTACCCAGATGGTGAGCGGCGATGCTGCAATCATTAGCGTCACCATTCCTCTGCTATGCCTCTTGAGAAGTTCCCTGCAAAGCATAAAGGCAGACGCTTTGCACTCGGAAACGGAGGCGTGGGAAGACAGTATGTCGCTGGATAGTCAGAGCCCCCTCATGTCTATATCTCAGTGCGTTGAGGAAGAGGAGGAGGGGGAGGAGCATGAGGAGGAGGGGGAAGAGACAGCTTGGCCCACTGCTGAGGGTACCCATGCTGCTTGCCTGTCATCCTTTCAGCGTGTATGGCTGAAGGAGGAGGAGGAGGATCCTGAAAGTGATCTTCCTAGTGAGGACAGCCATGTGTTGCGTACAGGTACCCTGGCACACATGGCTGACTTCATGTTAGGATGCCTTTCTCGTGACCCTCGCGTTACACGCATTCTGGCCACTACGGATTACTGGGTGTACACACTGCTCGACCCACGGTATAAGGAGAACCTTTCCACTCTCATTCCCGAAGAGGAAAGGGGTTCGAGAATGATGCTATACCACAGGGCGCTGGTGGACAAACTGATGGTAAACTTCCCATCCGACAGCGCTAGTGGCAGAAGGCGCAGTTCCGAGGGCCAGGTAGCAGGGGAGGCGCAGAGATCAGGCAGCATGTACAGCGCAGGCAGGGGAACATTCTCCAAGGCCTTTGCCAGCTTTATGGCTCCCCAGCAAGACTGTGTCACCGCTCCCCAGACAAGGCTGAGTTGGCGGGAGCACTGTAAAAGGATGGTGAGGGAGTACGTAGCCGATTGCACGACCGTCCTCGGTGACGCCTCTGCCCCCTACAACTACTGGGTGTCGAAGCTGGACACGTGGCCTGAACTCGCGCTGTATGCCCTGGAGGTGCTTGCTTGTCCTGCGGCTAGCGTCTTGTCAGAGAGGGTGTTTAGTGCGGCTGGGGGAATCATCACGGATAAGCGTACCCGCCTGTCAACCGACAGTGCCGACAGGCTTACACTCATCAAGATGAACAAAGCCTGGATTTCCCCAGACTTCTCTTCTTCACCAGCGGACAGCAGCGATACCTAAGCAATACGTAGGCTGCACCCGCGGATGGAAGCATCGTTCTCTATCACCATCAAAAACGGGGACATTTTTGCTTCATCAATCTGTGTATAATATTCCTCCTCCTGCTCCTCCTCCTGAAAGCTCACGGAATCACGCCGAACGGGCAATTTTTCTTAGACCCACAAGGCTCAGTCATATAATTTTTCTAAACAATTTTTATACGTTTCAATGCTCATTAAAGCGTTGAAACTTTCACCTCAACCAATTTTTATTTTAACTGGGCTGCCTCCAGGCCTAGTTACAAATTAAGCCACATTAACCAAAGCCATTAATGGGTTTCACCTGCCCTCTTGGTTGGGCATGGGCAATTTTTCTGTGGTACATTAGTACTGTTGGTCCACCAATTTTTTGGGGCCCTCGCCTACAGTGTAATCCAATTAATTTTTTGCCCACCTGCATTACAGCTGACGTTACATCAGCTGTGCTGGGCACTGCAATGGGATATATTTATGTACCGCCGGTGGGTTCCAGGGAGCCACCCATGCTGTCGGTCCACACGGAGTTGTAACTACATGTGTCCACTTCTAAAGAACCGCAGTCTGACTGGGGCATGCAGTGTGGGCCGAAGCCCACCTGCATTAAACATGACATTACCTCAGCTGTGATGGGCAATGCTATGGGATATATTTATGTGCCGCCGGTGGCTTCCTGGCACCCACCCATGCTGTCGGTCCACAGGGACTTCACAATAGTGAGTTGTACCTGCCTGTGTCTATGAATTAAAAAGCCCGGTCAGGTTGGGGCATGCAGTGAAGTGGGGCATGCAGTGAAGTGAAGCCCGGTCAGGTTGGGGCATGCTGAAGCCCACCTGCATTTAATCTGACGTTAGCTCTGCTGTCCAGGGCACTGCAATGGGATACATTTATGTACAGCCGGTGGGTTCCAGGGAGCCACCCATGCTGTGGGTGCACACGGAATTCCCATTGCGGAGTTGGGGATTCCCAGTTGTACCTGCCTGTGACTATTTATAAAAAAACGCGGTCTGACTGGGGCATGCAGACACCTTGACAGAATGAATTGTGTGTGCCACATAGGTTCCCCATTGCTATGCCCACGTGTGCAGCTCCTGATGGCGGTGGCACAGGATTATATTTCTCATTGCTTCTGTACAGCATTGTGGGCTATCGCCCCGCCCCTTTTAAAGAGGGTCGCTGCCTAGCCGTGCCAACCCTCTGCAGTGTGTGCCTGCGGTTCCTCCTCATGGCAGACGCACTTATAAATAGACATGAGTGTGGCGTGGCATGAGGGCAGCTGAAGGCTGCGCAGGGACAATTTGGTGTGCGCTGTGGACACTGGGTCATGCAGGGGGGCGGTTGGGCAGCATGTAACCCAGGAGAAGTGGCAGCGGAGTGTCATGCAGGCAGTGATTGTGCTTTGTTGGAGGTAGTGTGGTGCTTAGCTAAGGTATGCATTGCTAATGAGGGCTTTTCAGAAGTAAAAATTGTTGGGAGGGGGGGGGCCCACTCTTGCCGCTATTGTGGCTTAATAGTGGGACCTGGGAACTTGAGATGCAGCCCAACATGTAGCCCCTCGCCTGCCCTATCCGATGCTGTGTCGTTCCCATCACTTTCTTGAATTGCCCAGATTTTCACAAATGGAAACCTTAGCGAATATCGGCGATATACAAAAATGCTCGGGTCGCCCATTGACTTCAATGGGGTTCGTTACTCGAAACGAACCCTCGAGCATCGCGAAAATTTCATCCCGAGTAACGAGCACCCGAGCATTTTGGTGCTCGCTCATCTCTAATTATGACCTTATCAAGGCTGGTACAAACGACAAAAGTGACTCCTGATATTTGGGTCCTTTCTGGTTAATCAAGTTATTGCACTGACTGTTTAATGTCATCTGGAATTTAACTTTAGTTTGGACAGACTTTGATTATTTCAATATTTTTGGTCTACTTAATACCTGCTCAATGCTGTGACAGCACCACTTTGTACATTGTATTCTTTTAATCAAAATAATAAAACCATTGAAATAGGCAAATTGGACACATTAATGCAACTGAAGTGAACATGACCTGTCAACGATGTGCATTTGAGGTTAGGTGAGACATAGTCTTCATATTGCAGTTTCTCTAATCCTCCAGTCATTTGATGCATGGAATCATTGTTTAGCACAGGATCCAGTGAACATGTAATTTGATTGGAAAGAGTAAATGGCCCACCAGGATACAATTACTAAACAGACATAGCGGCAACATTCACCATTACTAAACTAATGTCAGCAGTTTTCATCACATTCAAAATTATACCTTTTTTTGCCCATAAAACAATTTAATAAAAAGCCACACAGAATAAGAATATCATCCCTGTGCGAACATGAAAGACAAACCAACTTGTATGTTTTCCTGCCCATAAGCTGCCTTTTTATTACAGTTTGAGATATTCTCTCAAGAGACTGAAAACATCAAACATGAAAAAATGAGCGTCAACATCATGACTTTTCCATTAAAAACAGTCCTGCGTGGTCTTTTTCCCAATTTCACAATGGTTTTCTGTGTTCCTACCAGACTGCAGAAGAAACGCTATCTGCTTCATTGTTTTGTTAGAAATTATATACAAAATATCCTTCATAAAAGAAGTTTAGTCAGTTTACAACTAACAAAATACATATTTAGAGGCATGTGTTCTTTCAAAATAAGGGCAATTATCACTGCATGACTAATATAATTTAGATCTGAAAGATCTTATGGTTTTATTTGAAGACCAATTACGCTTCACAAATGAAAGCAAATATATGTATGTAAGGTTTTTCACCACAGATTTATTTAAGTTGGTGGTTTCTCTCAGTTGGAATAGATGCATAGAAATAGACTTCAACTAAGAATGTGTTGCTCAACAATATGGACAGAGTCACTGTCTATATATTAGTAGCCATCATCTTCTATTGATTGATCCATTCAATAGGAAGCTAAATTAACTACAGGTTGTGAGACTTGAGTAAGCTGGGGTAAAATAGGATTGTGTGTCCCCAATAGGGTGTCAATAATAAACTTTCTGGTCATCCTCTAAAGTTATTCTACTTCAACACAATTAGAATACGCATCAGAATACAGCCTGGTGTAACAAAAACTATCTGACAGATCATCAGGCCAACCATCATATATTATAGATTTACCAGCAGTTCCTCTGCTGTTATTGTATGGTTCTAGATAGTATTGGAAATGGTGCATTTACACCACGGGTGTCCAACCTTTTGGCATCTGTGGGCCATATTGGGAGAAGAACAGTTGTCTTGGGCAACACAATCATTTGTGTTTGTGTAATTAAACTTGTCAGAATTCCACACATAGATTTTGCCCATTGACAGGGCTAAATCCATGTGCAGATCCACAGCAGAAAGCTACGAATTTGCGTAAAGAACATGGTATTAAAACTTTTAGGTCCCTGTTCACATATGAACTCTTAAAGGGGTTGTCTCGAGGAAGCAGTGAATTTTTTTTTTTGCCCAGTCCCCCTAATTAAGCATACATTACTAAGCCCCCCTGTAAATGACTTTTCTAGCTGGTTTGTACTTACAGTTCCAGCGTTTCAGCAACTTATAAAAATTTTCCCAAGATGGCCGCCGGCTCTTTTCCCGTCGCTTGCTGTAGCCCGACGTGCGCGCTCCCGAGACGCTACCAGCTGTGTCTTCCTGACAACCAGACGCCCCGCAGCCGCCGACCGGACCCCGGGATTGAACGCGGCCGACCACGGCACACAGTCACCCACCGCCAGGCAGCAGGTAACCGGCGCTAGGCCTCGGCCCCCCCGCGCTAGACCCCGGCTCCCCCGCGCTAGACCCGGCTCCCCCACGCTAGACCCGGCCCCCCCGCGCTAGACCCCGGCCCCCCTGTGCTAGACCCCGGCTTCCCCGCACTAGACCCTGACAACAGACGAAGGCCCCTCGGCCCAGCGGCAGTCCCCTCGGCCCAGCGGCAGTCCCCTCAAGACAGGTGAAGGTCCCGGGCCACAACGGTAGGCCCCGTAGCCCAGCGCTAGGACACCGGGAGGGGCCCACGCCTGTTAGTGACACATCACCCCCGACCCATCACTTACCTGGGCGGCGGGACGGCTGGACGGCTTCTCGGGACGGCTGGACGGCTTCTCGGGACAGCTGGATGGCTGGGCGGCTTCTCGGGACGGCTGGGCGGCTTCTCGGGACAGCTGGGCGGCTCAAGTTACTGCACCCCTCTCTAAGAGAGGATGGTACAGAATGGCCGCTCCAGCGCGCTCCCGAGAAGTGACAGCTCTTCTGCGCATGCGCAGAAGAGCTGTAGCGGCTAGCAGGCTGAAGCGGCTCGTGCTGAGAGCAGAAGACCGGACTGCGCAAGCGCGTCTAAAAAAGCAAGCTGCCAGCGAATTTAGACGGAACCATGGAGACGAGGACGCTAGCAACGGAGCAGGTAAGTGAATAACTTCTGTATGGCTCATATTTAATGCACAATGTACATTACAAAGTGCATTAATATGGCCATACAGAAGTGTATAACCCCACTTGATTTCGCGAGACAACCCCTTTAAGGCCGCCTACAGACGGGCGGAAATTCCGCGGCTGGATTTCTCGCGGAATTTCCGCCCTTGAAAGCTGCCATAGGATTGCGTTAGCAAACGCAATCCTATGCAGACGGCCGCGGTTTGTCTGAGCGAAATCTCGCGCAGCAAACAAACCATGGCATGCTCTATTTCTGTGTGGGGCTCGCAGAGCCCCGTACAGAAACGTCACTGCCCGGCCGCCGGCTCCAGTCTGCGCATGCGCCGGCTGCCCGGCAAGCCGGCACATCAAACAGCCGAAGCTGCGGGCGCGGGTGAGTACGCGCCGCTCTGTGCAGGCGCTCGGGTCGGGTCCTGCGGCGAGAACCCTCGCAGACGGATCCGACCCGCCCGTCTGCAGGCGGCCTTTCTGTTAGTTTTTCAACTGTGGTTCAAAGTATATTGTTTATCTTACTCAATGCTTCTGTGATTTGCAGTATATGGGGTGAACCATTCAAACTTTACGTGTTCATATGAACAAGCACCAGTCCAATATTGTCTCTAGTTTTCTCCTCCAAAGTATCTCTAGACACTTTGCTGAAAGACATAAATGTGATTACTGCTGTCTTACAGTTGTCCCCATTGAGCAGATTCTAACACTCCTAACACTGCTAACACTCCTAACAGGTTCCAGAGGCCTTGTCAGCGTGAGGCTTTTTGGATTTACAAGTTGGATACGATATTCTCTAATGGCCTAAATTGCATTATTAATTCACTTGGATCAGGGATTTGAACCTTTTTGGTTTAATAACTAATTATCAAGCATTTCCATTTTATTTTTCTTTTGGATTTTGTTACATTGAAGCATTCTTTTAAATTGGTAGCATACTGTATTCTTTTATTATGTCCTTTTTATGAATCAGCTTATTTCTTCTATATGTGTAATTTATGAATAGACATAGTGTGTAAGGCTGAAAAAAGACATATGTCCATCCAGTTCAGCCTATTACCCCCCAATGTTCATCCAGAGAAAGGCAAAAAAAACAATGGGGCAGAAGTCAATTCCTCTCATTTAAGTGAAAAAAAAATTCTCCCTGACTCCAATCTGGCAATCGGAATACTCCCTGGATCAACGACCCTGAAGTTAGTAAAGATTATGACATATAATATTGTATCCCTCAAGAAAGGCGTCCAGGCCACCCTTAGAGACTAGTACCATGTTTATTAATGGATGTCGTACACTCGACATAGTGACATTAGATGCTGAGGTGTTTTCTGTGTCTATTGTGTTTAAATTTCTATCTTTTATGTGTTATGTAATAGTCTGATGAAAGAGGCGATACGGCACTGAAATGCATCACCTAATAAATGTCCTTTCCTAATTCTTGGGTTCAAGATCCTTGTGGTAGCAGTGCTGGTTACATCTCCCTCTTCACCCTGATTCTACATGTGATCAATAGGGCCTGGAGGTAGACTATAAATGTTGGACCAATGAGTGGGCTTGCTAACTTACACTTGGCCAGCATGGCTCCTTAGTAGTTCTCCTCTCCACAGTGACTCTTCTACAACTTGCAGAAGCAACAGCAACGGCTGAACTGTAAGTGCCCACTTGCCGACACCATCCCTAGCGTACCAGAGTCTCCATACTCCAGTAGGCAAGCTGTTGTGATTCTTGTAGGCTCATGTAGTTATCACTGACGGCAGCTGATCCTATGTACAATAAAGCGCAGTGGCCAACCCACAGAGCCATCAGTAGGCCACTAAGATTTTTCCTGGTGCAATCCACTCCTGTGGGCAGCATTAATAGCCATCATGGGCTGTAGTTTGGACACCTCTGATTTACAGTTATTACACTACCACTGTATTGCTATTTATGCAATTCCCCTTAGATGTTCTTGAAAATAGCCTCCAAGTTGAAGCTTTCCCTTATATTAAAGAAAAGCATTCCCTCCATCTCTCAACCCTGCAGGTTATTATTTCTAATAAAAAAAATATTGTAAGTCAAGTTTTATGCAGATTCTATATGGCTTGATCACTGCGGTAGCCCACCACAGTGAATGATGTTGCATTGTAATGAATGGAATTTAAAAATAACCAGTAAATACATCCAGTTTAGGGATCATTAAAAAGAGGATTTCCACCCAAGCATAAAATGGCTAAACTAAAGTTAGAGCAATAGCCAAAGCTTGGTTATTAGGTATCACATGACCAATCTACATCTAATGAGTATGACCAACTTTAATGTAATTCTGAGACTCATATGAAAGCACTCGGCATATTGTGTGTTTACACGGTCAAGGACACACTATGATTATTCTTATGTCCTTACATTTTGAAGTAGAGGGTACGCTTTCTTACTTTGTAGAAGTAGCAGAAAGTGCTGGTTGATTGCCAGAATGATTTAAAGAGAAAGGAAGAAAACAAGAACAAAGTATAATCTCTTGATCCATAAAAATGCAAAAAAAAAAAACAAGGGAGGTATTTAAGAAAAAGAGAAAATCTTTAAGAGAATTAGTCGTCCCCATTTTTTTTTTTTTTTTTTTGTAAATACCTGCAATTTCCCATAATATAACAATTTTGGAGCATCTCTAATAAACTGTGTGTTGTGCCATTCGTTTGTTATTCGTCCTAAAAACTGATGAATAAATTGATAACTAGGTTTTATCATTTTCTCTATAAAATGGCTGTGTTAATACACATTTTGATACTGACTTAACAATGTCAAGCCATGCAGAGACACGTACAACTGGTAGTATGACGGAGTCTGAATATCTATGAAAAGCTGCAGAAATTAAACTTGTGTTTATGTGTTGTTAAATAAAGAAAGTGGAGCAGATGCAGATCACAACAAATCCAAACATTTACCTGGATTGACAAACTTTAGGCTGGAATCTGACTGGTAACAAGTGTTGCTCATTATGATTAATAGGGTGATAAAATTGTGCTGATTTTTGCAAAAATCGGATTGGGCCAGCACGACCTGATTTTAGAGCAAAAATCGAAACAGAGAACATAGTATGGGTATTAGTGTGTCTTGACGGACCCAGAAGGTAGGGGTGTGTCAGGGCTTACATAGAGGGATGGCCCTGTCACACAACGACCTCCGCATTGGCTGTTAGTGACCGTGTTGTGCCGTGCCCCCGCAGCAGTGTAACTCACCAACCGGCCACCTCGTTGGTCTCTGGTACCGCGTGGCTCTGTTGGGTGCTGTTTGTCGTGCAGCGGAGGACTTATCTAAGGCCTGCCACTACAGGGCTGGAGCAGTGGGGAGGCACAGCGGCAGTTGGGAGCAGTGCCGCGGACATATCAGTGGCGGAGGCCGCAGCAGAGCACAGGGGAGACTGCAGCCGGCCCCACCTAAGAGTCCGGAACCCAGCGGCGGAGTGTCGAGCGTGCAGCGCAGGGGGTGACAGAGCGGCACACTGCACAGGACTGGGGAGCAGAGGCACTGAGCCACTGCAAGAGACTGGCGCAGCGCGGACAAGTGGAGGCAGAGGGGAGCTGAAGAACACCTTTAAGTGGACCGCCGGAGGCTGCAGACCAGGCGGTGGTGAGATGAGCAGCGCGATCGGCGGACCACGGAGCTCAGACAGGGGGACATGAGCCTTTAAGTGCAGCGCTGTAGGCCGCAGTACAGCCGGGGGAGGTGAGCATCGCAACCGGGTGAGTGGGGAGCAGAGACGTGGGGGGTGGGGGGAACTGAACATAGCCTAGTTTGCTGAGCCCCGCCAGCTTCTGCCACAAATCCAGGGTACTAGGACCTTCACCTCTTGAGCTGAAGCTAGTGGTGTGAGAGGGGCGTTCCTCCTGTCAAACCCCTAGCTTTTGGTGGCGTCAAGATACAGTAATATTCATAGTATGTTAGGCTGAATTAAAACAATGTCCATCTAGTTCAGCCTGTTTCAACCCCCAGCCCCCTTGTTGGTCCAGAGGAAAGCAAAAAAAAACAACAAGCCAATTTAGCTCATTTGGAGGAAAACAATTCCTTCCTGACTCTATAATGGCAGCCAGAGTAATACCTGGATCAACATTTGAGATCAACAGCCCTGTTGGACATCAAATGTCGATATCCTGTACTATCATAGTGCTCTAGAAAGATATCTAGTTCCCTCCTAAACTCCTACATGGAATTTGCAATCACCATGTCCTCAGGCAGATAGTTCCACGGTCTCACTGCTCTTACAGTAAAGAACCCCCTTCTATCTTGGTGATGAAACCTGCTTTCTTCTCGACATAGAGGATGCCCTTTTGTTACCGTTGCAGTCCTGGGTATAAACAGATCATGGGAGAGATTCCCTACCCACCTGCTTACCCTCGCTATCCTGCTGTTACTAGCAGCAGGGGACATTTCTCCCAATCCTGGCCCACCCTCCAGTGCCCCTAACTATTACTCCCCACCTGCCCCACTAAGACACCCTTCAAGCCCAACCACTAGTCCCTGCATATCCTCCCTGGTTGCCTTTTAATGTGCGCTCTGGAATTGCCAGGCAGCATGCAACAAACTCCCCACCATTTATGACTTTTTCACTGCTAAATCTCTAGACCTGCTGGCTCTAACAGAAACGGGGATATAGCAGTCTGACACTGCCTCCCCTGCTGCATTGTCTTACAATGGCCTGTAGTTCTCCCATACCCCAAGACCGGAAGACAGGCGAGGTGGAGGAGTGGGTGCTCTTCTCTCCCCGCAATGCACCTTCCAGGCCATCCCCTCAGAACCCTCACTCTCTTCCCCATCATTCGAGATACATGTCCTACGACTTTTCTGTCCACTGTCCATGCGAGTAGCAGTTATCTACCAACCCTGGTGCTTCTAACCTGTTTCTGGACCACTTTGCCACCTGGCTCCCCTACTTCCTCTCCTGCAAAATCCCAACCCTCATCCTAGGAGACTTTAGCATCCCACAAACGACCCGATCTCCCCATCTGCCTCTCAGTTTCTATCGCTCACCTCCTTCCTTGGTCTCTCACAACTCACAGCCACTCCCACTCACAGGGCTGGCAAAACTCTTGATCTGATCTTCCTTCGTCTCTGCTCTGCTTCCAACTTGCCCTGGATGAAGTGGTGCCTCCCGTGACCCAAGCTATCCATTGCAGAAAGCGGCAACCCTGGCTCACGCCTCAAACGCACTTCATCTGGCGGTGCTCTAGGTGTGCTGAATGGCTGTGGAGAAAGTTTGAAAAGTCCACAGACATTCTCTACATTAAATTCATGCTCAGAACCTACAACCTCGCCCTCCACCACGCCAAACAAATCTACTTCACCTCTCTCATCTCCTCACTATCTCAAAACCCTCAATGACTCTTTGACACTTTCCACTCCCTTCTCAGCCCAAATTTGCAGCACCCAGTGATGGATCTCAGTGCTGTAGAGATGGCTGCTTACTTCAAAAAGAAAATTGACCACATCCAGCAGGAAATACTAATACTAATCTCGTCAGTACTGCATCTAGCTCCTACTTATTCTCTGTACTCAGACCAACAACAGAGGAAGAAGTCTCCAGGTTGCTTTTCTCTGCTTGCCCCACCACCTGCACTACCAACCCTCTTTCCTCACACCTCCTCCAGTCCCTCTCCCAGGTGGTCATCTCCCACCTCTCCACTATATTCAATCTTTCTCTGACCTCTGGCATCTTCCCCTCCTCATTCAAACACGCTATCATATCCGCACTGCTAAAGAAACCGACTCTTGACTCGTCCAATGCTGCCAACTACCAACCCATCTCCGGTATTAGTGTATCTTGACGCCACCAGGAAGTAGTGCTGGAGAGAGCACTGACAGCCCGGTGACGCCCCCTGTACCTCATTGGCTGGACATATGGTTCCCAGTCAGGTCTCCCCTCTGCTAACGGGCAGGAGTTGTGTTCTCTGCTGCTACGGTAACTTTGGCCGGCTCCCCAATGCTGCGCGTAGTTTTGCAACCTGCCTTCTTTCACTTCTCCTGGCTGGATTACGTAAACTCCAGGCTCCTTGTGTCTGTCGGCGCACCTTCCCGTTGCTGATCACCCCCAGTGTCCCCGCAACTGCTGCTGCTGCAGGGGCTTGGTCTCCCGAGCGCCGCCGGCAGGAAATGGACTGTATGCTCAGCCAGCGCCATCAGCAGAGTGGCATCGGCCCCTTCCCCGCTGTGTGCGCCACGGCGAATGCTACACACATGCACATCTGTCTACGTTCTGTCCAGAGTGATCAGTTGGCCAGCCCACATGAAAGGGGGACCGCACATTGCTGCATCGCCCAGCAGCACACTGTTTAACAATATTTGCACCCCCTGGACAGTTAGGGTTAGCGGTTATTTTCCAGTGAGGGTTACATAATTAACTATTAATGCTTGCATCTTACACCCGTTAGATGGAGGTTTTAACAACAAATATGGTAACCTTCCCTAAGCATCCAGGGCCCGCCAAACACTGTGCTGCTAGTACCTTACTGACGTCACCCTATCGGGAGCTGGGGGTGTGACAGGGGAGATCTTCCTGTCAAACCCCTAGCTTCCTGGTGGCGTCAAGATACACTAATACCCCCATCTCCAACCTCCCCTTCATCTCCAAACTACTAGAACGCCTGGCTTACTCCTACCTTATAAGCTACCTCTCAGAAAACTGTCTTTGTGACCCCCTGCAGTTGACAGAAACCACGCTGACTAAAGTATCAAACGATCTCCCAACGGGCAAATTAAGAGGCAACTACTCCCAACTGATCCTCCTCGATCTCTCTGCTGCATTTGACACTGTTGACCACAAACTGCTCCTCAGTATGCTGTGCTCCATTGGACTTAAGGACACTGCTTTCTCCTGGTTCTCCTATCTATCTGACCGCTCCTTTAGTGTCTGCTTTGCCGGCTCTACCTGCCCTCCTCTTCCCCTTGCTGTTGGAGTCCCTCAGGGCTTGGTCCTCAGCCCCCTCCTCTTCTCCATCTACACAGCCCCCATTAGACAAGCCATCAGATTTGGCTTTCAGTACCATCTCTATGCTGATGACACCCAGTTATACACTTCTTCCCATGACAACATAGCAACATTCCTCCAGAATGCCACCAACTATCTGTCCTCTCTCTACCTAAAACTGAACCTCTCAAAAAATGACTTCCTCCCGTTTCTGCCCTCTTCTAACCAACCTCATCCTGACATCTCCATCTCAGTATGGAGATGTCATAAGTCACCCACTGTCTTCAGGTTATATTCGACTCCGATCTCTCTTTCACCCCCTATATTCAATCTCTTGCCCGAACATGTCAGCTGCACCTCAAGAATCCGCCCTTTTCTCACTGTGGACACGATTTAAACGCTCACTGCTGCCCTCATCCACTCTAGGGCTCGATTATTGCAACACGTTGCTGATTGGCCTCCCCTGTGCCAGACTCTCCCCTCTCCAATCCATCCTGAAAGCGGCAGCCAGGCTCATCTTCCTGTCAAGCCGCTACTTGGATGCCTTTGCCCTGTGGCAGTTACTGCACTGGCTGCCTGTCAAATACAGAATACAATTTAAACTCACTACCCTCATCCACAAAGCTCTCCACAGCATTGTGATGCGCTACATTGCTTCCCTCATCTCAATTCACCACCCAGCCGCGCGTCCTCTGCTCTGCTAACGAAATCAGACTAAGTGCCCCTTTAATTTAAACCTCTCATTCCCGCCTCCAAGACTTTTCCAGAGCAGCACCAGTCCTATGGAACGCGCTACCAAAAGCTATCCGGGCAATCACTGACACACTAAACTTCAGGCATGCTCTAAAAACTCACCTCCACAGGGAGGCATACCGTATCCCCTAAACAAAACCCTTCTGTACTCCACCTGATAACATGCTCCCTGTCCTACCGACAGCAGTTTCTGCTAGCAGTAATCAACCAGCACCTGCAGTCATACAGATTCAGCCAGTATACGGCCTGACCATTGTCTGTGTGTAAAGCATCCCACATTCTCCACCTCACCTTACCTTGCACATCTCCAGCCCCTTTACCTTCTGTATCACCCCATTATTTGTAGTATGTAAGCTCATTGGAGCAGGACCCTCACCCCTACTGTTTCCATCAATTGATTACTTCATGTAACCGTGGTCTTGTTTTTATTTCCCCTGCCTTGTGAGCGCTGTGGAATATGTTGGCGCTATATAAATAAACATTCCTATTATTCTATTGTCCCCTAATGTATTTATACATAGTTATTTGATCGCCCCTTAGCCGTCTTTTTTCCAGGGTAAATAATCACGATTATTCCAGTACTCCCATTCCATTTATTAATTTAGTTGACCTTCTTTGAACCTCCTCAAGCACTGAAACATCTTTCCTGAGCAGCGGTGTCCAGAACTGTACACAGAATTCTATGTGAGGTCTGATAATTGCCTTATAAAGTGGAAGAATAATGTTCTCGTCCCTCACCCCTATACTTCTTTTAATGCACCCCAAGACTTTATTTGCTTTTGCAGCAGCTGACTGGCATTGACTGCTCCAGTTAAGTCTACAGTCAACTAGTACCCCCAGGTCTTTTTCCATATCACTTTTCCCTAGCAGTACCCCATTTAGTGTGTATTGGCAACATCCATTTCTCCTGCCCATGTGCATAACCTTACATTTGTCAATATTGAACTTCATTTGCCATTTTTCTACCCAGGCCCCAGTTTTTGTAGCCATAAATTGTCCTCCGTTGTATTAATTATTTCGTATAATTTCGTATTGTCTGCAAATATTGATAGTTTACTGTGCAGTCCCTCTATCGGGTCGTTGATAAATATATTGAACAGAATGGGGCCTAGTACTGAACCCTGTGGTACCCCACTAGCAACGATGGCCCAGTCAGAGTACGAACCATTTATTACCACTCTTTGTTTTTTATCTCAGAGCCAGTTCTTTACCCAGATACACATGTTTTCGCCCAGACCGAAGTGTCTCATTTTATATATCAACCTATTATGTGGCACAGTGTCAAATGCTTTAGAGAAATGCAGTTATACTAGATTAATAGACTCTCGCAGGTCTAGCCTAGAACTTACTTCATCGTAGAAGCTGATCAAATTGGTCTGACATGATTGACCCTTCATGAATCGATGCTGGTGAGGGATTATACTGTTGTTTTCCTTGAGGTATTCTAGGATGGCGTCTCTCAGAAACCCCTCAAATATTTTTCCAATTATTCAAGTGAGACTTACCGGCCTGTAGTTACCAGGCTCTCTTTTGGGCCCCTTTTTGTATATTGGAACCACATTGGCAATGCACCAATCCAGTGGTGCAACCCATGTTTCAATAGTGTCCATAAATATAAGAAATAGCAGTGTAGCTATCACGTCACTTAGTTCCTATAGAACCCTTGGGTGTATTCCATCTGGGCCACGCAATTTATCAATTTTAATCTTTAACCAGCTCTGCACCTCCTCCTGTGTTAGGCATGCAATATTTAGTGGCAGGTTCGTTTTATTCCCCTGCATCTCGTGTGACATTTATTTTTAATTTGTGAATACACTTGAAAAGAAACTATTTAATAGATTTGCCTTCCCCCATCATCTTCTATGGTTTGTCCTGCATTATTTGTTAAAGGGCGAGTGTTTTTAGTGCAAATCCTTTTACTGTTTATATAACTGAAGAATAGTGTAGGGTTATTTTTGCTCTCTTTGGCACCATTTCCACCATATTACAATCTGGTAGCACTGACCACACCCAGGGAGTGGCACTGATCTTTCGCCCTCCCATAAATCAGTCCATGGAAATGTGGGATCCGATCTTTCCACGTCTGCTGTATGCCAGGTTTGTTCATGGTCATATGTCCATCATTGTGGCATATGCACCAACTGAAGAACACACAGCTGCAGACAAAGATGCCTTTTATGACCAGCTAGCCGCCACCGTGCAGTCAGTCCCTCCGCATGATGTACTCATAGTGCTCGGTGACCTGAATGCAAACCCAGGTCCCGGACTCCTGGCTATGAAGACGTCGCTAAACCCTTTGGTGAAGGCCCAACCAATGGCAATTCACACACCAGATGCTGTCATTCTGTGCCTCAATGGGCCTCACAGTGGCAGGGTTCTGATTCCAGAGACGTAGCATTCATAGGTTTACCTGGATATCCAACTATGGATGTACAAAAAAGGAACTGGACCATATACTCATTCGTCATCGCAATTTTGTGAAATTGTGTCGAGTATACTGCGGGGCAGAAGCTCCAGCAAGCACAGACCACCGTTTGCTTGTTGCCGAAATAGCAGTTCCACTCCGTCCACCCCATAAGACCAGATCACAACCTTCATTAAACGTTGAAGCCCTGAGGGAAAATTCAGCACTCGAATATCAATATAATATCGCAATCGAAAACCGGTTCCACGTTCTGGGCAATCTCCAAAATGAACCATAGGCGGCTTGGAATGTCACAAGAGATGCTATCCGTGAAACCGCAAAGACTGTTCTTGGATACCGGTGTCCCTATAGGCAGCCCTGGCTAACGGACAACACTATGCAGGTCCTTGAAGCAAAGGCGAAAGTTTGCCTTAAAAACGACCAAGCAGAATGTAAGAGGCTGAAGGGTGTGTTCCGGGCAAAGGCCAAGAAAGACAGGGAGCGGTACTATAATGCTCTGGCTGATAAAGCTGAGGAGGGTCTAAAGTCAAACAATCTAAGAGTAGCATACAAAGCAGTCGCCAGAATCCGAAGGTCCTCAGGGACCAGCCGGCATACGCCAATCCACAAATCTGATGGCAGCCCTTGTACCAACCATCATGAGACACTTCAACGCTGGCATGAAGATTTCTCATCCGCCCTAAACCATCCATCGGCTAACCCGTGCCATGACCTCGCATCCGTTGCTGTGAATGACCATTATGTGCGTATGGATTCTCTTTCACAGGAAGAAGTTCATTCTGCTATTCAGAAAATTAGATATGGACATGCTGCCGGCTCAGATGGCATTCTACCTGAACTGCTGAAATGCACAATTGAGCCGATAAGCACTGCTTTACATCAACTATTTCTGCGCGTCTGGTCTTGTGGGAAAGTCCCCGTCGAATTGAAGGAGGGCATCATCCTCGTCCTGTACAAGGAAAAGGGCTCAAAAACAACATGCACTAGCTACAGGCCAATAACGCTCCTCTCAGTTCCCGGCAATTTTTCGCGCATGTTCTACTCTCGAGGGTACAATCACTCTTGACCTCCAAGTGGAGACCCCAGCAATCAGGCTTCATGGCTGGCCACTCCACCATGGATGCCATACTCGCTCTTAGGCTCCGTTCAGAAATACATAGAGAATTTAACAAACCGCTCCTCGTCGCATATATTGATCTCAAGGCAGATCTCTGGAAGGCCTTGTGTGGCATTGGTGTCCCCACATCCCTTCTAAAACTGCTAAAAGACATGCATCAGAGCACATCCGCCAAAGTCTGTATCAACGGTTCAACCTCAGCTAGTTTTGAGATCTTGTCTGGTGTTCGACAAGGTTGCGTCTTGGCTCCTGCACTCTTCTGCAGGGCCATGGACTGGATTCTTCAGCGTATTGTCCAACGTAATGGGGTGACTCTTCCGGAGTACCACTTTACCAACCCGGACTACGCTTTTGGATGTCACATCTAATAATCTGAGACACTCATTGGAACAGTTCAATTTTGAGGCATCCTGTCTTGGGCTTCACATCTCCTGGCAAAAAAACAAGCTGCAGAATCTAGGAGCTGGTGCAATCCCTCTGGACCTTGACGTAAACTGACAGAGAGTCGACACTGTCAGTGAGTTTGTGTACCTCGACAGCGTTCAGCACACAGATGGGAGGGCGCTTCCAGACACCCTTTGGAGAATAGCACTGGCAGCCTCAGCGATGAGGTCCTTGGATAAACGCTGGTGGAGGCAGAACATTACACTCAGGACTAAGATTCGATTCTACCAGACCAGCGTTATGCCAATATTATTGTACAGCTCAGAGACTTGGACCTTGTTGTCGCAAACCACTGAGCGTCTAGAGTCCTTTCACATGCGATGCCAACGCCAGATTCTCCGTGTCCGTTGGTTTGACTTAATCAGAAACAGCGAGATATAGGCTGGCACGGGGCTTGAGTCAATCACAAAAACAATAACAAGGAGACGACGTGCATTTTTTGGTCATGTTGCACACTTATCAGAACTTGACCCAGCCCACAGTGCTCTAACCGCGGCAATTGCTAGGAAAATTGAGAGACGAACCCCTGCCGTATGGCGGAGGCCCCCTGGTCTTCCACAGCACTCGTGGGTACCTCCTCCGACATCAGCACCGAATGGAACAATGCTGTTGGTCGTGGTCATTTTAGATCTGCGCTACAGACCCTCGTCATCCAAGCGAGATAACTAACTTAGCAATTTTTATCTTTTCTTTACATATTTTGTTTTTTTCCTGTATGATTTTAGCGCTTCTTCACTGCCTTCTTGTTTCAGTAGTTGAAATGCTTTCTTTTTTTTTGTTTTTCGCCCCCTCTTACAGTCTTGTCGAGCCACATTGGTTTCCTTCTACTTGTAGTTCTTTTGTTTTTAAAGAGTATGAACTGATTACATTAGGTCATTAGGATGTTTTAAAATTTCTCCCATTTGTCGTCTGTACTGGTATGTATGAAGATGTTCCAAATAATGTTACCGATAGTAGTTTTGAGCTGATCAAATTTTGCTTTACTAAAGTTTAGTTTTTTTGTCGCTCCCTGACAAGACTTCTTATTGAATGACAGCTGGAAATTAACTATATTGTGATCATTTTATTATCAGAAAAGTAAGAGAGAGGGTGAGTGTTTCTATAAATGTGGCTCAGCTTTTAGCACTGTTACCTTTCAGTGCTTGGTTCCTAGGTTGGAATTAGAGATGAGCGAGCACGCTCGAATAAGTCAGTTACTAGAGCGAACCTCGCTCTTCTTGAGCAACTGCATTCTTGTCTGGGCGTGCTCGAAGGGGGTGAGTGGGGGGTGGCGGGGGTAGTGGGGGGGGGGGGGGAGAAAGAGAGATCTCTCTCACTCTCTCCCCTGCTATCCCCCGCCGCCCCCTTCGAGCACGCCCGGACAAGAATGCAGTTGCTCAAGAAGAGCAAGGCTCTTGGAATCCCATCAACAGCAACATCTGCATGGACTTTAAAAATAATCAATCCAGATATTGCCCTTAGACAGATTTGAACCTGCTACTGCAGTACTACAAAGCAGCAGCAACAACAGAGCTGCCATATTTGTCTGTTCTTCTCCAGAGATGAACAGCAAAAATAAACACAAAGAGAATGGAAATTCCACCTTCAGATGATGCCCTTATATAGATTTGAACTTAGGACTCCAGTACCGCAAGGCAGCAGTGTTAACAACAGAGCCACCACACTTCTTTCTTCTCCCTTCTCCAGAGGAGAAGGAGAAAATCGAGAATAACATGAATAATAAACACGAAGAGAATATACAAGCTCCATGCAGATGTTGCCTGTGATCGGCCATGAACCTAGAACCCCGGTACTACAAGGCAACACTGCTAGGAGCCACCAACTTTCTTTATTCTCCTCCTCCTGCTTCTTCTTCTTTAAGAAGGAAAAGGAGAAAAATAAGAAGAGAAAATAGATCCTTTTATTCTCCTTTAATGCTTTGTTCCCTTTCCCCCTACTCCTTCTACTTCAGCTCCTTTTCCTCTTTTTTCTTTTTATTTTTTTCCTTCTCCTTAGTCTCCTTCACTTTCTTATTCTTCCTCTCCTTAGGAGGATGACGAAGAAAGAGAAGAACGAAGAACAAGCATGGTTGTTCACTGTTGCCTTGCAGTGCTTAGGTTCTAGATTCAAGTCTCCCCAAGAACAACATCTGCATGGACTTCTCTGTTTGTGTTTCTCTGTCTCCTCATTCAAAAAAGAAAGACCAAGTATAGTGACTCCGTTGTTTGCACTGCTGCCTTGCAGTACTGGAGTTCTGTGTTCAAAACTGACCCAGGACAACATCTCGTTGTCGTTCGTCTCTGCTGGAGCAAAACAGATAAGTGTGGTGCCTCAGTTGTTACTGTTGCTTTGCAGTGCAGGAGTTGTAGGTTCAAATCTGGCCAAGGGCAATATCTGGGTGGGAGTATTCTGTTGTCTTTGTGTTTATTCTTACTGTTGTTCTTTTCCTTCTCCTGAGCACAACAGACAAGTGTGGTGGCTCAGTTATTACTGCTTCAAATCTTACTAAGGGCAACAATTGCATGGAGTTTTTCAAAGTCCCACCAAAGATCCAAGCATTGAAAGGCACATTAAAAGGAGAACAAAAACAGACACATACATTAGTCAAGCCAATTTTTTATTCCTATTCCAATCAATGGCAGTCAGAATTGGCTGCTCTGATTGATGATTAGTTTTTTAAAAATCGAACTGGGTACTCCAAACTCAAATATGTCAATAGTCGCTCAACACTACTGGAAAGTCATTGCATGGATTTGCCAACATGAAATAATCTGATTATGACAAATTATATTGTAGGTCTGATTCAAACAGTGGGGTGTAACTTCATATGCCATTTTATTGCATTTTTTGAGAAGATATTCTCAAATCATGGGGGGAAAAAACAAAATGACACATGCGAATATAGTCTTTACTGACCTTTTCATTGAAAAGGTTTCCCAAGAAAATCATTCATAGCATATTGGTTGTTTATGTTGTTATGAATGTGGCAATTATCCCAAGAATGTGTGATCATCTTCCATTAAAATCTATGGGAGAAACGGCAAAACCAAATGAGTGCACCCCAATCAAAATTGCTTGAAGGTTTGCCACAGGCCGGGCTTTATAGGCATCCAGCAAGGTAGCCTGGGTAGCCCTCACTGGGATCCATGCTGCCAAGCTAGCCCAGTAGAAGTCTGCGACCGCAGCATCTGAATATTTAACTGTTATCATCGGAGTAGATTTTTTATTTTTCATAAAATCTGAATGAAAAATCCTTCAAGTAATTGATTCTCAAAACTTCTTAGATTCCTATAGTCTTAGAATGCTATTTCCCTGCGGGTCTTGTGTGTCTCCAAACACACAAAACTCACACTGGAAACTCGCTTGTATGAAAGCACCCTTAACTTAAAGGGGTTGTCCCGCGAAACAAAGTGGGGGTATACACTTCTGTATGGCCATATTAATGCACTTTGTAATGTACATTGTGCATTAATTATGAGCCATACAGAAGTTATTCACTTACCTGTTCCGTTGCTAGCGTCCTCGTCTCCATGGTGCCGTCTAATTTTCAGCGTCTATTCGCCTGCATGGTGCACCGTGGGTGAAGATCCCGGCGGCCATCTTACTTAGGTAAGTAAGAAGTCGCCGGAGCGCAGGGATTCGGGTAAGTACTGGCCGTTTTTTTTTTTTTATTCCTGCATCGGGTTTGTCTCGCGCCGAACGGGGGGGCTATTGAAAAAAAAAAAAACCCGTTTCGGCGCGGGACAACCCCTTTAACATTTTCAATCACATGTGATGTGTTAAATGTAGAGATGAGCGAACGTACTCGTCCGAGCTTGATACTCGTTCGAGTATTAGCGTGTTCGAGATGCTCGTTACTCGAGACGAGTACCACGCGATGTTCGAGTTACTTTCACTTTAATCTCTGAGACGTTAGCGCGCTTTTCTGGCCAATAGAAAGACAGGGAAGGCATTACAACTTCCCCCTGTGACGTTCAAGCCCTATACCACCCCCCTGCAGTGAGTGGCTGGCGAGATCAGGTGTCATCCGAGTATAAAAATCGGCCCCTCCCGCGGCTCGCCACAGATTTATTCTGACATAGAGGAGGGAAAGTGCTGTTGGTGCCGGAGCTGCTATAGGGAGAGTGTTAGGAGTATTTTAGGCTTCAAGAACCCCAACGGTCCTTCTTAAGGCCACATCTAACCGTGTGCAGTACTGTGGAGGCTGCTTTTTGCAGTGTTGCACATTTTTTTTTTGTATATCGGCCGTGCAGAGCATTGCGCCCTGCAGTAATTATACATAGTCCAGGGCCAGTAGTGGTGGTGAGGCAGGGACAGAAGACATATTTATTGAATATAGGCAGTGGGCCTTTCCAAAAACATTTGGGAAAAAAAATCTATTTGGGCTGCCTGTGACTGTCCTCAGTGTACTGGGTCTGTGCTGGGTGTAGTTGTCCTCCTAATTCATACGCAGCCAGCTAAGAGTTACAGCAGGCTTGCGCAAAATTATTTCCTGGCTCTGTGTTGGCTGTTACATCACCGCTGTATTCCAGTCCACAGTGCAACAGTCTGCAGTTATTTTACATACTCCAGGGCCAGTAGTGGTGAGGCAGGGACAGAAGACATATATTTATTGAATATAGGCAGTGGGCCTTTCCAAAAACAATTGGGAAAAAAAATCTATTTGGGCTGCCTGTGACTGTCCTCAGTGTACTGGGTCTGTGCTGGGTGTAGTTGTCCTCCTAATTCATACGCAGCCAGCTAAGTGTTGCAGCAGGCTTGCGCAAAATTATTTCCTGGCTCTGCTGTGCGTTCCGTAAGCCAAGTCAGCCTCCAACCACAGGCCAATAAGCGGCACATTTAATTACAGCGTTCTGTTTCTGCACTACTGGTAATACACCATGCTGAGGGGTAGGGGTAGGCCCAGAGGACGTGGACGCGGGCGAGGACGCGGAGGCCCAAGTCAGGGTGTGGGCACAGGCCGAACCAGTGCGGTGGCCAGGGGTAGAGGCAGGGCCAGACCGAATAATCCACCAACTGTTTCCCAAAGCGCCCCCTCGCGCCATGCCACCCTGCAGAGGTCAAGGTGCTCTACGGTGTGGCAGTTTTTCACAGACGCCTGACGACCGACGAACAGTGGTGTGCAACCTTTGTCGCGCCAATATCAGCTGGGGAGCCACCACCACCAGCATGCGCAGGCATATGATGGCCAAGCACCCCACAAGGTGGGACGAAGGCCGTTCACCGCCTCCAGTTTGCACCACTGCCTCTCCCCCTGTGCCCCAACCTGCCACTGAGATCCAACCCCCCTCTGAGGACACAGGCACTACCGTCTCCTGGCCTGCACCCACACCCTCACCTCCGCTGTCCTCGGCCCCATCCAGCAATGTCTCTCAGCGCAGCGTCCAGACGTCGCTAGCGCCACTGTTTGAGCGCAAGCGCAAGTACGCCGCCACGCACCCGCACGCTCAAGCGTTAAACGTGCACATTGCCAAATTGATCAGCCTGGAGATGTTGCCATATAGGCTTGTGGAAACGGAGGCTTTCAAAAGCATGATGGCGGCGGCGACCCCGCGCTACTCGGTTCCCAGTTGCCACTACTTTTCCCGATGTGCCGTCCCAGCCCTGCACGACCACGTCTCCCGCAACATTGTACGCGCCCTCACCAACGCGGTTACTGCCAAGGTCCACTTAACAACGGACACGTGGACAAGCACAGGCGGGCAGGGCCACTATATATCCCTGACGGCACATTGGGTGAATTTAGTGGAGGCTGGGACAGAGTCAGAGCCTGGGACCGCTCACGTCCTACCCACCCCCAGAATTGCGGGCCCCAGCTCGGTGCTGGTATCTGCGGCGGTGTATGCTTCCTCCACTAAACCACCCTCCTCCTCCTCCAACGCAACCTCTGTCTCGCAATCAAGATGTGTCAGCAGCAGCAGCAGCACGTCACCAGCAGTCGGTGTCGCGCGGCGTGGGAGCACAGCGGTGGGCAAGCGTCAGCAGGCCGTGCTGAAACTACTCAGCTTAGGAGAGAAGAGGCACACGGCCCACGAACTGCTGCAGGGTCTGACAGAGCAGATCGACCGCTGGCTTGCGCCGCTGAGCTTCCAACCGGGCATGGTCATGTGTGACAACGGCCTTAACCTGGTCGCGGCTCTGCAGCTCGGCAGCCTCACGCACGTGCCATGCCTGGCCCATGTCTTTTAATTTGGTGTCCACTTCTAAAGAACCCCAGTCTGACTGGGACATGCAGTGTGGGCCGCTTTCTGAAAAGCTACCCACACTTGTCATACCTGCTCGGAAAGGTGCGCCGGGTCAGCGCACATTTCCGCAACTCCAAGACGGACGCTGCCACCCTGCGGACCCTGCAACATCGGTTTAATATGCCAGTGCACCGACTGCTGTGCGACGTGCCCACACGGTGGAACTCTACGCTCCACATGTTGGCCTGGCTCTATGAGCAGCGTAGAGCTATAGTGGAATACCAACTCCAACATGGGCGGCGTAGTGGGAGTCAGCCTCCTCAATTCTTTACAGAACAGTGGGCCTGGTTGGCAGACATCTGCCAGGTCCTTGGAAACTTTGAGGAGTCTACCCAGATGGTGAGCGGGGATGCTGCAATCATTAGCGTCACCATTCCTCTGCTATGCCTCTTGAGAAGTTCCCTGCAAAGCATAAAGGCAGACGCTTTGCACTCGGAAACGGAGGCGTGGGAAGACAGTATGCCGCTGGATAGTCAGAGCACCCTCATGTCTATATCTCAGCGCGTTGAGGAGGAGGAGGAGGAGGAGGGGGAGGAGCATGAGGAGGAGGGGGAAGAGACAGCTTGGCCCACTGCTGAGGGTACACATGCTGCTTGCCTGTCATCCTTTCAGCGTGTATGGCCTGAGGAGGAGAAGGAGGAGGAGGAGGATCCTGAAAGTGATCTTCCTAGTGAGGACAGCCATGTGTTGCGTACAGGTACCCTGGCACACATGGCTGACTTCATGTTAGGATGCCTATCTCGTGACCCTCGCGTTACACGCATTCTGGCCACTACAGATTACTGGGTATACACACTGCTCGACCCACGGTATAAGGAGAACCTTTCCACTCTCATTCCCGAAGAGGAAAGGGGTTCGAGAATGATGCTATACCACAGGGTGCTGGTGGACAAACTGATGGTAAACTTCCCATCCGACAGCGCTAGTGGCAGAAGGCGCAGTTCCGAGGGCCAGGTAGCAGGGGAGGCGCAGAGATCAGGCAGCATGTACAGCGCAGGCAGGGGAACATTCTCCAAGGCCTTTGCCAGCTTTATGGCTCCCCAGCAAGACTGTGTCACCGCTCCCCAGTCAAGGCTGAGTTGGCAGGAGCACTGTAAAAGGATGGTGAGGGAGTACGTAGCCGATCGCACGACCGTCCTCGGTGACGTCTCTGCCCCCTACAACTACTGGGTATCGAAGCTAGACACGTGGCCTGAACTCGCGCTGTATGCCCTGGAGGTGCTTGCTTGTCCTGCGGCTAGCGTCTTGTCAGAGAGGGTGTTTAGTGCGGCTGGGGGAATCATCACGGATAAGCGTACCCGCCAGTCAACCGACAGTGCCGACAGGCTTACACTCATCAAGATGAACAAAGCCTGGATTTCCCCAGACTTCTCTTCTTCACCAGCGGACAGCAGCGATACCTAAGCAATACGTAGGCTGCACCAGCGGATGGAAGCATCGTTCTCTATCACCATCAAAAACGGGGACATTTTTGCTTCATCAATCTGTGTATAATATTCCTCCTCCTCCTCCTGCTCCTCCTCCTGAAACCTCACATAATCACGCCGAATGGGCAATTTTTCTTAGGCCCACAAGGCTCAGTCATATAATTTTTCTAAACAATTTTTATACGTTTCAATGTTCATTAAAGCGTTGAAACTTGCACCTGAACCAATTTTTATTTTAACTGGGCTGCCTCCAGGCCTAGTTACCAATTAAGCCACATTAACCAAAGCGATTAATGGGTTTCACCTGCCCTCTTGGTTGGGCATGGGCAATTTTTCTGAGGTACATTAGTACTGTTGGTACACCAATTTTTTGGGGCCCTCGCCTACAGTGTAATCCAATTAATTTTTTGCCCACCTGCATTACAGCTGACGTTACATCAGCGTTGTTGGGCACTGCAATGGGATATATTTATGTACCGCCGGTGGGTTCCAGGGAGCCACCCATGCCGTGGGTCCACACGGAGTTGTAACTACATGTGTCCACTTCTAAAGAGCCCCAGTCTGACTGGGGCATGCAGTGTGGGCCGAAGCCCACTTGCATTAAACATGACATTACCTCAGCTGTGATGGGCAATGCAATGGGATATATTTATGTACCGCCGGTGGCTTCCTGGCACCCACTCATGCTGTCGGTCCACACGGAGTTGTAACTACATGTGTCCACTTCTAAAGAACCCCAGTCTGACTGGGACATGCAGTGTGGGCCGAAGCCCACCTGCATTTAATCGGACGCTACCTCAGCTGTGATGGGCACTGCAATGGGATACATTAATGTACAGCCGGTGGGTTCCAGGGAGCCACCCATGCTGTGGGTGCACATGCAATTCCCATTGCGGAGTTGTACCTGCCTGTGACTATTTATAGAAAACCGCGGTCTGACTGGGGGATGCAGACACCTTGACAGAATGAATAGTGTGTGGCACATAGGTTCCCCATTGCTATGCCCACGTGTGCAGCTCCTGATGGCGGTGGCACAGGATTATATTTCTCATTGCTTCTGTACAGCATTGTGGGCTATCGCCCCGCCCCTTTTAAAGAGAGTCGCTGCCTAGCCGTGCCAACCCTCTGCAGTGTGTGCCTGCGGTTCCTCTGGCAGACGCACTTATAAATAGACATGAGGGTGGTGTGGCATGAGTGCAGCTGAAGGCTGCGCAGGGACACTTTGGTGTGCGCTGTGGACACTGCGTCATGCGGGGGGGGGGGGGGGTTGGGCAGCATGTAACCCAGGAGAATTGGCAGCGGAGTGTCATGCAGGCAGTGATTGTGCTTTGTTGGAGGTAGTGTGGTGCTTAGCTAAGGTATGCATTGCTAATGAGGGCTTTTCAGAAGTAAAAGTTGTTGGGAGGGGGGGGCACTCTTGCCACTATTGTGGCTTAATAGTGGGACCTGTGAACTTGAGATGCAGCCCAACATGTAGCCCCTCGCCTGCCCTATCCGTTGCTGTGTCGTTCCCATCACTTTCTTGAATTGCCCCGATTTTCACAAATGGAAACCTTAGCGAGCATCGGCGATATACAAAAATGCTCGGGTCGCCCATTGACTTCAATGGGGTTCGTTACTCGAAACGAACCCTCGAGCATCGCGATAATTTCGTCCCGAGTAACAAGCACCTGAGCATTTTGGTGCTCGCTCATCTCTAGTTAAATGTCAATTTAAAGTTTGCTGCATTAAGGCCGGTTTCACATGTCCAAGAAACCGTGAAATTTGTGCATTGTGAGACGCACAAGTCTCGCACTTCTTTTGAATGGAGTCATATACATGAGCAATGTTATTCCCGCACTGGAACACGCTGCATGTCCTATCTTTTTGCGTTCCTCGGAACACATTGCCCATTGTTTTCAATGGCATAGGAAAACACATTGCATTGAAAGCTATTGGAAACACTTGCTGATCCTTCCATGCAGCTGAAAGGATCGCTACTATACTGAAGTAATGGGAGGCGTTTTTACCTGAAAAACCCCTCACATCACTGAAAAAGCACGTTGGCGAGCGTGATCTTGGGCCGAGTTTCTCGGTCTGACATCGCACTTGTCCATATCAGCCAATAAAAGCTTCCATTGTGCTTATTGCTTGAACTGTCTTAGGTCCCCTGCACACGGGCGGAAATTCTGTCGCAAGATATCCCCCAGAATTTCCGCCCCTGCCCGCCTACATAGGATTGCATTACAATACCGCGATTTGTCCGCGTGAAAATGCACGCAGAAAACAAATCGCGGCATGCTCTATTTCTGTGTGGGTCTTGCAGAAGCCCGCATAGAACTGTCACTTCTAGGCCGCCGGCTCCGCTATGCTCATGCGCCGGCTGGTCGGCAGCTGGCACATCACACAGCCGGAGCCGCGGGAGAGGTGAGCGCCGCACTGGTCCCTGCAGGGCCTCGAGTCCCGGCTGTCTGCAGGCGGCCTTAATGTTAAATGGACCAGTCAAAAAAAATAGAATGATTGTTATGTGACCTGTTGGTATCACAGATTACTACTGCCGTTTCCCTTTTATAACAGGACAAAAAGTGAAAGATAAAAAAAAAATTCACTTGCAAACTTTCTAAAATGTGTTTATTACTTCTAAGTTGATTTTGTGCCATGAAAATAGTTTTCACCTATATGAAAGATAGTACAAACTTTATACTGAATAATTGTTTGTAATGTTTTTTATATCAGCCATATCCACTGCTGATGGGTGAAATATAACTCAGCAGTAAGTAGAGTGTCTTGAAGCCACACAATAGCAAGCAGCACTGTGTTCATATATTATCTATATCATCAATATGGCAGAAACATGTCATGGTTTTATGGTAAGGCACAGTAGTTGATACATTCCGGAGAACATTACTGCTATTTAAGAGTCAATATATGAAAACAAAATGTTTCTGTATGGCCTTTGTGCACTTCTATATAGCAGGCATGCCAGAACACTTCATTTTATATATGACTTTAGACTATATACGTTGCATCTATTGTAAGACAAGGAGCATACGTTAATTATGTGGTCTTATGCTCTGTCATCTATGTATCTGGAAAAACCATTTAATGTTAGACTCTGAATGGGATTCTTTCATTGAAAAGAAAACAGGAAGGGAAGTAGGAGGCAATATAGTCATGTTGCTTATTTCTGTCTATGTATAAAGCCTGCCAAACATTAGCTTAATGGCTGAAATGATTCTTCGTCACGTAGAGGAAAAGAAACATCTTTATTAAGTTAAAAGCATTTACAATAATTTATTCGGACCTTTCCATTTTTCTTTCAGTACCTTCAACAAAAGGATTTCCTGAGAGGCAACAGGGAAAGTTGCCTTATTTAAAAATTCATTGTTTTACTTCATTGTAGCGACACTATAGAAACATGGATGTGGCACATGAGACCTTTTAATCTAATAATCATATATAGTGCAAAGCATAATGATGAACGACCTGAATATTGAAGTCTTCAGATATCATTACGAATAGAATTGATGGAGTTCACAACTAAGAGATAGAACATTGCCAGTATGAGAGTCTGGTTTTGGTCATTGGCAGCCTTAGTGGTGGTATCATTTTGGTCACTTTTGTGGCAACCTGCGGTCGTAATGTTCTGTGCTACTAATTCTTAGTGCAGAGAGACTTGTACGTGCAGATTTTCCACTTCCTGAACTTCTTCTGAATTCTGCCAAAGTATTACATCATTCGGCTTTACATAACTCACTCTGTAAAACGCGGCTAACACTGTACCTTTTTTTGTTGCACTTGTTTTATTAATCGTAACAAACTTGCTGTAATTTTCAGCAGTTTATATAGTCACCGGTTTTGCTATTAAGCTGAACACAAAAAAACCCACAGTTTAAAGAGCTTATGCACCTAAATATACAGTATATTTTTAGAATACTGAGCAGTGAAGGGTCTGATTGCTCTTGTAGTTCAGGTCTCAATCACTTAACAACAGTGTTAATGATATGGGGAATTCAAACAGAGTGCTAAATGGCCACAACCATGGTGTAAAAGTACGCCACAAGCGTGTCGCAGGGTCAGGAACTGTGCTGGAGGTCAGCTGTAGCTAACAGCTGGTATCCCATAATAACTCTAATAATGCATTAACCTTTTAAGACCAGATCATTTTTGTTTTTCCATTTTCGTGTTTTTGCTCCGCCTTTCAAGAGCCATATTTTTTAATTTTCTTGTTGATTTAGCTGAGAGAGAGAGAGAGAGAAACCTCTATACAATGAAGTCCCCATATAATAGCCAAATACCAGTTCTACATCTTCACAGTGTCACATGTGACATTGTCTCTGATTATTGTCATCCACTTTCTCTTTTCTACTCCATCCAGTCCAGACTGCCATGAAGATTTCTTAAAGTTACGACTCAACTGCACATTCTCTCCATCTTGCTGCTGCTCCCAATGCTCTGTTCAGTGCCTCCCACATTAAAAGTGCACGCTCTTGTGCCCCACAAAGTTACAGTGCTTGCACACAGTAATAATTCTCTCATAATGACCAACATAAGAAATAGTGCCTATCTTGTGCCCCCATACTGTAATAGTACCTTTTTCTATCTCACATAGTTATAATTCCCCTCTGTGTCCCCTCACAAAGTAATAATGCCCACTTTCTGCCACAGAAACTTAAAGGGGTTGTCTCATGAAAGCAAGTGGGGTTATACACTTCTGTATGGCCATATTAATGCACTTTGTAATGTACATCGTGCATTAAATATGAGCCATACAGAAGTTATTCACTTACCTGTTCCGTTGCTGGCGTCCTCGTCTCCATGGATCCGTCTAAAATCGCCTCTTCTGGCGATTTTAGACGCGCTTGCGCAGTCCGGTCTTCTCCCTTCTCTTGGGTCTCGGCACGAGCGGAGTTCGGGCTCCGCCCCCTTCTACGCGTCATCGCGTAGCTCCGCCCCGTCACGTGTGCCGATTCCAGCCAATCAGGAGGCTGGAATCGGCAATGGACCTCACAGTGAAGATCCCGGCGGCCATCTTACTAAGGTAAGTAAGAAGAAGGAAGAAGTCGCCGCAGCGCGGGGATTCGGGTAAGTACTACCCGTTTTTTTTTTTTAACACATGCATTGGGTTTGTCTCGCGCCGAACGGGGGGCCTATTGAATAAAAAAAAAACCCGTTTCGGCGTGAGACAACTCCTTTAATATCCTTCTATGCATGATTTTTTTTAAAATTGAAGTTGAACAATTCATTTACAGCAAAAGAAACCCCTCCCACCACCCGTGCCCCTCTTAAATGTCATAGAAACATCACTGTAATCCTCCCTCTCTTGTAAAACAGAAACAAAGTCCCTTTCGAAACTCTCTCTAGCTGAGCCGTAGAACACATAGCCTTCATGATTCAGCAAACAGCAAAACAGCAGGGCTGTGCCTACACTGCTTGTCTGGTTATGTGGCCAGTAGTCATGGGCTAGTAGAATGAGCCAGCTCCCTCTGGGAGCTGGAAAGGGCTCCTGTAAATTCCAGGCTGTAACCCTTTTATTGCTGAAGAGATGACCTGTGTTTCTCACATATAGATGAAGTAGTGAGCACAATTGCTTAGGGCCAGTGATAAGCACCATTGTGATTTTACACAGAAGCGATCATCCTTCATAGAACGGAGGCGGAGCAGGCTGGAGATCATTCTGGCCAGTTCACCTCCATTCACAGTAAACAGGCCGTCATTTACATGCGCCGACTATTGTTCAGCTTTTATGCATGCCTAAACTGAATGACAAACAATAAGCGAACAAATTATCATTCGTTGTTCAGTGGCTTTATGCATTTACACTGAAGATCATCGTTCAGATTCCTGTGATCCAGCGAGAAACTGAATGATGATCAAGCCATGCAAAAGTGCTCTTAGAAAAGTAAGGGTTATTCAGTGTAAACATTTCAAGACCACTAAGCCCTGTAGGGGGTATACACATATAACAGGGTTGTGCAGGGGTGATGTTACCATGTCTCCCCGAAAATAAGACACTGTCTTATACTAATTTTTGCTTCAATAGAGGCACAGAGTCTTATTTTTAGGGGGTGTCTAACAATACTCACCTACGGCCAGCGTTCTGGTCCTCGCGCTGAGCTCTGTCGCTGCTGAATTCTGCCACGTCTTCCTTCAAGCCGACAGAGTGGTTCTTCCTCAAAGTGGGGCTTGAATACCCCGCCTCCAGGAAGCTAATGCTCTGATTGGCTAATGGAATGCTGCTTCAGCCAAAGAGAGCTGGCGCTCAATTAACCAATCACAGCTATTCAATGACATCAATGAATGGCTGTGATTGGTTAATCCAGCACGAGCTTTCATTGACTGATGCGGTGCTAGATTAACCAATCAGAGCCTTAGCTTCTAGAGGTGGGGTGTTCAAGCCCAACTTCCAGGAAGAACTGCTCTGTCGGCTTGAAGGAGGAGCCCATGCAGCGGCCTACGTATTCCAGTCGGAAAGATAGTTCCAGGACTATCTTTTGGGACTGGCATGAAAGCACCTAGTGCTATATTAGCCCGACAATTGGCCAGATGCATTGCAATCCAATGAATCAGAACGTAACGTATATCGGCCAGCTGTGAAAACTTGGCCGATATACGCTTGTGTGAAAGAGCCCAAAGGCTGTCAACTATTGAAACAGCTGATGCCTGTCCTTCTTGATGCCCTACACTTCTATGATTGCATGATGTATATTTACATTATGCGGTTATGAGTAGATTAAACCCTTTTAGATGCCACAATCATTAGTGACCTCCACCACTTAAAGACTAGGAAAAGGGAGAGAATTATATTTGTGCTGATGATTTCCTATGACAAGGGAGGCCTAACAAAGACTGCCAGGGGTACCATCACAAAAACTCTACGAGAGTCTAAAATATACCTGTCAATTTTACATTAAGGGCTCGTTCACATGAGCGTGATTTTAGCGCAGTATAGGCACGATTTCCAGCTATTGAGTCTCAAGCGTAATTAGCAGTGAAATTGCCCGTTCACACATTCGGGAGCTGCATGTTGCATGTTATCTAGCTCCCAAAGGAGTCTATGGAAACTCCTGCGCATCACGCACCAAAGATACATCAGGTCCTATATTTTCTCACAGCACGGACCTTAGATTCGAGCTTTGCACACGCATGTCCTATCTTTGTTGGGTGCAAGCTTTTTGAGCATCTAAAATTCCTTCATGTGAACGTTTCTATAGGAAACGATTGGTTCTATTAGACGCAATCTATTCACGCACCTATACTGCACTAAAACTACGCTCATGTGAAGGAGGCCTAACAGTTAATCATGTATTAGATTGTATAGGTATTCCATTGTATTATTTTTCTTTACCAAACGTCACCGGATGAGACAAGACACATGTTTTTTACATTTTGATTACATAAAAGTTGACAAAAAATATCAATAGTTGGTATTGTAAATGCCCTGTGCAATTGATTCAACATGACATTTGTACTATCTGAATGCTTTCTTTAGGTATTTCTTCTTAAAAATTAAAGTTTTCTAAAAGTCTTATGGTCCTTTTACACACACAGATGATCGCTCAAAATTCGTCAGAAACTGACAGTTTTGAGGGATCATTTTGCATTAGCTAGTAAAGGGCTAATCAGCCCATTAGTAGCTAACTAGCTTCATTTGCATGTATTAAGAGAACAGCGTGTGGTCTGTTCTCTAAACACATCACTATTGTTCTCCAGCGGGACAGCAGCTGAAAGAATGTTATCAGCGCTAGGCCGCCTGCACACGGGCGGAAATCGCGCCGCGGGATTTCCGCCACTGAAAGTTTGCATAGGAGTGCATTACAATACGCACTCCTATGCAGACGGAATCTCGCGCGGCAAACAAACCGCGGCATGTCCTATTTTTGTGCGGGGCATGCACTCACCCAGCCGCCGGCTCTGGTCTGCGCATGCGCCGGCTGCGCGGCAGCCGGCACATGAAAGAGCTGGGGCCGCCAGGCGCGGGAGAGTACGCGCTCGTCCCTGCAGGCTCTCGGGTCGGTTCCCGCGGCGAGAATTCTCGCTGCCAGATCCGACCCGCGCGTGTGCAGGCGGCCTTACCCAGAGAACTCAGTGTGTGGTCCCTGTTATCAGGGACAATGGATTTTAAGCTGAGCTGAAGTCAGTGATGGACGAAAAAGTGTACGGTAATATATGCCCATAAGTGCACAATGGGCACACATTATAGGCAATGATTATCACTCAAAAGATGGCTTTTGAGCGAATTTTGAGAAATAATCGTTGTGTGTGTAAAAGGGCCTTTAATTTATATGCACTTAAAAAATGGTACTGCAGAAAATACATCTCCTGAAAAAAACAAGCCCTCATACAGCAATAAAATGTTATCGCTGCTGGAATGTGTTGAAAAAAACTGAAATATTTGATATCGCTTTAAAAGGGTTTTGTCATTGTAAGACGAATTTTAAACTGCCCGCTTTTCTGCCCAGTACAGCCTAATATCTAATCGAGCAATTAACTTATATGCTTATTTTCACTGTCAAGCTTACCTTGTGTCTGTTTCTTCTTTTCATATATTTGTTTACACGTGAAGTAATGGTGCAGTAGCACTTCCTCCTTCCTTCAGCAGGGTCATTTTTCATATGTAGTAGCGCTGGAGAAGTACTTCTGTAGCGACCGAGGAGTGGGCCACGGGCTAGGAGACAGCAGGGTAGATTTTTGGGCTTAGTCACAGTGGCTCTACCGTCTCCCACCCGGAGGGTAACCGGTGACATATCCAAGGGCTTAGGGCCAGTCTGCTTAAACAGGAGGTGCCCACTTGAGAGAACTACCTTAGTCCTTTTGTCACTCATGACGCCACCGTTTCTTCTGCCGCGGGGCTTCCTGCTGTTGGAGTAAATCCTCTGTCGCACAGCTTCCATGGGGGAATTCTAGTTGATGGAGTAAATCCACACACACACGGGTACTCTTTAAAGGGGTTGTCTCGCGGCAGCAAGTGGGGTTAAGCACTTCTGTATGGCCATATTAATGCACTTTGTAATGTACATCGTGCATTAAATATGAGCCATACAGAAGTTATCCACTTACCTGCTCCGTTGCTAGTGTCCCCGTCGCCATGGATCCGTCTAATTCTGATGTCTTCTGGCATTTTTAGACGCGCTTGCGCTGTGCGGTCTTCTGCCTGGTGAATGGGGCCGCTCGTGCCGGAGAGCTGGTCACCGTGTCGTCATCGTAGCTCCGCCCCGTCACGTGTGCCGATTCCAGCCAATCAGGAGGCTGGAATCAGCAATGGAACGCACAGAGCCCATGGTGCACCATGGGAGAAGACCCGCGGTGCACCATGGGAGAAAACCGCAGTGCATCCCTGGGAAAGGACCGGTGGCCATCTTAGGGAGAAGATTTTTTAAACTCCTTATTTCGTCGGATCGGTGAGTAGCAAGCGGTTTAAAAACCGCTTTAATTTGCTATTTTATGCCAGGGGGGTGACAGGGGGAATGGGGTAATGTTAAATTTTGATGCTTGCCGCGAGACAACCCCTTTAAGACACAGCCTCCGGACTTGGACGGGCGACTGGTCATCATTTTACTTAACTTCAATAGATTACAACTTAGCAGCCACTGGCTTAATGTTGCGGCCGGGAGAATTCACAGGGATGCAGGAGAAACCACAGTCTAAGTTACCTGTAGATTCTGGCCCGGGGTACTCTCTTACTTCTCTCTCTCGCTCTCTACCAGTCCACACTCACTGGCTACTCCACGCTGCACAACTCCCAAAACACTTCACTTGTTCTCACAGACAACAGGCCATCCTCTCGGCCTCCTCCATCTTCTGTATCTGTGGGCTGAAGGTGCCCAGAGACTGTTGCCTTGTCTTCTTCCTTCTTTCCTTTTCTACCACCAAAAGATCACCACTTTTATATCATTGCATACCACATGTGACTACAAAACAGTTACATTTTCCAGACAGTCAGCTCACATAGCAGACAGTTACATCTTTCAGCGCTGCAGCTAGGCAATTGCAGCACAGAAGACACTGACAAGACAAATGCATTCATTCTGGATAGGAGGGGCCCCTGTTGTACTGGGCCACTACACGTCCAGCCTCAAAGTGCTGCTTTCACCCATTTTCCCACTCTACACTGCACATTCTAGTCCTGCTTATGTCAAAGCTGTTTGTGCATGCCCAATGGGTAGTGAACAGCTGAAGATTCAGCATTTCCAGCCAGGGAATGAAGACTATGTCACTAGCTATGTAATTTTTATTACCCAGGACGGAAGTAAAAGGCCGTGAATGTACGCTGCATCGTCGTAAATTGCAGAATCGACATACAGTGTGGTCTTGTCAGTTGTCAAAAAACTCAGAGGCCAGCTTACACCTGGAAGAGAGAATCATTCTGGGGAGCAAGTAGTTTTAAAAAAATTATTTTACTATGACAAAACCTCTTTTAAAAAGTTGTCAGATTTCTGCATCAATTTCAGAAATGCCATACACTGCCAGGTAATGGCTTTAGAAACCACCAAATTGCTTCGGGAATTACCCTAGGCCACACAGATAAGCCTCCTGGTGCTCATTGCCACCGATGTGAACAAGCTGTGGCAGCCATAGCTTCTAGAGATGGCAGTGGTTGTATCCTGTACTGTGCAGGCGCTGAAGACGTTCAGTATAAGCACAGATATAAGGCTTCCATAGCAGCTCTTTATCTCCTATAACTGTGTCTGTGAAGTAGAGGTCACAGCCATCGCCATCTCTGGAAGCTATACTGTGGCTTGTTTACATCGGTACACATGGGCACTGCGGGAGCTTTTTCTTGTAGGCTAAGATAAGCTCTGGAGTGATGTAGTGGTTTCTTATGCTATTACATGGCAATTTATGGCATTAATGACATTTATGCAGAAAGCAGACAACCCCCTTTATTCTAAAATATACTTATATATTAAAGGGTTAAAGAGGTTGTCAGCTTTTTACAATGTCTTTAGCCCTTTTTCACACAGCCGTACTTACACGGGTATTTAGCCTTGTTGAAAAATCACCCAAAAATCGCAACCGTCCGAAGCATTTGATTCTAATGTGTTCATTCAGATGAACGATTTTTGGTCGCGTAAAAAAATCGTGCCAGGAAAAATACCACATATGAGATTGGTCGACGATTTTATTTGCAGCATCAAAAGATAGGACTTGCCCTATCTTTTGCCATGATTTGCAGGAAGCTCCAATAGACTTCAATGGAAACTGGAGAAAAAGGGAGGCAGATACCCGAAGTACAACGCTGGGAAAAGAACACAGCCTAATTTAACCAATATTAGTCATTCCGAGAATTTTACAGCGATCAATGGTTTTCCACGCTTTTGCATATTTTTTGCCTATTTACAGCAGCAGCCCTTGTTAATGGCAGAAAATACGCGGCTAAAGTTTGGGACTCTATTGCGGTAATAATTCATTCATGCGATAGTACGGGCGAAACATAGAAATGCATATGGTCGTATGAAGCAGCCTTCAGGTTCCCTAAAAATACGTTGGTGACAGGTCGTCCTACTGCTAAAACCCGAAGGGTAAGGCCACACGGTCTGGTGCCACACACAGCCGAATCCCCACTTAACTGCAATGAACAATGGGCACAAGATTTGACCAAAATTGTGTGGCCATTAGCCATCTGCAGGCAAACCTAACTGAAAGTATTCAGTTTGTTCAAAGCATCACCACTGGGAAAATGAAAAAGTTCACATTGCTCATTGAAATGAATGAGCTGTCCAAGTAATACATGGACACACTTTGTAGCCATTCTGGCTAATTGATGGAAATCACAAATTAAATACATCCCTCCTCTATGAATTCAGAATGCATCAAACAAACCCTTGAAGCTTCATAAAAATGTAGTCACAAGTTTGATTACTATAACACATTTTGAGTTAATCTTTCTTTAATGTTATACAAGAGAGAACCCGTTAATGCTGTATTGTACAAGAGAGAACCCGTTAATGCTGGACTATGTCAAGTCTTAATAACTACAAACATTTCTGTTTTCTGCTGGTGAAATGGTTTGAACACTTTCTTTATTGCAACCACAACTCCACTGCATCATAACAAGAAGAGACCCTCATAACTCCCCACCAGCAGGAAAGTAATTGAACCTTCAAGGGTTAATCATATGGTTGAAAATTTTAGCACATTCCAACATTAGTTCTTACTATGCTACCGGTAGAGATTTTAAATAGAGAATCCAATTTCATTGCTGCCCATGGTCCTATTTACCCTAAATCTGGCCCTGTGCACTGGGTAATAATGTAAGAAATTAATTATAGTTTTATGCAAGGAAATGTGCCAAGTGCCAGTTCTGAAAGGGCACAGGGACAGCATACTATTTGTACTAGGCAGATGTTTTACATCACGGCCACGGCCTAATTCTACATCACCCCTCGCAATCACTTTTTTTTTTTACATTTTTTAAAATGCTAAAATATTTTCTTTTAAGATGCAGTTAAAATAGACAAGATTCTAAAATAAAACACAAATCCCTCCAGAGTTTAATGTTTTCCCAGACAGTAGGGAAAGCAATCGAAGAAACGGCAGAGCCTGTGTCTGAGAGCGAGATAAGTTGGACAGTTGAACAGACACAAGGCACAATTGGTGACCAGGGACAGACATTCCCAAGGGAACTCTGCATGTGAAAGCGCAAGAAGCTTCTTTCCCATTTGAAGCATAAGGATGGACAAGTATTGAAGGCTGTAAGACATTGCTGACCAACACACTACACAGCCACACAGTAAGAAGGTGGCAGTGTATGCAAAGGGACTGTGTAGAGTCATCCTTCAGTTCAAATACAGAAGTCATGCCACTGCCTTCTCATTTTCTCAGTTACTACTATGAAAACTGCTGTTTTTCATGTCTTTTTTCAACCAAAGCCAGAATTGGTTTCAAAAGATATAGGAACTATAAAGGAAGGACATATACTTTCGGCTTTAGCTGAAACGGCATGAAAAACTGCCACTAAAGCTGCGTGCAAAACCATCCGTCACCGTGTTTTTGCACTATGAGGTAGTGCCTGTCATACTGATCGCACTGATATGTCTTCTCTGTGGATCTGTGCAGTATTTTTGGAGAAACTTCTATTTTTATTAGCAGCAGCCAGACACAGAACTAGTCCTGCATATCGATGAGCTGCAGACCAGGCACACCCACCCCATCTACCAGCTAATGATTGGCAGCTCTCTCTATGCACAGTATAAAGCAGAGCTACCAATCATTGGCTGGAAGGTGGAATGGGTGGTGCTAGCCTGCAGCTCAGAGAGTGGTGCAAAAAGATGGTGACAGAGTCTCTAAGTTGAGTTCACACTACCCTATATGTCTTTATGTTGTTTTACAAACAGATCTAATGGAATTGAGCAGGAAGTAAGTGCCACCTATAAAGCACTCTGCAAGAGGATGCTAAAGGTAGTACATACCTTGAAGTTTTACAAATATTAGTGAAAACATATGGTCATTACAAGGGTTTGCTTGCCCCAAATCTGCTTACTAATTTATAATATATATAAAAGATCCTTTACATTAAAATAATTTTTTAAATCACCAATTGACTTGTTTGACACTGGTAAATTATGATTGAATTGTAATGATGCTTGACCCCTGTAAACAGTCATCAAGTATAGCATTAGTTGATAGGTTAAAGGCTAAAATTTTGATCTGGTACTGGAGGGGGCAGTTATATTACCTGCTGTTGTACAGATGCCCCTCTGATTCGCAAATTCCAGGTCACATTTTCAGCTGTGCAAGATGACCAATGGAAACTTTAGGGCTCATGTCCACGGGCAAAAGAAGAATTAAAATCCGCAGCAGATTTTAACTCTTCTCCTGCCCGCGGATCCGCACCCCATAGGGATGCATTGACCACCCGCGGAGTAGATAAATACCCGCGGATGGTCAATAAAAGTGATTTAAAAAAAAATGGAGCATGAAAAAATCTGGACCATGCTCCATTTTCGTGCGGGTCTCCCGCGGGGACGGCTCCCGCGGGCTTCTATTGAAGCCTATGGAAGCCGTCCGGATCCGCGGGAGACCTAAAATAGGAATTTAAAAGAATTTACTCATCTGGAGCGGGCGGGGAAGGTCTTCTCTTCCTCACGGCCGGATCTTTCTTGCTTCGGCTCGGCGGATGTGCCCGGCGCATGCACGCGGCACGTCGGCGACGTGCCGCCGGCGTGACGAGTTCATCCGCCGGCCGAAAAAGAAGATCCGGCCGTGAGGAAGAGAAGACTTTCCCCGCCCGCTCCGGATGAGTAAATTCTTTTAAATTCCTATTTTCAGCGCTCATGTCCGCGGGGCAGGAGGGACCCGCTGCAGATTCTCCATGGAGAATCCGTAGCGGGCCTGATTTTCCCCGTGGACATGAGGCCTTAGACTGCCTAATCCACACAGTGTTAGATTAAAAATTCACTACACCTGCTCTCGGATTGGCCAGCATGGCTCACATAATCAGTGCTGGCCAATGAAAGCAGTATAGAGTGTGCAATAGGTAGCTAAAAAAAGAATGACAGCAGGTAATATGCTCTTTTCCCTTAGGTCCTGAAGAGAATTTGGTCTCAAAAACCAATGGGATGCTTTAAAAGTGTCAGTTGGAAAAGAAAGGGTATTCCTTTATGTATTAACAAGGTTCATAAATATTAATAAAGTTCCCATTTAGATATCTGAAATGTATTCAGTATTTCTGGGGGAAAAAGCACATCAGCTCAGTTACTGTTGTAGATGAGTAGTACACAAAATGGCCTTTAGGGGGGCTTCATGGTGTGCTAAATTAGCTGGGACAGCTGTAGGGGTGTGTTTGGAGGAAATAAAACCTGCATACACACTCCTGCAAGGGCGAAGAGGCTGCTGAGGCAGCTACAAGGAGCTGCAAGCCTGAGGTTCACTGCGGAACAGTCTGATAGGGTAGGATGCTCCCTAGACACCCCGGGTGGGGTATAGTGACAAGGACACTGCAGGTTTGAAACCTAGGAGTTGTTTTGTGTTCTGGTGTATATGCAGTGTGTTGATGTCATAAAACCTTTGCTATCTTCAATAAAGCTGGAATAAGCCAACGTTTTAATAAGACTGGTCGTCCAGAGTCTCTCTGAGAGTGGTGCCAACCATCTTAGGTGAAGAAGATGGCGATTCCAGTGAGTGAGTAATACCCTAGTTGCCACACTGTATTAGATCTTTAATGTGTGAGGATCAGGTAAAAAGTACAGGATTATTAGAAATGATTTGACACATTCATATCTCACGTTTAATGAACTATTAATACAATAATACTATTAATACTTTTTCTTTGTCTTTGGGGGCTCCCTTTGTGAGAGAGCCCTCCTTTACTCTGTAGCTCTCCCTTTACTTAGGTGATTGGAGATTGGTGATTTGAGAAGGGCACAACAGGACCTTGTGGCGCACATTCCATCCCTTTCTTTCACGTTTAATGAGACTCAGATATGTAAATTTGATTTCAATGTAAAGAGTAACTCAAAAGGTTTTGTTATACAACATCAAACATTTTTTCCATGTCAGAGGTGTTCAATGTGAGATCCTTTGTTGCTCAACACAAATGGAGGCTGTAGTCAAGTTCCTGCCATGCATGTTGTAGTGTATCACGATTGACTCATACAATGGCTTCTGTGAGACGTACTCCCATATCATACATGGTGGCATGTAGACTCCATCTTTAACACTCCCTCAGAGGAAAAAAAAAATCACAAGGCGTAAAGTACGAGGAACATGGAGACCAAGGAAGAAGTTCACTATCATCATAACCTGTATGGCCAATCCATCTATTTGGTAGTCGCCTATTGAGCTCACTTCAGACTACATTGTAAAAATGGTGCGTGCTCCCATCCTATTGTAAGATGAAACCTGGTATTTCCTGCTTCAGCTGTGGCAGACTCCATATCTGTAGCATATCCAGATACGAAATCCCTGGGATTGTTTCCTCATGAAAAAGGGGCCTTTCCTCCAGATTATAGCGTAAAACACACTCACATTGGGGAAGTTGCACATATGCTCCACGTAGACATGTGGGTTTTTCCTCCCCTAGATTCTGACATTACATGTATTAACTGTGCTGAAAATTGGAATGTGTCTTCATGACTAAAGATTCCAAGAAACCATCACTTTCCATTGGAGTTTGTATACTCTCACAGAAAGAACATTACTTCGCTTTGTCGCTTCGTTTCAGGGCCGGTAACAATTACAATCAGTAAGGATAACATCACAAATATTTGTACAGAATCTTCCACACAGCCAGCTGTAAGATGTCCGATTCTCTGCTTGGATCGGACATTAGATTTTTCGAGGACTTCGTATGAATCTTGCCCAGACACTCTTCACTGTTTCCTTACTTATTGGTGGATGGCCAGATGATTTTTGCTTACAGATGCAACCTTTTTCATAAAATTGGAGGACAACTTACAAATTGCATGCCCACTGCATTGATCCTCACCAAACTTTGTTATTAGTGAGCATTTTTATTAGTGAGCAGTCTGTTCAACATCATTTTTTAAAAGACTGGTAGACATGAAAATTAAGGGCACGAAATGCTCTCCTATCTTTGTTGGCAGCCACTTTGTCTCATATATTTCCCCAGTGACGACTATAGCAGAATAAAGCCTTTTGGGAAGATCATTTGTAATAACCCCATATTTTATGACTTTTAAGGTAATATAATGACTAGACACATTTACAGATAAGAGTTTGCTTCCCAATCTGTAAAGCAACAGATCCATTTATGGGTTCCATTCATTTTTTGGAATTCAAGCAGATATGTTGAGGACTTGGTGATGGCAAAATAAATAGAGGAGTTTAAAAGGGGACTAGATGTCTTTTTAGAGCACTATGACATTGCAGGATATAGACATTAAATAACCAGAAGCGTTGTTGATCCCAAATGTTGATCCAGGGGATTATTCTGGCTGCCATTATGGAGTTGAAAAGGAATTTTTCCCCCATTATAGGGATAAATTGGCTTCTGCCTTCAGGGTTTTTCCCCTTCCTCTGGATCAACATGGGGAGGGGGAGGGGAGGGGTGGAAACTGAAGTGGATGGACATTTATCTTTTTTAAGCCTAACATGCTATGTATTATGTTACTAGCATTTCTGACTTTGCATCGTTTCAGTCAGGATCAGTTTTTTCAGGTATCAAAAATGCTATTTCTTTGGATACTGTAAAACACTAAGAAATAATGGATCTAGGAAGAAAAAGAATGCCTGTACATCTAGAAGTAGTGTGCCATATTTTTTCTTCATGGTTTTTGGCCATACAGTTTCTATAGAAACACGTTTTTAGTGTATTCCACCTGTAGAAAATGAGAAGCCATACCACACTTAGAAACTGTGGCAATTCTCACAATGTTGCCAGGTACATAGGCTGTACAGCAAAAATCTGTATATTTTCTTACTGATTAAGTTCCCAAATTGGCGAGAGAGTTGCCCCAATCATTATAATATTAGCATTTTACTAAGAAAATTTCACCATAGGTGGTGCTGTGATTTAGCATTATTTCCTTGGGATCTTCTTTGCTTACTGTTGGCTAGCCTCAGAAACATAGTAGCATGCTTAGCTATACAAACATGCAGCTATGAGATGAATTGTCATTAGAGTTCACTATGATTACTTGACTTTGGAAAACGAAAATGTTGCTGAATTACTGTACAGTATTTCTTTATTATGTGTCCAAATGCTTCTAGATAGCAACTGATTTACTGTGAGATCTTCCATACACACATTGGTTAGGCAGATAAAACATTCTTGGTCTTTTCTGTAAAGTACACCCGATTAATGATACCTTGAGCTCATCTCAGGGAAGTGTTTTCAAAAGTCTGGCTGCATTGCTTCAGTCTGATTCCATTAGATACGCTCAAACTGTCGTTTTAGCTTTCCTCCCAAACAAAGCATGAAGATAAAAAGCATGGAGGTAATATATACCACCTAGAAAAGCACCTTACAGAAGTGGCTGAAATGTATTATGAGGACAAAATAGGACGCTTTTCCACAGTGAGTGCTTTATAAGCATGATAAGTCTAATTTTCTGAGTTAAGATTACTTATTTGTATCTGATACAACTGAAAGCCATCTATCTGTTACTACAAATAGTCCAGAAAGTAAGTAGACATTTTATGCAGATAGGGAGGGGAAAAGACTAGAGATGAGCGAGCACCAAAATGCTCGGGTGCTCGTTACTCGAGACGAACTTTTCGCGATGCTCGAGGGTTCGTTTCGAATAACGAACCCCATTGAAGTCAATGGGCGACCCGAGCATTTTTGTATATCGCCGATGCTCGCTAAGGTTTCCATGTGTGAAAATCTGGGCAATTCAAGAAAGTGATGGGAACGACCCAGCAACGGATAGGGCAGGCGAGGGGCTACATGTTGGGCTGCATCTCAAGTTCCCAGGTCCCACTATTAAGCCACAATAGCGGCAAGAGTGGGCCCCCCCCTCCCAACAATTTTTACCTCTGAAAAGCCCTCATTAGCAATGCATACCTTAGCTAAGCACCACACTACCTCCAACAAAGCACAATCACTGCCTGCATGACACTCCGCTGCCACTTGGGTTACATGCTGCCCAACCCCCCTGCACGACCCAGTGTCCACAGCGCACACCAAACTGTCCCTGCCCAGCCTTCAGCTGCCCTCATGCCACGCCACACTCATGTCTATTTATAAGTGCGTCTGCCACAGGAAAAGCAGGCACACACTGCAGAGGGTTGGCACGGCTAGGCAGCGACCCTCTTTAAAAGGGGCGGGGCGATAGCCCACAATGCTGTAGAGAAGCAATGAGAAATATAATCCTGTGCCACCGCCATCAGGAGCTGCACACGTGGGCATAGCAATGGGGAACCTATGTGCCACACACTATTCATTCTGTCAAGGTGTCTGCATGCCCCAGTCAGACCGGGCTTTTTAATTCATAGACACAGGCAGGTACAACTCCCTATTGTGAAGTCCCTGTGGACCCACAGCATGGGTGGGTGCCAGGAAGCCACCGGCGGTACATAAATATATCCCATTGCATTGCCCATCACAGCTGAGGTAGTAATGTCATGTTTAATGCAGGTGGGCTTCGGCCCACACTGCATGCCCCAGTCAGACTGGGGTTCCTTAGAAGTGGAAACAGATGCATTTACAACTCCCTGTGGACCCACAGCATGGGTGGGTGCCAGGAAGCCACCGGCGGTACATAAATATATCCCATTGCATTGCCCAACACAGCTGAGGTAGTAATGTCGTGCTTAATGCAGGTGGGCTTCGTCCCACACTGCATGCCCCAGTCAGACTGGGGTTCTTTAGAAGTGGAAACAGATGCATTTATAATTTCCTGTGGACCGACAGCATGGGTGGCTCCCTGGAACCCACCGGCGGTACATAAAAATATCCCATTGCAGTGCCCATCACAGCTGAGGTAGTAATGTCATGTTTAATGCAGGTGGGCTTCGGCCCACACTGCATGCCCCAGTCAGACTGGGGTTCTTTAGAAGTGGAAACAGATGCATTTATAATTCCCTGTGGACCGACAGCATGGGTGGCTCCCTGGAACCCACCGGCGGTACATAAAAATATCCCATTGCAGTGCCCATCACAGCTGAGGTAGTAATGTCATGTTTAATGCAGGTGGGCTTCGGCCCACACTGCATGCCCCAGTCAGACTGGGGTTCTTTAGAAGTGGACACATGCAGTTACAACTCCGTGTGGACCGACAGCATGGGTGGCTCCCTGGAACCCACTAGCGGTACATAAATATATCCCATTGCACAGCACAGCTGTTGATTACACTGTAGGCGAGGGCCCCCAAAAATTGGTGTACCGACAGTACTAATGTACCTGAGAAAAATTGCCCATGCCCAACCGAGAGGGCAGGTGAAACCCATTAATGGCTTTGGTTAATGTGGCTTAATTGGTAACTAGGCCTGGAGGCAGCCCAGTTAAAATAAAAATTGGTTGAGGTGAAAGTTTCAACGCTTTAATGAGCATTGAAACGTATAAAAATTGTTTAGAAAAATTATATGACTGAGCCTTGTGGGACTAAGAAAAATTGCCCGTTCGGCGTGATTATGTGAGGTTTCAGGAGGAGGAGCAGGAGGAGGAGGAGGAATATTATACACAGATTGATGAAGCAAAAAGGTCCCCGTTTTGGATGGTGATAGAGAACGATGCTTCCATCCGCGGGTGCAGCCTACGTATTGCTTAGGTATCGCTGCTGTCCGCTGGTGGAAAAGAGAAGTCTGGTGAAATCCAGGCTTTGTTCATCTTGATGAGTGTAAGTCTGTCGGCACTGTCGGTTGACAGGTGGGTACGCTTATCCGTGATGATTCCCCCAGCCACACTAAACACACTCTCTGACAAGACGCTAGCCGCAGGACAAGCAAGCACCTCCAGGGCATACAGCGCGAGTTCAGGCCACGTGTCCAGCTTCAACACCCAGTAGTTGTAGGGGGCAGAGGCGTCACCGAGGACGGTGCTGCAATCAGCTACGTACTCCCTCACCATCCTTTTACAGTGCACCCGCCAACTCAGCCTTGACGGGGGACCGGTGACACAGTCTTGCTGGGGAGCCATAAAGCTGTCAAAGGCCTTAGAGAGTGTTCCCCTGCCTGCGCTGTACATGCTGCCTGATCTCTGCACCTCCCCTGCTACCTGGGCCGCGGAAATGCGCCTTCGGCCACTAGTGCTGTCGGATGGGAAGTTTACCATCAGTTTGTCCACCAGCGCCCTGTGGTATAGCATCATTCTCGAACCCCTTTCCTCTTCGGGAATGAGAGTGCAAAGGCTCTCCTTATACCGTGGATCGAGCAGTGTGTACACCCAGTAATCCGTAGTGGCCAGAATGCGTGTAACGCGAGGGTCACAAGAAAGGCATCCTAACATGAAGTCAGCCATGTGTGCCAGGGTAACTGTATGCAACACATGGCTGTCCTCACTCGGAAGATCACTTTCAGGATCCTCCTCCTCCTCCTCCTCTGGCCATACACACTGAAAGGATGACAGGCAAGCTGCATCTGTACCCTCAGCAGTGGGCCAAGCTGTCTCTTCCCCCTCCTCCTCATGCTCCTCCCCCTCCTCCTCCTCCTCTGGCCATACACGCTGAAAGGATGACAGGCAAGCAGCATGGGTACCCTCAGCAGTGGGCCAAGCTGTCTCTTCCCCCTCCTCCTCATGCTCCTCCCCCTCCTCCTCAACGCGCTGAGATATAGACATGAGGTTGCTCTGACTATCCAGCGACATACTGTCTTCCCCCGCCTCCGTTTCTGATTCCAAAGCGTCTGCCTTTATGCTTTGCAGGGAACTTCTCAAGAGGCATAGCAGAGGAATGGTGACGCTAATGATTGCAGCATCCCCGCTCACCATCTGGGTAGACTCCTCAAATTTTCCAAGGACCTGGCAGATGGCTGCCAACCAGGCCCACTCTTCTGTAAATAATTGAGGAGGCTGACTCCCACTGCGCCGCACAAGTTGGAGTTGGTATTCCACTATAGCTCTACGCTGCTCATACAGTCTGGCCAACATGTGGAGCGTAGAGTTCCACTGTGTGGGCACGTCGCACAGCAGTCGGTGCACTGGCAGATTAAACCGATGTTGCAGGGTCCGCAGGGTGGCAGCGTGCGTGTGGGATTTGCAGAAATGTGCGCAGAGCTGGCGCACCTTTCCCAGCAGGTATGACAAGTGGGGGTAGCTTTTCAGAAAGCGCTGAACCACCAAATTAAAGACATGGGCAAGGCATGGCACGTGCGTGAGGCTGCCGAGCTGCAGAGCCGCCACCAGGTTATGGCCGTTGTCACACACGACCATGCCCGGTTGGAGGCTCAGGGACGCAAGCCAGCGGTCGGTCTGCTCTGGCAGCCCCTGCAGCAGTTCGTGGGCCGTGTGCCTCCTATCTCCTAAGCTGAGTAGTTTCAGCACGGCCTGCTGACGCTTGGCCACCGCTGTGCTGCCACGCCGCGTGACACCGACTGCTGGCGACGTGCTGCTGCTGCTGACACATCTTGATTGCGAGACAGAGGTTGCGTAGGAGGAGGAGGAGGGTGGTTTAGTGGAGGAAGCATACACCCCCGCAGATACCACCACCGAGCTGGGGCACGCAATTCGGGGGGTGGGTAGGACGTGAGCGGTCCCAGGCTCTGACTCTGTCCCAGCCTCCACTAAATTCACCCAATGTGCCGTCAGGGAGATATAGTGGCCCTGCCCGCCTGTGCTTGTCCACGTGTCTGTTGTTAAGTGGACCTTGGCAGTAACCGCGTTGGTGAGGGCGCGTACAATGTTGCGGGAGACGTGGTCGTGCAGGGCTGGGACGGCACATCGGGAAAAGTAGTGGCGACTGGGAACCGAGTAGCGCGGGGCCGCCGCCGCCATCATGCTTTTGAAAGCCTCCGTTTCCACAAGCCTATACGGCAGCATCTCTAGGCTGATCAATTTTGCAATGTGAACGGTTAACGCTTGAGCGTACGGGTGCGTGGCGTCGTACTTGCGCTTGCGCTCAAACTGCGGCGCTAGCGACGTCTGGACGCTACGCTGAGAGACATTGCTGGATGAGGCCGAGGACAGCGGAGGTGAGGGTGTGGGTGCAGGCCAGGAGACGGTACTGCCTGTGTCCTCAGAGGGGGGTTGGATCTCAGTGGCAGGTTGGGGCACAGGGGGAGAGGCAGTGGTGCAAACCGGAGGCGGTGAACGGGCATCGTCCCACCTTGTGGGGTGGTTGGCCATCATATGCCTGCGCATGCTGGTGGTGGTGCCTCCCCAGCTGATCTTGGCGCGACAAAGGTTGCACACCACTGTTTGTCAGTCATCAGGCGTCTCTGTGAAAAACTGCCACACCGTAGAGCACCTTGACCTCTGCAGGGTGGCATGGCGCGAGGGGGCGCTTTGGGAACCAGTTGGTGGATTATTCGGTCTGGCCCTGCCTCTACCCCTGGCCACCGCAGTGGCTCGGCCTGTGCCCACACCCTGACTTCGGCCTCCGCGTCCTCGCCCGCGTCCACGTCCTATAGGCCTACCCCTACCCCTCAGCATGGTGTATTAGCAGTAGTGCAGAAACAGAACGCTGTAATTAAATGTGCCGCTTATTGGCCTGTGGTTGGAGGCTGACTTCGTTTACGGAACCCCAGGAAATAATTTGGCGCAAGCCTGCTGTAACACTTAGCTGGCTGCGTATTTATTTGGAGAAATTTTACCCCCAGCACACACGGACCCAGAACACTGAGCAGAGTGACAGGCAGGCCAAATAGATTTTTTTCAAATCTTTTTTTGCAAAAGGACCACTGCGTATATTCAATCTATATATGTCTTCTGGCCCTGCCTACGCAATTCTGTCCCTGATGTGTGTGTCACGGAACTGCAGTGTTGCACTGTCTGTTATTAAGTGCAACAGAGCGGTGATTTCAGAGGCAGGAAATAATTTGGCGCAAGCCTGCTGTAACACTTAGCTGGCTGCGTATTTATTTGGAGAACTACAACCCCCAGCACACACGGACCCACAACACTGAGCAGAGTGACAGGCAGGCCAAATAGATTTTTTTCAAATCTTTTTTTGCAAAAGGACCACTGCGTATATTCAATCTATAAGATGTCTTCTGGCCCTGCCTACGCAATTCTGTCCCTGTAGTATTACTGCAGGGCGCAATGCTCTGCACGGCCGATATAGCAAAAAAAAATAATTGTGCAACACTGCTAAAAGCAGCCTCCACACTACTGCACACTGTTAGATGTGGCCCTAAGAAGGACCGTTGGGGTTCTTGAAGCCTACACTAACTCCTAACACTCTCCCTGCCTAACCACCACTTCTGTCCCTGTAGTATTACTGCAGGGCGCAATGCTCTGCACGGCCGATATAGCAAAAAAAAAAAATGTGCAACACTGCTAGAAGCAGCCTCCACACTACTGCACACTGTTAGATGTGGCCCTAAGAAGGACCGTTGGGGTTCTTGAAGCCTACACTAACTCCTAACGCTCTCCCTACAGCAGCTCCAACACTATAGCACTGTCCCTCAGCTATCTCACAACGCATCTGAGGCGAGCCGCGGGAGGGGCCGATTTTTATACTCGGGTGACACCTGATCTCCCCAGCCACTCACAGCAGGGGGGTGGTATAGGGCTTGAACGACGCAGGGGGAAGTTGTAATGCCTTCCCTGTCTTTCAATTGGCCAGAAAAGCGCGCTAACGTCTCAGAGAGGAAACTGAAAGTAACTCGAACATCGCGTGGTACTCGTTACGAGTAACGGGCATCTCGAACATGCTAATACTCGAACGAGTATCAAGCTCAGACGAGTACGTTCGCTCATCTCTAGAAAAGACCTTAGCGGGGTGGACATGGAGGTGCTCAGAAGCCTTGTGCAGCAGAAGCCAATATTGTGGGATGTAAGCTGGGAAGATTACAAAGGCAGGAACTTCAAAGACATCTGAAGGGAAAAGGTGGCCCAGGGTGTCTTCAAAGATGCTGGGACAATGCCACTCGAAAACAGAAAACTAATTTTTGTGAGTATTTTTCATTAAAATTGCTTTCTTTCTTGTTTATATGTGGTAGAGTGATGTATTGCAAATGTTACTTCTGTGCAAGTACATGTGCAGTGCATGCAGACACTTTCGTACATAGGAAGGCAATTTGTCACATATTTTGTAGAGAACTTTTGTAATCAAATTTATATGCTTTGATGTTATGTGCCGTTGTTATTTGGTGGAAAAAGATGCACACTGCACATGTGTACACGTTATATTTTATAACATGCTAGTGACCCATTTCTTATCAATAAAAACATATTTTGCTCCCAGCAGTGGCCACAACATTTTAGGCTGTTTCTGTTTGTCTGACTTCTATTTCTAATGTTTTTAGAATCAATTTTGGATAGTCTTCATTTTGTAGATTTTTTTTTCTTTGCCTAAAAAAAAACAAAAAACAATAGGCATTTAATTTTTTTCCTACCAAAAGACCCTACAGATACTTTAAGCACTTGATGTTTCTCAAAGAGCAGTCGACCTGGCCCCGTAAGTGTTTGAAACATTTTTTTTTTACATTCTTGTCTTTAAACAAAAAATGTAATAGCACTTTCACAAGGGTTGACTTTTTGGACAGAGATGCCCAACAGGCCATTGCAGTGATGATCGTTCTTGTGTTTTGACACAAGAACACTCATTGCTCAGTGAATGAATCTAGAGGGAGCCAGGCATCGGTCCAGCTCGCCCACATCCATTCACAATAAACAGGCAGTTGTTCATAAATGAATGACTGCCTGTTTAAACCGGAAGATCATCGTTTAATTTTTACGCACGTATAAACTGAATGACGAACGTAGTTTAGTCTGTGCATGTAATTAACCAGAATGATGATCGGTTAGATTCTCGATGGATGCGGGAATCAGAACATTTTAGTGGCTCATGTAAAAGGGCTTTAAGGACCCTTCTACACAGGGCATGAACAGACTGAGCAACGAACGATACTTCCTTTGCCACTGAGTTTAGGCCTTTATTCAATTAGCATTCCTCTGCAAAAGCATGGGAATAATCAACACTGGGACAGCTTGTTGGGTTTTTGTACCCTAACCCGTGGTCTTTGAGTCTCTTCCATATTTGCTGCCTGTTCTGTATGTCTTTGATGCATAGATGCCATAAAAATTGTGGTCAGTTTAAAGTGTCTTGTTTATTCATTAGGATGTCTGGCAACATTCCTGAGATAGAGGAAATGGCGAAAAATGAAGCGCAGGAGACTGTGCCACTATGCTCACTGGTCTCCAATGCTGCCTAGGAGTAAGGACAAGTTGAGGAGCATTCTGAGGCCTCTATGTCCATTGAGACTTCTTGCTCTGCTGCTGCTATCCAGCGCACAGCTGCTCCAAAGATGAGGCCAGGGGAGGCCATGTCCTTGACTATCTCCAGAACAAGCTTCGATGGCATTCCTTTTTGAGGCCTGCTATCCCACCCCCTTTTTCCACCGACGAATGTTTTGAGGCTTTAGAAAATTGGAGGGTCAAACAAAGACATTGGTACTATCTGTATAGATAGTTGTATAAAGTGATTTCTTAAGATATTCTTAATTTTGTAAGAATAAAAATAATATGGACTGTAATTGACCTGGGCCTGTAAAACGCATTTAGTTATACACAGATGTGTAGATTGTTATTCTGCAAACCAATGGAGCTTTGTAATTATCTGAATGGTCTTGGGACCTTTGATATTCTAATTATCTAGCACTAAGCCATCAATTACTGAATGGTCTGGTGACCTTTGACACATAGATCTCTAAAGGCCCATTTACACGGAGTGATGATTGCTCAAAAATTTCTAAAAAGCGATCGTTTGAGCGATAATTGTTGCACTTTTCGCACACTGCTAGCTGATCGTTAAATTCAGGCCGATCTAAAAATCGTCTTGCAGTCTTATTAGCAGCTCTCCATGGTAGTGCTGATAGCATTGTTTCCCGTCTGAAAACAAAGGAGCTGAATGCAGATAAGAGCCCTTGGGCTATTAACTGCATTCAGCTAAAGTCTTCATTTGCAGGCTAAATAGCTATTAAATAGCTGAGTAGCTACTTAAAGGGGTTGTCCCGAGGCAGCAAGTGGGGTTATACACTTCTGTATGGCCATAATAATGCACTTTGTAATATACATTGTGCATTAATTATGAGCCATACAGAAGTTATAAAAAGTTTTTTACTTACCTGCTCCGTTGCTAGCGTCCTCGTCTCCATGGTGCCGACTAATTTTTGGCCTCCGATGGCCAAATTAGCCGCGCTTGCGCAGTCCGGGTCTTCAGCAGTCTTCTATGGAGCCGCTCGTGCCAGAGAGCGGCTCCGTGTAGCTCCGCCCCGTCACGTGCCGATTCCAGCCAATCAGGAGGCTGGAATCGGCAGTGGACCGCACAGAAGAGCTGCGGTCCACGAAGACAGAGGATCCCGGCGGCCATCTTCAGCGGTAAGTATTGAAGTCACCGGAGCGCGGGGATTAAGGTAAGCGCTCCGGTAAGCTTCCTTTACTTCCCTGCATCGGGGTTGTCTCGCGCCGAACGGGGGGGGGGGTTGAAAAAAAAAAAACCCGTTTCGGCGCGGGACAACCCCTTTAATAGTTTATGCAAAATAATTGCCCAAAGCTGTCACTCATAATGTCGTTTGAGCGATCTTTCGGCAATCATCGCTCCATGTAAATGGGCCTTAAGGGATTTGGCCACCCCTGGATGTGTAGGACTCAAAGTTGTCAATAACTGCAGGTACACATCTTTCTGTGTATATAAGCTGGGGCAGAACAAAGATGGTTAAAAGCCTGTAACCTGCAAGAAGGAGGATGCTCTCTCACAGTGTAGCTCCCAAGGGTTCTCTGTCTTCGGCTTCCGCTTCTGCAGGTGATTGTAAATTCGGACAGATGGCGACCAAATACTCCAAAGGTGATGAGACTCTGTCCAGTGGTAGGTATTCATCCAGCTGAACAAATATAGCTTATGTGTTGTATGTATATTCATGTATAATATGAATGTGTTCATGTATATCCCTTGGTGATATCAGTATTTAACCTTTGCATAAGAAATAATGTAAAAGTATGCATTATCACTTATTTTATGTAAATTAGTTTAACTATCATCCATTTTATGTAATTTATTATCTTATTAAATAAATTGTGTTGTATCAACCCACTTGTCCTTCTTTAAAGCTGTATCCGAACTTGTTGCTTTTCAACTTGGTAATGCACTATCATCAACCCGATTACATATGACCACCATCACCTGCTACTCAGCCCCATCCCCACATCATATAGATACATGGCCTATTAAACTGGGCACAGGTCTCATCATCCTGAGAGAACCAAATTCCAGTTTCATAGACATGAGTCCTTTTATGCTCCCCCCTCTGCACCACCTTCGGGTTGCACATCATATTTGGATCCTCCACCACAACCTGGACCAAGTGGTATGTCCAAATCCTGTTTACAGGGACCTGTAATGTGTCTTTAAATATTTTCCAAGTTTGCCCACCAATCAAACTTTCTAAAAAGTTTTTCGCATTTGTGAATTTTAAATATTTGCTTCAATGGTTATTTTAAAGTAAGAATTGTTATGCAACGTTATGTTGTAGTACTTTATTGCTTAAAATGCCCAAGGTTGGATGCACAGCTCCAGTATTAAAAAATGCCAGCAGTGGGTGCAGTAATGTGACAGTGGTTCAAAATGGCATCTGCCTACCCGTGTGACCTTTTTATGGGTGTGTTCTGTGGGCTGGAAAAGTCCTGACATCATTTGGGCCTGCTTAAAGGAGATGTCCCGCGCCGAAACGGGTTTTTTTTTTTTAAACCCCCCCCCCCGTTCGGCGCGAGACAACCCCGATGCAGGGGTTAAAAAACCCACCCGCACAGCGCTTACCTGAATCCCGGCGGTCCGGCGTCTTCATACTCACCTGCTGAAGATGGCCGCCGGGATCCTCTGTCTTCATGGACCGCAGGGCTTCTCTGCGGTCCATTGCCGATTCCAGCCTCCTGATTGGCTGGAATCGGCACGTGACGGGGCGGAGCTACACGGAGCTACACGGAGCCCCATAGAGAAGAGGAGAAGACCCGGACTGCGCAAGCGCGGCTAATTTGGCCATCGGAGGCCGAAAATTAGTCGGCACCATGGAGACGAGGACGCTAGCAACGGAGCAGGTAAGTATAAAACTTTTTATAACTTCTGTATGGCTCATAATTAATGCACAATGTATATTACAAAGTGCATTATTATGGCCATACAGAAGTGTATAGACCCACTTGCTGCCTCGGGACATCTCCTTTAAGTTTTCCCTGTGTGCATACATGCACAAAAAAATATGGGTCAGAAGTGATGTCGTGTCTACTTAAGGAAAGCACCCAAAAAGTGTGTGGAGACACCTAGGTGGTGAGTGGGTCAGGGGATGGTATAGTCTCTCGCCAAGGAGAGCACCCAGAAGGTGTGTGAGGACACCTAAAAGCTAAGTAAGGAGACTTATAAGGCAATGCTCCTCTGGGAAATTTATTAGAGATGAGCGAGCACCAAAATGCTCGGGTGCTCGTTACTCGAGACGAACTTTTCGCGATGCTCGAGGGTTCGTTTCGAGTAACGAACCCCATTGAAGTCAATGCGCGACCAGAGCATTTTTGTATATCGCCGATGCTCGCTAAGGTTTTCATTTGTGAAAATCTGGGCAATTCAAGAAAGTGATGGGAACGACACAGCAACGGATAGGGCAGGCGAGGGGCAACATGTTGGACTGCATCTCAAGTTCACAGGTCCCACTATTAAGCCACAATAGCGGCAAGAGTGGGCCCCCCCCCCAACAACTTTTACTTCTGAAAAGCCCTCATTAGCAATGGATACCTTAGCTAAGCACCACACTACCTCCAACAAAGCACAATCACTGCCTGCATTACACTCCGCTGCCACTTCTCCTGGGTGACATGCTGCCCAACTCCCCCCCCCCCCCCCCCGCACGCACGACGCAGTGTCCACAGCGCACACCAAACTGTCCCTGCCCAGCCTTCAGCTGCCCTCATGCCACGCCACCCCCATGTCTATTTATAAGTGCGTCTGCCATGAGGAGGAACCGCAGGCACACACTGCAGAGGGTTGGCACGGCTAGGCAGCGACCCTCTTTAAAAGGGGCGGGGCGATAGCCCACAATGCTGTACAGAAGCAATGAGAAATCCAATCCTGTGCCACCTCCATCTGGAGCTGCACACGTGGGCATAGCAATGGGGAACCTATGTGCCACACACTATTCATTCTGTCAAGGTGTCTGCATGCCCCAGTCAGACCGCGGTTTTTTATAAATTTATTTACATAAATAAATCCCATTGCATTGCCCAGCACAGCTGAGGTAATAATGTCATGTTTAATGCAGGTGGGCTTCGGCCCACACTGCATGCCCCAGTCAGACTGGGGTTCTTTAGAAGTGGACACAGATGCATTTACAACTCCCTGTGGACCCACAGCATGAATGGCTCCCTGGAACCCACCGGCGGTACATAAAAATATCCCATTGCATTGCCCATCACAGCTGATGTTACGTCAGCTGTAATGCAGGTGGGCAAAAAATTAATTGGATTACACTGTAGGCGAGGGCCCCAAAAATTGGTGTACCAACAGTACTAATGTACCTGAGAAAAATTGCCCATGCCCAACCGAGAGGGCAGGTGAAACCCATTAATCGCTTTGGTTAATGTGGCTTAATTGGTAACTAGGCGTGGAGGCAGCCCAGTTGAAATAAAAATTGGTTCAGGTGAAAGTTTCAACGCTTTAATGAGCATTGAAACGTATAAAAATTGTTTCGAAAAATTATATGACTGAGCCTTGTGGGCCTAAGAAAAATTGCACGTTCGGCGTGATTACGTCAGGTTTCAGGAGGAGGAGCAGGAGGAGGAGGATGAATATTATACACAGATTGATGAAGCAAAAAGGTCCCCGTTTTGGATGGTGATAGAGAACGATGCTTCCATCCGCGGGTGCAGCCTACGTATTGTTTATGTATCGCTGCTGTCCGCTGGTGGAGAAGAGAAGTCTGGGGAAATCCAGTCTTTGTTCATCTTGATGAGTGTAGGCCTGTCGGCACTGTCGGTTGACAGGTGGGTACGCTTATCCGTGATGATTCCCCCAGCCACACTAAACACCCTCTCTGACAAGACGCTAGCCGCAGGACAAGCAAGCACCTCCAGGGCATACAGCGCGAGTTCAGGCCACGTGTCCAGCTTCAACACCCAGTAGTTGTAGGGGGCAGAGGCGTCACCGAGGACGGTCGTGTGATCGGCTACGTACTCCCTCACCATCCTTTTACAGTGCTCCCGCCAACTCAGCCTTGACTGGGGACCGGTGACACAGTCTTGCTGGGGAGCCATAAAGCTGTCAAAGGCCTTAGAGAGTGTTCCCCTGCCTGCGCTGTACATGCTGCCTGATCTCTGCGCCTCCCCTGCTACCTGGGCCGCGGAAATGCGCCTTCGGCCACTAGCGCTGTCGGATGGGAAGTTTACCATCAGTTTGTCCACCAGCGCCCTGTGGTATAGCATCATTCTCGAACCCCTTTCCTCTTCGGGAATGAGAGTGGAAAGGCTCTCCTTATACCCTGGGTCGAGCAGTGTGTACACCCAGTAATCCTTAGTGGCCAGAATGCGTGTAACGCGAGGGTCACGAGAAAGGCATCCTAACATGAAGCCAGCCATGTGTGCCGGGGTACCTGTATGCAACACATGGCTGTCCTCACTAGGAAGATCACTTTCAGGATCCTCCTCCTCCTCCTCTAGCCATACACGCTGAAAGGATGACAGGCAAGCTGCATCTGTACCCTCAGCAGTGGGCCAAGCTGTCTCTTCCCCCTCCTCCTCATGCTCCTCCCCCTCCTCCTCCTCCTCCTCCTCTGGCCATACACGCTGAAAGGATGACAGGCAAGCAGCATCTGTCCCCTCAGCAGTGGGCCAAGCTGTCTCCTCCCCCTCCTCCTCATGCTCCTCCCCCTCCTCCTCAACGCGCTGAGTTATAGACATGAGGTTGCTCTGACTATCCAGCGACATACTGTCTTCCCCCGCCTCTGTTTCTGATTCCAAAGCATCTGCCTTTATGCTTTGCAGGGAACTTCTCAAGAGGCATAGCAGAGAAATGGTGACGCTAATGATTGCAGCATCCCCGCTCACCATCTGGGTAGACTCCTCAAAGTTTCCAAGGACCTGGCAGATTGCTGCCAACCAGGCCCACTCTTCTGTAAGTAATTGAGGAGCCTGACTCCCACTGCGCCGCCCATGTTGGAGTTGGTATTCCACTATAGCTCTACGCTGCTCATAGAGTCTGGCCAACATGTGGAGCGTAGAGTTCCACTGTGTGGGCACGTCGCACAGCAGTCGGTGCACTGGCAGATTAAACCGATGTTGCAGTGTCCGCAGGGTGGCAGCGTGCGTGTGGGATTTGCGGAAATGTGCACAGAGCTGGCGCACCTTTCCGGGCAGGTATGACAAGTGTGGGTAGCTTTTCAGAAAGCGCTGAACCACCAAATTAAAGACATGGGCCAGGCATGGCACGTGCATGAGGCTGCCGAGCTGCAGAGCCGCCACCAGGTTATGGCCGTTGTCACACACGACCATGCCCGGTTGGAGGCTCAGCGGCGCAAGCCAGCGGTCGGTCTGCTCTGTCAGACCCTGCAGCAGTTCGTGGGCCGTGTGCCTCTTCTCTCCTAAGCTGAGTAGTTTCAGCACGGCCTGCTGACGCTTGCCCACCGCTGTGCTGCCACGCCGCGTGACACCGACTGCTGGCGACGTGCTGCTGCTGCTGACACATCTTGATTGCGAGACAGAGGTTGCGTAGGAGGAGGAGGGTGGTTTAGTGGAGGAAGCATACACCCCCGCAGATACCACCACCGAGCTGGGGCACGCAATTCGGGGGGTGGGTAGGACGTGAGCGGTCCCAGGCTCTGACTCTGTCCCAGCCTCCACTAAATTCACCCAATGTGCCATCAGGGAGATATAGTGGCCCTGCCCGCCTGTGCTTGTCCACGTGTCTGTTGTTAAGTGGACCTTGGCAGTAACCGCATTGGTGAGGGCGCATACAATGTTGCGGGAGACGTGGTTGTGCAGGCCTGGGACGGCACATCGGGAAAAGTAGTGGCGACTGGGAACCGAGTAGTGCGGGGCCGCCGCCGCCATCATGCTTTTGAAAGCCTCCGTTTCCACAAGCCTATACGGCAGCATCTCTAGGCTGATCAATTTTGCAATATGCACGTTTAACGCTTGAGCGTGCGGGTGCGCGGCGTCGTACTTGCGCTTGCGCTCAAACAGTGGCGCTAGCGACGTCTGGACGCTACACTGAGAGACATTGCTGGATGGGGCCGAGGACAGCGGAGTTGAGGGTGTGGGTGCAGGCCAGGAGACGGTAGTGCCTGTGTCCTCAGAGGGGGGTTGGATCTGAGTGGCAGGTTGGGGCACAGGGGGAGAGGCAGTGGTGCAAACCGGAGGCGGTGAACGGGCATCGTCCCACCTTGTGGGGTGCTTGGCCATCATATGCCTGCGCATGCTGGTGGTGGTGCCTCCCCAGCTGATCTTGGCGCGACAAAGGTTGCACACCACTGTTCATCGGTCGTCAGGCGTCTCAGTGAAAAACTGCCACACCGTAGAGCACCTTGACCTCTGCAAGGTGGCATGGCGCGAGGGGGCGCTTTGGGAACCAGTTGGTGGATTATGTGGTCTGGCCCTGCCTCTACCCCTGGCCACCGCACTGGCTCGGCCTGTGCCCACACCCTGACTTGGGCCTCTGCGTCCTCGCCCGCGTCCACGTCCTATAGGCCTACCCCTACCCCTCAGCATGGTGTATTAGCAGTAGTGCAGAAACAGAACGCTGTAATTAAATGTGCCGCTTATTGGCCTGTGGTTGGAGGCTGACTTCGTTTACGGAACGCCAGGAAATAATTTGGCGCAAGACTGCTGTAACACTTAGCTGGCTGCGTATGATTTTGTAGAACTACTACACCCAGCACACACGGACCCAGAACACTGAGCACAGTGACAGGCAGGCCAAATAGATTTTTTGCCCAATATTTTTTAGAAAAGGCCCACTGCGTATATTCAATCAATAATATATGTCTTCTGTCCCTGGAGTGTGTCACAGAACTACAGAGTGTTGCACTGTTATTAACTGCAACAGAGAGGTGATTTCAGAGCCAGGAAATAATTTGGCGCAAGCCTGCTGTAACACTTAGCTGGCTGCGTATGATTTTGTAGAACTACTACACCCAGCACACACAGACCCAGAACACTGAGCACAGTGACAGGCAGGCCAAATAAATTTTTTTCCAATATTTTTTAGAAAAGGCCCACTGCCACTGCCTATATTCAATCAATAATATATGTCTTCTGTCCCTGGAGTGTGTCACAGAACTACAGAGTGTTGCACTGTTATTAACTGCAACAGAGCGGTGATTTCAGAGCCAGGAAATAATTTGGCGCAAGCCTGCTGTAACGCTTAGCTGGCTGCGTATGATTTTGTAGAACTACTGCACCCAGCACACACGGACCCAGAACACTGAGCACAGTGACAGGCAGGCCAAATAGATTTTTTGCCCCTATATTTTTTAGAAAAGGCCCACTGCGTATATTCAATCAATAATATATGTCTTCTGTCCCTGCCTCCACAATTCTGTCCCTGGACTGTGTCACGGAACTGCAGTGTTGCATTGTTATTAACTGCAACAGAGCGGTGATTTCAGAGCCAGGAAATAATTTTGCGCAAGCCTGCTGTAACACTTAGCTGGCTGCGTATGATTTTGTAGAACTACTACACCCAGCACACACGGACCCAGAACACTGAGCACAGTGACAGGCAGGCCAAATAGATTTTTTGCCCAATATTTTTTAGAAAAGGCCCACTGCGTATATTCAATCAATAATATATGTCTTCTGTCCCTGGAGTGTGTCACAGAACTGCAGTGTTGCACTGTTATTAACTGCAACAGAGCAGTGATTTCAGAGCCAGGAAATAATTTGGCGCAAGCCTGCTGTAACACTTAGCTGGCTGCGTATGATTTTATAGAACTACTACACCCAGCACACACGGACCCAGAACACTGAGCACAGTGACAGGCAGGCCAAATAGATTTTTTGCCCAATATTTTTTAGAAAAGGCCCACTGCGTATATTCAATCAATAATATATGTCTTCTGTCCCTGCCTCCACACTTCTGTCCCTGGAGTATTACTGCAGGGCGCAATGCTCTGCACGGCCGATATACCCCCCCCCCCCAAAAAAAAAGTGCAACACTGCAAAAAGCAGCCTCCACACTACTGCACACGGTTAGATGTGGCCCTAAGAAGGACCGTTGGGGTTCTTGAAGCCTACAATAACTCCTAGCGCTCTCCCTGCCTCCACACTTCTGTCGCTGGAGTATTACTGCAGGGCGCAATGCTCTGCATGGCCGATATACCAAAAAAAAAAAATGTGCAACACTGCAAAAAGCAGCCTCCACACTACTGCACACGGTTAGATGTGGCCCTAAGAAGGACCGTTGGGGTTCTTGAAGCCTACACTAACTCCTAACACTCTCCCTACAGCAGCTCCAACATGATAACACTGTCCCTCAGCTATGTCACAACGCATCTGAGGCGAGCCGCGGGAGGGGCCGATTTTTATATTCGGGTGACACCTGATCTCGCCAGCCACTCACTGCAGGGGGGTGGTATAGGGCTTGAACGTCGCAGGGCGAAGTTGTAATGCCTTTCCTGTCTTTCAATTGGCCAGAAAAGCGCGCTAACGTCTCAGAGATGAAAGTGAAAGTAACCCGAACATCGCGTGGTGCTCGTTACGAGTAACGAGCATCTCGAACACGCTAATACTCGAACGAGTATCAAGCTCGGACGAGTATGTTCGCTCATCTCTAAAATTTATGCAATTTTTCCGTCTTTCTTACTTGCAAAAAAATGTGTACAAGCAACAAATATGCTGTAGAAAATGCAACGCACAGCGCATTTAGGTGCCGAAATACATATATTCCATGTGAGCCAGCTCTTAGACAGAACTTTCTGTGGGGCTTACAAAGCATACGATACAAATAAATCAGCAACATTTCATACACAAAATAAACTCAAAAAATTTTGAGAATATATAATCTATTACAGTAAATTGCCTCTAAAATGGTAATAAAAGGGATATGATGTGTAGCAGGATTATAGCTCTATATACATCCTCCCAACAGCTTAGGTAAGAGTCAACAGTTCACTCTCATCCCTATTTAGTATTTGTAACTAAAGAATTGTGCCCGCTGTCGCTTCTCTCATATTTCATCATGATGGCTTGGCTCGTGCTTTAAGCCATACAGGTAAAGGCCTCATGCACATGGGTGGATTTTTGCAGGTGTCCGCCTCCGGATTCCACAGCAATAACCCTCCATAGCAATGTTTCCCAACTCCAGTCCTCAGGACCCCCAACAGGTCATGTTGTCAGGATATTCTATGGTAGCAACACCTGTGGCAATGTCTGAGACACTAATGATAGTTACACCACCTGCGCAGTACTGAGGAAATCCTGAAAACATGACCTGTTGGGGGTCGCTGAGGACTGGAGAAACACTGCTCCATAGCATGCTATGGAAAAATGGTTCTTCATACACACAAGCGGAAACCAATATTGGTTTCCGCTTGCAGATGAAAAATCGCAGCATGCTCCATTTTACTGCAGTTTCATCATGGACGGCTTCCATTGAAGTCAATTGGGGTCATCCGACCCGCAGCCTGTCCGCAATTGACATTACAGATGGGCCACGGACTCCATGAGAAAAGCAGGAGTTAAAAAAAAATCTGTACTGCGCATGTCCGATGCCGAGTCGTGCGGACGATCCGCAGTACATAAAGGAAGAAGAAAAGCAGGTACACATGCAGAATCCGACCTGCCTGTGTGCATGCAGCCAAAATGAACCAGCTCACTATCAGGATACACGGACTTGACTAGAATCAATTGCAGAAGACGACAAGAAAAGTATCCACAGCAGTTCTTAGTCATAGCATAAGAATATGGAGCACCTACATACAACCAATAAACACGCAAAAAAGTAATCATGTGTCTTAGCAGAAATAAAGTTGGTAGATAGAACACCCGGCAATTAACTCTTAGTAGTGTAAAAACAGGTCAGATCCCCTATTAAAAGCAAAGGAGGAGCTGGTTTTCAAACAAAAAATCCTGTATGTTTCTTTATTAAGTAATTTTTAATGATGGGACAACAGATTTGTACAATGTCTGCAGCATGCATAGGTGAAAAATTCCCCATTATCGGATATATGACGTCTGATACGTGTTTTTACACTGCAAGTCGTGCAGTGAACATACTGAAGCTGACGGGAGACACATGGGATCACATACACTACATAGGGAGTGTTACAATTAATATATTGTTAATATTGAATGAATTCTCAGTGACACATGAAATAAATGTCTGAGATCTGCATAACTGAACAACACCCACATTTAGAATATCCCCAGTTAGATGCCCCAGGATGTGTGAGCCAGGTGGCAGATGGACTAATATGGTCAGAAAACAGACTGGGCAATATAATTGACCCAAAATTGGGGCTTTCGTTACTACATTTCTATGACCATTACGAAAAATAGATCCCTCCCTAGAAAGATCTTAGTGTAGAATGCTGCTTGGGTATTGTGATTTTAGTTTAGGTTCTACATGGAAAATATCGGACAATACGGTTTTTCTGTGCACCAGAGACTTTCGGACATTGAGATGATTGTGTGGCTCTGGGGATCAGTGTTGGTGGGAATTCACTAGAAATATTCCTTTAACATGCTGTCCTTAAAGCTATAACCAAACACATGAATACGTTTCTTCTATACTAATTGATCAAACAAACATTCTTACAAGCTACGCATGTATATGAAATAAGCCAAATGAGTCAAGTCCATTTTTAAAGATTTTGCACCAAATGATACAGTACGAAACCCTTTGCTTCCAATTACATGGATACAAGGCGATATTTAAGCAAAGTGAGTTATTTCCCATTGTATAACAATTTTATTTAATGCTCTCAGAGCAAAATAAGTCGTGTCAGACTGTAGCATAGCAAAAACAGTTCCAAATCCTTGTGACTTGACTCATTTTAGAAAAATGCTCCTCATATATTCTTTTGAGACCGAACCACAATGCACATAATTCTAGAGACATAATTAAAGAACTCCATTAGTATAGTATGCCTGGACTGCTCATTTAACCCCTTAACAATCAACAATAGCTGTTAAGGGGCCTTATTCAGATGCATGTGCCTTTTTACGGTGCTGCATTAGAAGCCTGGCACACGTTTCCTGCGCTGTCGGATGATAGCCTGGCACTTTCTCAAACAGTAAGGACCTGAGAAACCACTGATCGCTGCTGTTTAACCCATTACATACTGCGGTCAATGGGGTGACAGAGGGAGGGTGCTTCTGTCACTCTTCAGACGCCCACAATGCGATCGCGGAGTCAGGATAGGCTGCTATGGCACCCAGAGGCTTGAATATGGCTTCCAGGTCTGACATCTACGGTGATCTATAAGGCTCAGCCTCTGGCTGACTATAAAATGCACTGCTATACAAAAGTTTAGCAGTGTATTATAAGGACAATCAAGTGTGATGAAATCTAAGTATCCTAGTGGTAAAAAATAAGAGTTAAGCCCCCTGCACACGGGCAGAAATTCCACAGCAGGATTTTCTGCAGAATTTCCGCCCGTGCCAGCCTGCATAGGATTGCAGTACCAAACGCAATTCTATACAGAGGGTCGCGATTTGTCCGAGTGAAAACACACGCGGAAAACAAATCACGGCATGTTCTATTTCTGTGCGGGTCTCACAGAGGCCCACACAGAAATGTCAGTGAAGAGCCGCTGGCTCCGCTCTGTGCACATCACAGAGCTTCAGAGAAGCCGGGAGCGGTTGAGCCGCAGGGCAGTGCAGGGGCACGGGTCTGCATCCCGCTGCGAGAATTCTAGCAGTGGGATCCGACCCGTCTGCAGGCGGCCTTAAAAAGCATAAAAAAGCAAGATGAAATATAAAAAAGCTAAAAATATGATAACCCCACCGATCCCCCTTTACTATGTAAAAAATGCGTGAAATGCACAGGGATTAGTACTCATTGATTTCAATGGGATCATTCACAAGTACATATTTTGTGTGTGCAATTGCATACCATAAAAATAAAATGCAGAATGATCTATTTTCCTGTGCATTTTTGCAGGAAAAAACACATCTGGCACTTATTAAAGAATTTGGCCACTTCAAAGGTGGAGAGCATCTCTGAATATTTCTTTGTGCACGACTTGCGTGCAAAAGCACAGTAAGACACACCGATGTATGCACAAATACGCAACTTTCATTATGCAAAAGTGTGCCTAAATATGCTCACGCACTTTTGAATCCAGCCTTAGTGCAGGAAAGAGAGAACAGACCTTCAGTCTAATGACAACATCAGATCTCTGAATCAGAAGGATGCGGCTATCAAAAGAACTGTTTGAACCCTCAGGACACAGAAAAGCATGTTTATGTCTTGATGATTGGGAGCTGCACAGAATGGCATCTAGCCATGAGCAGCAAAATGTGCGCCATTGCTTCAATCTATATGTGGCTATGCTGTAATTCCAGTAAGTAGAGATAAGGTTGTACTTATCTTCCTGCCTTCTAGATCATTTTTGTGCCATTTAAAGCATCAATGAAATTCCATAAAATAAAAGCATAAAACAAACACTATAACTTTGAATATATTTTGCTAACTTCCTATAATAAAATATGACCTCCCAAGACTATGTGTGGCATAATGTGCTCAGTGCAGCCCACTCATCTCAACTAAAGTATTACCAACTTTGAACGGAAGTCATTTGTTGGAAGTTTCACCTGTTTTCAGTCCGAGATCGGTCATTGCAAGTAAGGTCACTATGTTTAAGAGGGATTAAACACAACCTAGTCATAGGGCTGTCCATAAAAGGGCTTCTTTGAGGTTGATGAAAAAGCATTTCACTTTCTGTTCTCAGTTCTCTTGAACAAGGAACTCTGAGAACAGTGAACATGTCTTGGGGGATTGCCAAGCCAGGCTGCACAGACTTTTCACAGGACCTCTCGATGCACTGCTAACCCACAGCCAGCTTCAATTGCTGCTTGTGTTTCACTGCCTTCAAGGGCTTTCTGCCTCCCACCCTAAAGGCCACCTCAGTGTCTCAGGGCTGTCTGCACAACAGTAGAGCTTGACATTGCCAAACCAGCTGTCTGCTGGAGAGATATAGGAAAGAGATGATATACGACTATGAAGACGGCGCTCTATGGACACTTTCAATCATATAGAGTGTTACCGTAGGTATCAGGAAAGTATATCTTATATTCTACTGCTGCATGTTGCAAAAAAAACATTAGTATAAAGTAAAGTTTATGTAACATATCAGGGAGTAACCAGAGTACTGGAGATCTGCCATTTCCCACCGTAAGCATCTATTCTTTAAGTTCAGTGTGAACTTTCCAAAACCCATTGTGAACTTTTAGTTAAAGGAGTTGTGCCATTTCCAAGGCTAATGACTCAGGATACTTCATCAATAGCTGATTGTTGGGGGTCCCTGCCAATCAGCTGATCGCTGGTTTTCTTAAGATGCCCGACAATCGTCTCAGCGATAATCACTCTTGTGCTTTCAGTGCCTCTCAGTTCACCCCACCAGCCCTTTATGTATGGGCTGCAGTCATCCTGTGTCTGGAACGTCAAATGCTGCTGCAGCCAATCGAAGACCTCAGTGGTTGACATACCATTCACAGGCTGACTCTGGAGCTTGTAAACAGACCCAGCAGGGTGAATGGAGAGGAAGTGCTGGAGCTACGGAGAGCTGAGGATAGGCCGCATATTTAATAGTGAAAAATATCATTCAGAAAACCCTTTAATTATTATATATAACACAAAATATTATCAAAGGAAAGGAGGAGATTAAGGGAGCAACTACTGGGATACCCTAAGACTTTAGCCACAATGTGATGTGTATCTAATAACACGTGAGTGACTCCAGGTAAATTAAAGAGAGAACACTATTTTGATAAATTTGGCACAAAGTGTACCCTCTCTCTAATTTATCCGAACTAAGGGCCCTTTCACATGGGTGCTTTTCCCATCCATGTGCTTTCTGTGTTTTTGGGTGCATTGAGACGTTACAGAAGTAAAGCAGTTTTTATGTGTATTGCCAGGAGACACAGAAAAAAAATGACATCAGTTGCGCCTTCTTGCGCTTTCTTTTTTTTACATGTGTGAGAAAAGGATGGCACACAAATTGAACACACAGGTAAAAAACATGCATGCAACACGCGCAAACACAAATAGTGAAATTGGTTTATTTTACACGGACTGTAAGAGCAGCCTTGGGGTTTGGACAGACGAGCACATGCGCAAATATGCTTGCCGCTACAGAGCTGATTTGCACATGAACCAGTCAAACATCTTTCTTTTTTTACAATATAAACTTCGTGCTATTGCGTGTAGGAAGAAAAAGCTGAAAAATAAGGCCTGTCCTATCTTCTCTCTATGTATAAAAACTACATACGAGAAAGATAAGAATATCTCGCGAGAAACACGCTCGTGAAAACTAAACCATTGAAATCAATGGCTTCACTTTGTCATTTTTTCACGTCTGCAAAACGTTCCGAAAACACGGCAATCCGTTTAAGCCCTTATACAGGCATATTTGTGTGCATATTTGCATGGGTTAATTCACATTTCATTTTTTTTTTTGCGCATGTTGAAAAAAATGCAGAATGCTCCACATTTGTGTGCATTTGTGCTCTAAGGGTCCCCATAGATGTCTATGGGAGGGGTGCACAAATGCATATGAACCTATGAATTGCTCTGCAATTCTGTAGGAAAAAGAACACATCTGGAACGCATTAGGCTAAATAGCCATTCAAATTGGGTGTAGTTGTGTCCCATGTGCAAAAAAACATGCCCTGCAAGAGCAAAAAGTACAGTAGGACACGCCAATACACACGCAAAAAAGTCTTGTCCGTAGCGCAAAAACATTGCTAAGGCACGTGCAAATGTACATACGCTCATGTGCAGCTACCCTAACTGTATACACCTGTGTGAATGAGCCCTAAGGGACCTTTGCCATGGATGGATTATTTCTGGCAAATTTGCCGCCATGCAGTAAATTCAGCATCTGGCATGAGGATTTTGAGGCAGAATTGAAAATGGCAGAATTCAGCCTGCGATGCCGCTTCAAAGTTATTTAGGCATGTAGATTTCAGAGCTGAATTTCCTGCTAGGCAAATCTGCTACGTGTTACGGCAATATTCTGCCCGTGTGTAAAATTTTGCTCTTACACCGCTATTGCCACTACTAATAAGTGGATATGGAGTGCTTGTGATGGACCCCTTTTCTTTCACACAGTTTCGCTATATAAGTTCTTTCTCTTTTTACTCTATACTAGAATTTATATTGTATATTGCAGTCCTCATGTTGATACATAGAATACTGTGTTTCCTCTAACTGGTGATACTGTAGGTCCATATGCCAACAACAAGTACATTTATTTATAGTGAGATTATACTGTGGGAAATGGAATTCAACACTGACTGGCTTTAGATAAACCTCAATCTCCATGTTGAAGTAGGAGTTGGGAGTTTAGTCCCCAATGTATTCTAGAAATCCAATAAAATGATAACAGTTATTATTTGCTTTTTCATTTAGTGTCTACTTATCATAAACTATTTCAACTTTTAAAACCCTGTAAACATATTCCCACAGGGCCAAAGCATTTCCACTTTAATTCATTCTGTCAAACAACCCATGGTGCCTTCTGCATTAAACAAATCTTCTTTCATTCCAAGTCAAATCTCCTATTCATTTCCTCTTGGGATGTACTAATCATTCCTAAGACAATTTTAATAAAACTTTTCTTTCTCCTGGTTTCATATTCACTTTGTTATGTTTACCCCCATAAGGCCTTTGAACGGTAAAAAAAATACTGATTTACAAACTAACTTTTTCTTCTGCTTCGGCCAATTTCAGTTACTGTACTCTTCTACTGATTACATTTCAAGAATAGTGTGAACTGTTAGACTCATTTCACATCACAGTTCTTGGCTACATTGAAAAAATATATATGTCAGGGCTAAAAAAATTGCACTGTTTCGATGGGCCCTATATTAGCCAATAGGACACTTTTTCAAGATGCCTCTTTAGTGCAGCCTGACATTATTTGCAGCTGCAGAAAAATGGAACCACACTGTTCAGATCAGGTTAATAAAAAGGTTGGTCAATATTTGTATCTGTTTAGATCCATGTTAAAAAAGCAAAGAAAAAAATCGAATAATTTGATGCAAATGCATATTATTTGTATGATGGATCCTAACTTTTGGGAATTTTTTGTTAAACTTTAACTATGTTGCCCAAACTTTATTTATACTAATCTTATGATCTAATCTATAATGAAAATATGATCATGTAAATCAAACCCAATTTACCATATATGTTCTTTATAAATATTAATTTAGTGAAAAGAGAATAAGAACACATATCAATCATGGTACTAGCATCTTATCTGAACACCAACATATTTTCTCCTAACTGTATAAACAAAATGCAACTCAATATAATGACCAAATAGAGCTACCATGAAGTAAGGACAGGATACTGCCAAACAAAAGCCAAATGCCACAATACACAGACCAAAAAATAGAGTTCATATAGTGACTAAATAAAACTAGCCATTCATTATGACAATGCAGACCAGACAATAAAAAATAATTGATTCCAATGGTTGAGTCAAAGTCAATGTCTTCTCTGATTGTAATATTTGCTTTCCTTGTCCGCTTCTTCTATGGTCCTCTTTTTTACAGTACATTCTGACTTTATCTAAATTCCCACTTTCTTTGGCAACACAAATCTCCACTCTGGTGTTATATACACATGCTAATGATTATTATGCCAATGTAATCCATTAAATTACAGCCATGTAGAAGGCCCTGAGCTTATCTTTAGTTGTAGAAAACTCCCAAAATGTAAAGAGATGTAAAATGCTTTCATTAGTGGGTGTCTGGGATTTGAGACCCCGCCATTCGCTTGCAGCTAAAGAGGTTATTAGGGTGCATAGCAGCATCAGCTCCCATCTCTTTTTCCAGTTTTATCAGGAAAATTGTAGATGGCCAATAAACTGTAATGCAGATTTATGAGTTACCTTTATCACTTCAGAATGGATGAAAAATAATACTAAGTGGTATATATGTGTGATAACAAGCTAGTACATAAATCTATTTTAGCTTTGTTTTTTTTAGTTCTCATTAGAGATGAGCGAACATACTCGTCCGAGCTTGATACTCGTTCGAATATTAGCGTGTTCGAGATGCTCGTTACTAGAGGCGAGCACCACGCGATGTTCGAGTTACTTTCACTTTCATCTCTGAGACGTTAGCGCGCTTTTCTGGCCAATAGAAAGACAGGGAAGGCATTACAACTTCCCCCTGCGACGTTCAAGCCCTATACCACCCCCCTGCAGCGAGTGGCTGGCGAGATCAGGTGTCACCCGAGTATATAAATCGGCCCCTCCCGCGGCTCGCCACAGATGCATTCTGACAGAGATCAGGGAAAGTGCTGCTGATGCCGGAGGTGCTATAGGGAGAGTGTAAGGATTGATTTTAGGCTTCAAGAACCCCAACGGTCCTTCTTAGGGCCATATCTGACCGTGTGCAGTACTGTTGAGGCTGCTTTTTGCAGTGTTGCACATTTTTTTTTGTATATCGGCCGTGCAGAGCATTGCATCCTGCAGTAATTTTACATAGTCCACGGCCAGTAGTGGTGGTGAGGCAGGGACAGTGAAAGACATATCCAGTCTATATAGGCAGTGGGCTTTTCCAAAAAAATTTGGAAAAAAAAAATCTATTTGGGCTTCCTGTGACCGTCCTGACTGTACTGCATCTCTGCTGGGGGTAGTTGTCCTAATTCATACGCAGCCAGCTAAGTGTTACAGCAGGCTTGCACAAAATTCTTTCCTGCCTCTGCTGTGCGTTCCATAAGCGAAGTCAGCCTCCAACCACAGGCCAATAAGCGGCACATTTAATTACAGCGTTCTGTTTCTGCACTACTGGTAATACAGCATGCTGAGGGGTAGGGGTAGGCCTAGAGGACGTGGACGCGGGCGAGGACGCGGAGGCCCAAGTCAGGGTGTGGGCACAGGCCGAGCTCCTGATCCAGGTGTATCGCAGCCGACTGCTGCGGGATTAGGAGAGAGGCACGTTTCTGGCGTCCCCACATTCATCTCACAATTAATGGGTCCACGCGGTAGACCTTTATTAGAAAATGAGCAGTGTGAGCAGGTCCTGTCGTGGATGGCAGAAAGTGCATCCAGCAATCTATCGACCACCCAGAATTCTGCGCCGTCCACTGCTGCAACTCTGAATCCTCTGGCTGCAGCTCCTCCTTCCTCCCAGCCTCCTCACTCCATTACAATGACACATTCTGAGGAGCAGGCAGACTCCCAGGAACTGTTCTCGGGCCCCTGCCCAGAATGGGCAGCAATGGTTCCGAATCCTCTCCCACTGGAGGAGTTTGTCGTGACCGATGCCCAACCTTTGGAAAGTTCCCTGTGGTCCGGGGGATGAGGCTGGGGACTTCCGGCAACTGTCTCAAGAGCTTTCAGTGGGTGAGGAGGACGATGACGATGAGACACAGTTGTCTATCACTCAGGTAGTAGTAATTGGAGTAAGTCCGAGGGAGGAGCGCACAGAGGATTCGGAGGAAGAGCAGCAGGACGATGAGGTGACTGACCCCACCTGGTTTGCTACGCCTACTGAGGACAGGTCTTCAGAGGGGGAGGCAAGTGCAGCAGCAGGGCAGGTTGGAAGAGGCAGTGCGGTGGCCAGGGGTAGAGGCAGGGCCAGACCGAATAATCCACCAACTGTTTCCCAAAGTGCCCCCTCGCGCCATGCCACCCTGCAGAGGCCAAGGTGCTCAAAGGCCTGGCAGTTTTCCACTGAGAGTGCAGACGACCGACGAACAGTGGTGTGCAACCTTTGTCGCGCCAAGATCAGCCGGGGAGCCACCACCAGCATGCGCAGACATATGATGGCCAAGCACCCCACAAGGTGGGTCGAAGGCCGTTCACCGCCTCCGGTTTGCACCGCTGCCTCTCCCCCTGTGCCCCAACCTGCCACTGAGATCCAACCCCCCTCTCAGGACACAGGCACTACCGTCTCCTGGCCTGCACCCACACCCTCACCTCCGCTGACCTCGGCCCCATCCACCAATGTCTCTCAGCGCACCGTCCAGCCGTCGCTAGCGCAAGTGTTGGAGCGCAAGCGCAAGTACGCCACCACACGCCCGCACGCTCAAGCGTTAAACGTGCACATAGCCAAATTTGTGGAAACGGAGGCTTTCAAAGGTATGATGGTGGCGGCGGCCCCGCACTACTCAGTTCCCAGTCGCCACTACTTTTCCCGATGTGCCGTCCCAGCCCTGCACGACCACGTCTCCCGCAACATTGTACGCGCCCTCACCAACGCGGTTACTGCCAAGGTCCACTTAACAACGGACACATGGACAAGCACAGGCAGGCAGGGCCACTATATCTCCCTGACGGCACATTGGGTGAATTTAGTGGAGGCTGGGACAGAGTCAGAGCCTGGGACCGCTCACGTCCTACCCACCCCCAGAATTGCGGGCCCCAGCTCGGTGCTGGTATCTGCGGCGGTGTATGCTTCCTCCACTAAACCACCCTCCTCCTCCTCCTCCTCCTACGCAACCTCTGTCTCGCAATCAAGATGTGTCAGCAGCAGCACGTCGCCAGCAGTCGGTGTCGCGCGGCACGGCAGCACAGCGGTGGGCAAGCGTCAGCAGGCCGTGCTAAAACTACTCAGCTTAGGAGAGAAGAGGCACACGGCCCACGAACTGCTGCAGGGTCTGACAGAGCAGACCGACCGCTGGCTTGCGCCGCTGAGCCTCCAACCGGGCATGGTCGTGTGTGACAACGGCCGTAACCTGGTGGCGGCTCTGCAGCTTGGCAGCCTCACGCACGTGCCATGCCTGGCCCACGTCTTTAATTTGGTGGTTCAGCGCTTTCTGAAAAGCTACCCACGCTTGTCAGACCTGCTTGGAAAGGTGCGCCGGCTCTGCGCACATTTCCGCAAGTCCCACACGGACGCTGCCACCCTGCGCACCCTGCAACATCAATTTCATCTGCCAGTGCACCGACTGCTGTGCGACGTGCCCACACGGTGGAACTCTACGCTCTACATGTTGGCCAGGCTCTATGAGCAGCGTAGAGCTATAGTGGAATACCAACTCCAACATGGGCGGCGCAGTGGGAGTCAGCCTCCTCAATTCTTTACAGAAGAGTGGGCCTGGTTGGCAGACATCTGCCAGGTCCTTGGAAACTTTGAGGAGTCTACCCAGATGGTGAGCGGCGATGCTGCAATCATTAGCGTCACCATTCCTCTGCTATGCCTCTTGAGAAGTTCCCTGCAAAGCATAAAGGCAGACGCTTTGCGCTCGGAAACGGAGGCGGGGGAAGACAGTATGTCGCTGGATAGTCAGAGCACCCTCATGTCTATATCTCAGCGCGTTGAGGAGAAGGAGGAGGAGCATGAGGAGGATGAGGAGGAGGGGGAAGAGACAGCTTGGCCCACTGCTGAGGGTACCCATGCTGCTTGCCTGTCATCCTTTCAGCGTGTATGGCCTGAGGAGGAGGATCCTGAAAGTGATCTTCCTAGTGAGGACAGCCATGTGTTGTGTACAGGTACCCTGACACACATGGCTGACTTCATGTTAGGATGCCTTTCTCGTGACCCTCGCGTTACACGCATTTTGGCCACTGCGGATTACTGGGTGTACACACTGCTCGACCCACGGTATAAGGAGAACCTTTCCACTCTCATACCCGAAGAGGAAAGGGGTTCGAGAGTGATGCTATACCACAGGACCCTGGCGGACAAACTGATGGTAAAATTACCATCCGACAGCGCTAGTGGCAGAAGGCGCAGTTCCGAGGGCCAGGTAGCAGGGGAGGTGCGGAGATCAGGCAGCATGTACAGCACAGGCAGGGGAACACTCTCTAAGGCCTTTGACAGCTTTCTGGCTCCCCAGCAAGACTGTGTCACCGCTCCCCAGTCAAGGCTGAGTCGGCGGGAGCACTGTAAAAGGATGGTGAGGGAGTACGTAGCCGATCGCACAACCGTCCTCCGTGACGCCTCTGCCCCCTACAACTACTGGGTGTCGAAGCTGGACACGTGGCCTGAACTCGCGCTGTATGCCCTGGAGGTGCTTGCTTGTCCTGCGGCTAGCGTCTTGTCAGAGAGGGTGTTTAGTGCGGCTGGGGGAATCATCACAGATAAGCGTACCCGCCTGTCAACCGACAGTGCCGACAGGCTTACACTCATCAAGATGAACAAAGCCTGGATTTCCCCAGACTTCTCTTCTCCACCAGTGGACAGCAGCGATACCTAAACAATACGTAGGCTGCACCCGCGAATGGAAGCATTGTTCTCTATCACCATCAAAAACGTGGACCTTTTAGCTTCATCAATCTGTGTATAATATTCATCCTCCTCCTCCTGCTCCTCCTCCTGAAACCTGACGTAATCCCGCCGAACGGGCAATTTTTCTTAGGCCCACAAGGCTCAGTCATATAATTTTTCTAAACAATTTTTATATGTTTCAATGCTCATTAAAGCGTTGAAACTTTCACCTGAACCAATTTTTATTTTAACTGGGCTGCCTCCAGGCCTAGTTACAAATGAAGCCGCATTAACCAAAGCGATTAAGTGTAATCCAATAAATTTTTTGCCCACCTGCATTAAAACTGACGTTACATCAGCTGTGCTGGGCACTGCAATGGGATATATTTATGTACCGCCGGTGGCTTCCTGGCACCCACCCATGCTGTCGGTCCACACAGAGTTGTAACTGCATGTGTCCACTTCTAAAGAACCCCAGTCTGACTTGGGCATGCAGCGTGGGCCGAAGCCCACCTGCATTAAACATGACATTACCTCAGCTATGATGGGCAATGCAATGGGATATATTTATGTACCGCCGGTGGGTTCCAGGGAGCCACCCATGCTGTCGGTCCACACGGAGTTGTAACTGCATGTGTCCACTTATAAAGAACCCCAGTCTGACTGGGGCATGCAGTGTGGGCCAAAGCCCACCTGCATTAAACATGACATTACCTCAGCTGTGCTGGGCACTGCAATGGGATATATTTATGTACCGTCGGTGGGTTCCAGGGAGCCACCCATGCTGTCGGTCCACACGGAGTTGTAACTGCATGTGTTCACTTCTAAAGAACCCCAGTCTGACTGGGGCATGCAGTGTGGGCCGAAGCCCACCTGCATTAAACATGACATTACCTCAGCTGTGATGGGCACTGCAATGGGATATATTTATGTACCGCCGGTGGGTTCCAGGGAGCCACCCATGCTGTCGGTCCACACGGAGTTGTAACTGCATGTGTCCACTTCTAAAGAACCCCAGTCTGACTGGGGCATGCAGTGTGGGCCGAAGCCCACCTGCATTAAACATGACATTACCTCAGCTGTGCTGGGTACTGCAATGGGATATATTTATGTACATTCGGTGGGTTCCAGGGAGCCACCCATGCTGTCGGTCAACACGGAGTTGTAACTGCATGTGTCCACTTCTAAAGAACCCCAGTCTGACTGGGGCATGCAGTGTGGGCCGAAGCCCACCTGCATTAAACATGACATTACCTCAGCTGTGCTGGGCACTGCAATGGGATACATTTATGTACCGTCAGTGGGTTCCAGGGAGCCACCCATGCTGTCGGTCCACACGGAGTTGTAACTGCATGTGTCCACTTCTAAAGAACCCCAGTCTGACTGGGGCATGCAGTGTGGGCCGAAGCCCACCTGCATTAAACAGGACATTACCTCAGCTGTGATGGGCAATGCAATGGGATATATTTATGTACCGCCGGTGGGTTCCAGGGAGCCACCCATGCTGTCGGTCCACACGGAGTTGTAACTGCATGTGTCCACTTCTAAAGAACCCCAGTCTGACTGGGGCATGCAGTGTGGGCCGAAGCCCACCTGCATTAAACATGACATTACCTCAGCTGTGCTGGGCACTGCAATGGGATATATTTATGTACCGTCTGTGGGTTCCAGGGAGCCACCCATGCTGTCGGTCCACACGGAGTTGTAACTGCATGTGTCCACTTCTAAAGAACCCCAGTCTGACTGGGGCATGCAGTGTGGGCCGAAGCCCACCTGCATTAAACATGACATTACCTCAGCTGTGCTGGGCAATGCAATGGGATATATTTATGTACCGCCTGTGGCTTCCTGGGACCCTCCCATGCTGTCGGTCCACACGGACTTCACAATAGGGAGTTGCACCTGCCTGTGTCTACTTATAAAGAACCACAGTCTGACTGGGGCATGCAGTGTGGGCCGAAGCCCACCTGCATTAAACATGACATTAGCTCAGCTGTGATGGGCAATGCTATGGGATATATTTATGTGCCGCCGGTGGCTTCCTGGCACCCACCCATGCTGTCGGTCCACAGGGACTTCACAATAGGGAGTTGTACCTGCCTGTGTCTATGAATTAAAAACCCCGGTCAGGTTGGGGCATGCAGTGTGGGCAGAAGCCCACCTGCATTTAATCTGACGTTAGCTCTGCTGTCCAGGGCACTGCAATGGGATACATTTATGTACAGCTGGTGGGTTCCAGGGAGCCACCAATGCTGTGGGTGCACACGGAATTCCCATTGCGGAGTTGTACCTGCCATGACTATTTATAAAAAAACGCGGTCTGACTGGGGCATGCAGACACCTTGACAGAATGAATAGTGTGTGGCACATAGGTTCCCCATTGCTATGCCCACATGTGCAGCTCCTGATGGCGGTGGCACAGGATTATATTTCTCATTGCTTCTGTACAGCATTGTGGGCTATCACCCCTCCCCTTTTAAAGAGGGTCGCTGCCTAGCCGTGCCAACCCTCTGCAGTGTGTGCCTGCGGTTCCTCCTCATGGCAGACGCACTTATAAATAGACATGAGGGTGGTGTGGCATGAGGGCAGCTGAAGGCTGTGCAGGGACACTTTGGTGTGCGCTGTGGACACTGGGTCGTGCGGGGGGGTGGGCAGCATGTAACCCAGGAGAAGTGGCAGCGGAGTGTCATGCAGGCAGTGATTGTGCTTTGTTGGAGGTAGTGTGGTGCTTAGCTAAGGTATGCATTGCTAATGAGGGCTTTTCAAAAGTAAAAATTGTTGGGAGGGGGGGGCCCACTCTTGCCGCTATTGTGGCTTAATAGTGGGACCTGGGAACTTGAGATGCAGCCCAACATGTAGCCCCTCGCCTGCCCTATCCATTGCTGTGTCGTTCCCATCACTTTCTTGAATTGCCCAGATTTTCACAAATGGAAACCTTAGCAAGCATCGGCGATATACAAAAATGCTCGGGTCGCCCATGGACTTCAATGGGGTTCGTTACTCGAAACGAACCCTCGAGCATCGCGAAAATTTTGTCTCGAGTAACGAGCACCCGAGCATTTTGGTGCTCGCTCATCTCTAGTTATCATATGACAGAACTTCAGTAATAGTTTCTTATAGCTTGACTGACGGATTGTCAAAAAAAATCAAGCACCTAGAAGGAGTTGTCGGAAAGAGATAAAACTTTCTATGTGTGACTGTAACGCTGATACAAGTAAGTGATTACAATATCAGAGCAAAAGAATAATTTATTGTGGAAAACTGAACCCTGGTGGGCTGTCTCTAGATGTGATATAGGTAGGCATATAAGCATTCAGGTTTAGTACGTTATTTTGTGGGATATCGGTCCACATTTGTTGTAACTGAGTCTCTAGATTGTGCAAACTCATAGGCTGTCAATGTTGGTGTACCAGATGGTCCCATACGTGTTCTACTAGTGATAAATCTAGGGACAGGGCAGGCCTCATAAGTGTGACAATGTTGTGGAGGCAGTCCAGTGACATCCTTGTTGGGTGTAGTTTAGGATTATCCTGCTGAAAAATGCCTCTTGGAAGCCCTGCCATGAGAGGAACTCTGCCATATAAGGCTGCCATGTAAGGCTGCTGGATGTCCTGAACATATCGCTGAGCTGTCATTGTCCCTTATATTACTACTATAGGTGACTAACTGGCATATGTAATGCCCCCCCCCCCCCCCAGACTATCACACCAGCAGTGGCGGCACAAAGGTAGGATTAAGGGGCTCACTCATAGACGATGAACACGGGCATTGACATTTTGATATTGCTCAAACTAAACCTGGATTTGATGCTGAGGACAACCCAATTCCATTCCATAGCAGTCCGGGAGGCGACAGTGGGTGGGTGTCAAAAGCAGTACATGTACCAGGTGCTGTGAGACTAAATGTCCTTCAGCCAAGAACCTGGAAATGGTTCCGACAGTCACAGGGGCACTGTTAATTGGGGCGGAATCTCTTGGATTGCACTGTAGAGGCATCTAGTGGCCAACAAGCTCTACACAAGCGGAAAAAGAGGTTCACCACACACAAGTCGCCTCTGAGAGCCATCTTATAGGGAAAGAGTGGAACCACATTTAAGGCCTCAGGTGACAAGATTGTTCATCTAATCACAACACAATTCTAATCATTTGCATATCTGCCTGAGATATAACTACATACAGTATCTCAGGTTTTGCAGCAAAATGACAACTCCTTCTTGGTGTAAAATATACTGAAATAAGTGAAGACTAAGCTGAGAATCCCTACATTCAGTCACTGTAGGGGGCATTCCCAATTAACTGAGGATGGAGACAGTAACAGCTTTTGTGCCCAACATTAGGGCATAGTATAAGATGTAACTGAGATTCTTGGATTTCACCAAATTGAAACAAGTGTACTTGCATAAAAATGTATGACATTTTGGAGGGGGAGTAAATTTTATGGGTGGAGGTGGTTGTTTCCAGACATATTCTGGAATTGTGTGATATCAGGATGCTAATAAGGATATTTGGGCACAAAGATAACTGTGAAGGAAAGGAGAGATGATTTCAGCCACATAAAATTCTGGTACTCCGGATCAAGCCCGCCAAAAACAGCAAAACCAAGGGTGTAAGCTGATTTTAGCTTTCATCTGCACCTGTCAGCCAGAAAGAACATGCTGCCCAGTGTTCATATACAATAAAATTTCATATAAATGTTGCTGCCAACTAAAAACATTTCCATGTCTCATGATCAAGATTTAGGGGATCATGTCTTATTAAATAAGTTTAATGGAATTCAGCATAAACCAGTCAGCTATGACATACATATATAATTCTTTTATTTTAGAATAATCTTGCATCGCATTGCTGCTATCCGCGATAAACTTGCGTGATAAAAACGCACAATTTTTTATCGCAAAAGTCAATAGGACTTTCTAATGTTAAAATCACATCGCAATGCAAGCTTGTTGCATTGCGATGCGATAAAAGGAGGCTCCATAGGGAAACATAGGAGAAAGATAGAGCATGCTGCGATTTTTTGTTCTCTCATCATCGCATCAGTAATGGGAAGTAGACCATTGAAAATCATTGGTTTTATAACCTGCTTTTTTAGTGACTTGCATCACTCGAATATTGTGTGATTTTCTCGCCTGTGTAAAGCCACCCTTAAATGGAGAACTCATGTCCTCCTTTATGTCAAAAAGTAGGGGAATGGGTCTGATGTCTAAACAGATCCTATTGATTTCTACAGGAACCTATTTCAAATGTGACCGATTGAAGTAGGTGCCGCCTATGGATAAATGTGGCACTGTTTCTTAGCCTGCATTCCTTAAACTTTTTTCAGACATAAGGAGACAAGGTTGGAGACATTATCAATAGTTCCCTAATATTAGCACATGTAACAGCAGGATTATAAAATACCATATGTATACAAGCCTCCTTTAGCAATTTGTAATGGCCGTCTTTCCAGTGAACATTTATGTTCCATCAGTGTTTAGTGAAGCAGATTCACTGGGCTGTGTAATGAATACATAGTAAAACAGATTACAGACCTGTTGGAAGTGGATTTACTCTAAATGCTGGCTATCAGTAGAGACAATAACATTACTCTGTTTGGCTTGAAGCCATTTCCTTTTGTTTGGCAGTGTAAACTTCAGAGAAAAGGCATTAACCCAGTCACTGCCAAAGATTGTAATGTTAGGGTTGAATGCATTGCTGTTACGTAGCTGGAATATATTTCATAATGACATAATGGTTTTATCTTTACTTCTGGCACCTGCCTATGTTCTTGTACATGATCCAAATGTTGCACTATATAAAAATAAAAATCAGTTTAAATAATTTCTTATTGCAATATTTAGGTGTAAATGAGCTTTTGGTATTACCAGAAGAAACACATCATAATATGTCAAATTGTTTATTAGAGGGGCTTCACACAAACGTAATAGGGTGTGTTTTTACATGTGTAAAATTTCTGTGCGCAATACCCAGATAATAGAATCCACTGATTTCAATGAGTTTGTTCACATTTCCCGATTTTTTTGCATGTACATACTAAAATAGAACCGGCACTAACTTTCTGCACATTTGCGTTTCAAAGACAACCATATAAATGTATGTGGGTGCACAAATGCAATATGCAAGGGGATACATGCAACATAGCGCAATTCTGTGAAAATAAAAATACACCTGAAACTTATTAGGCTAAATAGCCATTTAAATCCGGGCATGCTCGTCTGCCGCTTGCAAATGAACATGCCCTGCATGCACAAAGAGTACGGTATAATGCGCCAATATGCACACAAAAAAGACTTCGTCATGTGCACCTAATTACACACAAAAAATGCATACACCTGTGTAAAGCTGTCCTAAGCCTGGATTTACATGAGTGTTTTAAAACGCTGGCCGAAAATTGCGACCATCTGAAGCATTGGATTTGAATGCATTTGTTCAGATGGGCAATTTTCTGGGGCGTAAAAACAGCTGGCCGGAAAAGATAGCACATATGGTGCGCATTCCGGACAGCCATTTTTACACCTGGCTGGAAAAGATAGGTCTTGACCTATCTTTTGCCAAAATACGCTGGCCATACCCATAGACTCCTATTATAAAAGGGAGTTTAGCAACAGCTCGTGTTGCTAAAGCCCCTCCTTCTCCCCTTGCCAGCAGCTTCCATAGGCTGGGGAGGGGTGGGAGGATTAGCTCTGCTAAGCCCCCGTCCCATCCTGCTCCCTTCCTTTGCTGGCAGCCGGCAAGGGGTGGAGAGGGGGAGGGAAGTGGGAGGAAGTTTAGCGGAGTTGAATTTTCTCCCTCTATCTGACTGTATTCCTGTATATACGCTGCAGCCCTGCCGTCTGAATGGACAAGAAAACAGGAGATGCAGCCGCGATTTGTTCGCTGCTGCCTCTCGTTCATGCGATTTTCTGTTGCGATTCGGATGGCCGAAAATCACGTATCCGTATTCCTTTTATTAGTTGTCTCCCTGTCTCTGCACCTTATCCCGTTTGGCACTGTCATCCTGCATAGCCTTCCTTCTCCTGTCTTCTCAGTCTGCTCTTTGTCTTGTATGTACACTGCTTCCTGACGTTTGTATCTTAGCCTGGTGTGAGCCTGCACGAGTCACCCAGCATAGGCATCCTGTACCTATTTCTGTGTGTATGTTTGTTTACCATCAGATCTGTCCCTGATTTATTGCCTAGTGCCACTCTGTACTCATACATTTGTCAGTTGTCAGACCCTGTTCCTAGCCTATTGTCTATTCCTGTCCTTGTTGGTGTCTTTGTGCATGTCTGTCATCTGCCAGATCCGTTCCCGGTTCTGTGGTATGTACAGCCCTGTCCTGTGTTATTGGTGTGTTCTGTGCCCAGCACCTCTCTCCTGTGTCCCGTCAGGGTTAGCCAGCCCCGAGGTGAAAACCATGGGGTCATCCTTGTCAGGACACCAACCCCGCTATTTGGCAGGGGCTCTCACATCTTCCTGTTTAGCAAAGGGCAAGATTTGTTCATATGGTATTCTGTTTCGGAGTGCGTCGTGCTGGTACCTCTGGTAACAGGGAGTCAGCTGCCAACCATATTGGGACTAGCCCAAAGCCTAACTTGTTGATTGGTCCAGTGGGTCCACACTTTCTGCGTCCGTAACAAAATGATACATGATGTAAGAGTAGAATTTAATCAGAAATTGATAGGTGCAATCATTTCTTACCTACAACCATCTTTGAGTTAAGGATGGAGTCATGTTGAGTATTAATAATGTTATGTTGAATTTTATGCTATGGAACACATTAATTGCATGTCTTTTCAGCTACTAGTAGATATCGTTAACAAACCAGGACAAAATTGAGTGCCTCATCACTAAACAATACAGAACCTGTGATTAATGCATCCTTTTCCCACATTTCAGAAACACTCTTTTCTCCTTAGGGAGAGCAACTATATACTAAGTGAGGAGACTCAAATGGCCACGCACACTCCTCTGGGTAATATGCAAATAAGGGAGATGGAATAAATCCTCCACAGTGCCACCTATTGAAAGGAATGCTGCCTTTCAATAGGTGGCACTGTGGCACATTTTCCACATTTGTAATGCCCACTAACAGAATTCCAAGCATCTGTCAGGGTCAGACAACTTCTGTTGCAGCTGCAGTTTATATGGATGCCACTTTTGTGTCTTGAGGATCCTTACAAGAGTTGGTTGACTCACACCATGCTCCAATGTCAGTCTCCTGGTGCTTTTCTGTGGACTCTTCATGAAAACAGCTAGCACAGCTGTCGACACCTGGGGATCATAAATGCTACTCGGACAACCAGAACTTAGTTTGACCTGGACACTACCAGTTTCCCTGGAGCTCTGAATGAGTTTTCTGACAGTTTGTGCACTCACTGACTGTCTTCCTGAGTGTTCTTGATTAAAAGCCTTGGCCATACCACTAGATTCAACATGACAACTTTATTAATACTCAACATGACATTAGTCATAACTCAAGATTGGTTGTAGATAGAGTTGAGCGAACGTACTCTGACGAGTTTGATGCTCGTTCAAGTATTAGCGTACTCGATGGTGCTCATTACTCGAAAGAGCATCAAGCCGTGTTCGACCCCGCCCCAGTTTTTGGCTCCTCCCCACTGTGACGTGCCTGTTTTGGCCCCTCCCCAACGCAGCGCATGTCACTGGCAAATGTTTTGTCTGGCAGGCAGGGGAGAGAGGGAGAGAGGTAGAGAGGAAGGGAGGGAGGGAGAGAGGGAGAGAGAGAAGGAGAGAGGGAGAGAGGGAGGGAGAGAGAGAGAGAGAGAAAAAAGCTTGGGACCCGATGTCCCACATACAAAAATGCTCGAGTCTTCCATTGCAGTCAATGGGGTTTGTTACTCGAGTAGAGCTCTTAAATTTTACGAAAAGCTCAACTCGAATAATGCAGAACCGAGCATTTGGGTGCTCACTCATCTCTAGTTGTAGATATTTAAAAAATGACTGCACCTCTCAATTCCTGTTGAAATTCTAACATTAAATCATGTATCTCATGACCCAATTTCCATTGAGGTTTCTTGGGCTGGATCCAAGATCACTGCAACCCACCATTCTGAATCTTTTATTTTCACATGGATCACTTTTGCATGTCCTGGATAGTATTAATACCAAGTTTGGTTTAAGTATGCTGGGTAGATATTTCTCTAGACATACTTCAATTATGTATTTACTGTGTAACATGGGTGATCATGTATGAATGCACAGTATTAATATGGGAACTTCACCATGTGAAGCATGACTGAGCATGAAAGGCGGTTGCTGCTAGATTCTTATATCATAGCCCAATAGAGTATTAGCTGGTACAATATGTGAAGATAAGTGTTCAATAAATGAAATAGACTTTTTCTTGTTGAGTGTTGTAATTTTGCAGATTTTTTGTAGTTTGAGTATTATACATGGCACACGGTAGGTGGTGGCCCTACTGCAGTTTTTGCATCAGGAGTAGGAGCTTCAGGTTACATCTCATGGACTTATTTAAACAAATATTAATTCACAGTTCAGTACTCAATTTGTTAATGTTACCTAGAATTGGAACATTATTACAACTCTATTTTTTACTGGAAGCCTATCTCTCTCGGGTTCTGTCTTCTTTCTGGGAAATAATATCCATTCTTAATTCAGGCTGCTTAACTTTGCTAGTAAACAAGTTCAGAAAAGGCATTAAGTTATTATTAAACCTTGGCCATGTGCTGCTGTTAAGCACATCTTAATGGTTTCATACCTCAAATATCCCAACGTAGATGTTCTGTGTGCATTTTTCCAATCCCAACATTTTACTTTTTAAATGACGGCAGAATAATTCAATAAAATAACTGTTCACCAAGCCAATCCCTGGCTGTTGTGCTGCAAACAAGTTGCTACATTCCATTTCCTTAAAACACAAATTCAGCTAAGCGTGTTTGGAAAAAAAATGATAATATCCCCTGCTGTTTGGTTTTAATCCTTGAAGGGTGCCCAACTCACATGGAAACAAAATACACATGGAACCATTTACAGCTGATGAAAATTCTAAGTTCAGAGTGCTGACAGTGTGTCCAAATTGCATGGCCGTGTTTTTCCACATATTCTCTAAACCCACAACAACTGGCCAACAACTGGCCTCTCTCTGTGAGCACCTACAAGTCTCGGAGGTGAAGCCTCTACCTCACACTATTTGTTTTGTAAGTGATGCCAAATTTCAAGCAGAAAGTCATTTTGAACATAAACGCATGATCTAGTGGCAGATGTATGTTGCCACTGAGAGTCATTTTTGCCTAGAGGCAATAACCCCCACACTGTGTTGGAAGACTCTGTGCTGACAAATGGCATGGCTCGCTAACAAGTTATGGAAGCATTGCTAAATGATATCTCCCACTGTGTCCCTCCTTGATTTCAAGCACAGGGACAGACTGTGTTCTCTGATGATTCATGGTTTATAGCAAAATCCCTCTATGTTAAAGTAGCTAATACTAGTTCATACAGGGATTTACTAAGTTAGGGTTTGGGGGTAACATAGTTTTCTCTTGGCAGTTAAGTTTATGAAAGCGGGATCAAGAATTAAAAATGCTATATATCATTTTACTAAACATGGAAGCATGAAACAGATTGTCCAAGCTTAGATTTCAGAGTTTCCTTTTTTTCAGAAAATGTGCCACTTTAGTCCACTGGCTGTGTCTGGTATTGCAGCATTTACTTGAAATGGGATGACCTGTCATACCAAACACAACCTATAGACAAAAGTGGAATTGCTGACTGTAGTAGAAAATAACAGACCTTTCTTTCTGTTCCTACAGATACCTTACTAAATACTAGAGATGAGCGAGCATACTCGTCCGAGCTTGATGCTCGTTCGAGTATTAGGGTGCTCGAGATGCTCGTTACTCGAGACGAGCACCACGCGGTACTCGTCTCGATTAAACGAGCACTGACCATTGAATTCAATGGAGCCAGCAATACAGCCGGCTCCATTGAAAGCAATGGGCTGCCGGCGATCTCAGGATGAATTTTCGGGAAGGGCTTAAAAATTTAAGCCCTTAGCTGAAAATCATCCTAAAATGTGTAAAAATAAAAAAATAATATACACTCACCAGGTCCCGGCAGACGGAGTTCAGCCAGGCCGGCGCCAGTTCTCTGAACTGCTCTCTGTAGTATTCAGCAGCCGGGGATTTAAAATCCCCGCATGCTGAATGAGCTGCCTCTGATTGGTCACAGCCTGACCAATCAGAGGCAGCTCTCACTCACACCCATTCATGAATTCATGAATGGGTGTGAGTGAGAGCTGCCTCTGATTGGCTCAGCGCAGGGACCAATCAGAGGCAGCTCATTCAGCAGGCAGGGATTTTAAATCCCCGGCTGCTGAATACTACAGAGAGCAGTTCAGAGAACTGCCGCCGGACGGGCTGAACTTCGTCTGCCGGGACCGGATGAGTATATATATATTTTTTTATTTTTACACATTTCTGGATGAATTGCAGGGAAGGGCTTATAAATTTAAGCCCTTCCCGAAAATTCATCCCGCGATCGCCCGCAGCGCATTGCTTTCAATGGAGCCGGCTGTATTGCCGGCTCCATTGAATTCAATGGGCAAACGTGGTTCTTCTCTGCCACAGCTGTTACAGCTGTGGCAGATGAGAACGATCTTTATGCTGACAGTGCGGGGGGGGGGGCACTCTTGCCGCTATTGTGGCTTAATAGTGGGACCTGGGAACTTGAGATGCAGCCCAACATATAGCCCCTCGCCTGCCCTATCCGTTTCTGTGTCGTTCCCATCACTTTCGTAAATTTCCTAGATTTTCACAAATGAAAACCTTAGCGAGCATCGGCGATATACAAAAATGCTCGAGTCGCCCATTGACTTTAATGGGGTTCGTTACTCGAAATGAACCCTCGAGCATCGCGAAAAGTTCGTCTCGAGTAACGAGCACTCGAGCATTTTGGTGCTCGCTCATCTCTACTAAACACCTCTGCACGCTAGCATACTTTAAGTACCACCTGTACATGTGTTTTTGCTAGTCTAGTCAATCAGGCCTTGGATAGACAAATGTAGGACAAAGGCAGGTGCTATACTACACTACAAGAACGTCTAATAGGTTTTCTTGATCAGTAGATAGCTTACTTAACATAATATTGGCTTTAATTGTAATTTCCTTTGGCATGTACAGTAACTATCCCATTGATTGACAACTGCAGTATCACAGTCTGGGTTTCCAGACTGAAGAATAACTTCACTCACCTCTGCAATCCACATGGGTTTACATGAAAATAATCAAATCACATACTATATGTACCAGCGCTCTGCATTTGGCCGCCTGCACACGACCAGGTCGGATTCCACATGCAGAATCTTGCAGCGGAATCCGAACCTGTTCCTGACCGGTGAACTCCATGTACCTGTCCGGATTCTTCTTAGGACTCCTGCACATGGCAGACGCGGAATCCGCTTCTGTATTGCGGATGTGCCAGCTGGTGCACCGACTCCGTCGGTAGGCGATGGCGCAGATTCCGCAACCTTTCTGCAATGATGGTTGCAGAAGGGCCGCGAGTCAGAAGGCTTCCATTGACTTTTGGAAGCCGTCCGCATGGAATTGACCTTCAAATACAGCATGCTGTGATTTCTTTTTTTTCCCCTCCGAGCGGAAAATTGCAATTGATTTGTGCTCCTGGGCAGAAAAAAAAAAGTTTTTCCGTAGTATGCTATGGTAGGTATTTGCTGCGGAATCCGGAGGCGGTCAGCCATTCTGGATTCCGCAATAGAAATCTGGCCATGTGCGACGGCCTATATCCACTTTTATCCTGTGCTGACCTCAAATAGGGTTCTATAAGGGACAAAGCTTCTTAAAGGGGTTAAAGATGAGAAACAGTGTACGTCTAGTATGGGTCGAATACTTTTTTCCACCATTGTATCTAAATAATATTTTTAACAGCTAGACAAAAGAAGGAACCTCAAGGACTGAAATGTACTTGTGATTTTTATATGTAAAATATTATTTAAAGAGAATCTGTCATCCACTAAAAGCGCCATAAGCTAAGTTAAGGTGCTTATAGTTTAGGTAACGTGGAGTTTATGGAGTTGTGTTTCATACTCACCAGGTCCTCTGTAATTCCTGTGATGTCCTCAGGCAAAGTCAGCTTAGCTAGTAAGAGGCCTGTGACATGGGTCGAAAGGGATGTCGTACATTGATTTGAAGGAATACTGTGATCCAATAGGTGGTGCTGCAGAAGAATTGTTCCATCTTCCTTATTTGCATATATTACCCAGAACAGCATGCATGGCCTTGTAAGTCTCCTCACCCACCTCCTAGGCGTCTCCACACCCCTTCTGGGTGCTCTCCTTGCGGAGAGATGAAGGCCCCTGACCCGCTCACCTACAAGGTGTCTCCACACACCTTCTGGGTGCTCTTTTTAAGGGCTCTCACTAGCAAAGCCAGAAACTTACTGCACTCTGATGAGAGGCAAACACCCCAAAACCGCTGTCTGTGTGTGGTTTTCTGGCTTAGTTTCCTATTCCCAATCATTGTTTTAAAGACTTGTTTAAAGAGTAGTACATTGATTTGAAGGAATGCTGCCATCCAATAGGTGGCGCTGTAGAGGTATTGTTCCATCTTCCTTATTTGCCTATATTACACAGAGGAATGTGCATTGCCTTATAACTCTCCCCACCCACCTACTAGGTGTCTCCACACAACTTCTGGGTGCTCTACTTAAGGAGAGACAACACCACTTCCAACCCTTTTCATATTTGAAGCACATTGTAATGGGGTTCCTGAAATGGGAATACCCTTTTAACCCTTTCCAATCCAATTTGTATCCTGGTTTTCCTAGGGGGCTTACTCTTTTCTGTCGTTATAAAGAGACGCTATCTGCTGGCTAAAGCCAGTACTACATGAGGTGACACATTGGATAGGCTCCGACGGCAGAGAGGCTGGCAATATACAGTAAGGGAACCCCGATTGACGTCTTCCAACATCGGAGCTGTACAGCCTTAAGTCATAATGTCTTTAGATGTCAGACAGTGGATTGGAAAGGGTTAATGTATCATATCTAGATACAGCGTTACCAAGAAAACACATTAAACTGTGGATAAGCAGAAAGAGGCAAAAACGTTTTTTTTACAATAAAAACAACTTCAAAATCTTGGTAATGACAAAGAGCAGTTGTACTGTGTGACCACTGAAAGGTCAGGTTACGTGCAGCTAAACAACCCTTCTTAGGCAAAGCAAGCATCCAAAATGATATTCTCTTCATTTAGAGGAAATTAATATGAAGCCTAACACAAGATTTATTGTTGGATGGAGAAAGCAAAGCTTTAATCCAGCGATCCATGTGCTCACATGCTTGCTTCCTGTCTCCTGGGGATTACTGTCCCACAGGAGATGAGAGGAAAGGAAGAGGAAGTCCAAATCACTTCATTTTGTTGCTGCTTTGATACATCTTCATACTCATAATCATTTAATACAGATATGTGCAGCCTTGGGGGCAGTGCAGAAGTCCTACTTATAGTAGATAAGCCCCAGATGGGAGCTGTGGTTTACTGCTTGATTGATTGTGTTACTGCAAATGGCAATGGATTTCTGTGAAGATGTCAGAGCGTGGGTTCACCATATTGCTTTTGGTATAAAGCAGTCAGTAAGACGTCTCTAAATAGGAAGTCACATATCAAGAAAAAAATCGAGGGGGGGGGGGACCCTTTTTTAATATGTTGCATTTTTTATAACTGGTCTAATTTAAAAGAGCAACTTAAGTACAAAATCCTCTGCACCCTCCAAGAATGTTCTTTCACTATTTTTACTATTATAGTCAATAGGGAATAGATAGAACGATTTAACATTGACCTAGGGTGTAAAAAGATAACAATATTTACTCATTTTCTACTGAGTTTGATGAATAGAGTCCATCTTACTAATAGCAGAATACATTTAGTAGAAATACACAGCTTTTTTATAATCACAGGGCAGAAACCATCACCGGAGTAGACTTCAGAAAAAAGGATTAACTTAACCGTGTGTCTGCCTCTCAGGAACAGTACAATTCCTGCACTTTAGTCGGTCCTTACACTCTTCGAACTCTGTAATAACTGCTATGGCTGCTACAGCTGTAGCTGCCTACATAAAATTTACAGAATATTGTCTCTTACATTAGCATATGCTGTATTATTGATCTTACACAAATATAGCGGCTGACGGCAGGGTTTATTAGCTCTTAGAGTAATTTATCCCCTTATCTATTACATCAAATGCACTAATATAATATAAAAAAATATATAATTAAAAATTGTATTGTGTTATTATCTTTAAATCAAATAATAGTTGAGAAAAATGTTGAATATTTGAGTTCTCAATAGTTATAGATGGGTTTGTTATATAACAGAAAGCTTCCTCTGACACATGGCATATATTACTTCACTGTATTAAAATTAAGAGACTGAAAATAATGTTGTCATTTATTGTGCACTCTATTTAAAGTTCTGAAGATCTCAGACCTGTCTAATTCTAGTAAATGCACCTTTCACTCCTTAATGACACGGCCCCTTTTTTTTCCCCATTTTTGTTTTTTTCTCCCCCTTTTTAAAAAAATCGTAACTCCTTTACTTATCCATCGACGTCGCTGTATGAGGGCTTGTTTTTTGTGGGACCAGTTGTATTTTTCAAAGGTGCTATTTACTGTACCATATAATGCACTGCAAAACTTAAAAAAAAACTGCAACAAAAACGACATGATAACTTTCTTCTATGGGTCAGTACGATTACTACGATACCTACAATTATTTTCTGCTGCCATTTTTTTGGTCGCAATAACATTTTTGTGTGAGGCCTCATTTTTTGCAGGATGTCCCATAGTTTATGTTGGTATCATTTCAGAATACATATGACTTTTTGATCGTTTTTTCTTGCATTTTTTCTGGGAGAGAGTGACTGAAAAAGTGCATTTCTGGCAGTCTTTATTTTTTTTTCGGACGACGTTCACTGTACGTGGTAAATAATGTGCTTCTTTGATAGATTGGACTTTTATGGATGCTGCGATACCAAATATGTATTTTTGTTTCATGAGTTTGATTTTTTTTATTATAGATATGGCAAAAGGGGGTGATTTAAACTTTTAATACTTTTTTTTTTCACAATTAGTAATACTTTAGTGATCTTATTTTTACTTTTTTTTAGCTCCCACATGGGACCACAACTAGCAATGCTTTGATGGCATCATACTGCAATCTGACAGGCAGTCTATCAAGCCACCCCACTTGATAGGCAGTCTGCTAAGGCAGCCCTGGGGCCTTTCAGAAGGCCCCCGGCTGCCATGACACCTGCACTTCTCCCTGCAATTTAAATGACGCTGTCAGAATTGACAGCAGCATTTAAAGAGTTAATAGCCGCGATCGACCGCATGGCCGATTGCAGCTATTGCCCGTGGGTGTCAGCTGTAATAAACAGCTGACACCCGCGCTGTATGAAGAGAGGTCGCTCTGCGATCTCTCTTCATACATACCCTGACGCTGCAGGACATAAATGTACATCCTGGAGCGGGAAGGGGTTAATAGTAGATATATGCATATTCTTGCATAGGCCACAGGAAGTTCAGCATTAGGCTACATTCCCTGGATGTTTAGCATTAGGTTACATTCACATGGGCGAGCATGATACTGAGCCAAGAAACTCGGCCGGATATCGCGTTTGCCAGCATGCGATCTAAAAACGCCTCACATCATTTATGTGAAATTGTGATTCTCAGGTGTGTTAAAGGATTGCAAGTGTTTCCCATTGATTTAAATGGAAAATATCACATCGCACTCGCATGCATGTCGCAAAATGTTCCAAGAGAATGTCCAGAAATAGAACATGCTATGATTTTTATCCTCGCAGCATCGCTGCAAGGGAAAAAAATTGCTCATGTGAATAAGTCCATTAGAAAAAATGGAGTTCATATTTGTGCAAGTTTTGTGTGTGTCGCCACGCATAAAACTAACGCGAGATTCTCACCTGTGTGAATAAGCGCTTAGAGTTAGGCTAGTCTTCCTTTATCTATTTTTAGTTCTTCATTAATGAAGTTTAAATCAGGAAAAAGTGCTTCTGATGTGTATTATTTTCTGCATTACATATTAGGGCTTACTTACACTAATGTTGAGGATTTTATTTAGGTAAGATCCCTGATGGATCCATTTTTAAGGGATCAAAATGGGATCATATAATCATGAGCTCTGTCACAGTTAACTAAAAAGTGCATGCAAACTTTAACCCTTTTCCTGCCCATATCATCTAGGTCCTTGCAGCGAGGCTAGGATATGAGAGATGTTTCCTGGCATCAGCATACTACATCTCAGACTGTACTGGTGAGAAATTCGATTTTGGTCATGTTTCAAAGCCAAAATTTTTGGCTTTAAAACAAGACCAGTATCATGGTTCTAGCCACAATAGATCCTGAGAAAAAGAAGTTTGAAATGGGAGCTGCAAATACTGTACCTGCTGCTGCTACTACTTCACTCCCGGCTCTAATCCTACAGTCTTTATCCTTTTTTAAAAGCTCAGAATCTTGGCTTTAAAACAGGACACAAATTAATTCTATAACTGCAGTATAATCTGAGATACAGCAAGTTGAGGTTGACAACAAGTTGATATGAGTTTTAGACGCAAATATATATTAATGCATTTAAAAAATATATTTCTGCTTGTCATGTGAAGGTGGACAGAGCTGTTAACCCATTAAGGCAACTACAATCAACAAGCTGTCTGCTTTTGGGAAATATATATGGTTAAGTGGTGCATTTACTTTACATGGTGTGTAATTTCTGCATTTTATACGTAGCTATTTTTAAAACTTTCTAGCTTAAAACCAGATTTTTGGCCTTTCCAATTCTGTTGATTTTATGAAGATATGTGCATGTAGGCATAGGCCTAAGTGGTATATGCTGTATGAATTTGCACATGTTAAACTTTTGTTTTCAAGATCGTGCAGCACCTAATTTTATGCTTTGATGAACCCTATTATAGTGAACTTCAGATTTTGCACTTGTTCTGCTCCTTGAAGGAGTCAAACACTGGACTGATTTAGTACTGGTATGAACACAGGCCCATGGACAGGCAGCCATATGGTCTGTCATCTGTAACTAGTGGAACCAGGGTGGCGTTATGATGTCAACTTGTCCCACTTGGCTATGCTTTGAGCTCTGCTGTTTGCCTGTTACCTATTGCTGCAAAAGTTTCCTGTGACATTGTCTGTTGGAAATACCTCAATGGGGCTTTCTTCTCCATTCTGCTCTAACATCTGCTATGGTGTATGGACTGATTGGTCGACAGGGATATGTGCCCCCTGGTTGGCCAATCGGCCATGGTGTGAGTATATTTAACCCGGTCACACTTTTTCTTGATGTGGTTCATTATGTAGTTCAGCTGTTTGTGTGAGAATGTGTGCTGTGCAGCTCTCTTTTTGGATCCAGTTTGGTGTATGAGTCTATCTCTATGTTGTATCAGATGGGTGTTGTCTTTTGGTTGGTGTTTTAGTCTAGACTCTATGTTTTGTTGGCGTTGCCTGAATCCAGATTGCAATTCATGCTCTGTTTCATGTTGTATTCCTCAGTCCGTAGGTGGGTGGATGCCTGAACCCCCCTCAGTCCATAGGCGGAGGGTTGCTGGAATCCCACTCAGTCCGTAGGTAGAGGGATGCCTGGACCCCCCTCAGTCCGTAGGTGGAGGGGATGCCTGATTCTCTTTCAGTCCATTTGCAGAGGGGAAGCCTAAATTCCCCTCAGCTACACAGTTTCCATAACTTCTGAGATGTGGAAAAAAACATATCTTGCTGTGCTTTGCTGTTTTGTAATTCACATTAATTTCTATGGTAGTTATGGAAACAGTGTAGCAATGAGGTTTTGGTGTTTCAGTAAACCAGGCTGCTTCTCACAGCCTGGATGTGGCAGTCAGTAGAACTGGATGAGGCGGTGTGGGGTCTGTGGCACCACTGTTTAGAGACAGGTGTGGATCTCAGAGACATTTATGGCATAACCTGTGGAAATGTCATAAATATCTGAGATAACAATACTCCTATATCAGCATTTCAGTCTATGATATCTTATATGATTCTGTAGGAAATTACAAAACATGATTCTGTAGGAAATTAAGTAATTGACAAAAAAACACCAACAGGTGCATTTTCACAGATGTGCTCATCTCTAGGCACTTGACAAGCACACATTTAAATGCTTGACAATATTAAAATTTATGGCTGACAGAGCTATAAGTAACATGACTTACTTTTTGCAATATCAGTGAGCAACTGATAATAATTGAGTCTATTTCTCATAACAGGCTAGGGAGAAAATGCCATTTTATAGTGACATCAGCATGCTGACTAAATGTATGTGGGCAAGACATAACTGTATACAATGTATCTGTGAGAATGAACTCCTTAACTCTTATGACAGTTTACCCCTGTGGCCCTCCTCTGACAAATTTAGTACAATGTTCTCCCTACAGTTCCCAAGAGGAATGCTGAGCATGGCAAGTAAAGTTTCCCATGGGATCCCCAATTACGGTATGAGACCAGGGAGAAGTTGTACATGATAACAGTTCTCACCAGGAGGTTAGACTGTCGTTCACCCGAGTTACAGATTGTACACAGTTCAAAGACCACAAACAGGAAGTCATTTATGTGAATGGTTTTATCCACTCAACCCCAAGTTTTACTTCTTATTTATGATATATTATCATCATATTAAAGGCTGGCTGGAACAGAACATGGATAATATGACAAGTGCATATAAGAAGGGAAAATACTAATGTGGTGCAAAACATACTAACAGCAAGAAAGCTGATTCCGCTCTGTTACTGCAGATTTACATTGAAGTGGTAAATTAAGCTCTATGTATAGAAATGAGAATACATAATTCATTGTCTAGTTGATCAGAAAACTGAAATTGTTTGGAATAGATAAACCTGCTACACTTGTCATATAAAGCAGCAAAGGTTTCCTTCTACAAGAAGTAAAATTGTAGTGTCTCATCTATTATGTATAGCAGTAAGCTGTTGCAGCCTCACCTGTTACTCAGGTAGTAATATGTGATTGTCCTTAGCAAGAGAAACCAAGTAGTCTTGTAGATATGATACCTTTCGATGGCTATCAAAAATGCATGATGTTATAGTGAGCTTCCCAACCTACTCAGGGTCCTTCCTCAGACTGAAAACTGATTTTAATCTGAGGAAGGACCCTGAGTAGGTTGGGAAGCTCGCTATAACATCATGTATTTTTGTTAGGCATTAAAAGGTATCATATCTGCAAGATTACTTGGTTTCTCTTAAGCAGCTTGCACACGGACAGATTTGCATTGCGGAATCCGGGGTGGGTGTCCACCTCCGGGTTCCGCAGGAAATACTGCCCATAGTATGCTGTTGAAAAGCGCTTTTTCCTGCACACGAGCAGAAATCAATTGTGATTTTCCACTAGCGAAGGAAAAATCGCAGCATGCTCTATTTTAGTGCGATGTCCGCATGGACGACTTCCATTGATTTCAATCCGGACAGGTCACGGATTCCACGTCATTGCCCAGCGACAGTGCATGAGAATCTTTACTGCGCATGTTTGATGGCAAGCTGTCTGGATCATATGCAGTACGGAAAGAGAAAGAAATGACAGGTACGCAGGGCCACCGGCCAACCCACATCCGGAATCTGACCCGGTCGTGTGCAGCCGGCCTTACTGAGAACAATCACATTTTACTCTACTGGCTAACACGGTACTAAACCTTTTCCAGGTAGTAATGTCATCTTTTTGAATGGAGACCTCTCAAATGGACAACACACCTCTGGAAAGGTAAGCTACCTGGCAGTCAGTGGATCTCCTGAGACCCCTTCCAGTAACAAGATACTGTTAAATGCCACAATGGGAATCAAATAGACAATGTTTCCACCCAAAACATTTCTCTGCTGATGTTTTTACATATGCGTATTGCCTACAGTTTGGAGTACACAATTGAGATATGTTTTTTTTTTACTTTTTCCATATTTGCTAAACATAACCACATAGCACATACAGTTACTTTGAATTTAACTTTAGTCCATACCTTCTCAGCTGAGAGCTGGAGGAAAAGTTTCTTACTCTGATGCAATACTTCTATTGCATGTATTGCACATAAGGCCAGCTATAACTTTACAATAGTATGGGGTACTGCCACTGAAGTATACTCTATGCCAGTGGTGGTGAACCTATGGCACACCTGACAGAGCGTGGCATGCAGAGCCCTCCCTGCTAGCATGTGCTCACCACGGTAGCGAATACCAGCAGCACTGATCCCAGGTGCACACTGTGACATCAATGTGCACCCAGGATCTTCCTTCCCTGATGTCTCCTCCTTGGTTCTGTGAAAGTAAAGGGGAGCATAGGAGCAGCGGCGCTTCGACAAGGAGGAGTTGGTAACTATATGGGTCTCAGGGGGTCACTATTACTACTTGGGCTGATATAGGGGATACTATTAGTAATAGTGTCCCCTATTTCGGCCCCAGTCTTAATAGCATTACTATTGAGGCTGCTGTGGGGGTCACTATTACTACTGTGGTTTCTGTGGGGGTCACTATTACTACTGTGGTTACTGTGGGGGTCACTATTACTACTGGGGCTAGTGTCGAGATCACTATTACTACTGGGGCCACTTTGGGGGTAACTATTACTGCTGGGGCTACTGTGGGGGTCACTATTACTACTGGGGCCACTGTGGGGTATCCCTATTACTGCTGGGGGTAGTGTGGGCAGGTCACTATTACATCAGCCACTGGGGCCACTGTGGGTGTCACTATTACTACTGAGGCTGATGTGGGGGTCACTATTACTACTGGGGCCACTGTGGGGGTCGGTAATACTATTTGGGGTTCTGTGGGGATCACAATTACTACTGGGGCTACTGTGGGGGTCACTGTTACTACGGGGCTACTGTGGGGGTCACTATTACGACTGGGGCTGCTGTGAGGGACACTATTACTACCGGGGCTACTGTGGGGGACACTATTACTACTGGGCCCGCTGTGGGGGACACTATTACTACTGGGGCTGCTGTTGGGGTTACTATTACTACGCGGGCTCCTGTCGGGGCTCATTATTACTGCTGAGGCTGCTGTGGGGTTCATTATAACTACTGGGGCCACTGTGGGGGTCACTATTACTACTGAGGTCACTGTGGGGGTCACTGTTACTACTGAAAGTACTGTGAGGGTCACTATTACTACTGGGGCTACTGTGGAGGTCACTATTACTGCTGAGGCCACTATTACTACTGAGGCCACTTTGGGGGACATTATTACTACTGAAGCCACTGTGGGATGTCACTATTACTGCTGAGGCCACTGTGGGGGTCACTATTATTACTGGGGTATGTTTACACGTGGAGGAAATGCAGTAGAATGTCCTCAGCGGAAATTTCCATGGCAAATCCAAAACGTAGTCAAAATCTGCACCCGTCTATTTTGAAACAGCCCTGTCCTTTTTATAACATCATACGTCGTGATAAGCCCACCCCCTGACGTGTTGGCACTTTGCGATAAATAAGTTGATTTTGGGCTGCAGTTTGAGCACTTGGTCTCTTAAAGGTTCACCAGCACTGCTCTATGCTATAGCTTAAAGTTTATAATATGTCATTATATGATGAATAAGCTTTAAAGCTCCTAACTGTGTTAATGCTACGTTGTTTTAACACGAATGTTAATGGGACTTTCTAATGTTAAAAATGCATTGCAAGTTTGTGCTTTGCGATTTTTGTGTGATGCATTTTTAACATTAGAAAGTTCCATTGACAATCATGTTAAAAAATGCAGCCTGAAAAAACGCAGCCTGAAAAAAACGCAAGTGGGTAGGAGCCATTAATTTGTAAAAACCCACTTAGCTCCCCAGCATTAGCTAAGAAGAACACGTGCTTTGTCTCCACCAGTTTATTGATTATGTCTACTTTCTCGGTGACTATTTCACCCTGGTTTTAAGACTAAACATTACGTATACTGAAGATACTCTGTCATAACCTTGTGTGCTATTGTTTATGAGTCACCCTTTGACCACGACCTGATTAATTATTAGTGGCTAAACATAGATGTACATGACACATACTAGAGCGGATACCGGAGATTGCTTGTTTGTCACATGCAGTAGAGGGATATTCCCTTCCAGGTCCTGACATGATAATATACCTAAAATAGAAGTTGTACATCCTTCCTCCTTATTTCCTCCTTCCTTTTTTATCTACTACTTATCTGATAATCTCTCACATTCTTAACATATCTTGCTGATATACATGAGAGGTCAATACAAGTTGCTATCTGGCAACAAACTGGTCATAAGTATGTAAACAGCACACTTCTGTGCCCCAACATTCATAATATACCCCTTTCACACAGGCTGAGAATCTCACAATTCTCAATTGCCTGAGCGAATGAGCTGGTGATGTAACCACAAGCTTGCTTGCGTTTGGGCGGCATGTTTAGACTCCACCATTGCCATTGAGAATCGTGCAATTATCATTCAGTGTTTCGCATACCTAGGTGAAACACAAAATGATCAGTGTTTAAACTGCACGATAAGTGCACAAGCCGGAAATGGGTTTTTTTGCCAGCTGAAACTGAATGACGAATGAAAAGCGCACGATAAGCGTTCAATTTCGCTCATTTGAATGATTTTCTGAACAATAATCTTTCCGTGTAACTCCCCGGCACTATTTTCATTAATCTCTTCTGGCCGGAGATTGAAAAATCCCCACCTCCTGGAAGAGTTGCCTCTGATTGGATGACGCTTAGCCAATCACAGCCAGCGCTCGATGAACCAATCACAGCCGTTCATCGCGCACTGGCTCTGATTCGCTAAGCGTCAGCCAGTCACAGCCAGCGCTTCTAGGAGGCGGGGATTTTTCAATCCATGACCAGAAGAGATGAAGAACAGTGTCAGGGCCTGGGAAGAAGCTGCAGTGGAGCCCCGGACAGAGCTTCTAAGTTGATGTATACTTGTTTTTTTTTTTTCTGCAGCTGGGGTTTTTTTGGAGTAGGGCTTGTATTTAGCCTCCTCCCCCCTGAAAATCCCTGCATGTAGCACCACATGTGACTTTGTAGCTCTATAAGATCGCGGTATCTCCATGAGAAACAGCAGCAATATCACATGGACCAGCGATGTAATATCGCTGCAATTTTCTCATGGTGATGCCGTGTTGCCCGTGTGAACGGGGCCTAAGAGTGTAGATGCTCTATTACACTTGATGAGATTCAGTCCACCGTACTGCCTTACGTGTATCCTTTATAAATCTATGACTAGGATGTCAGGGCAGTACATAATCTAGCTCACAAGACCCCAACCTTTTATACCCTGTGAGCCACATTCAATGGATGAGAGCTATATTTAAACTCAAAAATGGTGGGAAGAAATTTTAAGGACTACACAGTGACTTTGGTCATGACACACATTGCACAGCAAAGATCTCTGTAATGTTGCCTACCCACTACAGTTCTTTTTCACTGCAAAATTTGCAGCGTTTTTTTTTTCTCCAGGGGTCTATGGGACTTGTTAATGATAGGATCGCATCGCGCAAAATTGCGATTTCGCGGCATAATGCGATTTTGCCGCGATGCGTTTTTAACATTAACAAGTCCCATTAACATTAGAACAGTGAAAACATCGCAGATGGGAATGAAACCATTGTAAATCATTGCTTTCATAGTCTGTTTTTTTACTGACTATCGCAACAGGCAAAATTGCGTGATTTTCTTGCCTGTATGGAGCCAGCCTAAGGGCTCTTGCACACTTGCGTTTTTCTTGCGAATCGCACAAAAATCGCAAGTTTGTGCTTTGCGATTTTTGTGTGATGTGTTTTTAACATTAGAAAATCCCTTTGCCATTCACGTTTAAAAAACTTGCGACATCGCGTCAAAAAAACGGGCAAGAAAAACGTAAGTGTGCAAAAGCCCTAACTGTGGAAAAACATGAATTATGAGATTGCAAACATTTTCAGTGTACCAATATTGTGTATTCAAAGGGTCATGTTATACTACAATTGTTCTTACAGTATTTGTTTGATTCTTCATTACAGGTTTAACTTGAAGCTCCTGTGCCCAGCTATTCTACGTAGGCCGCCTGCACACGAATGGGGCAGATTCCACAAGCGGATTTCCGTCGCGGAGGACTTGCGATTAGAGATGATCGAGCACGCTCGGATAAGTCAGTTACTCGAGCGAGCCTCGTTCTTCTCGAGTAACTGCATTTTTGTCTGAGCGCACTCAGGGGGGCGGAGGGGGAGAGAGAGAGATCTCTCTCCCTCTCTCCCCTGCTACCCCCGCTATCCCCTGCTGCCCCCCGAGCAAGCTCGGAGAAAAATGCGATTGTTTGCGGATGTACAGCATATTGTCCACACGGAAAAAAGATTGCAAGCATGTGAATACATCAGAAAGTTGTCCAACCCCCTGGAAAAACCCTTCTATACCCTTCCATTGATCTTTATTAAGAAAAAGTTAATGCCCAGACGACATTCTCTTGTGCTTTGTGGTGGTGAGAGTTTAGAACTGCCTTCAGAACGGCATACTGCTCTCTTGGTTTGATTTACGGCCTGATATCACACTTGCCACCATGTGGAAGTCTGTTAATGTGAGGCGTTTTCATGTGAGAACAGCCTTGCACCGCTGCGGGGATGAAAGGCATCGTGGAGTTCTCTCATTGTTTCCAACAGGGCCGGTGCTGCTGCCACTGGCCCTATTAAAAACAATGAGTGATCTCGCAGAAAGATAGGACATAGTATGGCATCAAGGTGCCATGCAGGAAAACATCGCTAATGTGTATGACCCCATTCAAAAGAACGTGCCTCATGTTTGTGCGTCTCACAACGCACAAATCTCACATGATTTTTACGCTAGTCGGATGCAGCCCTAGGACTTATTCACATTGGCGTTTTCTCGCCATTCAGTGTTAGCTGCGAGAAAACATTGCCAGAAAATCGTGACCATGTAAAGCATTGGATTCCAATGCACTCATTTACTTGGGCGATTTTCAGCCGCGATTTTTCCTCACAGCGTCAAAAAAAAGGCCTATGGGAGCTGAAAAAAAGGGAGGGGAAGGGAGTTTATTTGCGTCTGCAGAAGACTAACGCAAATAAACTCCCTGACCACCACCGCTGCAGAGTCCTTTTCCCGCAATGCTGCCGTGTGAATGGACGAGAGAATGCTAATTCCTTTTGGAATTATATTGCGGCAATGCAGCAATTTTTTGACATGACGCGATTTCTGTGAAAATGCATCGCTTGTGTGCAGGAGGCCGTAGTGTGGCCTATTTAGTGCTGAGCCTGAAGGGGACATGTATGGCTTCCATGGCTGTTCTTCGGACAAATAATTCTACTACTAGTTAATGTATACTGCTAATGAATGCTGGGATGTGTGAGTGGGGACATCTTCTTGCCGCTGTACATCGGCGGGTCAGACAGATGGTGGCATGCAGAAGTTATTTCTGATTGAGCGGGGTTGCTGTGAACTCTGCTCGTGGAGCGCCTGCACACTGTCATTCCATGCTTGTAATTTTCATGACATAATAAATGTCCGCCAGCTCATTACATTCTCACTGCTATAAAGCAAAGCTTTTCCATATTAGAATAACAGAGAGATAGAGTGCGGCCGTCCAGCCAAAGGGCAGCATTGCAGCCACCCACCTTCTCCGACTCCAGGAAAACCCGGGTTCTCATGAGAAACTGCTTATCTGCGTCACACAATGGTGCAGACGGGAGGACTACACGGCCTCCAGCCAGGCCAGATATAGCACACATGTCTGACAGGAAAGACAAACAGAAGGAGAAGACGGAATGGAGGAGATGAGGGATGTGGCTGTGACAGTGCGAAAAGCGGCAGCTAAAAATATGCCTCGGGCCTTCCCGGCAGCAGTGGGATGCGGTGAAGGAAGATGCTCCATGGTTCCTGTATCCACGCTCTTTATGCTTACGACAGGAAAAGCAGCCATGTTTCCTGTAAACACACGAGGAGAAAATTACAGCCAATGTTGTTTTGGAAACACAGCGCACATCCTGACAGAGTCATTCCTGTCAGACGCATCTCTTATCGGCGCTGTGAGGATGTCGCACTCATCAGCCCCATGCTGCAGTGTGTGGAGACATAGTGACCCACGCTACAGCAGTCAGTCCTACAGAGACAGCCGCTTGATTGTCACAGGAAAAGTGTTGATTCCACTTTTTGTTCTAAAATATGACACAAAATTCTTTCTCATTCGATAAAAATGTCCGTTTCTTTACATTCCTTCATTCTATTTCATTCATATGTCCTAAAGGAACAGACGCTCTAAGGCCGGGTTCACACGGGGCGGAATTTCCGCACGAAAATTCCGTTGGCAGACTAAGAAGCAAAGTGGATGAGATTTGCAAAAATCTCGTCCACACGCTGCAGACAGTCCATTGCGGAGAATCCATGCTGAAACTGACATGCCGCACGGAATTCAAAGCCGCGGCATGTCAATTGTATCGCTATTTCCGCTGTGGGCTTTCTCCCCTCTATGGGGAGAGATGGCCGCAGCGAAATAAGCCGCTTTCAAAACTCGCATCAAAATTCGCAGGACTTTAACTGCGTAAATCTTGCTGAATTTTCATGTGGTCCCGCTGCGGACATTCTGCAAAATTCCCGCATTTTGTAAACCCAGCCTCATACTGTCTAGTGCAAAGTTAGTTTAACCATAATTATGTTTTCTTGTGGAAAACATATGTATTTTCTACCATTTTTCTATGACGGCACTTACTGCATCTAGCCATGCATTTTCTCATACTTTACTAAGGGCTGAATAACATGAGCGTATGCGTAAAACACTACAGGTATAACGCAGTGTTATACCGCTGTGCGAGCCAGCGGTGAGCAGGCGTATCAGTGCGTAGGACAACGATTTTGCACTGTACGTAACAGCATATCTCACGCACGCGGTCATGTGCAGTCTGACTTGTTTTTTTTTTCTTTTAATTTCCCGCATGGTCACTTAGCAATGTCGCGTATAGAAGCCAGACATACGCAATGTAATTGTATACGTACAGTGTTTATTACACACCCATAGGGAACAACAGGGCTCTATCACGAATAATACGTTGTAAAATAGAACATGCCTGCGCTCTTTTTTACGCACGTATTATACACAAGAGATAAACACTAGTGTGAGCGGTTCAATGAAAATGAATGAACTTTTATTGACTCCATTCACCGTGTATTATACACACATAATTAGCACGCATAATACGCAATGAAATTACACTCATATGAGCCTACCCTAAGGGCAGCTTCAGGCAAGCGTAGTTCGCAATTCACTCACTCCTGCACAATTTTTTTGCGCAGAGAACAAGTGTATTTTTGCATGCATGCATGGATAAATACTGTGTGTATTTGCACAGGCACAGCTCATTCACACAAGCGCAGGAATTCCTCAGCCCTGATTTAAATAGCTAATTTGTCTAACAAAGGTGCCGGTGATCGCTGGTATGCACAGCGTTTTGCGCATACCTACGTGTGCAGATGTGCGTGTTTCCGCATCTCCCATAGACCTCAATGGGGCTGTTTTTTTTCTCCGGGCGCAAAAAGAAGTGAAAATGAACCCGTTGAAATCAATAGGTTTTATTCTCTGCGTTTTACAGGTGGGATTCTCCCGTGTACAAAAACGTGTGTAAACAAGCTCATATGAAGGGTCCTAACTAGAGATGAGCGAGTATACTCGTTTCAAGTAATTACTCGATCGAGCACTGCGATTTTCGAGTACTTCTGTACTCGGGTGAAAAGATTCGGCGGGCGCCGGGGGGCGGTGGGAGGCGTGGCGGAGCGGGGGGTAGCAGCGGGGAACAGGGGGGAGCCCTCTCTCTCTCCCTCTCCCCCCTACTCCCCGCTGCAACCCCCCACTCACCCACGGCGCCCCCCGAATCTTTTCACCCGAGTACAGAAGTACTCGAAAATCGGGGCGCTTGGGCGAAAAAGGGGCGTTGCCGAGTAGGCTCGCTCATCTCTAGTCCTAACCTTTACTAGGTACTGGTCATACTTAAAGGGGTTGTCCCGAGGCAGCAAGTGGGTCTATACACTTCTGTATGGCCATATTAATGCACTTTGTAATATACATTGTGCATTAATTATGAGCCATACAGAAGTTATAAAAAGTTTTTTACTTACCTGCTCCGTTGCTGGCGTCCTCGTTCCCATGGTGCCGACTAATTTTCGCCCTCCGATGGCCAAATTAGCCGCGCTTGCGCAGTCCGGGTCTTCTGTAGTCTTCTATGGAGCCGCTCGTGCCAGAGAGCGGCTCCGTGTAGCTCCGCCCCGTCACGTGCCGATTCCAGCCAATCAGGAGGCTGGAATCGGCAGTGGACCGCACAGAAGAGCTGCGGTCCACGAAGACAGAGGATCCCGGCGGCCATCTTCAGCGGTAAGTATTGAAGTCACCGGAGCGCGGGGATTAAGGTAAGCGCTCCGGTAAGCTTCCTTTACTTCCCTGCATCGGGGTTGTCTCGCGCCGAACGGGGGGGGGGGTTGAAAAAAAAAAAAACCCGTTTCGGCGCGGGACAACCCCTTTAAGTATGTACTATCAGTGAATAGATTGGTTTTGCCTTAGTAATCAACAGCATATGTGATTTGGATATTCTTCTTAACAGATTTTCTAAGGCTGCCTGTCCACGGGCGTTTTTGCATTGCGTTCCCCCGCAACAATAATCCGGCCACGGGGAACGCAATGCATGCTTTCCACAGTGTCGCTATTGAAAGCGCCGCCCCCCTGTCCACGAGTGGAAAATCATTGCGATTCTCCACTCGCGACTGGCAATTCACAGCATGACAGCGGAGATCCGTCTGCCGGCTTCTGCTCCTGGGTGGTGGCTCCAACGTCGGAGATCCGCCGCAGGATTCCGCAATGCCCGTGGACAGGCAGTCTAAGGCTTCATGTCCACGGGCAAAATAAGAATTAAAATCCGCAGCGGATTTTAACTCTTCTCCTGCCCGCGGATCCGCACCCCATAGGGATGCATTGACCACCCGCGGGTAGATAAATACCCGCGGATGGTCAATAAAAGTGATTTTAAAAAAAATGGAGCATGAAAAAATCTGGACCATGCTCCATTTTCGTGCGGGTCTCCCGCGGGGACGGCTGCCACAGGCTTCTATTGAAGCCTATGGAAGCCGTCCGGATCCGCGGGAGACAAAAATGGGAATTACTCACCTGCTCCGGATCTTCCCTTCGCCGCGGTTTCTTCTTTCCGTCGGCATATTAGCACTTTCTGCTTGGTTAAGCAGCGCTGCTGATTAGAGCCACCTGATTGGCTCTTCGGCACCACGTGACTACAATCAGCGTGCACGCTGCGTAGTCACGTGGTGCCGAAGAGCCAATTAGGTGGCTCTAATCAGCAGCGCTGCTTAACCTAAGCAGAAAGTGCTAATATGCTCTCCGTCGCGGCCGGATCTTTTTTTCTTCAGTCGGTTGCGTGCCCCGCGCATGCGCCGGGCTGAAGAAAGAAGATCCGGCCGCGACGGAGAGAAGATGAAGCCGCGGCGAAGAGAAGATCCGGAGCGGGCGAGAGGTGAGTAAATTCTTATTTTTATGCCTGATCTCCGCGGGGCAGGAGGGACCCGCTACGGATTCTACATGGAGAATCCGTAGCGGGCCTGATTTTCCCCGTGGACATGAGGCCTCAGGCTTACTGTAAATCTTTACAACAAACCACTCTTGCTGTGTCCATCCCGACCTCCAGATGCTTTAGGGCTTATTCAGACAGGCATATTGGTCGGATTTTCACGCCTGGCTGCTATATGCTGTCCCTCTCTGCAAGGGGTGGAGGCAGGCTTGGCCAGGAGCTAGTGAACTGAGCTCCCGTCCCTTGCCATTGCTTATAATGAGAGGGTCGGGGAGTGGACGGAGCTAGATTCCACCCCACACCTCCTATTGCAAGGAGTGTCGAGGGGCGGAAAGGGGGCGGGAGTTCAGTACACTAGCTCCCACCCAGGCCCACCTTCTCCCCTTGCAGAGTGGGCCAGCGTATAACGGCAAGGCGTGAAAACCCAGCTGATATACGCCTGTCAGAATAAGCCCTTAATCTGTAGTGACCAATTTCATTCCAAAAAGATCAACCGAGGATTAGTATGGTTGCTTAGCCCCTAGTGGCAGTTACTGACGCACATAAGCCGTCCTTGACACTCCTTTATACATTTTACACTTGGCCATTGGCCACCAAAAATCGCATGAAAAGAACAAAGCTGCGCTCAGGTCCCGATCTAAATTAGCTTTTTCTCGTCCATTCACACAGACAGCTGCAGTGTATCGGTAAAAATATACGCTGCAGCGCGGAAATCCTCAGTCGGCAGAGGAATGACTTGTAATAGTTAAATAGAGCCAGTTGGACACAACTAAACTCCCCCGCCCCTTCCTTATTTATATAGCTTCCATAGATGCCTATGGGATTCTCCTGCATATCTTGTCAAAAGATATAGCAAAACCTATCTTTTCACAAGCCGTATAAAATCAGTTGGCGTTTTCGGTTGTCCTATTATTCCAGGTGCAATGTTTTTACGTGGCTAAAATTCGCTTTTCTGAATGAATATATTGGAATCCATTGCTTCTGATGGTCATGATTTTTTGATGCGGCTACAATAGCTGCGTATATATGGTCGCGTGAATAAGGCCTAATTATGTGTGAAGAAAAAAGTTACCGCTGGCGAATCATGATATTTATGAAACTCCTGGAAGACGTTTTATGCTAAGTACACCGGCATACTTTTAGCTTACACCAGATTCATCAACAGGGCAATATGCTGTGTGGGGGAGAGATATTGGCAAGTGCTCACAGAGTATCGATTACGCTCCTTCAGGGTCCTGTACTAAATAAATGCAGCAGTTTAACCTTATGAAATTTATGAGCAATACTCTCCATATTAACGTGTTTGTTTATTACATCGTTTTATCAATAGGATCTATAGTGAACCAAGACCAAAAATGTTCTACAAAAGTTTAGTCTAGCAGAGTTGGAAGGTTAGCGGCTTGGACCTCTTGATATTTGTATATAGAGGCAGTTTTAATGGTAGTTGAGTTCTCCTGCTCAGCCGCTCTATTTGATCATATCAGTTACAATAGAGAACATTTTAGAAACGCCCTTTAAAGAGGGTCTGTAGTAGTTTAACAGATGAAATGAAAAGATGCTGTGAAATCTCTCCAAAACACCATTTCTTTTAAAAGACCACCCCAATCTACAAGAGCATGCAAAGACATGAACATTTCTCTTTATTTCAATGTGTGTGTCACTAAATGAAAAATATGGACTTTCCATAAATGTGAGAAGTCTGTGCTAAAAGTGGATATAAAAGTGTCAATTTAAGAATGTGTGTAGCCTGTCCAATTAAAGCCCTTACCCTCTTCATAAAAATATTCCATTATGTATAAACTTTTGGCTCGAATTACTGGCACTACCAAAGCATACTACTCACATAAAAGTCTGAGAGGTATTTAGTGCAGATTGGTGCAGTTTTTTAATCCAAAATTAGGGGTGAACCCTAAGGGCTCATTCACAGGAACGTATCTGAATTGCGCATTACCTGCGTATAATACACGGTAAATCACAGCAATTCAAATACATTGATTTTCGCAAGTCCCACTCACACTAACATTTTTTCATTGTATATAATAGGAGCGTAAAAAAGAACGCAGTATGTTCTATTGTACCGTGTATTATGTGCGTACAGCCCTATTGTTCTCTATGGCAGCGTATAAACCCGTATATATGTGCGTACAGCCCTATTGTTCTCTATGGCAGCGTATAAACCGTTGTACAAATGCAATAAATTGTGTATGTGCGCTGTTTAAAATGCAATGGCACTGAGCGTCAGAGCGGAAAATTGAAAAAAGAAAAGCTAGTTACACTGCGCATGACAGCATGCGTTAGATACGCAGTCATACACAGTACATAATCACTTACCTACGCAGTGATTGCCGGCTCACCATCAGCTGACACTGGTAAAATGCTGCATTTACATATACAGCCGTGTGAATGTGCTTTAAGGCCTTGGTCACACGGGCGTTTTTTCCCACGATTTGCGGATCGCATGACGGATGCGCATCCGCAAATCGCGTGACCGGGACCGAAAAATCGCCCGAAAAAATAGAAATGGGCCGGAGCAGTTCAGCGCTGTCCAGCGCATTGAATTCAATGGAGCCGGCAATACAGCCGGCTCCATTGAAAGCAATGGGCTGCGGGCGATCTCACGATGAATTTTCGGGAAGGGCTTAAAAATATAAGAAATGTGTAAAAACAAAAATAAAATATATACTCATCTGGTCCCGGCAGACGGAGTTCAGCCGCGGCTGGCGGCAGTTCTCCTGAACTGCTCTGAGTAGTATTCAGCAGCTGGGGATTTAAAATCCCCGCCTGCTGAATGAGCTGCCTCTGATTGGTCACAGCCTGACCAATCAGAGGCAGCTCTCACTCACCCATTCATAAATTCATGTCATTCAGCTGAGAGCTGCCCCTGATTGGTCCCTGCACTGAGCCAATCAGAGGCAGCACTCACTCACCCATTCATGAATTTATGAATGGGTGAGTGAGAGCTGCCTCTGATTGGTCAGGCTGTGACCAATCAGAGGCAGCTCATTTAGCAGGCGGGGATTTTAAATCCCCGGCTGCTGAATACTACTCAGAGCAGTTCAGGAGAACTGCCGCCGGCCGCGGCTGAACTCCGTCTGCCAGGACCAGGTGAGTATATATTTTTTGTTTTTACACATTTCTGGATGAATTTCAGGGAAGGGCTTATATTTTTAAGCCCTTCCCGAAAATTCATCCCGCGCTCGCCGGCAGCCCATTGCTTTCAATGGAGCCGGCTGTATTGCCGGCTCCATTGAATTCAATGGGCAAACATGGTTCTTCTCTGCCACAGCTGTTACAGCTGTGGCAGAGAAGAATGATTTGTCTTTTATGTGTTCTCAATGGGGTCGGCGCTGCTGCCGCCGGCCCCATTGAGCGCATATAGAGAAGAGAACAGGAATCGCAGATCGCAGATAGGTGCGATCTGCGATTTCTGTTCTATAGTTTATCGGACGAGCGCATAAAAAGCGCTCATGTGTCTGATACCATTGCAAAGCAATGGTTTTATAAAATCGCCGGACGCATGCGCATGCGTAAATCGCGCGAACAAACGCCCGTCTGACTGAGCCCTAAAAGTGTATTTACATGGGTGATTTTTCATGCACAATTTACCATGCGGTTAAAATGCATTTTTGCTGTCTCAACTACTCAAGCATGTGAAAATAGCATGTACAGTGATGCAATGTGTTTTTTTTTTCATAAAGTGTGTGACGATCCAATGGTTAGGATACAAACCAGGTTCTATTAACTATATATACTACTAGCGTACCCGTCGCGCGTTGCTGCGAAGACAGACATACATACATTCGTTGCTGCGAAGACAGACAGACATAGCTATCCAATCCAGTTATTTACACTTTGCTTGTCTGCCTGCCGTGGATTATTCTAGGGGTTTTCCCCAGCTCGCAACATTGTATCCAATAAGCGAGTTCTCCACTAAGCATTGTTCTCCATGAAAGAACTGAGCGTACCTTTTTTAAAAATGACGGCAGCAGCGACCAATGAGATTTTGTAGGCCGCTGCTTCCCCCTTGCAGGCTGAATAAAATAGCCGTTGTGTGGAACATCCAATTTATCCGGCTGCTGTGGCTTCTTGGGAAGATAGCCTAATACATGTTTGCCCACTTCCAACTCCAATGGAGACTGACTGTAAATGGCTGGCGTGCTCTAGTATTTATGGTTCCAAGCTGTACGTGTCATTGCATACAGTCTATCTATCTATCTATCTATCTCCTATCTATCTATCTATCTATCTATCTATCTATCTATCTATCTATCTATCTATCTATCTATCTATCTATCTATCATCTATCTATCTCCTATCTATCTATCTATCTATCTATCTATCTATCTATCTATCTATCTATCTATCTATCTATCTATCTATCTATCTATCAGGGTTATTGCATACAGTCTATCTATCTCCTATCTATCTATCTATCTATCTATCTATCTCCTATCTATCTATCTATCTATCTATCAGGGTTATTGCATACAGTCTATCTATCTATCTATCTATCTATCTATCTATCTATGACATCAGGAAATGAGAGAATTAGATTCTGTACGTAAAATTTGAACGCTAATTCTTTGGCGCTTTGAATTGAATAATCGAGTTGGGACCCATTAACTTTTCCCATTTATGACATAATCAATGCTCGTGCCAAATTTCAAGTTTCTATGACGTTGGGTAGAACATACAATTTATCCGGCTGCTGTGGCTTCTTAGGAAGATATCCTAGTACTTGTTTACCCACTTCCAACTCCAATGGTAATTGGCTGGCGTGCTCTAGTGGTTCCAAGCTGTACGTGTCATAATAGAGCCTTAATGACATCACAATGCAGCTTTAACTGTCAGACATCCATGGTTATTGCATACAGTCTATCTATCTATCTATGACATCAGAAAATGAGAGAATTAGATTCCGTACATAAAATTTGGACGCTAATTCTTTGGCACTTTGAATTGAATAATCGAGTTGGGACCCATTAGCTTTTCCCATTTATGACATAATCAATGCTCGTGCCAAATTTCAAGTTTCTATGACGTTGGGTAGAACATACAATTTATCCGGCTGCTGTGGCTTCTTAGGAAGATATCCTAGTACTTGTTTACCCACTTCCAACTCCAATGGTAATTGGCTGGCGTGCTCTAGTGGTTCCAAGCTGTACGTGTCATAATAGAGCCTTAATGACATCACAATGCAGCTTTATAGAACATGTTGGACGCTAATTCTTTTGCGCATAGAATTGAATAATCGAGTTGGGACCCATTAGCGTTTCCTATTTATGACATATTCAATGCCCATGCCAAATTTCAAGTTTCTATGTGAGAAAATTACATTCCGTACGTAAAATTTGGAGGCTAATTCTTTTGCGCATAGAATCTCGAATAATCGAGTTGGGACCCATTAGCGTTTCCTATTTATGACATATTCAATGCTCGTGCCAAATTTCAAGTTTCTATGTGAGAAAATTACATTCCGTACGTAAAATTTGGACGCCAATTCTTTTGCACCTAGAATTGAATAATCGAGTTGGGACTGATTAGCTTTTCCTATTTATGACATATTCAATGCTCGTGCCAAATTTCAAGTTTCTATTACATCGCGAAGCGAGAGAATTCGGTTCCGTACGTAAAATTTGGACGCTAATTCTTTTGCGCATAGAATTAGTATATGAGGAGGAGGTCGTCTTGTGTAATATATTAGTATATGAGGAGGCGGTGCGGTCGTCTGTGTAATATATTAGTATATGAGGAGGAGGTCGTCTGTTTAATATATTAATATATGAGCAGGAGGTCTCACAATGCAGCTTTATAGAACATGTTGGGGCATGTTCAAGGGCGTCCGATGTTGATGACATCAGTGATGACATCACAATAGCAGGTGGCTTACTTATTCGATCTACGTGGGGGGGGGGCGTAACTGTCGACGACGCTCGCGAGCCATTTATCGTAGGATATTTGTACTATGCCTATAATCTTCCCAGGAGTGTACTTAACAACTTCCCAAAGTTTCATGGCGATCGGATGAATGGTGTAGTAGCGCATAAAGGACAAACAGACACGCACGCAGACACGCAGACACGCACGCACACAGACAGACATACATTCAATTTTATATATATAGACTAGCGTACCCGTCGCGCGTTGCTGCGAAGACAGACATACATACATACTTCGTTTTTAGCTGGGGGGGGATCGGAGACATTCTGACTGCTGGGAGAATCGCTGGGGGGGGGATGGGAGACATTCTGACTGCTGGGAGAATCGCTGGGGGGGGGATGGGAGACATTCTGACTGCTGGGAGAATCGCTGGCGGGGGAGCGGAGGCATGACTGCTGGGAGAATCGTTGGGGGGAGGGGGGCATGGTGGCGTGCTCTAGTATTTATGGTTTCAAGCTGTACGTGTCATTGCATACAGTCTATCTATCTATCTATCTATCTATCTATCAGGGTTATTGCATACAGTCTATCTATCTATCTATCTATCTATCTATCTATCTATCAGGGTTATTGCATACAGTCTATCTATCTATCTATCTATCTATCAGGGTTATTGCATACAGTCTATCTATCTATCTATCTATCTATCTATCTATCTATCAGGGTTATTGCATACAGTCTATCTATCTATCTATCTATCTATCTATCTATCTATCTATGACATCAGGAAATGAGAGAATTAGATTTTGTAGGCCGCTGCTTCCCCCTTGCGGGCTGAATAAAATAGCCGTTGGGTGGAACATACAATTTATCCGGCTGCTGTGGCTTCTTAGGAAGATATCCTAGTACTTGTTTACCCACTTCCAACTCCAATGGTAATTGGCTGGCGTGCTCTAGTGGTTCCAAGCTGTACGTGTCATAATAGAGCCTTAATGACATCACAATGCAGCTTTATAGAACATGTTGGACGCTAATTCTTTTGCGCATAGAATTGAATAATGGAGTTGGGACCCATTAGCGTTTCCTATTTATGACATATTCAATGCCCGTGCCAAATTTCAAGTTTCTATGTGAGAAAATTACATTCCGTATGGAAAATTTGGAGGCTAATTCTTTTGCGCATAGAATCTCGAATAATCGAGTTGGGACCCATTAGCGTTTCCTATTTATGACATATTCAATGCTCGTGCCAAATTTCAAGTTTCTATGTGAGAAAATTACATTCCGTACGTAAAATTTGGACGCCAATTCTTTTGCGCCTAGAATTGAATAATCGAGTTGGGACCGATTAGCTTTTCCTATTTATGACATATTCAATGCTCGTGCCAAATTTCAAGTTTCTATTACATCGCGAAGCGAGAGAATTCGATTCCGTACGTAAAATTTGGACGCTAATTCTTTTGCGCATAGAATTAGTATATGAGGAGGAGGTCGTCTTGTGTAATATATTAGTATATGAGGAGGCGGTCGTCTGTGTAATATATTAGTATATGAGGAGGAGGTCGTCTGTTTAATATATTAGTATATGAGCAGGAGGTCTCACAATGCAGCTTTATAGAACATGTTGGGGCATGTTCAAGGGCGTCCGATGTTGATGACATCAGTGATGACATCACAATAGCAGGTGGCTTACTTATTCAATCTACGTGGGGGGGGGCGTAACTTTCGACAACGCTCGCGCGCCATTTATCGTAGGATATTTGTACTATGCCTATAATCTTCCCAGGAGTGTTCTGTGTAATATATTAGTATATGAGGAGGAGGTCGTCTGTTTAATATATTAGTATATGAGCAGGAGGTCTCACAATGCAGCTTTATAGAACATGTTGGGGCATGTTCAAGGGCGTCCGATGTTGATGACATCAGTGATGACATCACAATAGCAGGTGGCTTACTTATTCAATCTACGTGGGGGGGGGGCGTAACTTTCGACAACGCTCGCGCGCCATTTATCGTAGGATATTTGTACTATGCCTATAATCTTCCCAGGAGTGTACTCAACAACTTCCCAAAGTTTCATGGCGATCGGATGAATGGTGTAGTAGCGCATAAAGGACAAACAGACACGCAGACAGACATACATTCAATTTTATATATATAGACTAGCGTACCCGTCGCGCGTTGCTGCGAAGACATACATACATACATTCGTTTTTATATATCTAGCCGTTGTGTGGAACATCCAATTTATCCGGCTGCTGTGGCTTCTTGGGAAGATAGCCTAGTACATGTTTGCCCACTTCCAACTCCAATGGAGACTGACTGTAAATGGCTGGCGTGCTCTAGTATTTATGGTTCCAAGCTGTACGTGTCATTGCATACAGTCTATCTATCTATCTATCAGGGTTATTGCATACAGTCTATCTATCTATCTGTCTGGGTTATTGCATACAGTCTATCTATCTATCTATCTGTCTGGGTTATTGCATACAGTCTATCTATCTATCTATCTGTCTGGGTTATTGCATACAATCTATCTATCTATCTATCTATCTATCTATCTATCTATCTATCTATCTATCTATCAGGGTTATTGCATACAGTCTATCTATCTATCTATCTATCAGGGTTATTGCATACAGTCTATCTATCTATCTATCTATCTATCTATCTATCTATCTATCTATCTATCTATCTATCTATCTATCTATCTATCAGGGTTATTGCATACAGTCTATCTATCTATCTATCTATCAGGGTTATTGCATACAGTCTATCTATCTATCTAGCTATCTATCTATCTATCTAGCTATCTATCTATCTATCTATCAGGGTTATTGCATACAGTCTATCTATCTATCTATGACATCAGGAAATGAGAGAATTAAATTCCGTACATAAAATTTGGACGCTAATTCTTTTGCGCTTAGAATTGAATAATCGAGTTGGAATGAGACATAAGGCCTTGCCCATAAGCATTCCCCAACCTCCAAGAACTCAACCTACCTACCTGAATGAGATTTTGTAGGCCGCTGCTTCCCCCTTGCGGGCTGAATAAAATAGCCGTTGGGTGGAACATCCAATTTATCCAGCTGCTGTGGCTTCTTAGGAAGATATCCTAGTACTTGTTTACCCACTTCCAACTCCAATGGTAATTGGCTGGCGTGCTCTAGTGGTTCCAAGCTGTACGTGTCATAATAGCGTACCCGTCGCGCGTTGCTGCGAAGACTCTCCAAATCTAGCCCACACACTTGCAGCGATTGTCCTTGTGCTCTGTTGATGGTCATTGCAAAAGCGAGTCGCACCGGAAACGGTAAACGTTTGAATTCAAATGGCATATCTGTTGGGATGATTGGAATCCGTGGCAACAGAACATCTTCCCCTTGAATTTCCCATTCAGAATTGTAGCTTCGGTGACATTGTTCATCATCTTTTTCACTGAAAGTCTTGTACTGTTGCAAAGTCTGGTGGATGGATGTTTCGGAGAAGAATGATAGGCACGCCTATTTTCAATGTTAAAATATGCGGTGGCATACCTGGAAAATCGAGTGAATTCAAGAATTCCATTGGGTAATTGACAGCTTCATCTTGATTCATCACAGTATCGATGGACTTATACGTTGTCGCTTCGCCTGGTATTCCGTTTTGAATGCTGAAATTGATGGCATTGACATCGTTGTTGGTAGCTGCTAATATAGCCCGTGCGCTGAGCCACTGATGATTTTGGTAATTCCACGCAATATTTGGGAACACCTTTTGGATCAATTCGTCTTTGGTTGATGTCATCTTTCCAAAGTTTGTTGGCAATGTGATACATTGTGTAGATCTGTCGATAGGCATTTTCCCATTTCCAATATCCAGCAATTGTTTTGCGAAGCGTTCGGCGGATGCATCATTTTGTAGTTGAACACGCATATTGGTTTTCAAAGTCAATTTCTTTACATGTCGCCATAGAACTGACAGCCTTAATGACATCACAATGCAGCTTTATAGAACATGTTGGGGCATGTTCAAGGGCGTCCGATGTTGATGACATCAGTGATGACATCACAATAGCAGGTGGCTTACTTACTCGATCTACGTGGGGGGGGGCGTAACTTTCGACGACACTCGCGCGCCATTTATCGTAGGATATTTGTACTATGCCTATAATCTTCCCAGGAGTGTACTTAACAACTTCCCAAAGTTTCATGGCGATCGGATGAATGGTGTAGTAGCGCATAAAGGACAAACAGACACGCACGCAGACACGCAGACACGCACGCACGCAGACAGACATACATTCAATTTTATATATATAGATAAAAGAAGAAATCATTCTACCAAGATTCACTACACACAGTACTGCAATTTGGAGAAAAAACTAGATGTCAGATGTGGGGAGTGCCCAGGAATGTGCTCTTTTGATGTGTTGTACTGCATATTAAAGGGACTATATCACCAAAAAAAATTTCTGTATTAATCAAAAGCAGATAGTAAAACATTTTTCATTATTCTAATCGTTTTTTATTACCTGAGTGTAGAATTTTTTACTCTGTTATCTGTTTATGACTATGGGCGGCCATTTTTCCTGAGTCACATTTGTAGTGGCCAGAAGTCTCTGTTGCTGGCACCTCCATAAGTGTCATACATGTAATGCGTTTTGTAGGTGCGCTGTGCAAAAGTGTCTTGTCATTCTGTTATGTGTATTGCACTGCTGCAGCAAATGAGGAGTTAAAGGAGATGTCTCGAGGAAGCAGTCAATTTTTTTTTTTGCCCAGTCCCCCCCATTAAACATACATTACTAAGCCCCCCTGTAAATGACATTTCTAGCTGGTTCGTACTTACCGTTCCAGCGTTTCAGCAACTTATAAAAGTTTCCTCAAGATGGCCGCCGGCTCTTTCCCAGTCGCTCGCTGCAGCCCGACGTGTGCGCTCCCGAGACGCCGCCAGCTGTGTCTCCATGGCAACCGGACGCCCCGCAGCCGCCGACCAGACGCCCCGCAGCCGCCGACCAGACGCCCACCGCCAGGCAGCAGGTAACCGGCGCTAGCCCCCGGCTCCCCAGCGCTAGACCCTCAGCCCAGGTGAAGGCCCCGGAGCCCAGCGCTAGGTTCCGGAGCCCAGCGCTAGTTCCCCCGGCCTAGCGGCAGCCCCCCCCGGCCTAGCGACAGCCCCCCCCCGGCCTAGCGACAGCCCCCCATCGCAGCGGCAGCCCCCCCGGCCTAGCGCTAGTTCCCCCATCACAGCGACAGCCCCCCCGGCGCAGCGACAGCCCCCCCGGCGCAGCCCGGCGCAGCGGCAGCCCCCCCCCCGACCCATCACTTACCTGGGAGCTGCTGGGCTGGGCTTCTCCGCTGGGCAGCTCCAGTTTCTGCACCTTCCTCTAACAGAGGAAGGTACAGAATGGCCGCTTCAGCGCGCTCCCGAGCAGGGACAGCTCGTCTGCGCATGCGCAGAAGAGCTGTAGCGGGGAGCACACTGAAGCGGCTCGTGCTGAATGGAGAAGACCGGACTGCGCAAGCGCGTCTAAAAAAGCAAGCTGCCAGCGAATTTAGACGGAACCATGGAGACGAGGACGCTAGCAACGGAGCAGGTAAGTGGAATAACTTCTGTATGGCTCATATTTAATGCACAATGTACATTACAAAGTGCATTAATATGGCCATACGGAAGTGTATAACCCCACTTGGTTTCGCGAGACCACCCCTTTAAGTGTTTGCAAGAGACTGGGAGATGCTTGCAATGTATCAATTTGTCTTTTCTCGTGGTGGGAGTGAAGAGATAAATAGGAGAGCTTTGGGTGTGTCGTGAGTTTTTAAGCTTCTGGTTCAATTCAGGAGTTCCATTGAGATTGCCAGCCACATGGGGGTACCTTCAACTCCTATGTGGTGAAGAATGGAAGAGGAAGAGCGGTTCCTGAATATCTGTATGCCAGTGACCGTGGAGTAGTGAGCCTTAAGAGAGAGAGCGAGCATGAGCGTGTTGATGGTGAGTTAAGGCCAAATCCCCATGCAGAGGTACTTTAATCCTGCTGTTCCTACATGGTCACTCTGTGCCTCGGGATCACTGCGTAGAGATACTTTAATTCTGCTATTCCTACACGACCGTCCTGTGCCTAGGGATCACCATGAAGAGGTACTATAATATTGTTGTTTGTCTGCACGTCCGTTCTGTGTAAACTGTGCCTTTCACCCAATATTTATACAAAGTAAAGTTTTGCCAGGCCCTGACCAATCCCAGGGACCTGAGGTACGTTACTCCAGTCTGCGGCTCAATTATTTACCACCGAGGGTCTTTCCTGTCCGTAACGGAACGGTGGCGTCACCTGTGACAACCCCTATACCTGTTCGTAAAGTTATTGGACATTCCTTTCGAGGGTTGCCCAAAAGATGCCCTGTACTGCCCTGGCCAAGGCTATGTGCGTCCCTCCGGGAGTGAGCGTGGTAAGTGCCACCATGACCAGTGTCCATCTTGCCCTCCTAGCTTCTCAACATATGCCCTGTGACCGGGGTCACCCTATGGGTTGCTGCACATTTAGCAGCATTTAGAAGACCTTGCATTGACCTGTATGCAAGACTGTTCCAGACAGGTTCTGTGACCGGCAGAGGTCATTTAGCAGGGAGAGGAGTATATGGTCACAGCTTATACCTCTTGTGAATGGTGGCTCTTGTGTTAACTATATATAGGAGTTACCCTTCACTATGATCGCATCCTTACTATAATATTTCCAGCTATGTGAGGCACTAATATGGCGGTTGTGCAGAGTTAGTGGTTACTATGCGCAATATGCAAATGCTTCAGCATAGTGTTGCCTCATTCCTTAAAGGAAAATATATAGGGGGCTCTTTTGGGTGCTATGTGATTGTTGGCACATGATCTGTTAGTAAGCAGCAGTGCCTGGGAGAGAGATGCCCAGAGGTGCTGACATTATGGTCCTCCGTGGTTGGAAGTGTCAAAGAGAGAAAACACAAAAGAGTGAGAGCTCTTGGTCTGAGAAAAATTAGTTTGTGTGCATTAACCCACTCAAATGAATAAGTTCTGTCCATCTTGGAATCGTAAACACATCCTTACAAGGGGTGGAGATGCAGATTGTTCCTTCCATTTAGGCTACCTTCACATTGGTGTCAAAATCGTCCGAGATTTGTGCGTTGTGGGACACACAAATTTTGCAGAAATATGAACCCCATTCTTTTCAATGGGGTCATACACATGAGCGATGTTTTCCTGCATGTCACCACGATGCGATGCTATGTGGGAAACATATTGCAGCATGTTCTATCTGCCTGCAAGAGCTCCCATTGGTTTAATTGGGGCCGACAACAGCAGCAGTGCTGGCCTCATTGAAAGCAATGGGAGAACTCCACTACGGCTATGACAACTGTGGCGGGGTATTTCCCTGCATCCCTGAAGCCACGTGAGGCTGTTTTCACATGAAAACGCGTCACATCCATGGGGCTCTCACATGGTGGCAAGTGTGATATATGAGGCCATGAATATCCTTAGGGTATATTTGAATGTGAAAGATTTGTTGCAGAAACGTCTGTGACTGAAAATCCCTTTCCTTATATCTGAATGTGGATTTCTGCAAACCCCATTTAAATTAAAGGGGTTGTCTCGCGAAATCAAGTGATACATTGTGTAGATCTGTCGATAGGCATTTTCCCATTTCCAATATCCAGCAATTGTTTTGCGAAGCGTTCGGCGGATGCATCATTTTGTAGTTGAACACGCATATTGGTTTTCAAAGTCAATTTCTTTACATGTCGCCATAGAACTGACAGCCTTAATGACATCACAATGCAGCTTTATAGAACATGTTGGGGCATGTTCAAGGGCGTCCGATGTTGATGACATCAGTGATGACATCACAATAGCAGGTGGCTTACTTACTCGATCTACGTGGGGGGGGGGCGTAACTTTCGACGACACTCGCGCGCCATTTATCGTAGGATATTTGTACTATGCCTATAATCTTCCCAGGAGTGTACTTAACAACTTCCCAAAGTTTCATGGCGATCGGATGAATGGTGTAGTAGCGCATAAAGGACAAACAGACACGCACGCAGACACGCAGACACGCACGCACGCAGACAGACATACATTCAATTTTATATATATAGACTAGCGTACCCGTCGCGCGTTGCTGCGAAGACAGACATACATACATACATTCGTTTTTATATATATAGATGACGGCAGCAGCGACCACTGAGGTTTTGTAGGCCGCTGCTTCCCCCTTGCAGGCTGAATAAAATAGCCATTGTGTGAGAATCGCTGGGGGGGGGGGGGGGGGGGGCATTCTTACTGCTGGGAGAATTGCTGGGGGGGGAGGGGGAGACATTCTTACTGCTGGGAGAATTGCTGGGGGGGATGGGAGACATTCTGACTGCTGGGAGAATCGCTGGGGGGGATGGGAGACATTCTGACTGCTGGGAGAATCGCTGGGGGGGGATGGGAGACATTCTGACTGCTGGGAGAATCGCTGGGGGGGGGGATGGGAGACATTCTGACTGCTGGGAGAATCGCTGGGGGGGGGGTGGGAGACATTCTGACTGCTGGGAGAATCGCTGGCGGGGGAGCGGAGGCATGACTGCTGGGAGAATCGTTGGGGGGAGGGGGGCATGGTGACTGCCAAGAAAATCTCTGTGGGGGAAGGGGGGCATGATGACTGCCAGGAGAACCGCTGGGGGGGAGCCATTATGTCTGCTGGGGGAACCGCTTGGGGGGAGGGGGGCATTATTATTGCTGGCGGACAGCTGGGGGTGGCATTGTGACTGCTGGTGGACCACTGGGGGGGGGGGTATTATGACTGCTGGGGGAACCGCTGGGGGGGGGAGCGGGCATTATTACTGCTGGGGGACCGCTGGGGTATGTCACTCTTATTACTAATGGGGGGAGTGTCACTATTATTACTGCTGTGGGATGTCACTATTATCGCTGGGGTGAAGGTGTCACTATTACCGCTGGGGTATGTGTACATGTGGCAGAAATGGGCAGGGCTCTTTCAGAATAGACCGGGTGCAGATTTTGACTGCTTTTTAGATGCGGAAATGCTGCAGAATTTTCCACAGAAATCTCCGCTGAGGACATTCTGCAGTATTTCCGCGTCCAAAAAGCAGTCAGAATCTGCACCCGGTCTATTCTGAAACAGCCTTGTCCTTTTTAGAACGACGGGGGTAAAATCATACGTTGTGATAAGCCCTGCCCCCTGACGTGTTGGCACTTTGCGATACATAAGTGGGTTTTGGGTTGTAGTTTGGGCACTCGGTCCCTAAAAGGTTCGCCATCACTGGCCTAGTACATGTTTGCCCACTTCCAACTCCAATGGAGACTGACTGTAAATGGCTGGCATGCTCTAGTATTTATGGTTTCAAGCTGTACGTGTCATTGCATACAGTCTATCTATCTATCTATCTATCTATCTATCTATCTATCTATCTATCTATCTATCTATCTATCTATCTATCTATCTATGTATCTATGTATCTATCTATCTATCAGGGTTATTGCATACAGTCTATCTATCTATCTATCTATCTATCTGGGTTATTGCATACAGTCTATCTATCTATCTATCTATCTATCTATCTATCTATCTATCTATCTATCTATCTATGACATCAGGAAATGAGAGAATTAGATTTTGTAGGCCGCTGCTTCCCCCTTGCGGGCTGAATAAAATAGCCGTTGGGTGGAACATACAATTTATCCGGCTGCTGTGGCTTCTTAGGAAGATATCCTAGTACTTGTTTACCCACTTCCAACTCCAATGGTAATTGGCTGGCGTGCTCTAATGGTTCCAAGCTGTACGTGTCATAATACAGCCTTAATGACATCACAATGCAGCTTTATAGAACATGTTGGGGCATGTTCAAGGGCGTCCGTTGTTGATGACATCAGTGATGACATCACAATAGCAGGTGGCTTACTTACTCGATCTACGTGGGGGGGGGGGGCGTAACTTTCGACGACGCTCGCGCGCCATTTATCGTAGGATATTTGTACTATGCCTATAATCTTCCCAGGAGTGTACTTAACAACTTCCCAAAGTTTCATGGCGATCGGATGAATGGTGTAGTAGCGCATAAAGGACAAACAGACACGCACGCAGACACGCACGCACGCACGCACGCAGACAGACATACATTCAATTTTATATATATAGATAAAAGAAGAAATCATTCTACCAAGATTCACTACACACAGTACTGCAATTTGGAGAAAAAACTAGATGTCAGATGTGGGGAGTGCCCAGGAATGTGCTCTTTTGATGTGTTGTACTGCATATTAAAGGGACTATATCACCAAAAAAAATTTCTGTATTAATCAAAAGCAGATAGTAAAACATTTTTCATTATTCTAATCGTTTTTTATTACCTGAGTGTAGAATTTTTTACTCTGTTATCTGTTTATGACTATGGGCGGCCATTTTTCCTGAGTCACATTTGTAGTGGCCAGAAGTCTCTGTTGCTGGCACCTCCATAAGTGTCATACATGTAATGCGTTTTGTAGGTGCGCTGTGCAAAAGTGTCTTGTCATTCTGTTATGTGTATTGCACTGCTGCAGCAAATGAGGAGTTAAAGGAGATGTCTCGAGGAAGCAGTCAATTTTTTTTTTTGCCCAGTCCCCCCCATTAAACATACATTACTAAGCCCCCCTGTAAATGACATTTCTAGCTGGTTCGTACTTACCGTTCCAGCGTTTCAGCAACTTATAAAAGTTTCCTCAAGATGGCCGCCGGCTCTTTCCCAGTCGCTCGCTGCAGCCCGACGTGTGCGCTCCCGAGACGCCGCCAGCTGTGTCTCCATGGCAACCGGACGCCCCGCAGCCGCCGACCAGACGCCCACCGCCAGGCAGCAGGTAACCGGCGCTAGCCCCCGGCTCCCCAGCGCTAGACCCTCAGCCCAGGTGAAGGCCCCGGAGCCCAGCGCTAGGTTCCGGAGCCCAGCGCTAGTTCCCCCGGCCTAGCGGCAGCCCCCCCCGGCCTAGCGACAGCCCCCCCCGGCCTAGCGACAGCCCCCCATCGCAGCGGCAGCCCCCCCGGCCTAGCGCTAGTTCCCCCATCACAGCGACAGCCCCCCCGGCGCAGCGACAGCCCCCCCGGCGCAGCCCGGCGCAGCGGCAGCCCCCCCCCCCCCGACCCATCACTTACCTGGGAGCTGCTGGGCTGGGCTTCTCCGCTGGGCAGCTCCAGTTTCTGCACCTTCCTCTAACAGAGGAAGGTACAGAATGGCCGCTTCAGCGCGCTCCCGAGCAGGGACAGCTCGTCTGCGCATGCGCAGAAGAGCTGTAGCGGGGAGCACACTGAAGCGGCTCGTGCTGAATGGAGAAGACCGGACTGCGCAAGCGCGTCTAAAAAAGCAAGCTGCCAGCGAATTTAGACGGAACCATGGAGACGAGGACGCTAGCAACGGAGCAGGTAAGTGGAATAACTTCTGTATGGCTCATATTTAATGCACAATGTACATTACAAAGTGCATTAATATGGCCATACGGAAGTGTATAACCCCACTTGGTTTCGCGAGACCACCCCTTTAAGTGTTTGCAAGAGACTGGGAGATGCTTGCAATGTATCAATTTGTCTTTTCTCGTGGTGGGAGTGAAGAGATAAATAGGAGAGCTTTGGGTGTGTCGTGAGTTTTTAAGCTTCTGGTTCAATTCAGGAGTTCCATTGAGATTGCCAGCCACATGGGGGTACCTTCAACTCCTATGTGGTGAAGAATGGAAGAGGAAGAGCGGTTCCTGAATATCTGTATGCCAGTGACCGTGGAGTAGTGAGCCTTAAGAGAGAGAGCGAGCATGAGCGTGTTGATGGTGAGTTAAGGCCAAATCCCCATGCAGAGGTACTTTAATCCTGCTGTTCCTACATGGTCACTCTGTGCCTCGGGATCACTGCGTAGAGATACTTTAATTCTGCTATTCCTACACGACCGTCCTGTGCCTAGGGATCACCATGAAGAGGTACTATAATATTGTTGTTTGTCTGCAGGTCCGTTCTGTGTAAACTGTGCCTTTCACCCAATATTTATACAAAGTAAAGTTTTGCCAGGCCCTGACCAATCCCAGGGACCTGAGGTACGTTACTCCAGTCTGCGGCTCAATTATTTACCACCGAGGGTCTTTCCTGTCCGTAACGGAACGGTGGCGTCACCTGTGACAACCCCTATACCTGTTCGTAAAGTTATTGGACATTCCTTTCGAGGGTTGCCCAAAAGATGCCCTGTACTGCCCTGGCCAAGGCTATGTGCGTCCCTCCGGGAGTGAGCGTGGTAAGTGCCACCATGACCAGTGTCCATCTTGCCCTCCTAGCTTCTCAACATATGCCCTGTGACCGGGGTCACCCTATGGGTTGCTGCACATTTAGCAGCATTTAGAAGACCTTGCATTGACCTGTATGCAAGACTGTTCCAGACAGGTTCTGTGACCGGCAGAGGTCATTTAGCAGGGAGAGGAGTATATGGTCACAGCTTATACCTCTTGTGAATGGTGGCTCTTGTGTTAACTATATATAGGAGTTACCCTTCACTATGATCGCATCCTTACTATAATATTTCCAGCTATGTGAGGCACTAATATGGCGGTTGTGCAGAGTTAGTGGTTACTATGCGCAATATGCAAATGCTTCAGCATAGTGTTGCCTCATTCCTTAAAGGAAAATATATAGGGGGCTCTTTTGGGTGCTATGTGATTGTTGGCACATGATCTGTTAGTAAGCAGCAGTGCCTGGGAGAGAGATGCCCAGAGGTGCTGACATTATGGTCCTCCGTGGTTGGAAGTGTCAAAGAGAGAAAACACAAAAGAGTGAGAGCTCTTGGTCTGAGAAAAATTAGTTTGTGTGCATTAACCCACTCAAATGAATAAGTTCTGTCCATCTTGGAATCGTAAACACATCCTTACAAGGGGTGGAGATGCAGATTGTTCCTTCCATTTAGGCTACCTTCACATTGGTGTCAAAATCGTCCGAGATTTGTGCGTTGTGGGACACACAAATTTTGCAGAAATATGAACCCCATTCTTTTCAATGGGGTCATACACATGAGCGATGTTTTCCTGCATGTCACCACGATGCGATGCTATGTGGGAAACATATTGCAGCATGTTCTATCTGCCTGCAAGAGCTCCCATTGGTTTAATTGGGGCCGACAACAGCAGCAGTGCTGGCCTCATTGAAAGCAATGGGAGAACTCCACTACGGCTATGACAACTGTGGCGGGGTATTTCCCTGCATCCCTGAAGCCACGTGAGGCTGTTTTCACATGAAAACGCGTCACATCCATGGGGCTCTCACATGGTGGCAAGTGTGATATATGAGGCCATGAATATCCTTAGGGTATATTTGAATGTGAAAGATTTGTTGCAGAAACGTCTGTGACTGAAAATCCCTTTCCTTATATCTGAATGTGGATTTCTGCAAACCCCATTTAAATTAAAGGGGTTGTCTCGCGAAATCAAGTGATACATTGTGTAGATCTGTCGATAGGCATTTTCCCATTTCCAATATCCAGCAATTGTTTTGCGAAGCGTTCGGCGGATGCATCATTTTGTAGTTGAACACGCATATTGGTTTTCAAAGTCAATTTCTTTACATGTCGCCATAGAACTGACAGCCTTAATGACATCACAATGCAGCTTTATAGAACATGTTGGGGCATGTTCAAGGGCGTCCGATGTTGATGACATCAGTGATGACATCACAATAGCAGGTGGCTTACTTACTCGATCTACGTGGGGGGGGGGCGTAACTTTCGACGACACTCGCGCGCCATTTATCGTAGGATATTTGTACTATGCCTATAATCTTCCCAGGAGTGTACTTAACAACTTCCCAAAGTTTCATGGCGATCGGATGAATGGTGTAGTAGCGCATAAAGGACAAACAGACACGCACGCAGACACGCAGACACGCACGCACGCAGACAGACATACATTCAATTTTATATATATAGATAAAAGAAGAAATCATTCTACCAAGATTCACTACACACAGTACTGCAATTTGGAGAAAAAACTAGATGTCAGATGTGGGGAATGCCCAGGAATGTGCTCTTTTGATGTGTTGTACTGCATATTAAAGGGACTATATCACCAAAAAAAATTTCTGTATTAATCAAAAGCAGATAGTAAAACATTTTTCATTATTCTAATCGTTTTTTATTACCTGAGTGTAGAATTTTTTACTCTGTTATCTGTTTATGACTATGGGCGGCCATTTTTCCTGAGTCACATTTGTAGTGGCCAGAAGTCTCTGTTGCTGGCACCTCCATAAGTGTCATACATGTAATGCGTTTTGTAGGTGCGCTGTGCAAAAGTGTCTTGTCATTCTGTTATGTGTATTGCACTGCTGCAGCAAATGAGGAGTTAAAGGAGATGTCTCGAGGAAGCAGTCAATTTTTTTTTTTGCCCAGTCCCCCCCATTAAACATACATTACTAAGCCCCCCTGTAAATGACATTTCTAGCTGGTTCGTACTTACCGTTCCAGCGTTTCAGCAACTTATAAAAGTTTCCTCAAGATGGCCGCCGGCTCTTTCCCAGTCGCTCGCTGCAGCCCGACGTGTGCGCTCCCGAGACGCCGCCAGCTGTGTCTCCATGGCAACCGGACGCCCCGCAGCCGCCGACCAGACGCCCCGCAGCCGCCGACCAGACGCCCACCGCCAGGCAGCAGGTAACCGGCGCTAGCCCCCGGCTCCCCAGCGCTAGACCCTCAGCCCAGGTGAAGGCCCCGGAGCCCAGCGCTAGGTTCCGGAGCCCAGCGCTAGTTCCCCCGGCCTAGCGGCAGCCCCCCCCGGCCTAGCGACAGCCCCCCCCGGCCTAGCGACAGCCCCCCATCGCAGCGGCAGCCCCCCCGGCCTAGCGCTAGTTCCCCCATCACAGCGACAGCCCCCCCGGCGCAGCCCGGCGCAGCGGCAGCCCCCCCCCCCGACCCATCACTTACCTGGGAGCTGCTGGGCTGGGCTTCTCCGCTGGGCAGCTCCAGTTTCTGCACCTTCCTCTAACAGAGGAAGGTACAGAATGGCCGCTTCAGCGCGCTCCCGAGCAGGGACAGCTCGTCTGCGCATGCGCAGAAGAGCTGTAGCGGGGAGCACACTGAAGCGGCTCGTGCTGAATGGAGAAGACCGGACTGCGCAAGCGCGTCTAAAAAAGCAAGCTGCCAGCGAATTTAGACGGAACCATGGAGACGAGGACGCTAGCAACGGAGCAGGTAAGTGGAATAACTTCTGTATGGCTCATATTTAATGCACAATGTACATTACAAAGTGCATTAATATGGCCATACGGAAGTGTATAACCCCACTTGGTTTCGCGAGACCACCCCTTTAAGTGTTTGCAAGAGACTGGGAGATGCTTGCAATGTATCAATTTGTCTTTTCTCGTGGTGGGAGTGAAGAGATAAATAGGAGAGCTTTGGGTGTGTCGTGAGTTTTTAAGCTTCTGGTTCAATTCAGGAGTTCCATTGAGATTGCCAGCCACATGGGGGTACCTTCAACTCCTATGTGGTGAAGAATGGAAGAGGAAGAGCGGTTCCTGAATATCTGTATGCCAGTGACCGTGGAGTAGTGAGCCTTAAGAGAGAGAGCGAGCATGAGCGTGTTGATGGTGAGTTAAGGCCAAATCCCCATGCAGAGGTACTTTAATCCTGCTGTTCCTACATGGTCACTCTGTGCCTCGGGATCACTGCGTAGAGATACTTTAATTCTGCTATTCCTACACGACCGTCCTGTGCCTAGGGATCACCATGAAGAGGTACTATAATATTGTTGTTTGTCTGCACGTCCGTTCTGTGTAAACTGTGCCTTTCACCCAATATTTATACAAAGTAAAGTTTTGCCAGGCCCTGACCAATCCCAGGGACCTGAGGTACGTTACTCCAGTCTGCGGCTCAATTATTTACCACCGAGGGTCTTTCCTGTCCGTAACGGAACGGTGGCGTCACCTGTGACAACCCCTATACCTGTTCGTAAAGTTATTGGACATTCCTTTCGAGGGTTGCCCAAAAGATGCCCTGTACTGCCCTGGCCAAGGCTATGTGCGTCCCTCCGGGAGTGAGCGTGGTAAGTGCCACCATGACCAGTGTCCATCTTGCCCTCCTAGCTTCTCAACATATGCCCTGTGACCGGGGTCACCCTATGGGTTGCTGCACATTTAGCAGCATTTAGAAGACCTTGCATTGACCTGTATGCAAGACTGTTCCAGACAGGTTCTGTGACCGGCAGAGGTCATTTAGCAGGGAGAGGAGTATATGGTCACAGCTTATACCTCTTGTGAATGGTGGCTCTTGTGTTAACTATATATAGGAGTTACCCTTCACTATGATCGCATCCTTACTATAATATTTCCAGCTATGTGAGGCACTAATATGGCGGTTGTGCAGAGTTAGTGGTTACTATGCGCAATATGCAAATGCTTCAGCATAGTGTTGCCTCATTCCTTAAAGGAAAATATATAGGGGGCTCTTTTGGGTGCTATGTGATTGTTGGCACATGATCTGTTAGTAAGCAGCAGTGCCTGGGAGAGAGATGCCCAGAGGTGCTGACATTATGGTCCTCCGTGGTTGGAAGTGTCAAAGAGAGAAAACACAAAAGAGTGAGAGCTCTTGGTCTGAGAAAAATTAGTTTGTGTGCATTAACCCACTCAAATGAATAAGTTCTGTCCATCTTGGAATCGTAAACACATCCTTACAAGGGGTGGAGATGCAGATTGTTCCTTCCATTTAGGCTACCTTCACATTGGTGTCAAAATCGTCCGAGATTTGTGCGTTGTGGGACACACAAATTTTGCAGAAATATGAACCCCATTCTTTTCAATGGGGTCATACACATGAGCGATGTTTTCCTGCATGTCACCACGATGCGATGCTATGTGGGAAACATATTGCAGCATGTTCTATCTGCCTGCAAGAGCTCCCATTGGTTTAATTGGGGCCGACAACAGCAGCAGTGCTGGCCTCATTGAAAGCAATGGGAGAACTCCACTACGGCTATGACAACTGTGGCGGGGTATTTCCCTGCATCCCTGAAGCCACGTGAGGCTGTTTTCACATGAAAACGCGTCACATCCATGGGGCTCTCACATGGTGGCAAGTGTGATATATGAGGCCATGAATATCCTTAGGGTATATTTGAATGTGAAAGATTTGTTGCAGAAACGTCTGTGACTGAAAATCCCTTTCCTTATATCTGAATGTGGATTTCTGCAAACCCCATTTAAATTAAAGGGGTTGTCTCGCGAAATCAAGTGGGGTTATACACTTCTGTATGGCCATATTAATGCACTTTGTAATATACATCGTGCATTAAATATGAGCCATACAGAAGTTATTCCCTTACCTGCTCCGTTGCTAGCGTCCTCGTCTCCATGGTTCTGTCTAAATTCGCTGGCAGCTTGCTTTTTTAGACGCGCTTGCGCAGTCCGATCTTCTCCTTTCAGCACGAGCCGCTTCAGTGTGCTCGCCGCTACAGCTCTTCTGCGCATGCGCAGACGAGCTGTCACTGCTCGGGAGCGCGCTGGAGCAGCCATTCTGTACCATCCTCTGTTAGAGGAAGGTGCAGAGCCGCCCAGCTGTCCCGAGAAGCCGCCCAGCTGTCCTGCCGTCCTGCCGCCCAGGTAAGTGATGGGCCGGGGGGGCTGCCGCTGTGCCGGGGGGGCTGCGGCTGTGCCGGGGGGGCTGCGGCTGTGCCGGGGGGGGGCTGCGGCTGTGCCGCGGGGCTGGGGGGGGGGGCTGCGGCTGGGCCGGGGGGGCTGCCGCTGTGCCGGGGGGGGCTGCCGCTGGGCCGGGAGGGCTGCGCCGGTTACCTGCTGCCTGGCGGTGGGTGACTGTGTGCCGTGGTCGGCCGCGTTCAATCCAGGGGTCCGGTCGGCGGCTGCGGGGCGTCTGGTTGTCAGGGAGACACAGCTGGTAGCGTCTCAGGAGCGCGCACGTCGGGCTACAGCAAGCGATGGGAAAAGAGCCGGCGGCCATCTTGGGAAAATTTTTATAAGTTGCTGAAACGCTGGAACTGTAAGTACAAACCAGCTAGAAAAGTCATTTACAGGGGGGCTTAGTAATGTATGCTTAATTAGGGGGACTGGGCAAAAAAAAAAATTCACTGCTTCCTCGAGACAACCCCTTTAATGAAAGTGTCGCAAAAAGTTCTGTAACAAATTGGCCACATGTTGACATATGAGCAATTAATGGAAAGATCCATTTGATGCCCAGAATTCCTCCAGTGGTGAGAATCCGACTTTTGTGTAAAACTCTGTTTCTTTCAGGAGACAGCAAAACAATATTTTAGGATTGAAACGTACAGAATTAGCACTGCATACAACACCGTGTCCGTTCTGGGTCAATAAGTTACTTCTTTGTCAAGATCTACCGTACAAAGTTACATTTTGGAAAGAAAAAAAGCAACTAAAGATTCATGAATGAAGACACAAGTTACTACATAATGTAAAGTATTTCTTCTTATTCACTGCTGTACAATGCTGAAAGCAAAAAGGAGAACTGTGATCAGTATCATTGTTACACTTCGGGCATCACAACAGACCTTCTCCTCGTGCTGCCTTTGACCCTACGCATGGTTGTTTGTTCAGGCAGGGATTCCGGCTGGAATGGGAGGCATTGCAAAAGGGACTAGAAATCTTTGCATAAATATCAACTAAGAACAAGAACTTAGGCTGTTATTTAAAGTCCTCCCATAGGTCCAGCAGGGAGTATCAGAAACACAACCTTCACCACCCGCTGACAATTTGGTAGATAGCAAAGCCAAAGAATGGCTCAGTACAGTTGTGAGGGAATATGTGGCCTGGACTCTGTGCCAAAGAACTTATGTATGCCAGGGGATATGGGAGGGGGCTGGAGGAAATCTCACCTCCTAATGAGGAAAACAGCCTTGGATGAGCTGGCACAAACAGGCGACCCACTGTCACAAATCTCTATTTATTTTGGAAAGTACACATATTTCTCATTTACCTTGGTTTACAACATGGTAAAATGTTTAATTTATTAATTGCAAAGCACACTAATTCCACATATGTGGTTAATTGGAGACGTTCTCTCACACTTTTATTATTCAAGCACATTTTTGGTTAATATTTATAAAATTACTTATTACCCATATAAGCTAGTATTTCAGATTTTGTTTCAACATAACCTGGATAATAGGCAGGGGTTTTAACACCCTGGAGGGGCCATTTAGTTTTCGCTCACATGTACATTTTTCTGAATATACAGTAAGTGCCCGGATTTCTTGATCCTAGCACTACAAAGTTAGTTGTTGCCAATATACGTAAATTCACATTGGAGCTAATGAGTCACATTGCATTGAGCACATTGCAGGTGTTTGGTCTAAGAACTGTTTTGGGGCAGCTGTGTAGAGTGTGTCAATGTGGTATGGTGGTACATAAAGCTAGCTTAAGGGCTCCTACACGTGGGTTTATTTACGTGCGCAATCCGCAGAAAATAGAACCCATTGATTTGAACAGGATCATTCACATTTCCTTTTTTCTGCATGTGCATTTCTCACGCACGCAAAAGAATAGAGCGTAGTATATTTTGTGCGCATTAAAGGCCCCCATAGTTTTCCATTGGGGAGTGTAAGTGTACACGCAATATGCAAGGGGATTGCGCAAAATACAGGGCAAAACCATGGGGAAAAGAAAATATCTGGAACTCATTAGGCCTTTAAATCAAGGTGGGGGGTGTTGGACGTGCATTTCAACAGGCCCCATGTGCACAAAAAAGTGCAGTGCAATTCGTAGACATGCGTGCAAATCAACCTCGTTCATAGCACAAATACATTGCACTGAAGCATGTGCATTTGAGCATTTGACCGTTTGAAGGAGTCTTTAAGGGAATTGTCAACTTTAGACAATATTGTGAATAAGGGCTTATTCACACAAACACATTTGCGATCTGTATTACATGTGTACATAATATGGACAGCATGCAGCTCTATTTAGCATTATTGTATTCTGACCTGTGGTTTTTACATGCATGAAAAAAATTGCAGCATATCCTATTTTGGTACATATCGTGCACCAACATAGCTCATATACGTTAATAGGAGTGTAAAAAAACCCACAGTGAATACAGATGTGTTTTCCACACATGGTGCCAGAAGACTATGTGTTTTTTTTAACATGTGTGAAAAGCATAGTGGATACAGATCTAGCTTGAGTGTCAAAAAATGCACATGTATGAAATCACACACATACAGTGAACACAGTGTATTTTTCCCTGATCGAAAACGCATGCACACTTGTGAATAGGCCTTAAAAGAGCTAAACAGTATGTTGATGGTCCAACAACTCCGACACCCAATAAGCACAGGCAACACTCAACTTTGACTTATGTTTCTTAGAGCTTCTTCACACAGACGTATTTTTCATCAGTATTTTGTGAGCCAAAACAAGGAGTGGGTCCAAAATACAGAAGAAATGCAAATCTTTCCATTATACTTTCTCCTTGTACGTTCCACTTCTGGTTTTTACTCGCAAAATACGGATGAGAAATACGCCCGTGTGAAGGAGTCATGAGGAATCTTGAAGAGTATATCATATGAACCTTTTCAGGTTCGAACGCTGATATCTGTGATTGGCTTCAGCAGCCTGTGACATCAGGTCAACAGAGCCAGGAGTACAGAGGTGCGCCTCCGGAGCTATAGGAACCCGAGATGGGCGCGTACAGCCTAATTTATTATTTTTGGACCTGGCCAGCTGTATTTAAAAAAATGACTTGGAAAACCCTTTCAACTAGGAGGTAACTTGATCTGTCAGCACGTGGCGAGATTTCATCCTTCGTGGGGAGAAGTACACCAAAAGGAAATCATATAACAGAACAAGCTCATAGGTTTGTCCTGTTCCAAGTAAACAAAACCGTTGTGTAACAGAGTGGGCTTTGTAGGAAATGCCTAATGTACACAACAGAATTTTCTTCTAGAGTAACTGTGCCAGGGATGTTTTATTAAACATTTGCAGTTATGTGAAAAAGCATGGACAACATCTAAAGTTTTTTATTGTTTAACATATGTGAATCAATTCACCCTCATACAACATCTTGATGGGATTTAGATCCGGGCCTCTAACTTGGACATTAAAAGGGGTTTTCTCGGTCTTAAAAATTTATGAGCAATCCACAGGATAGGTTGTCAATAGCTGATCAGTTATTTGCACTCCAGCTGTCACATACAGAACAAATATCATATATCTCTGTATGGTATTGCAGGCACAGCTCCCATTCACTTCAACTGGAACTTTTCCTGCAATACCAAGCCATGCCATTGCAGTGGGATTGGTACTTTCTGCTTCCACAGAAACCACCTCCAGTCAGCAGCACTCTGCCCTGATGTACAACTGATCACTGGGGTCTTGTGTGGCAAACAGGCAACTCTTTTAAACCCTAAGTAAAAAATAGTTTTTAAAAAATCCTTATGGCCTTACACAATGTTGTACTGTTGAAAGAAACTACACATTGGTATCCTCAAATTCTTAAGAACCTGTGCTATAGAAACACATTATTTATCCTGCACAATAAATGCCGTAAAAAAACAATGCTGAAATAGATATTATAAAAAAGTAAGAAAATTATAAATTAATAATATGAAAATATTCTAAATAATAAAAAGTAGCCCCCCGTCATCTACATTGATATAAATAGGGTCTTGAAATGTAGTGACGTGGAATTAAATTATTACCTTAAATGTTTTTATTGTATGAAGGTAGTAAGATATAAAAAATTATATATTATATAAATTGGGTATTGCTGTAATCATCAACAACCCCTAGAATAAAATTAAAATATTGTTCATACTTTCCCAATTTTAGGTTGAGAAACATTTTTCTTAAATTGCTCCACAATTTTTAGATGCTTAGTGAACTTCTGACCATTTTTTCTTCTGAGAGACTCTGGCTCTCTAACATGCTCTTTTTATGCAGTCATGTGACTTAGTAGAAAATTAACCCTCCAGCTCCTCATACTTAAAGGGGTTGTCTCGCGGCAAACCTCAAAATTTTACCTTACTCCATTCCCCCTGTCACCCCCCTGGCATAAAATAGCAAATTAAAGCGGTTTTTAAACCGCTTGCTACTCACCGATCCGATGAAATAAGGGCTTTAAAAAATCTTCTCCCAAAGATGGCCGCAGGTCCTTTCCCAGGGATGCACTGTGGTTTTCTCCCATGGTGCACCGCGGGTCTTCTCCCATGGTGCACCATGGGCTCTGTGCGTTCTATTGCCGATTCCAGCCTCCTGATTGGCTGGAATCGGCACACGTGACGGGGCGGAGCTACGATGACGACGCGGTGACCAGCTCTCCGGCACGAGCGGCCCCATTCACCAGGCAGAAGACCGCACAGCGCAAGCGCGTCTAAAAAAGCAAGAAGACATCAGAATTAGACGGAGCCATGGAGACGGGGACGCCAGCAACGGAGCAGGTAAGTGAATAACTTCTGTATGGCTCATATTTAATGCACGATGTACATTACAAAGTGCATTAATATGGCCATACAGAAGTGTATAACCCCACTTGCTTTCGCAGGACAACCCCTTTAAGACATTTGCCTTACTGACAATATTTGGTAGAATATTACGGAAAGCGAAATGATCAGGGCTTGGAAGCAAGTTTAGGGCTTAATCTGGATGATGGTGTTTGTTGAAGCAAATGTAGTCAGGAAATAGTCCAAGTTTAATTTGCAGATAAACAGCTTGTAATGAGAGCCAGCACAAAAGCAAAGAGCTAGACTAAGGGCCCTTTTACATGGAATGATTATCTATTAAAAAAAATTGAATCATGCTAATTTGACCGATAGTCATTCAGTGTAAACATGGCCAAAGATTGAATGATGAATGCATTTCTTTATCGTACATTGTTCATTTTATGTAGGCATAAAAATAATTGTTCGCTTACTCGCAACTCGTTTCGTGTAAAGAGTGATCATTCAATTGTCCACACTCACTGGTACTGTGAATGTGAACGACTGCATGTATAAACTGGCTGCCCAAGTGAAAGAGGAAATTCTGTCATGGTTTGCTTGTGCGTGTAAAAGAACCTTAAGGCTGGAAACACAATCTGGCAAGAGGGAAAGTACCAGGAAGTTTAAGGCTAGTTAGACAAAAAAGGTGAGGGATCTCAAGAGGAAATGAACTAGACAGTATAGATGTTGCATTTGCCACCATGCTTGCAAAGGCACACTACAGCAATAGTGTAACGTGCCTACACTAGTTATGTAGCAGACCATCCATTCAAAGTAAATGACAATGGCTGTGCTAAGGAACGAGTGTAGAACTCTTGGCATGCTTACGCTATCAACGTAGTTTGCTGCAGATTATTATGGCCCATGCTACATCTCTAGGATCCACACAGAGCTGTCCAGTATCACCGGTAGCTCAGTGAGAACAGCTACTGCTTGGGATAGCAGAGTTTCTGGGTTTGAATGCTGACAGAATTATACAGCAATTATTTTACTTAAACATTTACCCTTACTTACCTTAGAGTGGAGTCATTTCACCATCTGTACTTTATAATGACTCTGTCATACTTTCTCACATTTCACATCCGCCAGAATGGGAGCAGCTTGTACACAGTAGCTCTTGGTTCTGGCTTATAGAGGAGTTCCGAGTGTGGGATTCTCTTCTATGATATCCATGTGCCCTACTAGGACATATAGACAGGTATAGTCTTCCCAGGCCAGGAGCCTAGAGACTACTTTTATTGGGTCAAATGCTGCAAGTGTAGAAATGAAGTGGATGGAAGTTACTTAGGGATTGGGAAATTATTTCCTGCCGAATATTGTCAATTTTAATTCTGAAATAAATGGCTAGATTTCATCACAGAGTTCTGAAATAAGCGCCTACACCTTAGGACTAAAAATGAAATGAAAAGTTTATGGTTCTTGATCTCCTTCTGGACAGTAAGGTTAAGGCCGAATGCATACGGCCAGGTTGGATTCCGACTGCGAGATCCTCACAGCGGGATGCGACCCTGTGCCTTGCAGTGACACCTGGCTTACCTGTACGGCATCTTCTCTCTGTTCTGTGGATGTGCCGGCTGGTGCACAGCCGCACAAGCGCAGTGCAGAGCCGACCGGCTGGCGATGACGTGGATAGTGCGAGCCTCTGCAAGGCTCGCACTAGAATAGGACATGCTGTGACTTCCACCCCGCGAGCGGAATATCGCAGTTGATTTCCACTTGTGGGCATGGAAATGCATGTCCTATGGGCTATATGTGCTGCAAAATCTGGAGCTCCAGATCCCACAGTCCAAATACGCCCGTGTGCATTAAGTCTAAGGGAAAACCTTGTCTTGGTTCACTCGACCTGAAGATCACAGTGTCACATTGGAACATCATATCTAAGTGATTGTCAATAGAGTTGCACGGTGACCCACAATCTTAGGCAACAGTGACACTACTGGTGCAAACAAATCCAAAATTTGGATTTTTGATCAAAAATGTTAAATAGTTGTGTGACAGGAAGAAGCAGTCAAGTTGCACAAATGTTTTTAATCACATAACTTGTTGGAAACTTGCTGTTGAGTGACACGAGTTGCTATGTAACTCTAGCTTACCACCCTTGCTTTTGTGCGTTTAAGGACATCATGAAGTCAAAATATCCTTATAGCAAGGGAAGAAGGGCTAAGTTCTTTGCCTATATCAGATACACTGGGTTTTTCAGTTTGAATCTTGCAGTGACAAGGGAATATGAAAGAGGAAAATAGAATGATTGCAAGGGATAAATCAATTTAGAGGAGAAGAACAACACGCACAAGTCTGTATAGTATTTACTGCATATTTGTGGTCTGCTGTGTACTCAACAGAGACAGACAAGGCCAGATACCTCATTGCACTAATACTTCTTTTGCCACAAATATTCTTAGAAAACAAAGAAACATAATCACTGAGGCAACAAAACCGCCATCTGACAGTGAGAGTTTTCTGCTGTATCAAGGAGAATAGCCAACATGTTTTATATATACAGTTCGTCTCTAACTCCATCCATGCTGAGGAAGGAGGTAAAAGACAGAATGCAATAACTTTGTGGTTAGACTGTCAATAATAGGCCTCCCTACTTACTCAAATGCAAAAATCAATGAAACAATATCATGACTTTCTGTGTTTATATTCTGGTTTGAGGGGCAATAAATGAAAAAAAGAAAGCGTTCAAACTACTAAAGCAAGAAGGCAGCGAAGAAGCGCTAAAATCATACAGGGAAAAAAACAAAATATGCAAAGATAAGATCAAAACTGCCAAGGAGGAAGCAGAAAGACGGATCGCCAAAGAGAGCAAAAACAACCCGAAGCTATTTTTCAACTATATTAATAGCAAAGGATTTGCAGGGAGAGCGCTGGCCCTTTAAAAAATAATGCAGGAGAAATCATTGATGATGACGAAGGGAAAGCAAATCTACTAAACAGTTTCTTCTCAAGTGTATTCACAAACGAAAAGGAAATGCCACACGAGATGCAGGGGAATAAAATGAACCCCTCACAAAATATCTCATACCTAACGCAGGAGGAGGTGCGGAAGCGACTAAAGAAAACTAAAATTGATAAATCGCCGGGCCCAGATGGATTACACCCAAGGATACCAAGGGAACTAAGTGACGAGATAGCTAGGCCGCTATACCTAATATTTCTAGACACTATCAAGACCGGTGTAGTACTATTGGATTGGCGCATTGCCAACGTGGTTCCAATTTACAAAAAAGGGAGCAAAAGTGAGCCTGGTAACTACAGGCCAGTAAGTCTCACTTCAGTAACGGGAAAAATTTTCGAGGGGATTCTGAGAGACGCCATCGATGAGTACCTCAAGGAGAATAAGGGAATAACTCCTCACCAGCATGGATTCAAGAAGGGTCGCTCATGTCAGACAAATCTGATCAGTTTCTACGATGAAGTAAGCTCTAAGCTGGACCAGGGAGAATCTATTGATCTCGTATATCTGGATTTCTCTAAAGCCTTTGACACCGTGCCACATAATAGGCTAATATACAAAATGAGGCAGCTCGGACTGGGCGAAAACGTGTGTAAATGGGTAAAAAATTGGCTCAATGACAGAAAGCAGAGGGTGGTAATAAATGGTTCGTACTCTGATTGGACCACAGTTGCTAGCGGAGTGCCACAGGGTTCAGTATTAGGCCCCACTCTGTTCAACATATTTATCAATGACCTGATAGAGGGGCTGCACAGCAAAATATCAATATTTGCAGATGACACAAAATTATACAATATAATTAATGCAACGGAGGACAATGTGCGGCTACAAACGGACCTAAATAAGCTGGGGGCTTGGGCAGAAAAATGGCAAATGAAGTTCAATGTTGAAAAATGTAAGACTATGCACATGGGCAGGAGAAACGGATGTCACCAATATTCACTTAATGGGGTACCACTGGGGAAAAGTAATATGGAAAAGGATCTGGGGGTATTAGTGGATAATAGACTAAACTGGAGTAACCAATGCCAGTCAGCTGCTGCAAAGGCAAATAAAGTCTTGGGGTGCATTAAAAGAGGTATAGGGGCGAAGGATGAGAACATTATCCTTCCATTATATAAGGCACTTCTCAGGCCTCACATGGAATACTGCGTACAATTATGGTCACCAGTGCTCAGGAAAGATGTCACAGTGCTTAAGGGGATTCAAAGAAGGGCAACTAAACTAATACATGGAATGACGGGACTGGAATACCCAGAGAGGCTATCCAAATTGGGACTATTTACTCTAGAAAAAAGAAGGTTAAGAGGCGACCAAATAACCATGTATAAGTACATGAGGGGACAATACAAGGATCTCTCCCAAGATCTGTTTACACCCAGGACCACGACGGTAACAAGAGGACATCCGCTACGATTAGAGGAAAGTAGGTTTCATCACCAACATAGAAGGGGTATCAGATAAGAAAAAATTCCCCCGCGCTCGTGGGTTCCAGTGAAGATAAAGGACACACTGTCCGTAAGTAACTTTTAGCTATTTTATTGATTTTTTGCTTTTTTGCTACGCGTTTCTGCGGGCTTACCCGCTCTCATCAGGCATGATGCCTGATGAGAGCGGGTAAGCCCGCAGAAACGCGTAGCAAAAAAGCAAAAAATCAATAAAATAGCTAAAAGTTACTTACGGACAGTGTGTCCTTTATCTTCACTGGAACCCACGAGCGCGGGGGAATTTTTTCTTATCTGATACGAGCTTTGTACAAACAGCCCGTTACGGCTGCTAACCCCAGAGACGCTCTCCGGTAATCTGGATTCGGGACTCCAGGGACGTTACGAGCTAGCTCGGATACAAGGTGCCGGTCAATCTCCTGGACAGGAGTTTTTGACCGTGCACCAGGTGAGTACCTAAAAGTATCTCACTTGTTTTAAATCGTTCTATGTGAGTAGGCGCTGATCCTTGTTATTCAACATAGAAGGGGATTCTTTACTGTAAGAGCAGTTATACTGTGGAACTCTCTGCCTGTGGAATTGGTGATGGCAAAATCCATGGAGGAGTTTAAAAGGGGACTTGATGTCTTTCTGGAGAAGAAGGACATTATAGGATATAAATCTTAGGTTAATTGTCAATCCGGGTATACAGGCAGGTAGGAACTATTAGGGGTTGATCCAGGGAACAGTCTGATTGCCATTAGGGAGTCGGGAAGGAATTTTTTCCCCAAAAGGGCTAATTGGCTTCTGGCCTTGGGGTTTTTTGCCTTCCTCTGGATCAACACAGGAGGATAGACAGGCTGGACTAGATGGACATTGTCTTCATTCAGCCTTACATACTATGTTACTATGTTACCCTATGAACATTTTTAATCCTGGTCACAAATGGCCTTTTAAAGTTTTTTATTTGCGTATGTTGTTGGTAGGTACACGATGCAGAAGTTATGTGGTCATTTTTACAAAAACACTTTTTGCGTGATGCCACATTCCAGAACCAGAACGTTTTTATGTCTCAGTCGACACAGTTGTATTAGGCCTGTTTTTAATGGGACAGGTTGTAGTTTTTATTGGTATCAGCTTAGGGTATGTATGATTTTAAATTATTTTTTATTCCTGTTTAGGGGAAGTAAGATAATCAAAAAATGTTTATTTTGTATTTTTTAAATTTAATTTTCTGTGCTTGATAAATAATGTATTATTTTATAGTATGGATTGTTATAGATGTTCTGAAACCAATTATATGTAGTTTTTTTTTGATTCTTTAAATTTTTTCAATATATAAAGCCTTTTTATTTTTTTTTCTGTTAAATGTTTAAATGCCACAGTCAGCAATGACTGCAGTATCTGAAGGGTTAAATGGTGTAGAGGAGTGATTAGATGAGCATGCCCTTATCATTTTACTCCTTTTCTGGGAAAAAAGAAATATGACAATCAGAGAGTAAATATGCTCTCTGATTGATGGGGATGGGGGTGATAATATAAACAAAAATTCATGTCGTGCCTCCCTTGGAACAAGGAGACATACAGAAAAATCACAAACCTTCTCTGCTGCAGGTTGCTCTCCCCTCCCCCTTCTTCCCCTCTGCACACTGACCAAAAATGACACATTTGTTTTTCAATGTTCCCCACTCCACTTCAAATGGTTGTAGCTCTGGTTAGGTAGAAGCTATGAATGTAAACTGTTGTAAACTGTTGGGGGGTTAATTCTTATGAGCCTAAATATTTAGGGATCAAAAAAGCCAATCATGTGTCTAGGAAATCTATGTCTATGGAAATCAGTAGTGTTGAGTGAAACAAATCAGTAAAACCTAGCTTTGGGTTAAACTTTGCTAAAAGTTCACTTCAGCACGAACACAAACCAAGCTTTCAGCAAAGGTCTGCCTGAAACAGGGTTCTATTGGTTCGGTTTGCTCAACACTAGTCCTGAAGACTGGTGTATAACATTGTCCCAGAGCCATAAAGGCCCTGAATAACACTTCAGAGTGTCAGACATTGATTTGAAGGAATGCTGTCTTCCATTAGGTGTCGCTGCAGAGGTATTGTTCTATCTTCCTTATTTGAGTATATTTCCCAGAGGAGAATGAATGGCCGTATAAATCTCCTCACTCACCTTCTAGGTGCTCTCATTAAGGAGTGATGATAACCCTCCTGACTCTCAGAGTGTTACACAGGATGTTTATGATTTCTAGATAGTGTTATACACCAGTTTTAGGGGGCTTGGGTGCGCTTCCAGTTCAGTTCGAAGGATTTAACCAAACATTTTGCAAACGTTTAGCAAACCATCCAAACTGAACCTTTCAAAGGTTCGCTCATCACTAGGAAACATTACTGTCAACTGTTGGTAATGGCCACTTTTATATTCATTATGTCATGTGCATTTGTAATGAATCTGAAGTTTATAACATTGTCAGGGAACAGCTCCCTCTGCTGACAGAGAAGTGGAAAATACTTAAAAATATCTATTAGTAGAAAATATGACAATAATTATTAACCCCTTAACTGGCAGCCATTTTTTGCAAGTTAGTAGGATTACGGTGACACCAAGTTTACATATATTTTTATGTTTTACTACTAATTTACAGAAAATACTTTTTTAAAGGGCTTTCTGTTGCCATATTCCCATAATATGTTTATTTTTCCATCAATAGAGCTTTTTGAGGGCTTTTTTTCTGTGTAGTGAGCTATAATTTTTATTGCTACCAATCTTGGATACAAATAACTTTTTGCTTAATTATTATTCAACTTTTTTGGGACATGGGAGAACAAAAAGAAATGCAATTCAGCATTGTGTATTTTTTTAGATTTTGTTCACATCTGATATATAAATTGGTCAGGCTTTTATAGACAAGTAATATTAGCTATGTTTTCTTATTGTTTAGATTTTTTTAGAGAAAAAATGGGGAATAGGGTTTTTTATAATTTCTTCTTTTTATAAATTCTTTATTTAAAAACTGAGATAGCAAGCAAAAATGGAGGGAAACGCCTCCACAGGGTAATCAAAATGCATTTACAAGTGCTGGACAAGCTGCAATTAAAGAAAAAAATGCACGAGAAGATGTAGCCCAAATGCAACATACATCACTAACATAAAAAACAGGCTAGATAAAAAAGGTGAGTGTAGCTCATGTGAAACGCTATGCCTACCCCAGGGTTATAACAACTCAGAAACTAGGAAGAAATGCAAATCGCAAGAAAAAGAAAAAGAAGTAGAAGAAGAAGAGGAGGAAGAAAAATTAAAAGAAGAGAAAGGAGAAAAAGAAGGAAGGGAAGAGGTAAACGTAAGGGGAAGAAGGTGAGGGAAAAGCAGCGTGACAGGGTCAATAGTTTTTTTCAATTTTTTATTTATTTCTACAATTTAAAAAAAAATCTTATTTAACTTCTTTTTACATATTCTTTGGTCACTATAGGTAACTTGAGCTTGCAGTTGCCTGATCACTTACACAATATACTGCAATAATTCAGTATTGCGGTATCGTGTACATTTATCCCTAGCCTATTATGTTCTGCCAGAAGCAGGACTTAAAGGGTTAACCCATTAGGGACCAAGTGCCACAAATATACAATGCTTCGTCCTAGGTTTTAATCCCAGAAGATAGTAAAAATACAGCACAGGATTTAGGGCTTATTCACACGAGCGCATATCACCCGGCATTTTCACGGCTGGCCAATATACGCTACCATCTGATGCATTGGATTCCAATGCATCAGATCCCGTAGGTGATTTTCCGCTGGACAGGAAGCTATCTTCCTGGCCGGACCACGGCCAATGAAAGTGGACGGAGAAGGATGGTTGGAGGGAGTTTAGCAGCGTGACTGCTAAACTCCCTCCCCCTTCTCTTCTTCCCTCTGCCCCTTGCTGCTGTTTGCAATGGGAGGGGCGGGATAGGGGTGGAGGTAAGCTCAACCTTGCCCCCTCTCATTGCTGGCTGCAGACAATGGGCAGGAAGGGGGCGGGAGCTTAGCTCTGCCCCGTCCCACCCCCTACCATTGCAAACAGCCAGAGGGGAGGAGAAAGGTGAGCCGCCGAGCGGGAGGGAAGTGGAAGACAGCATACAATGATATACAGCTGACATACGCTCATGTCAATAAGCCCTAAAGCAGCTGCTCCAGCTGTATATTAGCAAAATGAGTGCTATGTGAAGAATAGAGGAAGTGGCAGTATTGTTTCTTCTATTGCACCAGGTGATCACGCAATCGCCGATGACCCCTGGCATGGCAGAACTTCAGCTTTTTCAGGGAAGGGCTTATATTTAAAGCCCTTTCCTGAAAAACAATTACAGGATGCTGGCAGCTGGATCCCCTACCGCAGCTGTCATCTGTGACACATAGTAGGGAATTCTTTATTCCCTGCAGGGGATGAAGGAAACATCTGCCGCATGCGACAGAAGTGTTTTTCATCCCCATGGTGACAGGCAGTGGCAGACAGGTAAGTGTATATATATATATATATATTTTTTTTTTTTTTTTTTTTTTTTACACTAATATTTCTGTTTTTCAGGGAAGTTCTTATATGTAAAGCCCTTCACTGAAAAACAATTACGGGGTTCAGGCAGACTATTGCCTTCAATGAAGCTGCCGGCAGCAGCCGCTGCTCCATTAAAGGCAATGCGTGCATTCCTTATTGTGCACGCGTGTCCTATCTTTACAGGCATGCACCTGTAAAACACAGACATGTAAACACACCATAGGGAATGCATGTGTTGTAATAGAGGCGCGTTCTTGTGCGCGCGTATGCACGCACAAAAACACGCTCGTGTGCAGCCACCCTTAATTTTATTTTTTCAATGCCAAAGCTCTAGAAGGCCTTGCTTTTCAAGGGATGAACTTTATTTTTCATTTATCTATTTTTTAGGAACATGTATAATTTTGATAGCTTTTTATTCCATTTTTCCAAGGGGCAAGATTAACAAAAACTGTAATTCTGGCGTGTTTTTTATTTTCATTTTCACTGCATTCTCTGAGCAGTATAAATAATATATTAGGCTGGGTTCACACGGGGTGTATTCCCGCCGGAAATCCCGCGGTTTGGTCGCAGCAAAAACCGCAAGATTTCCGCCGGGAGAACCGCTTTGAAGCGGCCCAACCTCTCAGCACTCACATAGAGGAGAGCGCGGCCGTGGCGGAAATTAAAAAAAAATAGACATGCTGCATATTTCGAAACCGCGGCTGCGGCCGCCGCAGTTCCTGCCTGACTTACCGCAGTGGATTGGCCGTCCCGTGTGGACGAGATTTCTGAGAAATCTCCTCCACATGGCTGGCTAATTCCGAGATTAGCGGCCGCAGGCGGATCTCCTGCGACGAAATTCCGCGCGGGATTTCCGCGGCAAATCCGCCCTGTGTGAACCCAGCCTAAGGCCTCGGTCACACGCGCGATTTGCGCTTGCGCATGCGATCTGCGATTTTATAGAACATGTATCAGACACATGGGCGCTTGTTATGCGCTTGTCCGATAAATTATAGGACAAGAAATCGCAGATCGTGGCTATCTGCGATCTGCGATTCCTTGTGTTCTCTATATGCGCTCAATGGGGCCGGCGGCAGCAGCGCTGACCCATTGAGAACATATACTACACAAATCATTCTCCTCTGCCACAGCTGTAACAGCTGTGGCAGAGAAGAATAATGTTTGCCCATTGAATTCAATGGAGCTGGCTGTATAAAGCAGTGGGCTGCCGGCGAGCGTGGGATGAATTTTCAGGAAGGGCTTAAAAATATAAGCCCTTCCCTGAAAATCATCCAAAAATGTGTAAAAATAAAAGAAAATATATACTCACCTTGTCTGTGCAGCCGGAGTTCAGCCGCGGCCAGCCGGCAGTTCTCCTGAACTGTTCTGAGTAGTATTAGGCAGGCGGGGATTTAAAATCCCCGCCTGCTAAATGGGCTTCCCTCTGATTGGTCACAGCCCTCACCAATCAGAGGCAGCTCTCACTCACCCATTCATGAATTCATGAATGGGTGAGTGAGTGCTGCCTGTGATTGGCTCAGCGCAGGGACCAATCAGGGGCAGCTCTCAGCTGTCATTCAATAGCTGAGAGCTGCCCCTGATTGGTCCCTGACCTTCACTGAAGAATGTGAGGAATGCCGCCTTCATAACAAGCCGGCCCGGTTGGAGGAGACGTGAGCCCGGTGACTGCAGAAGCTCAGGGAGGAAAAGATGTCTAAGACCTCATGCAGACCGCCAGGTCGGATCCCGCTGCGTGACTTCTCGCAGCGGGATGCGAGCCGTTCACCTGCAGTGACTCCCGTGGCTCACCTGCTCTGGCGTCTCCTCCGCTCTGCTATGTGTCGGCTGCCACCACATGTAGAGAGCAGCGCCGGCGCATCAGAGTTGGTGTTCCTGTGCGAGCTTTTGAGAGACTCATACACAAATAGGACATGCCATGATTTGTTTACCGCACGAGTTTTAACGTGGTCCGCACCACCATTAATTTCCTTATTCTGATTCTGTAACTGAATACAATAATGGAAAGTTATAACAGAGACAAGCACTGATATGAACAAGCCCTAACTCATTACATTTTGGCCATCTTGTAAAACGGAAGGAATAAAATATGAATAGAAACATCAGAAGTATGCAGGTTGAATTAGGCTTCTACAAAAACTATGACTTGTATTGCACCATTCACTACAGTGGGGGTAAACTGCAATACCCTACAAAGCCTGTGGATAAGAGTAGGAACTGCTTTGGAAAAAAAACTGAGTTTTTGTTTTCCTTTAAATTCCGGAAAACCTTTTTAACTTTGATAGAAAATGACTCAAACATGAAACTAATTTCACAGTCATCTTGATTAGTTCATGACCCCCTGATCAATAGTGTCAGAATAGTGAAGAAGGATCAGACCTACAGCATAGAGGACAAACATGCTTTCGGAGTAAATATGGAAACTGTGACTGCTGTCCGATATCATTAACAGCCGCAATTGTTTTTTTGCCACCAGATGAAATGTATCAAAATGTAGAAAGGAATTTGGCTCCTTCTCAGCAGAAAACAAGTACTCAACATGGAATATTTGCCAGACAGCACATAAACAAAACCTAAGTGGTTGTATTATTAAATTACCGATAGAAGACCAATAAATGGTTCCTTATGAATATTGTAGTATCACTTGACAATAATGTTATATGGGGTCACATGCGCATATTCTATTCCACACAGTCTTCTTACCATACTCTGTGTGGTACAGGTACAAGTCAGTATTTCCTAAAACGAGCAGAACCTAAGAACTCTCCATTGTGAAGGATCTACTAGTTGATAGTTTTTCGGATGGACCACACAACATTACTACAATGAATGTGGGCCATTTCCCATGTTCTTGTTGTCTTACAGTTGTAAAATCTAGGAACTTTACAAATCCTCTTGACGGCAAGACTTATGACATTAGGCAGTTTGTCAGTTGCAGGAGTAGGGGCATTATCTACGTGATGCAATGTACCTGCCCCAGGATATACGTGGGCAAAAAGAATTCAGAAAACGTATCTTGAGGCATCTAAGCTTTATATGGATCAATACAGACACTGTAATGTCACATCATGTTCAAGAAAACATAATGTTGACCACCAAGGGGCAACTTGGACAGGAAATTCCTTCAAGAGGAGGGAAGATGAACATATGTCAGGACAGTGTCCGGGATATGGGGGTCCCTGAGAAATTCGCAACCCCTGTCCCTGCCTACTTGCCCCCCTGGGCTAACCCCCAGGGCGACAACTGGGCGGTGGTCCCTACCCTCACTAGGGAAGCGGGACATGGGAAGACAAACAGACACTGAAGACAAACAAACGGTAGAATGGTCAGACAATCCGGGTCGGCAAAAGGAGGGTACGCAGTACAGAGGGGAAGGCAAAAACGTAGTCAAAGTCCAAAAGCAGAAGTCAGAAAAGCCGGGGTCACAAGAGCAGTCAAAATAAACGCGGGTGCAGCTGGAGAACCAAACTAACACTGGCAAGGGCTGGAAGGAAAACACACACTTTTAACTGCTGTCAGAGCTCCCGCCCCAGCAGCTGATTGGGGCGGGGAGCCTGACAGCAGCAGGGCCCAACAAGGAGGTGCTGGGGACACACCGTCACCCTTGCTGAACAGACAGTTACCAAGGAAGCATGCTAGGTCGTCAAGGAAATAGAGAAGCACCTGCTGCCTCCCTAGCAACCTGGCGGCTACCAGTTTTACAGCGGCCCGGGGAGATCACTAGGACCGGGGCTCCCCCACGCCGCATTCCTGTAACCCGGGTGGCAGGACCGGTGGTGTGGGCACGGCGGCCCCCGAGAGTTGCTGGTTCTGACAGTACCCCCCCCCCCTTCTACGGGGGGACACCGGACCCCCATGGCCAGGAGCGGGCTTGAGCGGGAAAGCCCTGTGGAACGATCGGACTAGGCGTGGCGCATGAACCTCCCTGGCAGGGACCCACGTCCTATCCTCAGGGCCAAACCCTCTCCAGTGGACCAGGTACTGCAGCACACCTCTAACCCATCGGGCATCAACAAGCCTTTCTACTTCATACTCCAGTTCCCCCTGTACCAGAGAAGGAGGGGGCGGGTTCTGGGTGGGTAGAACTGGAGTCACGTACTTTTTAAGCAAGTTTTTATGAAAAACCTTGTGGACCTTTCAGGAGTGAGGAAGTGACAACTTATACGACACTGGGTTGATAACCTGCGAAACAGTAAATGGGCCAATGAACCGAGGAGCAAGTTTCAGGGAGGGAACCTTAAGTCTCAGATTATTGGATGATAATAAAACTTGCTCCCCGACCACAAAAGGTGCCGAGATAGTACATCTTTTCTTAGAGTATTTAGGCAGTTTCTCTTGGGAACCCTGAAGGTTCTTACGAACCTGGGCCCAAACTGTGCACAGTTCCTCAGAGGATATGTCAGCGGCCGGATTGTTTGAGACAAAAGGAGTAGAAAGCGAGAACCGGGGATGGAACCCATAGTTACAAAAAAAGGGTGACAATTGGGCCGACGAGTTAACATGATTGTTAATAGCAAATTCGGCGAGATGTAAGTAGTTGGCCCACTGAAACTGGTTATCAGAGACAAAAAGTCGGAGGTACTGGATAAGTTCTTGATTCATCCGTTCCGTTTGTCCGTTACTCTCGGGATGGAAGGCGGAGGAAAAAGACAAATTAACATTTAGATTTTTACAGAAAGCTCGCCAGAAGCGAGCGACGAACTGTACCCCTCTATCTGACACAATATCCTCGGGGATCCCATGTAGCCGAACAATCTCCTTGATGAACATTTCAGACAGAAGTTTGGCGTTAGGCAACTTGCAAAGCGGAACGAAATGTGACATTTTAGAGAAACGGTCAACTATGACCCAAATGACCGTATTCCCCAGCGAGGATGGCAGATCAGTAATAAAATCCATGGACAAATGGGACCATGGCCTGGACGGAATGGGCAAGGGAAGAAGAGGACCCTCAGGACGTCTCCTGAGATTCTTCCCCCTTGCGCAAACTGGGCACGTGGACACAAATAACTGTACATCCCTGGCCATGTGCGGCCACCAATAGACTATGGATACTAACTCTAGAGTACCCCTGATACCGGGGTGACCAGCTAGGACTGAAGCATGTGTCTCCTCTAACACTTTCAATCTCAGTGACAACGGAACAAAAAATTTGCCTTCCGGAAGGGCTTCAGGGGCGGATTGTTGAGCGGCGTGTATGAGAGGTGAAAGGTCCGAGGAGACAGCAGTGAGGACCCCCCCAGGGGAGAGAATACTCTCAGGCTCAGACTAGGAAGGTTCCGGGGAACCAAAACTCCTAGACAGGGCGTCTGCCTTGACATTCTTAGAGCCAGGTCTATAGGTAACAACAAAACTGAACCGAGAGAAAAACAAGGCCCAGCGGGCTTGCCGAGCATTTAACCTCTTAGCGGAACTAAATAGGTGAGGTTTTTATGGTCTGTGAGTACCGTGATCTGGTGACGAGCTCCTTCCAAAAAATGCCTCCACTCCTCGAAAGCCCACTTAATAGCCAGCAATTCCCGGTTGCCTATGTCATAGTTCTGTTCGGTGGAATAGAACTTTCTAGAAAAATAGGCACACGGTCTAAGGTTAGTGAGTGTGGAGGGACCTTGGCAAGTTGGAGGAAAAAATCAGAATGTCGTCTAGATATACAACAACAAACACCCCCATGATATCCTGAAACACAGAATTCATGTACCCCTGAAAAATGGCGGGGGCATTACACAATCCAAAAGGCATTACTAGGTATTCAAAATGACCGAGAGGCGTATTGAAGGCAGTTTTCCACTCATCCCCCTCCCGAATGCGAATGAGGTTGTACGCTCCCCTGAGGTCAAGTTTAGAAAACCATTGGGCAGCAGCGACCTGGTTGAGCAGGTCAGGAATGAGTGGAAGAGCATACTGGTTTCTGACTGTGATCTTATTTAGCTCTTTATAATCTATGCAGGGTCGGAGACCCCCGTCCTTTTTCTTGACGAAGAAAAACCCGGCACCCACCTGGGATTCTGAGGTCCGTATGTGCCCCTTGGCCAAGCTGTCCTGGATATAGTCCCTCATGGATTCTCTCTCTGGAACTGCAACACTATAAATGCGGCCCTTGGGAAGTTTGGCCCCAGGAATCAAATCGATTTTACAGTCCCATTCTCTATCAGGGGGCAGGGCTTCAGATAATTGCTTGGAGAACACGTCTGAGAACTCGGAGAGGTAATCTGGTAGGGGAACCCCCTCGCAGGTGGAGATACCCACCTCCCCCGGACATAGGTGGTTGGCACAGCGGGGACCCCACTCTACCAGTTCCAACGTGTCCCAATTTACTACTGGATTGTGCTCCCGGAGCCAGGGGAGACCTAGGACGACGTCCATAGACAAATCTCGCATCACCAGAAATGTGCAGGTTTCAACATGTAGGGCTCCTATAGTAAACCTTACCTCAGGGGTAACCAGATTAACTACCCCTGCCTGCAATGGAGTGGAGTCCACTCCTGAAACAAAAATCGGAGTCTCTAAGAGTAACAAAACCCCGGACAGTTGAGCAACGAAATTAAAATTAACGAAATTTGCAGCAGCCCCAGAATCAACGAAGGCTTGCCCAGTAAGGTGGAAAGAATGGAATTCTAGGGTGCAGGGCAATAACATCTTGGACAACACAGGGAGTACCTTGGCTCCTAGACAATCCTCCCGACAACTGCCTAGGAGCGGAAGTTTTTCCTGCCATGGCTTCTTGGCACCGGTTGCAATGCGGTGACCCGGCTCCCCATTGTAGAAGCAGAGATTCTTCTTCAGGCGATATTCCCGTCGTTGCTTGGGGTTCATGGCTCCCAGCTCCATGGGCTCAGTGGTGGGAGGTGAAAAACTCGGGTCCGAAGAAGAAGTGGGCGTGGGGTGTGGAGTGGTCCGAGTGGCGTGTTTGGCCCTCAAATGTCGGTCGGCCCAAATAGCCAGCGACATGGCTTGCTCCAGTGTTCTTGGCTCCGGGTGGGCCACGACTAGGTCCTTAAGACCCTCAGACAGACCGGCCAAAAATAAGTCTTTTAGGGCGGCATCATTGCACCCGGATTCCGTACAATGTTGGCGGAATTGGGAACAGTAGTCCTCCGCCATCTTGCAACCCTGGCGCAGGGCCAGAAGCTTGGAGACTGTGTAGCCGGCCTGGTCGGGTTCGTCATAAATTTGACCCAAGGCAGAAAAAAAAGCATCAAGGGATAGTCGGGCGGGAAAGCCAGCAGGTAACGAGAAGGCCCAATTTTGGGGCTCTCCTCTCAGGCGGGTAATTACAATTCCCACTTTCTGGTACTCAGTACCAGAGGAGTGGGGTCGGAGATCAAAGTAGAGCTTGCAGCTCTCTCTAAATGCAAAAAACTGATCTCTCTCTCCAGAGAAGCACTCCGGAAGTGTGGCTCGAGGTTCTGACATCGCTCCTGGAGCGGAAGAGGGCTGCATAGGACCTGCAGCCACCACTTGTTCCTGTAGCTGCAAGCGGGCGGTTAGGCCCTGGACAAGGTTCGTAAGGACCTGGACCTGGTTTGCTAAAGCCGCCACGGCCTCCATCGAGGGGTTCAAAGTTGCCGGGCGGATACAAGGGTCTGACCTTCCTTCGGCCAGTGTTACTGTCAGGACAGTGTCCGGGATATGGGGGTCCCTGAGAAATCCCGCAACCCCTGTCCCTGCCTACTTGCCCCCCTGAGCGAACCCCCAGGGTGACAACTGGGCGGCGGTCCCTACCCTCACTAGGGAAGCGGGACACGGGAAGACAAACAGACACTGAAGACAATCAACGGTAGAATGGTCAGACAATCTGGGTCGGCAACAGGAGGGTACGCAGTACAGAGGGGAAGGCAAAAACGTAGTCAAAGTCCAAAAGCAGAAGTCAGAAAAGCCGGGGTCACAAGAGCAGTCAAAATAAACGCGGGTGCAGCTGGAGAACCAAACTAACACTGGCAAGGGCTGGAAGGAAAACACACACTTTTAACTGCTGTCAGAGCTCCCGCCCCAGCAGCTGATTGGGGCGGGGGGCCTGACAGCAGCAGGGCCCAATCAAGGAGATGCTGGGGACACGCCCCCAGCCTTGCTGAACAGACAGTTACCAAGGAAGCATGCTAGGTCGTCAAGGAAATAGAGAAGCACCTGCTGCCTCCCTAGCAACCCGGCGGCGACCAGTTTAGATCACTAGAACTGGGGCTCCCCTACGCCGCACTCCTGTAACCCGGGTGGCAGGACCGGTGGTGTGGGCATGGTGGCCCCGAGAGCTGCTGGTTCTGACAATATATAGACTTCACGGTATAAACCCTTGTAGACTTAATGAAGGTTTATCCTATATGGTCTTGTAACAATCAAGCATACATTTGTCAATAGTGATATATAAGTATTTCCATTTCTTTGAATTGGGATTTGCATTAAAGCCATTTTTATGAGGCATTGGCTAGTTTGGGCTGGCATGTATTTTGCAAGTTACTAATTTATTATATTGGATCAACTGATTTTAATACTCTATATGTATCTTTGCATACTTACCTTATACTGAACATGCATCTTGTATATGGATGTATATACACACACACACACGTAGTGGCAATGTGGTGGGGTGTGGGGTCAGCAAAGACATAGTAGCTCATGTAGTCCATGTAAATGTCCAAACCACTTCATTTTTCTTGATTTCAGCAATAGAACAGAAAACCCAGTGGAAAATAGCTTGTCTATGTTCTTCCTGTATGGTTTTAAGATTACCTTCAGTTGTCATGCTTTATTACATGGGTGTGACCCAGACGGTCAGAGAACCTCCTTTTATTTCTCTGCAGAAACTTTGGGCTCTTGTTGTTGGTGCATTGAGAGAAGTCTCCTACTCTAACTGCTGCACCTTTTCCTCCCTAACACTTAAAGGGGTTGCCCCGCAAAACAAAGTGGGGGTATACACTTCTGTATGGCCATATTAATGCACTTTGTAATGTACATTGTGCATTAATTATGAGCCATACAGAAGTTATTCACTTACCTGCTCCGTTGCTAGCGTCCTCGTCTCCATGGTGCCGTCTAATTTTCAGCATCTAATCGCCCGATTAGACGCGCTTGCGCAGTCCGGTCTTCTTCCTTTCTGAATGGGGCCGCTCGTGCCGGAGAGCGGCTCCTCGTAGCTCCGCCCCGTCACGTGTGCCGATTCCAGCCAATCAGGAGGCTGGAATCGGCAATGGACCGCACGGTGCACCGCATGGTGCACCGTGGGTGAAGATCCCGGCGGCCATCTTACTTAGGTAAGTAAGAAGTCGCCGGAGCGCGGGGATTCGGGTAAGTACTGGCCGTTTTTTTTTTTTTATTCCTGCATCGGGTTTGTCTCGCGCCGAACGGGGGGCTATTGAAAAAAAACAAAAACCGTTTCGGTGCGGGACAACCCCTTTAAGGGACACAAGGATTCCCTATCTTTCCAGGGCTTACTTATATTAACATGGTAAATCTGGAAAGGCTCTGTTTTCCTGGTTGGTGTACTTTATAATTTACATCTCCAACCTTCTCTGTTATTTCATAGTGGCCTTGCCACTTGACGAGAAATTTACTTTGCATCGTAGGCAGCAATACCAGGACTCAGTCCCCAAGGTTGAAATCTCTATCCTTGGCAGACTGATTATACACTCTGCTCTGGTCCCCTTGCGCCTTCTGCAGGTATTCCCTGACAAAAGGCATTATAGTGGCAATGCGGTCCGGCATCTGTGCCTCATGCTCAATAATGCTTTTGTAGGGAGTAGACTCTGTTTCCCATGTCTCTTTAGCTATGTTCAGCAGCCCCCTTGGGTGATGGCCATAGACCTGCTCGAAGCAAGAGAATCCGGTAGACGACTGTGGTACTTCTCTAATGAAGAACATCAGGTATGGTAACAGATGGTCCCAGTCATGACCATCTTTGGCTACGTTGGGATAGATTCACAGTATTCCTTTATATACACAAGGCCAGTAGAACCTTTGTAGGTCTTGGTCCTGTGTTTTAAAAATCCACAAGTGCCCCCCAAGTACGTGATTATGTGCTATATCAAGGACCTTATGTCTATATGACCTGGGTATGACCAGCTGTTCAACCACTTCCTTATTAGTTTAAGTTACCCTATATATGAGATCGTTGTTCAGGAAAAAGTAGGGAAACCGCTGGTCAGTACCTGGTTCTTATGGCACACCATTTATGACCACAATAATCTCTTGCACATTTGTCAGAGTGTGATCCTCCAATTGTGCAGTACCAATGTTTTCCTGTGAATTGTCTTTAAAAAAAAAAAAGGTTTGGTACGGTGTTAGCCAGTAGAGCAATGTGTGATTATTCTCAGTGAGAAAAAACAAGTAATCCTGTAGATATGATACCTTTTGATGGCCAACAGAAATGCATGGTGTAACAGCAAGCTTTTGGGGATATCTCACCCCCTTCATCAGGCTATTGAATGAAACTAGTTTGGATGGCACATAATTATAACATGCAGATGCAGAGGGGAGGAGAACATATCCCTCTTGATCTAAATAAAGTTTCACACACAAATTTGAGACTGTTTTGCACTCAACACAAACAACAGACAAACAGAGCCGAGACATAAATCGTTATTCGGTCCACTGAGCTGGGACAATTTTATGATGTGTCTTATCTCTCCTTCAACCTGCACATGGAAGGAGATACAGCACTACCTAGTGGATAGCAACATTATTACAAGTCAAGTTCTGAATTTTTATGAAGTTTCAACGCAAGAAAAAAGAAATCATGATTCGGAGGAGGACATCCCTCTTGACCTCCTTCAGACCTTTCATATTTTTCACTTATGCAAGAATCCTGGGCTAAGGTTCATTCCATTCTTGAGGGTATCAAACATGACCATAAATTTGCACTCCCACATTCTTCTGTGATGCTGTGACTTGAAATTGCCCTTCAGTATATTAACTCTCATCTGCTCTATGCTGTGTCCCTAACCACAAACACAAAAACTGAGAGCCAGGATGAGATCTCATTGCCACTCAATTATAGAGGGAAAGACTGAACTACCTGTGGCAAACCATTTCTTTTGTATAGACCTTTACACAGCTTCTCCAGCACTTATAGTGGCAGGGGCCCTTTCCTCCTTACTTGCAGGATGCCCTACAACAGTCTCTCTCAAGCTGCCTGCACTTTCATGGTGCGACATGGAATACCGGTGCTCCTTCAAACTATACACGTGTGTACTGCCAACATTGGTCATCATCCCTGATAGCTAGTATTGGTGAGTATGATATGATGACTATTGGTTGACTCCCACTGTGGGAGCCCTCCCTTCATTTATTTAGCACTGCCAGTTGTTGGCCTACATGCCTATAGCCCTGCATGTCCTGATGACACAACGGAGGTGGCAGAACTACTCAGGGGGCGGGGGGAGGGGGAGGGGCTAATGTAAATTCTAAACAGGTGTCAATTGTATGCTATGCTATAGCTAGTGTGGTCCTTGGACTTCTGTTTTGGACCATGCTATTAAGTGGCTTTAATAGCCTCATTATATTGTGTACCCTAGATAATAGCACAGGTGTATGGGGTCACATATTCTTTATATCTAGCCCTCAGTGAACATTAATTTTAATTCTAGCCACTTAGTATTTTTATAACTCCTAATAAAAATCATATTTTTTAATTATCTAGGGATAATGTATTAGGGCAATCTTTTGCTTGTTAGGCAATTCTTTATGCCTTTGTTATTCTTGGGTTCTGTATTCATAGTGGTCACTTTGGCTTTTGGTTAATACTCCATTGTGATGCCCCTATATAAGGGCTCCACAGATCTCCGCTTCCCAAGCCTCGTTGAGTCTAACTTGGAGGGTATTAGGCTTGGTTTCAGCTCAACTTTAGAGAAAATCTATAGTAATACAACTGATACTGCCAGCTGTAGCTATCTATCTACATTTACTTTGTGTTCTGTATAGTATATTAACAGAGGATCTGTCAGAAATTACAGAGCCACACCTCTATAAATTAGGCCTCCCTCACACAAATCGCTTTGTTGTGATTTTACTTTTGTTTTCGGGCGCAGCTCCATGCAGCCGACAGCGTGTTTTAGAGCACCCCATCATTGTGATGGGTGATGAGGTGCGCTAAATGGCCAAATATAGAGTAGACACAGCTCAAAAATCGAGGCACTGCAAAGCGCTGTCCAGCGCCGTAATCGAACACCTGTTTGCTAGGCCCCATTAATTTCAATTGGATTATTATACCACGATCACAGCAGCGTTTAAAACGCTGTATTAATCGCGGTAAAAACGCCTGTGTGAGGCAGGCCATAGAGTATCCACAGAACTACTTAACACCTTTTTGGAGTTCTATGAGAGTGTACATTGTTATGATGATTTCTTTCTACCAAGGGTGCAGTGGAGCTGCTTTCCCTCTCATTCAGTGAGGCAAGATTGAAGACTTGTTTAGGATTAGAGATGAGCGAGCACCAAAATGCTCGGGTGCTCGTTACTCGAGACGAACTTTTCGCGATGCTCGAGGGTTCGTTTCGAGTAACGAACCCCATTGAAGTCAATGGGCGACCCGAGCATTTTTGTATATCGCCGATGCTCGCTAAGGTTTTCGTTTGTGAAAATCTGGGCAATTCAAGAAAGTGATGGGAACGACACAGCAACAGATAGGGCAGGCGAGAGGCTACATGTTGGGCTGCATCTCAAGTTCCCAGGTCCCACTATTAAGCCACAATAGCGGCAAGAGTGGCCCCCCCCTCCCAACAACTTTTACTTCTGAAAAGCCCTCATTAGCAATGCATACCTTAGCTAAGCACCACACTACCTCCAACAAAGCACAATCACTGCCTGCATGACACTCCGCTGCCACTTCTCCTGGGTTACATGCTGCCCAACCCCCCCCCCCCCCCCGCACGACGCAGTGTCCACAGCGCACACCAAACTGTCCCTGCCCAGCCTTCAGCTGCCCTCATGCCACGCCACCCTCATGTCTATTTATAAGTGCGTCTGCCAGAGAAAAAGCAGGCACACACTGCAGAGGGTTGGCACGGCTAGGCAGCGACCCTCTTTAAAAGGGGCGGGGCGATAGCCCACAATGCTGTACAGAAGCAATGAGAAATCCAATCCTGTGCGACCTCCATCTGTAGCTGCACACGTGGGCATAGCAATGGGGAACCTATGTGCCACACACTATTCATTCTGTCAAGGTGTCTGCATGCCCCAGCCAGACCGCGTTTTTTTATAAATAGTCACAGGCAGGTACAACTCCGCAATGGGAATTCTGTGTGCACCCACAGCATGGGTGGCTCCCTGGAACCCACCGGCTGTACATAAATGTATCCCATTGCAGTGCCCTGGACAGCAGAGCTAACGTCAGATTAAATGCAGGTGGGCTTCGGCCCACACTGCATGCCCCAACCTGACCGGGGTTTTTTATTCATAGACACAGGCAGGTACAACTCCCTATTGTGAAATCCCTGTGGACCGACAGCATGGGTGGGTGCCAGGAAGCCACCGGCAGTACATAAATATATCCCATTGCATTGCCCATCACAGCTGAGGTAATGTCATGTTTAATGCAGGTGGGCTTTGGCCCACACTGCATGCCCCAGTCAGACTGGGGTTCTTTAGAAGTGGACACATGTAGTTACAACTCCCTGTGGACCCACAGCATGGGTGGGTGCCAGGAAGCCACCGGCGGTACATAAATATATCCCATTGCATTGCCCATCACAGCTGAGGTAATGTCATGTTTAATGCAGGTGGGTTTCGGCCCACACTGCATGCCCCAGTCAGACTGGGGTTCTTTAGAAGTGGACACATGCAGTTACAACTCCCTGTGGACCCACAGCATGGGTGGCTTCCTGGAACCCACCGGCGGTACATAAATATATCCCATTGCAGTGCCCAACACAGCTGATGTAACGTCAGCTGTAATGCAGGTGGGCTAAAAATTAATTTGATTACACTGTAGGCGAGGGCCCACAAAAATTGGTGTACCAACAGTACTAATGTACGTCAGAAAAATTGCCCATGCCCAACCAAGAGGGCAGGTGAAACCCATTAATCGCTTTGGTTAATGTGGCTTAATTGGTAACTAGGCCTGGAGGCAGCCCAGTTAAAATAAAAATTGGTTGAGGTGAAAGTTTCAACGCTTTAATGAGCATTGAATCGTATAAAAATTGTTTACAAAAATTATATGACTGAGCCTTGTGGCCCTAAGAAAAATTGCCCGTTCGGCGTGATTACGTCAGGTTTCAGGAGGAGGAGCAGGAGGAGGAGGAGGAATATTATACACAGATTGATGAAGCTAAAAGGTCCACGTTTTTGATGGTGATAGAGAACAATGCTTCCATCTGCGGGTGCAGCCTACGTATTGCTTAGGTATCGCTGCTGTCCGCTGGTGGAGAAGAGAAGTCTGGGGAAATCCAGGCTTTGTTCATCTTGATGAGTGTAAGCCTGTCGGCACTGTCGGTTGACAGGCGGGTACGCTTATCTGTGATGATTCCCCCAGCCGCACTAAACACCCTCTCTGACAAGACGCTAGCCGCAGGACAAGCAAGCACCTCCAGGGCATACAGCGCGAGTTCAGGCCACGTGTCCAGCTTCGACACCCAGTAGTTGTAGGGGGCAGAGGCGTCACGGAGGACAGTCGTGCGATCGGCTACGTACTCCCTCACCATCCTTTTACAGTGCTCCCGCCGACTCAGCCTTGACTGGGGAGCGGTGACACAGTCTTGCTGGGGAGCCATAAAGCTGTCAAGGGCCTTAGAGAGTGTTCCCCTGCCTGTGCTGTACATGCTGCCTGATCTCCGCGCCTCCCCTGCTACCTGGCCCTCGGAACTGCGCCTTCGGCCACTAGCGCTGTCGGATGGGAATTTTACCATCAGTTTGTCCGCCAGGGTCCTGTGGTATAGCATCACTCTCGAACCCCTTTCCTCTTCGGGTATGAGAGTGGAAAGGTTCTCCTTATACTGTGGGTCAAGCAGTGTGTACACCCAGTAATCCGTAGTGGCAAGAATGCGTGTAACGTGAAGGTCACGAGAAAGGCATCCTAACATGAAGTCAGCCATGTGTGCCAGGGTACCTGTATGCAACACATGGCTGTCCTCACTAGGAAGATCACTTTCAGGATCCTCCTCCTCCTCCTCAGGCCATACACGCTGAAAGGATGACAGGCAAGCAGCATGTGTACCCTCAGCAGTGGGCCAAGCTGTCTCTTCCCCCTCCTCCTCATGCTCCTCCTCCTGACCGCGCTGAGATATAGACAGGAGGGTGCTCTGACTATCCAGCGACATACTGTCTTCCCCCGGCTCTGTTTCCGAGCGCAAAGCGTCTGCCTTTATGCTTTGCAGGGAACTTCTCAAGAGGCATAGCAGAGGAATGGTGACGCTAATGATTGCAGCATCGCCGCTCACCACCTGGGTAGACTGCTCAAACTTTCCAAGGACCTGGCAGATGTCTGCCAACCAGGCCCACTCTTCTGAAAAGAATTGAGGAGGCTGACTCCCACTGCGCCGCCCATGTTGGAGTTGGTATTCCACTATAGCTCTACGCTGCTCATAGAGCCTGGCCAACATGTGGAGCGTAGAGTTCCACCGTGTGGGCACGTCGCACAGCAGTCGGTGCACTGGCAGATTAAACCGATGTTGCAGGGTGCGCAGGGTGGCAGCGTCCGTGTGGGACTTGCGGAAATGTGCGCAGAGCCGGCGCACCTTTCCGAGCAGGTCTGACAAGCGTGGGTAGCTTTTCAGAAAGCGCTGAACCACCAAATTAAAGACGTGGGCCAGGCATGGCACGTGCATGAGGCTGCCGAGCTGCAGAGCCGCCACCAGGTTACGGCCGTTGTCACACACGACCATGCCCGGTTGGAGGCTCAGCGGCGCAAGCCAGCGGTCGGTCTGCTCTGTCAGACCCTGCAGCAGTTCGTGAGCCGTGTGCCTCTTATCTCCTAAGCTGAGTAGTTTCAGCACGGCCTGCTGACGCTTGCCCACCGCTGTGCTGCCACGCCACGTGACACCGACTGCTGGCGACGTGCTGCTGCTGCTGACACATCCTGATTGCGAGACAGAGGTTGCGTTGGAGGAGGAGGAGGAGGGTGCTTTAGTGGAGGAAGCATACACCGCCGCAGATACCACCACCGAGCTGGGGCCCGCAATTCTGGGGGTGGGTAGTACGTGAGCGGTCCCAGGCTCTGACTCGGTCCCAGCCTCCACTAAATTCACCCAATGTGCCGTCAGGGAGATATAGTGGCCCTGCCCGCCTGTGCTTGTCCACGTGTCCGTTGTTAATTGGACCTTGCCAGTAACCGCGTTGGTGAGGGCGCGTACAATGTTGCGGGAGACGTGGTCGTGCAGGGCTGGGACAGCACATCGGGAAAAGTAGTGGCGACTGGGAACTGAGTAGCGCGGGGCCGCCGCCGCCATCATGCTTTTGAAGGACTCCGTTTCCACAACCCTATACTGCAGCATCTCCAGGCTGATAAATTTGGCTATGTGCACGTTTAACGCTTGAGCGTGCGGGTGCGTGGTGGCGTACTTGCGCTTGCGCTCAAACACTTGCGCTAGCGACGGCTGGACGGTGCGCTGAGAGACATTGCTGGATGGGGCCGAGGACAGCGGAGGTGAGGGTGTGGGTGCAGGCCAGGAGACGGTAGTGCCTGTGCCCTGAGAGGGGGGTTGGATCTCAGTGGCAGGTTGGGGCACAGGGGGAGAGGCAGCGGTGCAAACCGGAGCCGGTGAAGGGCCTTCGTCCCACCTTGTGGGGTGCTTGGCCATCATATGTCTGCGCATGCTGGTGGTGGTGAGGCTGGTGGTGGTGGCTCCCCGGCTGATCTTGGCGCGACAAAGGTTGCACACCACTGTTCGTCGGTCGTCTGCACTCTCAGTGAAAAACTGCCAGACCTTTGAGCACCTTGGCCTCTGCAGGGTGGCATGGCGCGAGGGGGCGCTTTGGGAAACACTTGGTGGATTATTCGGTCTGGCCCTGCCTCTACCCCTGGACACCGCACTGCCTCTTGCAACCTGCCCTGCTGCTGCCCTTGCCTCCCCCTCTGAAGACCTGTCCTCAGTAGGCGTAGCAAACCAGGTGGGGTCAGTCACCTCATTGTCCTGCTGCTCTTCCTCCGAATCCTCTGTGCGCTCCTCCCTCGGACTTAATGCCCTTACTACTACCTCACTGATAGACAACTGTGTCTCAACGTCATCGTCCTCCTCACCCACTGAAAGCTCTTGAGACAGTTGCCGGAAGTCCCCAGCCTCATCCCCCGGACCCCGGGAACTTTGCAATGGTTGGGCATCAGTCACGATAAACTCCTCTGGTGGGAGAGGAACCACTGCTGCCCAATCTGAGCAGGGGCCCGAGAACAGTTCCTGGGAGTCTGCCCGCTCCTCAGAATGTCTCATTGTAATGGAGTGAGGAGGCTGGGAGGAAGGAGGAGCAGCAGCCAGAGGATTCTGAGTTGCAGCAGTGGACGGCGCAGAACTGTGGGTGGACGATAGATTGCTGGATGCACTTTCTGCCATCCACGACAGGACCTGCTCACACTGCTCATTTTCTAATAAAGGTCTACCGCGTGGGCCCATTAATTGTGCGATGAATGTGGGGACGCCAGAAACGTGCCTCTCTCCTAATCCCGCAGCAGTCGGCTGCGATACACCTGGATCAGGAGCTCGGCCTGTGCCCACACCCTGACTTGGGCCTCCGCGTCCACGTCCTCTAGGCCTACCCCTACCCCTCAGCATGCTGTATTACCAGTAATGCAGAAACAGAACGCTGTAATTAAATGTGCCACTTATTGGCCTGTGGTTGGAGGCTGACTTTGCTTACGGAACGCCAGGAAATAATTTGGCGCAAGCCTGCTGTAACACTTAGCTGGCTGCGTATGAATTTGGAGAACTACTACACCCAGCACAGACCCAGAACACTGAGGACAGTCACAGGCAGCCCAAATAGATTTTTTTCCCAAAATTTTTTTGCAAAGGCCCACTGCCTATATTCAATCAATATGTCTTCTGTCCCTGCCTAAGCGCTTCTGGCCCTGGAGTATTACTGCAGGGCGCAATGCTCCGCACGGCCGATATACCAAAAAAAAAAAATGTGCAACACTGCAAAAAGCAGCCTCCACACTACTGCACACGGTTAGATGTGGCCCTAAGAAGGACCGTTGGGGTTCTTGAAGCCTAAAATCAATCCTAACACTCTCCCTATAGCAGCTCCGGCACCAACAGCACTTTCCCTCCTCTATGTCAGAAGGCATCTGTGGCGAGCCGCGTGAGGGGCCGATTTTTATACTCGGGTGACACCTGATCTCGCCAGCCACTCACTGCAGGGGGGTGGTATAGGGCTTGAACGTCGCAGGGGGAAGTTGTAATGCCTTCCCTGTCTTTCTATTGGCCAGAAAAGCGCGCTAACGTCTCAGAAATGAAAGTGAAAGTAACTCGAACATCGCGTGGTACTCGTTACGAGTAACGAGCATCTCGAACACGCTAATACTCGAACGAGTATCAAGCTCGGACGAGTACGTTCGCTCATCTCTATTTAGGATTTAACATACTCTCTTAGGCCACCTGCACATGGCAGAGCCGAATCCACATGCGGGAGTCCACAGTGGAATCCGGCTCTGACCCCGGTCAGCGAGCCCCCGTACCTGTCTTCTTTCTTCATGATCTTTACTGCGAATGGTCCAGATGGTGAGCAGTTGGACATGCGCAGTACAGGTTTTTTTTTTCAAACGTCGTTGCTAGGCGATGACGCGGGTACCCACAATCTATCCGCAATGTCAATTGCAGATGGGCCACGGGTCGGATGGCTATGATTGATCTCAATGGAAGCTGTCCGTGCGGAATCCGCACTAAAATAGAACATGCTGCGATTTTTAATCCGCAAGCAGAAATCGCAATTCGATCCACGAGTGTGCAGAAAAAAAATCACTTTTGCATTGCATGTTCCGAACCGTATTAGCTGTGGATCCATGGTGCGGATGACAATCGTGGATTCCACAATGCAAATCCATTTGTGTGCAGCCGGCCTTCCCTTTTCAGTATCACTGACTTTCAGTCAGCATAAAAAACATTACTGGATCGTGGGATTCTCACTCAGTGTACATGCTCCCCGCTCAGCACTTCACATAGAACGTGAAGCACTGAGTGAGAGCCCGTGATCCAGAAGTGAATTCTGCCTGTCTAAACACTCTACATGGGCGCTTACAACCTTAGTGGTGACGTCAGCGGTCATGCAGCCGCTTAGACGAATTTCGTCCCATCTAAGGCTGCCTGTCCACGAGTGTTGCGGTATCCTGCGGTGGATCTCCGCCATGGGAGCCGCCGCCCGGGAGCAGGAGCCGGCAGACGGATCTCCGCTGTCAGCTTATCTGACAGATAGGTTGACCACGGAGAATCGCTGCAAATCGCAGCATGTTGCAATTTGCCAGCCGCGAACGGAGAATCGCAATGATTCTCCGCTCGTGGACAGGGAGGAAGCGCTCTTCATAGCAATGCTATGAAAAGCTTTTACTGCGTTCCCCGCGGCGATAATCCGCAATGAAAACCCGCCCGTGGACAGGCAGCCTAAATGGGACATATATTTTGTGCCAGTCAACTACTTATTCACAGATCTACCCAGAAAGTCTTAACAAACACAAGGACAAACGTAATTAGTGATTTAATTAGGTATCAACATGCACTAATTATATACAAGAATGACAGTACAGACCCATAAAGTGTTCGCCGTACATCTGTGATGTAGTTGCTGTGTGGCAGAAAGCTCTGGCTACCTGCGGCTCGCTAATGATTTAAGTGCATATTAGCTGTGCCTAGTTAATGGCTGAATGCTATGACTAAAATTACATGGACGTTAGGCATCCATTGTCAGTAACTACCTAAAACATTAGAAAGCTGCCGCAAGTTGGAGCATTTTGCTGCGAAGCAGCCATATCAGCCATGCAGCAGACCCGCAATGGATGCTCTGTGAGACCGTACCCTCAGGGTGATATGCTGATACTGGTAGAAGAGTGTCTAAAAGGGGAAGGTGCTCTTTAGATACTACTACCTTTTTAAGAATGGAATTTAAAAAACGCGTTGGGTATGCATACTGAGTACATGCAACATGTACGTGGGTATTGATGGTTTATTTTGTCTGCTGTGACTAATCTGCTATACTTAACTTGTCATGTGATATATCAATGTTTATTCCACTAGCACTTTACTGTACAACCCAATTTGTGGATTACTGTTTATTCTCTCTACATATAAATAGAGATATATATATTTGGGGTTTTTTTGTGTTTTTTTTAAATACTGTGTAAATTAGAAAGAATAGAGCCTTAGAACAACCATAAGTGATCAGAAAACCGTTAGTTGTGGTAGATTTCACACACTAATTATATAGGAGCTAATGTGAAAAAAGACCGTTATAATTTATGGGTGGAAAGAAGATAAACTGCCTGGCATAGAGAAATCCTTTAATTTGACCCCAGTACAAAGTTATCTAGAGCCTGAAATAATGCTTTACAAATAAGAGATTCATTTACTCGACATGGAAGGCAATGAAAGTTATGCAACATACAAAATGAAGAAAACAAAGCTCAAAGTGATGTGACTGCTCATTAGAGGTATTCCCATGTTAAATATTTATAGCATATGCACAGGACATGTAATAAATATCTGATAGGTGCGGGTGCCACTTCTGCAACACTTATCTATTTAGAAGGGTGTTTCTTTAATCCTGTTTGCCAGTTTCAGGTTGACACAGTCCCCACAATGACATTTTCCGATTTTGCCCACAGAAACTCATGTGGATATTCACATTTGCTGTACCTTTACTAGTCAGACCTCTAACTTTCCACTGTCATAAACGTGGTAGAAAATAACTGACTGATGGAAAGTTACTGAAAGCACTTAGGAAAGTTTAATCATGTTAGCAATTTTTCTAATTTCATAGTTGAGCTCCAGATCTTGAGCCCCTTACATACAGAGTAATTCTGTACACGTAGGCCTATTTGGTATGGTTCTACTCCCTACACCTTAAATCTTTGACTGAAAAACATATTATATGGTCAGATATAAAGCCAAGACTGCAGTATTGCTAGAAAACATGGTGGAAAAATATGCCACCATGCTGCCACATATCAATCTAAAATTATGTACAATTGGCTTCTGGTACAATTTATAGCAGGGATTCTCAATCATTTTCTCACTAGTCGTCTAAGTCAATGCCAATATAATACAAATGTATTTCTAAATGGGAATCTGACTCAGGCTCTACTTTATCTAATGGACATTTGTGACAAATCTGGGAGTCTACTTGCAAGAGCCCCCAAAATATAATCATGTTGGAAATATCCTCAAAAGTCTTATTTCAGGAGTCCATTGTTCCCAATAGAATAGCTCATGCTGTGCCAGGCTATTCCCCAAATTGTTTAAGAAGATGACAATAAGTGGTGGACCTGCTCTTGTACAAAGAGACTTTGGATACAAGTTTACTCCCTCATTTACTCAGTAACTGGATATAATACATGGAAAGACTAGTGAGAAGCTCTTTTAGAGCTAATATCCCTCCAGACTAACAGAAATTAGTCTCTTTTTTCACACTACCAAACAAACAATTGCCAAGTCATGGAAGAAAGTGACTCTGGACTTCTCGGAAGTCAAGAGACAACTGAACTGGTGTATGATCAATAAAAAGCTTACTTCCATTTTAGTGGACCATCACAATTAATTTTTTGAGAGACTGGACTCCATGTCCTTCCTTCTCAGCAAGGTGGGAGCTGGCTATACCACTATTCCAGTTTTGCGCATGTATTGTACAAGTGGATTTGATTTACATTGTTGACATTTTTCATATCTTTTTGTATATTTTCCGATGTTAATAGTTCTTAATATGATTTTATTTGATGGGCATTTTGTTGCCGCTTTGTTTTTCTCATGTTGACATTGATATTGTTTATCAGCATTGTCGTATCCCCTTTTATTGTAAAATGCAAATCTATAATAAAAACTAATCTTAAAAAAAAAGTATCTCAATTTATCTTTCACCAATCTCTTGAACTCAATATAACATTAAACGTTATAGGCCATCAGTTTTGCATAGTTGGCTAAGCCCTCTAATATTATGTAGGCATGTAGATTCTTCAACTATTTTCATGCAGTTCACAGTTCACCATAAGTGATGTTTGGAAATTTTTATACAGATTTTTTAGTTATTCAGATACCAATGTTATGTCCGTGCAGGCTGTGGAACATCAACCTACACAAATACAACTGAAATAAGGGCTGAAGGAAAACTAAAAGGGGAGATAAGGGACAAAGGGAAGGATATAGGCTCACATGAATAGATACCGTACACACCAAAACAAACCGAACAAGCAAATAACACAGGCAATAACAATGGGTAGCAAAATACTTACAGAATGTACTAATGCACAAGCTGATGGTAATATTAATAAATGCAAGGTATTGGTTTGTATCTTGGCCAGAATATGTAAGCTCACAAGCCCACGTCAAGGGTCCTCATTGTTTTGTGAGTCCCTATGCGAACAAGACAACTACCACAAAAGAAAGAGGGACCCTGCTTAGAAGAAGGTGATTGTCCCGCTAGGGTCGGCCCTATGCTGGAACCTAGGGGGCAACTGTTTCACCCAAGATGGTAATAAGCAGGAGCACGAGACAAGAGATATACAACATACACACTGAACACCTAAGAACACACTGAACAGGACAGTTTGCACCTAGTATAGTCAACACCTATAGACATACACAGAAGATGATCCTGTTCACACCAAGTGACTGCAACATAAAGGGAACACCACACAGAACAAGACATTACTCACACCAAGTGTAGTCCACACCTTCAGACATACACTGAACAGGACATTATTCATACCTAAAGCCTGTTCACCTCACAGACATGAAGGAAACCCAACTCAGAACCTCATGTCTAGATAAACAGGAGCTAGTTCAAATGCTCAAACACCAAGAAAGGGACAAGAGTGTCAGACATCCCTCATCTCACTATAGGATAAATCCAGCAGCACTCACGTAATATGCAGATAATCAGCAGAGGTATCCAAGCATGCCAAGCCACATTGGGGGACCATGGACTTCCAGTCCCCCCAACTGTCAAGTATTCGCAGAAAATGTTAACAACAATGGTGTATTCCATAAAAATAGATTTTTATTGCTCCATGTTCTTAAAAAGATACAGGCAACGTTTCGACTACTGGAGTTTTTCTCAAGACTGGTGATGATTGGCTGGCTGGAACAATCCACACACCCAGCCAGCTCAATTATCCAACACCTGTGGAAGTGTGCTCCTGGTAACTCATAGAACTACAGGTCCCAGGAGCAACACATAACAACCAAATGTCTATTTTAGAGATGAGCGAGCATACTCGTCCGAGCTTGATGCTCGTTCGAGTATTAGGGTGCTTGAGATGCTCGTTACTCGAGACAAGCACCACGCGGTACTCGTCTCGATTAAACGAGCACTGACCATTGAATTCAATGGAGCCGGCAATACAGCCGGCTCCATTGAAAGCAATGGCCTGCCGGCGAGCGCGGGATGAATTGTCGGGAAGGGCTTAAATATATAAGCCCTTCCCTGCAATTCATCCAGAAATGTGTAAAAAAAAATATATATATATACTCACCTTGTCCCGGCAGAACGATGTTAGCCCATTGAATTCAATGGAGCCGGCAATACAGCCGGCTCCATTAAAAGCAATGGGCTGCCGGCGATCGCAGGATGAATTGTCGGGAAGGGGTTAAATATATAAGCCCTTCCCTGCAATTCATCCAGAAATGTGTAAAAAAATATATATATATATTCACCTTGTCCTGGCAGACGGAGTTCAGCGCGCGGCCAGTAGCAGTCCTCCTGAACTGCTCTGAACAGCTGTGAGTAGTATTCAGCAGCCGGGGATTTAAAATCCCCGCCTGCTGAATGAGCTGCCTCTAATTGGTCACAGCCTGACCAATCAGAGGCAGATTCCACTCACACACCCATTCATGAATTTATGAATGGGTGTGTGACTGTTGCCTCTGATTGGCTCAGCGGGACCAATCAGATGAGAGGCAGCAGTCACTCACCCATTCATAAATTCATAAATGGGTGTGTGAGTGGAATCTGCCTCTGATTGGTCAGGCTGTGACCAATTAGAGGCAGCTCATTCAGCAGGCGGGGATTTTAAATCCCCGGCTGCTGAATACTACTCACAGCTGTTCAGAGCAGTTCAGGAGGACTGCCGCTGGCCGCGCTGAACTCCGTCTGCCGGGACCAGGTGAGTATATATATATTTTTTATTTTTACACATTTCTGGATGAATTGCAGGGAAGGGCTTATATATTTAACCCCTTCCTGACAATTAATCCCGCGATCGCTGGCAGCCCATTGCTTTCAATGGAGCCAGCTGTATTGCCGGCTCCATTGAATTCAATGGGCTAACATCGTTCTTCTCTGCCACAGCTGTTACAGCTCTGGCAGAGGAGAACGATCTTTATGCTGACAGTGCGGGGGGGGGGGGGGGGTCTCAATCTTGCCACTATTGTGGCTTAATAGTGGGACCTGGGAACTTGAGATGCAGCCCAACATGTAGCTTCTCGCCTGCCCTATCCGTTTCTGTGTTGTTCCCATCACTTTCTTGAATTTCCCAGGTTTTCACAAATGGAAACCTTAGCGAGCATCGGCGATATACAAAAATGCTCGAGTCGCCGATTGACTTCAATGGGGTTCGTTACTCGAAACGAACTCTCGAGCATCACTGAAAGTTCGACTCGAGTAACGAGCACCCGAGCATTTTGGTGCTCGCTCATCTCTAGTCTATTTTTAAAGTTTATGGGGGGTTTGCACTTTTCTTTTACCATTCTTTTTATTTATTTTACTTTTTTTTCAAATGCTCAAAGAAATTTTCACAATTGATTTTTTATTTATATTGTGTCTGATTAAAGCACAAGTATTTGTTGGTGAATAGCCGCTAAATATATCCCAACAGCTAGCAATATATAGAGACAGTCCTAGGAATTAGTTCTGGACTGTCTGCCCAGTTAATGTATGGGCATGATTGTCTCACAGGGGCTCCTTCTTGTTTCCTCTTCTGTACATTGTAATAAGTATTAATTATGGTAGACAAGTGTTTAAACAGTAGAGCTAGGGTGGAGATATAGCTGCAATAGTATGTCACTGTGTGGGCATGCATTTAATAAATTAAGGTAAATAAAGGAAACTTATTTCATAAGTACGAATGAAAATAATGTAACTTTGTCACTTTCTGTTGTGCAGTATATTTAGCGCCCAGGAATATAATGCAAAACATAAGCATTTTGTGTATGTTAGGATATCACTAACCACTAGAGATGAGCGAACGCGTTCGTCCGAGCTTGATATTCGTGCGAATATTAGGGTGTTCGGGATGTTCGTTATTCGTAACAAACACCATGCGGTGTTCTGGTTACTTTCACTTACTTCCCTGAGACGTTTGCGCGCTTTTCTGGCCAATTGAAAGACAGGGAAGGCATTACAACTTCCCCCTGTGACGTTCAAGCCCTATACCACCCCCCTGCTGTGAGTGGCTGGGAAGATCAGGTGTTCGCCTAATATAAAAGTCGGCCCCTCCCGCGGCTCGCTTCAGATGCCTGGTGAGTTAGATGAGGGACAGTGCTGTTTGTACCGGAGCTGCTGTAGGGAAAGAATTGGTAGTTAGTGTAGGCTTCAAGACCCCCCAAAGGTCCTTATTAGGGCCACTGATAGCTGTGTGTTGGCTGCTATTAGCAGTGGCATTTTTTTTTTTTCTCAAAATCGGCCTTGCAGAGCGTTGCACCTGGCATTAGGGACAGAAGTGCTGCATAGGCAGGGAGAGTGTTAGGAGTGAGTGTAGCCTTCAAGAACCTCAACGGTCCTTTCTAGGGCCATATTTATCCGTGTGCAGTTCTGTTCAGGCTGCTGTTAGCTGTGCTGCATTTTTTTTGGGCTTCTCAAAATCGCCTCTGCAGAGCATTCCACCCTCCATTGATACTGCAGGGAAAGAATTGTATAGGCAGGGCCACAACACAGTTATTATTCATTGAATATACGCAGTGCTGCCTTTTGCTTGTAAAACAAGTGAAAATAATTCTATTTGTCCAGCCTCTGTCCGTCCTAACGCCTGTGGACACGTGTGAGCTGCGTGAAAAACATTGCTAAATCATACGCACCCAGCTACGCTTTACTGCTGGCTTCGCCATTTGCTTTCCTTAATTGGGAAAAAAAATACCTGCTCTGCCAGAGTTATAATAACTCTGCTACCCTCACGTTCTGTGACACATAAGCAGGGACACAGCACAGTTATTAAACTTCTCATGTTCATTGAATATACGCAGTGCTGCCTTTTGGTGGGAAAAAACTGAAAACAAATCTATTTGTCCAGCCTCTGTCCGTCCTAACGCCTGTGGACACGTGTGAGCTGCGTGAAAAACATTGCTAAATCATACGCACCCAGCTACGCTTTACTGCTGGCTTCGCCATTTGCTTTCCTTAATTGGGAAAAAAAATACCTGCTCTGCCAGAGTTATAATAACTCTGCTACCCTCACGTTCTGTGACACATAAGCAGGGACACAGCACAGTTATTAAACTTCTCATGTTCATTGAATATACGCAGTGCTGCCTTTTGGTGGGAAAAAACTGAAAACAAATCTATTTGTCCAGCCTCTGTCCGTCCTAACGCCTGTGGACACGTGTGAGCTGCGTGAAAAACATTGCTAAATCATACGCACCCAGCTACGCTTTACTGCTGGCTTCGCCATTTGCTTTCCTTAATTAGGAAAAAAAATACCTGCTCTGCCAGAGTTATAATAACTCTGCTACCCTCACGTTCTGTGACACATAAGCAGGGACACAGCACAGTTATTAAACTTCTCATGTTCATTGAATATACGCAGTGCTGCCTTTTGGTGGGAAAAAACTGAAAACAAATCTATTTGTCCAGCCTCTGTCCGTCCTAACGCCTGTGGACACGTGTGAGCTGCGTGAAAAACATTGCTAAATCATACGCACCCAGCTACGCTTTACTGCTGGCTTCGCCATTTGCTTTCCTTAATTGGGAAAAAAAATACCTGCTCTGCCACAGTTATAATAACTCTGCTACCCTCACGTTCTGTGACACATTAGCAGGGACACAGCACAGTTATTAAACTTCGATTATTCATTCACTAAAGGCAGTGGGGCCGTTCGTTTTCCAAAAAGTGCAAAAATTATATTTGGCCTGCAGTCTTGCGCCAATTTATTTCCTGCCTGTGAAATCAAATCACTGGTAATACAGCATGCTGAGGGGTAGGGGTAGGCCTAGAGGACGTGGACGCGGCCGAGGACGCGGAGGGCCAAGTCAGGGTGTGGGCACAGGCCGAGCTCCTGATCCCGGTGTGTCGCAGCCGACTGCTGCGCGATTAGGAGAGAGGCACGTTTCTGGCGTCCCCACATTCATCGCCCAATTAATGGGTCCACGCGGGAGACGGTTATTAGAAAATGAGCAGTGTGAGCAGGTCCTGTCCTGGATGGCAGAAAGTGCTTCGAGCAACCTATCGTCAACACGCAGTTCTGCGCCGTCCACTGCTGCAAATCCGAATCCTCTGTCTGCTGCTCCTCCTTCCTCCCAGCCTCCTCACTCCACTACAATGACACCTGCTCAGGAGCGGGAACACTCCCAGGAACTGTTCTCGGGCCCCTGCTCAGATTGGGCAGCAGCGGTTCCTCTCCCACCAGAGGAGTTTATAGTCACTGATGCCCAACCATTCGAAAGTTCCCGGGGTCCGGGGGATGAGGCTGGGGACTTCCGCCAACTGTCTCAACAACTTTCTGTGGGTGAGGAGGACGATGACGATCAGACACAGTTGTCTTGCAGTGAGGTAGTAGTAAGGGCAGTAAGTCCGAGGGAGCAGCGCACAGAGGATTCGGAGGAAGAGCAGCAGGACGATGAGGTGACTGACCCCACCTGGTGTGCAACGCTTACTCAGGAGGACAGGTCTTCAGAGGGGGAGTCAAGGGCATCAGCAGGGCAGGTTGCAAGAGGCAGTGCGGTGGCCAGGGCCAGGGGTAGAGGCAGGGCCAGACCGAATAATCCACCAAGTGTTTCCCAAAGCGCCCCCTCGCGCCATGCCACCCTGCAGAGGCCGAGGTGCTCTAAGGTCTGGCAGTTTTTCACCGAGACGCCTGACGACCGACGAACAGTGGTGTGCAACCTTTGTTGCGCAAAGCTCAGCCGGGGAGCCAACACCAACAGCCTCACCACCACCACCATGCGCAGGCATATGATGGCCAAGCACCCCACAAGGTGGGACGAAGGCCGTTCAGCGCCTCCGGTTTGCACCCCTGCCTCTCCCCCTGTGCCCCAACCTGCCACTGAGATGCAACCCCCCTCTCAGGACACAGGCACTACCGCCTCATGGCCTGCACCCACACCCTCATCTCCGCTGTCCTCGGCCCCATCCAGCAGTGTAGTTCAGCGCACCGTCCAGCCGTCGCTTGCGCAAGTGTTCGAGCGCAAGCGCAAGTACGCCGCCACGCACCCGCACGCTCAAACGTTAACCGTCCGCATCGCAAAATTCATCAGCCTTGAGATGCTGCCGTATAGGGTTGTGGAAACGGAGTCCTTCAAAAGTATCATGGAGGCGGCGGCCCCGCGCTACTCAGTTCCCAGTCGCCACTACTTTTCCCGATGTGCCGTCCCAGCCCTGCACGACCACGTCTCCCGCAACATTGTACGCGCCCTCACCAACGCGGTTACTGCCACGGTCCACTTAACTACGGACACGTGGACAAGCACAGGCGGGCAGGGCCACTACATCTCCCTGACGGCACATTGGGTGAATTTAGTGGAGGCTGGGACCGAGTCAGAGCCTGGGACCGCTCACGTCCTACCCACCCCCAGAATTGCGGGCCCCAGCTCGGTGCTGGTATCTGCGGAGGTGTATGCTTCCTCCACTAAAGCACCCTCCTCCTCCTCCTCCTCCTCCTCCTCTGTCTCGCAATCAAGATGTGTTAGCAGCAGCATGTCGCCAGCAGTCGGTGTCGCGCGGTGTGGCAGCACAGCGGTGGCCAAGCGTCAGCAGGCCATGCTGAAACTACTCAGCTTAGGAGATAAGAGGCACACGGCCCACGAACTGCTGCAGGGTCTGACACAGCAGACCGACCGCTGGCTTGCGCCGCTGAGCCTCCAACCGGGCATGGTCGTGTGTGACAACGGCCGTAACCTGGTGGCGGCTCTGCAGCTCGGCAGCCTCACGCACGTGCCATGCCTGGCCCACGTCTTTAATTTGGTGGTTCAGCGCTTTCTGAAAAGCTACCCACGCTTGTCAGACCTGCTCGTAAAGGCGCGCCGGCTCTGCGCACATTTCCGCAAGTCCCACACGGACGCTGCCACCCTGCGCACCCTGCAACATCACTTTAAGCTGCCAGTGCACCGACTGCTGTGCGACGTGCCCACACGGTGGAACTCTACGCTCCACATGTTGGCCAGGCTCTATGAACAACGGAGAGCTATAGTCGAATACCAACTCCAACATGGGCGGCGCAGTGGGAGTCAGCCTCCTCAATTCCTTTCAGAAGAGTGGGCCTGGTTGGCAGACATCTGCCATGTCCTTGGTAATTTTGAGGAGTCTACCCAGGTGGTGAGCGGCGATGCTACAATCATTAGCGTCACCATTCCTCTGCTATGCATCTTGAGAAATTCCCTGCAAACCATAAAGGCAGCTGCTTTGCGCTCGGAAACGGGGGCGGGGGAAGACAGTATGCCGCTGGATAGTCAGGGCACCCTCCTGTCTATTTCTCAGCGCGTACAGGAGGAGGAGGAGGAGCATGAGGAGGATGAGGAGGAGGGGGAAGAGACAGCTTGGGCCGCTGCTGACGGTACACCGGCTGATTGCCTGTCATCCTTTCAGCGTGTATGGCCTGAGGAGGAGGAGGAGGAGGAGGAGGATCCTGAAAGTGATCTTCCTAGTGAGGACAGCCATGTGTTGCGTACTGGTACCCTGGCACACATGGCTGACTTCATGTTAGGATGCCTTTCTCGTGACCCTCGCGTTGCACGCATTCTGGCCACGACGGATTACTGGGTGTACACACTGCTCGATCCACGGTATAAGGAGAACCTGCCCACTCTGATTCCCGAAGAGGAAAGGGGTTCGAGAGTGTTGCTATACCACAGGACCCTTGCGGACAAGCTGATGGTAAAATTCCCAGCCGACAGCGCTAGTGGCAGAAGGCGCAGTACCGAGGGCAAGGTAGCAGGGGATGTGCGTAGATCGAGCAGCATGTACATCCCAGGCAGTGCAACAGTCTTTAAGGGCCTGGCCAGCTTTATGGCTCCCCACCAAGACTGTGTCACCGCTCCCCAGTCACGGCTGAGTCGGCGGGAGCACTGTAAAAGGATGGTGAGGGAGTACATAGCGGATCGCACGACCATCCTTGGTGACGCCTCTGCCCCCTACAACTACTGGGTGTCGAAGCTGGACACGTGGCCTGAACTCGCGCTGTATGCCCTGGAGGTGCTTGCTTGTCCTGCGGCTAGCGTCTTGTCGGAAAGGGTGTTTAGTGCGGCTGGGGGAATCATCACAGATAAGCGTAGCCGCTTGTCAACCGACAGTGCCGACAGGCTAACACTCATCAAGATGAACAAAGCCTGGATTTCCCCAGACTTCTCTTCTCCACCAGCGGACAGCAGCGATACGTAAGCAATACGTAGGCTGCACCCGCGGATGGAAGCTACGTTCTCTCTCACCATCCAAAACGGGGACATTTCTGCTTCATCAATCTGTGTCTAATATTCCTCCTCCTCCTCCTCCTGCTCCTCCTCCTGAAACCTCACGTAATCACGCTGAACGGGCAATTTTTCTTAGGGCCACAAGGCTCAGTCAAATAATTTTTCAGAACAATTTTTAAAAGTTTCAATGCGCTTAAAAGCATTGGAACTTTAACTTGAACCAATTTTTCGTTACACTGGGCTGCCTCCAGGCCTAGTTACCACTTAAGCCACATTAACCAAAGCGATTAATGGGTTTCACCTGCCCTCTTGGCTGGCCATGGCCAATTTTTGGGATGTACATTAGTACTGTTGATACAGCAATTTTTGTGGGCCCTCGCCTACAGTGTAATCAAATTAATTTTTAGCCCACCTGCATTACAGCTGACGTAACCTCAGCTGTGTTGGGCAATGCAATGGGATATTTTTATGTACCGCCGGTGGGTTCCAGGGAGCCACCCATGCTGTAGGTGCACACGGAGTTTTTAATACATCTGTACACTTCTAAAGAACCCCAGTCTGACTGGGGCATGCAGTGTGGGCCGAAGCCCACCTGTATTACGCACAACATTACTACCTCAGCTGTGTTGGGCAATGCAATGGGATATTTCTATGTACCGCCGGTGGCTTCCTGGCACCCACCCAGGCAGTGGGTCCACAGGGAATTATAAATGCATCTGTTTCCACTTATAAAGAAACCCAGTCTGACTGGGGCATGCAGTGTGGGCCGAAACCCACCTGCATTAACCCTTTCCAGTCCACTGTGTGACCTGTGAAGACATTAGGGTTTAAGGCTGTACAGCTCCGTTGTTGGTAGACGTCCGTCGGGGTTCTCTTACTGTATATTGCCAGCCTCTCTGCTGTCGGAGCCTATCCTACGTGTCAGCTCATGCAGTACTGGCTTTAGCCAGCATATAGCGCCGTTGTATAACGGCAGAAAAAGAGTAAGCCCCCTAGGAAAACCATATACAAATTGGATTGGAAAGGGTTAAGCACAACATTACTACCTCAGCTGTGTTGGGCAATGCAATGGGATATTTCTATGTACCGCCGGTGGCTTCCTGGCACCCACCCATGCTGTAGGTGCACACGGAGTTTTTACTACATCTGTACACTTGTAAAGAACCCCAGTCTGACTGGGGCATGCAGTGTGGGCCGAAGCCCACCTGCATTAAGCACGACATTACTACCTCAGCTGTGTTGGGCAATGCAATGGGATATTTCTGTGTACCACCGGTGGGTTCCAGGGAGCCACCCATGCTGTGGGTCGACAGGGACTTCACAATAGGGAGTTGTACCTGCCTGTGTCTATGAATTAAAAAGCCCGGTCTGACTGGGGCATGCAGACACCTTGACAGAATGAATAGTGTGTGGCACATAGGTTCCCCATTGCTATGCCCACGTGTGCAGCTCCTGATGGCGGTGGCACAGGATTCTATTTCTCATTGCTTCTGTACAGCATTGTGGGCTATCGCTCCGCCACTTTTAAAGAGGGTCGCTGCCTAGCCGTGCCAACCCTCTGCAGTGTGTGCCTGCGGTCCCTCGTCATGGCAGACGCACTTCTAAATAGACATGAGCGTGGTGTGGCATGAGGGCAGCTGAAGGCTGCCCAGGGACACTTTGGTGTGCGCTGTGGGGGGGAGGGGGGGCGGTTGGTCAGCATGTAACCCAGGAGAAGTGTCAGTGGAGTGTCATGCAGGCAGTGATTGTGCTTTGTTGGAGGTAGTGTGGTGCTTAGCAAAGGTATGCCATGCTAATGAGGGCTTTTCAGAAGTAAAAGTTGTTGGGAGGGGGGGGGCCCACTCTTGCCGGTATTGTGGCTTAATAGTGGGACCTGTGAACTTGAGATGCAGCCCAACATGTAGCCCCTCGCCTGCCCTATCCGTCACTGTGTCATTCCCATCACTTTCTTGAATTGCCCAGATTTTCACACATGAAAACCTTAGCGAGCATCGGCGAAATACAAAAATGTTCTGGTCGCCCATTGACTTCAATGGGGTTCGTTGTTCGAAACGAACCCTCGAGCATCACGGGAAGTTCGTTCCGAATAACGAACACCCGAACATTTTGGTGTTCGCTCATCTCTACTAACCACTCTATAGCGGGAGAATTACTATATTCCATTCAGTTCCATTCCGTACCACTGTATTACAGACTTTTATCACACAGTGCCACCTTGTGGTAATTTAACAACATAGCTCACTTCTTTTCATTCTGTTTTTTACATTTTATTTTTACTTAGGACTTATTCACATGTGCAAGTAGACTTTTGGTTCAGTTTATGTCAGTGAAAAACTGAACAGTTTACTGCAAGTGTATGTGCGTTTTACTTCAGTTTTATAACAGTTTTTGTGTTTTTAATGCTTACATGTAAAGCTAGTTTCATCAGTTTTTCATTCTATTTAAAACTCTCATTGAAATCAATGGCTAAGGACCTATTCACATGGGCGTTGGCCTGTTTACGTTCGCTCACTGGTGATGTAAAAACACATGAACGGGTGCATAAATCTAACATTTGTGCGCCCGTTCAGATGGCCCTGTCTCGGCGCATGTACCCTGAAGCCGCAGTGCCGTTGTGTTGAGGCAGACAGTTTAGCTCTGCTAAACTGTCTCCCCATTCCCTCCCCCTCGTCATCTCTCAGCAAGGGAAGGAGGCGGGACAGGGCGGGAGCTAGTGTAAAAGCTCCTGCCCCCGCTCACACCTTGTCGCAGCTAGCAATGGGAGGGGGTGGGCTGGAACTTAGCAACTAAACCCGCCCCCACCCATTGCAAACAGTCGGCAAGGGGTGGAGAGGAGGAGGGAAGTGGGTAGGAGTCACGCTGCTAAACTCCCTCCCTCCTCCCTTCTCGGGCAGCGGTCATAGGCTCCCATAGGAGTCTATGCAGCCTCTGACGGCGTGAAAGCTCCCAGCCAAAATGCAGTACCTTTGCCGGTCAGGTGCTTTAGCATCGCGGAAATATGCCCATGTGAACTGATGCATGGTAAACCAATGCATCAGAGGGACAGCGTATATCGGCTGAGCGTGAAAATGCAGCTGATATACGCTTGTGTGAATCCAGCCTATGTGAGAAGAAAATGGAACACATTTGCATGCCATACAAGTGCATTCTGTTTTTAATGCATGCATTGACATCAATGAGCGATTCCTGTCTAAGAATCACACCAGAATAAGACATGCTACAATTTTTTTTACGCAGACTTGGTCCAAGAAAAATAAATCTCCCATGTGAATACCCCCATTTACTTGTACAAGTCTGCGTTCTGTCAGTTTCAAATTCAGATGTGAAAATCGTATGTGCGAATAAGCCCTAACATTGTCCTTCCTGTTTATCGGTTGTACTCGATGATGAGACGTCCATGTGCTGATCGCACCAGTCATCACCACATCAGCATGGACAGAACATCACAGCAGCAGGCCTCAGTTGGCTGATGCAGTCTCATCATGTATGGTGGCATTGTTACAGAATCACTATGATGTTTTGCTGTTTGTTTTGTTTTACAGTTTTTGGATGGTTTCCCATGTGCATTTTAACCCCTTCCTGCCCCCAGATTATGTATTTACACAATGGGTTAGAATGTAGCCTCGCGAATGGGCATAAACTTACATTTTATGGATGGCGTAGCTGGAGCTGGCTGTGACTGACAGCTAGTCTACTGTTGCAACAGCGGGAATTAGTGAGCACACCAATCACTGCTATTAACCCCTTAACAGCACTCCTTCCATGGGGTCATTGGCCCTCTGCCTGGTAATCTTGGAGGGCCAATGGGTTGGTAACCGGAAACAAGTCAATGGCGTTTAGGTCAGCCATGGCCTGTGATCGCTATGATAAGCAATAATGGACTGCAGTACAGAAGCATTATCAAAGTGTACTATCAAGGCAATCATAGCACCGCAGGTTCAAGACCAATATAGAGACATAAAAAATGCAAAAAAATAGTAAAGACACCATGTAAAAAATCGTAAATAGAAATAAAACTTTTTTACGCACTTTCCCTATTTGTTAAAACATATATTATAAAACATTTTAATAAACACGTTTGATATTGTTGCATCTGTAACGACTTGTATATCAAATTAAACACACTTTTTAGCCCACACTGAAACGAAGTGGAACCAACATCCTTTTTTTGTTAATTTCGCTTTCCAAAATAAAAAAGCCATATCCACCCCAAAATGGTGCCAAAATATATAATATAAATATGATTTAGATATTGTAGTAATCGTACCAGCCTGCAGAACAAAATTGTCAAGTCATTTAGGGCTTATTCAGACGACAGTATATCGGCCAAGTATTCACGCCGACCGATATACGGTGTCTCTCTCTGCTGGGGGAGGAGGCTGGAAGAGCCAGGAGCAGGAACTGAGCTCCCACACCCTCTCTGCCTCCTCTCCGCCCCTCTGCACTATTTGCAATGAGAGGGGGCAGGACGGGGCAGGGACTAAGTTCTGGTAATTAGCTCCGCCCCATCCTGCCTCCCCTTATTGCAAATTGTGCAGAGGGGCGGAGAGGGGGTGGAGAGTTGGCGGAGAGGGGGCGGGAGCTCAGAGCACTGTTCCCGGCTCTTCCAGCCTCCTCCCCGTGCAGAGAGGGATGTCGTATATTGGCCGGCGTGAATACGCCCTTATGCTGTATAATTACCACTGTAAAAAAAAAAACAATGACAGAATAAGTGTATTTTTTTCTCCCAGCTTTCAGGGAAAAAGAGGAGTAAAAATTATACAATATATTATAATTACCGAAAAGGGAGATAAAAATTCCCAAAAATTGTTGCATCTCTATGTCCAAAATAAGCCATTTCACCAAGAAGTTAAAGGACTTTCCCACCTCAACCATACATGATTAAGATAGAAACACTGTGGAGTACAAGGCGGCCGAAAAGATAGAAAAAAACAAGTAATAGTTACTTCCATAGCGGCCCTAGTAGTAATAGTAAATTCTATACTTGCTCAAATAGTAATAATGACCCCATAGTGGCACCAGTATTAAATATGACCCCCAGAGTGGCCGCAATAGTAATATTGACCCCTGTACTGTGACTTCTGACCTCTTCCCATACAGTCTGGTGTCTGCGTGCAGGAACACAGATGCTGGGAGGGAGAGGTCAGGGGTCTTAGCCCCTGATGACAGTGCGGCGTTAGCCCAACCGGAGCTGTGAACAGAGTATGTGCACTGCTTGTGAGGTTGCTGCCCGGCCGACTAGCTGCTGGCAATTATTATTATCACAGGATGAAGAGGATTCGGTCGGTTGGAGGTGAGGTGACCCAGGGGCCTGCAGGAGCCAGGAGAATATCGGTGAGGAAAAGATGCGGGAAGAAGACTGACGAGGGAGGAATAGGTAAGTATTTATTTCCTTTTTTTTAAATGACAAAATCCCTTTAATTATGGCAACGTTACAACCACACATACTATTGTTCATATTGTAAATAGTGGAGAGGGGCAGAGAGGGGGCGGAAGCTCAGTGCACTGCTCCTGGCCCACATCCTCCCCCTGCAGAGAGGGGCAGCGTATATATGTCGGGTGTGAAAACCCAGCTGATATACGCACGTCGGAATAAGCGCTAAGATCAATTGCATTGTTATTTTTCCGGTGACGGAGCTCTGTGAGGTCTTGTTTTTTGCAGGAGGAGTTGTAGTTTTTATTGGTACCATTTTAAGGTATAAGTGACTTTTGGATTGCTTTTTATTGTGTTTTTTTGAGAGAAGCGAACAAAATAAAAATAGCAATACTGGCGTTAGTTTATAAAACTATTTTTAGAGCTTTCCCCGTGTGTGATAAATATCAAAATATTTTCATTGTCTGGGTTATTATGAACACGGTAATGCCTATGATGTGCTGCTTTTTAAAAGATTTCTTTGGTATAATTATCCATTTAGAAACTGGATTTATTATCTTCTTAAGGCCGCCTGCACACGAGCGGGTCGGATCCGGCAGCGAGAATTCTCGCCGCGGGACCCGACCCGAGAGCCTGCAGGGACGAGCGCGTACTCTCCCGCGCCTGGCGGCCCCAGCTCTTTCATGTGCCGGCTGCATGCGCAGACCGGAGCCGGCGGCCGGGTGAGTGCGTGCCCCGCACAAAAATAGGACATGTCGCGGTTTGTTTGCCGCGCGAGATTTCGCGCGGCCAAACCGCGGCCATCTGCATAGGAGTGCCTATTGTAATGCACTCCTATGCAAACTTTCAGTGGCGGAACCGTGTGCAGGCGGCCTAAAGGGATTTTCCAGGGAAATACTATGAATGCCCAATCCTCAGCATAGGTCATCAATATTTGATCTACTGGGGTCTGCAGCTTGGGTCCCCGACTGATCAGTCGCATGCTGTCAGTGCTGCAATAACTATAAGGAGGTCGGAGCAGAAGCCTCCACAACGACCTCCGTGTAGTGGCCGGTGCTGGTAACTGTAGGCACGGCTCTCATTGAAATTTATGGGAGCTGTGCCTGCAGTTACAAGTGCCGGCCACTATAAGTTGGTCGGCACGGAGACATCTGCTCCGACCTCTGTGTATTTGGAGTCTAAGCCTCGGCCTCTGTTTAGTGGCTGGCGCTTGTAATTGCAGGCACGGCTCCCCTTGATTTCAGAGCTGTGCCTGCAGTTACAAGAGTTGGCCACTACACAGAGGGCGACTCTGAGACTTCTGCTGCTTCAGCTCTGACCTCTGTGTTATTGCAGCGCTGACAACATGCACCCACTCAGCTGATCAGTCAGGGTCCCGAGCAACAGACCCCAGCTGATCAACTATTGATGACCTATCCTGATGATAGGTCATCAATAGTGCTTCACTGGAAAACCCCTTTAAACCTTAGCAAACTTTTTTTGACGCTTTTGTTGATTGCTACGGTAGGATAGTACAAATACTCCCCTACTTGTGAACAGGTTCCGTTCCAGGAACCTGTTCGCAAGTACATTTGTTCGTATGTCCGAACAAATGTTTGTATGGAGCGGGATCGCGGGTGGATCCCGCTCCATACGTCGGGTGCAGGCTGTTCTTACAGCGGACACCTGGCAGCAGCAGTTCCGACGAGCCGCACCGCTCGTTAGAACTGTTAACACTTTAAATACCGCTCTAACAGCAGTATTTAAAGTGTTAACTGTTCCGATGAGCGGCACAGCTCGTCGGAACTGCTGCCGCCGGGTGCCCGCTGTAAGAAACAGCCGGCACCCGACGTTTGGGGGACCCGTACAGTGTCCGCGGCGGGAAGCTGTGTGGTTGCTAGGCAGCCGGGGGCCTTGTTAGGCACTCTGCATAGGCAGCCCTAGGGCCTTTCAGAAGGCCCCCGGCTGCCTAGCAGCCGCGATCTGACCGGACAGGATTCTATCAGGCTTGATAGAAGCCTGCCCGGCCCCTGCACAGTATGATGTAATGCCATACATCATACTGTGCAGGACAGATAGTTCACATCCTGCAAGTTCGTAACTCGAACGTTCGCAAGTTGGGGACTATCTGTACATCACAGTGCTTATATAGCGCATTCTACTAAACCTATGACAACAGCCTATTACACTCTGCAGGAGGCAGGGCTTAATAGGAAAAGTTACATGGCAGTCATGGAGGCCTTTGTTAGGTTTCTGTCTGTCATGAGAACTCATTGGTACCTTGCAATCACACTGAGGGGTGCTGATGGGTGACAGAAGCCCCCTGCCCGTCATCTGCTTACATGCTGCGTGGCATGTAAGGGGTTACACTGGCAGGATCTGAGGTTTCTCCTCTCCTGGCTGTAAGGCCGATTTCACATGGGTGATAAAATTGCGTGACTTTTGTGAGATTGCTTGAAAAAGCGTATTTATAAAAGCCACGCTTTTCAATGGTTTCCTTCACATTTGCGATGTTTTCACTCATTCGATGTTGTGAGATTTAAAGATCCTGGCGCGCCCATCTTTCTGCGTCTTTCTTTGCTTTTTTATCGCCCAGGTTTCCCTGCGGAGCCTTGTTCTATCGCATGGCAACACATCAACTTGCAATTTTCGTGCGATGCGTTTTTAACATTAGAAGGTCCTGTTGTCGCAAGCGGATGCAATGTTTTTGCAAGAAAAAGCAGCGCTGAAGCTCAGACATCTCATGAGCAGAACTGCAATTACCTTGCGGCGATATGGTGATCGCCCGTGTAAGCTTACCCTTAGAGCAGGAGCCTGGCGGTCAGTAGTCAACCACGCCTTAAGCCAAGGTGCGTGCAGGTTTAAAGCCCTCTAGTGCGGTCAGTAAAAAGGCGTATTGGCCGTCACTAAAGGCTCCTTCACCACATATTACATGTGCGATGTACGTGAGTGTAATATGCGGTGGATGGAGTCAATGAAGGTACATAGACTGTCATAGACCCGCTCACACTAGCGGTTTTTGTGTATAAGGGCTCCTTCCCACGGACGGATTTCCGCTGCGTTGCCCGCAGCTATTAGCTCAATGCTCATGGTGCAGAATTCCATCGCGGAATTCCACACCGTGAATTCACCCGTCCTCACCCGCGGCATACTCTATTTGCCGCGGGTGTACACGCGGCCAGCTTCCATTGCAGTCAATGGAAGCCGTCCATCACGCTATCTTCCGCTGTAGCACACCTCCTCGCCTACCGCCGCCGCATCATATGACCCGGCCGGCCGCGTCATATGACACTGTGGGCGTGTCATGTGACGTGGCCGGTGTGTCACATGATGCTGCGGTGCGTCATGCCGAAGCGTCATGCGGGACGTAGGACGCCGGATCCGCAGCTAAGTATTGGGGTCTCTGGGGGGCGCCGTGACGGGCTCCGCCACGGAATTTGGCGGCGGAGCCCGTCACGGCCGTGTGCAGCTGGCCTAATAGGTGCTTAAAAAAGGCACATGTTCTATTCTACCACATATTACGCACGCACAGCGTGATTAATACGCAATGCCACTAAAAGAGCGTGGAATCAACACAAGACTCCAGTCATGCTGCGCAAGACCCCGTGTGTGCGATACGCTGGCATGCGCCGCACAATCGCAGTGATCACCAGTCATCACGCTGCAGTATGGGGTTGCATTTCATGCATGCGTCCGTGTGAATGAGCCCTGAGGGTTAACCCTTGAATGCATGCATCCCTGTGAGTGAATCGGGGGGATTAGGAATGAATGCAGAGCTCCTTCACACGACCAGTTCTCCAGCCGGCCGGGGGGCGGCGCTAGACAACACACGTTGAAGTAGCCGGTAGGTGGCGCCTCCCCTCTCACGGAGGACGACAGTCTGATAGGACACAGCACGGGGCGGGCGACTGCCGGCGCCGCTTCCTGCACCGTACAGCCGGCATGGCGGCCGCTGCCGGAAGAAGTCTGCTGCGCTTCATGAAGTACATAGGCCAGCTGAAGGTAAGTGAGCGGCCGGCTGTGTAGCCCCGAGGCTGCCGGTGGGTGGCGGTGCAGCCACCCCCCTCTTGTATGCACCGTGCAGTGTGCCCGGGTGCTGCTCTGCAGCCACATTGGGCACAGTCAGAAATGTTTCACGCCGGTTTCCGGTCTAAAAAAAGTAATATATTTTTGCGCAGCAGGTGTTTACAGCAAACGGGACTTCTTCCCACGTCACACTGATGGGCTGCATTAAAAACACCATAGAAGGTGCTCGAAAATGCCGCTCAAGATCGCGATTTATGAACCCAGCATTTCGTGAAGGCAGGTGTTGGCGCAGCTGTAGGTTGGACCCGCGCGGCTGAGGTGGGAAATGCTGAGGGAGTCCGGCAGATGTGGGGCCAGCGGCACGCCTGCATACTGCCACGTATGGCGATGAGATTGCACCGCATCCTCACACGCTGTGACGCGCAGTAACCCTCTTTTTAACTGCGTCTTGGCGCTCGTATCTACGCATCACATCCATGGAGAACAATGGGCGCTCTCTCTCTCTTGATTGGAACTGCGCAAAGCAGTGTCATTGCCTGCAAGTTACCACATATCATACTGGCGTAATACGGTCGTGAGAAGGTATATGGTGCATGGAGGGTCTGGCGATGCGCCGAATACGTTAAGTGTGGGCGCGTAGGCCTCTTTGTATTAAGCGTGAAGCTGTAGTACGCCCGGCGTCGGAGGTGCTGCACGTAGTAACCCCATCCCCATTATTTCTACGCTGCGGGTGTCGGATTGTACCTAACGGTCTGTACACCGGTTGTCTTGGTAACGCTCCTTCACACAGGCATGTGCAATAGGCGTATGGGCTGCGGGCATATCCGCGACCGCAGCGCACAATGGGCTCTATGGTGGCGGATTCCACAGTAAAATAGAACATGCTGAGTTTTTCCGCTAGCGGATTACACCCCTCCGACCTGCTAACATGAGCAAAACTGTGAAATCCCATTTGCTTGCTCTGCATATTACCGCAGGATCCGCAATTGAAATCCCGTCGTGAGAGAGCGGCCGTTATGGCTGGAGTAAGAACACCGGTATTGGCAGTTGTTTAGTGAAGAGGGGGGAAATGTTGATACAGTGCCGATCTGTCCAGATCTGCAGCACTGCTGACTGTTTCCAAGCATTGTTGGGGTTCTTCTCAGTTGCAGAACTGCTGCTGCGGGTCCAACTTCTGAAATTCCAGTTCTAAGGCAAGTTTCACATGGGCAATATGGTGCCAGGGCTGACGTAGCTGCAGCAGAGAGTCACAAAGTTCTCCCATTGCTTTCAATGAGCCGGCGCTGTTGCCGCCTGCCCAGTTACAACAATGGGCAATATCGCAAAAAGATAGAACATGCTGCGATTTTAATTTTCTCGCAACATCGCATGCAGAAAACCATTGCAAATGTAAAGGAAACTTTTGAAGAATCCATTGGCTTCATAATTCTGCGTTTTCACTCATTATCGCATCGCAAAAAAAAAAGCTTGATAGTTCTCGCTCGTGTGAAACTGGTCTAAGCCCTCTATTCTTCTCTTGCAGAGAGTCCCGAGAACCGGATGGGTATACCGCAAAGTGGAGAAGCCAGAGAGTGTGTCAGATCATATGTATAGGATGGCGGTAATGGCAATGTTAACAGAAGACAAGACGCTAAATAAGGATCGGTATGGTAACGTAATGTCTCACCGTGTGTATGAGGATTACTAGATGTTATTGCCCATATGATGCAGTCACTGCTGATGGCTGTGTGGGATCCAGTGCCAATATGATGGTCTCGGAGAAAGCATGGCTTTGGCTGGGTGGAGTGTTCTTCTAGTGGGATCATGTTTGTCTTTGCAGCAGGCTGCTTCCTAGGAAAACTATAATCCTCAGAAGTAGTTCTCCAGCCCTGGCAAGGTGTCTTCTGTGTGAAGTGTCAGGCTTTGTACGAGGTGCATTCAAGTTCTGATGTCTCCTAAGTTTTTGAAAAAGAAAAAAAAACCTACTTACCCCAGAAAGCTGAAATTATTGGCACTTTTCACCATATAATCTCCCTCTTGGCGTACATGTTGTTCATGATTGGCAACGTCTTTAGGGGTTTGTTTTGCCCACTGGAAAAATGGCAGATGCAAGAGCTGCTGGAATCCGTTCAACCACAGAGAGCATCCTTATTCATATGAAAGTGTCAAAAATCACTAGGAGCGAGGTTAGGTGAGTAAGGGGTGTGAGGAACCCCTGCAAAGGTGTCATGAAGAAACCCCCAAATAATAGCCACCTGAGTGCTGTCCTGATGTATTCCCGGCACCCACCTGGAGGAATATGGCCACATTGTTAGGCCTTCATGCAGGACGATGTGCACAGATACTATGGAAATGCCACAGTCATTCGGCAGTCCTCCATAACCACTTGCTCCACTCACACAATTGTGTTGTCAGACCGGCTGGTGTGCGGCCAAGGCTCTTCTGGTTCATTCTCGAATAATGCCAGGTTTTGTAAGGCCTCATTTCCACGGGCTTAAAATCCGCAGCGTTTTTCCCGCACGCGGATCCGTGCCCCATAGGGATGCATTGGACACCCGCAGGTAGTTAAATACCTGCGGATGTCATTTTTCCCGTCAGGCGCGGATCCACGTGCGTGAAAAAATCCGGACATGCTCCATTTTAGTGCGGGTCTCCCACGGGGACGGCTTCAATTAAAGCCTATAAAAGCCAGCCAGATCCGCGGGAGACCCGTACCAGAATTAAAACTCACCTGCTGCGGTTCTTCCTTTCTTCGCAGCAGGATCTACTTTCTTCGGACCGGCGGATGTGCCCGAAGAAAACTGCCTTTAAAATGTCATATTTGAAAAATATGAAATTTTATTTTTTCTCCTCTGAAGTGCATTACCTTCTGAAAACAAACAGTGGGGTCAAAATACTCATGAGACCTCTTAGTGAATATACTAAGAGGTGTAGTTTCTATCATTCTGATACCTATGAGCCTTTGCAATCTTGGCTTGGTGTAGAAAAACAAAATGTTCCTCAAAATGTTGACAATCAATGTTAAATTTGTACGTCTCCTAAATGGTTAAAAAAAAATTTTCAAATGTGCATTCAGAATAAAGTAAACAGATGGAAATATATATCTTATCAAAAATTTGTACAGCATGTTTGCACATATTTGTGATATTACAGTTGAAAATTTGAGAAAATGACACTTTAAACTCCCAATTTTGGCGCTTTTAATAAGCCTTCTCCGGTTCTTCCTCCCATTGGTATCCACAATTCTATTGGACTATTTTTACCACCTAAATAAGGTACAATGTGGGGCAAGAAAACATCAGAATCACTTGGATATGCAAAACCTTTACGGAGTTATATCTATGTTAAAGTGACACATGTCAGATTTTACAAAATTTGGCTTGGCCACCAAGAGGTTAATAGGAAGCCTGGTAAAATACAGTGTAATGCAATGCCATATCATTATACAGTATGAGCAATCAAATTATCGTGAGTTCAAGTACCATATGAACACTCCTCTCCCCTCAAAGTAGCACAATTTCCGTTTTTTTCCCCATTTTGAAATTTTGCTGGGTGTTGTTGTATAGAGTGGGCTTCTGGCATCCTATCAAGCTCAGTGGCAGAGCTTGATAGGATGCCAGTAAAACTGATAGACTGCAATACTGAGGTTTTACGGTATGTTTTACATGCAAACAGACGATTGCAAGTTCAAGTCCCCTATGGGTCTTGAATTGACAACAGGTTGCTTCTGTAAAATTTGGTTGACTAAAGTTGTGTTTTTTGGGGGTTTTTTTTCCATCGCACCCAACTTACAAATAAGTGTTTCAATACATTGGTACATCAAATGGTATTTGAAAAATACAACTTGCCTTGCAATAAGTAAGCTCTTATGTAGCTATATCTTCAGAAAAATGAAAATCTAAAAAATGGAAAAGGACTCCACGCCAGGGGCCTATTTACACGGCTGTAGGTGTTTTACTTGTGACTGCTGGCCACAGTGCCGTGGGGCCTGGAGAGACATTCCCCCTTCCCTCGCCAGCTCACCTCCTCTCTCCTCCCCTCTGGCTGTTTGCAATGGGCGGGGGCGAAGATAAGCTCCTGATCCTTGTCCGCAGTCAGCAATGGGAGCCGGCTGAGCTTAGCTCGGCGCCCCCACCCCTAGCATTGCAAACATTGGCAAAGGGCGGAGAAGAGAAGGGGAAGGGGAGTTTAGCAGTCACTCTGCTAAACTCCCTCCCACCTCCCTTCTCTGGCAGCTAGCATAGGCTCACATAGGAATCTATGCAGCTTTCACACTACGGAAATACGCCCCTGTGCACTGATACATTGTAAGCCAATGCATCATATAGGCTGGGCATGTGAACCATCCAAAATATGCCCCTGTGAATAAGCCCTAGGTTGAAGACGTGTTATACTTGTAATACAACTGGAGTATGATGTATGTTTTCTTGATGCATGTTATTTCTCTTAGATGCATAAAGCTCGCTCTTGTGCATGACATGGCTGAGTGCATTGTGGGTGACATAGCTCCTGCTGACAACATCTCCAAAGAGGAAAAACACAGGCAAGAAAAGGTAATTGGCTTCACAAGCATTGCATATATGTGCATTGTTGTAATATTTGCACAGTTGGGCAATAAAAACAGGGCTTTGGAGTTAATAAGCCAAGTTCAGACTCCAGCAACTTCATGAATGACTAGTTATTAGCATTATTTGTAGTACCAATGTACCACTTACTAATGTAATAGTGAAAGGTATTAAGAGGTGGTCAAAATATTTCTGTGCAACAGACCATGTGACTGATCACATGACCAGGACATCATCACAGGTCCTGTGAGCACACGGCTTTTTTTGTTTAAAATAAGCTATACCGTACAAAGGGCAGAGATCCCTGCGGAAGCTGCTGAGTTCTGTGCTGCTCTTTGCAGGTGCTCGGGTCGGGTCCCGCTGCGAGAATTCTCGCAGCCGGATCCGACCCGGCCATCTGCAGGCGGCCTAAAGGATATACCCACGGTCTAAGCTGTTTTTCCCCAATGAACACTGAGAGCTTTTACAGCAAGTACAAAAATAATGTTTTTGTTTTAAGTGTTTTTGTTGTAGAAAAGCAGTGACCATTAAAAGAAAACAATATAAACTTGGTATTGGCGTAATCCTAATCTACAGAATAAGGGCTAATGCCCATGGACGTATAATCGCTGCAGGATTCGCGGTCAGACACTCGCCACGACTCCCACAGCAATAGCCGTGCATAAACATGCTATGTTAACAGATTATTCCCTGCCCACGAGCAGAAATAAACTGCGATTTTTCTGTTTGTGGGGGAGAATCACAGCATGTCCTATACTTCGCGGAAAATCGTGCGGACAGCTTCCACTGTAGTCAATGGAAGCTGTCCATCCTGCACCGTGAGCACAGTGGAAGTATCGCACGAAATCGCGTCAACCTGGTCGTGTGCATGAGGCTTAAAGTAAAGGGGTTGTCCCGCGGCAGCAAGTGGGGTTAAGCACTTCTGTATGGCCATATTAATGCACTTATACACGCCGCACATCTCTTCTGCGCATGCGCAGACCAGCTCTCCGGCGCGAGCACGCCGGAGCGGCCCCATTCAACAGAACAGAAGACCGGACAGCGCAAGCGCGTCTAATGGAAGGAGAAGGCAGCTTTAGTCGGCGCCATGGAGACGGGGACGCCAACACCGGAGGGGGTAAGTGTATAACTTCTGTATGGCTCATATTTAATGCACGATGTATATTACAAAGTGCATTAATATGGCCATACAGAAGTGCTTAACCCCACTTGCTGCCGCGAGACAACCCCTTTAACTTCATTCATACTGTACGGTGGACACTGTAAAAACTACAGACTTAGTAGTGTAGTCTCCCCCCCCCCCCCCCCCCCATCGCCAACCCAAGAATTAGTAAGATATGAACAGCTATGTTTACGAGAATATAAAAATGTTAGGATTATTAGAAAAAAAATGCCTGGTCATTAAGGCGCAAAATAATCTGGTCACTAATGGTTTGAAGGGGTATTCTCATATCAGGAATCCTATTTCAACATATTCGAAATCGCAAAACAATCTCTTCACCCATAAGTGGTTTATTTCCATAGTGCTTCATTGTCAAGATATTGCAGCTATTGATTCCTCTGTCCTTTTGATTGTTGCATTACTTCTCTGGAAAGAAATAGCAGAGGAGGTATTTGAACACTAACTAAATCTGAGAGTCGGGATCTCAGGAGCGTATGTGAACTAGCTTTCGAGCCAGCCATCAGCTTTCCATCCGCTTACATATTTCAACACAGATTTAAAGAGTTGGGCCCAGTAACAGAGGAGTATGCGCAAGCTGCATGGAAGTGTCAATAATAGAAAGACGTTTTTGAGCCGTATTTATGCATCCGTAATAAAGACACTCTGCCTAAACACGAGCCTCCAGACCCAAACTATGAGCAGCATGGGTGTCTGTAATACTCAGAATTTGGGTGTGGAGACCTGCAGTCAGGCAGAGTCTCTTGTCTTTATTACAGATGTATAAATATAGCCAGAATACGCTTGTCTGTCTCTGGCCTTATTAGTCAGTAAGTACTATAGAGATGTGTAATTTTTGTTTGTTGTTCCTTTTAGGATGCCATGAAGCATTTGTCTAGTCTGTTACCAGATGATATGAAGAAGGAGGTGTATGAACTGTGGGAGGTAGGTGTAAAAAAGTCCCTGTTTTCTGTCTGAATATCATTGCCTACTTTGTTCAAAAGTATCCTTGCATGAATCTAATGTTATTTATACACTGATTAATATTTTTCTCATGGATTTAGTAATGCTCCATAGGTAACCACCCAAATATACACTTTATTAACACATTTGTACATGGAATCTTAACTCTGGGAGGCCCCTTCGAATTCTATCGGGTCCAACGCCTGCCCAATGCAGCATTCACTAAATAATTCCGGGTGTGGGTGTGGGTGTGGGTGTGGGTGTGGGTGTGGGTGTGGGTGTGGGTGTGGGTGTGTGTGTGGGTGTGTGGGTGTGGGGGGGTGTGTGGGGGTGTGGGGGTGTGGGGGTGGGTGTGGTTTTTTTCTAATGTGTCTCCTCCCTTTCAGTTTCATCCCCTTGCTTCTAGTCTTTCCTTGTGTGTAATTAGAATAGGGCTGATCCCTCTGCACTGTGACAGCCCTTCAGATATTTGCAGACAGCTATTAAGCCTCCTCTCAGCCTTCTTTATAGCAAGCTAAACATTCCCAGAGCCTTTAACCGCTCACCATCCTGGTAACTCTTCTCTGAACTTGCTCCAGTATGTCAGTCTATTTTAAATTGGGCGCAAACTGGACACAGTATTCCAGATGAGAGAAAGAAAAGGTATACAGCAGCACGCACAAGATTTACTTTCTCAGGGTGAAGTGGAAAGCAGATGCACGCCACTATAGTAGCTCAGAGCCAAATGACCCCATGCATTCCAGAAGAAATTAGAAGTAGTGGCAGCATAAACCAGAGTAAATATTAAAAAAGCAACCTTTTTATTTCTCCATAGTTTTTATAAAATGATAGGCTACGTTTCGGCCCATAAGACATTATCAAGCTACAGTATTCCAGATGAGGTCTGACTAAGGAAGAGTAGAGGGGGATAATTCATGTAATCTAGACTCCTATGGTTCTCTTAATACATCCCAGAAAAGGTAATTGGCTTTTTTGCGGCTGCATCACACTGTTGACTCATGTTCAGTCTGTGATCTTTTAGTATACCCAAGTCTTTTTTAAATGTGCTGCTGCTTAGTTCAATTCCTCCCATTCTGTATGTGCTTTTTTTCCCCTTTTCCCCAGATGTAGGACCTTGCATTTCTCGTTGTTTATTATTCTGTTAATCACACCCCACTGTTCAAGCTTGTTCAGATCTTTTTAACCCCTTCCCGCTATATGATGTACATTTACGTCATGCAGCATAGGGTGTGTATGAAGAGCGATCGCAGGGTGACCTCTTCATACAGTGTGGGCGTCAGTTGTTTATTACAGCTGACACCCGAGGGCAGTAGCTGCAATCAGCCATGCGACCGATTTCCGCTATTAACCCTTTAAATGCCACTGTCAGTTCTGATAGTAGCATTTAAATCCCCCGAACGATGTTCAGGGGTCAAGTACAGCTCCCCCCGCGGTGAGATCGCAGGAAGCAGCATGGGTTTCATGTCAGTCAGAATCCTCCTGAAAAGCCCCATGGCTGTCTCGCCATCTTGCCCTTGGGGTGGCTTGATAGACTGTCTGTCTGATCACAGTATGATGTAATGCTAAGTCATTACTTCATACTGCAGGAGCGATCAAAGCATCGCTAGTTGGGGGGGGGGGGGGGGGTAAAAAAAAAAAAAAGTAAAAATCAATCAATAGTTTAACTTTTTGCCAGATCTATAATAAAAGAAAAAAATCTGAAGCCTAAAGCAAATACATATTTGGTATCACCGCATCCGTAAAAGTCCGGTCTATCAAAGTAGCACATTATTTACCCCGCACAGTGAACGTCGCCCGAAAAACAAATAAAGAACGTCAGAAATGCACTTTTCAGTCACCCTGTCTTCCAGAAAAAAATGTAATAAAGAGATATTAAACAGTCGTACGTATTCAGAAATTGTATCAATGTAAACTACAGGATGTCTTGCAAAAAATGAGCCCTCGCTCACCTAAGTCAACGGAAAAATAAGTTATTGTGCGCTGAAGATGGCGGCAGAAAATAACTTTCAAAAATTCAATGTTTTTGAAAAAAAAAAAGATACAAGTTTGGTATTGTGGTAATTGTACTGACCCATAGAATAAAGTTATCATGTCATTTTTGTTGCTGTTTGTGCGACGTAGAAACAAGACTCACTGAAAGATGGCATAATGACGTTTTTTTTTTTTTTTTGCCATGTTACTCAACTAGAATTTTTTTTTTAACGTTTTTCAGTACATTATATGGTACATTAAATGGCACCATTGAAAAATACAACTCATCCCACAAAAAAACAAGCCTTCATACAGCTACATTGATGGATAAATAAAGAAGTTACAATTTTTTTAAAAGGGGAAATAATAAAAATCGGGGGGTAAAAAGGGCCGCGTCATTAAGGGGGGATAAATCCTTTAGTGTTGGCCATCACTCCTAACTGTGTCATCAGCAAAGTTGATCAGTGTTCCCTCCTCCGGTTCATTTATAAAAATGTTGAACAACACTGGGCCTAGGACAGAGCCTTGTGGTACCCCACTTGATACAGTCTTCCAATTGGATGTGCAGCCATTTATGACCACTCTTTGAGTACAATCAGTTGTGAATCCACCTTACAGTTGCATTGTTGATCCCATATTTGGTAATTTCTTCAATAAGTACGGTATGAGATACTTTGTCAAAGGCTTTACTAAAGTCAAGATATACTATATGTACTGCATTTACCTGATCGACCCAGTTGGTGATTTTGTAAAAGAAAGAAATTTGATTAATCTGGCATGACTTGTTTGCTACAAACCCATGCTGACTCTGGCTAATTACTCCATTCTTATCCAAGAACTTCCATACATGCTGTTTTAATTTTTTTTTTAAATCTTTCCTGGTATACAAGTCGGGCTTACAGGCCTGTAGTATCCTGTGTCCACTTTCTTTCTTTCCTTTTTTTGTTTGTTTCTGCAGACCGCATTATATTCTTCTTTAGATATTCCTCTTTCCATTTCATAACCATATTTTTCTTCATTTTTAGCATGTGTGTAAGTACTGTGTTCATCCATCCTGGTCTCTTTAAATGCTTCTCATTCTATAGTATAATAATATTTCCTAACCAACCTGGACATTTCTGTCCTGAAGAACATCCAGCCATTCGATCCTTCCTTCTCTCTTTGAGTTCAGTAAAACCTGCCTTTCTGAAATCCAACTTTAATATCTGAGTTCTCTCCGGGTCTTCCTCCTTTTGTTATCTAAATTTCAAGGATAGCATGATCACTGTCTCCTAACATCCCAGCCACCCTTACTTGCTCAACCTTTTTCTTTGTCGGTAAGAATTAGGTTCTGAAATATAAAGTTCTCAGCAAGAGTGGATAAGAAATTGTTGGATTCATTACTTTTACCTGAGAGAGATTCCCAACAAATGTCTGTATTGATAAAATCTCCCATGATCACTAGGTTGTACTTTTTTGAGAGCTTGGCCATCTGATGTAGAAAGAGTTCATCCATACCTTCTGCTTGTCCAGACTGCCTCTTGTAAATGCCTGTAATAGTGTCCCTTCTGTTCTCTTCTTGTATTCTTACCAAACAGTTTTACAGAGCTACCACGTTCTGAAGCTTGAATATCTGTGGAGATGAATGTCTTCCTAACATACAATGCAATACCTCCTCCCCTTTTTTGGGTCTGTTTCTTATAAATAAGTTGTACCCTTCAAGCCTTGTATTCCAGTAATGTGTGTCATCCCACCAAGTTTCCGTGATGCCTATGACATCATATTTCTCTTCCTGTGTTAGGAGCTCCAATTCTCCTTGTTTGTTTCTGATCCTCTGTGCATTTGTATAAAAGCATTTTAGTTTGTGATCTGTGTCTCTTGCTCCTCTACTTGCCTTCAGAATTTTTTGTCATTTGTTCTTTCTTGCCACTTCTAATACCAAGGTTCTCATGTATTAATTATACCAGTGATGCCACCTACACAAACACAGCTACCATTTTTAGAAGAATGCATGTCTTTAACATCACCCTTTTTATAGTTCCTTAGAGTGGTTTTTCAGGGAAATACGATTTAATGACCTATCCTATGGATAGCTCGTTAATAGTTGATCTGCTGGGGCCCACCACCTGGGACTGTGGCCGATCAGCTAATCGGAAACTCGCTGTCAGCACCACAACGCACGGGAACGGAACCAAAGCTGCTGCTCTGACCCCTGTGTGGCCAATGCTTGTAATTGCATACAGAGCTCCCATTACAATCTAACTTCTGTGTTTCTTCTTTGGACATAATGGGATGGTTAAAGGATCTGGGAGTGTTTAGCTTGCAAAAAAGGATGAGAAGAGACTAAATATCTGAAAGGGCTGTCACGCTGCAGAGGGATCAGCCCTGTTGGTTTTTTTGTTTTTTTTTTGCACAAGGAAAGACCTCGAAGCAATGGGACTGAAAAGAAAGATAGGAGACGCAAATTAGATATTAGAAAAAACTTTCTGTCAGTGAGGGTGATCAATGAGTGGAATAGGTTACCACGGGAGGTGGTGAGTTCTCCTTCAGTGGAAGTGTTCAAACACAGGCCTTTGGGATGATGTAGTAAATCCTGCATTGAGCCGCTGAACCTGGAGGTGCCTTTTAACTTTATGATACTATGAGAGAAGAGGGCGAGTAGTTTAGATGTGCCAGACTGCCAGCCTCCTTTAACAACATAATGGGCTCAAAGAAGGGACAAATCACTTGATCCCTGTGTCGCAACCTTCACGTCCAGCTCTGTTCTAACACCTTAGATCAGGTAAGGATTTTACCCCTCTGAATAACTTTTTTTTTTTTTTTTTTTAAAGCCTAATTTGCTAGTACAACAGTGATTCTTTTAAGGACCTCCACATTCTTTGGTTGGCAAGGGCCTAATAAAATTGGAATGCCTCATGACTGAGGTAGTAAATATACAGAAATTATGGGGGTTGTTACAAGATTAAAAAATGGCTGTTTTATTCCAGAAGCCAGCTCAGGTTTACAGTAAAAATAAAAAAAATTCAAAACATTTGTGCAGAATATGTAGTTAATATATCTGGTGCCCTACTTTTTAGTGTTCCTGCCACAGTCCCTTCCATCCTCTTTCCCCTCTTGGTGTATGTAAAATGGCCACCACACGCTCAGAATCTTCCATCCTCTGTTCATGTGAGTGGCGGTAGTCTATAGCCCTCCCAGCCTGTTACTCGATCACTTTACTGCCTGGTTGCAATGTATGTGATGCTCATGGTTTACAATGGATTCTTTCAGGATACAAAACATCTGTCATGTGAAAGACCCCATTGGAAACCAAGGGGCTTTACATACATGCCTTTTCTAGCCCATGTAAAAGAGGCCCAATACTGTGTATGTAAATAAGGAAGATGGAACAATACCTCTGCAGCGCCACCTATTGGACGGCAGCATTCCTTCAAATCAATGTCTGACACTTTATTCAGGTCTATAGAGCAGTGATTTGGAATTGAAACTCGAGCCAGAATCCATACTCATCAGTGTGCAGTAGAATCCTGGCTTGGATAGTGAGAGGCCTGTGACCTGGGTAGGGAGGGGTAACATCACTCTTTAGGGAAGGCACCAAGGTGGTGAGTGAGGAGACATAGGCCATCCATGCTCCTCTGGGAAATATATGTATCTTCCTTATTTGCATATATTTCCCAGAGGAGCATGGATGGCTTTAGAAGTCTCCTCACTCACCTTCTTGGTGTTACCCCTCCCAACCTTTAATACTGTGCGTTATGACTCATTTTGTGAATATCTGTCCCAATTTTCAAAGCTCTGCAGAAAATGTTAGAGATATGCAAATAGAGCTATGCAAATATTGCTATATAAACAATAAAAAAAAGAGGGATATTGTATAGGGACCACTGGGAATAGAAAGATTGAGATTAGGTTTAGATTTACGGGTCAAAAACCTAAGCTGACAAACGGGTTGTCTACGTTTTACTGTTTTTAATTCTTTAGTTAGAAAGTTGCATGACCTACTATGTTATAATATACGCATATTTAATATTTTGCTCATGTACCTTTTTGTTATATCAGTACTAATTTACACAGTAGAATGATAGTCCAAGGACTGGTTTGTTTATAGTACACATACTCATTAGAAGCGGCCCACAAATATACCTTTTATCCAAGGGAAGCAAACAATGGCGGAACCTGCACGCTCCTATTCAATGGTTCTGGATCCTGAACCACACTTCAACGCGAAAGTCCAATATAGTAATAGAGCAGCACTCCTGGATATTCAAAGGTTGTAGCTTCACTCACCTCCTTTAAAATGCAATCCATCTTTATTGTGCCTGAATCATACAGCCATATGATTCGGGCACAATAAAGATGGTTTGTTTATAGTAATGTCAGTCATGTGACCCCTGGTATTCAGCCGAAACTGATCGGGTATCTGAAATGAAAATGCTAGAACACAGAGGAGAGCACAATATTACTGTAACCCTCTTCACCACTAGGTGCCAGCACTTGTCTGTTTCCTAGTTAGGCATGTGTTCACCAGCAAATTCTATTTGTTGAATTTTTCCAGTGTCGTTTCTATAGGGGGGGGGGGGGGGGAACTATAAACATGTATGCCAAGCTTAAAATGAATATCTATATGGCCCAATGCCCACGGACGGGTTTTCACTGAGGAACTCGCAGCCAGACGCCAGCCACGAATTCCGCAGCAATGTCCATTCATAGACCTGCTATGTTAAAAGATTCTTCCCTGCCCACGAGTGGAAATCGGCTGCAATTTTCCACTCGCAGGTGAGAATCACAGCGTGCAATTTTTCCCAGCGTCATCCTGACGGCAGACATGGAGGTTGCACCTTGACCTCGTAGGGACAGGAAGCAAGAGACTTTAAAAGGCTCCTCCCGTCTCCCATTCACCAGTGCTTCCTGTCCCTACAGGGACATGCAAGAGGAGCTCCCTCCAGGGAGCTGCAGGATGACAGCTGGGGGAACGGTCCACAGGGCTGTTTTCCCCCCTCACCCTTTTCCAAGCAGGCTGACTGGAGGGATTGACGGTCCACAGGGCTGCTTCCCTTCTCATCTCCCCTCCGGAGAGTCAGCGCGGTCCGGGAGCACGGCGGGCCACGGGTCTGACCGCCCGGGATTCACCACCGCAGCAGTCGGAGCGGCGGACCAGAGGTCCTTGAGTCCCCTCCTTCCTCCTCCAGCTCGGAGTTGTTTTTCAGCCGGGGAGAGCGGCGGGCCACGGGCTCAGATGCCTCTCTCCTCCAGGCATGCCGGCGCGGCCGCGTGCGGCGTCGGGGGGCGGAGCCAATGATGCGGCGTGACGTGGTGACGTCAGACGCCGTCAGCTGACCCGGAACAGCGGGAGATTTGAAAATAGAGACCCCCCCCGACAAGCTTCCACTGACAGCACACCTTCAGGGAAGGATTTATCTGTCTACCTGGTTCTGTCTGCGTTTCTGCATCATGACTACAAAGGAACCAGAGATGGAAGCCCTGCAAACTGTAAGTGTTACTTGTTGCAGGAATGTTATGCTCAGGGATTCAGCATTGTGTGTTTTTCCCTTATGTGCATGCATGTATATTCTGCAGGACAGTGAATCCACTCGGTCTAAACAGGACCTAAAGAAAAAACACAGAAAAGGCGCTCTGTGTCTTTAAAAAAAAAAAAAAAAAAAAAAAAACTGGACAAAGCGTATAAAGAGCGCTATGCCCCGATTGTACCTCCAGGATCCTTACGGATAAACAGGCGCATTCAGGGAAGATATTAGATCCCTGGTTAGAGAGGAGGTCCGGGCATCGATTTCCAGTCTCCCCCCAGCTCAGCGGAAGGAAGGGCCGCTAAAAGGGCGAGCCACATACCGCTAATGAGCTCAGAGTTTGAGCAATGCCTGGGCAACTTGTCAAATGGCGAACTCTTTGACCGTCCCCCTGACGCCAGGGATGAGAATATAAAGTACTATTTCTCATCTGGGGACCTGGCTGACCTGATCAAAGCAGTCAGGGATACAAGGGGATGTGGTCGAGCCAAGATCCGTACAGGACACCGTGTCCGGCGGGCTCAGACCAAGGAACCGCACAGTGTTTCCGTTTAATGATACCCTGAAGTAATCACGTATGAGTGGGCTGCGCGAACAAACACCTCTATTTGTCCTGCGAATATAAAGAGAGACTCCGCTTTGTGGGGAAAGACGTGAGCATCTACGCACGGTCCGGGAGCACGGCGGACCACAGGGGTTCACCACCGCAGCGGTCGGAGTGACGGACCAGAGGTCCTTGGGTCCCCTCCTTCCCCTGCCACAGCTCGGCGCAGTGGTTTCAGCCAGGGAGAGCGGCGGGCCATGGGCTCAGATGCCTCTCTCCTCCAGGCATGCCGGTGCGGCCGCGCGCGGCGTCAGGCACAGGTGGCCATAATGGCCAAAAAGACAGCCCTGCCATTCAAGGACTCCTCTCATCTTAAAGACCCGATGGACAGGGTTGACGCCTTGATGGAAATGGGCCTGGCAAACAACGGCCTATACGCTGAAGTCCAATATCGCAGCGACTTCTGTGGCGAGGTCGATGTTCCTCTGATTGGGGAACTCGATGACCAGATTAAACAGAAGGCCCCTAGAGATACGTTACTGGGATGCATGCCTCTACTTAGATCAGCAACAGGCGGTCTGGCTGAAAACATGGAAAGCAGATACGGCTTCCAAAGGAAGGCCGTGTAACATCTCGGTTTCATGGCCAGCACATCTTTGGCGCGGACTCGGAGGAGATCCTAAAAAGAGCTACCGACAGGACCCACAGTTTCCCGGACCAAGCAAAAACGGGATTTCCCCACAAACCTCAGCCATCCTTCAAGCCATACCGAGGCAAAGGAAAGACGGGGTGCTGGTCCTACCCCAAAGGAGGCAGGAGTAAGACAAAAACAACCCCTTCCCCTGTAGGCGAGTACCAGGGGGGGGCAGACTGTTGAGCTTTCCCGGCCCCCACGCAATCCCCCGCCCTGCAGGGTATCTTTGGAAATGAAATTTCTAAGGTGCTACAGATGGGGGCGATAGTCCAGGTCCCCGCAGTAGAACAGGGCTTGGGGTTCTACCCACCCCTATTTCTGATCAAAAAACCGAACGACAGTTTCGGATGATCCTTAATCTGAAGGGCCTGAACAGGTTGATTACCTACAAAAGGTTTAAGATGGAAACCATCAGGTCTGCAGTAACTCTGATCAAAAGAGGGGACTTTATGAGTACCGTCGTTCTAAAGGACGCGTACTACCACGTCCCAGTCCTGTCGGAACATCACAAGTACCTGCGGTTTGCCATCAGGATTGGCAGCCGTGTACACCATTTTCAATTCCAGTGCCTACCCCTCGGAATTTCAACGGCACCCAGGATATTCTCTAGAATAGCGCAGAGATGGTGGCGCATCTCCACGTGGCAGGCATTAACATTGTCCCATACCTGGACGATTTCCTAGTAATGGCATCCTCGCCGAAGATCCTCAAGGAGGATACCAGCCGAATCATCTCCCTGTTTCAGAGACTGGGGTGGTTAGTTAACTTCCCTAAATCTAGTCTTCTCCCTGAGACGCGAAAGACCTCCTGGGGGTACAGATAGACTCAGTGTCTCAGATCTTGTCTTTGCCTCCACCCAGGCAGGAAAAACTTAGTCTGGCAGCACAGAAATGCGGCCAGAAGAAACAAATAACGATTAGGGACGCAACGAGGCTCCTGGGCCTCATGACCTCCTGTATCGGCATTATTCCTTGGGCCCAGGCTCACTCAAGGACGCTACAGAGAGCCACCCTGGGCAACTGGGATGGGGCAACAACCTCTCTGGACCGCAGAACGCCCGTGTCATCAGCGGTCACAAGGTCCCTCCGCTGGTGGCGGTTAACTGGCAACCTAGAGGCGGAGTCCCCATGGGTGACAGAGCCCTTCATCTCCGTAGTCACCAACGCAAGCCAGCCTGGCTGGGGAGCGCAAGTGGGGCAGCGTTTGCTCCAGGGCAAATGGGGTCCGACACTGCGTGCCTAGACCTCAAATTTCAGAGAGCTTAGGGCCATCTGGGAGCATGTTAAGATCTTCCCGGATAACGGGACCGCCGTTTCACTTATTCACCACCAGGGAGGTACCAGAAACTTTCACCTACTGAAATTAACAGCCCCGATTCTCCGATGGGCCGAGTCCACGGTACAGTCCCTGACAGCGGTCCATCTCAAGGGATCCCAGATCCTGACAGCCGACTTTCTAAGTCAAAGAGGCCTAGACCCCGGGGAATGGTCTCTGAATCGAGGAATTTCGTCTCATTACAGAAACCTGGGGCAGTCCACAGGTGGACCTGTTTGCGAGCAGCAAAAATTCAGAATGTCCCGCCTATTTTTCCCTAGATCTGAGGGACAAGTCCGAGGGGTTAGACGCTTTTTCCCATAGTTGGGACTTCAGTCTGGCGTACGCCTTCCCCCTCCCCCATACCCCTGATCCCGAGAGTTCTTCAGAAGGTCCAGCAGAGTAACATCACGCTGATCCTGATGACCCAACACTGGGGGAAAAAGGGCATGGTTTCCGGTGCTCCTAAAGCTCGCCATCTCGGAGCCAATCTGCCTTCCATCCAGGAAGGACCTTCTAGCGCAGGGCCCAGTTCCTTGCTCCAACCTAGAGAGACTGAACCTCGCAGTGTGGATATTGAGGAACAGACGCTAAGACAAGGTCTGTCCTCCAGAGTTATCGCAACTCTACGCCAGTTCGAAAACCTGTAACCTCAGCTACTTATAATAAGATTGGGGAAAAAATTCTCCTCCTGGAGGGGGCTGGGGGTCTCCAATCTTGACACTTTGGTGGCGGAGATTTTGGACTTCCTCCAGATAAAAACCTGAGAGCAGGAACCCTGGAAGTACAGGTAGCAGCGCTCTCAGCCATTCTAGACCAACCTTTGGCGGATCATAGACTGATCCGCAGGTTCATGAAAGCGGCAGAAGGAATGAGGTCAGTTAGCTGTAGTACAGCTTCCCCCATGGGACCTGAACCTAGTTTTCCAAAGCCTCTGCAAAGACCCCCTCAACCTATCGATCAGATTCCGATTAGGTTCCTCACGTTTAAAACTGTGTTCCTGGTAGCTATCACAGCAGCAAGGCATGTAAGCAAGCCCCAGGCCCTATCTTGTAAGACGTCTTACCTATTAAGCCAGGACGATAGGGTCCTACAAAAAACAGACCCCCGTTTTTCTTCCAAAGGTAGCCTCAAAATTCCACAGACAGCAAGAAATTATTCTCCCATCCTTCTGTCAAAATCCTCAAAACGATAGGGAAAGAGACTACCATAGCCTGGATGCAAGGAAGGCCATTCTATGCTACCCAGAGCAGACATTATCCTTTTAGGAAGGCTGACTGTCTTTTGTTCAATTTCAGGGGCCAGGCAGAGGAAGAGCGGCTTCTAGGAGACCCATTAGCCACTGGATAAAATCCACCATCCAGCAGGCCTACTCGTCCTGCAACAGCGCTATCCTGGAAGGACTCAAGGCCCATTCTACCAGGGCAGTATCCTGCTCCTGGGCAGAGAGGGCTATGGTGACGCCGGACCAAATCTGTAAGGCAGCCACATGGTCCAACCTGCACACATTCGCAAAACATCACAGGCCGAATGCGGACCTCTCCTCCGATCTCTCTCTTTCGGGAGAAGGGTCCTGCAGGCAGTGGTCCCTCCCTAAAGAGTTAATTTGGTATACTCCATGTCTGCCGTCAGGATGACGCTGGGAAAAGGGAGTGAATTTCTTACCGAAAATTCCTTTTTCCCGAGTCATCCTGACGGCACGTATTTCCCTCCCAAAAATTCACACGTTTATATAAACGTTTATGCGGGCACGAATCTGTAGCCCAGAGGCTCCTATGTTGGACATTTCCTTTAATGCGGAAAATTTGTGCATATTATCTTGTGTTATGTCCGGGTAAGCTACCCTCTTGTTTGTGTTCAAATGGAACTAACCATGTTATTTTTTTTTCGGAGCAAATAAATATCTTCCTTGGTTAACCACGACATGTCCATGTAAGTAATTTAGAAGACACTGGTGAATGGGAGACGGGAGGAGCCTTTTAAAGTCTCTTGCTTCCTGTCCCTACGAGGTCAAGGTGCAACCTCCATGTCTGCCGTCAGGATGACTCGGGAAAAAGGAATTTTCGGTAAGAAATTCACTCCCTTTCCGCACCAAAAAAAGCATGGACAGCTACTATTGCAGTCAATGGAAGCCGTCTGATCCACAACGATTTTGAAATCGCCGCAGATCCGTGTCATGCCCTGCACTGCGTATGTTTGCCATCCGTGACACTCACGGCAGATCCAGACTGGTGAGTTTGGATCTCTGGAGGTCACCGACCGGGCACCAGGTCGGATTCCACTGCGAGATTTCGCAGTCAGAATCCGCCCCGGCCGTGGGCATGAGGCCTATAAGTGATTAGAGCTGCAACCACAAAAAAAAGGTCTTTATTAAATTTTCATAAACAAAACTCTTCTGGTAGAAATAATATAGGCAATAGTATGGTTTGCAATTTATTGTGCTGTAACTTGCACGTTGGCTTTCAGATAGGCAGCCTGTCCACGGGCAGGATAGAATTTCGCTAGCGATATTCTGCCGCTGGGGGGAGCACTGCAAGGTTTCCGCAATGAGCCTATCTAAATGATAGGCTCACTGTGGAGAACCGCGTCATGCCACAATTTGAATAATGCAATGGAGAATCACTATGATTCTCCTGTCTGGACATTGGGCTGCGCTTTCCATAGTTCTCCTATGGAAAGCGTTTTGTGCGTGTTTTTTTTTTTTTTTTTTTTTTTTTTTTTTTAATCCCTCTCGCCACGGATCTCGCAATGACAACTCATCTGTGGGCGGGCAGCTTTAGGCCTTCTTCACACAGGCGTTTGCAAAAACACACAGCGTTTTTAAACGTGGCATTTACTACCGGTTTCAGCAGTGCTGGCATGCGTTATGCCAGCGTTTGGCTGTGTTTTCAGCACAGCTAAAAGCGCAGCCAAGGTTGCTAAAAGGAAAAAAAATCAATACTCACCTGGCTGGTAAGGTCGATGTCCCCGGCGCCGCTATCAGGACCTTGTGAAGCCGGCTGATTGCTCTGATGGGCTAAGCGCCGTTGAGCGACACCCGGCTGAGCCAATCAGAGCAGCACTGAATGTGTCCAGTCCACAGCCTTTCAATTAATGAATAGCTGTGATTGGACGCATCCAGCGCTGGCTGTGATTGGCTGAGTGGGCTGTCACTCAGCTGCGCTCAGCCAATCAGAGCAATCTCTAGTTGGAGGCACGGATTTTAAATCCCTGTCACCAGAGAAAAAGTTCCCATACAACTGACAAGTCCTGAGAGCGCTGCCAGGGACAGCGACATCACCTATAAGGTGGGTATTGAATTTTTTTTATTTTTTTTACTCGGGCAGTGGTAGCTAGAGCGTTCAGTGCTGCCAAAAGCGCTGTACCAAGTTATGCCACGTTTTCAGCAGTGCTGAAACCACTGCTCATTTTAATGGGCAACACGGCGCTGAAAACGGCCAAAAATAGAACATGCATCGCTGCCAAAGCGCAGGGCTGAAGACAGTGCATTTTTCAGCCTTGTGTGAGCAGCCCTATTGAAATGAATGGGAGCCTTCTACAGCATTTAGCGCAGTGCTGAAAACGTAGTACAAAAACGCCTGTGTGAGGGGGGGCCTTAAGGTTATCATGTCCTACGAATATTATGCAGGTTTGCAGAATCTTTATAAATGATGGTGGATGAATTTTTGGATCACGCCCGTGGAACATAAATATAAATGTCTAATGCCCAATGTTTATAGAATTCTATGCTCACCCCTATATACGCAGATAGAGCTGTTTTTGATGCAAAACACACAAAATGTGCTTTTGCAAAGGATGGGACATTCTCTAAATCATCCTTGACAGATGCCTATTCAGCCTCTGTTTTTAAAGACAACCTGTTCCACTCATTGATCACCCTCACTGTCAGTTTTTTTCTAATATCTAATCTGTGTCTCCTCCCTTTCAGTTTTATCCCATTGCTTCTAGTCTTTCCTTGTACAAATGAGAATAGGGCTGATCCCTCTGCACTGTGACAGCCCTCAGATATTTGTAGACAGCTATTAAGTCTCCTCTCAGCCTTCTTTTTGCAAGCTAAACATTCCCAGATCCTTTAACCGTTCCTCATCGGACATGATTTGCAGACTGCTTACCATCTTGGTAACTCTTCTCTGAACTTCAATTTGTCAGTGTCGTGGGTTTTTTTTTTTTTCTTTATATTAAACTGGATTGCCCAGAACTGGACACAGTATTCGAGATGAGGTCTGACTAAGGAATAGCAGAGGGGGGATAATTGCCTCACGTCATCTAGAATCGCTGCTTCATACATCTTAAAATTTTTTGCTGCTGCATCACACTGCGACTCATGTTCTGTCTGTGATCTATTAGTATACCCAAGTCTTTTTCACATGTCCTGCTACTTGGCTCATTTCCTCCCATTTTGTAAGTGCTTCCCCCCTCTCCCCCCCCCCCCCCCCCACCACCACCACCATTTTTCTTGCCAGATGTAAAACTTTGTATTTCTCCTTGTTAAATACCATTCTGTTACCGCCCACTGTCCAAACTTGCGTAGATCTTTTTAAAAACCTTTCTCTCATATCTGTAGTGTTATAGTATGATCACTGTAACCCTTACTTCCTCAACCATTTCCTTCCCGTGTTCATCCATCCTGGTTTCTTTTAATACTTCCAACTCTTCGTTCTTTTAGGAATTGTTAACGATTGTTCTTTGAGATTCTCATTTTGCAATATTTCCCAACCTTCTGGGACATTTTTGTCCTTAAGAACATGCAGCCATTGGATCCTTTCTACCCTCTTTCTGAGTTCATTGAAATCTGCCTTTCTGATATCCAACCTTGAGATCTGAGTTTTTTTCAGATCTCCCTCCCCTTTTTTCCAAAATTCAAGGATAGCATGATCACTGCCTCCTAAGGTCCCAGCCACCCTTACTTCCTCAGCCATTTCCTTCCTATTGGTAAGAATTAGGTAGCAGATCCCCTGGTTTTCTCTTCTACCTTTTGGGAGATAAAGTTGTCAGCAAGAGCGGATAAGAATTTTTTGGATCCATTACTTTTACCTGAGAGAGATTCCCAACAAATGTCTGTATTGATAAAATCTCACATAATCGCTGTCATGCTTTTTGGAGAGCTTGGCCATCTGATGTAGAAAGAGTTCATCCATATCTTTTGCTCATCCCTTCCCATATTAATTTTAAAGTTCTCCTGAGGAGTGTAGCAAGGTGCCTGCCAAATATATGATTACCTGTCTTTGTTGACTGCAACCAGTCTCTAGGAAGGAGTATCACATAGGTAATTCAGATCCAGCAAAAAGAAGAAAATCTCACCTAAACTTTTTTTTTTCTTTAATTACACTGCAAGGATGTTAATTTATTTTAAAGCAGGTCTTCCATGTTGAAGGAAGCAGCCAAAATGTTACCACATGTAATGCATCCTATTTCCTCATAGATTGTAAGCTTACTCCTACTGTTTAATTTGCTTACTAGTTTAAGACTCTCCGTAATGTCCGATTTTTGTCTCTACACCCATCTTCTGATTTGTAAAGTGCTGCAGAATATGTTGGCACAGTATAAAGATTGTCTCGCATGCTGATCCGCCTTACTCTAACTTTGTGCTAGACATGATCAGAATAGATCTTAACCTGTCCAGCCATTTACCGAGAGCAAGCAGAGACCCTGAAAATAAGAAATTAAATGAAACGTAAAAGGTTGCAGAATTTTAGTATTCAGCAATTTATAAGCTTTAATTTACATGAAATCTAAAAATCCCTTTAAGGTTGACTTTGAGGTTAGAGGAGAGGGTCCTGGGAGGTTTACTGCTCCTCCATGAAAAGATCCTTTTGAGTAAAACCCATTTATTTATTTTTTGGTTTTGTTTTTTTTAGCAGTGGAGATCAGCGGCCGATGAAGAAAAAAATCTCTCGTTCTTGAGCTCAAACAGTATGACAGCCTGAGCCTATTAGAAATGGTACATGGCAGCTAATCTCGTACAGTTCTCAGCGTACATCGCTGCCTACGTCGCAGGGCCGGTTCTATTTTTATGCTCTTTGCTCTACTCGGTTAGCATTTGGTTTGTGTATACTTGCTTTTCTAGCTTGATTAGGTAGCTACCTGTGACTGTCAGCAGCTCTGTCAAGACAACAAAGATGTTCCCCTTCCACTGTACCGCCTAATCTGCTTTTGATTCTGCAGAACATGTCTTGGTTTCCAAGGTGACTCGCTCTTCTTTTAAGCTGGGATTCCTAAAACTGCTCTTGTCTGTTGAGAAGGAAACTAATCCTATGGCTATGTAAGGATGTTTCAAGGAATAGGCCATAAATGTTAGTGCATATCAAGATATCGGCTTCTCACCCGTTTTGTTAACACCTTAACAAAAGCGTGCATTGCTATAACTGATATACAGTTGACTAATTGTAACTGTAGAAGAAATCCGAACTAGCATGATTTAAAACTCAAGATGAAAAAAACAAAAGCTGAAGACGTGTGCCTCCCGCTACCCTTTCAACAGTGTATGGTTAGCAATAACGAAATGTACGCTTATGTGATCCTCCCCTCTTATGTGCTATGGACCATCAACCATCTTCTCCGGGAAAGTGTAAGGGATTAGCATAAGCTATACTGGCAGCCAGGTCTGTTACAAGACCGTGCACACTCCCACAATCTCCGTGCTTGCAGGCGATATTAGGAGTGAAGAAGTAAAAAATAAACGGTAGATTTATAAGACAAGATTTTCATGTAAGAACAGCATTAGATGGTAAAGTAGGCTATTATGTTCCATGCTTGGAGCTATGAGGCTTAGACAAGCTGCCGCTGATATACTGTGATCCGTGTGGTCCTGAGGAGGAATAATTTGACAATTTTTGGCCTTCACTTATTGCACAAACTACCCCTCAGGTTTGTGACGGAGTAATGCCTTCCTCAATTTAACCAGTATATCGCATGACATGAGAAAGCCGGGCTAAGCAGTAATGAGAAATGGAACATAATTATGCGGAAGAGGATTAATGCCGCTTAGCCTCTTGCAGTTTGGCTGTGTAAAATATTTTGTGGTCAAGCAGCTCTTACAGTTGAGTTTCCATGGAAATAAGAACTGGTCTGTGTGATGAATATCCTCTGAAGTGTGGATAATTTTCTCATTATATAAATGACCAAGTTCACGCTTTCTGTGTACAAGGGCTCATGGCAGCAGTTTAACCAAAAGCCAAGATGATGAGTAAAAGTTTATGCCTGGCTTGTTCATTAGAACAATGCTTCTCAAGTCCTCCCAACAGGCCTTGATCTGAGGGTATCCTCTAATGAGAACACTTGTAGCAATTTCTGAGACACTGACCATAATTGCCTATTCAATACTCAGGATATCCTGAAAACATGACCTGTTAGAGGTTCCTGAGGACTGGAGTGGGAAAATGGTGCACTTGACTACTGCAAGTGGGTGGACTAAACCTAGGAGCCAAGTAACAAAGCGCCTAGATGTTTGATTCTGGCAATAAACTCCTATGTAGTGTTTTCCTAACAGCTGATAACCCGTTCCTGCCTCTGACTGATTGCAGAGCAGGTGACTTAGAGCACCGCCGTATTTTTACTATCGGTGGTCCCCTAAGCCCAGGACCAGCTGCCGTATATATACAGTGGCTGATCCTAAATGGGTTAAACTCCACAGCCCTGGGTGTAACTACTAAAGTCTACAGAAATGTGTCCATCCCTGGTAAGAACGTGTGGATTAAAGGAAGAGGGAGGCAGGCTATGTATGATGGTTACATATTTCTCACTGCATAGGATCCTATCAATCTAATCTAGAATCAAATTGAATGTAAAATCTAATCTAGAATTGAATCTAAAATCTAATCCAGAATGGAATCGAATCGATTCTAGATTCGATTTTAGATTCAATTCTAGATTCAATTTTAAATTCATGCCTGATTCCATTCTAGATCCGATTCAATTCTAGATTCTATTCTAGAATGGAATGGAATCGAATTGAATGGAATCTAGGATCGAATCCAGAATGGAATCTCGAATCTGGTCTAGACGAATCTAGAATTAATTGAATCTAGAATCAAATGGGATCTAGGATCGAATCTAGAATGGAATATGGAATCCAGAATCTGATCTAATATCGCATCCAGAATGGAATCAAGGATCGAATCCAGGATCTGATCTAATATCAAATCTAGAATAGAATCCAGAATTGAATCTTGAATCGAATCTGGTCTAGAATTGAATCGACTCCAGAATCTGATCGAATATCAAATCTAGAATCGAATCCAGCGTGGAATCTAGAATTGAATCTGGTCTAGAATCGAATCTAGAATTGAATTAAATTTGGAATCGAATCTAATATCTAATCTTGAATCTAATCTAGAATGGAATGGGATCTACAATTAAACCGAATAGAATCTCAAATCGAATCCAATATCAAATCTAGAATCAATCGAATCTAGAATAGGATCGAGTCTATGATCTAATGTAATCTGGAATTAAATCTAGAATCGAATATATCTAATCTAGAATGGATTCTTGAATAGAATCGAATAGTCGAATCTAGAATAAATTTTGACTAATCTGGAATCAAATCTAGAATCGTGTGACTCTAGAATCGAATTTCGAATCATGTCGAATCCAGAATCTAATCCAGATTCGAATCTAAAAATCGAATTTAGACTGGAAATTCATTTTTTCCCCCTCTTTGATTCTAGATTCAACACTATTCTAGATTCGATTCGAGACTCTATTCGATTCGAGATTCCATTCTAGATTAAAGACTGGATTTGATTCTGGATTCGAGTCTGGATTCCACTCTAGATTTGCCTAAATTCTAGATTCGACTCAATTCTAGAGTCGAGTAGAATCTATAATGGAATCTAGACCCTAGAGTCGACCCTATTCTAGATTCCACTCCATTCAACTCTAATCATAGGTTCTGGGGTTTTAGATTTGACTCTAGATTCTAAAGTCGACTCTAGAACCTGTGACTCTAGAACCCATGACTAGAGTCGAATAGAATAAAATCTAGAATTGAATTAAGTCTAGTCGAGACACCTGCGACCCTAGAGCCCTGGAACCTGCGACCCTAGAGCCCTGGAACCTGCGACCCTAGAGCCCTGGAACCTGCGACCCTGGAACCTGCGACCCTAGAGCCCTGGAACCTGCGACCCTAGAGCCCTGGAACCTGCGACCCTAGAGCCCTGGAACCTGCGACCCTGGAGCCCTGGAACCTGCGACCCTGGAGCCCTGGAACCTGCGACCCTGGAGCCCTGGAACCTGCGACCCTGGAGCCCTGGAACCTGCGACCCTGGAGCCCTGGAACCTGCGACCCTGGAGCCCTGGAACCTGCGACCCTGGAGCCCTGGAACCTGCGACCCTGGAGCCCTGGAACCTGCGACCCTGGAGCCCTGGAACCTGCGACCCTGGAGCCCTGGAACCTGCGACCCTGGAGCCCTGGAACCTGCGACCCTGGAGCCCTGGAACCTGCGACCCTGGAGCCCTGGAACCTGCGACCCTGGAGCCCTGGAACCTGCGACCCTGGAGCCCTGGAACCTGCGACCCTGGAACCTGCGACCCTGGAGCCCTGGAACCTGCGACCCTGGAGCCCTGGAACCTGCGACCCTGGAGCCCTGGAACCTGCGACCCTGGAGCCCTGGAACCTGCGACCCTGGAGCCCTGGAACCTGCGACCCTGGAGCCCTGGAACCTGCGACCCTGGAGCCCTGGAACCTGCGACCCTGGAGCCCTGGAACCTGCGACCCTGGAGCCCTGGAACCTGCGACCCTGGAGCCCTGGAACCTGCGACCCTGGAGCCCTGGAACCTGCGACCCTGGAGCCCTGGAACCTGCGACCCTGGAGCCCTGGAACCTGCGACCCTGGAGCCCTGGAACCTGCGACCCTGGAGCCCTGGAACCTGCGACCCTGGAGCCCTGGAACCTGCGACCCTGGAGCCCTGGAACCTGCGACCCTGGAGCCCTGGAACCTGCGACCCTGGAGCCCTGGAACCTGCGACCCTGGAGCCCTGGAACCTGCGACCCTGGAGCCCTGGAACCTGCGACCCTGGAACCTGCGACCCTGGAACCTGCGACCCTGGAACCTGCGACCCTGGAACCTGCGACCCTGGAACCTGCGACCCTGGAACCTGCGACCCTGGAACCTGCGACCCTGGAACCTGCGACCCTGGAACCTGCGACCCTGGAACCTGCGACCCTGGAGCCCTGGAACCTGCGACCCTGGAACCTGCGACCCTGGAGCCTGCGACCCTGGAACCTGGAACCTGCGACCCTGGAGCCTGCGACCCTGGAACCTGGAACCCGCGGCCCTGGAACCTGCGACCCTGGAGCCTGCGACCCTGGAGCCTGCGACCCTGGAACCTGGAACCCGCGGCCCTGGAACCCGCGACCCTGGAACCTTAGAACCTGGAACCTTAGAACCTGCGACCCTGCAATTATAAAATCTATGACTTTTGACCATATAACTAAAACCTTAGAACCTATGACCTTAAAACCTGTGATTACAACTTTAGAACCTGTGACCCTGGAACCTGCGACCCTAGAGCCCTGGAACCTGTGACCCTAGAACCTGCGACTCTAGAACCCTAAAACCTGTGACTCTAAAACCTTAGAACCTGCGACCCTAGAACCTGTGACTCTAGAACCCTAGAACCTGCGACTCTAGAACCTGTGACCCTGGAACCTGCGACTCTAGAACCCTAGAACCTACAACTCTAGAACCTGCGAATCTAGAACCCTAGAACCTGCAACCCTAGAACCCGCGACTTTAGAACCCTAGAACCTTAGAACCTCCGACCCTGCAATTATAAAATCTATGACTTTTGACCATATAACTAAAACCTTAGAACCTATGACCTTAAAACCTGTGATCACTTTAAAACCTGTGACCCTAGAACCTGCGACCCTAGAGCCCTGGAACCTGCGACCCTAGAACCTATGACTAGAACCCTAAAACCTGCGACTTTAAAACCTTAGAACCTGCGACCCTAGAACCTGTGACTCTAGAACCCTAGAACCTGTGACTCTAGAACCCTAGAACCTGTGACTCTAGAACCCTAGAACCTGTGACTCTAGAACCCTAGAACCTGTGACTCTAGAACCCTAGAACCTGTGACTCTAGAACCCTAGAACCTGCGACTCTAGAACCTTAGAAGCTGCGACTCTAGAACCCTAGAAGCTGCGACTCTAGAACCCTAGAAGCTGCGACTCTAGAACCCTAGAAGCTGCGACTCTAGAACCCTAGAAGCTGCGACTCTAGAACCCTAGAAGCTGCGACTCTAGAACCCTAGAAGCTGCGACTCTAGAACCCTAGAAGCTGCGACTCTAGAACCCTAGAAGCTGCGACTCTAGAACCCTAGAAGCTGCGACTCTAGAACCCTAGAAGCTGCGACTCTAGAACCCTAGAAGCTGCGACTCTAGAACCCTAGAAGCTGCGACTCTAGAACCCTAGAAGCTGCGACTCTAGAACCCTAGAACCTGCGACTCTAGAACCCTAGAACCTGCGACTCTAGAACCCTAGAACCTGCGACTCTAGAACCCTAGAACCTGCGACTCTAGAACCCTAGAACCTGCGACTCTAGAACCCTAGAACCTGCGACTCTAGAACCCTAGAACCTGCGACTCTAGAACCCTAGAACCCGCGACCCTGGAACCTTAGAACCCGCGACCCTGGAACCTTAGAACCTGCGACCCTGCAATTATAAAATCTATGACTTTTGACCATATAACTAAAACCTTAGAACCTATGACCTTAAAACCTGTGATTACAACTTTAGAACCTGTGACCCTGGAACCTGCGACCCTAGAGCCCTGGAACCTGTGACCCTAGAACCTGCGACTCTAGAACCCTAAAACCTGCGACTCTAAAACCTTAGAACCTGCGACCCTAGAACCTGTGACTCGAACCCTAGAACCTGCGACTCTAGAACCCTAGAACCTGTGACCCTGGAACCTGCGACTCTAGAACCCTAGAACCTACGACCCTAGAACCTGCGACTCTAGAACCCTAGAACCTGCGACTCTAGAACCCTGGAACCTGCGACTCTAGAACCCTAGAACCTGCGACTCTAGAACCCTAGAACCTGCGACTCTAGAACCCTAGAACCTGCGACTCTAGAACCCTAGAACCTGCGACTCTAGAACCCTAGAACCTGCGACCCTGGAACCTACGACTCTAGAACCCTAGAACCTGCGACCCTAGAACCTGCGACCCTAGAACCTGCGACCCTAGAACCTGCGACTCTAGAACCCTAGAACCTGCGACTCTAGAACCCTAGAACCTGCGACTCTAGAACCCTAGAACCTGCGACTCTAGAACCCTAGAACCTGCGACTCTAGAACCCGCAACTTTAGAACCCTAGAACCTTAGAACCTGCGACCCTGCAATTATAAAATCTATGACTTTTGACCATATAACTAAAACCTTAGAACCTATGACCTCAAAACCTGTGATTACAACTTTAAAACCTGTGACCCTAGAACCTACGACTCTAGAACCCTAGAACCTGCGACCCTAGAACCCTAGAATTTGCAGCTCTAGAACCTGCGGCTTTAAAACCTACAATTATAAAATCTATGACTTTTGACCATATAACTAAAACCTTAGAACCTATGATTTTACAACCTTAAAACCTGTGATTACAACTTTAAAACCTGTGACTCTAAAACACTAAAACCTGCGACTAGAATATATGGCTCTAGAACCTTAAACTTTGATTGTAAAACCTGCAACCCTAGAACCGGCGGCTCTAGACCCCCTAGAACCGGCGGCTCTAGACCCCCTAGAACCGGCGGCTCTAGACCCCCTAGAACCGGCGGCTCTAGACCCCCTAGAACCGGCGGCTCTAGACCCCCTAGAACCGGCGGCTCTAGACCCCCTAGAACCGGCGGCTCTAGACCCCCTAGAACCGGCGGCTCTAGACCCCCTAGAACCGGCGGCTCTAGACCCCCTAGAACCGGCGGCTCTAGACCCCCTAGAACCGGCGGCTCTAGACCCCCTAGAACCGGCGGCTCTAGACCCCCTAGAACCGGCGGCTCTAGACCCCCTAGAACCGGCGGCTCTAGACCCCCTAGAACCGGCGGCTCTAGACCCCCTAGAACCGGCGGCTCTAGACCCCCTAGAACCGGCGGCTCTAGACCCCCTAGAACCGGCGGCTCTAGACCCCCTAGAACCGGCGGCTCTAGACCCCCTAGAACCGGCGGCTCTAGACCCCCTAGAACCGGCGGCTCTAGACCCCCTAGAACCGGCGGCTCTAGACCCCCTAGAACCGGCGGCTCTAGACCCCCTAGAACCGGCGGCTCTAGACCCCCTAGAACCGGCGGCTCTAGACCCCCTAGAACCGGCGGCTCTAGACCCCCTAGAACCGGCGGCTCTAAACCTGTAGGTCCTAAATGGGTTAAACTCCACAGCCCTGGGTGTAATTACTAAAATCTACAGAAATATGTCCATCCCTGGTAAGGATGTGTGGATTAAAGGAAGAGGGAGGCAGGCTATGTAGGATGGTTACTTATTTCTCACTGCATAGGATCTTATCTATCGAATCGAATCTAAAATTGAATCTAGAATCTAATCTAGAATCGAATTGCATCTAGAATGGAATCTAAAATCGCATCTAGAATGGAATCGCATCTAGAATGGAATTGAATCTCGAATTGAATCTAGAATCGAATCTAGAATGGAATATTGAATCTAAAACCGAATCTAGGATTGAATCTAATCTAAAATTGAATCTAGAATCGAATGGAATCTAGAATCAAAATGAATCTAGAATCCAATCCAGAATCTGATCTAATATCGAATTGAATCGAATCTAGAATTGAATCGAATCTAGAATGGAATCGAATATTGAACATAGAATTGAATGGAATCTCGAATCGAATCTAAAATCGAATCTAGAATTGAATCGGGTGGAATCTAGAGTCTACTTTAGAGTCGAATCTAGAATCTAATTGTGGAATATAATTGCGTATATCCAGTCTAGCAGAATTGCCCTGCTGTACATGGGTTTGTGTTTGCTTCTATGAAGTCAACAAAATAAACAGCTTACTGTTCATGGCAAGTAAAGAAAAATGGCTGGGTTAGTCACAAAAATTTTGATGTCCCACCAATGGCATCCTTAAGAGATTTTAATTTAAAGGGTTGTTCTGTTACCCAATTTCCTGTGACCTGATGGACCCAGAGACCCGGCAGCAATTAGAGGCAGGACTTGATTGGCAAAATGAGATTATAAAAATGGGTATTAGGATATACTATATCCGTTTTAATTGTTCCTTGCTGTGGTGGACTGTAACATATAAGGGATATATTACGTTTTATTTAGTATTGTTGAACTTTGCCATCAGATACAGAAACAACTGTTGTGTTTTCATCTAAATTGTCCAGGTCATCAACTTATGCTTCCTTGTGAGCCACTTGCAAGGCTCCTTGTTGGGCCAACGGCAGCTTCTCTCTGCTCTTAGAACATGCTTGGCCATCATAAAAGCAGTGAAACAAATTGTCTCCCAACTGTGGCATTTGTTGCAGCACAATCTTTAAATGATTTTTGGATCATGTCATTTGGTAGTTCATACCGAGCGCAGAATATCTACAATCAAACACAGTGACGGTGCTTTCAGATTTCCACCTGAAGTGAACTAATGGTGGCAATTACCGGCCATCCATTGGTCGTAAGATACTTGAATTCATCTTTGAATGGTTAACTGCAGTCAACTGCAGGCCTGAATATACTTAGTACAGCCACCATTTTTGTTTTATTTGTTTTCCTACATAAGAAGTCGTGTTTGTTTTTTGTTTGTGTTTTTTTTTTTTTTTTTTGCTTAAATAAAATTGGCCACAAACTTTTTGCAGCCATGTAATTGTCGTCTCATTGTTCATATGTTCCTGGAACAAGTAATGGCAGCACCTATATCTTTTGTTGCTTGTTCACTTCGAGGATGCCATGGTGAAACACAAACATTTTGTCCCACCACCTTCTGGCAGCAAAGCATTACAGTGAACTGGTATTTCTCATGCCCAGTAGTTTTTACAGCAACACTCCTAGAACTTGTTGGCTTGACTGTGACATTTCCTAGCAAGTCAAACCACACAGCTGTGTTTCCATAGCAATATCATTAGACTTGAATATTCTTTTACAACTGGTAATCTGTCACAAATATTACAAAAGACACGCATTTCTCTGTTGGCGCTTCAGGATTTTTTTGGGCCAATGTTGTCTTTCGTAAGGATAACTAATCTCTGCTAGCAACAAATGTCTCTACGCTGGGAGTCTTCATTAACGACCATATGAAACAATTGCTTGGCCTTTGTGCATATTACATTTCTGGATACACGAGTGAACTTTTTTTTTCTCTGATCAATGATCCATGTGAAAACTCGATCGTCAAGACCATGGTTCACCTTTTTTGATCTGCCACTTTCTTGTGACTTTCTTTATTTCCGGACTTCAGAGCTTGAACACTGCCATTCTGTTTATGCCATTCACAGATGCGTTTCGGTTCAACTTGAAATGACGTGCTGCGTCTTCAGCAGGATGCTCTCTAGCATACTTGACAGCACGAATCTTGAAAGCCACATTGTAAGTCTCTGTTTTTGAAATAATCGGCCACGCTGTCCAAACCACTCACAGCTGAGAATTTGAGACCGAAAATGCCAATGATTTCTCGCATTTGTTGTGCTGAAAGCGAGGTCTTTTATGACTAGAGCAAAAAAAGTGCATCTCTTGGTACATGACAGGTGTCTAGTTGAGTCAGCATCTCGAATAAACACTAACTCTCGGTCTGTGTTTTTCAAAGCCACCATTGTAAAATAGATCCCATTTAGAAGATAGCACTTTTCCAGGTCCTGAGTCCATTTGCAGATTGCTACAGTTTTCAAATACACACCCAGTCCCTGAGTTAATTTGCCAATAGTCTATGTTCTCCAGTAGACACCAGGTATTCCAGTCTGTTATGCAGAATGGACTTGTAGAACCGGTGTCTATTTAAGACCATTGTGTATTGACAGAACATACCCAAATGGCCAGGCGGCTATTAGAGGCTAGTCTTTAGTAGAGGTTTTATGGTATAAAGATTAGTCAGTAATGATATACCCAGAGTGACTTGCTTTCCATTTCTGCTTGTGTAGGAGGTGAATTGACTCTTGCCTAATCTATATTGGACCTGCGCTAGATTCTGGCTAAAGCTTCTTCCATACAGCGTTTTTCACTGTGATGCCTTTTCATGTGTGATTGTTCTTAGTAAGAAAAAAACAGTAACCTTGTAGATATGATACCTTTTATTGGCTAACAAAAATACATGATATCGCGAGCTTTTGAGCCTACACAAGGTTCTTCAGGCATAATGGAACAAATCTATGGATGAAACCCTGAATAGAAACTTTAATGAGTCAGAAACGCTTTGCTCTCCATTTGACATTTATCATTTTTACAAGGCAGAAGAGCATAGTTGACTTCAATACGTGGATATGATTGACATCTGTCTTCACTTATGAAAAATGTGTGGTACATGTCTTTAATGTTTTAAAAGATGAGTAAACATAGAATGAATGATGGAATTAAATAGACAAACTTGGCCCAAGTGTGTGTCATCTTCAGAAGCATGAAGAAAACTGCAAGAAGTCTTGAATTATTGTAGATAACATATCTACAATACTTTCCATTTTTTGATGGTGTATGGATTGCAGAGTCTATGCAGGGGATGTTATCAGCTGCTCCGCGCTCTGGAGGTAGCCTTCGTCTTTGCAGCTTGAATAAATAAGGGTTTTATTTGAATAAGGCCAAATGCACACTGCCCCGCTGCCATAGGACTGCATTAGATGCCATTATAAATGCCTGTGCCCGCTGCCATAGGACTGCAATAGATAATGACATTAGAAATGTCACTGGTGACGCGCCGGCCCTGGTCTGGTTATGCACAGTTGTGCGACAGCCGGCGCAGAGCCAGATGCCAGGAGGAGGCGAGCGTCGGGTCACTGCAGGAGCACGGCTCGCACCCGCTGCTAGAATTCTTGCAGCGGTATCCTACCCGGCTGTCTGCAGGAGGCCTAAAGTTTGTAGTTTCAGATATTCGCTTGTCTAAATTAGACTGTAAAAATGCTATAAACCTTTTTGTTTCAATGTTTCTATAAATTAAAACAATGTGTATCTTTGCACAGGAATATGAGCATCAGGCCAGCGCAGAGGCTAAGTTTGTGAAAGAACTGGACCAGTGTGAAATGATCCTCCAGGCTCTGGAGTATGAAGAGCTTGAGAAGAGACCAGGAAGACTTCAAGACTTCTACGATTCAACTGCAGGTACGGAATATATAGCCAGCTGCTTCATCATTTGTAAAATCAATAAAATGAACACTGCTATTTAGCAGTTGTGCCTTAAACGGGCACAATCTGAAAACCTGTTCTATTAATTTTTCTTGGCCTACTGTCTTGAGTATTAGGATACTGTTTTAAAGGAAATCATACTTAACCTAAATAAGTTGTCGTACCAAGACACCTCTAAGTCCTCATGCCCACGGGCGGATTGAATTCTACCAGCGGGAGCCCACAGCGGAATCCGACCTTAACCTAAATAAGTTGTCGCACTAAGACACCTCTAAGTCCTCATGCCCACGGGGGGATTGAATTCTACCAGCGGGAGCCCACAGCGGAATCCGACCCTGCCCATGGCCGAGGACACTGCTTACCCATCCAGGTCTTCAACACATGCACAGTGGAGAATTTTTTTATTTTTTTTACTCCTGCTTTCTGTCAGAATTGCGGACAGGCCGCAGATCGGACGGCTTCCATTATCTTCAATGGAAGCCATCCATGCGGGAACCACACTAAAATGGAGCATGCTGCAATTTTGTTTTCCACACCAAAAGGTCTGCAAAACAAATCTGCATTCTTTAATTCAGCTGCGGACGCCCGTGTTTCTCTATGGGCGGCTTGAACTGCGGATCAAGTCCACCTGTGGACATTCAGCCTTACCCAAGGAAGAGAACCATTGCATATAGCCGTTTTTACGATACTAAACTCTACATGCTTTGTGTTTTAATGGCTAACTATTCCTTTTGAATGCACTGTAAATGTGTTGCTTTTTCCCCTGGTAGTATTGCAGGCCCACCGCCATCATCTATCAGAATACTCCTTTTTTTTTTTTTTTTTTTTTTTTTTTTTAGGTAGTCTCGTCTCATAAAGTGATTGCATGATGCTAGCTAGACCTGTCTCCAATCTCAAGCAATTGGGGCTAACTGCAGTTCTTTGTATGGGGAGAAACTGTAATGGGGTAGCTGCACTGCAGGCCCTTTAATCTCAGGATTGGTGGGGGGCGACACAGAGCTCAGACCACCACAATGTTTAAAGTCATGTCTATCCTAGTGGTAGGCCTTTTGCTTTATCCAGAAAAAAGCGAGGGGGTATCAGCAAGTCCGATCATCTTTCCTTTTTATTCTGGCATAAACAAATCTTGCTCATTGCAGCTAAAAATTGAGTTCTTTCTGGATCTTGAAATTTGCTTCATTTGTAACTAAAATATTGATTTAAATAGATGTGTGCTGACCCAATGGGACGGACTGTTGCATACGAACTACACGAGACATAAGTGCTGTTTTTTAAAATTGTTTGGTGATATGCCATCACTTTGAGATGGGAATACCATTTAAAGGATATACCATCTCTGAGACTTGTGCCTCTCCCCAGAAAAGGAGTGCCATGACAGTGTTCCACCTTACCTCTGTGTCCATCAGTTGCTGGGATTACAGAAACAAAGTGGCTGTTTCCATAACTCCTATAGAGGTGAATGGGAATTAGTGGGAAAAGCATAGTTTGCTGTGCTAAGCTTTTTTTTTTTTCATAATTGGAAGTTATGGAAACGGCATAACTCTCTTCAGGATTTCTGGAAATAGTCTTTTAATTCCATGGCCACCAGCAGCTTGGATTATGGGAACAGTTTAACTAGCTGATTTACACCATTTCCTTCTCGGCCATGATTGGTGCCCATAATGCAGTGAAGTATGTTTTCTTCTTAAACTCTGCAGCAGACCAGCTAGGTTGACGGGTATATTTGGTAATCTAGCTCATCCAGGCAAGGATAAGGCAGTGAGCCACACCCCTGTACCTCTGCTCCTCATAACTTTTTTTTTTTTTTCTGAAAATATCCTTAACTGTAGTATAAGCGCCCTTCCAGGCATCATGAAACTAGTAACAGATTCCCTTTTAAGTATTCTTCTAATTGAATCTAATATCTACTGTTATGAGCACATTTAATCATTTATTTTGTTTTCATCTGTTCAAGAAATTTTCTTAAATGATCACACATAAATTGAACAAACAAGGCAGTCGTATATCGGCATAATTAAAAGAAGGGGGGGGGGGGGACAAAAGAAAATCATGTGGCCAAATATAAAGGAGTTTGAAAGACAGCCTAAATAATGGCCTTATTCATTATTTTACTTCAGAATTTTTGCTCTTAGTAGTTTCCACAGCTTGTTGTCATAAGAAATTGGCCAATGTTTGAAAACTTTGATTTTTACACTACTGTACAATTTATATTGCACCTCAAATTATAAACCACTTTCCATAAATTGATTGTATAAATGAAGATAAACTTGTATTGTACTAGAGAAAAATGCCTCGCTCTTGACTTATTGGGTATTCTCCTCCCACAGCCGCCATGCTTCATTCACTTTGGGGAGGAGAGAGCAGAAGACTAGTTGCAGGGTCCTCTCCTATACAAGGCACACACACGGAGGGGAGACCCTGCTCCCCTAAATTAGTGGTACACTCTCAGAAGTAGCAGCAGCGTGGAAGACCTTATACAGCAGTACTCAACAGTGTAGCTGTGAATCCAGCACTAGAGTGAAATAGTCAACTTGCTCTGGAGCCTGCAGTCGCAGTGTTTCTGTGTCTCTGCCTGCTGCTTCCCCTCGACCCTGCCTGCACTTTTATGAGCAATTTTAACCTGATGTCTCCTTGAAGCTGAGAAGCTGTATGCTCTCTGGAGATGGAATTTAAGGAGCATTAATTTAATCCAACCTTTTCCTTTGTGTTGCAGGAAAATTTAAGCATCCAGAAATTGTTCAGTTGGTTTCTGCAATTTATGAAGAAAGAGAATCTAACATGGCCTCACAAGGAAGTAGCTCTCAGCTGTAAAATAACTTTTATTTCTGGACCAAATAAACTATTTATCTTTTGTTTTTATAGCTATGTGTCTGTGTTTTGTTCTGTACCTTGATCTGTTTAATATCTTATCTGCATTTCCATATCCAGATTAGTTATTAACAAGTAAATTTAGAACAATTTGTGTCTTATTTTTTTTTCTTACATTGTGTCAGTGGAGGAAAGGGCAGTCAATTAGTAGTCCAGGGCAAGGGACCCTTTTTAAAACCACAAACCTATTTCTATTCCCTTACAGCATGCAGTTGGACACTTATGATGGGGCAGAATAACAAAGTTTACTGGAAAAGGGCATTTGAGTAATGCAGAATAAGTAGTCTTATTTACGATAAGAGATCATATTTTTGGACTATAGGACATTTGTGGCAAGAAAAATACTTTACAAAAGTGTCCTATAATCCAAACTTGGGAGGATCTGGCAGTGCCAGGCACCCCTGGTTGCTCTGAGTCCCTGTATTCTCCCTCCCTGCTCAACACTGATCTATGTAATCGTTGCTGGAAAGGAGAGAAAGCATGCATTCAGCCTTCAAATACACTTTGTGTGGGAGGAGAGAAGAACTGACCTCCCATTGAGAAGGTCCTTGAACCATACAAAGCACAGGTAGAAGCGGTAATAATGGACCTTTTTTGTTTTTTGATCATGTAACCAGTCTGATGTCCAGGAGAAGAGAGGCTGGAGTTACAGAAGGTAAACCATTTCTAGACTGACAACCTAGTGTGCAGGTACATGTATATGTCAACTATGTTTGGGTGTGCACGGCAAAGCTGTGTGTATATGAATTAGTGTGTGCACATAGCAGGGCTCTGTGTATTAATAAGGGTGCTTTCACATGTGCAGAATATCTCTGCAATATGCACATAAACGTGTAGTTTAATCTGCCACTGCGCAGATTTTTGCTCCATAAATCCAAACATGTAGGGGGGGTTCACACAGGGCGGATTTCCCGTGGAAATTCCGTCCGGAACTTCCGCACGGCAAATCCGCTGCGGCCGTGCTCTCCTCTATGGGAGCCCCGGCCGCAGCGGAAGAGCGAGCGGCTGGGCCACTTCAAAGCCGCTGCGTGTTTTTCCGCGGCGCTTCTCCCGGCGCAAATCTCGCTGTTTTTGCTGCGGCCAAACCGCGAGATTTCCAGTGGGAACCCACCCGCCCAGTGGGATCCACCCATACAAATGTGGGTTTGGTGCAGAATTTTCAGCATTTTTAGGTGTATATTGAGGAAATATTCTGCTCCCATGAAAGTACCCAAATAGTGAATAAAAACAAATACATAAAAAACACAGTAAGGGCTCATTCATGGTCTTATGCATACAATGCTGTGAGTATCTCATTGCAGCCCATTCGCTCTGCCGGCAGAGATCGTGATTCGCACTGCGTGTGTGCAGGATTCAGGTGTCATGGACATGCGCAATGTGACTTTTTTATTTTTTTTCAAATTCCTTGATCTGTGCAGAGCGAGTCTGCGTAATAAAAATGCTGCCCCTCTGCAATGTCTGTGAATAGACAGTTTCCAACGTAGCCCATTCGAGGGCTGCTTATGATACACTGGAAAAAAGGAGCATGCTGCGATTTATTTCTCCTGGATATTATGAACAGTGTCCACACGCAGGTGTTAATGAAGTCCATAGACTTTTATTGCCTCCATTCACTGCGTGTTGTGCACGGAAACTGTGTGCGTAATACGAGGTGACAATACTCCTGTGTGGATAAGCCCTAAAGCTCATTCAAGCAGACACATTACACAAACATTGATGGGGACCGCAAAATGCAATGGCTGACGTAGACACCTGATTACAATCTCCTTCAGTAGCCAAAAGATAGACACGTTGAGGGCTTATTCAAATGATGGTATTTTTAGTCCATGTGCTGTCCGTGTATTTGATGGACGGCACACGGACCCATTATACCACTTACTTGGACCATCTGGAAAGTTGTTTTATGTTTTTTGTTTTTGTTTATTTTTAATTGGTATGAAATATACGGGTTTTTTTGTTTGTTTCCCCCCCCCCCTATTTGTCTTCTAGACCTGTGGTGCGTCTTGGGGTTTGAAAAGTAGGGTAAACTGAATGTCTTCAGGCATGTATGCTTGAAACAAAACATTGCTTACTGATAATACTCAAGAATCATGGAATTATAGTAATCTTCTTTGTTCAAAGTTATTCAAATCCTATTTTTAAAAGCCCCTAGAGGTAGAATGTTTGCATTATTGCTGCAAATGCACTAATCAAAGCAGTCACTCAACCAAAAGTAATGAGCAAGTCAAAACTACAGTATAATCCTAATATTGAGCAAAAAAACTTTTTTCCTTCTAAAATCTACTTCAAAAATAACATAGATTATATTCTTTTGCGCGGATGTTCAAAATGCTCTTCAGTAGTTTTTTTTTTCTGTTTTCAAGGAAAGATGGGTATAACCACGATTACACCGTCTGTAGGATGGGTCAACCTCCGGAGTTTGACATTTGAATAGTTTTGCAGCAGTAGGAGTGTTGGGAATATATACTTGCATAACAAGGCAGGTTAACCATTGGGTGGATACAGCAACTGGGTGACTTCAGTCTGTGAATATGCAGTTTATTCATAGACTGAAACTCTCCTATTCATGGCATATTTCTGCTGCTCTTACGGTTTGTTTTGCACATGCAGGCCCTACATATTTAGGTGTGCAAAAATATGCAAGCAGGAACTATTGATTTTATGTGTGAATATGTATATTTTCATGCATATTTGCACAGTTGCATTCATTTCTATTGTATATTTTGGTGTGGGTTAGGATATTTTGCAATTTTTAAAACTTGAGTGAAAAATCACATGTGTGGATTAACCTATTTAAAGCAATGCTGTGAGGTTAAAAAAATTTTCACATGTCCTATCTTTTCACGTCCTTCTGGAACGAATCCCTAATGGGACAGTCAAACACCTCACAGGCCGTGCAATGTGATGTTTCTCATTAAAATCAATGGGAATCGGGGGGGCGTGGCTAACCAGCGGCGGGAACGGGCGCCATCTCGGGGGCTCCAGGCTGGAGGAGACTTTCAGAGGTGATCTCGCCATCCTGAGAGCACCCCTGGAGCTGCAAACCGCACCGCTGACACCACCGGAGCAGGAGCTGCAGAACGACACCTTCCGCGGGCCTCTAGCTCGAGTTACAGAATCGGGGCCTACCTCGTCGGGCGCATCCCCGGGCTAGATTTGGGAGCACGGCCGACCGGAAGTGGAGGCCGGCCGCGGACGACTGCAGGGAGCTCCTACCGGGAGGCAGCTGAGGGGGAGGCACGGCTACTGGAGACAGAAGGCCAGCTGAGAAGGTGGTGGAGGTGCCGGAGGGGAGGTGAGAAAGCCCTGGATCTGCCTGCAGGCACTGGGAGGGTCGAGACTGCCACAGATTGAGGAAGGGGGGGGGGGGGCGGCTGAAGAGGAGGGGAGCTCCATCTGCACTGAGGGCCTCTGTCGGGAGTGCTGTCCAGGAGGCTCCTGAGGCCACAGAGGGGGTCATCCTCTACTCCCCGGGACTGCCATTTATTGTGAGCAGCAAGCCACACATATACAGCCTGCACAGCAGAGATGCAGCAGAGCTGGGACTGTTGAAAGCCTGTGCAGCTCACCAGACTCCACAATACAACACTGGGGCTATATTCTGTGGGCCAGAGAGAGAAGCACAGGCCCACATTTGCAGCCTTTACTTTGTTTCATAACCCACAAAGTCTGCTTCACTTTCATTTACCCATTGACTCTTGACCTGCTCTCTACTGACACCTAGTGGTGGTGTGGCGCCAGTTCACTGACATCACTGCACTGCATCATGACTATTCCTCAACAGTTATGCACTAACCACTAAACTACATGTGAACTCCCCCTGCGATACGTTACAAGCTCGGGCCGACGGATATCTCCAACTGTACCCCTCCGGCAAGATGGCACCCATTAAACAAAATAAAATAGCCAACAAGCTGCAACAGTATGCCCGACCCAGCGGCTCAGCGGACACCCGATCTAACGAGCCCTGCAGCCCACAAGGCACATCCCCTGCGGGGGCTGCCCCAGCTTCACCTCCTGTGTCCGGCCCGACTATTGCTGATGTGTTGAAAGCAATTACGGAGTCCCGCTCTGCCCTCACTGAGAAAATTGATGCCTTGCAATCAGACTTTAGTCTGCTGAGAGCGGATGTTCAAACGCTGCGGGAACGCACGGCCGAGATTGAGACCAGAGTATCTGACCTTGAGGATATCACTACGCCGCTCTCGGACCGCGTGCAGACTCTAAACACCAGTTTTGCAGCACAGCAGAGAAAAATTGACGACATGGAGAACCGGTTGCGTCGGTGTAATCTCAGGTTCGTGGGACTGCCGGAGGGAGCAGAGGGCAAAAACCCCTGCGATTTCTTGGAATCGCTCCTCAAACAGACATACGGCCCAGATTCCCTTTCACCTCTGCTCTGTGTGGAAAGAGCTCACCGTATTCCATCTAGAGCCCCACCACCTGGAGGACCCCCTCGCACCTTCATAGCTAAGTTACTCAACTATAGGGACAGGGACAAAGTCTTGGCGCTCAACCGCATGAAAGAGCCGCTGAAGGTCGGAGGGCAAACAGTCCGTATCTTCCCAGACTTCTCTTTGGAGGTGCAGCAGAGGCGGCAAAAGTTTGCAGAGGCAAAGAAAGCTCTGCGCGCTAAACAGCTTGTCTACGCCATGTTGTACCCTGCTAGGCTAAAAGTGATCAAGGACAATCGCTCCCATTTCTTTGAGAGTCCTGGAGATGTCCTAAGTTGGCTCGAGCAAAATTGAATCCTGTTTGTGAGACATTACAAAATTGATGCCGTGGCTGGCCTACTCTTTCTTCTCTGTGGCAACTGAAGGAAATTCCTCTCCTCTTCCCTACCGCTCCCTGCCCTCTCTGGTTTCCTTTCCCCTTCTTTGCTTCCTTTCCCCCTTTTCGCCTCCTCTCCCCTACCCACCTCCTTAGCCCTTTGGGCCAGCCACTTATGATAAAATCGTCTTTGGTATGTGATGTGGATTCTGTTAACTATGCTATTTTTTTCCTCTGACTTTCCCGGCGGCCTGATAATGTTACTCTCTGTGGCCCTCCCTGGTGGACCCCAACTCATGGCCAATGGCCTGGTGATGGGCAACCAGCCCACATATCAGTATCCCAGGTTATAGCCGGGTATATGCAAGCTGTGGAGATACAGCCCACATGACGCAATTGTGTCTCATGCTCTTTCGCAGGGGGACCATGTGACTATATTTGTTCTCTCAGTCCTCTCTGTTTTAAGTTTCTCTGTTAGTTCGCTGGGGCAGGCCTAATGCCCCTCATAAAGTTTGGTATTCGGGGATCCAAACCTGTCCTAAGTTTGGGGGGATGGGTAGGGTGGGAAGTGGTTTTTGTTATGGTTCATATATCTAAGATAACCACTCTACTTTATTGCACTTTTTTTTGGCACGACTCTTCTTTCGGTGTTATGCGGGTGTCCTGTGCAAACAATGTCCAATTCTATGGCAATGGCTAGCACGCATCTTAAGCTGATCTCCTGGAATGTTGGGGGTCTGAATTCCAAATTTAAGAGCGCTCTAACTTTCAATTTTCTAAAAATCCATTCTCCCCACATCATACTACTTCAGGCGACACATCTACAGGGCTCAAAGATACTGGCTCTTAAGAGAGCCAATATAGGCGCTGCGTACCACGCTACTTATTCCAACTATGCCAGAGGAGTCAGCATCCTGGTAACTAAAGCAGCCCAATTTGTATTCCGACAAATCCACATTGATCCTGGGGGTCGGTTTTTGATCCTTCAGGGAACCTTCCATGGCCGGCTCCTCACAATAATCAATATCTATCTGCCGCCCCCCACTGATGTTAAAATCCTCTCTGATGTGATGGCCCAGGTGGTTTTGCTCGAACCTGCTCCAATAATATTTATGGGGGACTTCAATCTGATTTTGGACCCGATGCGGGACCGTTTCACTCCAGCTGCCTCGGCATCAACCAGATTGCTGACATGGGCTGACTCCTACTTGCTGCAGGAAATATGGCGCCTGCGACACCCGCATGACACTGCCTATTCATGTCATTCCCTAACACATAATGCTTTTTCCCGCATCGACCTGTGTTTTGGCTCCCCGGACTGTCTTCCTATGGTGCGGGATGTTTCCTATCTGCCCAGGGGCATATCGGACCATTCCCCACTCCAGCTGGTCCTTGACCTTGGTGTGGAGAGCTCTCGTCCCTTGTGGAGACTCAGCCCTCTATGGCTGGCGCAGGGAGAGGTACAGGAGTACACTGAGCAGGAAGCAGGGATCTACTGGGAGGTCAATGAGGGGACTGCTTCGGAGCTAACTGTGCGGGATGCCTTTAAGGCTTTTACTAGGGGGTCTTTCACATCCGCCATCGCTGAGTATAGAAGATCTCTGCAGGCTGCCCGATTGGACCTGGAACGCCGCCTTGTTGCGGCGGAGGCCAGACACATAGCAGATCCTTCCCCAGAAGCCTACCTGGACTTAAATAACCTACGGCGGAAATACAAGTTACTACTCACTGAATATACCAAAAAGAAGTTTCTTTACACTCGTCACCAGGTCTTTGACCAGGGAGATAAGAACGGTCATCTGTTGGCCTATTTGGCTAGGGAGGATCAGACATTGCCGCCAATCACGGGGGTGCGCGATGCTTCGGGTACCCTGGTGGATGATCCCAAACTGATCAATCTAACGTTTGCCCACTTCTATAGTAAGCTTTATACCTCCAAACTTAGCTGCTCGGATGAACAGCTAATAGCTTACCTTGATGATATCTCCTTCCCAGCGCTAAGCCCAAGTGGTGCCACTTATTTGGATGGGGACTTGAGTATAGAGGAGGTAATGGACGCTATCAAGTCACTTCCCAATAGGAAATCGCCAGGGTTGGATGGACTCCCTGGGGAATGGTATAAAAAGAATGCGGATTTCCTAGCTCCCCGGCTTCTAACGCTATATAATTCTATTCTGCAAGATGGTGCCCTGCCGGACACCATGCGCAAGGCCATAATTGTCATGATTCCTAAAGCTGGAAAAGATCCTGCAGATTGTGGTTCCTATAGGCTGATCTCACTTCTTAACAACGACGTTAAAATTCTGGCAAAAATACTTGCGACGCACATAAATTCCATTCTTAAAGAGATCATACACCCTGACCAATCTGGCTTCATGCTGGCAAAAGTACAGACATGAATCTAAGGCGGCTTTTTGACCATCTGACATATGAACACTCTAACTGCGGGAAACGCACCCTGGTATTTATAGACCAGGCAAAGGCCTTCGACTCAGTAGAGTGGAGGTATTTGTGGGCAGTGATGCAACGGTTTGGATTTGGGCCAGTATTTATTAGATGGGTAAAGATCCTATATGATTCCCCAGTAGCCAGTATTAAAACCAATGTCCATATTTCGGCCCAGTTTCCCCTCAGTAGAGGCACACGACAGGGTTGCCCCCTGTCCCCTGCCCTGTTTGCCCTTGCTATAGAGCCACTTGCAATCCGGGTCCGGACCTCGCCGGTAATAAAAGGATTTAAATTTCACAACTATGAAGAGCGCATAGCACTATACGCTGATGACACCCTCCTCTTCCTCCAGGATCCGGAGTCTTCGCTTGACTCTGCACTCACCATTTTTGACATATTTGGCCTGCATTCTGGTATTCGGGTCAACTGGGACAAAACCGACTTAATTGCGATAGACTCTGCAGCGGCTGAGCTCCCTTTGCCCGCTCCACTGAGCTGGACAACTCAGACAACCTACTTGGGTATAAGAGTGTCGGTGAGGGTTTCTGCCTTCCCTGACCTTAACCTAGCTCCCCTCCTGAAATGGGCTGAGGGAATGGCAACACGATGGGCCTCTCTCCCGCTCATTCTGGTGGGCAGGGTCAATTTGATAAAGATGAAGCTGCTACCAAAATTTTTGTACGTACTCCATAACTCCCCTGTCCTGGTCCCAATCAGATTCTTCGCTACGCTTCGTGGGATTGTACTGCGTATCCTGTGGAAAGCCTCCACCCCCAGGATTAAATTGGAGACCCTGTGCCTCCCGGTGAGCTGGGGAGGATTAGCCTTACCCCATTTTTACTATTACTACCTGGCTAGCCAGCTGGTGTATGCTGGATGGTGGCTGACCTCATTGGATTACAATCCGGCGGTCAGACTGGAGCGCAGGGTGGCGGACCCCACCCTGGGATTGAGGGGTCTGCTGATGCGTGGCCGCTCCTCTTCTATTGCCCCCTTACCTGCCCCCATGCTGGTAACACTTAAAATATGGCACAAGGCATTGCGGCTGACCCCTGTAGTGGAAGTCACATGGTCCCCACATACTCCTTTGTGGGATAATCCACACTTGCCGCACCTGCAGCGCTTTACAGAATCTGCATTCTGGAGAGCTCAGGGTATTAATGTACTATCTGACATAGTCACGGAGGGCGTCTTCTGCACCTTTCTTCAGCTGCAGATAGTCTACAACCTGCCTGAGCACTCCTATTTCAGATATTACCCGCTACGACATGTGATCAGGGCTCAGTTTCAGGGCCTGTCCATACCGCTGTCCCTGACTCGGCTGGAGGGATTGGCACAGATGTGCAACATAGTAAGACCATTGTCCAGCTTCTATGCCCACTTGGTGCAGTGTCTTGCCCCGTTAAGAGAGAGAGCCACCCAAAAATGGATCATCGACATTCCTTATCTGCTGGAGGGGGAGGGTGAGGACATATTGGCGAGCTCTGGTCCTCCCTTGATTAGTGCTAGAGATAGGCTCATCCAGGTAAAGTTCCTACACCGGATATACTACACCCCATCTAGGCAACATGTAATGGGTCTACTCCCCTCGGCGACCTGCCCCCGATGTTTAATTGCCGACGGGACTATCATGCACATGTTTTGGGACTGCGGTGTCATGCGAGACTACTGGGGGGACGTCCTCATATTTATGGAGTCTCACCTGGGGGCCCCGAGGATCATGCACCCTGGGGTGTGCCTCTTTGGGCTTGTTGGAGACCTGCCAGTGGCAGCGGCAACCCGCACCTTATATAAGCTACTGTTTTTCTATGCTAAAAAGGTGATTTTGTTGAATTGGAAACACCCTGGTAGGCCGACCAGGAACGCATGGATCCAGGTGGTGAACTCTGTGCTTCCAATGTACAAACTGACTTATATGGTGAGAGGATGTCCTGAGAAGTTTGACAAGATTTGGGGGAGCTGGGGGAGCAGTCCTGCAACGGCAGTAGAAATGCCTGTCTAGATACTAGGAAGGGATAAAATAAGGTACACCCGCTTGAACCGATCTACTGTTTAGGCTAATCCTTTTTTTTTTCTTTGAGTCGCGCAGGTTTGTTGTTTAAGGGATTAAGGGGGGAGGGTTAAAATTCTTTCGGGGTAGGGGGGTGTTCTCTCTAATCTTTCTTATGTCCCTTTGTTTATTTTGTCCTGGGGGGTGGGGGTTCCTCCCGTTCTCTTTTTCTTACCGTTCTCTCTCTCCTGATATTTTGGGACTCCGAGGCTTGGAGCCCTAACCTGGTTTGGGTTTGTTTTATTATGAGTAGTTGATAAATAAAAGCAAAAATGAACAGCCAAATACTATGTCTTATGAGAAATGCACACGAATATGCGAGACACTCAGTGTTCTTACTTTTGTCCCCTTTTTTTTCTCAATTCTCATATACTGTGATGTATCAACAAGATGTGCATTCTTTTTGGTGTCCGCTGTTTTTGTATATGTATCTATTTTGGCTAAATAAACGTTCCTTTAAAAAAAATCAATGGGAATCGAGCACCGGAGGATCAGAATTTCAAAGAAGTGATGCAAGGTGTTTTTGCATGAAAAATACCTCCCATCCGTGGGTACAATGCACATTATCAAGTGCAATATCAGACTGGGTTTCTTGGCCCAATACTGTGCTCGCCCGTGTGACTGTAGCCTTAGAAAGGAAAAGTAACTTGGAAAACAATGATGGTGGCCAGCAGCTCCTTTTCTTCCCCCCCCCCCCCCCCCCCACCATTCCTCATGGAAATTCTCTTCTAGCTTATTGATTGATGCAAGTTCTTATGAAAAAAAAGTGTAAATTTATCAGTAACTATGTCATTGAATGTGTATGAGTGTGCATTCAGCAAAAAATTAAGCTTGAACCAAGGAAAACACTGCATGCACTGCTTTTTCTTCCAGTATTTTGAGACGGATCTGTGACAGAACCTCCACCGGAAGGTTCCAATGTAGATGTGAAACCGGCCTAAGAAAGAGAATTGCATCTAACATACCTAGTGAATTTCAGCAGCTGTCTAGAATGTTACTGGAAGAAGTGCAGCATGCAGCACTTTTTCTTAAGATATTTTATGCCAGAGCTGTGATGGTACCTCCAAATGGAGGTGCAAGAGCAGATATGAACCTGGCCTTAAGGGTTTATTCACAGAAGCATATATCGGCCGCTGGGTTCACGGCTGGCTAATATACGCTACCATCTGAACTGTCTTCCCCCTTCCCTCACCGCCTCTCTGCCACTCTCCTCCCCTCCGGCTGTTTACAATGCGAGGGGAGGGAAGAAGGGGAAGACTGCTCAGATGGTAGTGTATATAGGTCGACTATAAAAAAAAAAAAAAAAAACAGGCAGCTGATATACACTTCTGTGAATAAGACCTAAACCACAATTACAAGTTATCAACATTTTTATAAATGATTTAGAGGAGGGAATTGAGGGGAGACTGATCAAATATGCGGACAACACAATGCTAGGAGCCATAACTAATACTAGAGAGGAGATTCAAAAAGATCTAGACACTTTTGGACAGTATATGGTGACTCACAGAAAGGTATTTAACAGGGAGAAATGCAAAGTCTTACATCTGAACAAGAAAAATGAAAAAAAAAGGCACATGCATAATGGGAGGAATTGAGCTAAGCAGCAGCACATGGGGGGGGAGACTTGGGTATACTAATAGATCATAGACTGAACATGAATCAACAATGTGATGCAGCAGCAGCAAAAAAAAACAGGCAAATACAATTCTGGGATGTATTAAGAGAAGCATAGAGTTTAGGTTATGTAAGGTAAGGTAATTATCCCCCTCTACTCTTTCTTAGTCAGACCTCATCTGGAATACTGTGTCCAGTTCTGGGCACCCAGATTTTAAAGACAGACATAATGGAGCTACCAGGATGGTACACAGTCTGCAAGTAATGTCCAATGAGGAACGGTTGAAGGATCTGGGAATTTTTGTAGCTTGCAAACAAGAAGTCTGGGAGGAGACGTAATAGCTGTCTACAAATATCTGAAGGACGGTCACACTGCAGAGGGATCAGCCCTATTCTCATTTGCACAAGGAAAGACTAGAAGCAATGGGATGAAACTGAAAGGGAGGAGACACAAATTATTATATATATATATATATATATATATATATATATATATATATATATATATAAAACTTTCTGACTGATCAATGAGTGGAACAGGTTGCTACAGGAGATCCCTGCCAATTCTATGACCTATCGACAAGTAGGCGTCTTACCGCTGAAACCACCACTGAGCTCAAGATCGGGGGTCCTTCTCCCCTGTCCCTCTCACTGCAGGGTTACTGCACCCCCTTACAGTGAGCAGGAAACTGAAAGCGGCTCTAGTCCAACTAGCACACCATTCACTTTCAACGAGACTGTGGCTGGCACTCGATCCAATCACAGCGCTCGCTTTGCTGAAGGCGGGGTACTTAAAGCCCCATCACCAGAAAGAAGCTGAGATGTCTGCGCTGAGGAGGGAGGCATAGGTGAGAACAAAAGCAGAAGATTGGTCCAGTGAAGCTCGCTCCTGTGCTGTTACACAGGAGGGAGTATCGCTCACAGCACTGCCAGTATGGAGGCAGGGCAGCTGGGAATCATTCTCCCTGCCTCCCTCCATTCATTGGAAGTAGGCAGTCTTCAGAACTGAGCGACTGCTGTTTACACTGAACAGCTACTCATTCATGGTTTCTGCATGCAGACACTGAGCGACTCTCACCCAGTAGTACAGTCTCTGCATGCATTTACAAGCAACCACTATCATTCAAATACACACGGGAGAGCAGGTATTTGAGCAGTTCTGAACTTAAACGTCCTGTGTAAATGGGCCTCTAATGCTTCACAAGCAGGTATCTATGGAAATTATCAAGAGGAAACTTAGATCAGCTGATCTGCTTGGTAGAGGAACACTACCTAAAGCAGTAAATAAAAAGAAAAGACTACAATTGGCACAGAAACCCAGGAAATGGACCACCAAAGACTTTAAAAAATTGTTGGGGATGGATGATTCCAAATTTTTTTTCTTCCATGCTGTGCATGCTGCAGATTAACCTCTTCCCACTCCAGGATGTACCGTATTTTTCGTCTTATAAGACGCACCGGTCTATAAGACGCACCCCCGATTAGAGCCGGAAAATGGGTGAAAAAAAAAATTACTTACCCTCCCCCGGCGGGCGGCGGCGTTCGGCGGTGGGCGGCGGGCGGCAGCGGCGGCATTCGGCGGTGGGCGGCGGGCGGGCGGCAGCGGCGGCATTCAGCGCTGCATGCTGTCGCTTCCTCCTGGTCCACGGCAGAGCATTACTTTCTGGACGCAGGGCTTAAAAATCCCCGCCTCCAGAAAGCTACTACTGTGATTGGCTAACACACCGTCAGCCAATCACAGCCATTCAATGACATCATTGAATGGCTGTGATTGGCTGAAGGCGGACGTGTGTTAGCCAATCACAGCCATTCAATGATGTCATTGAATGGCTGTGATTGGCTGACGGCGTGTGTTAGCCAACACAGTATTAGCTTTCTGGAGGCCGGGATTTCAAGCCCCGCGTCCAGAAAGCAATGCTCTGCTGGGGACCAGGAGGGAGCGACAGCCTGTAGCAGCGCCGCAGAACACCGGGAGAGGTGAGTAATGATTTTTTTTTGGCGAATTTTCGGCACATTCGCTTTATAAGACGCAGGAACTTTTCCCCCCCGCTTTGGAGGCGGAAAAAGTGCGTCTTATAGAGCGAAAAATACGGTATATTTACGTCCTGCAGCGTTGGGGTATGTATGAAGAAAGATCACGGCCCAAGCTCTCTTCATGCAACAAGGGCATCAGCTGTTAATTACAGCTGACACCCGAAGGCAATAACTGCAATCGTACAGCATTACATCATACTGCAGGAGCGATCAAAGCATCGCTAGTTGTGGTCCCCCAGGGGGGTTTAAAAAAAGGGAAAATAGGATCAATAAAGTTTTATTAATTGTAAAAAAATTTAAAAAGTAATAAAAGTTTAAATCACCCTCCTTTTGCCATGTCTATAATAAAAAAAATCTACATCATAAGAGAAAAATACATATTTGGTATTGCCGCGTTCATAAAAGTCCGATCTATCAAAATAGCGCATCATTTACCCTGCATGGTGAACGTAGTCTGGAAAAAAAATAACGCCAGAAATGCACTTTTTCAGTCACCCTGTCTCCCAGAAAAAATGCAATAAAAAGCCATCAAAAAGTCGTATGTATTTTGAAAATTGGTACTAACGTAAACTACAGGACATCCCGCGAAAAATGAGTACTCGCACAACTTGGTTGATGGAAAAGCAAAAAAGTTATTGCACGCAGAAGATGCAGGAGAAAATTATTTTAAAAAATTAAATGTCTTTGAAAAAAATACAAATAAAAAAAAAACTATACAAATTTGGTACCGTAGTAATCCTACTGACCCATAGAATAAAGTTATTATGTTGTTTTTGTTGTAGTTTGTGCACTGCAGAAACAAAACGCACTGAAAGATGGCGGAATGTCGTTTTTTTTTTCATTTTACTCCACTAAGAATTTTGTAAACATTTTTCAGTACATTATATGATACTTTAAATAGCACCATTGAAAAAAAAACTTGTCCTGCAAAAAACAAGCTCTCATGCAGCGACGTCAATGAATAAATAAAGGAATTATGGTTTTTTAAAAGGGGTGAGGAAAAAACAAAAAGGAAACTCAAGGGGTTAAATAATCTACTAACTTCCTTCTCTGGGTCATTACGAATGCAGAGATACCACATGTGTAATTTTGTTTCTAATTTTTAATTTTGTGCAAAGTAAAGGGAGAAAGGTGGGGTTTTGGCGTTTTTATTTTTATTTTTTTATAATTTTTTTTACAATTTTTTTTCTTTACTTTTTTAAAATTTTTGTCCCTATAGGGGACTTCTACAGAGACCCATCAGGACCCCCTGATCACATTATGGGGGTCCAATGGTGACAGCCCTTTACATGCTGCGATCGCTGGTGCTGGGCTATCCTCTGACAGAGAGAGCCCCCTCCCTCTGTCAGCCCTTTACATGCTGCAGTCGTACAGACCTAGGCAAGTGCTAAACAGCAGAGATATGAGGTTTTCTCCATTCTCTGCTGTAAGAGTTGGTGCCTGGCCATCCTCTGACACCCAAGCAGCAGCTCTCCCTGCAACGGAGACCATTGGCCGGTTTCTGACAAGCCAATGGTCTCCATGGCAACTTGTAAACAAAGCAGTACAGGAGTTTTAAAAAAGAAGCGGGAAGTTGCTGGCAGATCGGTTCTATCTTCCTGCTTTTTTTTTTAATGTCCTGCACTGTTCTATGAGGGACTGTGCAGGCACAGCACACTGCCACAGCTTATGGCATTGTGCTCTGCAGGTCCCATAGTGAAACATAGCTCGGAAATGTTCCGGGCTATATCGCTATGGGCAGTAGAGCTCGTCCCGGAAAATTTCCAGGCGTGCCACTGAAGGGGTTAAAAGCTAAAAGTAATTTCTTTAAAGAAAATGTTAGATTTTTTGTAGAGGTCTCAAAAGGCAAGGTAAAAGCTTGTTTAAGTACTGCCAGGACTCATAGAGAGCCTGAGAGTCTTGTGTCATCCTACCCACACACAGTGATTGATATTTAAGACTCCATTCACACTTACAGGCATTCTTTTGCATCAGTATTTGTGAGCCAAAACTAGGAATCCATCATAAATGCAAAACAGGGGCCGTTTTCCATTATACTTCCATTATACATTTTTCCATATTACTTGGAAAGTAATGGTTATCCTTGTAGAGATCAAGCTAGTGTCACCTTCTGCATTTGCTATTTGAATCTCTGCTCTGCATTTTTACTAGTCAGTGTTTAGCTGTAGAATGACAGAATTTTGGGCTCTGTTCAGATACCATTGAAAGCCTCAGTTGGAAATTCACTTAGATTAGATGGGAAAATGGCACTGCTTGGGACAATGGAACAACACAACAGACCCATTATAAATCAGTGGGTCTGTTAGGCACTAATGGTATCTGTACAACTGGATTCAGCAGTGTGTCGTGGCTTCCGTTATAAACGGAACACAGCAAGTCTCAACAAAATTCAACTTTTGCTTTATCATAGTAGTGACCCAACAAACTATAAGGAACTCAAACATGACATACAATGTAACCAGGAGATCTTTATTAAGAATATTGATTTTGTTTACATAAAACTATTGATCTAGTAATTTGCTTGTCTATGTTATAAAACGCTTTTTGTATCCACACTGACACGAAATAAGCATACCAAATGTCACGTGGTTTGATCAAGCGAAAACGACTGATCAGTTTCAAGTAACTTGTATACAAACACAGTTTGGAAAGATCAGTTACACAATTTCCATGTACATACACCCATGTAAAAATGCTAAGCTGTTTAGATCTTCAAGAACTTTACATTATTTTATCACATTTTTACATTTTGGCACATAAATATTCTATGAAGGGCCCGAGAGAGAATGAAATGTCCATATATTTTTTGGACACAACATGCTTATTCTTTGTAAAATGGAATTTGCTAATGGATTCTGTACAGTACTGAAAATGGAAACTTGCTGGTGTTTGATGGTTCACATTTTGTAATATAAAATTAAATTGTACATGTTTCAAGATGTCTGAACAAGCTGGTGACCTAGTTTCTCTGTTGCTTCCATTTGTACCTTCAGTTTCGGACAGTAGTTTCCAATCCAGTCATCAAGAAGGTTTAGAGTAAAGTCCCACCACACGTCCCGGTTAGGAATGCAGCTAACAATCACTGAAGGTCCATGCAACTGACTGATGAATTAAGTTTTCACTAACAGTTGTTAATGGTTGTAGCGAATGGTTTGTGGGACTGTATCCTCACAGATGATGTATTGAGGATTTCCTTAATGTTGCACAGGTGATTTAATTGGTGTTACTAAGGGTGACTTTGCACGATACAATTATTGTCCAAATAGTCGCTTGATAGAGCGAATGTACAGTAAGTGCCAGTTGTTTCGTGTAAACATGGCCACCAACTGGGTGATGAGCAAGAATTTGTTCACTAGTTTCTAGTCACTTAATTTCAATTCACCTAAAAATATCTACTGTTTGATTAATCATCGTCATCTTTCAATAACTAGCCAACAACTTTGCAAGGAGGGGTGCGCTGGTTTGGTGTGTGGGTCCCAATAAACAATGATTGGCTCCTGCCACTTTTTAAATATTTTGCCCCCCAACTTAACGTTCATTGGTTCTTGAAAACACAAAGACATGTGAGTGATCCTCAACTGAACAATCCCTGCTGGTCTTCAGGTGAAGATCCACTAACACAGTCTCTGGCTGATTTTGGTGCAGAAAGAAACCACAGTAGTGAGTTTTCACTCTAAGACCACTTGTATTTATGTGCATTCAGTGGATTTTGCAGTCAATGAAAGTGCATTGTGGAGTGGTTGAAACCATGAAATACACGTCTGCAAAAAACTCCACACCCCTAAATAGTCCATGAATAATACTTCATCCTTTGTTAGAAGAATTTGCTGTGGATTGTCTGCAGCAGATCTGCAGCACAAAATGCACACCATGCAGTGCGAAGCTTGGGTTGGAATTCACTCCCTCGTTTGAAGAGGTGGAATCTGCACCACAAATCTGATGAGGATTTAAATTCTATTTTGGGTGAATTATCTCTGCAGCGTAAGAACAAGATATTAAAAAAAAATCTCACTTTAAGGACTCCTACAGGTAGACAATGTTGTACACTGAACGCAGGCTTCCACCTGTGCCAACACAAGAATAAACCAACTGGTCCTAAATTTTAGTGCATTTTATGAATAGGTGGCAGTTGATTTACCTTCTGGTATAAAGGAGTTTTAAGCTATCTCTATCTTCCTATGGACTATAGAACCATGAAGTTTGTCCCAAAGTTAATCTCTCAAGCTACCTGTGAAAAACATATAAATAGATTAAAAAATGGTAACTTTAGATTATAAAATGGTAATTGAGAGTATATCTGATTACTTAAAAGGGTTATCCCATTATTAATTGGGATGTGTGGTGCCATGTGTAAGCTCTCGCTCACAACCCGAAGGTTGCAAGCTAAATCCCTGAAAGGTTCAGGTAGCCGGCTCAAGGTCAACTCATCCTTCCGAGGTTGGTAAAATGAGTACCCAGCTCGGTGGGGGGTAATAAATAAAAAAATTACCTGAAAGTGCTGCGGAATAAGTTGGCGCTATACAAATAACAAGTTTTATTTATATTCCTTGTATAGATCATAAAAAATGCACATTTGCCACGTATATGCTGTTGAAAATATGATCTAGTGAAGAGTTATGACATATACTTACATCGTATGGCGACACGTAGTGTTATAGCAATGTGCAGGTCCCCCTAATGAAGTGAATGCTGGTGGACCCGAATGCTCAATCACCAGGTATTCCTTCCATAACACAAAGGCTAAAACGCAGCCATATAACAGCTGTCTGAGTGAGTCTTTAGATCAGATGATGCATCATCAAACAATATGCAGTTATGTGCTGCATGGCACAGATCATGTCCCTGGAAATGTTTGGTCTTTAGAAAATATAACTGAGACATTAAATACAGTTGTATTCTGTGTTTTGATCAAATGCAATTCCACGGAGTGATTGAACAAATTTTACTTTTTCCGAGAAGTAGCTATGTGTCTGTTTTTTCATAGATTACTATATTTCTCTATTTTTTTAATGAAAAATACTACACTTTAATTTTAGGGAAATAGAAGCCATCAAACCCTGTAAAATTGGCACAGTGTACAAAATAAAGTTGAACAATCACTATTCACAGTGTAAAATGCAATGCCTCATATAAATGATTTATGTAATCACTGAAGAAGAGTCACAAGAGCAGGAAGAACTGCACTTTTTTGGCTGAGGGGAGTGTATAACCCACACATTAACCATTTCATATATTTTCAAAATTCACGATGAATCCTTTCTAAAACCATAATCAATTACTCATTATCTTACGTGTCCAACCAAGACCAAGTTTAGGCAGAATGTAGCTTGGCACTTTAGTCCTTGTTGACTGAAGAAAACTTGGAAGAATGCTAAAGTTGGATTATTGGATATAGTATGTGAAATAGAATTGCATGCTTGTGAATTTAAAAAAATGGCATCTAGGTAATATATGGAGGCGAGCGGCCAGAAGCGATCTATGGTCTACTTTGCATCTATCCACTGAGCGATTTTCGCTCCTTTGTAAAAGTACAGGAGCAATAATCACTTGGACCACTGTCAGGCACTTAAGCACCTAACAATCTTCCTTTCTATAAGGACTAGAGATGAGCGAGCAGGCTCGGATACTGCTTACTGGTCCGAGCATGCTGGGGGGGCGCCGGGGGGCTAGCGGGGGGGAGAGTGAGAGGGATCTCTATCTCCCCCCCACCGCCCCCCAAACACGTTTGGACCAGTAAGCAGTTTCTCGAGAAGAGCGATGCTCGCTCGAGTAATTACTGTATCCGAGTGTGCTCGCTAATCTCTGATAAGGACCCTTACCTAGGAATGTAAGGTAAGAAGGGTGTATTCATACGTTGCGGAAACACTGCAGAAAGACCACAGCGGAATAATTTACTATTAAAGTGAATGGGATTAAAGCAAATCCTACACATGTGTAGAGGAAAATACCACTGTGAATTTTCTGCTGCAACTACTGTAAGGCCCAATATCCATGGGCGGCCTTGATTTGCGGAAGATCCGCAAATCAAGCTGTACATAGGGAAACATTGACATCCGCAATTGAAAACAAATCACAGCATGCTCCATGTCAGTGCGGATCCCACACTGATTGCTTCCATTGAAGTAAATGTAAGCCGTCCGTTCTGTGGCCCATCCACAATTGAATTGCGGATGGGCCGCGGATTCCGCTGGAAAGCAGGAGTTCCAAATAAAAAATTTACTGCTCATGTGAGCCGGCGTGCCAGACGACACTTCGGACAGTACGCAGAAGACCCAAATAGGTAACACAGTGTCCTCGGCCATGGGCAGGGTCGGATTCTGCTGCAGGCTTCCACATGCGGGATCCGATCCACCCGTGGACATTGGGACTAACTCTAACCTGTTGATCCACTGTGGAAATTCTGCAACAAAACAACAGGAATTCCACAATGTGTGAATGCATCCATTTTCCATGGCTACCTCATATTCACAAGATAGGTGATAAATGTTAGTCTGGTGGGTATCTGATTTCTTGAATAAACCTGTGTATAGGTAATAAATGGTATTTGTGAGAAAACCCTGAAAATCAAAATAAAACATTCGACCCATTTGATAACAACGATACTTGTTTTCTCTTATTTTGCCTTTGTATTACATCTAATCCAAAATTGGCTACTGTGTATCATTCTGGGTCCATTATTGTTAAAGTGTCCAAAATATATTAGTGGAATTATATGAATTTTAATATAAAAGGCTTCATTTTTGCTGGCTTAGAACACTTTAATAATGTCAGTGCTTTGATGAATTGTAAATGACTATATAATAGATTTTGGAGACCTAGATGAGATCTGTAATTCAACACATAAACTAATATGTCCCCTTTCAAATCTGTTTTTATATTTATCATGGTATCAGATATTGTACTAGGCAGTAAGTAAATGAGTAAATGCACAAGAGTTTATGAATTATTGCAGCACTTACTGTAGCATATTTGCAGTTATGGTTTTACAACGTATGTGAAGGTCACTACCTCGGGGACAGGCTCACCTACTTTTTATGTTTTCCATTGCTGGCTGATTTATAGCGCTTATCCACTTTGGCACAGCTATAATCTTCAAATTATCTGTCTAGTCTGAGCTCATCTGACATCTACCTCTTTTCTTAAGAGTACAAGATGCTGCTGTTTCTCAATGCCATGTTTTAGATTGCTGCTCTGCTTGTCCAATTAGTTGTTTTATATACACTTCATCGTAAGGGAGTCAGAAGGCCCCGTTTTGGAGATACAGTAGATGGAGGCTCCACAAGTGGCACCTACATCTCCCTTATAATTTCTGGCATATGCAAAAATGTCTAAATTGAGGATACCCTTTTAACAAGAAATCATCACATGAAGTGAGGAATTCTATAACTGTACATCAAGGAAACAAAGACTAAGTTATATGCAACTCAACCTCCAATAAGAGACTGAGTTAATTGCCCTACATTTATATGCAAGCTAATGAGCCTCAAAAGGGTTTCTGAAGTACATTTTATAGGGTACAAAGTGAATTTCATTTTTGTCAATTGCCATGTTGACCTAAATTATTTGAATTAGGTTCAACTTGAAACTTGCCATAAGAATATTTACCAATATCTTCAAATAAGAATACTATGCCACTACCAGAAAGAAGTTAAGAAGAAATTATTCACAAATATAAACATATTTGAGTCTTAGAAAGAGTTACAAAGACGTTTCTGAGGATCGAGAACACATTATCTCTAAATGAAGAAGACTTTGAATCCTCCAAAACTGGCTAGCCTGCAAAAATACAGTAATTTACACTTACGCTAGGGCCAGTGTTCTTGAAGCACAGCAAGGGTATATTCACATGTCCCATTTAAAATCCAACTTGTATTTGCATTGTGGACATACAAGACCGATCCTTAGATTTCTGTCGCAGATCTGCATGAGGATTATGTAACTGCTTATCTCACTTTTGCAATCGGAAATAACTTGATCCTCCGACTTTTGGGTCAATGTTCTATGGACAGATGTGTGAATTTTGGGACAAGATCCTATTATATTTGGTGTAAAATAAAGCATTCCACATTAGGAATATATTACAAACAACTAAGCATAAGATTGTAGTTCGATGTGCCAATTTTTGCTGTGCTTGTTCTGCATGTTTAGGGGAAAAAAAGTCCAGGAAAAAAAGTCCAATTATTTCTAGAAAATGCAGTAAAAACGTACTGCGTTCTGATTGCAGTCTGACAGTGAGGTGGTATTGTGTGACCTCGGCACTTGGCTATCTCACTATTGTTGAAGGGATATTGAATTAATAAATGTGCTTTGGATAACTAAGTTTTTACAGCATTTATGTAGGGATCAAACTGTTAGGCATTTATTTCGGTTCCCATTTTTTCATACTGCATTCCGTTGATCAGAAAGGCTGAAAATCAGAAAACATTCAGTGTGAAAAATATACAATAATAGGAGACATCTGGAAGGTGGCAAATACTTTTGTACATCAAGTTGGAAAATAGCAGCTCCAAGGTTTGACATGTTAATTTGGCTCCAAAGAAACAAAGCATACACCATTACCTTAATTGTAATAAAACAAAAACACTTGCTGTCTGACATAAATGGTTTCATGACATGTTTCTCTGCATGAGGCGATGCATTATGACTGAGCAGCTATTACTTTTCAGTAGGTTTCATCACTGTATCTCTTCTTCTGCTTCAGGCAGAAGACTTCCAGCCAGCGAACTCTGGGCACTGGCATGAGCAGTAGAACTCAGAACTTCTTCAAAGCTTCCTTGAGGTTGATTTGTAGTTCCTACTTTAGCCTATAATCGTAATGGAAAACATTATCAGACTCATCTCTACTTGACCCTGCAAAAGTACAAATATAATTATTAAAAGACTGCTAAAACGTTGGGTAGAACTGATACATCTGAAACTATATCTGTCACTATACTGTATGCTCACAGCCTGGACACCATTTTGGACCCCACACCATTAGTGTGGAAGCCACCTTGGCTTTGTTGTAGGACTGATCCATATGGATACTACTAGACTCTTTTGACTTTAATGGGCTCTGTTTGTTTTCCCATATTTTAGACAGCAAGTTCTCGCAACATGATCAATAGAAAGAAGGAGGAAAAAGTGCGTAATTCAATTTTGTCTGGCTTTCAAACATCTTCTACACAAAATGAACAGGATGTTTAAGCCGATATGTTCTAAAAATGTCTCTTTTGTTTCCCAAGCAACAAGTGTTAGTTATATTTAGAAATATAAAAACTAATGGAGGATAAGTCAGTGTGGTTCAAAACGGCAAACATTGTTTGTGTCAGTAAGGTTCACGCTTTAGCTGGTGCTGCTGTGTGACAAAATTGAATGTTTCCACCACATTTCACGGCAGACGTAACGATTTATTGTGCAAAGTAGTATTGTTTAAACCTAATTCTGTAGAGCACAGGAAAATGTTTCCTAGGCAACATGGAAATAGCTACTGCTTTCACATTTGGAAATACTTTTTGTATTACATGTCCTCTAAATCATGCATATTTCCATACACCATCTGTTAGAAGCTGAAGTATTACCATATATCTTTAAGCTAAAAAAACTGAGTGTTTTTTATGTGTTTTTTGAAATACTGCAAAGTTGAATTAAAAGACAAGTCCAGTTGATCTTACTGAGTGACATCTAGAGGTAATCCAGTGTTGATCTTAACCCCCTCAGTGACGAAGCCTGTTTGTGCCTTAGTGACGGAGCCAAATTTTGGAAATCTGACATGTGTCACTTTAATATAGAATAACTCTGTAAAAGTTTTGCATATCCAAGTGATTCTGACATTATTTTTTGATGCATATTGTACTTCATTTAGGTAGTAAAAATGGACCAATAGAATTTGTATATGTTTATTAAAAGTGCCAAAATTGGGAAAATTTTGCAAAAAAATTATTTTTTCACACTTACAACTGTAATATCTCAAATATGTGCAAACATACTGTACGCATATTTGCTAAAATATATATTTCCATCTGTTTACTTTATTCTGTTCACACATTTGAAAAACTACTTTTTTATAAACATTTAGGAGATGTACAAATTTATCATTACTTAGCAACATTTTGAGGAACACTTTGTTTTCCTACACCAAGCCAAGATTGCAATAGCTCATAGGTGTCAGAATGATAGATACCCCCACAAATGCCCCTATTTAAAAAACACACCCCTTAATGTATTTACTGAGGGGAGCCAGGAATATTTTGACCCCAGGTTTTTTTTTCAGGAGTTGATGCAATTTTTGCAAATATGTCATTTTAAAGACATATTTTTTTCTACAGTGCACATGAAAATGAGGATTTGCACCCCAAATGGATACCCCCATTTGTCTTGTGTTCAAAAAAATACCAATTGTGGCCCTTATATTATGTCTGTATACACAACAGAGCCCAAACCGAAAGGAGCACCCGGTAGATTTCAGAACAGACATTTTGCCTGAAGGTGATTTAGGCCCCATTGCTCACTTGTAGAATCCTCAAGTGGCCGAAATTACAAAGAATCCCCACAAATGACCCCATTTTGAAAACAAGACCCCTTATTGAATTCATCTAGGGGTGTACTGTGTATTATGACTCCACAGTTTTTGAATGAATCTAAGCAAAGCAGAAGGTAAAAATTACAATTTTTGGCAATCATGTCATTTTAAAAACAGGTTCTTTTGTACAGCAAACATATTATTGAAGACTTGCGCCCCAAAATGTATCCCCCTTTTTGTCCTGTGTTCAGAGATATACCCATCGTGGCCCTAATATTATCCCTGTATGCACAACGGGGCTCAAAGCAAAAGGAGCAGCCTGTGGCCTTCAGAACAGTCATTTTGTTTAAAGGTGATTTAGGCCCCATTGCCCACTTGTAGAGCCCTTGAGTGTCCGAAACGACAAAAAAACCCCCACAAATGATCCAATTTTGTAAACTAGACCCCTTAACGAAATCATCTAGGGGTGTATTGCGTATTTTGACTACACGGTTTTTGAATGAATCTAAGCAGAGCAGGAGGAAAAAATTACAATTTTCATTTTTTTTTGCAATTGTGTCCCTTTATAAACAGTTTTTTTTGTACAGCACACATATGAATGAAGACTTGCACACTAAAATGTATCCCCCTGTTTGTCCTGTGTTCAGAGACATACCCTTTGTGGCCCTGATATTGAACACATCGCAAATGAGAATGAAACCATTGAAAATCATTGGTTTCATAATCATGCGTTTTCACTCACTCTCGCAACGCTAGAAAACCTATCGGCAGTGGGTGTGAGCCCTTAGTCTCAGAGCACCACTCCTCACTTCAGAGTCTCTAACAGTTCCAGCAGCCAAAATCCCAACAGTTAGCTGCATAAGCTGTACAAAGGAAACAAAGAGGTTGTCCTAAGTGGTCTGATTATATAAATAAAAAATAAGAAAATGATCAATTTCCTTTGAAATCTGTAATTTCTATATGTCCAATTTGATGTCTAAGCCCATCAAAGGGGCCTGTGGCTGCAGAGTGCTTTGTTGCCTTCATTCTTCAAAGGCCCTCTGAAGAATTAGAGCTACATCTGAAGTTGGAGTGGGCAACTGCTCCACTTTTCCTTTGCAGTACTTTTAATGAATCTCCCCTAATGTTTCTTTATACTCCCTACAATACCAGCTGAATTTTACATTGTAAAAATCAAGCACATTCAGTACTCTGGCATTTGAGCACTATTAATATAAAAGGTTAGAACCTATTTAACCCCTTCTCGCCCCATAACAAGGAAAAAGGAAGAGGTTGCGTCGAAATTCGATATATATACGTCATGTAGATGGTGCGGGCCTAGAAACTGATCCCACGCCATACTCAGATGTAACTGGCTGTGACTGACTGCCAAGGCCTTGCTGCAATGGTGGGTATCAGTGAAAACACCTATCCCTGTCGTTAACCTCTAACATGCTGCGTTCAGTGTTGATCGTGGCATGTACAAAGTTAACATTGGAGGAGAGCACCCTCTTTGACATCCTCAGCCCTCCACCATGTAATTGTATTGGGTCTTCCATGGACTATAATAGTGTATTATCTGAGCGATCGTTAGACTGCAGGCTAAAGTCCCCTACAGGGACATAAAAATCAGTATCATAACATCTATTACAACCCGCACAATAAATTGAACATCCTGCTTGGAAAATGCTATAAAAAAGCAAAGAATAGAGCCAAAATGTTGTCATTTACACTGCATAGTGAATGATAGTAAAAAAAATAAAAAATCAGAATTGATGTGTTTTTTCACTTTGCCACCCAAAAGAATTTTCTAAAAGTTATACAGTACATTATGTGTACCCCAAAATTGTATCAATAAAATCTACAGCTTGCCACACAAAGAACAAGCTAACATATGGCTATGTTGACGGAGATATAAAAAAGTTATGGCTGTTTGGGTAGGCCTGATGGAGAAAGAAGACGGACGTCTTGCGCTGAGCTCCGTCTCTATCCAGCCTGAAAGCGACACAGTTATGGATCCAGCAGCAAATTTTATTCACCACCCTACTCACCGAACCTCCTGGACATCATGCCGAAGAGGAAGGTGTTCAAAGCGCTGCCACAGAGGGTCTTGGATTCCTTCCTGATGCGCCCTGAGGACCGGGAGTGGGCCGCACATACTAAAGAGCCGCCATCCCCCACTATCTCGGCGCCTGCCAGAGATGCAGAGAGGAGGCCTGTCACAGCCGCTGCAAACACCAGAGATCCTGCCGCTAGCACCAGCTCACCGAAGCCTGCAACGCAGAGCAGCCCGCAGAGAGGAGGGGTAAGAGAGAGGAACATGTTGGGTCTGTTCAGGGCTCACCTAACAAAGCGCCTGGGCACTCCCCGACTTCCCCACCTTCCACACTTCAGCAGTAGAGCTAAGTGAATGGCTCAAGTAAAAGTAGACAAAGATTCACTGAATCACTGCAGGGTAAAGTACTGTGGGACACAGGAGAGGAGGGGCAGAGTATGCAAAGAGATAGAAGCCCTGCAACTACTCCTATGAAAAACAAACAACAACATAAAATGGCTGCACCTCCATTTTATGATCCTCTATCCCAACCTCAGTCTCCTTCCAATAGCCCAAAAAAACAAAAACATAGGCTATCTACACCTCCTTCTTTGCAGCAAAGCTCTGAAGAAAAGGAAGATTTTATTGTTAAAGTCCCCACATCTAAAACACCTGCCTCAGAGTACATTGCAAATCGACATAAAGCAGCTATCTTCCACATTCCACCGCTCTCTCCAAGAACTTGGAGAACGTACTGACCATGTTGAAAATAAAATGTCGGAATTCACAACCTCGTATAACAATCTAATTGATGCGCACTATGCTTTAGAAGAAGAAGTAACGTCTATTAAACACAAACTGGCAGATCTGAAGGACAGGAATAGGAGGAATAATATTAAACTTAGAGGTGTTCCTGAAATGTTGGACAATCTGAGCTAAAAAAATTATCTCTCCAAATTTATAGCAACTCTTCTGCAAAATACCTCCGAAAATGACCGTATAATTGACAAAGCACATAGACTGCCTAAACCGAAATTTCTATCGGAAGCGACTCCACGCAATGTAATAAGCATATGCGGCAAGGAAATCAAACACCTTACCCAGCCCATATGCTGATATCCATCTTTATGTGGATCTCTCTGCATTCACAGTCGAAAGCAGAAAGACCTTTATGAGAATCACTACTACATTGAGAGTGGTGAATATACCATACAGATGGGGATTTCCCACTAAACTATTAGTTCATAAAGACAACGCTCTACACGTAATATCATCACCAAAAGTGGGAGAGTCCCTGCGGTTAAAATGGGGAATCCGGATGGTAGAGAGGCAATTGGCCACAAATCCGCCACAACGTAAAAAGGTGCAGAGCGTCTCGTGCTCCTCCTGATGGTTAAGCCAACTGTTTTGATGATCAATCACTCCATGTCCAGATTAACTGCTGCTGGTATTTCTTCAAATTAACGAACAAAAAGACTGAAAAAGTTCAGGCGAACTTTTCTTTCCCCCCCCCAAGAATATGCAGGTGTTAAAACCTGTTCTGCTACCCGTTAGATGTTCTTTTTTTGTTTTCTCTTTGTTTTTATTTTTGTTCTGCAGGTACAAAGAACAACATCATCCAACAACAAAGATGGCAGAGGAAAAGCAAGCTACTCAGTATTTATTGTTTGTTATTCGTGTTAATTCCCAAAATTTTGTCGCTAAACTACCAATTCAGGTTGCCAGCATATGCTTTTATATGTACAATAACAGTTAGGATACTATCGCAAAATGCTAAGGGCCTAAATTCTCCCTTTAAAAGAGCAATGATATGGAGGGAAGCGAAAGAGGCAAATGTTGATATATTATGTGTGCAAGAGACACATTTTACAGAGTTAACAGGTCCAAAATTTTCTAACAAAACTTCCCACTAATATTTATGACAAATGCAGAAAAGAAGCAGGCTGTAGTCCTTATTGCGTTCAGAGAAAATACTGACTTTGTGCTACACGAACACGAACTACACTACACGAACACATCCCGACGTTCCCCAACCCAACTCCTCCATTATTGATGCATTCCTAAACAAAATGTTCCTCCCTACCCTGGGCACTAGAGCTCAGGAGTTGGATAGGCCCATGTCTATCTCGGAAATAACTAAAAGAACTGAAAAATATTAAAACTCCTGGGCCAGACAGTTTCTCTAATATTATAAATTGCTTGCTTCTCATCTTACTTCACATCTAGTAAAAACATTCAATGATGCAATGACGAACAGTTCTTTACCAGCAGAAATGTTACAATTACTACAATTCCTAAACCGGGTAAATCTCCTACAAACCCTTCTCACTTTATACCAATTTTCCTCCTTAACTCAGATACAAAAATTTATTCTAAAATCCTAGCTACAACACTTCTAGAGGTTCTGCCAAAGGTGATACACAAAGATCAAGTGTGATTTACTAAGGGGAGACAGGCGGCAGATGGCACGAGGAGGGCATTAAACCTAATCTCAAGGGTGGGATTGAGTCGGGCGCCTTCTCACCTCCTTGCCCTGGATGCGGAGAAGGCATTCGATAGACTTCACTGGGAGTTTACCTTTGCAACTCTCAAAAAGTTTGGAGTGGGAAACAGATTTTTACAAGCTGTTCAAGCCTTGTACTCCTCGCCATCTGCAAGGGTGTTGGTAGATGGAACCCTGTTCTCCTTGTTCAAAACAACAAATGGAACCTGGCAGGGATGCCCTCTCTCGCCTCTAATGCTTATTATGATAATGGAGCCTCTGGCAGAATTAATAAGAATTTCTCCTGAAATTAGAGAAGTGCTTTGGGTTATAGACAACATAAGATAGGGCTCTTTGCTGATGATGTTCTCTTATTCTTGACGGATCCCTTAAATTCCTTGAGAAAAATAATGGAGTGTATAGAGATGTTTAGCAAGGTTTCTTATTATAAACTAAATGTGGACAAATCACAAATATTGAGCATCAATGTGAACAAACAATTAAAGTTGGACATCCAGAGAGAATTCCCCTTCCAATGGCAATCTGAAATTCCATATTTGGGCTAAAACTATGCTATCTGTTATCTAAAATTGTGGTAATAAATTTGGGCCCGCTCCATCTTGTTTTCAAAACGAGCTGGAACGCTTGGGGAAAATGGAACACTCCTGGTTGGGGAAAATTGTTCTCTATAAGATGCTACTATTGTGAAAAATCTTGTATTTCTTCAACACACTAATTTAACCAATCCCGCAAGCATCTATAGCAAGGTTTCAAACACAGCTCATGAGGTGTATTTGGAGTGGTAAGAGTCCTAGAGCAGCCACCCACATTTTATATCAACATCGTAAGAAGGGCGGAATGGGGTTCCCTAATTTGAACTTCTATTATCAAGTGGCCATCCTAAGTCAATCTACGGCTTGGCTGTGAGTCTCGGAGGTTCCGACATGGAGTCTTATGGAAAAACAAGCAAACAAAAATAGGTCTTTAAATCCCTCCTGGAGACATACATGATAGGAACTTTATACCCAGAATTTCAGCCTTTGTTAAATATTCAGGACATGTCTCCACTTATGCTAGCAACACTACAAGCCTGGAATACTTATGTATACAAATTAAAAAATTTACCAAAAAATCTAACACTTGAACTCCCAATGGAGACTCTTACTTTTTTCATTCAAGAGTTGTGCATTAGTAGATGGGGGATCAAAGTTATCTCGGATGTCCTGGAGGGGGGAGAGGTTCTCTCATTCTGTGCCCTTCAAGAATGATTTGGTTTGGAGACTAATGATCTTTTTTCATACTATCAAATCCAAGCTTTTCTGAAAAAGAATCGGCTGTGGTCTCTTGGTTTCCCAAAATATTTGATATCTCTTTTTACTACCTGTAATGTTTCCCGGAGGTCTAGGATGAGAGAATTTTATAATGTTTTATCAGGAGATATGGGAGTATATAAGAGAGTATCTAACTGTGACCGTGTACTCAGACTCCTTCGTAAGTGGATATGTCATTACTTACTGACAGCTAAACTTATAATCAACAAAAAGTGGAAAACCGAATGTCCTCCAAGTACAAAAGATTTATTGGACACCTTAGCAGATCACTAGGCATACGAAAAAAATTTAGCTAAATCTAATAATAATCTGAAGTACTTTAATATTATGTGGAAACCTTGGTGACAATTTATGTTACCAGTTTGATGTAGTTTGACTATGTTATAAAAAATTTGTTTAATGATATAAATGTATCAGAATATAAATTTGAAAAAGGAGTAAATATAAGCTAACGTAAGAGCAAGTGGCAAGACATGTGAGCTCCTTTTAAAATGTTTGTTTTTCTAATTACGGCAACAGATTTATATGGCTGTGACAAACTTATAATATGCCTATCTTCACTGCAAATGTAAACATCGATATTATATATGTGATTTTCATGTATGCCTTAAAAATTCAAATAAAAAATATCTGGAAAAAAGTTATGGCTGTTGAAGTGTGAAGATGAAAATCCCCCAAAATTGTTGCATCCTTAATGGTTTAATGCTTGAATGGTTGTATTGTATCCATTACAAATGTACAGTACATCCCTGCATCTGTCAGTGGCATTAACTAGATGTCATTTTCATATGGTACTTTGGACATCTAGTTTTAAACAGTTAATAATACTAGTTACTAAACTCCACTGCAAAACTATAAGGTCTCCTAAATCATGTTTACCCGGGTTTATACCATGTTGGGGGTGGAACAAAAATTCAGAGATTTAGAAGACTTCTTGTAGCACCACCCTAAAACAGACTGTTACCTTCAGTGTCGTCACTGTATTCTCAACACGTTCTTCAAAGGACTTGAATGTCGGAGAATTTCTGGATGTGCAAGATAAAATGAAATTGAATAAATTATTATTTTCAGACCAGAACTTTCCAATTTTAACTCTTAAAAGTTTGGCTTACTAAGGGAAAATCTATTGTACAGTACAATGCATGCTTTCATTCACATAACAGCTACAGTATGAAGTGCAGCTATATAAATAGCGGGAACAGTTGCCATTCATGCATTAACAACACAAAATATTATTGGTCTGCATTTGTTTGTCAGGACTACAAGCTTTCTATAGTTTTATTGGGGTTTGTAATCTGAAGACAATTTTATATATGAGGAAACTCGTTTAAGATGTAGCAAATGGTCCGCTTACGCTTTGTGTTTCGATCCTGTGATGATGCTAGTTTATCTAATGAACATGTCAAGAGGACACACAAAGCGTCCATCTATACTCAATTGCAGAGGCATTTTACTAGCTTGCTGTGAGCACAATACATTAAAGAGGTTGTCTACCTTTAAACTATTGATGGTCTCTGCTCAGGATAGGTCATCAACAGTAGATCAGTGGAGTTCAAACAGTCAGGACCCCCGCTGACCAGCTATTTGCTGGACTGGTGCACTCAGCTCATTTCTACAGAAAGCAAACGACTCCATTCTTACTAACAGCAGAGGTCCTGGGAAATGGACCCCCACTGAATTACTATTGGTGATCTGTCCTGAGAATAGGCCATCAATAGTTTACAACCGGACATCCTCATTAGGAAAACGCTATACAGCCTGTCCTGTTCAGAGCATTCCAAACAGTTCTCTTTCCATAGGGTCCAGTGTTGTGTCCACCATAAGGCAATATCCAATCTTTTGTTAAAAGTGTTTACAATATGCCAGCATTATGTTAATGAACAAAAACAATAGGCAGCAAGAACTTGAATTTAACTCAAGTATGTTGCATGTTGTCTCATAGTTTTTAGAGAATATAATAAAAGGTAAAGCTGTTATCCCACCAAAGTTGTTTATTAGCTCTCCACAGGATAGGTGACAAATGGGACCCCCAGGAATCACGAGAACGCTCCCCAAGTCCACTGGATAAATGGAGGGGCAGCCCACATGCATGGCTATTGCTCCATTCACTGCTAATGGACAGCACAGTACTTGGCTATCTTCGTCAGCCCCATATAACAGAACAGAATCATGGTCATAAATGGAGTACCACCGCTCCATTCAGCCAGCAAACTCGGTGTGTGCTGTTTTGTGATCCATGGGGATTGAAACCACATTTCAGATATAAAGCATAATTATTTTTCATTTATTTTGTGGTCACCAGAATGCATGCCACTTCTGTCACTTAATACTCCTCACATGTCATTGTGAGGTCAATATGTATATAATATTAGATCAGCTTTCATTTCTATATTATTATACTTAAAAGGGAGGCATTCCATTAACCTCCGAAATGCGTGCATGCAGATTTGTGTTGTGGAATAAAACTTTTCTATTTAGCCATTTGCCTCCAGGGCATCTAGTGCTGTTGACAAGATGTCTGGCTTAACTATGAGGACTCTGTGTAATTCTACAGATATCCCAGGAAGGGGGTAATTGAGCACAATATCCATTACCCCCTCAGTAAGTTTTCCCCTATATAAGTGTGGTTTCTTCCTCCCCTTGGGAATATGTTATACCCCTTAGCGCTGGTCATTTTTTTGTTTTTCATATACACCATGTTGAATGTGGTGTCTGAACAGCCTTGTATAGATTCCAGATATGTATATAGTAGTGATAAATCCAGAGAATATATGTTCTTTATATTAAACAATGTAAGAAGTAGAAATATGTTTTTATCATTATATTTGGTAAAATTCAAGTTGGATGTGCTGCACATGTCATTCTGTATGTGGTTGTAATAGCAAGAAAATATAAACCTGTATATCCAGTCATGAATGCTCAGAAGGTGATGTCAGCATAGACCTCCTGCATGGTTACACCAATTTGGTCTACATAGCCTTTCTTTCAATGCTAAATATAAAGCAGCGCTGTTGTTTTCTCGTTACCGCAGGAAACTAAACTTACTCTTTATAATTATATTGTCTAAAACTGTGGAGTTGGATGGTGCTATTAACGTGTATTTTTGTTATCACTGAAGTGGTGCTGCATAGTAATTGTATGCAAAGACTTGTCAATTGACTAACATTTGGGGAGAAATTTATCAAATGATTTCCACACTTTTGTAGTGTTAAAAAGTCACAAATTTTGTTGTACATTATTTATGCACAAAAATTTGGGCCTTTTTGCGTTTTTATGCTTTTTAAGAGTGGCAAGAAAAATGTGGTATACTGGAAGTGGTGTGGCCTCAGATGACCTGACAGATTTAATGTAGCTTGCACCAGAAATTAGCCCAAATCATAGTGCTATTATATAGTTGCCATTTCTGGTGCAATGACAGTCAAGGATGTCCTAAAATTACTGATTCCATGTGCCTTTTATTAACTTTGCTGCATTTTACTCTAACAGACTTTTGATTATGACTGTCTTAATTCACAGCCCCTTTACAGAAGACAACCACGGGCTGCATACGCGGCCAACAGACCCACCCAGCGACTGTCGCTCCTTTACTTTCACACAAGAGCATCAATTGTTCACTGAATGAGGAGAAGCGCACCGGAGATCTCTTCCAGCTTCCTGCCTTTATTTACTGTGAACAGGCAGGCGTTCAAAGATCAACGACTGCCTGTTTACATGGGCCGATGATTGCATGGTTTCTAGGTGAGCTAAAATCCATGGGACTACGGCTAGTGAGCGATTTCTCGCCAAATGCTCTGTTGGTTGATGTGTGTGCATAGGCTGACTATCACCCAAAAGACACAATCACATAATCACTGTTCTATAATCTCATTTTGTTTTCCTTAAGGGCCATTTAGACGGGATGAATGTCATGCAAATGATGCCCAACACGTATCCCCACATACACTCGCTACCGTGCTGTTGCACAGGATCTAGTACCGCTGTTTTGCTCACAGGATGTCCAACAGGAAGGCTGCAGGAGATTTCTTTCCTCTCGCTCCCCCGTCCCTCTCTATTGACGTAACATAGCGGCCATTCAATACTGAGTGTTGGGCATCGTTTGCCTGACACTCGTCCCGTCTAAATGGGCTGTTGGGTGTCTCACTTCCCAGATGAATGAACAGGCAGATTCAGAGGATACAGTAGGATTATTTTTCCTTCTTAGGTTCAAATACAGGAATGCAAACACAGATACCATAAACCTAGATATGTGGCAAAAAGAGAAAGAATGTTGATGTAATTACCTCATAGCTGGCATACTTATAGAGTGACGGATTGAATAGCTGCCAGGTGACGGCATAGTGGATAGAAAGAGACAGAATGCAATCTATAAATTTCACATTTTATGCCATTCCCTTGCAACACGCAGAGCAGATAAACAAGGATAATTTATACAGGTGAACAGTAAATAGTTAGACATGTTTTTCATCATCTACACAATGCCGTATAGATTAATAAACAATATCTTGAAACATTGTGCAGATCAGGGGTATACAACCTGCCACCTGAAGGATGCCAGTCCACATGGCCCCCAATCATCAGGCCGTCACCATTTTCGAGGGGTAATATGTCGCGGGCCCTGTAGGGTTTTCTATTTTGAAGTTTATAGACGTTTTGAAACGGTCCACAATGTCTGCTCTTCTCTGGAGTGACAACCAGGAGAGGAGGGGACTCCTATTCTCCCAATAGATGGGCTTCCCAGAATTGAAACCCCCAGCTATTGGGTAATTATGGCATATACTGCCATAAAGATCTTCGATGCCAATAACTTTTGTCTTTTTGTGGTATTGGTTGTGGTAAAATCTGGCCTATGATGTAAAAGGTTGTGCACCCCTTATGTAGCAGCAGTAACTTTAAAAACATCCATCAAATGTCACCAGCCATTTTTTTAATTAATATACATTGTGGACATCTGTTTAAGTGCATAGTACTTTATGAGCAATTGATAGGGTTAACAACTTCTATTACGGTAAGAGTGAAGAAAGAAAGGTGTTTTAATCCCAGAGGGTACCCAACAGCCACAGGGAAGAGCACCAGTTATGATTATTTTGTCAGTACTGTGACATCACAGTGCGCATTACCCATTACATTTATCACTGTGTTCTTATCTATTTGCAGTAACATCATTGTAATAAATTTCCCTGCAGTATGACATCACTGTTCAATTGTCCAGTAATATTATTGTATTTTTTTTGTACTCCTGTGTCGTGAAATCCTAATATAATTTGTGCATGTTTACTATTCTATGACATCACTGTATGCAACTCTTCTTTGCAATGATGTCACATTACTTTTTATCTATGACTGTATTCATTATTCTTGTTTTATCCCATCATATTGTGTCCAAGCCCTCTACTTTAATACTTTAATACACTGTGATTATTATTACTATACTGCGACATCACTATGTGCATAATTGCTGCACTGTAATAGTGATTATTGTAGATAGTGAAATCAGTGTGTATATAACTATTCCTGGGCTGGCACTACACTTTGGAGATTTCAACATCACTTTGTGCACTATCCCTTATCGTATTCACGTTTTGTGTCATCACTTTATTATTCCTGCACTGTGTATTTATTATCCTTGTGGTGGGATATTATTGTGTGCATCCATATTCTGTGACATAACCAAGATTTGATATTGTAACAGCACGGCATGCAGATTCAGAGTGTAACTATATGGTGTACAGAGACTGCTGTCACATCCAAGAACCTGTACTTGTGAGGGCCAATATCTACTTTGCTACATGGGAGGCCAGCTGTGCTATAAAGTACATGTAGATTTTGTAGATCCTGTTGCAGACTTTGCAACTTCATGTTCTGTCTGTAAGCGCTGTTCATGTTTTCTTTTCGTATGATGAATTAAAGGAATATTCCCATCTCAACCAAACATTTCTGTGATTGGAATACCTCTATAGCCTTGTGCACATGGGCGGATTTGATTTGCTGAATATGCAATCGGCACCCCGCGGAAAATCCACTGTGCTAGTCGCCCATAGGAAAGCATGGAGCTTCCCCAGCTCCATGCACTCATGCAGATTTGATCTGCGCATCCTGCGTGCGGAAAAGATATCGCAGCATGCTCCATTTTACTGTGGATTACACGTGGATGGGCTCCATGATCTCTATGGAAGCAATGTAGGCTGGTTACTTGGAGACCAATTAGGGAAGTGGAGAGGGGAGGGAAGGCAGTCACTTTGGGCTTGCAATTTATTTTCCACGCGGACGATCCGCTGTGCATCCGCATACATCCGGACGGAAAAACGATCGCCAGCAAGCATTTGAAACTCATTTCCGCACAGGTTCGCAGGTCTTCCATTGTGTAAATCTGCGTGTGCCTTGTGCATGAGACCTATGTTTGAATTGGTGCCCAGCAATGCTATACTATTTTTGTAACTTTTATAGAAGTGAATGGGAGTTACGCAAACTGCAGTAACAAGCCTAACATGCCTCTGCACTACATAAGTACTACAGTGCATAATCTATGCAATGAAATGATCTAATGTTTCCTTGTGGGAAGAACAAATGTTGCAAAAAAATTAATAAAAATGTTTTCGTGTAAAAATAAAAATCCCATAAAAAATAAAAATCATCATTTTTATGATAAAAAATTATTATGGGAAAAACAGGAAAAACTACAAAACTAGTATTGCTGCTTTCGTAATAACCCATACTGTAAAGTAAGTATGTTAGCTATCTACCAAGGTGCACACAGTAAAAATAAAAAAGTGAGAACTGTTGATTTTGATCATCTTGCCTCCGAAAAACGAAAAAAAAAAAAAAAGAAAAAAAAGAGAACAAAAAGTCATATGCACTCCAGAATGGTATAAATAAACTAACTCATCCCGCAATCTTTGTGTGACATCACTGCATTTTCTCACACGACTTTCTAGTGTTATTTTGCTGTGATGTTTTCGCAAGAAGGATAATAGGACTTTCTAATGTTAAAGTGACATTGCACGAACTCAGCAATTTCATCCGATGCAACAAAAACGACGGCTGCATAGGGAAACATGAGTTACAAAACATTGCAAATTGCGGCAATATAAAGCATGCCACCATTTTTTTTCTTGCAAGATAGCCTTAGAGAAAACATTGCTAATATGAAGGAACCCATTCGAAAACATGGGTTTCACATGCATGTGTGCTCTTGCGCTATCGCATTGCAGCAAAACCACGCAATTTTGTTGCCCGTGTGAAAACAGCCTAAAACTGTGTGCAGCCTTGTGAAAATAACAAAGTTGAGGCTAAACCTATGTATTTTGAAAAAATTGCAATTTTTAATTTTCATGGTCTAATGTTAACATTTACCACCAAACACCTGTGAAGTGAAAACACTCACTATGCCCCATGATGAACTCTTTGAGGGCTCAAGTGTCCAAAATACAAATCACTTTCTGGGTGGTTAACTGTTGTGGGCACATCAGAGACTTGCAAATGTGACATGGTGCTCCAAAATTATTCCACTAAAATCTGCACTCCAAAAGCCTAATAGTGCTCCTTTCCCTCTAAGGCCCATCCGTACTTGGAAGATATTGGAAAACAAATTCCGAGATAATTTTTTTTTCCAAATAAAAGACCCACCAAAATTTTAAAATATCTGTGGGGTCAAAAACCTCAATATTCCACTTCCAATTCCTTGAGGGCTGTAGTTTCCAAAATGAGGTCTACTAAACAGCTAAGGAGTTAACAAACTTTATAAACACTATTTTGAAAACTTTGAGGGGTACAGATTTAAAAAGGGGTAATTTATAGGTGTCTCTAATATACAGGGTTCTGAAATGCACTCCAGAAACTAAAATAGTCCCATAAAAAATAGGTTTGGGCTATTTTCTTCAAAATTAGAAAAAATGCCCCAATACTTATAAGCCTTGTGACAGTCAAACAAAATAAAAGAATGCTTACAAAAAGATGCCAAAGTAGAGTAGACATGTTAAATGGTAAATGCTATTTATTAACTATTTTGTGTGGTATGAGTATCTATCTCACAAACAGAAAAAATTCAGTTTGAAAACGACAAATATCTCAAACTTTTCGGCACGGGAAAGATGTTAAAAAGGGTAAAAAGTGCTTTTCTACTTCATGAAGAAAATTAATACAGTGAAGAGGGAACTGAGCTTCAGTTTGCTGTATGTCTGAGAATGAGGCACAAACAAGCAAGCCTTTCTATCTTGGAATTGGAGTTGGCTTACACCTATAGGAGTAGGGATTCTCTCTTTTTATGTGTTGCTTGCCTTCATTGGCTAAATGACTGGAGACCTAGGCAACATTTATTAATCAGTTATGACAGTTTTTGATAATAAGCTGAGCCCCAAAAATGTACATTTTGTGTAAAAAGATTCAACCTGTGTAAAAATGTCACTGTTTGCATCATGTTTTCCAAATGTTGGAAAACTGGGCAAGATGGAGCATGTTCTAAAACTTTTAGACAGTTTTATTAGAAGTAAATTCAGGAAATGGAGCAAATTTCAGCACAAATATTTGCTGGTACTGGTGTATCTCGTGTGGAGACCTGGCCTGCCAGAGCTTAAAGGGAATACCCGCAGCTCCAGATTAGCTGTCGGAGACAAACCTGCACCGAGCCCCCTCCCGGCTACTTTCACTGTCACAGGTGCTCTCCCTTCTCCCCTCTCAGCTCCTGTGCTGACAGTCACCCCCACGGACTGCCATTTACTCTGCCATGCGTGCTGCCGTAGTCCTCCTCCACTGAAGTCGGCCGCGGCGCGCTGTCTCTCTACCCCGCTGTCTCAGATCTCCCAGTCAGCCAGCGCATAGCAGCGGTGCAACTCCCCCACAGTGGCAGTCGGACGGCTGGCCTCCCGCTATATCAGTGTCTGAGAACTGCTTGGGAAGAATGAGACAGTACAGCGGGGGCCAGAGGAACAGAGTTGCCAGAGCGTGTGGGGAAAGTGCTTGGGACAAAGAAGCAGTCGAGTGGGGCCAGGAGGAGAAGGAGGAACATACTTGCCAGAGGTTAGCAGAGCAGGGGACAAGGAGGAACATACTTGCCAGAGGTTAGCAGATTAGCAGAGCGGGGGGGCCAGAAAAGCGGGTTCAGAAAATGTCCTCAGCTCAGTACAGCCAATCGGAGCTGTGGGCATGCCCTCTAGCTTCGGCAGGCCAGCCCATGTCTACACCCATAACTCTGGTGAAGACAAGATACACCAGTACCATGTTCGCCTGCTCAAAGCGCGTGTGAATTTAATTTACTGACTTTACAACAATCCAAAATGCATCAAATATATTAAGTCATCTTAGGTAACTTCTTAGCATCAGGCCTACAGATCAGGTTGGCTTCACATTTGTTTTGGAACCTCCAGCCAGAGGTTCTACCATGGATCTGGCTCAAAATGCTGGAAGAAAATGCACTTTTTCTTCCGTCTAAGAGCCGCAAAGTGGACGGAAAGTGGATGGACATCATTATAGTTAATGAGGTCCACCCGGCGCTGTTCAGTTCGGTCCAGAGACGGAATCGTTCATTTATGGAGATTTCCCTTTCCTGCTTCCCAACAAAGCAGGAAAAAGGAATCACCAATGCAGGTGTGAAACCTCCTTATTGTTACCTCTAACACTTATGTCTTTATACCTCTGTACATTATTATGAGGAGAGACAATAGTGTTTGTGTTTACATGAAAAATATGCCCTACATTTTACAGAATTGACAGGAGACATTCTTATTGTAATGTCTTACCTAATAGAGTGCGATCTGCAGCAGAGGAATGAAAAGGAAGGAATGTTATAAAAGTTATGAGCTACAACACAAAGGAAATACACTTAATGTGAGCAGTGAGCATGCAGCCTTCAGGCACAATCATGCTTACTTCTTCAAGCACACAAAAGTTGAATTATGCAATCAAATATGTTCCCTGGGAGCTGATGGAAAATTATATTCTAAACTCTAGACTCTGCAGCCAATTTACTTTTTGGAGTGATTGACCTGATTTTCAACTTAATTTTATTAATATATTTTAAACAGTGAAATTGTAGCAAGAAAATGTGGCATTGACTTTTTCACAATTAAATGGTTAAATATGAATTACATTAATTAGTGCGAATGCATAGCCATTAGGTGACATACATAGACTGGGCAAAATCCTCTCTGTATATTAAATTATAATCTAGTAGGCCTTGCAGAGTAATGAGCAATTAATTTATAGTAACATTATTACCACTGTAATGACTTCCACAGTTTTTATGCCAGTAAGGTCATTCATTAAGAAACAAAATTCAAAACCTAATTTTATCATGTTTGTACCAAAATAGGAACGGTTTGCCAGTTTATTCCATTGTAGGATGATCCTGAAAAGGGCAAAACCAGAAGAAGCCAGAGCACAATAAATGAGCATTTAACAGGTGTCATGGCATGAATACCGGAAAACACATCAGTACCCAACAGCCCATGTCTATAATGAGACTTCTTTGTTAGTATCACTAGCCGTTAGTCCCTTGGTGACATCTGCCATACATACACGCTGCTGCCATAAGATGGTCAATGCCATGTGATGTGCATTTACAGGGTGGTAATGGAATAGGCTCAGGAGCTGAATCCATGCCATCCATAGCAGATTTCATCTGCATTATACAGCTGACGGTGTTCAGCATTGTCCAGGATCAAAGAAAACTCATCAGCCAATTTGCATGTACAAAGACTCTCTGTGCCTATTAACACCAAGTTCACATTCAGTTATATTTGACATTCCATTTTAGAACAGGAAAACGGAATGCCATCTGTGAACAGCTTCATTCTATGATCAAAATGCTGCCCAATAGATCCCATTGGCTGTATCAGGGTCTGTTAGACTTTTGCCATGCCACCCAGCATTTTCCCAAACAAAATAAGCCAGTGTTATTTCAACCTAGACGTACACATAGCTTAGCAAATTTGACAATCATTGGAATCAAGTTGATGAATTGCAAAACATCCTGCCATGGACTTCTTGCTTAGAGTTTAAGATATTCTACAAACTTACGTAATTGTAGATGTTCCTTGGTAACCATAACCTCTTAAATTACTTTAGCAGTTGAAAAAATTGATTGTGCTGTACTGATGTAAGTACCTCATATCTCCCAGCTTCTTGCCAATGGCACTTCCCACATTTGTTATTGCAGCAGAAGCTTTCATCCCAGCTTGGCTTAAGGTTTCTTGTGTCTTCTTGTACCTATAATTAAAACTGCATTAACAATCGTTCTCGAAAATCATTCAAAATCCCTCTCTTACAGAGGCAACATCATGCTCATTATGTTTAGTGGCTTATGATATTCCATTTATATTAGTGTTAGTCCATGGATATCTATTTCTTTTCATTTTGACCTGTAACCATTAGGCCCGGACTTGAGAAATTTCATCAGAAGCCAAGAAATAGATAACCTAAAAAATATTTAGTATTATCTTAGATGACATTTATTCTGTGTAATAATGCAACTATCTACACAATTCACATTTAGTGAAAGTGGTGACTATAGTTTTGAAAAAGACAATCCTTACATGTAGGTCCTTAAAGGGGTTGTCTCGCGAAAGCAAGTGGGGTTAAGTACTTCTGTATGGCCATATTAATGCACTTTGTAATATACATCGTTCATTAAATATGAGTCATACAGAAGTTATTCACTTACCTGCTCCGTTGCTAGCGTCCCCGGTCTCCATGGCTCCGTCTAATTTCGGTGTCTTCTTGCTTTTTTAGACGCGCTTGCGCAGATGGGTCTTCTCCCTTCGGCTCGGAAGCAGCGGCGTTTTGGCTCCGCCCCCTTGTACGCGTCAACGCGTAGCTCCGCCCCCATCACATGTGCCGATTCCAGCCAATCAGGAGGCTGGAATCGGCACATGTGACGGGGGCGGAGCTACGTGATGACACGTACAAGGGGCGGAGCCAAAACGCCGCTGCTTCCAAGCCGAGCCGAAGGGAGAAGACCCATCTGCGCAAGCGCGTCTAAAAAAGCAAGAAGACACCGAAATTAGACGGAGCCATGGCGACGGGGACGCTAGCAACGGAGCAGGTAAGTGAATAACTTCTGTATGGCTCATATTTAATGCACGATGTATATTACAAAGTGCATTAATATGGCCATACAGAAGTGTATAACCCCACTTGCTTTCGCGAGACAACCCCTTTAAAGCAACTTTCCAGTCTTGGGGACAAACTTTGTAATGTTGCCTGATGCTTTCCTTTCTAAGAGTTCTGCTGCAGATACACTAGTTCCTGCAGCCCCCTATTTGCTCTTCCACTTCTCACTGCCCAATATACACTCTACATTGTTAGGTAGACATTTTATCGTGCTTTCAGCTTGAACAGCATATGTAAAATATATGTGTCATGGAGAAAAGGGGGAGTTTATGAAAGCTGTGTGCCACTATTGTGGCTGAAAAGTTATATTTTTTGCAAGCTATACATTTTGTACAAAAATGTGTCTTTTTAATTATTTTTATCTGCTTTCTACATTGTTCTAAATAGTGAATAGGGTTTAGAGGGAATGGGTGGGAACACCTACAGCTCAACAGACTCACTATAACTTATTCCTGAAATTGGTGTAAATTAGAGATTAAATCTATGCTCATAGGCGGTGTAGATTTTAGTTTGGGGTGCGAAGATTTCCCAAGATGCACCAAATGTATTGTTTGTGCCTAAAATACATTGGACACATTGTCTTCGTGTGGGCTTCAGATTGAGGGTGCGTTCACACGAACGTATATCGGCTCGGTTTTCACGCCGAGCCGATATACGTTGTCCTCATGTGCAGGGGGGGGGGGAGGCTGGAAGAGCCCAGGAGCAGAAACTCAGCTCCCGCCCCCTCTCTGCCTGCTCTCCACCCCTCTCCACTATTTGCAATGGGGAGAGGCGGAACGGGGGTGGGGCTAATTCCCGGAACTTAGCCCCGCCCCATTCTGCCTCCTCTCATTGCAAATAGTGCAGAGGGGCGGAGAGGAGGCAGAGAGGGGGCCTCAGTTCCTGCCCCTGGCTCTTCCATCCTCCCCCCCTGCACACGAGGAGGACGTATATCGGCTCAGCGTGAAAACCAAGCCGATATACGTTCGTGTGAACGCACCCTAAGACCTGTGAATGAAATGTTGGTTCTAATGAATTGCCAGTTTGATTGCCACTTTTATGTTATAATGACACGGTCAATTACATTCTTGGGGGTACTGGAAAAGGGTTATGGGAAAGGTTTGATGTTAATGTTCTATGTAGCTGTAAAAAGGAGCAGAAATTTCTAGGCCTGGAATGTTGTAGGGAATGAAATGCCTACAAGGGTTTTCCAGGCAGTGCAGGTTGTCAGTGCCAAGATACACTGGGGTCAGAGTGAAAGCTGTTGCTCTAGTCCCTGTGTAGTGGTCAGGGCTCATATTTGCACTCCGACTCCGGTGTAGCCCAGCACTGACTGCGGGTGTTGCCTGGAAAACCCCTTTATTGGATTCAGTGTTGAAAAAACTACAAGTAGTTATAGAAAAGCAATTATAGAAGCATTGTAGCTTCAGCACTCATTTCGTATATATGTTACCTTGTTAACAAAGCAGCAAGGTTTCCATCTCCTGCTATGTAGAGAGAGTAGGGTGTAGTTTTCTACATTAAAGAAGTAACATTCAATGCACAATTACAGTGTTTAAAAAGGCTGGCTGGGCTTTGGGGAGCTAGCAGACAATTCCCATCATAAGGGAATATTTAGGTTGACCATTATTTCAGTTTACAGTTTTCTAATTCGTTCTAATTTCTGTAACAACGTGTTCCTGAACCTGTCCCAGTCTACTGTCGTAGATAGGGACAAGCCTATGTAAACATGTAAATATGTAACTTGCATTTTGTAGTTGCAATTGGACAATGTTAAATTGTTTCTCTAACTTGAAAAACGAATAAATAAATACTGGCTGCCTTGAATAATTTATTTTTTCGTTAAATGAGTTGCTCGTTGATAAGCCAATCAAAGGGAATCCCACTGCTGGGTCCTTCAGGTAATCTGTAGGGTATCCCAGCATCAATGGGAAATTAGGCCTTACAAATGCCCCATTAAGATGAATAGACTGTCCAGATGGAATGTACAGAGGCACTGGGTTCATCAGAGTTAGAGATACTCTCCACTCTAACTAATAAATGATGGCACGGAACATGGGACCTCCTTTCCAATAACTCAAAATTTCATAGTAGAGTATCTGAGGATGGTTTTTCTGCAACAGACAATCTCTTTAACTTGCTTAAGTGGCATGGTTTTTGAAAAAGTGTCCCTTTGACACATGTTTGCCCTGGTGAAGAGCAGCTCAAGTGCTTTTTGCTTCAAGTATGTGGTCATGGCACATTTCATACAGCAGTCAAAACTTTGCTCCAGGAACCTTGATCTAGTTAGTTCTGTACCATAACAGTATAATTAAGCAATAAATACAAATAAACACACCCCTGGCATTAGCTGCTTTCAGATGTCAGAATGTCAAAAATATCTTTTCACAAATGATTTTGATTTCCATTTCCACAGTTTGCTAAAGGCATTCAATATCTACTACGGTAGTGTCATTTTCTGTAGAGCCTACAACAGATATGGCAGACATTTTATATTAGCAGCTAAAATGAAGGGTCTTTTAAATTTGGACATTCACTTCAAATCCTTGTTTAATCTTGTTAATAAACACAATCAAAAAGGATTTTACAGAAAATTTATCTAGATATACCAATCAAAATGCCCCAAATTGAATACTATATATACCTATACACATCAGTCATTGGATCTATGTGGATTATTTTTGCATAAGTTGCAAAAAAAGTCTAATGTTTAATTTAAAATGCACCACTTTTTAACATACTAGAGTGTGTATATTTATATATTTGCATGTATACACTCTACTGAATATGTAGTGTAAGGCCAGGCCTCATGTCCAGGACCATGCACTGTTTCCAAGTGTGGAATCCTGCAGTGGTTTCCACCCATGCCTGCAGCCATGAGGCCAAAAATTATATATACTCACCTGTCCGGAACTGCGGGGCTCTCCTCCATTGTGCCCTTATCTTCTTTCTTCTGCCCGGCACACAGGCAAAAAAGTCACATCCGCATGCATTAAATTGCCCTGCGGATGCTAATGCATCCCTATGGGATTCTAGATCTGGGGATCTCCCGCGCGGGAGACACGCGCAGATTTTATAAATAAAATCTGACCGTGGACATTGGACCTTAGGGTAGTTTCACATCTGCGCTTGGGATTCCGCTTTCCTGCTCAGGTCAGGGAACAGGATGGGGAATCCCCATGTCCACATGGTTCAGTCTATGGACAGAAACGAACAGCGCCGGACGGACCCCATTGACTTTCTGCCTAGTTGCCCATTCTTTGCATGGAATAAAAGTGAGGCATGCAGTGCTTTTTCTTACAGCATTTTGAGCCAGATCCGTAGCGAATAGAGATGAGCGAGTATACTCGCTAAGGCTAACTACTCGAGCGAGTAGTGCCTTAGTCGAGTATCTGACCGCTCGTTTCTAAAGATTCGGCTGCCGGCGCGGGTGACAGGTGAGTTGCGGCAGTGAGCTGGGGGGAGAGAGATCTCCCCTCCGTTCCTCCCCGCTCTCCCCCACCGCTCCCCGCCCGCCGCTGGCAGCCGAATCTTTAGACACGAGCGGGCAGATACTCGACTAAGGCACTACTCGCTCGAGTAGTTAGCCTTAGCGAGTATACTCGCTCATCTCTAGTAGCGAAATGTCTTGCCGTACGTTCCGAGGCAGATGTGAAACTAGCCTAAGAAAGAGAATTGCATATAACATACCTAGCGAATTTCACCAAATATAACATGCCTGTGCTCAATTTACACCATTTTCACCGACTTATAAACACATATGTTCTATAGTACTACTGATACATTTTCAGACAAAAACCATTAAGGCACATTTATCTATATAAGAACTTTGTAATAACCAATTTTTAGCTATTTTGTTATTTTCAATAGGATATAGTTAGATTGATCAATCAATCTATCTATATATCTATATACTATGAGGGATAAGAGAGTTTCTACAGTCATCATTTAGCTGAAAGCATCTGTCAATGAATTTATGATGAACTGTTATATTTTAAACACTTTATTTAGCGTGTGACTTCATTTTTCATGGGTTCCATAAAGTGTCATATTTGGGTGCTTCGGGGCATCATTAAATTCATGGGGCTCACTGTACAGCTATATGCAAATAATACTTGATCCTCATTCGCAAATCTCCAGCCATAACACTTTCCATACGCTTCAGTGGAAAGTTTACTATGTTTACATTCAGCCTGAAATATATGCAGAATGCAGTAGGTGGAAAGTGCATCCCCTCTGCAATCCACTAACTGTTGTTAGGCATTCAGCTTCTTTAGCAGCTACAATTTACAATGTCTTCTTAGCTATGGGCAATTGGCTATCTTCACAAGCTCTCCTGCACACACACTGCTGTCCATGTTCTCAGATCTCTGCCTCTCCTGATATTAGATTTACCTCTCCTGGTGTCTGCACTTATCTTTATGTTGTAGGCATTATGCAAGTCTCTAGCTTGATATAGGCAAAGCAGCATCATTGTAATTAGATTTTCTTTATTAACTGCTTTACTAGGTCTTGTGCGTTTGCATGTTCACAGCAAATAAAGATCACTGCTCTATATATGATCTGACCATGAAAACACACAAGACCTAGTAAAGCAGTTAATAAAGATCAGTCCAATAAGAATTATGCTAATTTGCCTACAGCATGAAAGTAAGTGTACATAGCTGGTTAGGTAAATAAAACATCAGGAGGGGCAAAGATTCTGTACACACTGACTGTGGGTCTGAAAATAATGTGAGTGCAGGGAAGCTGAGCCTGTGAAGATGGCTCTTCCTCCACAGCTAAGAAGATGTCCTAACATCCTAGTTGCTAAGGAAGCTGATTGCCTAACAACAGGCAGTGAGTTGCAGAGGGGCTGCACTTCAAACTTCATTTACAGTGATAAAACAAACAAAAAAAATTATGAAAGTATATCACAAGATTGGGAAATATGCAGACTATTAGATGAGTATACGTTGTCTGAAGAATTAGTGTTTTTTTTAAATAGTTTTATGATTCAGTTGTAAGAAGCAGAAAAAATATGAATCAAAAAGAAGAGAGAGATGCTGGCACTGCATACAGTAAGTCTTCTTTTTCATGACATTAATTATATAATTGATTAGGTATTTAATAGAGATGAGCGAACACCAAAATGTTCGGGTGTTCGTTATTCGAAACGAACTTCCCGCGATGTTCGAGGGTTCGTTTCGAATAACGAACCCCATTGAAGTCAATGGGCGACCAGAGCATTTTTGCATTTCGCCGATGCTCGCTAAGGTTTTCATGTGTGAAAATCTGGGCAATTCAACAAAGTGATGGGAACGACACAGCAACGGATAGGGCAGGCGAGGGGCTACGTGTTGGGCTGCATCTCAAGTTCACAGGTCCCACTATTAAGCCACAATAGCAGCAAGAGTGGGGCCCCCCCCCTCCCAAAAACTTTTACTTCTGAAAAGCCCTCATTAGCATGGCATACCTTTGCTAAGCACCACACTAGCTACAACAAAGCACAATCACTGCCTGGATGACACTCCGCTGCCACTTCTCCTGGGTTACATGCTGACCAACCGCCCCCCCTCCCCCCCACAGCGCACACCAAAGTGTCCCTGCGCAGCCTTCAGCTGCCCTCATGCCACACCACGCTCATGTCTATTTAGAAGTGCGTCTGCCATGAGGAGGAACCGCAGGCACACACTGCAGAGGGTTGGCACGGCTAGGCAGCGACCCTCTTTAAAAGGGGCGGGGCGATAGCCCACAATGCTGTACAGAAGCAATGAGAAATAGAATCCTGTGCCACCGCCATCAGGAGCTGCACACGTGGGCATAGCAATGGGGAACCTATGTGCCACACACTATTCATTCTGTCAAGGTGTCTGCATGCCCCAGTCAGACTGGTAATATGTACCTTAACAGTAACCGCGTTGGTGGTAATGTGGTGGTGACTGCGGACCTAGTAGCGCGGTTTTATTTTGTTGGTTTTCGGAATGTGGCCAGGATTAAGTGGGCCGTGGCGGGGGGATGGTGGGGGGGCTCTCTTGTAGTGTCGGTAAAGGTGAAATTCTTGGACTGCCACCAGACGAACCAATGCAAAGGCATTTGCCAAGAATGTTTTCCCTGTTGGAGGAGGAGGGGGATGTTTTTGAGGCACTACGTGTCCTCTCCACGTGTCCGTGGTTATATGCACCTTAACAGTAACCGCGTTGGTGGTAATGTGGTGGTGACTGCGGACCTAGTAGCGCGGTTTTATTTTGTTGGTTTTCGGAATGTGGCCAGGATTAAGTGGGCCGTGGCGGGGGGATGGTGGGGGGGCTCTCTTGTAGTGTCGGTAAAGGTGAAATTCTTGGACTGCCACCAGACGAACCAATGCAAAGGCATTTGCCAAGAATGTTTTCCCTGTTGGAGGAGGAGGGGGATGTTTTTGAGGCACTACGTGTCCTCTCCACGTGTCCGTGGTTATATGCACCTTAACAGTAACCGCGTTGGTGGGAAATGGCCTCGCCGCCATCATGTCTTTGGGAAGCCTCTGTTTCCACACCCCAGAGACATACCATTAGCAGCGGTATAGGCAGAGCCCATAATTCGTAACATTTCAGCCGTAGCATTAGGACAGGCCCCACTAACATATCACTAGCAGCATTATAGGAGGAGCGCAGTCTTCGTTCCATGTCAGCAATAGTAGCACTCAAGACAGGCCCCAGTAACAATTCCGAAGCAGCAGTATAGCGGGAGCGCAGTCTTCGTTCCATGTCAGCAATAGTAGCACTCAAGACAGGCCCCAGTAACAATTCCGAAGCAGCAGTATAGCGGGAGCGCAGTCTTTGTTCCATGTCAGCAATAGTAGCACTCAAGACAGGCCCCAGTAACAATTCCGAAGCAGCAGTATAGCGGGAGCGCAGTCTTCGTTCCATGTCAGCAATAGTAGCACTCAAGACAGGCCCCAGTAACAATTCCGAAGCAGCAGTATAGCGGGAGCGCAGTCTTTGTTCCATGTCAGCAATAGTAGCACTCAAGACAGGCCCCAGTAACAATTCCGAAGCAGCAGTATAGCGGGAGCGCAGTCTTCGTTCCATGTCAGCAATAGTAGCACTCAAGACAGGCCCCAGTAACAATTCCGAAGCAGCAGTATAGCGGGAGCGCAGTCTTCGTTCCATGTCAGCAATAGTAGCACTCAAGACAGGCCCCAGTAACAATTCTGAAGCAGCAGTATAGTGGGAGCGCAGTCTTAGTTCCATTTCAGTAGCCTTAGTATAGCCAAGGCCCAAGTTACATTTATGTAGCTAAAGTGTAGGCCAACCCCACACACACTTCTGTACCATGAGTGCAGGCGAAGAACATACAAATTGCTATGATTACGCTGTAGGTGAGGGCCCCAAAAAATTGGTGTACCAACAGTACTAATGTACCTCAGTAAACATTGGCCATGCCCAACCAAGATGGCAGGTGAAACCCATTAATCGCTTTGGTTAATGTGGCTTAAGTGGTAACTAGGCCTGGAGGCAGCCCAGTTTAACGAAAAATTGGTTCAAGTTAAAGTTTCAACGCTTTTAAGAGCATTGAAACATATAAAAATTGTTTCGAAAAATTAGATGAGTGAGCCTTGTGGCCCTAAGAAAAATTGCCCGTTCAGCGTGATTACGTGAGGTTTCAGGAGGAGGAGCAGGAGGAGGAGGAGGAGGAGGAATATTAGACACAGATTGATGAAGCAGAAATGTCCCCGTTTTGGATGGTGAGAGAGAACGTAGCTTCCATCCGCGGGTGCAGCCTACGTATTGCTTACGTATCGCTGCTGTCCGCTGGTGGAGAAGAGAAGTCTGGGGAAATCTAGGCTTTGTTCATCTTGATGAGTGTTAGCCTGTCGGCACTGTCGGTTGACAGGCGGGTACGCTTATCTGTGATGATTCCCCCAGCCGCACTAAACACCCTCTCCGACAAGACGCTAGCCGCAGGACAAGCAAGCACCTCCAGGGCATACAGCGCTAGTTCAGGCCACGTGTCCAGCTTCGACACCCAGTAGTTGTAGGTGGCAGAGGCGTCACGGAGGACGGTCGTGCGATCGGCTACGTACTCCCTCACCATCCTTTTACAGTGCTCCCGCCGACTCAGCCTTGACTGGGGAGCGGTGACACAGTCTTGGTGGGGAGCCATAAAGCTGTCCAGGCCCTTAAAGACTGTTGCACTGCCTGGGATGTACATGCTGCTCGATCTCCGCACCTCCCCTGCTACCTTGCCCTCGGTACTGCGCCTTCTGCCACTAGCGCTGTCGGCTGGGAATTTTACCATCAGCTTGTCCGCAAGGGTCCTGTGGTATAGCAACACTCTCGAACCCCTTTCCTCTTCGGGAATGAGAGTGGGCAGGTTCTCCTTATAGCGTGGGTCGAGCAGTGTGTACACCCAGTAATCCGTTGTGGCCAGAATGCGTGCAACGCGAGGGTCACGAGAAAGGCATCCTAACATGAAGTCAGCCATGTGTGCCAGGGTACCTGTACGCAACACATGGCTGTCTTCACTAGGAAGATCACTGCCAGGATCCTCTTCCTCCTCCTCCTCAGGCCATACACGCTGAAAGGATGACAGGCAATCAGCCGGTGTACCGTCAGCAGCGGGCCAAGCTGTCTCTTCCCCCTCCTCCTCATCCTCCTCATGCTCCTCCTCCTCCTCCTGTACGCGCTGAGAAATAGACAGGAGGGTGCCCTGACTATCCAGCGGCATACTGTCTTCCACCGCCCCCGTTTCCGAGCGCAAAGTAGCTGCCTTTATGGTTTGCAGGGAATTTCTCAAGATGCATAGCAGAGGAATGGTGACGCTAATGATTGTAGCATCGCCGCTCACCACCTGGGTAGACTCCTCAAAATTACCAAGGACATGGCAGATGTCTGCCAACCAGGCCCACTCTTCTGAAAGGAATTGAGGAGGCTGACTCCCACTGCGCCGCCCATGTTGGAGTTGGTATTCGACTATAGCTCTACGCTGTTCATAGAGCCTGGCCAACATGTGGAGCGTAGAGTTCCACCCTGTGGGCACGTCGCACAGCAGTCGGTGCACTGGCAGCTTAAAGTGATGTTGCAGGGTGCGCAGGGTGGCAGCGTCCGTGTGGGACTTGCGGAAATGTGCGCAGAGCTGGCGCGCCTTTACGAGCAGGTCTGACAAGCGTGGGTAGCTTTTCAGAAAGCGCTGAACCACCAAATTAAAGACGTGGGCCAGGCATGGCACGTGCGTGAGGCTGCCGAGCTGCAGAGCCGCCACCAGGTTACGGCCGTTGTCACACACGACCATGCCCGGTTGGAGGCTCAGCTGCGCAAGCCAGCAGTCGGTCTGCTGTGTCAGACCCTGCAGCAGTTCGTGGGCCATGTGCCTCTTATTGCCTAAGCTGAGTAGTTTCAGCACGGCCTGCTGACGCTTGCCCACCGCTGTGCTGCCACACCGCGCGACACCGACTGCTGGCGACATGCTGCTGCTAACACATCTTGATTGCGAGACAGAGGAGGAGGAGGAGGAGGAGGGTGCTTTAGTGGAGGAAGCATACACCTCCGCAGATACCAGCACCGAGCTGGGGCCCGCAATTCTGGGGGTGGGTAGGACGTGAGCGGTCCCAGGCTCTGACTCTGTCCCAGCCTCCACTAAATTCACCCAATGTGCCGTCAGGGAGATGTAGTGGCCCTGCCCGCCTGTGCTTGTCCACGTGTCCGTTGTTAAGTGGACCGTGGCAGTAACCGCGTTGGTGAGGGCGCGTGCAATGTTGCGGGAGACGTGGTCGTGCAGGGCTGGGACGGCACATCGGGAAAAGTAGTGGCGACTGGGAACTGAGTAGCGCGGGGCCGCCGCCTCCATGATACTTTTGAAGGACTCAGTTTCCACAACCCTATACGGCAGCATCTCAAGGCTGATGAATTTTGCTATGCGGATGGTTAACGTTTGAGCGTGCGGGTGCGTGGCGGCGTACTTGCGCTTGCGCTCCAACACTTGCGCAAGCGACGGCTGGACGGTGCGCTGAACTACACTGCTGGATGGGGCCGAGGACAGCGGAGATGAGGGTGTGGGTGCAGGCCATGAGGCGGTAGTGCCTGTGTCCTGAGAGGGGGGTTGCATCTCAGTGGCAGGTTGGGGCACAGGGGGAGAGGCAGGGGTGCAAACCAGAGGCGCTGAACGGCCTTCGTCCCACCTTGTGGGGTGCTTGGCCATCATATGTCTGCGCATGGTGGTGGTGGTGAGGCTGTTGGTGTTGGCTCCCCGGCTGAGCTTTGCGCGACAAAGGTTGCACACCACTGTTCGTCGGTCGTCAGGCGTCTCTGTGAAAAACTGCCAGACCTTAGAGCACCTCGGCCTCTGCAGGGTGGCATGGCGCGAGGGGGCGCTTTGGGAAACACTTGGTGGATTATTCGGTCTGGCCCTGCCTCTACCCCTGGCCACCGCACTGCCTCTTGCAACCTGCCCTGCTGATGCCCTTGACTCCCCCTCTGAAGACCTGTCCTCCTGAGTAAGCGTTGCACACCAGGTGGGGTCAGTCACCTCATCGTCCTGCTGCTCTTCCTCCGAATCCTCTGTGCGCTGCTCCCTCGGACTTACTGCCCTTACTACTACCTCACTGCAAGACAACTGTGTCTGATCGTCATCGTCCTCCTCACCCACAGAAAGTTGTTGAGACAGTTGGCGGAAGTCCCCAGCCTCTTCCCCCGGACCCCGGGAACTTTCGAATGGTTGGGCATCAGTGACGATAAACTCCTCTGGTGGGAGAGGAACCGCTGCTGCCCAATCTAAGCAGGGGCCCGAGAACAGTTCCTGGGAGTGTTCCCGCTCCTGAGCAGGTGTCATTGTAGTGGAGTGAGGAGGCTGGGAGGAAGGAGGAGCAGCAGACAGAGGATTCGGATTTGCAGCAGTGGACGGCGCAGAACTGCGTGTTGACAATAGGTTGCTCGAAGCACTTTCTGCCATCCAGGACAGGACCTGCTCACACTGCTCATTTTCTAATAACCGTCTCCCGCATGGACCCATTAATTGGGCGATGAATGTGGGGACGCCAGAAACGTGCCTCTCTCCTAATCGCGCAGCAGTCGGCTGCGACACACCTGGATCAGGAGCTCGGCCTGTGCCCACAGCCTGACTTGGCCCTCCGCGTCCTCGGCCGCGTCCACGTCCTCTAGGCCTACCCCTACCCCTCAGCATGCTGTATTACCAGTGATTTGATTTCACAGGCAGGAAATAAATTGGCGCAAGACTGCAGGCCAAATATAATTTTTTCCCTTTTTTGAAAACAAAAGGCCCCACTGCCTCTAGTGAATGAATAATCTAAGTTTAATAACTGTGCTGTGGCCCTGCTAATGTGTCACAGAACGTGAGGGTAGCAGAGTTATTATAACTCTGGCAGAGCAGGTATTTTTTTCCCAATTAAGGAAAGCAAATGGCGAAGCCAGCAGTAAAACGTAGCTGGGTGCGTCTGATTTTTAAACGTTGCACACGCAGCCGACACGTGTCCACCGCCCCTAGGACGGACAGAGGCAGGACAAATAGAAATTTTTTCAGTTTTTTTCCACCAAAAGGCAGCACTGCGTATATTCAATGAACATGAGAAGTTTAATAACTGTGCTGTGGCCCTGCTAATGTGTCACAGAACGTGAGGGTAGCAGAGTTATTATAACTCTGGCAGAGCAGGTATTTTTTTCCCAATTAAGGAAAGCAAATGGCGAAGCCAGCAGTAAAACGTAGCTGGGTGCGTCTGATTTTTAAACGTTGCACACGCAGCCGACACGTACACACAGCCCTTAGGACGGACAGAGGCAGGACAAATAGTTATTTTTTCAGTTTTTTTCCACCAAAAGGCAGCACTGCGTATATTCAATGAACATGAGAAGTTTAATAACTGTGCTGTGGCCCTGCTAATGTGGCACAGAACTTGAGGGTAGCAGAGTTATTATAACTCTGGCAGAGCAGGTATTTTTTTCCCAATTAAGGAAAGCAAATGGCGAAGCCAGGAGTAAAACGTAGCTGGGTGCGTCTGATTTTTAAACGTTGCACACGCAGCCGACACGTGTCCACCGCCCTTAGGACGGACAGAGGCAGGACAAATAGAAATTTTTTCAGTTTTTTTCCACCAAAAGGCAGCACTGCGTATATTCAATGAACATGAGAAGTTTAATAACTGTGCTGTGGCCCTGCTAATGTGGCACAGAACTTGAGGGTAGCAGAGTTATTATAACTCTGGCAGAGCAGGTATTTTTTTCCCAATTAAGGAAAGCAAATGGCGAAGCCAGCAGTAAAACGTAGCTGGGTGCGTCTGATTTTTAAACGTTGCACACGCAGCCGACACGTGTCCACCGCCCTTAGGACGGACAGAGGCAGGACAAATAGAAATTTTTTCAGTTTTTTTCCACCAAAAGGCAGCACTGCGTATATTCAATGAACATGAGAAGTTTAATAACTGTGCTGTGGCCCTGCTAATGTGGCACAGAACTTGAGGGTAGCAGAGTTATTATAACTCTGGCAGAGCAGGTATTTTTTTTCCAAATTAAGGAAAGCAAATGGCGAAGCCAGCAGTAAAACGTAGCTGGGTGCGTCTGATTTTTAAACGTTGCACACGCAGCCGACACGTGTCCACAGCCCTTAGGACGGACAGAGGCAGGTCAAATAGAATTTTTTTCACTTGTTTTACAAGCAAAAGGCCGCACTGCGTATATTCAATGAATAATAACTGTGTTGTGGCCCTGCCTACACAATTCTTTCCCTGCAGTATCAATGGAGGGTGCAATGCTCTGCAGAGGCGATTTTGAGAAGAAAAAAAATATGCAGCACAGCTAACAGCAGCCAGCACACGGTTAAATATGGCCCTAGAAAGGACCGTTGAGGTTCTTGAAGGCTACACTCACTCCTAACACTCTCCCTGCCTATGCAACACTTCTGTCCCTAATGCCGGGTGCAACGCTCTGCAGAGGCGATTTTGAGAAGAAAAAAAAATTGCCACTGCTAACAGCAGCCAACACACAGCTATCAGTGGCCCTAATAAGGACCTTTGGGGGTCTTGAAGCCTGCACTAACTACCAATTCTTTCCCTACAGCAGCTCCGGTACAAACAGCACTGTCCCTCATCTAACTCACCAGGCATCTGAGGCGAGCCGCGGGAGGGGCCGACTTTTATATTAGGCGGACACCTGATCTCGCCAGCCACTCACAGCAGGGGGGTGGTATAGGGCTTAAACGTTGCAGGGGGAAGTTGTAATGCCTTCCCTGTCTTTCAATTGGCCAGAAAAGCGCGCTAACGTCTCAGGGAAGGAAGTGAAAGTAACCCGAACACCGCATGGTGTTCGTTACGAATAACGAACATCCCGAACACCCTAATATCCGCACGGATATCAAGTTCGGACGAACACGTTCGCTCATCTCTAGTATTTAACTTTGACAACTAGAAATTTTATTTGGCTAAAATTTTCCCTTTAGGAGCCAATGGTTGTTAAATATTTTTTTTTGGATGGAGCCCTGCACATCAGACCATAAAGGATACAGCACTTTCCATCTAGTGTTCAAACATACCACTATATTGGGCTAGGTAGTACACAACCACCATGGTTCTTTATATTTTACCATGCCTAAATAGTTGAGCCATTTACTACATTGTCTGTTTTCCCTATGTGCTATTTAGTAATTTTCCTTAATATCTTATCTCTTCTGTTTTAAGAAATATTACAAAAGGATATATTTTTACATTTGGTACATAATTTGTGAGTGTCTTATTTTGAAACATAGGCATTATTGTGGAGTTTCTATTTGTTTGCTGCTTTCTATATTATGGGGGGACTAAGTGCATTATTACAAAGATGATCCAAGCTTGGATTATTCATATTTGCCTCGTGACATAAATTCTCTTGATATTGGTCAGCAATGAGTAAAGTAAGAAAGAGAAGTGCGTCTAGCATATCCGGTGAATTCAGTTAAATGTATCATGCCACGTGCTGAACTTATACCATTTTCACAGGTATACCTGACTATTTGAAAAAAGAAAGTCTTAATATAAGCAATTTTCATCCATTTTGTTATGTTCAGATGGAAATATTTATGAACCCATGTATGATGAGGGGAAGAGAAGGTCTACAGTGTTCATTTTTCTAAAATATTGTTTAGACATAAATGGCTTTGCTTGTCCTTAGACCCCCGAGTGCAATGTACAATTAAAATAGTGATGCATCACGACAGTCCCAGAATACATCTAGTGCGCCAGAAAGGCATGTTCAGCTTTTGTCAGTGTTATTACTGCACAATACTGTTAATGGTATATCCTATATGCTCCAAAGCAGTTAGTCTGACAGCTTTAGGCACATATCTTGGATTGGCAAAGAAAACAGTATTTATCCCAGCACAGAAGCTTAATTGTACCTTAAAATAACCTGCTGGTTTATAGGTATTTAATAATGAATGCAGTACATTATAGTGTTGAAATATAACATTGATTGCTATTACAGTATAGTAATAATTATATAATCAAATGGAGAATACAAGTCTGCAAATGCTTGGAATACCAACCAATCCATTTCTAGACAATAAAAGTGGGGTTATACTGCCAGTAAAATGTATAATATATGGAAATTTACAATTAGTTACCTTTTATTTAAAATATGTTATCATGCTGTGTTAGGCTCTGTTCAAAATTTCTGTGATTATATTCTGATATCGAGTACTCTATTTGTCAAATTGCCAGAAATTGGCAGCAGCTGACAATAATGGGTCCTATTCAGTTTCATTTATGATTTCTGTCATTTTACTGGAACATATAGCTCAGCACGCGGCGCTATTTTTTTCAGCATGATGGAAACCATGAATAGAAGAGTGAATAGAGCCTTATGCACACATAGATATTTTAACTTAGTATGAAAATAGGGGCAAATTTTCATGATTAGTAAAATGGAGCTACCTGACATGCCAGAAGTGTTAAATTTTAGAAATATAGAAAATTGACGTCAGGAAAAGACTCCCTGGCCCACCTAATCTATCTTTATGTTATTTCCTTTTTATTTCTCTCTTAGGATAGGTTTATGCTTATCCCAGGCATGAATGACAGCTGATGAATGACAGCTGAGAGCTGCCTCTGATTGGTCACAGTGCTCAGCCAATCAGAGGCAGCACTCACTCACCCATTCATGAATTCATGAATGGGTGAGTGAGTGCTGCCTCTGATTGGCTGAGGGCTGTGACCAATCAGAGGCAGACCATTCAGCAGGTGGGGATTTTAAAAAAAGGGTTTTTTACTTTTTTTCTTTCTACATTTTTCTTTTTTATTCATTTTTTTTTTTTTTTACACAATATGTGTCCCTCTGGGGCACTTACAGTATAGCACTGGTGATTGCTGTGATAAGGCATGGCAGGGCTGCTGCCCTGCCATGCCTTATCGCTTATTACAGCGATCCCAGGCTATGGCAATACAGGACGCCAGTGTCTGGCGTCCTGTTGCCATAGCAACCAGCCGGGCTCTCTGCGATTATATCGCGAGAGCCCGGTTATGTTACAGAGGAAGCGCGCTCCCTCTGTGAACCCCTCCCATGCCGCGATCTACATAGATCGCGGCAGGGAAGGGGTTAACAGTGGGGGCGCATCTCCGATGCACCCCCGCTGTTGCAGTGAGAGGCTGGCTATGACTGACAGCCGGCTCCCGCTGAGGTATAGCACGAGATCATAAGTGATCTCGCGCTATCCCCAGGACGTACGTTTACGCCCTGTTGCGGGAAGTACCCTGCTGCCAGGACGTAAACTTACACCCTGGAGCGGGAAGGTGTTAAAGGCCTATCCTATGGATGGGCTATCAATGTGGAAAAATCCATCATTTTTGGGTATATATAATGTTTGCATAACTTTTGTAAAAAAAATTGTAGGGAGTTTGGGGTAAAAAAAGGAATTCTGCCATTTGTTTTCTGGATTTCATTTTTACGGCGTTCAGCGTGCAGAATAAATAATGTGATAACATTATTCTTTGAGTTAACATGATTCCGGCAATACCAAGTTTATACAGTTTTTTTTTTATGTTTTGCTATTTTTGTACATTTAAAACATTTTTTTCTTAAAGGTTTGCTTTTGTGTCGCTACATTCCAAGAGCCGTATTAATTTTATTTTCCATTGCCAGAGCTATAGAAGGCCTTGTTTTTTGCATGATGACCTCTAGTCTTCATTTATCTAATTTTTAGGAACATGTAAAATTTTGATCGCTTTTTATTGCATTTTTTTCTAGGGGCAAGATTAACAAAATCTGCAATTCTGGCATGTTTTTAATTTTTATTTTTCACTGCATTCTCTGAGCAGCATAAATAATATATTAAAGTAATTCTACAGGCCAGTACAATTATGCCAATACCAAATTATAATAATATTTTTTTCTTTTTCACTACTTTTTCACAGTTTAAAAAAAAAAGTTTAAATCACCCCCCTTTTGCCATATCTATAATAAAAATATCTAAATCATAAAAGAAAAATACATATTTGGTATCGCCGTGTCCGTAAAAGTCCAATCTATCAAAGTAGTGCATTATTTACCCCACATGGTGAATGTAGTCTGAAAAAAAAATAATAAAGAATGACAGAAATACACTTTTGTAGTCACCCTGTCTCCCAGAAAAATGCAATAAAAAGCGATCAAAAGCTTCTATGTACTCCGAATTGGTAGTAACGTAAACTACAGGACATCCCGCAAAAAATGAGCCCTTGCTTAAGTACGTCGACGGAAAAATAAAAAAGTTATTGCGCGCAGAAGATGCAGCAGAAAATAATTTTAAAAAATTAAATGTCTTCGAAAAAAAGTACCACAGCAAAGAAAAAAACTATACACGTTTGGTATCATAGTAATCACACCGACCCATAGAATAAAGTTATTATGTCATTTTTGTTGCAGTTTGTGTGCCGTAGAAAGAAAACGCACTGAAAGATGGCGGAATGTCGTTTTTTTTTCATTTTACTTAACTTAGAATTTTGTAAAAGTTTTTCAGTACATTATCTGGTACATTAAATATCACAATTGAAAAATACAACTCATTCCGCAAAAAACAAGCCTTCATACAGCGACGTGGATGGATAAATAATGGAGGGGTAAATGTTCTTTTTTAAAACACGATTGTATAACGGCGAGCATTCTGGTGATCCAGAATAGCTTGTATACCCTGGACGTCTCTTCACTGCTGGGTGGATACCAGACCAAGAGTAACCTCTGCACGCCATCATGGACAAAGGGTGCCGGAGGGTTCTCCCAGGGCAGTGTTAACCCTTCGAGCACCAGGTGAGTGTATATTCACCTTCCATGCTTTTTATGAAGACTTAATTGTGGCATAAGGCACATTCTGATTTGATATTTCTCTTGATTTCTTTACAACATTGCTTCAGTTCCTTGAGGTTTGTGGGCATTTGTTTATGCACCACTCTCTTCAGGTCCTGCCACAGCATTTCAATTGGGTTGAGGACTGGAATTTGACTGGGCCATCGCCACACTTGAAGTTTTTTCTTTTTCAGCCATTCTGATGTAGATTTGCTGGCATGCTTGGGATCATTGTCCTGTTGCATGACCAAGTTTTGACTAAGATTTAACTTTTTGATATAAGCCTCACATTTGACCCTAAAATACTTTGGCATACAAAGGAGTTCATCGTCAACTCAATGGCTGCAAGGTGCTAAGTCCTCTGGAAGCTATGCAGGCCCAAATCATCACCCCTCCATCAGCATGTTTGACAGTTTATATAAGTTATTTGTGCTGATATGCTGTGTTTAGTTTGCACCAGATGTAGCACTGAGCATTATGGACAAACATGATAACTTTGGTCTCATCTGTCCTGAGGACATTGTTTCCGAAGTCTTATAGTTTGTTCAGCTGCAACTTTGCAATCTGTACCCATGCTTCCATGTCCTTTTTAAAAAGAAGAGGCTTTCTTCTGGTAATTCTTCCAAACAAGTTATACTTGTTCAGTCTTACTCTAATTGTTCTTTCATGAACTTGAACATATAACATGCTATCTGAGGCCTTTAAAGTTTGAGATGTACCTCTTGGGGTTCTTGCAGTTTCTCTGAGTATTGCATGATCTGACATTGGGATGAATTTACTGGGACATTCACTCCTGAGAAGACTGTCAACTGCCTTAAATGTTTTCCACTTGTGAATAATTTTTCTCACAGTGGAATGATGAACTCCCAAATTGTTTGGAAATAGGCTTATTCTTAGACTGATGGACAGCAACAATTACTTCACTAAGATCACTGCTGATGTCTTTCCTCCTTGGCATTTTGTGTTAACACATGCCTGAATGCTCCAGAGCAGCAAACTGCCCAAACTTCTGATTTTATAGATGTGGTCTCACTTGATGCTGATTATTTAAGGGCATTTGGCTAACAGCAGTTGGCAGCTACTTACCATCCTAATTTATAAGGAATAAGTAAGGATGTACTTAATTTTTCACACTCTGCTTCTGCACTTTATTCTATTTTTTGTTAAATAATGACATGGTGTAATTTGTCAAGTGTAATATGCAGTAGCATTCACTTAATTTTAAGGCCTTCTAAGGACTAAATGTTTTTTATTATGTTCTGATTAGAGATGAGCGAACGTACTCGGTAAGGCCGATTTCGCAATCGAGCACCGCGATTTTCGAGTACTTCACTACTCGGGTGAATTTAAGAGCTCAGGGTAGGTACCAAAAGATTTTAGGACAATCAGTACAATTGTTGTACAATGTAAACAGCCTAGAGAAAGGTAGAGTCATGTATATTAAAATATAGAACACACACTCAAGCTGTTTTTATTTTTTTCTATACATTTGTCTTTTTCTTCTACTTTCCTCCACTTTACATTCACATCTTCTCTGTAAACTAGTGCCATAGCATTTTTACAGGATCATGGATATATGACTAGCAGAATCACCTGGCTTCACATGGGTCTATTTTGTGTAACTGTTTGTTGTGTGTGTATGTGGATAAAAACTTTGTTTGCTACTGATATGAAGCTAATATCTTCATAGCATCTATTTCTTTATAACAAATTAGCCACATAGATAAATCTAGTGCTTTGGAATATTTTAGACTGGGTTTCAGCTCATATTCGCATTCCCATGTTTTGCGAGTATATCACAAAATGTAGGTTCAAAGAGCTAAAACAGTCTAAAATCTTCAGAAGTGCCTGATTTAACTATATGGCAAATTAGATGCAGATTGATGCAGCTGTTTGGTTGTATTCCGATTTCTCAGCTCTCTAGGACTGGTAGGTTAAGCTACTTGGCCGTACATAAAGAACAGACAGCAGGAAAAAAATTTTATATGAGCGAGTGCGATATCGGTCTGAGAAACTTGGACCAATATTGTGCTTGTAAAATTGTAATATTCAATGCGACTGTGTTGTGAGAAAATCACATTGCATTACTGAACATGTGGTTTTGTAGATGTGTGAAAATTGCATGTATTTTGAAGTATGGAAAATTAGACATTGCATCACACTTGCATGTACATTAGAGATCAGCGAGCACCAAAATGCTCGGGTGCTCGTTACTCGGGACGAAATTATCGCGATGCTCGAGGGTTCGTTTCGAGTAACGAACCCCATTGAAGTCATTTGGGCGACCCGAGCATTTTTGTATATCGCCGATGCTCGCTAAGGTTTTCATTTGTGAAAATCTGGGCAATTCAAGAAAGTGATGGGAACGAGACAGCAACGGATAGGGCAGGCGAGGGGCTACATGTTGGGCTGCATCTAAAGTTCCCAGGTCCTACTATTAAGCAACAATAGCGGCAAGAGTGGGCCCCCCCCTCCCAACAACTTTTACTTCTGAAAAGCCCTCATTAGCAATGCATACCTTAGCTAAGCACCACACTACCTCCAACAAAGCACAATCACTGCCTGCATGACACTCCGCTGCCACTTCTCCTGGGTTACATGCTGCCAAATCCCCCCCCCCCCCACGACCCAGTGTCCACAGCGCACACCAAAGTGTCCCTGCGCAGCCTTCAGCTGCACTCATGCCACACCACCCTCATGTCTATTTATAAGTGCGTCTGCCATGAGGAGGAACCGCAGGCACACACTGCAGAGGGTTGGCACGGCTAGGCAGCGACCCTCTTTAAAAGGGGCGGGCGATAGCCCACAATGCTGTACAGCAGCAATGAGAAATCCAATCCTGTGCCACCTCCATCAGGAGCTGCACACGTGGGCATAGCAATGGGGAACCTATGTGCCACACACTATTCATTCTGTCAAGGTGTCTGCATGCCCCAGTCAGACCGCGGTTTTTTATAAATAGTCACAGGCAGGTACAACTCAGCAATGGGAATTCCGTGTGCACCCACAGCATGGGTGGCTCCCTGGAACCCACCGGCTGTACATAAATGTATCCCATTGCAGTGCCCATCACAGCTGAGGTAACGTCCGATTAAATGCAGGTGGGCTTCGGCCCACACTGCATGCCCCAGTCAGACTGGGGTTCTTTAGAAGTAGACACATGCAGTTACAACTCCGTGTGGACCGACAGCATGGGTGGGTGCCAGGAAGCCACCGGCGGTACATAAACATATCCCATTGCATTGCCCAGCACAGCTGAGGTAATGTCATGTTTAATGCAGGTGGGCTTCAGCCCACACTGCATGCCCCAGTCAGACTGGGGTTCTTTAGAAGTAGACACATGCAGTTACAACTCCCTGTGGACCCACAGCATGGGTGGCTCCCTGGAACCCACCGGCGGTACATAAATATATCCCATTGCATTGCCCAACACAGCTGATGTAACGTCAGCTTTAATGCAGGTGGGCAAAAAATTAATTGGATTACACTGTAGGCGAGGGCCCCAAAAAATTGGTGTACCAACAGTACTAATGTACCTCAGAAAAATTGCCCATGCCCAACCAAGAGGGCAGGTGAAACCCATTAATCGCTTTGGTTAATGTGGCTTAATTTGTAACTAGGCCTGGAGGCAGCCCAGTTAAAATAAAAATTGGTTCAGGTGAAAGTTTCAACGCTTTAATGAGCATTGAAACGTATAAAAATTGTTTACAAAAATTATATGACTGAGCCTTGTGGGCCTAAGAAAAATTGCCCGTTCGGCGTGATTACGTCAGGTTTCAGGAGGAGGAGCAGGAGGAGGAGGATGAATATTATACACAGATTGATGAAGCTAAAAGGTCCACGTTTTTGATGGTGATAGAGAACAATGCTTCCATCCGCGGGTGCAGCCTACGTATTGTTTAGGTATCGCTGCTGTCCGCTGGTGGAGAAGAGAAGTCTGGGGAAATCCAGGCTTTGTTCATCTTGATGAGTGTAAGCCTGTCGGCACTGTCGGTTGACAGGCGGGTACGCTTATCCGTGATGAATCCCCCAGCCGCACTAAACACCCTCTCTGACAAGACGCTAGCCGCAGGACAAGCAAGCACCTCCAGGGCATACAGCGCGAGTTCAGGCCACGTGTCCAGCTTCGACACCCAGTAGTTGTAGGGGGCAGAGGCGTCACGGAGGACGGTCGTGCGATTGGCTACGTACTCCCTCACCATCATTTTACAGTGCTCCCGCCGACTCAGCCTTGACTGGGGAGCGGTGACACAGTCTTGCTGGGGAGCCAGAAAGCTGTCAAAGGCCTTAGAGAGTGTTCCCCTGCCTGTGCTGTACATGCTGCCTGATCTCTGCGCCTCCCCTGCTACCTGGCCCTCGGAACTGCGCCTTCGGCCACTAGCGCTGTCGGATGGGAATTTTACCATCAGTTTGTCCGCCAGGGTCCTGTGGTATAGCATCACTCTCGAACCCCTTTCCTCTTCGGGTATGAAAGTGGAAAGGTTCTCCTTATACCGTGGGTCGAGCAGTGTGTACACCCAGTAATCCGTAGTGGCCAGAATGCGTGTAATGCGAGGGTCACGAGAAAGGCATCCTAACATGAAGTCAGCCATGTGTGCCAGGGTACCTGTACGCAACACATGGCTGTCCTCACTAGGAAGATCACTTTTAGGATCCTCCTCCTCCTCCTCCTCCTCAGGCCATACCCGCTGAAAGGATGACAGGCAAGCAGCATGAGTACCCTCAGCATTGGGCCAAGCTGTCTCTTCCCCCTCCTCCTCATCCTCCTCATGCTCCTCCTCCCCCTCCTCAACGCACTGAGATATAGACATGAGGGTGCTCTGACTATCCAGCGACATACTGTCTTCCCCCGCCTCTGTTTCCGAGCGCAAAGCGTCTGCCTTTATGCTTTGCAGGGAATTTCTCAAGAGGCATAGCAGAGGAATGGTGACGCTAATGATTGCAGCATCGCCGCTCACCATCTGGGTAGACTCCTCAAAGTTTCGAAGGACCTGGCAGATGTCTGCCAACCAGGCCCACTCTTCTGTAAAGAATTGAGGAGGCTGACTCCCACTGCGAAGCCCATGTTGGAGTTGGTATTCCACTATAGCTCTACGCTGCTCATAGAGCCTGGCCAACATGTGGAGCATAGAGTTCCACCGTGTGGGCACGTCGCACAGCAGTCGGTGCACTGGCAGATGAAACCGATGTTGCAGGGTGCGCAGGGTGGCAGCGTCCGTGTGGGACTTGCGGAAATGTGCGCAGAGCCGGCGCACCTTTCCGAGCAGGTCTGACAAGCATGGGTAGCTTTTCAGAAAGCGCTGAACCACTAAATTAAAGACGTGGGACAGGCATGGCACGTGCGTGAGGCTGCCGAGCTGCCGAGCCGCCACCAGGTTACGGCCGTTGTCACACACGACCATGCCCGGTTGGAGGCTCAGCGGCACAAGCCAGCGGTCGGTCTGCTCTGTCAGACCCTGCAGCAGTTCGTGGGCCGTGTGCCTCTTCTCTCCTAAGCTGAGTAGTTTCAGCACGGCCTGCTCACGGCTGCCCACCGCTGTGCTGCCGGACCTCGCGACACCGACTGCTGGCGACGTGCTGCTGACACATCTTGAATGCGAGACAGAGGTTGCGTAGGAGGAGGAGGAGGGTGGTTTAGTGGAGGAAGCATACACCGCCGCAGATACCACCACCGAGCTGGGGCCCGCAATTCTGGGGGTTGGTAGGACATGAGCGGTCCCAGGCTCTGACTCTGTCCCAGCCTCCACTAAATTCACCCAATGTGCCGTCAGGGAGATATAGTGGCCTTGCCCGCCTGTGCTTGTCCACGTGTCCGTTGTTAAGTGGACCTTGGCAGTAATCGCGTTGCTGAGGGCGCGTACAATGTTGCGGGAGACGTGGTCGTGCAGGGCTGGGATGGCACATCGGGAAAAGTAGTGGCTTGCGCTCCAACACTTGCGCTAGCGACGTCTGGACGCTGCACTGAGAGAAATTGCTGGATGGGGCCGAGGACAGCGGAGGTGAGGGTGTGGGTGCAGGCCAGGAGACGGTAGTGCCTGTGTCCTGAGAGGGGGGTTGGATCTCAGTGGCAGGTTGGGGCACAGGGGGAGAGGCAGCGGTGCAAACCGGAGGCTGTGAACAGCCTTCGTCCCACCTTGTGGGGTGCTTGGCCATCATATGTCTGCGCATGCTGGTGGTGGTGGCTCCCCGGCTGATCTTGGCGCGACAAAGGTTGCACACCACTGTTCGTCGGTCGTCTGCACTCTCAGTGAAAAACTGCCAGACCTTTGAGCACCTCGGCCTCTGCAGGGTGGCATGGCGCGAGGGGGCGCTTTGGGAAACAGTTGGTGGATTATTCGGTCTGGCCCAGCCTCTACCCCTGGCCACCGCACTGCCGCTTCCAACCTGCCCTGCTGCTGCACTTGCCTCCCCCTCTGAAGACCTGTCCTCAGTAGGCGTAGTAAACCAGGTGGGGTCAGTCACCTCATCGTCCTGCTGCTCTTCCTCCGAATCCTCTGTGCGCTCCTCCCTCGGACTTACTCCAATTACTACTACCTGAGTGATAGACAACTGTGTCTCATCGTCATCGTCCTCCTCATCCACTGAAAGCTCTTGAGACAGTTGCCGGAAGTCCCCAGCCTCATCCCCCTGACCCCGGGAACTTTCCAAAGGTTGGACATCGGTCACGACAAACTCCTCCGGTGGGAGAGGAACCATTGCTGGCCATTCTGGGCAGGGGCCCAGGAACAGTTCCTGGGAGTCTGCCTGCTCCTCAGAATGTGTCATTGTAATGGAGTGAGGAGGCTGGGAGGAAGGAGGAGCAGCAGCCAGAGGATTCAGAGTTGCAGCAGTGGACAGCGCAGAACTCTGGGTGGTCGATAGATTGCTGGATGCACTTTCTGCCATCCACGACAGGACTTGCTCACACTGCTCATTTTCTAATAAAGGTCTACCGCGTGGACCCATTAATTGTGAGATGAATGTGGGGACGCCAGAAACGTGCCTCTCTCCTAATCCCGCAGCAGTCGGCTGCGATACACCTGGATCAGGAGCTCGGCCTGTGCCCACACCCTGACTTGGGCCTCCGCGTCCTCGGCCGCATCCATGTCCTCTAGGCCTACCCCTACCCCTCAGCATGGTGTATTACCAGTAGTGCAGAAACAGAACGCTGTAATTAAATGTGCCGCTTATTGGCCTGTGGTTGGAGGCTGACTTCCCTTACGGAACGCACAGCAGAGGCAGGAAAGAATTTTGCGCAAGCCTGCTGTAACACTTAGCTGGCTGCGTATGAATTAGGACAACTACCCCCAGCAGAGACCCAGTACACTTGTGGACAGGAATACAGCGGTGATGTAAGAGGCAACACAGAGGCAGGAAAGAATTTTGCGCAAGCCTGCTGTAACAGTTAGCTGGCTGCGTATGAATTAGGACAACTACCCCCAGCAGAGACCCAGTACACTTGTGGACAGGAATACAGCGGTGATGTAAGAGGCAACACAGAGGCAGGAAAGAATTTTGCGCAAGCCTGCTGTAACACTTAGCTGGCTGCGTATGAATTAGGACAACTACCCCCAGCAGAGACCCAGTACACTTGTGGACAGGAATACAGCGGTGATGTAAGAGGCAACACAGAGGCAGGAAAGAATTTTGCACAAGCCTGCTGTAACACTTAGCTGGCTGCGTATGAATTAGGACAACTACCCCCAGCAGAGACCCAGTACACTTGTGGACAGGAATACAGTGGTGATGTAAGAGGCAACACAGAGGCAGGAAAGAATTTTGCGCAAGCCTGCTGTAACACTTAGCTGGCTGCGTATGAATTAGGACAACTACCCCCAGCAGAGACCCAGTACACTAGTGGACTGGAATACAGCGGTGATGTAAGAGGCAACACAGAGGCAGGAAAGAATTTTGCGCAAGCCTGCTGTAACACTTAGCTGGCTGCGTATGAATTAGGACAACTACCCCCAGCAGAGACCCAGTACACTTGTGGACAGGAATACAGCGGTGATGTAAGAGGCAACACAGAGGCAGGAAAGAATTTTGCGCAAGCCTGCTGTAACACTTAGCTGGCTGCGTATGAATTAGGACAACTACCCCCAGCAGAGACCCAGTACACTTGTGGACAGAAATACAGCGGTGATGTAAGAGGCAACACAGAGGCAGGAAAGAATTTTGCGCAAGCCTGCTGTAACACTTAGCTGGCTGCGTATGAATTAGGACAACTACCCCAAGCAGAGACCCAGTACACTGAGGACGGTCACAGGCAGCCCAAATAGATTTTTTTTCCCAAATGTTTTTGGAAAGGCCCACTGCCCATATACACTAAATATGTCTTCTGTCCCTGCCCCACCAGTACTGGCCCTGGACAATGTAAAATTACTGCAGGACGCAATGCTCTGTACGGCCGATATACAAAAAAAAAGAAAAAGTGCAACACTGCAAAAAGCAGCCTCCACACTACTGCACACGGTTAGATGTGGCCCTAAGAAGGACCGTTGGGGTTCTTGAAGCCTAAAATAACTCCTAACGCTCTCCCTATAGCAGTTCCGGCACCAGCAGCACTGTCCCTGGACTTTGTCAGAATGCATCTGTGGCGAGCCGCGGGAGGGGCCGATTTATATACTCGGGTTGTGATAGACATGATGATTAGTTAGTATAAAATGTCTAGCGATTTGCACTAAACAAAATGTATTATGCTATTGTAATGACTTCAGCCTAATGTGGAACTCTGCTGCATAAGGAAAGAGTTAAATCACAGTGTTATGTTATTGCTTAAGTGTTTTCCCAGTCCTCCCCATCCCCCACACAGAATCTTCTTGAACAAAGAGATATGTACTTCCAGTTTCAGTTTTGAGCACATGTTTGTGAGACAAAGACTTGCTTATACATTGGACTTGAGAGAAGGTGGGCAGGAAGGAGGGGGGATTCTATATGATCCGACAAATGAGAATCTTATATGGTACTGATGTAATCTGTTGCACGCCCATTGTATGTCTTTACAATAAAAGGCCCTGTCTGGCTGTTTCTGGGCAGAGAGCCATTTTGGATATGAGACTGATCGCTTGTGTCTAATCTGCTCGATGATATGTGCACACTATACAATTCGGAAGCTACAAAATACCCCGAAACCTGCTGGAGAAAACCATAATCCAGATCAGTGGCGTCTCCTGGGTGGACCGAGTTAGAGATTTTGATTTCTTTCATTCTGGAAATAACAGAGATCGGCAGATGGCACGCAGAACTCAGGGGCCCGAAAATCTATAGAACACGGTAAGATTGCTTTATGTAATTCTACCGATGTGAGCTGGGTTCTGACTGCTTTTCTGCCTGTTCCTGATCCAGAGTGATAAATCAATGAAAGGCAGGTAATATAGTTCTTTCTTACTCGGAAAAAATCACCGTTTTAACCTGCTTAAGGGGTATTTTGTGGCTGCTATATCTGAGACGGTTAAAAATTGTGTATACAAGACCAAGAGACAAATTCTGTGAGGATTAATGTGTCAGAAGGGTGGACTTGGCTGTTTAAGTCTGAGGGAGCACGCCGGAGACACTTACTCCTAGGCAACTAGTGTGAGGTTAAAATTTATGATACGCATATTTACACGTATGATTGAGCGTGTTATGTTCTCATATGTGAAAAGGTATATACGCGGGAATATAGCCGTGGTGTGACGGCCGATGTCTCCAGAATATTCTTGAGGTTTTGGTCATTGAAAATAATCGTCAGTCTCTGTGTATAGCTAAAATGTCCTGTCCAGACGGATTACTAGTAGAGGGTGGGTTGTTATAAAGGTAGATGAGATATATACCTTGAGCCGTTGTGGGTATTCTCCAGTAATCCCGTCTGTTTGGTATTATAGAAAGAATGTGCAGTGTTTATTATTGGGGGAGGGTTGCTGATAAGAGAGTGGACTGAAAGCATTTCCCAATTAACCCTTCCGTTCCCTTTGTCTTGTATTTTGTAGAATTAATGTGCATTGTGATCTGAGTGGGAAAGAGAGGTTATATGGGAAGGATTTGAAGAAAGCGGATTTTACAAGAGAAACACTACTGTGTCCAGAAACTTCGAATAGAATAGAATAAGCAGGTAGCATAGAGTTGAGCAGATTGAGAAGGTTAGGCATAGACGCAGGTTGTTTAGAGAATGGGGAGCAAAGTGAGCAAGGACAAAAGGTCATAGAGCTTGTGATTTGGTTGCTGAAGGGAAGGGAGCAGAGTTTACTGAACAATGGGAAAGGACCAGGAAAAGTTGCAGAAAGAAATGTCAGGTTATGGACAGATAAGCAGAAATGAGTATGGTAAGAGACTGTAGAAAGTTTTCAGAAGATGAGCAGGAAGCCCAGCAGAAAGAAAGGTGTTTTTAGATTGCTAGGAGGAGGTATAACGTAGTTAGGAGATTCAAGAGGGGAAAGCATGTAGTGGGGTATGTGTATTGCTTATGAACAATGTAATGCCTTTGTGTTGACTACAGCCCCTCCCTGTAATGGCGGCCGCGCTTGCAATGTTTATAACCCCACATAGTGTGACTCTGCAGTAAATGTGGTGAGCCCTGCCCCCACCCTGAAGTTACTTCCCCCCATGTGCTCACTTTCAGGGTGTGTGATGTTACTTCCGGTCCCTCCCCATCCGGGACAGGACCTGGCCCCGCCACTTCCTCCTCCAGCGGCCATTTTGCCTCACCTGGAAGTGCTGCCGCCCCTGGCCCCGCCTCTTCCTCCGGCAGCCATCTTGCCTCACCTGGGAGATTTGTAGCCCCGCCCCTTTCTGCCTCTGGTGGCCATTTTGCTGCACTTGGGAGGCCTATATTCCCCAATGCCACTGTATCCAGTGCTAACCTCATGATTGTCTGAAGCAAGGTCTTGTTTGACCGGACTTTGTTACACTCCAAGATGTGGCCACTTTGGATGTGTGATAAGTTCCGGGGAACAAACCTTTGTGAAGATGCAGCTTGGGACATAGTAGATGACTAAGCTGGTTTATAGTGTATGGAAGATTGGAGTTGAAGCATGGGGGGCAGAGACCAGGAATACATGACAGGGGACGCTCTCTCATGTTCCCAGGGGCTCTGTTTTCCACTGCCCGCTTCTCCAATGGATACTCAGACCGATGATGTTATGGAAGGCTCCTACAGACGAAATAATTTCCCTATAGTCACCCAGCAGACTTTTTCACGCAATTTGATGAAGTAATTTTACTTTTTATGTGAAGAAAGAGGGACTGAATTGCCCAGAGTAGGATGTTAATTCATCCGTATTCTTTAGTTTTTCTTTAAGTCTTTTGTATATTCTAGTGTCAGTCTACACTGAAGCTATAATTATATTCCACAGGAGAGTAAAAGCTAAATGCTGGCCATTCTCTGAAATACTATTACACTGGGTGACGTAAAATTTTACTTGTGTTGCGCCCCCTTGTGTTAAAAAATGCTAACTGCGACCTGAAAGAAAAAAATTTTTTTTTAAGGAGATTTTCGCTCAGACTTCGCTGTATACAATGTCACCTTGACCTACAAAGTGCTTGTTTTTGTGCCTCTTGGCTTCCTTTTTCAACTTGTACTAGTTTGAACGCAATTACTCTTTTTTCCATTGAGTATTCCGGTTCAAAAGGGGGGAGGCATAGGTGATCTGGGTCATAGATGATCTAGGTGTTGTAGATCAGCTATTGGGTTTAAAATAAATAAATAAATAAATGAAATAAGATAAAAAGGAAATAAATGATTTTGTGCTACAAGATTCCGAGCCATGTGAAATAGAACATCAGCACGATTATTTAGTACTAATACAGTAAGAAACTGCAGGTATGCAAACAGCTACCAGAACCCCTGTTGATAATGCATATGTTGAGCTTTTTGCAGATGGTACCAGGGTGAGGACTGATGACTCCACATCGGATATGCAGTGGTCACACAACAAGATGTCCTAGAAGCAGAAGCTCTGCCTCCGCATGTCACAGTACAAGAAGCGGAATTGAAGGCCCTCACTGAGGCGAGTAGAGTGGCGAGAGGTAAGATGGCAACCATTTACACTGACTCCTGGTATGCATTTGGCATAGCTCATGATTACGGCCCAATATAGAAGGCCAGACAGTTTTTACCTTAGCAGGACAACCAATTGAGAATGGTGCAGCGGTACAAAGTCGCATGGAGGCCCTACTTCTACCTGACAAAGTTGAGAGTTCGCACCGATTCCTACACAGGAGCGGCGAGAGACGACACCCTCGCTGACAGCATAGCAAAGGCAGCGGCCCTCAAGCCATGGAAGAAAGAAGAAAAGATACTGACGGCATGAGTCAGTGGTAAAAACTTTGGACATTGACAAAAATTTGGACTTTGATATGCTAAAGACTTTTACAGTTACAAGCCAGCAAGGAAGGAAAGAATAAATGGACTAATATGGGAGCAGCAGAAACAGGACAGCGTATGGTGAACAGTCAACAGCACTTGCCTACCACAGTTCCTGTATCCCATGATGGCCCAGCTGATGGACGGAAAGACCCACCTAGTAAAGCAGCAATGATGACGACGCTTGAAAGGAGATGGGCGACTTCTAGGTTCTCTGTAGCTGCTGCATCATTTGTCCAGTCTAGCATGATCTATGCCATGGGTAAGTCAGGGCAGAAGTAAATTTGCCACATCACACTTGCCTAGACCACTCTACCCATTTCAGGGATTGCAAATTGACTACGTTCAGCTCCCACTTGTTGGGAAGTATGAATACGTGCTTGTTGTTGTTGATGTCTTTGCAGGTTGGAGGCTGACCCTGTTACCAAGGCAAACAAGTAGGTAACTGCAAAGAAGCTCATGAACGAGGTAAACTGTGAATATGGGGTACCAGAAGTGATTCAGAGTCAGACAGAGGTATAAACTTTGCAGGTGAATGTAACATGTCATGTCTGCTCTGGGTGTATCCCAGGCCTTTTACATACTCTACCATTTTTAGAGTAGTGGAAAGGTAGAGAGACGTAGTGGCACGCTAAAAAGTAAGATACTTAAAAATGACGCCACTTTGGAAAGACTGTCATCCAATAGCCCTATTCAGTGTTAGATATGAACCCCGGGGGGATTATACATTATCTCCCTACGAGATTGTTTGGGCTAGCCCCAAGTCTAGGTCGTTACTATCCTCAGTAGTTACAATTACAATCTGCTGTGTTGACTAAGTATGTGATTTCCGTTGTTAAAGAACTAACCAAAGCCTATGCACAGGTGTTCTCTTCCAGACTCAGAGGCAGACACTGGGACACATATCTTACAGCCTGGGGATTGGGTGTGTGTCAACAAGATCCTCAGGAAGCACCCTCTTGAGCCCCGATTTGATGGCCCCTACCAGGTGCTTCTGACTACTGCCACAGCTGTGAAACTAGCCGAAAGACTTACATGGATCCATGCTTCATACTGTAAGAAAGCTTCAGATCCGGGAGACCAGTCTTAGTTGTGCCAAAGACATTACTCTGGTTAGGGCTAGTGAGAGAGGAGGGTGGCAACTGGAATCCTTAGTCGGAAGAATGTGAGGGTATGGTTACCTTCTAGTATAACTCGTTCAATGCTCAAGTAGCCGCATATTCCTTCGACTATTGTACTGTGGTCCCGTGTCTAGGCGCAAGATTCCACCGCAGGCCAGATTTAGCTCAGTCCAGCTGGTTATATGACTTATATACCCGGGGAATACAATATGTTCGCGCCACTGATAACATCTGGGGAGAAGACTGCCGTTATTGGGGATTAGTGGGATGTAACACAGGAACAGACTGGTCCTATAAACCGCGAAGTGCCTTAAATAAGAAAGATAAGAGCGGGAAATCCCTAATTAGTTGTATAACCCTCCTTGAAAATAATAAGGACAGCAGGTATTGGAAGGCTGAACTTAGTATGTTGCTTGGTTTTAATGCGGTTTTTACATTAACCATGGGAGATCCAAGCCCGGGGGACGGAGGGACTTACAGTCTGGGGACATACCGGTACGGGAGGACAAATCCCTTAGGGAAGTTTAAAATAAGGGATATGGTAGATGCACCCGAATGGAAGCCTTCACTTAGTCCCGTGCCCATAATTAACCCCCTCTGCCGTAAGATAAAGACCTTGACGAACATGATGATCATAGCCGACCCTACCTTTTGAGGACACCTTGACAGTAGCGACTGGCTACTCTGACCAGAATCTCTGGTTGGAGTTGATGAGGTACAATGCTAACAGGAGCAACAAGTCTAACTGTTGCATGTGCGGTAGTGCCCGACTACACTCGGGGATGGTCCCCCTAAATCTCCCTGTAGATGCTGAAGAGTGGTTTCTTAGTCTCTTCACGAACATTTCCGCTAATTACACTGTCCGTGAGAAATGGAAGGAAGAATACTCTATAACTACTTAAGTGTTTTGCACCGGAGAGAGTATTACTGACTACCTTGGAAACTACACCTGCCAGGCAAATAGGCAGGGTGGAGGGAGATTTTTGGGGAACTCACCAATGGGTATTGCTCCTCCTACAGTACACTGGGAGGGGAATGGACGCAGAATCAGGTCCAGTCCTTAGGAGACGTTTACTGGCTTTGTGGAGACATGAGGTTGAGGACCCGTCTGGAAGGTAATTGGACAGGGGAGTGTGCCTTAGTAAAGCTCTTATGCTCCTCCACATCCTGTCAGACAGCATTGAGGATAATAAGGTTACCCCCAATAGTTACCTTATCTCGATCCAACTCTGCCTGTGTTTTGTGGTTATCTGTCATGTTGGTCTATCCTTGTTTTCCGCATAGGTACGGCGGTTCCTTCCAGTCTTGTCACTAGGTAGTGTAGGGTCAGGGTGAGGCGGCCTGGACGTGTTCACCATTAGGACTATCTCCAGGAGGGACATCGGTGTGGGTGAAGATTAGGGAGTCCCAGGCCGTGCGTACCTGTGCACACTACTAGTATTGTAACATTATACTAGAGCGAGAAGAGAGACTCCTGGTGGTAGTTTTGATCTACACGTGTACATTGGCGTCATAGGACAGCCAAGGGGGGTACCTGATGAGTTTTAAAAAATAGAGACCAAGTTAAAAACTAGATTCGAGTCCATTTTCCTGATCATTATGGTAAATAAACGTTGATTGGATTAATTATGTTTTATTATAATTAGCAGTGGTTTATAAATTATACTAGAGACGCCTTATAGGGACTAGTCGACCAATAGGACCTACCTCGACTATGACTTTTTAAAATAGAATGGCCTTAGATATGACTTTAGCTAAAAAGGGGAGTGTCTGTAAGATGATAGGGGAGACTTGTTGTACCTACATCCTAGACGACACGTGACCCGCGGGTAAAGACGCAGTTGACATTAAGAAGCTGACCGCACTAACTAAAAAGAGCTAACTTTTGGGACCAGCACTTGCCATGGATGAGCGGGTGGTAAAGGATCCTGGCACAGACGGGCGTCGCTGTTGTATGTGAACTGATGATTACATTTTCTGTTCTAGTCCGCTGTGTTATCCCCTGTGTCAGAGAGACCTGTGAAACTGATGCTGGAAAAGCCGCTCCCACCATGAGTTTGCTGGATGCATCCCCAGAAGGAGTGGACAAGTCCTACACCCCCTTGAAGACTCTAAAACGAACCTTCAACGCACTCCAGTTATAGGCTCACGCGCAGAGAACTGTGAAAATCAGATAGAGAGTTAGAGGATAGACATTTTAAGGGGGGATTGTGATAGACATGATGATTAGTTAGTATAAAATGTCTAGCGATTTGCACTAAACCAAATGTATTATGCTATTGTAATGACTTCAGCCTAATGTGGAACTCTGCTGCATAAGGAAAGAGTTAAATCACAGTGTTATGTTATTGCTTAAGTGTTTTCCCAGTCCTCCCCATTCCCCACACAGAATCTTCTTGAACAAAGAGATATGTACTTCCAGTTTCAGTTTTGAGCACATGTTTGTGAGACAAAGACTTGCTTATACATTGGACTTGAGAGAAGGTGGGCAGGAAGGAGGGGGGATTCTATATGATCCGACAAATGAGAATCTTATATGGTACTGATGTAATCTGTTGCACGCCCATTGTATGTCTTTACAATAAAAGGCCCTGTCTGGCTGTTTCTGGGCAGAGAGCCATTTAGGATATGAGACTGATCGCTTGTGTCTAATCTGCTCGATGATGTGTGCACACTATACAATTCGGAAGCTACAAAATACCCCGAAACCTGCTGGAGAAAACCATAATCCAGATCAGGGTGACACCTGATCTCGCCAGCCACTCACTGCAGGGGGGTGGTATAGGGCTTGAATGTCGCAGGGGGAAGTTGTAATGCCTTCCCTGTCTTTCTATTGGCCAGAAAAGCGCGCTAACGTAACTCGAACATCGCGTGGTACTCGTCTCGAGTAACGAGCATCTCGAACACGCTAATACTCGAACGATTATCAAGCTCGGACGAGTATGTTCGCTCATCTCTAATGTACATGTGAGTGCGATGCAAGTGCCATATGTTTCTCTCTTAATGAGGACTCACAGAAAAATAGGACATGTTGCAACTTTTCTGTCTCGCAGCATCACTTCGCAAGAAAAACCGCACATGTAAATTAACCCTTTGAAAACAACCTGGTGGAAGAGAGCTAATGCAGAGCTTGTCTGGTTTACTTTACCTTGTGAATTTCTTACATTATATACGGTATTTTTTGTGCCTATATTGAAATACCTTAATATGGTTGAAACTACTGATACATTTTAAAGTCCTTTTACATAGGCCAATTATTGGGCCTGAACATTCTTCTGAACGCTTGTTTGCCTGACAGTGTAAAAGAACCAATGATCAGCTGACAAATGAGCGAACGCTCATTCATTGGTTGATCATTCAGTTTCAGCTAAGATAAAAATACTCGCTGATCAGCTATGCAGCACATCTTCTTGTGTGGACAGGGAGATGAACCATTGTAATTATGGTCGTTGACCCCATGATTCTCTGCCCATGTGAAAGAAAATAAACTGTGCGCCAATTGACATGCGGGTTAATTACTGCTTGTTACATCAAGCCAAGAATTTACTTATTCATTTCCAATTATGCTATTTTTCTCTGCTGGATGAGTAAACCACACATGCCCACTTATGTCTACCTCTAGTATAGTGAATTACCGGTAAATGGATCACAATGTTAACATCTAACACCCCAACTGAGTTCTATAAATGTATTCAGTATTTAAAGCCTGGACTGATCTCATAGTAGTTGGAAACCAGTGATCCATTCTCTGACTTAATTATAGACATGTGATTCCGCTTGATTTCCAGTGCTGAGTGCCCACAGGTTGTTTACAGCACGGGCAAAAGATATAGCCAGCTGTGGCATCCTAATACTTCATGCTCATTCTCTCTGTCAATTAGCAAATTACAGGACTCAATGGTTTTTAAAGGTGTTTTTCAATGCAATTACCGTAGGGTTTAATATTTATGTAATTACTAGAGATGAGCGAGCGTACTCGTCCGAGCTTGATGCTCGTTCGAGTATTAGGGTGCTCGAGATGCTCGTTACTCAAGAGGAGCACCACGCGGTGCTCGACTCCATTACATTTCCTTCCCTGAGAAATTAGCACGCTTTTCTGGCCAATAGAAGCACAGGGAAGGCATTACAACTTCCTCCTGTGAAGTTCCAGCCCTATCCCACCCCCCTGCAGTGAGTGGCTGGGGAGATCAGATGACACCCAAGTATTTAAATCTGCCCCGCCCACGGCTCGGTACAGATGCATGGTGATAGAGATCAGGAAAAGTGCTGTCTTGCTGTAGCTGCTATAGGGAGAGTGTTAGGTGTTATATTCGTCTTCAAGAACCTCAACGGTCCTTCTTAGGGTCACATCTGACTGTGTGCAGTACTGTTGAGGCTGCTTTTAGCAGTATTGCACTTTTTTTTTTTTGTATATCGAGCGTGCAGACCATAGCGTCCTCAGTCTGCAGTCATTTTACTCAGTATAGGGCAGTACTGGTGAGGCAGGGACAGTGGTACAGGGAAAGAGGTATACTGGCTATATAGGCAGTGGGCTTTTTCAAAACAATTGGGGGAAAATACTATATTTGGGCTGCCTGTGACTGTCTTCAGTTCACTGCGTGTCTGCTGGGGGTAGTAGTTGCTAATTAATACCCAGCTAAGCATTACAGCAGGCTTGCGCATAATTGTTTCCTGGCTCTGCTGTGCCCGTTACATGACCGCCGTCATCCCGCCAGAGGGAAACAGTATACATAATATACGCTGCATACGGTGTCTGCTGGGGGTAGTAGTTGCTAATTAATACCCAACTAAGCGTTACAGCAGGCTTGCGCATAATTGTTTCCTGGCTCTGCTGTGCCCGTTACATGACCGCCGTCATCCCGCCACAGGGAAACAGTACACATTATATGGGCTGCATGCGGTGTCTCTGGTTTTTCACCTCACCATTTTAAAAAATTGAGGCAAAATACTTAAGGCCTACCACTGGGCTTTGTCCACTTCACTGGTTCTGCGCTGTGAATTGCAGCAGCTCAGTCATACGCACCTAGGTCTCACTACAGGCTTGCGCATAAGTGTTTCCTGGCTCTGCTGCGCCCGTTTCATGACCGCCGTCATCCCGCCACAGGGAAACAGTACACATTATATCCGCTGCATGCGATGTCTCTGGTTTTTCACCTCACCATTTTAAATAATTGAGGCAAAATACTTAAGGCCTACCACTGGGCTTTGTCCACTTCACTGGTTCTGCGCTGTGCATTGCAGCAGCTCAGTCATACGCACCTAGATCTCACTACAGGCTTGCGCATAATTGTTTCCTGGCTCTGCTGTGCGTTTCGTAAGTGAAGTCAGCCTCCAACCACAGGCCAATAAGCGGCACATTTAATTACAGCGTTCTGTTTCTGCTCTACTCGTAATACACCATGCTGAGGGGTAGGGGTAGGCCTAGAGGACGTGGACGTGGACGCGGGCGAGGACGCGGAGGCCCAAGTGAGGGTGCGGGCACAGGCCGAGCTCCTGGTCCAGGTGTATCGCAGCCGACTGCTGCGGGATTAGGAGAGAGGCAAGTTTCTGGGGTCCCCAGATTCATCTCACAATTAATGGGTCCTCGCGGTAGACCTTTATTAGAAACTGAGCGGTGTGATCAGGTCCTGTCGTGGATGGCAGAAAGTGCATCCAGCAATCTATCGACCACCCAGTCTTCTACGCCGTCCACAGCTGCAACTCTGAATCCTCTGGCTGCTGCTCCTCCTTCCTCCCAGCCTCCTCACTCCATGAAAATGACACATTCTGAGGAGCAGGCAGACTCCCAGGAACTGTTCTCGGGCCCCTGCCCAGATTGGGCAGCAATGGTTCCTCTCCCACCGGAGGAGTTTATCGTGACCGATGCCCAACCTTTGGAAAGTTCCCAGGGTCCGGGGGATGAGGCTGGGGACTTCCGGCAACTGTGTCAAGACCTTTCAGTGGGTGAGGAGGACAATGATGATGAGACACAGTTGTCTATCAGTGAGGTAGTAGTAAGGGCAGTAGGTCCCAGGGAGGAGCGCACAGAGGATTCGGAGGAAGAGCCGCTGGACGATGAGGTGACTGATCCCACCTGGTGTGATAAGCCAACTGAGGACCGTTCTTCAGAGGGGGAGGCAATTGCAGCCGCAGGACAGGTTGGAAGAGGCAGTGGGGTGGCCAGGGGTAGAGGCAGGGCCAGACTGAATAATCCACCAACTGTTTCCCAAAGCGCCCCCTCGCGCCATGCCACCCTGCAGAGGCCGAGGTGCTCAAAGGTGTGGCAGTTTTTTACTGAGAGTGCAGACGACCGACGAACTGTGGTGTGCAAGGTTTGTTGCGCCAAGATCAGCCGGGGAGCCACCACCACCAGCCTCACCACCACCAGCATGCGCAGGCATATGATGGCCAAGCACCCCACAAGGTGGGACGAAGGCCATTCACCGCCTCCGGTTTGCACCACTGCCTCTCCCCCTGTGCCCCAACCTGCCACTGAGATCCAACCCCCCTCAGGACACAGGCACTACCGTCTCCCGACCTGCACCCACACCCTCACCTCCGCTGTCCTCAGCCCCATACAGCAATGTCTCTCAGTGCAGCGTCCAGCCGTCGCTAGCGCAACTGTTTGAGCGCAAGCGCAAGTACGCCGCCACGCACCCGCACGCTCAAGCGTTAAACGTGCACATAGCCAAATTGATCAGCCTGGAGATGCTGCCGTATAGGCTTGTGGAAACGGAGGCTTTCAAAAACATGATGGCGGCGGCGGCCGCGCGCTACTCGGTTCCCAGTCGCCATTACTTTTCCCGATGTGCCGTCCCAGCCCTGCACGACCACGTCTCCCGCAACATTGTGCGCGCTCTCACCAACGCGGTTACGCAAGGTCCACTTAACAACGGACACGTGGACAAGCACAGGCGGGCAGGGCTACTATATCTCCCTGACGGCACATTGGGTGAATTTAGTGGAGGCTGGGAACGAGTCAGAGCCTGGGACTGCTCACGTCCTACCCACCCCCAGAATTGCGGGCCCCAGCTCGGTGCTGGTATCTGCGGCGGTGTATGCTTCCTCCACTAAACCACCCTTCTCCTCCTCCTACGCAACCTCTGTCTCGCAATCAAGATGTGTCAGCAGCAGCACGTCGCCAGCAGTCAGCGTCGCACGGCGTGGCAGCACAGCGGTGGGCAAGCATCAGCAGGCTGTGCTGAAACTACTCAGCTTAGGAGAGAAGAGGCACACGGCCCAGGAACTGCTGCAGGGTCTGACAGAGCAGACTGACTGCTGGCTTTTGCCGCTGAGCCTCCAACCGGGCATGGTCGTGTGTGATATCGGCCATAACCTGGTGGCGGCTCTGCAGCTCGGCAGTCTCACGCACGTGCCATGCCTGACCCACGTCTTTAATTTGGCCGGGTCAGCGCACATTTCCGCAAGTCCAACACGGACGCTGCCACCCTGCGGACCTTGCAACATCGGTTTAATCTGCCAGTGCACCGACTGCTGTGCGACGTGCCCACACGGTGGAACTCTACGCTCTACATGTTGGCCAGGCTCTATGAGCAGCGTAGAGCTATAGTGGAATACCAACTCCAACATGGGCGGCGTAGTGGGAGTCAGCCTCCTCAATTCTTTACAGAAGAGTGGGCCTGGTTGGCAGACATCTGCCAGGTCCTTGGAAACTTTGAGGAGTCTACCCAGATGGTGAGCGGCGATGCTGCAATCATTAGCATCACCATTCCTCTGCTATGCCTTTTGAGAAGTTCCCTGCAAAGCATAAAGGCAGACGCTTTGCGCTCGGAAACGGAGGCGGGGGAAGACAGTATGTCGCTGGATAGTCAGAGCACTCTCATGTCTATATCTCAGCGCGTTGAGGAGGAGGAGGAGGAGGGGGAGGAGCATGAAGAGGAAGGGGAAGAGACAGCTTGGCCCACTGCTGAGGGTACCCATGCTGCTTGCCTGTCATCCTTTCAGCGTGTATGGCCTGAGGAGGAGGAGGAGGAGGATCCTGAAAGTGATCTTCTTAGTGAGGACAGCCATGTGTTGCGTACAGGTACACTGGCACACATGGCGGACTTCATGTTAGGATGCCTTTCTCGTGACCCTCGCGTTACACGCATTCTGGCCACTACGGTTTACTGGGTGTACACACTGCTCGACCCACGGTATAAGGAGAACCTTTCCACTCTCATACCCGAAGAGGAAAGGGGTTCGAGAGTGATGCTATACCACAGGACCCTGGTGGACAAACTGATGGTAAAATTCCCATCCGACAGCGCTAGTGGCAGAAGGCGCAGTTCCGAGGGCCAGGTAGCAGGGGAGGCGCGGAGATCAGGCAGCATGTACAGCGCAGGCAGGGGAACATTCTACAAGGCCTTTGCCAGATTTATGGCTCCCCAGCAAAACTGTGTCACAGCTCCCCAGTCAGGGCTGAGTCAGCGGGAGCACTGTGAAAGGATGGTGAGGGAGTACGTAGCCGATCGCACGACCATCCTCTGTGACGCCTCTGCTCCCTACAACTACTGGGTGTCGAAGCTGGACACGTGGCCTGAACTCGTGCTGTATGCCCTGGAGGTGCGTACTTGCCCTGCGGCTAGCGTCTTGTCAGAGAGGGTGTTTAGTGCGGCTGGGGGAATGATCACGGATAAGCGTAGCCGCCTGTCAACTGACAGTGCTGACAGGCTTACAGGATTTCCCCAGACTTCTCTTCTCCACCAGCGGACAGCAGTGGTACCTAAACAATATGTAGGCTGCACCCACGGATGGAAGCATCGTTCTCTATCACCATAAAAAAGGGGGACCTTTTAGCTTCATCAATCTGTGTATTATATTCATCCTCCTCCTCCTCCTCCTCCTCCTGAAACCTCACGTAATCACGCCGAACGGGCAGCTTTTCTTAGGCCCGCAAGGCTCAGTCATATGACTTTTGTAAACAATGTTTATACGTTTCAATTCTCATTAAACCGTTGAAACTTGCACCTGAACCAATTTTTATTTTAACTGGGCTGCCTCCAGGCCTAGTTACAAATTAACCCACAGCAACCAAAGCGATTAATGGGTTTCACCTGCCCTCTTGGTTGGGCATGGGGAATTTTTCTGAGGTACATTAGTACTGTTGGTACACCAATTTTTTTGGGCCCTCGCCTACAGTGTAATCCTAGTAATTTTTATGGGCTTCGCCTGCTCTCATGCTACAGCAAGGTGTGTGGGGTTGGCCTACACTTTTGCTACATAAATGTAACTTGGGCCTTGTCTATACTGCAACTACTGAAATGTGAAAGCGACTATTATCTCCCTAAACTGCTGCAGCGGGAATGTTACTGTGGCCTGTCTTGACTGCTACTACTACTGAAATGGAACTAAGACTGCTCCCCCTATACTGCTGCTAGTGATATGTTACTGGGGCCTGTCCCTAATGCTACCGCTGAAATGTTACTTATTCTAGGCTCTGACTATACCGCTGCTAATGCTTTGTCACTGTGGTGTGGAAACAGAGGCTTCCCAAAGACATGATGGTGGCGAGGCCATTTCCCACCAACGCGGTTACTGTTAAGGTACATATTACCAGTCTGACTGGGGCATGCACTGTGGGCCGAAGCCCACCTGTATTGTATGTGACGTTAGCTCTGCTGAGCAGGGCACTCCAATGGGATACATTTATGTACCGCCGATGGGTTCCAGGGAGCCACCCATGCTGTGGGTCCACAGGGACTTCACATTAGTGATTTGTACCTGCCAGTGTCTATGTATTAAAAACCCCGGTCAGACTGGGGCATGCAGTGTGGGCCGAAGCCCACCTGCATTTCATCTGACGTTACCTCAGCTGTGCTGGGCAATGCAATGGGAATTATTTATGTACCGCCGGTGGCTTACAGGGACCCACCTATGCTGTCGGTCCACACGGAGTTGTAACTGCATGTGTCTACTTATAAAGAACCCCAGTCTGACTGCGGCATGCAGTGTGGGCCGAAGCCCACCTGCATTTAATGTAACGTTACCTCAGCTGTGCTGAGCACTGCAATGGGATTTGTTTATGTACCGCCGGTGGGTTCCAGGGAGCCACCCATGCTGTGGGTGCACACGGAATTCCCATTGCGGAGTCGTACATGCCTGTGACTATTTATAAAAAACCCCGGTCTGACTGTGGCATGCAGTGTGGGCCGAAGCCCACCTGCTTTTCATCTGACGTTACCTCAGCTGTGTTGGGCAATGCAATGGGAATTATTTATGTACCGCCGGTGGCTTCCTGGGACCCACCTATGCTGTCGGTCCTCACAGAGTTGTAACTGCATGTGTCTACTTATAAAGAACCCCAGTCTGACTGGGGCATGCAGTGTGGGCCGAAGCCCACCTGCATTTAATGTGACGTTACCTCAGCTGTGCTGGGCACTGCAATGGGATTTGTTTATGTACCGCCAGTGGGTTCCAGGGAGCCACCCATGCCGTGGGTGCACACGGAATTCCCATTGCGGAATCGTACATGCCTGTGACTATTTATAAAAAACCCCGGTCTGACTGTGGCATGCAGTGTGGGCCGAAGCCCACCTGCATTTCATCTGACGTTACCTCAGCTGTGTTGGACAATGCAATGGGAATTATTTATGTACCGCCGGTGGCTTCCTGGGACCCACCTATGCTGTCGGTCCACACGGAGTTGTAACTGCATGTGTCTACTTATAAAGAACCCCAGTCTGACTGGGGCATGCAGTGTGGGCCGAAGCCCACCTGCATTTAATGTGACGTTACCTTAGCTGTGCTGGGCACTGCAATGGGATTTGTTTATGTACCGCCGGTGGGTTCCAGGGAGCCACCCATGCTGTGGGTGCACACGGAATTCCCATTGCGGAGTTGTACATGCCTGTGACTATTTATAAAAAACCCCGGTCTGACTGTGGCATGCAGTGTGGGCTGAAGCCCACCTGCATTTCATCTGACGTTACCTCAGCTGTGCTGGGCAATGCAATGGGAATTATTTATGTACCGCCGGTGGCTTGCTGGGACCCACCTATGCTGTCGGTCCACACGGAGTTGTAACTGCATGTGTCTACTTATAAAGAACCCCAGTCTGACTGGGGCATGCAGTGTGGGCCGAAGCCCACCTGCATTTAATGTGACGTTACCTCAGCTGTGCTGGGCACTGCAATGGGATTTGTTTATGTACCGCCGGTGGCTTCCTGGGAGCCACCCATGCTGTGGGTGCACACGGAATTCCCATTGCGGAGTTGTACATGCCTGTGACTATTTATAAAAAACCCCGGTCTGACTGTGGCATGCAGTGTGGGCTGAAGCCCACCTGCATTTCATCTGACGTTACCTCAGCTGTGCTGGGCAATGCAATGGGAATTATTTATGTACCGCCGGTGGCTTCCTGGGACCCACCTATGCTGTCGGTCCACACGGAGTTGTAACTGCATGTTTCTACTTATAAAGAACCCCAGTCTGACTGGGGCATGCAGTGTGGGCCGAAGCCGAAGCCCACATGTGACGTTACCTCAGCTGTGCTGGGTACTGCAATGGGATTTGTTTATGTACCGCCGGTGGGTTCCAGGGAGCCACCCATGCTGTGGGTGCACACGGAATTCCCATTGTGGAGTTGTACCTGCCTGTGACTATTTATAAAAATATGAGGCCAGCGTGTGGCATGAGGGCAGCTGAAGGCTGCGCAGGGACACTTTGGTGTGCGCTGTGGACACTGGGTCGTGCGGGGGGGTTGGGCAGCATGTTACCCAGGAGAAGTGGCAGCGGAGTGTCATGCAGGCAGTGATTGTGCTTTGTTGGAGGTAGTGTGGTGCTTAGCTAAGGTATGCCTTGATAATGAGGGTTTTTCAGAAGTAAAAATTGTTGGGGGGGAGGGGCCCACTCTTGCCACTATTGTGGCTTAATAGTGGGACCTGGGAACTTGAGATGCAGACCAACATGTAGCCCCTCGCCTGCCCTAGCATTTTGGTGCTCGCTCATCTCTAGTAATTACTCATTTGTTTTTGTTTTACTTAGCGATATTTTATGTAACTGGTCACTATTTTTACAACTTGTGCTAATGTGATAGCCAATGTGATAAGTAGTAAAAATGCAATTTATTTAAAATTACATTTATGTGCTGAAAAGTGCTGTCCACTAGGCATCTCCCTTCCTTCTTATTTGCTGTCCACTGCCTGCTATCAGGTGATGCCTGTCTCTAGTAATAGAGATTATAAGATGAGAACAGGAAGTGGAGAAGGGTGGTAACTGATACTACCCATTCAAGTGTATAGAGAGGAGGTGACAGTGAGCTGGTGAAGAGAGGCGCAGACTTACACAGACACGCCTGACCTAATAGTAAGTGAATGTTTGCTGTGTTTGCTACTGGAATCACATCAACACTGCTTAAGGCCTCCTGCTCATGGGCTGGTCGGACCCCGCATGCGAGATTGACCTCTCTGCCGTCTTCTCTGCTGTGGATGTGCGGCTGGCATGCCGGCTCCCCTGCATAGTACAGAAGACGCCGCGCCGTCGCTATGGCGATGGTCGCGGGTGCCGCATCATTCTGTAATGATGATTGCAGAATTGCCGCGGGACGCACAGCTTCCATTGACTTCAATGGAAGCCAGTCATGTGTAGCCCCCACAAAATCGCAGCATGCTGCAATTTCTCCCCTGCGAGCGGAAAATCGCAATCGATTAATGTTCATGGGCAGGAAATTGCGTTTTGCCATAGTATGCTATGGGCTGGATTTGCTGCAGAATCCAGAGGCAGAATCCCGCTCCGGATTTCGCAATGCAAATCTGCCCATGTGCAGGAGGCCTAATACTTCTCTGTCAGAAAGGGAGCAAGATCAGGTGTTTTCCCTGTGCAGAGTGCATTAAAATAACAAGACTCACACCAGTTCAAAGAGAACTAAAAGTCAGAGATACAGTTGGTGGAGAGGGAAAACTTCTGATAAGTGCAAGATACAAGTCATATAATGGTCGTAAATAGCGCTGTTTCTCGTGTACAATAATTCAATAATTTCACAAAAAATATTTGACCCAATGGAGCGATCAGGGCGAATGTATAATTTTAATACAATGTGCCCTAGGGCAACAAGAGAAACTTTACAGTGATTCCATGAGAAAATGCTACCTTTATTGCTAAGGGCTCATTCACACGAGGGAATTTGCGCAGTTAACTTCAAAAAATTGCAACTGAAATTCCATGCTGTGCAAAAATATAGGCCCTGACCTACCTTTGGTACGCAAAGTGCAGAAGCCTCCATAGACTCCTATGAGAGACTATGCAAGCCGGCTGGCAAAGGGAGATCAAGGGATTCCCTAGAGGCGCAGTTGGGAATCCCTTCATCTATCCTGCAGTGGAACACCTCCAGTCACACTGCTGGGGAATCCCTCTATTTCCCCTACAGGGGAACCCCTCCAGCCATGTGGCTGGGAAATCCCTTCATTTCCTCTGTAGCTGAGCTGAGATTAAGTGAGACTCCAGCCATGAAGGGAACCCCCAGGGAGATGAAGGGAAGCCCCGGGAGGTCCCCTCATCTGTCACTCCAGCAGATCACGTTAGAAGCTCAGGACTTCAGCGTGTAAAAATCATACATTCAGACGATTTTTCAACAACTCGAGTTATGATTTCTTTGCACAGCTGACAGCTGCATGAATTCCACGCTCATGTGAATAAGCCTTAATATAAGTAATAAATAGAGATGAGCGAGCGTACTCGGATAAGCACTACTCGCTCGAGTAATGTGCTTTATCCGAGTATTGCTATACTCGGGGCTAAAGATTCGGGTGCCGCTGCGGCTGACAGGTGAGTCGCAGCGGGGAGCAGGGGAGAGCGGGCGGGAGAGAAGGAAAGAAAGATCTTACCTCCGTTCCTCCCCGCTCTCCCCTGCAGCTCCCCGCTCCGTGCCGGCACCCGAATCTTTAGCCCCGAGCACAGCGGTACTCGGATAAAGCCAATTACTCGAGCGAGTAGTGCTTATCCGAGTACGCTCGCTCATCTCTAGTAATAAAGTAAAAACAAAGGAAAGCCAAAATTTGGATTCAATCCTGAATGTAAATTGATTACATTATGCAAGGAGCACATATATTTGATAAACCACGCCACCATACATAAGTGTAATAATACAAGGTTATTGTAAAAGAAAGACACTTTCAACTTTTTATAGAAGCCAAAGTATTATTGATATAGCCAAAATACTTACATGTTTTTTTTAGAATACAGTCAAACCTCTAGTTTGGTTGGTAATCTGTCCGAAAGCAAATGGATAAACTTGAAACCAATGAAACTCGAGGCAATTATTTCCATAGGAATCAATGTAAATCCAGTTAATTCATTCTAGACATTCCAAAAAACAAAACAAACCACATTTTGTACACTGTTTAACACTGCATTTTCAATGCAGCGCTAAACGTTGTACAACCCTCCCATTCATTTCAATAGGGCTGTTCACACAAACGGTTTCAGCCCTGCATCGCCCATTGAAATGAATTGGCAGCGGTTTCAGCGCTGCTGAAAACGTGTCCCAACTTGGTACTGCAGTTTTGGCAGTGCTAAATGGCCTAGCTACACTATCTGGTGGGGAAAAAAAATTAATGAATGGCTGTGATTGGAGCAATCCATGAATGGCTGTGATTGGACTGTGAGGTCAAGGGAAGTGATGGCCGCCAGCGAAACTAAAAGCAGACAACGTAAGTAGAAGCGCAATTCTGCGCTGAAGAATTGGCGAAACTGGAAACCAATGAAAGTAGAGGTATGACTGTATATGTTTGAGCTTGTATGACTAAGCTACAGATGTTTGTGTGAGTCTTTTCATGAACACAATACACTTGTTCGTCTGTTACTGGTATCTCCCAGAAATTTTTCCGAAGTACAAACAACCAATGTTCGGAACGTTTTTGCTCCATGGACGTTCACTTGATGCTGATGTCACAAAAAGCTGCAGACACAAAAACTTTCTATGCTTATTGCGTGTCTACATCTTTAATGGTTTTTGTTCTACATAATGTTGAAAGTTTCTATTTCTTTCATACTAACCCTGTATTTCATTCAATAACAATATAAATGTATGTCTGCAGTCACACACACTGCTCCTTAATATACAGACATTCAGAAGGGTATTTAGCTATTTAGAAGAACAGGCAACAACCAACACCTCCCCCCTGATATATTCCGCCAAGCAAACTTGGTAGCTGTAGCGTATTCTTTCAAATAGTGGAATGCCTTCCTGAATGTCTATATAATAATAGGAATTGTGTGAGTGCAGACACTTTTGTATTATTATTTATCGTGGCATAGCTCTATCACTTATCTATATATATAAAGGCGGAAGCCCTCACTGACTGACTGACTCACTGACTGACTGACTAATTGACTCACTGTCTGACTTGCCATTAATTCTCTAACTTCCCGGCAAACATGAAAGTAGGAAAAGTAAAGGGGTCACAACTCGATTATTCAATGCTAATTGCAAAAGTATTGGCACCCCTGTGTAATGTACCTAAACTAATTGTCTAACTTCCCGGTGTCGTACAAACATGAAATTTGGCACAAGTATTCTTTAGGTCCTAAATAGGAAAAGTAAAGGGGTCACAACTAGAGATGAGCAAGCACCAAAATGCTCGGGTGCTCGTTACTCGGGACGAACTTTTCGCGATGCTCGAGGGTTCGTTTCGAGTAACGAACCCCATTGAAGTCAATGGGCGACCCGAGCATTTTTGTATTTCGCCGATGCTCGCTAAGGTTTCCTTGTGTGAAAATCTTGGCAATTCAAGAAAGTGATGGGAACGACACAGCAACGGATAGGGCAGGCGAGGGGCTACATGTTGGGCTGCATCTCAATTTCCCAGGTCCCATTATTAAGCCACAATAGCGGCAAGAGTGGGCCCCCCCCCTCCCAAAAACTTTTACTTCTGAAAAGCCCTCATTAGCATGGCATACCTTAGCTAAGCACCACACTACCTCCAACAAAGCACAATCACTGCCTGCATGACACTCCACTGCCACTTCTCCTGGCTTACATGCTGCCCAACCGCCCCCCCTCCCCCCCACAGCGCACACCAAAGTGTCCCTGCGCAGCCTTCAGCTGCCCTCATGCCACAGCACCCTCATGTCTATTTAGAAGTGCGTCTGCCATGAGGAGGAACCGCAGGCACACACTGCAGAGGTTGGCATGGCTAGGCAGCGACCCTCTTTAAAAGGGGCGGGGCGATAGCCCACAATGCTGTACAGAAGCAATGAGAAATAGAATCCTGTGCCACCGCCATCAGGAGCTGCACACGTGGGCATAGCAATGGGGAACCTATGTGCCACACACTATTCATTCTGTCAAGGGGTCTCTGCATGCCCCAGTCAGACCAGGCTTTTTAATTCATAGACACAGGCAGGTACAACTCCCTATTGTGAAGTCCCTGTCGACCGACAGCATGGGTGGCTCCCTGGAACCCACCGGCGGTACATAAAAATATCCCATTGCATTGCCCAACACAGCTGAGGTAGTAATGTCGTGCTTAATGCAGGTGGGCTTCGGCCCACACTGCATGCCCCAGTCAGACTGGGGTTCTTTACAAGTGGAAACAGATGCATTTATAATTCCCTGTGGACCCACAGCATGGGTGGGTGCCAGGAAGCCACCGGCGGTACATAGAAATATCCCATTGCATTGCCCAACACAGCTGAGGTAGTAATGTCGTGCTTAATGCAGGTGGGCTTCGGCCCACACTGCATGCCCCAGTCAGACTGGGGTTCTTTACAAGTGGACACATGTAGGTTAAACTCCGTGTGCACCTACAGCATGGGTGGCTCCCTGGAACCCACCGGCAATACACAAAAATATCCCATTGCATTGCCCAACACAGCTGAGGTAGTAATGTCGTGCTTAATGCAGGTGGGCTTCGGCCCACACTGCATGCCCCAGTCAGACTGGGGTTCTTTACAAGTGGAAACAGATGCATTTATAATTCCCTGTGGACCCACAGCATGGGTGGGTGCCAGGAAGCCACCGGCGGTACATAGAAATATCCCATTGCATTGCCCAACACAGCTGAGGTAGTAATGTCGTGCTTAATGCAGGTGGGCTCCGGCCAACACTGCATGCCCCAGTCAGACTGGTAATATGTACCTTAACAGTAACCGCGTTGGTGGTAATGTGGTGGTGACTGCGGACCTAGTAGCGCGGTTTTATTTTGTTGGTTTTCGGAATGTGGCCAGGATTAAGTGGGCCGTGGCGGGGTGTGTTTTGGAGGCACTACGTGTCCTCTCCAGGTGTCCGTGGTTATATGCACCTTAACAGTAACAGCGTTGGTGGGAAATGGCCTCGCCGCCATCATGTCTTTGGGAAGCCTCTGTTTCCACACCCCAGAGACATACCATTAGCAGCGGTATAGGCAGAGCCCAGAATTAGTAACATTTCAGCCGTAGCATTAGCGACAGGCCCCACTAACATATCACTAGCAGCATTATAGGGGGAGCACAGTCTTAGTTCCATTTCAATAATAGTAGCAGCCTACACAGGCCCCAGTAACAATTCCGAAGCAGCAGTATAGTGGGAGCGCAGTCTTCGTTCCATTTCAGTAATAGTAGCAGCCTACACAGGCCCCAGGAACAATTCCGAAGCAGCAGTATAGGAGGAGCATAGTCTTAGTTCCATTTAAGTCATTGTAGCAGCCTACACAGGCCCCAGGAACAATTCCGAAGCAGCAGTATAGTGGGAGCGCAGTCTTAGTTCCATTTCAGTAGCTGCAGTATAGCCAAGGCCCAAGTTACATTTATGTAGCTAAAGTGTAGGCCAACCCCACACACCTTTCTGTACCATGAGTGCAGGCGAAGAACATAGAAATTGCTATGATTACACTGTAGGTGAGGGCCCTAAAACATTGGTGTACCAACAGTACTAATGTACCTCAGTAAAAATTGGCCATGCCCAACCAAGATGGCAGGTGAAACCCATTAATCGCTTTGGTTAATGCAGCTTAAGTGGTAACTAGGCCTGGAGGCAGCCCAGTTTAACTAAAAATTGGTTCAAGTTAAAGTTTCAACGCTTTTAAGAGCATTGAAACATATAAAAATTGTTTAGAAAAATTAGATGAGTGAGCCTTGTGGCCCTAAGAAAAATTGCCCGTTCAGCGTGATTACGTGAGGTTTCAGGAGGAGGAGCAGGAGGAGGAGGAGGAATATTAGACACAGATTGATGAAGCAGAAATGTCCCCGTTTTGGATGGTGAGAGAGAACGTAGCTTCCATCCGCGGGTGCAGCCTACGTATTGCTTACGTATCGCTGCTGTCCGCTGGTGGAGAAGAGAAGTCTGGGGAAATCCAGGCTTTGTTCATCTTGATGAGTGTTAGCCTGTCGGCACTGTCGGTTGACAGGCGGGTACGCTTATCTGTGATGATTCCCCCAGCCGCACTAAACACCCTTTCCGACAAGACGCTAGCCGCAGGACAAGCAAGCACCTCCAGGGCATACAGCGCTAGTTCAGGCCACGTGTCCAGCTTCGACACCCAGTAGTTGTAGGGGGCAGAGGCGTCACGGAGGACGGTCGTGCGATCGGCTACGTACTCCCTCACCATCCTTTTACAGTGCTCCCGCCGACTCAGCCTTGACTGGGGAGCGGTGACACAGTCTTGCTGGGGAGCCATAAAGCTGTCCAGGCCCTTAAAGACTGTTGCACTGCCTGGGCTGTACATGCTGCTCGATCTACGCACCTCCCCTGCTACCTGGCCCTCGGAACTGCGCCTTCTGCCACTACCGCTGTCGGATGGGAATTTTACCATCAGCTTGTCCGCCAGGGTCCTGTGGTATAGCAACACTCTCGAACCCCTTTCCTCTTCGGGAATGAGAGTGGGAAGGTTCTCCTTATAGCGTGGGTCGAGCAGTGTGTACACCCAGTAATCCGTAGTGGCCAGAATGCGTATAACGCGAGGGTCACGAGAAACGCATCCTAACATGAAGTCAGCCATGTGTGCCAGGGTACCTGTACGCAACACATGGCTGTCCGCACTAGGAAGATCACTTTCAGGATCCTCCTCCTCCTCCTCCTCCTCCTCCTCAGGCCATACACGCTGAAATGATGACAGGCAAGCAGCATGGGTACCGTCAGCAGTGGGCCAAGCTGTCTCTTCCCCCTCCTCCTCATCCTCCTCATGCTCCTCCTCCTCCTCCTGAACGCGCTGAGATATAGACAGGAGGGTGCTCTGACTATCCAGCGACATACTGTCTTCCCCCGGCTCTGTTTCCGAGCGCAAAGCAGCTGCCTTTATGGTTTGCAGGGAACTTCTCAAGATGCATAGCAGAGGAATGGTGACGCTAATGATTGCAGCATCGCCGCTCACCACCTGGGTAGACTGCTCAAAGTTTCAAAGGACCTGGCAGATGTCTGCCAACCAGGCCCACTCTTCTGAAAAGAATTGAGGAGGCTGACTCCCACTGCGCCGCCCATGTTGGAGTTGGTATTCCACTATAGCTCTACGCTGCTCAAAGAGCCTAGCCAACATGTGGAGCGTAGAGTTCCAGCGTGTGGACACGTCGCACAGCAGTCGGTGCACTGGCAAATTAAACCGATGTTGCAGGGTGCGCAGGGTGGCAGCGTCCGTGTGGGACTTGCGGAAATGTGCGCAGAGCCGGCGCACCTTTACGAGCAGGTCTGACAAGCGTGGGTAGCTTTTCAGAAAGCGCTGAACCACCAAATTAAAGACGTGGGCCAGGCATGGCACGTGCGTGAGGCTGCCGAGCTGCAGAGCCGCCACCAGGTTACGGCCGTTGTCACACACGACCATGCCCGGTTGGAGGCTCAGCGGCGCAAGCCAGCGGTCGGTCTGCTCTGTCAGACCCTGCAGCAGTTCGTGGGCCGTGTGCCTCCTATCTCCTAAGCTGAGTAGTTTCAGCACGGCCTGCTGACGCATGCCCACCGCTGTGCTGCCACGCCGCGCGACACCGACTGCTGGCGACGTCCTGCTGCTGCTGACACATCTAGATTGCGAGACAGAGGTTGAGGAGGAGGTGGAGGAGGAGGGTGCTTTAGTGGAAGAAGCATACACCGCTGAACATACCACCACCGAGCTGGGGCCCGCAATTCTGGGGGTGGGTAGGACGTGAGCGGTCCCAGGCTCTGACTCTGTCCCAGCCTCCACTAAATTCACCCAATGTGCCGTCAGGGAGATGTAGTGGCCCTGCCCGCCTGTGCTTGTCCTCGTGTCCGTAGTTAAGTGGACCTTGCCACTAACCGCATTGGTGAGGGCGCGTACAATGTTGCGGGAGACGTGGTCGTGCAGGGCTGGGACGGCACATCGGGAAAAGTAGTGGCGACTGGGAACTGAGTAGCGCGGGGCCGCCGCCGCCATCATAGCTTTGAAAGCCTCCGTTTCCACAACCCTATACGGCAGCATCTCAAGGCTGATAAATTTGGCTATGTGGACGGTTAACGATTGAGCGTGCGGGTGCGTGGCGGCGTACTTGCGCTTGCGCTCCAACACTTGCGCTAACGACGGCTGGACTGTGCGGTGCGAGACATTGGTGGATGGGGCCGAGGACAGCGGAGGTGAGGGTGTGGGTGCAGGCCATGAGACAGTAGTGCCTGTGTCCTGAGAGGGGGGTTGGATCTCAGTGGCAGGTTGGGGCACAGGGGGAGAGGCAGCGGTGCAAACCGGAGGCGGTGAACGGCCTTCGTCCCACCTTGTGGGGTGCTTGGCCATCATATGTCTGCGCATGCTGGTGGTGGTGAGGCTGTTGGTGGTGGCTCCCCGGCTGATCTTGGCGCGACAAAGGTTGCACACCACTGTTCGTCGGTCGTCAGGCGTCTCGGTGAAAAACTGCCAGACCTTAGAGCACCTTGGCCTCTGCAGGGTGGCATGGCGCGAGGGTGCGCTTTGAGAAACAGTTGGTGGATTATTCGTTCTGGCCCTGCCTCTACCCCTGGCCACCGCACTGCCTCTTGCAACCTGCCCTGCTGCTGCCCGTGCCTCCCCCTCTGAAGACCTGTCCTGTGTAGGCGTTGTACACCAGGTGGGGTGAGTCACCTCATCGTCCTGCTGCTCTTCCTCCGAATCCTCTGTGCGCTCCTCCCTCGGACTTACTGCCCTTACTACTACCTCACTGCAAGACAACTGTGTCTCATCGTCATCGTCCTCCTCACCCACAGAAAGTTCTTGAGACAGTTGGCGGAAGTCCCCAGCCTCATCCCCCGGACCCCGGGAACTTTCCAATGGTTGTGCATCAGTGACGATAAACTCCTCTTGTGGGAGAGGAACCACTGCTGCCCAATCTGAGCAGGGGCCCGAGAACAGTTCCTGGGAGTCTTCCCGCTCCTGAGCATGTGTCATTGTAGTGGAGTGAGGAGGCTGGGAGGAAGGAGGAGCAGCAGACAGAGGATTCGGATTTGCAGCAGTGGACGGCGCAGAACTGTGGCTGGACGATAGGTTGCTCGAAGCACTTTCTGCCATCCAGGACAGCACCTGCTCACACTGCTCATTTTCTAATAAAGGTCTCCCGCGTGGACCCATTAATTGGGCGATGAATGTGGGGACGCCAGAAACGTGCCTCTCTCCTAATCGCGCAGCAGTCGGCTGCGACACACCTGGATCAGGAGCTCGGCCTGTGCCCACACCCTCACTTGGCCCTCCGCGTCCTCGGCCGCGTCCACGTCCTCTAGGCCTACCCCTACCCCTCAGCATGCTGTATTACCAGTGATTTGATTTCACAGGCAGGAAAGAAATTGGCGCAAGCCTGCAGGCCAAATATAATTTTTTAACTTTTTTTAAAAAGGAAAGGCCCACTGCCTCTAGTGAATGAATAATAAGTTTAATAACTGTGTTGCGGCCCTGCAAAAGTGTCACAGAACTTTACTGTTGCAGAGTTATTAACTGTGGCAGAGCAGGTATTTCCCAGGCAGGAAAGAAATTGGCGCAAGGCTGCACTCAACCGTAGCTGGTTGCGTCTGATTTTTTTACGTTCTCCACGCAGCACACACGTACCCAGAGCCCTTAGGACTGACAGAGGCAGGGCAAATATACTTTTTTCCCTTTTGTTAAAAAAGAAAAGGCCCACTGCGTCTATTCAATGACTAATATAACTGTGTTGCGGCCCTGCAAAAGTGTCACAGAACTTTACTGTTGCAGAGTTATTAACTGTGGCAGAGCAGGTATTTCCCACGCAGGAAAGAAATTGGCGCAAGGCTGCACTCAACCGTAGCTGGTTGCGTCTGATTTTTTTACGTTCTCCACGCAGCACACACGTACCCAGAGCCCTTAGGACTGACAGAGGCAGGGCAAATATACTTTTTTCCCTTTTGTTAAAAAAGAAAAGGCCCACTGCGTCTATTCAATGACTAATATAACTGTGTTGCGGCCCTGCAAAAGTGTCACAGAACTTTACTGTTGCAGAGTTATTAACTGTGGCAGAGCAGGTATTTCCCAGGCAGGAAAGAAATTGGCGCAAGGCTGCACTCAACCGTAGCTGGTTGCGTCTGATTTTTTTACGTTCTCCACGCAGCACACACGTACCCAGAGCCCTTGGACTGACAGAGGCAGGGCAAATATACTTTTTTCCCTTTTGTTTATAAGGATAGGCCCACTGCGTCTATTCAATGACTAATAACTGTGTTGTGGCCCTGCCTACACAATTCTGTGCCTGTAGTATCAATGCAGGGTGCAATGCTCTGCACCGCCGATTTTGAGAAAGAAAAAAAAAGCAACACAGCTAACAGCAGCCTGCACAGTACTCCACACAGTTAAATGTGGCCCTAGAAAGGACCGTTGAGGTTCTTGAAGGCTACACTCACTCCTAACACTCTCCCTGCCTAAGCACCACTTCTGTCCCTAATGCCGGGTGCAATGCTCTGCACTGCCGATTTTGAGAAAAAAAAAAAATTTCTCCACTGCTAACAGCAGCCTGCACACACGTAGATGTGGCCCTAAGAATCACCGTTGGTGTTCTTGAAGCCTACACTCACTACAAATACTCTCCCTACAGCAACTCCAATAGAACAGCACTTTCCCTCAGCTAACTCACACGCCATCTGAGGCGAGCCGCGGGAGGGGCCGACTTTTATACTCGGGTGACATCTGATCGCCCCAGCCACTCACAGCAGGGGGGTGGTATAGGGCTTGAACGTCACAGGGGGAAGTTGTAATGCCTTCCCTGTCTTTCAATTGGCCAGAAAAGCGCGCTAACGTCTCAGAGAGGAAACTGAAAGTAACCGGAACACCGCGTGGTACTCTTTACGAGTAACGAGCATCCCGAACACCCTAATATTCGCACAAATATCAAGCTCGGACGAGTACGTTCGCTCATCTCTAGTCACAACTTGAATATTCAATGCTGAGTGCAAAAGTATTGGTGCCCCTATGTAATGTAACTTCCCGGTGTCGTACAAGTGTAAAATTTTGCAAAAGCATTTTTTAGGTCCTAATTAAGAAAAGTAAAGGGGGTCAAAACTTGATTATTCAATACTAGCTGCAAACGTAAGTTCAACCCTATGTAATGTAACTTCCCTGTGTCGCACAAGCATGAAGTTTGGCACAAGCATTCTATAGGCCCTGAATAGGAAAAATACAGGGGTCACAACTCAATTATTCAATGTTAATTGCAAAAATGAGTGCACCCCTATACAATGTAACTGACCTCTGGGTGCATATACTGAGGAGAATCTACCTCACCCTTTATGTGTGTATATTGAGAACAATCTAACTGACTTCTGTGTGTATATACTGAAAGGCTGTAAAGTACATAAGGAAGTGTCCATGAACTGCAGGGATGGAGCATGCCTTTAAGGCTAAGAAAGGGCTGCAACCTCCAGTCTGGGGTTAAATTAGAAAAAAAAAGGGGTGTTACTTTTAAGGGTAAAATGTGAGAAGAATGGGAGGGGTGGCACATTCTGCTGAGGGACATCGGTACATGCAGCCTGAGGAGAATCTAACACTCCTGTATGTGTATATATATTTTATTCCTCGGTTCCTCTGAAGTAACCATGACTTCATGAAAATTTTCCATGTAAACAACAGATAAACAGCTGTACCAAATTAACTAGGGCGAAGCCGGGTATATCAGCTAGTCAAATATATGTACTCCTTACACTATGTGATCAAGTGATATTCAGGTTCAATCTGTATTTTTATCTTTACCTTTTTTAGTTCATTATTAATATTAACAACTGAAGTTGTATTTTAGCATGGAGTGACTATAAGGGTGCTATTACACGAGCGCTATCAGCTGTCACTAGCGCTATTGTTTTCCTGACAATTGCCTGGCTGCACCTGCAAGATTTATAGCATATAATGCTGCTACGCGCACTTGCAGATGCAGCCAGGTAGTTATCAGGAAAACGCAAGCACTAGCAACAGGCACTACCTCTCGTGTAATAACACTCTAAAAGATCTCTTGCTTTCCTAGAGCATGTTGTGTTAGAATTCTAAAATGTTTGGTCTGCTTCGGTATGCTTTAAAGTGCTAATTTTAAGGTTTCCCTTTGCTCTGCACTCCATATTCATGACTTCTGCTGTAATTCAAAAATATGTGTCCTCAATGTTGAAACCTCTATCCCAAATATTTTTGACATTCCTAAAATTTGCACATAAACTTTAAAGATAACCTTCAATCAGTTTAGTGGTAATTTTGTGAAACAATTGTTTTTAAAGCATCACTGACTTTTCTGAAAACTTTTCAGAATAAGTTGTATGTGGAGGAGGAATAACACTAATTCTGACCATTGTATTTGTATTGTATTTGTACCTGTATTCTGCATTTTTCCCAATTCTTCCCCTCTGCAGTCTGTATCTTTTGATTCTCAGTGCTCTAAGAATTGGTGGGAAGAGCCTCCCATCAATCACATTGCAAACTGAAAAAAAATGCTAATTCTGCTTCATAAAGGCCCTTTTACATGGAACGATAACACTGTGCAACACATTTTAAGAAATTTTTGTAACAGAAAGTAATTGATATCTTTCTGTAAAATCAAAATATGCTGATTACACTGGTAAAACTGAATAACAGCTAGCATGTCTAATTTTCAAGCTATTTAACCCCTTAGTTACCAAGCATTTTTGTTTTTGTTTTTAAAAATCGTAACTCCTTTATTTATCCATCAACTTAGCTGCATGAGGGCTTGTTTTTGTGAAACGAGTTTTATTTTTCAATTGTACTATTTAATATACCATATAATGTACTGAAAAACTTTTAAAAAGTTCTAAATGGAGTAGAATGAAAAAAAAAAATGAAATTTCACCATCTTTCGGTGCACCTTGTTTCTACGGCCCACAAACTGCAACAAAAATGACATGATAACTTTATTATATAGGTCAGTACGATTACAACGATACCAAACTCATGTTTGTTTGTTTTTCTGTACTACTTAATTTTTTTTTTAGGGTGGCTTCACACAAGCGTGTTTATGTGCCTACAGTTGTGCACACAAACACACGCTCCTATTAGAAACATTGGTTCCCTATGGTGTGTGCACATGTCCGTGTTTTATAGTGGTGCAAACGCACGTACCTGCAAAACATAGGACATGTGTGCACCATAGGTCCGTGGTGCCCATCAACATTCCCTAGCTGGGAGACCCCTTGTCACTGAACACTGTGAAAGCACTGTCACAGTAATCAGTGCCAAGAGGACTCCCCATGGGGAGTAAAGAATCCTCTGCCACAACTGTTACAGCTGTAATAGCTGTGGCAAAGGATTTCTTCATCTCTGCGGGGAGTAAAGAATCCCCTGTCACAGCTGTTACAGCTGTGTCAGAGGATCGGGATGTTCTCCCATTGCCTTCAATGGTACCGGCACTTCTGCAGTCCCGTTGAAAGCAATAGGCTGCCAGCAAGCCCTGCCGGGATTTTCGGGGAAGGGCTTTAAATATAAGCCCTTCCCTGAAAATCATCTGTTATCAGAGCTAATAGAGCTCCTCTTATGTTCACTGTGTGGGCCAAATTAGATATTCAGAAGTTTGTGCACAAAAGGCAACAAATTGACAAAATGCTCTGTATCAAGCCAGTACGCTTCTAATTTATTTAAAGGAATACAAATTGCTTTTACGGACAAGCGTTATGTCACAAAATAGGAGTTATTATACTCATATAGGATTGGTTAGTCGCAGGATATGGTAATACACATGTTAGTAGAGTATCAAAAGTAAAAGAATTTGAAGAAAGCATATAATGTAATCAGTAAATGAGAAGCTTATCAAAATAGAATATACAACTCCTCTGTGAGAAACATGAGTGGGAGGAAGATGCAAGGGTCTAACACATTCTAATATTGTATAAGAACACGTTTAACCATTTAACTGCTAACCTTTTACTAAGAGAGTAGATATAACAGTATATATATTTGCCTAAACTGATATAAGAAACACAAGAGAAGATAATAAATGATATAAAGCATACTAATATCATTACTATAACGCATTCCTAGAATGTGTTAAAAATAAAAAAAAATTATACTTATCTCTCCTCAGTTGCCGGGACTCAGGCTATGGTGTGTCTATATGAGCAGAAAATAGAGATGGAGGGGAGCTACTACCGTTAAAATTTTCTTCTTTATTGAATAAAACAAAGCATACAGCTCACAGGTACACGCTGAACGCGTTTCAGCGAAAAGCCTTTGTCAACAGCTGTTGACAAAGGCTTTTTGCCGAAACGCGTTCAGCGTGTACCTGTGAGCTGTATGCTTTGTTTTATTCAATAAAGAAGAAAATTTTTAACGGTAGTAGCTCCCCTCCATCTCTATTTTCTTCTCATATGGAATCTGGCCGTTTGCCGTCGGCTACTTGAGGATGGAGCTCCTGTTGGATTTCAGACCTTCCTGCAACACTGAAAGTTACTGCTGGTGAGGTGAGCCCATATCTCTCCTTTTTATGGTGTGTCTACCCTGTCTGCTCCCTGCACTGCTCTGAAGTTATTTCAGCAGGTGGGGATTCAAAATCCCCGCCTGCTGAAAGGGCTGTATCTGATTGGCTGAGCGCTCAGCCAATCACAGGCAGCTCTCAGCCATTCATTGAATGACAGCTGAGTGCTGCCTGTGATTGGTCACAGCACTCAGCCAATCACAGGTAGCACCTGGCCATTCATAGGATTCAATGAATAGGTGAATAAATCCCTGGTACAACCCCTTTAAATTATAGAAAGTGTAGAGCTGAAAGAACATTCATAAAATATTAATGGCTAAGTAGCTATTGTGGTGTAAGGATTGATGCAGTATCAACCAACTGCGCATCAGCTGCCATTCAGGACACTGGGAAAGTTGAACTGACATCCTCTCCCCTTGTCTCCCCCTTTCCTTTCAACTGCCAGGTCCCTGTTGACCATGTGGCCTTAGAAAGTGCTTTGTTCGAGTTAGCCATAAAGTTAACCTGTCAGGGAGGTGTGACACCTCTGATGGTTCCCACAGTCTCCCTGGCTCTAAAACTTTTATTAAGGGAAAATCTCTTAAAAATGGTTATTAGTCGTGTGAAGGTCCTAGCCCAATATGAATTATATTTTTGCAATCGGGTGGGCCAGTTAAATGAAACGCATCTACACATTGGGGTACAGGCCCCAGAACACTCCCAAATGACGTATATACATATTTGTTTATAAGTTACATGTCATGCTTGGTAAAATCATGACCAGAAATATGCCGTGCATATATTCCCTGCAGAGAAATGGCCAAAATGGGGAATTATGGTTTTTCCAGGTAAGTACACCTCTACACTCCCACTCCTCAATAAATGACCTCAGAGAGGGCAGGGGAAGGTGTGTTCTGGGAAAACCTTTAAGAACCAGGGGCTTACAGAGATCCGGTGGTCGGACTACAGAAATACACTACTGCATAAGGCTTTCTCATTTGCTTTAGTGAATCCACACGAACATAACATTGGGCCGAATATCCCAAATCTGGTATTTTCTTTATTTTTTCCTTGGTTTAGCATAAATCTGCAATTTATTAGTCAAGCCTTGTCCGTTTTAAAACGAACCATAACTTCATAAACTGTGTTTATAATTCATAGTCCGGGTTCCAGCTTCCCTGTGATAAAGGTTGGTGGTGGCAGTGAGTGTGTGTGGGTACTGTAGAGTGCTGGAGATGTTAGCCCAACCAAGGGGTGATTTGAGCTTTTGTTCTGCATACGTGCAGGAGCCTGGGAAAGCTGAGTACAAATCCACCTGGATTCTAACAGCTCCACTCTTGCAATCCCGCTGGAGTGATCGGTCGAGGTTTCTGCCATGACAATTGGTAGCAGCGAGAGCACTTGAATGAGTCGATCCGTGACAAATCGGCAACAGAGGTGGGATTGTTCGGGATGCCCCCCTCTCTCTCCTTGACAGCTATATATAACCTTTACATTATCTATAAAAATTTGTATTGATTATCTGAAAAGGTGGTTACAACTAATATTTTGATTTTCATAGCAAAAACGTTTGGCTTAACCCCAGACATGATACTTTGCCAAGTATGTCTGACATTTTGCTTAACCTTTTGCATGTAGAACTACTAAATGCTGTACATGCTAAATGCAGTGTAAACTGTGACTGTTCAGCATCTCGCAGTTGCTGTTGAGGATAATTTTTTTATGTGTTTTTCAACCGGTGTTCGATGGAATGCAGATATGTGTTTAATGCCAGATATGTGTTCAAAAGCAGTGGGGGCAAGCACTATTGTTCTTTGATTTGGTCAACATATGGATTTTTAACTGCTTAAACACACTTTGCATAGAAACAAGGAAAGGCTCTCATTTAAGTCACTGTTGGCACCATTAAATGGACTACTCACTATGCTCTGCGCATATTTATCCCTCTTTCCCATCTCCAAAATTTTGGAGATTTTATTATGCAGACAGTCTTATGTGGCTGGGTCTTCCCTGATGGTAATGGACGACAATCACTGCTAAGTCTTTGGCTGTGTGTTCTTTTTTTGTTTCCATGGTAATGAATGTTACATCTCATGAAAGCCTTATGTATCTAATATATATTTTCAAAATTTTGTGTTTGTAGCTTATGGCAACAGTGATCTAGGCACGCGATAAAACAAAATGGTGGAGTCTAAGGCGATATTCACCGCAAATGAGAGCAGAGGAGTGATAAAATTCTTGTTTCTGCAAGGAAAGTCTGCGAAGGATATTCATGGTGATATGTCGCAGACATTGGGGGATCAGTGCCCTTCATATTCTACAGTGAAGAACTGGGTTGACAAATTTAAAAAGGGCCACTTCAGCACCAATGATGAGGAACGTCCTGGACGACTGAGAGAGGTTGTTGTTCCTGAGATCGTCAATGCTGTGCACAACCTCATACTGGGGAATCGTCGAATTTCAGCTGCAGGAATAGCAGACATCATGGGGATTTCTCTTGAACATGTTTGTGTCATTATCCATGAACATGTGAACATGAAGAAGCTATCTGCGAAGTGGGTCCTGAAATGTTTGACAACAGATCAGAAAAGCATGCGAGTGAAAACTTCCCGGTCCATTTGTCAGCGTTTCCGTACTGATAAGAACTTCCTGGATCAACTGGTCACTATGGATGAGATCTGGATATATTTGTATGACCCTGAAACCAAGGAGCAGTCAAAAGAGTGGAGGCACAGTGGTTCTCCTCGCCCAAAGAATTTTAGGGTGCAAAAATCAGCCACTAAGGTGATGGCGTCTGTGTTCTGGGATAAGGAGGGCGTGCTGCTAGTGGACTACCTTCAAAATGGTTCCGCCATCAATGCAAGGTATTACATTGAACTTTTGGGCCAATTTGAAGGCAGCTCTGAAGGCCAAAAGGCGAGGCAAGCTGTCCAAAGGAATCTTGTACCTGCAAGACAATGCCTCCGCTCATACTGTACAAGCAACCACGGCAAAACTGGTGGAGCTAGGCTTCCAGCTGGTTGACCACCCACCTTGTTCACCAGATCTAGCTCCCTCTGACTATCATCTGTTTCCAAACCTGAAGAAACACCTCAAGGGTACCAAATATCACACCATTTCTGATGCCATAGCTGCTACGGATGACAGGTTTGAGGCACAACCGAAATCCTTCTTTTTGCAAGGCTTACAGAACTTGGAATACCGATGTAAGAAGTGTGTTGACATCAGTGGAGATTATGTGGAATAAATGTAAAGTTTCATTTTCCTAGCTCGTTTCTTTCTGGGTAAAGCCAAAGACTTATCAGCAGCCCCTCGTATACATTCTATAGTGTATGTTTAATATTGGATGAAAATCAGAGTTTGTGTAGTTCAAAGCCATGTAAATCATATTTCTTAATTTAAAGGCTATGATAGTATCCCAGCAAGGTTTATAGTAAACAGTGGGACAATCATATTATTGAGGTCATATAGTGAACAACCACTTACGCAGAATGGGTTTGCACATCATGCCAGCTGCGACTGAAGTTTTGCTTCAGCTCATTCATCATGCTGACTCCCAGCTTATGCTTTATTTCTGCCAGGTGCTTCTCTTTGGCAGCTAACACTTGACGTAGAGTTACAATTTCATCTTCCAGCTATGCAAACAGAGAAGAAATTTAGTAAAAGTAACTGAAAAAAATGATATTCAAGTGTTGTTAATATAATGTGCCAATTTGGCTGTGTTGATAATGATACGAAGCCCACAGTATTTCCTATGATTATTACTGTTACTAGAGTTCTCTAACCCAAGTTCACGGCATCAACAATGGACAAGTTGTGAGGTTCTGCTCATATGAGGACATCTATAATGTATTATCTTTTTGAGCAAAATCTACAATCACAACTAGGTCCTTACAACTTAGGAGCCATAGGTAACCCTGCTGTAAAAGAGAAAACTGCCATCATAAATCAGTGTTAGGGCTCAGTCACACGGGCGTTTTTTCGTCCGATTTTTTTGTGCGCAAATCTGATGCGCACAAAAAATCGCGTGACCGAAGCCAGGCCAAAGGGCTCGGTCACACGGGCGCTGCCTGCTATCCTCTGCCACAGCTGTGACCCCACTGAGAACATATAGTGAAGATCGTGATCCTCTGGCACAGCTGTCACAGCTGTGGCAGAGGAGCGCGATGTTCTCCCATTGAATTCAATGGAGCCGGCGCTACAGAGGCAGCACTCAGCTATTAAATGACAGCTGAGAGCTGCCTCTGATTGGTCACAGTGCTCAGCCAATCAGAGGCAGCCCTTCAGCAACTCCATTGAAGTCAATGGGAGAGCGTTATGCTCCTCTACCACAGCTGTGACAACTGTGCCAGAGGATTTCTTCATCTCCGTGGGAGTCTCCTTGTCACTGGACACTGTGACAATGCTGTGACAATGTTCAGTGACAAGGGGACTCCCCACTGAGATGAAGAAATCCTCTGCCACAGCTGTCATAGCTCTGGCAGAGGAGCATAATGTTCTCTGTATGTCAATGGGGCCGCCACTGCTTCCACCGGCCTCATTGACCACAAGGTGAAGCCCCTGGATGTGACAGCATCTAGGGGTTTCACATCCACAGCAGGGGATAGCAGGCAGCGCACTATATGTGCATATAAAAATGCAGCCAAGCGTGTTTTTTCTGCATGACGCACACCTTGGTCACGCAAATTTTTTAGGCATGTATTTTTGCGCACATAAATACGTCTGTCTGACTGAGCCCAAACTGTGCAGCCAAATATTTCTCAATGATGACTGATAAATATTAATCTATACATGCACCAAGGCCATTCACTAAAGTTTTTAATAATTAGCAAACATTTGTAGGATTGCTAAACTAATCTTGCTAACACTTACTACATAGTCTGCAAATGTCAAATCTAGCATATTTGTATTATATCTTCATTGTTTGTTTTTCAGTTCCCATTCACATCTAAGGGTGCGTTCAGACGAGCGTGTTTTGGTGCGTGCATACGCATGCACAAAAACACGCTTGTATTTACAACACTGCATTCCCTATGGTGTGTGCACATGTCCGTACTTTGCAGGTGCGTGCCTGCAAAGATAGGACATGCGTGCACCATAGGGAATGCACGCATTGTTTTCAATGGAGCCGCGGCTGCTGCCGGCGGCTCCATTAAAGACAATGGTCTGCTGGCTCCCTGCATTCCTTTTCAGGGAAGGACGTTACATATAAGCCCTTCCCTGGAAATGAATTAAAAGTGATTTAAAAAACAAAAAAAATAGATACTCACCTCCCTTCAGCTGCCGAGGCACAGCCGCGTCTTCTTCTGCTGTCCCCTGCACTGTGGTGCTGAACTGCTGATTTATCACAAGCCGGGGATTTAAAATCCCCGCCTGCTGAAAGAGCTGAATGTGATTGGCTGAGGTGCTCAGCCAATCACAGGCAGCTCTCCCCGAATGAATGACAGGTGAGATCTGCCTGTGATTGGATCAGCAGTTCAGCAACACAGTGCAGGAGAAGACGCGGTTGTGCCCCGGCAGCTGAAGGGAGGTGAGTACCTATTTTTTTTATTTTTTTTACTATTTTAAAAGGCTTTTTAGGGAAGGGCTTATGAAGCCCTTCCCTGCAAAGCCACTAACAGCTGCCGGAGCTCAGCGGGGACTTCTGCCGCTGTCCCCGGCTCTGTAGTGCTGCTGAGCTATCAGCAGCTGGGGATTTAAAATCCCCTCCCGCTGGTAGCTCTGATTGTGATTGGCTGAAGCAATTCAGCCAACCACAATCAGAGCTACCAGCAGGCAGGGATTTTAAATCCCCGGCTGCTGATAGCTCAGAACTACAGAGCCTGGGACTGCGCTAGAAGTCGCGGCTGAGCCCCGGCAGCTGAAGGGAGGTGAGTATTTCTTTTTTTTAATACACTTTTTTTAAATGGCTGTTCAGGGAAGGGCTTATGAAGCCCTTCCCTGAAAAGCCATTGACAGGATGCTAGCAGCAGGATTCTCTACCGCAGCTGTCATGTGTGACAGCTGCGGTTGAGAACTGAAGAATTCCTTTTGCTGCATCTGCCACAGATGTGGCAGATGTAGCAGCAGGGAATTCTTTTAACTAGCGGGGGTGAAGGATACATCTGCCGCATGCGGCAGATGTGTTCTTCATGCCCGCGGGGGTCACAGCAGCGGCGGAGAGGTAAGTTTTTTTTAATTCTTTTTTTGTTTTGCACTAAAATGTTTCTTTTTCAGGGAAGGGCTTATATGTAACGCCCTTCCCTGGAAAAGAATGCAGGGGACCGGCAGAGCATTGTTTTCAATCCATTGATAACAAGCACGCTGCTGTGTTCACGCATGTTTTTGCTCGCACCTAGGTGCGGACGTATGTACGCACCTAAGTACGCACCAAAACACGCTCGTCTGAACAAGCCCTAAGACTGGTTTATGAGACACTGGATTTAGTAAATTTCCATCATAGATCTAAGCAAAACTTAGCATTCTGTTAATTAAAAGTTTTATGACATTTTAAAATTTCTGATTATTAATTATTGCCAACCTTCAAGGGCTAGATTCAAAGCGGCCACTATACCACTAATAAACTCTACTAGGTGTCCATAACAGTCTTGCTGATAAGCTATGTGGTAGTGCACATACTCCAAACTCTTTATCATTGGTAGTCATTAGAAATGAGCGAGCATACTCGCTAAGGGCAATTGCTCGAGCGAGCATTGAGACAAGGTTTGGGTGACAAGGTTTGGGTGCCGGCGCAGGGGAGCGGTGAGTTGCAGCAGTCAGCAGGGGGGAGCAGGGGGGAGAGAGAGATCTCCCCTCCGTTCCTCCCCGCTCTCCCCCGCAGCTCCCTGCCCACCGCCGGCACCCGAGCCTTGTCTCTCGAGCGGGCAGGTCCTCGCTAAGGGCAATGCTCGCTCGAGCAATTGCCCTTAGCGAGTATGCTCGCTCATCACTAGTAGTCATGTAGATGCTTATCAGAAAAATCAATCTCACTATCCAGATTCTGATAATGACGATTTGTAGCAAAACAGAGTGATAATCAGGTGAAAAATGTCAAACATTTAACTTGTAGGTAAAACAACCCCAAGGGTCTGTCTGCCAAAAATTGTCTTGACTTTGTTCATGAGTTACTATACACATTATTGACAGGGACAAAAACATTAAGGTTCCATGTTGACTTGGAGAAAACTGGTTTTGTACAGAATGATTCTATTCTTTAGGTGATTTGTAGGAGTTATCTGCCCTGCTATAACAGATGACTTCATGTCTTGAGTTGAGGCTTAGTCAAGCCAATAACCATTTCCTGCCATTTAAATACAAGTTACAAATTCCTATTGATAGAGGATGATTTATATTAATTGTAGCTTCTATAACGTAGATTTATCCCTTGCTTAGGGTGCGTTCAGACGAGCGTGTTTTGGTGCATATTTAGGTGCGTACATACGTCCGTACCTAGGTACGAGCAAAAGCACGCGTGAACACAGCTGCGTGCTTGTTGTCAATTGATTTCCAGGGAAGGGCTTATATGTAAAGCCCTTGCCTGAAAAACAATTCAGGTGTGCCACAGACCATTGTCTTCAATGGAGTCGCCGGCAGCAGCAGTCGCTCCATTGAAGAGAATGTCTGTATTTTTATTTTTTTTACACTAAAACCTTTCTTTTTCAGGGAAGGGCTTATATGTAAAGTCCTTCCCTGAAAAGGAATGCAGGGAGCCAGCAGGTCATTGTTTCCAATGGAGCCGCCGGCAGCAGCCGCGGCTCCATTGAAAACAATGCGTGCATTCCCTATGGTGCACGCATGTCCTATCTTTGCAGGCACGCACCTGCAAAGTACGGACATGTGCACACATCATAGGGAATGTAGTGTTGTAAATACAAGCGTGTTTTTGTGCATGCGTATGCACGCACCAAAACACGCTTGTCTGAACGCACCCTTAGATGTGAATGGGAACTGAAAAACAAACAATGAAGATATAATACAAATATGCTAGATTTAACATTTGCAGACTATGTAGTAAGTGTTAGCAAGATTAGTTCAGCAATCCTACAAATGTTTGCTAATTATTAAAAACTTTAGTGAATGGCCTTGGTGCATGTATAGATTAATATTTATCAGTCATCATTGAGAAATATTTGGCTGCACAGTTTGGGCTCAGTCAGACAGGCGTATTTATGTGCGCAAAAATGCTTGCCTAAAAAATTTGCGTGACCAAGGTGTGCGTCATGCAGAAAAAACACGCTTGGCTGCATTTTTATATGCACATATAGTGCGCTGCCTGCTATCCCCTGCTGTGGATGTGAAACCCCTAGATGCTGTCACATCCAGGGGCTTCACCTTGTGGTCAATGAGGCCGGTGGAAGCAGTGGCGGCCCCATTGACATACAGAGAACATTGTGCTCCTCTGCCAGAGCTATGACAGCTGTGCCAGAGGTTTTCTTAATCTCAGTGGGGAGTCCCCTTGTCACTGAACATTGTCACAGCATTGTCACAGTGTCCAGTGACAAGGAGACTCCGACGGAGATGAAGAAATCCTCTGTCACAGCTGTCACAGCTGTGGTAGAGGAGCATAACGCTCTCCCATTGACTTCAATGGAGCTGCTGAAGGGCTGCCTCTGATTGGCTGAGCACTGTGACCAATCAGAGGCAGCTCTCAGCTGTCATTTAATAGCTGAGTGCTGCCTCTGTAGCGCCGGCTCCATTGAATTCAATGGGAGAACATCGTGCTCCTCTGCCACAGCTGTGACAGCTGTGCCAGAGGATCACGATCTTCACTATATGTTCTCAGTGGGGTCGGCGCTGCTCCCGCCAGCCCCACTGAGCACAAGGTGAAGCCCCTGTATGTGACAGCATCCAGGCGTTTCACATCAAAAAAAGACAGATGCCACAGATACCTGGGTTGTAAAATCCGCTGTCCTATATTTACCACTGCGCATTTTTGTGCGCAGGTAAATATCGGACATATGACATCTGCCATTGAAAAGCATTGGTTCTTAATACATGCGGATTGCAAAAGCAGGTAACATACACACATAAAAATGCCCGTCTGACTGAGCCCTTTTAGTGGAAGTAATGACATCAGTTCTGTTCGTACTTGCTTAGAAAAGAAAATGGATAGAGGTATAAAGTGAAGACTACCTTGACCAGTTCATTCTTAAGTTCTTCTTTCTCTTCTTCAGATATTATTTCTGTATAGTCGATGTCTGCTACAAGTTCCTCATCTGTTTCTTGTAGTGGCTGAGTATCCAAGAGATCTGTTAAGAAGAGCATATGCTCATATAATCAGCAATCAGTCAAAATGGATGACATGCTTAAATGGTTGCAGGCAGGGGCATAAGTACAGGGGGTGCAGAGGGTGAGGTTGTACCTAGGCCTAGGAGCCCTAGGGGGCCCATAAAGTTTCTTCCCCATATTGTAAACCTGTACTATCCTATACTATAGTTGAGGGCCCAGTTCCAGATTTTGCAATGGTGCCTAGCAGCTTCAAGTTACGCCTCTGCTTGCAGGTCAATACTATTTTGAATAAAATGCCAAGGAAAGAGTGCAATAAGAAAATCATAAACGTTAGCTGTCTAGTGCAAAATTCTAAGTAGATATGCAATACTTGCACTTGAAAAAACTCAAAGTACTTGATGACTAGAGATGAGCGAACGTACTCGTAACGAGTACTTACGCACCCGAGTACCGCCATTTTCGAGTACTGCAGTACTCGGGCGTAAAGATTCGGGGGGCGCCGGGGGGCGGGGAGAGGCGCGGCGGTGCGGGGGGGAGCAGCGGGGAACAGGGGGGAGCCCTCTCTCTCTCCCTCTCCCCCACACTCCCCACTGCTACCCCCCGTGCCGCCACGGCGCCCCCCGAATCTTTACGCCCGAGTACTGCAGTACTCGAAAATGGCGGTACTCGGGTGCGTAAGTACTCGTTACGAGTACGTTCGCTCATCTCTATTGATGACCAATTAGAACCGGTTTCTAACTTTCTTTCTATGTGCAATTTTGGTTGCATAATAAAATTCACAAGTATTTTCATATTGGAAGCATGCCCGATCTGTTGCACATTTTTGTAGAGGATTTAATGGGTGAAAGCAAAGGATGAACTACACTATCAAATAAACATCAATATCTGCCACAAATGTATCATGTCTTCTGTTCATAACAGGGACATTACAGGTATAATGGATCTGGTTTTAGACAGATCTAAGCAAATACTGAAAAAAAACCTAATGGGTCTATTAGATGCTATTCTTGCCATCAAAAATAACAAGGACACCTGACAAAAATACCATAATGCAAGTATGAATACAGACTAAAATGTAAAATATAAGCCGCAACCGAGTCACTGGGAAGAACACTGCTACAAGCCTGTGAAGAGAAAACACTGGGCCTGTGGAATAAAAACTGCTGCAAGAAACAATGTCAATATTGCCTATTGTATATCAACAAACCAGCTTTCAGCTTTTACGCATGAGGGTTAGGACTTTATAAGGCCATTCACTGGGTCAACAGAAGTGATTCGCATGTGTTTGAAGGAAGTTTATCAACAGACACATTTAAAGAAATATATATACACACTCTTTCTAAATCACATACATGGATGCTATTTTAAGAATGTGCTGTATACAAATTAAGGCACCTTTCAGCCTGATTAGGCAAAAGGCACAGGTGGTTGTGGCCATGACACTTTAGTCCCAAAGGAGTCCTTGCTGTGACCACATGTGCCTTGCACTTAATTAGGCCATCCTGGCCTTGTGCAGCAATAATAAGTAATTCCCTAACATGATTTAGGAGGATACTCGTCTCATATTTTCTATATTTCCATAGCTAGTGCAAGTCCATAGTCATGGCCAAAAGTTTTGAGACCGATACAAATTTTGGTTTTCACAAAGTTCGTTGCTTCACTATTTTTAGCTCATTTAGGGCTCCCACCCACTGGCGATATTTTCTCCACTGCGATGCAATTCTAAAGTTAAAGTCTCGCATCGCAGTGCGAGAAAAAAATCGTCATGACGCCGGGGATACCGGCATCACGACGACATATTGCCAGTCTTTTCAATGGGGCCAGTGGCAGCAGCGCTAGCCCCATTGAAAAGACATGGAGAATGCCAGGGACTTCTGCCACAGCTGTCACAGAAGTCCCCGTTATTCTATTGCATTGCTTTCAATGGGATCGGCACAGCTGCCGATCCCATTGAAAGCACTGCTTTGGCAAGCCCCGTGAAATGATTATCGGGGAAGGGCTTGAAATATAAGCCCCTCCCCAATAATCATCAATAAGTGTGAAAAAAAAAATTATACCCACCTCTCCTGCTCTCAGCCGCGTCCTCCTGCTGGCTCCTCGGCACTGCTACTGAGCTCTTTCAGCAGTCAGGGATTTAAAAATTCCTGCCTCCTGAAAGGGCTGTGCAGATTGGCTGAGGGCTCAGCCAATAGCAGCTACTCCTTAGCTATTGGCTGAGCGCTCAGCCAATCACACATAGTTCTTAGCTATTCATTCATGAATAGCTAACATATAGCTATTCATGAATGAATAGCTAAGGGCAATGTCTCATTGGCTGAGCGCTCAGCCAATAGCTAAGCAGTAGCTGCTATTGGCTTTGCCCTCAGCCAATCTGCACAGCCCTTTCAGGAGGCGGGGATTTTTAAATCCCCGACTGCTGACAGAGCTCAGTAGCAGTGACGGGAGCCAGCAGGAGGACGCAGCTGAGAGCAAGAGAGGTGAGTATAATTTTTTAAAAATTTTTTTCACACTTATTGATGATTATTGGGGAAGGGCTTATATTTCAAGCCCTTCCCCGATAATCATTCCGCAGGGCTTGCTGAGACCATTGATTTCAATGGGATCGGCAGCAGTGCCAATCACATTGAAAGCAATAGAATAGAATGCCGCAGACTTCTGCCACAGCTGTGACAGCTGTGGCAGAGGATTCCTTCATCCCCGCGGTCCCCACTGGGATGAAGAAAACTCCTGCCACAGCTGTCACAGCTGTGGCAGAAGTCTGCGGCATTCTCCCTATGCTTTCAATGGGGCTAGCGCTGCTGTTGCTAGCCCCATTGAAACCATTTGCGATATGCCGGTTCTATACTGGCCTCTTTCTTGCGCTGCGATGCGAGATTTTTCACGTGCTTTCGCAGCGCAAGAAAGAAAATATCGCCAGTGGGTGGGAGCCCTTAGTCAGATGTTTCTATAGTATACTGAAGTACAACTATAAGCGTTTAATAAGCTTTTATACTTTTTTTGAGAAATACATCAAGTTTAGGCAAAGACTCAATATTTAGAGTTAACCATTATTTTCAAGACTTCTACAATTTGTCATAGCATGCTGGATATCAGCTTCTGGGCCAAATCCTGACTGATGGCAACCCATTCTTGCCTAATTATTGCTTGGATTTTTTCACAATTTCTGTGTTTTTATTTGTCCACCAACTTGGGGAGTTTCCTGGCCATGGACCCAAAATTCTAATGTTTTGTTCACCAAGTCACTTAGCACTTTTGTCTTGTGATATGGTGCTCCATCATGCTGGAAAAAGCATTGTCCATCAACAAATTGCGGGTGGACAAACAAAAACACAGAAATTGTGACAAACGCCAAGCACTAATTACAAGAATTGGTTGTCATTAGAGATGAGCGAACGTGTTCGGCTCCGCCCCTTTTCGCCCGAGCACCGAACTTTGCGAGCAATTCCGTGCTCGGGCGAAAAAAGTTCGGGGGTCGCCGTGGCAGCGCGGGGGGGTGCGGCGGGGAGTGGGGGGGAGAGGGAGAGAGAGAGGGCTCCCCCCTGTTCCCCGCTGCTGCCGCCCGCGCCGCCGCGCCTCTCCCCGCCCCCCGGCGCCCCCCGAATCTTTACGCGCGGACACTGAAGTCCTCGCTAAAGCCGGTGTCTGGGTGCGTAAGTGTTCGTTAAGAACACGTTCGCTCATCTCTAGTTGTCATCAGTCTGGATTTGGGCCAAAAGCCAATATCCAGCATGCCATGGCAAATTTCAGAAACGAAAAAAGGGGTCAACACTGTAAATATTAAGTCTGCCTAAACTTGATGTATTTGTCACTAAAAAGTTTAAAAACTTGTAAAAAGCTTATAATTGTACTTCAGTGTACCATAGAAGCATTTGACTAAAAAATGTAGAAACAGCAATCTTGGTGCAATCCAAAATTTGTGTCAGTCTCTAAACTTTTGGCCACAACTGAACAGTATAGTAATACATAGTGAAGTGTTTTGTGCTACTTCACTGTTTGCATACTTAATATCAAACGCCCACAATAGTACATTCAAGGAAAAAGGTAATTAGGCATAGAAGCTCCTAGTGTGTAAAACATAGAGAAGGTACAGAATGTAAACCCATAACTAGGATGCTTCACATTGAGATATTGCTATGTGTACAGCAAATTACAAGCCATTTCTACTCAAACAGTATTCTTAAGAAGTACTTAAAGGGCTTAAATTCCACCTACTATCTAATTTCTAGAAGAATAGGCACATATCCTGTGAGATTCAATCCAGGTGATCTATAGGGAATTTGGGTAGTGCCCTGCCTATGACTCTTACAAGACTAAGCCCTCAATGTGAAGCCATACATATGGTATCAAACTATTCTCTGTGCTATGAATACATGCAATAACTCTTATGAATATTGTGTAAAAGATGCACAGGGACTACATTTACAAGGAACCATTAAGGTAAATTCACAAGGTTATTTCCCTAAATTGAGGCACTACCTTTTCTGACTGATGACCCATAGGCTTAAAGGGAACTTCTTTATGCTGCCTTTCTCGAGGGCAGTATAGACTAGGGACAGACATGCTGATTTCACAGGTCTGTCACTAATGGGCCAACTATGTTATCTGTTTTTCAAGAGACCACAAAGGAGTCTGGTTTATTCATGAGGTGCTGCTAACCTCACCCAAAAGCTGTTATTGAAAGTTTTCCTATGGGCAGATTTGAATTGCAGAATTCATGATCGTCACCTACATGGACGATCCACGGTATTCCACACACACTGAAAGAATAGAACATTTGCATATCTGCACACACAAGCAGATAGTGATTTCCCCGAATGGAAATTAAATTGCGGCATGTTCTATTTTTCGGTGGACTCCCCACAGACAGCTTCCGTTGAAGTCAATGGAAGGCATCCGACCTGTGGTTACACATTGTGGATATGTCATGGGAAACAGTGTCATCACCTAGCGACGGTGCGCGAAAAACAAAGATTTTAAAAAAAAATCTGTGCTGTGCATTGCAGCCACTGCAGTCATCCGCAATACTGAAGAAAGCAGGTACGCAGGGTTGGTGGCCGCAGTCAGGGTTGGCTTCTGCTGCTGGCTCCCGCATGCAGAATCAGACCTGGTCATGTGCAGCCGGCCCAATAGAATGAACAATTATGAAACTGCCAGAGCAAGTGGGTGAGGTTAGTAGTCATGACTACATTGGACTCATCTCTGGCCGGGCACTCCTAGAACAGCATGTAAATTCTTAAAACACAACTAGTGTTACTCTATAAGTGACAGACCGTTGAAATCAACGTCCATGTCACTACTTTGTTACCCTCAAAGATGGCAGCATAAAGAACATGGCAGGTTCCCTTTAACTCCTGTTCAAGCTGTACTATTATATTATAATTAAATCAGACCTAAAGGTTTTGTCCAATTAATTAAAAATATATATTTTTTATTTTAAAAACATTTGTCCATAAACTGTCTTTAGCTTTGCAATTCACCCCACACCAGTAAAGATTGCACTGTTGTGTAGTGCACCAAATATATTAACATGCGCAAGCCTCTTAAAGGGGTTGTCCCCTTTAACTATTATATAGTTTATAGTTAATGGGTGCCATTCATTATAAAGATTTTTTGTATTTATAATTAGTAAAAAAATTGTTTATTTCCCCAGATATTTCCAGTCTAATGTTAGAATAGCGTCACCTATTGTTTTATATTCTAACATCGACCCTTGAATTTCTGGGGATATAAACAATTTTTAATACGTGTAAGTGCAAAAAAATAATTATAAATATGGGCTGGGTTTAACTACGAACAATATTTTTAAGGGGACAACCCATTTAATAATGACTGCCCTGTGTATTTCTGTGTTGTAACTGGCTTTACAGTTCTGTCTTCACTTGCTTAACACTTAAAAAATATCTAAATCCCATAGGCGGAATCATTAACTTTAGGAAATGTATATGTTATGTGTAAATTATGATAATTAAAAATATGGCGGTTTTGTAATTGTTATTCATTACATCATAATACAGCACCACCTTAATTTGCGCCCGGCACGTGACCTAAACTAGTTCAGTCATATTATGGCGACTTTGTTATCCAATCCTCTCACTGCTTGTCTCCTATACAGAACATCCTGCCAGAATAAATTCAGCAATTAGCATAACAACTCATCAAGGAAAACTCAATTTTACTGTAAAAAAGTCCAAAGCAGATTTTTCTGTGCCTGCTGTTTTTATTTTTCTTTTGAATATTCATTTGCTTCTATCCAGATAGAACCAGATTTATAAAATTACAGTTCATTGCTTCCACAAATAATGTCTTGACTTTAATGTGCTTTGCGATATGTGAATCTCATGCTGTAAAAGTTAATTGACTTGCAGCAATGCTTCAACACTCAGGTATCTGACATGGTATGAGAATAGATGATTTTCAGTAAACACATTTATAAAACAAAAATTACTTCTAGACTGGGGGAGTGAATAACCTGGTAGGCAAACAGGACATAGACTCGTGGCTTCCTGATAACGCCCCATAAGAAGGTTGGGGAGCGCTGTCTCCCCCTAGGGGCTGAGGACGGCAGATCAGTCTACACTGGAACCCCCCAGCCCTTTGGTGACACAATGTTTGGCACGTAGATCATACAATCAGACCCACAAAGTGTTGGCATAATCTCTTCCCCCGAATCACTCACACCCTATCCGTTTGCCCACCCCCCATCCCCCATCGTGCTCGCCAGAGCACTTCCCTTGGTTAATTCTTCTTTTGCTCTTTCTTTTCTCTTCTATCTTTTCGAATCACCACATCCTGGACCCCTACCTGGAGGTGGGGATGAACTCTGTCTGTTAAAGAAAATGTGGGATGGAGGCGGACAAGCCACAGACTCCACGGTGGAGCGTTAGTGGAGTGGAAAGTGGGTGCAACATAAACATGTACATGTTACAATAGTTTCAAAGGTTGGAACTGCACCTTTCCCTTCACTTATTGTTTGCCTACATGCCTCAATAAAAACTAATTGAACTAAAACAAAAATTACTTTAATGACTTAAAGGGGTATTCCTATCTTAGACATTTATGGGATATCAACAGGATATGCCAGAAAAGTCTGGTAAGTGGGACCCACACCTATCTTGAGTTAGGGATTTTTCTGTCATCCCATCCACCTCGTAATCAGTGGTGTTCCTATCTCAACAACACACCCCTTTAAAATGCCCTAATGTCAGTGGATAACCCTGTTCACTCCAACAATGCCTTTCTTTGGTTCATACTCACCTATGTTCCACTCTTCAGGCTCATCTTAGATTAACTTCCTGTTAACTGGGCGTCCCCCCATTACTCACTGTTAAGGGCGTAATGTCAAACTTGATTTGCAGTCAGCAGTGAGGACTGCTCACTTGACACATTCACACTACGGGGTGCCAAATCTAAGAGCCTGTACAAGCAACTGGAATGAGTACCTAATATAAATAAGCCTACAGGCTTTTTCCTGCACCACACTTTGACGCCTTTGCTTGACCTTAGGTGGATGATTTAGGTGTCATTAGATTAGTGACACCCTCACCACTGCCATAAAATCATAAAATTTGACTTTGGTAAATCGAATGACCTGTGAAGGCAGCCCAAAGCTCCTATGTTAAGTCTATGGGCGTGCGCTGTGAGGGAGAGTGAACCATTGCTAAACAGCACGACTGAGAGGACAAGCAGTTAGCGGTACAAAGAGCGAGCGGTGCAGAGAGGTGAATGGTACACAGGGTTAGTGGTACACAGGGCAAGCAGTACAGAGGATGAGCAGTGCAGAAGATGAGCGGTGCAGAGGCAGAGAGGTGAGCGAGATAGAGGTACCATCAGGGGTTGCAATTGCGACTGGGCCCCTGCGCTGAGGGGCCCAGAGGCCGCTCTCTGCCCTATACATATGCACATTCAGTGCATTACTGGCTGGTCGCTCTGTCTGCAGCACCGGAGTGAAACAAAGCAGAGAAGAGGAGGAGGGAGGCAGCCGCATGGGCGGGCAGAGATTTGAGCACAGTGATGATGTCATCATCCTGCTGCCCCTGCCTCCTGCTGTACGGCGGCTGCTGCGGCTGCCTGTTTTGCTGCTATGACACAGAGAAGTGGTCCAGGCCCCAGGGTATGTGTGTATATATATATATATATATATATATATATATATATACTAGCTGATATACCCGGCTTCGCCCGAGTTAATTTGGTACTGGTGTTTATCTGGTGTTCACACGGAAAATCTTATGAAGTCATGGTTACTTTAGAGATACTGAGGAAAAACATATGTTCCCCATTTTGCATAGTTCTCTGCGTTACCCAGGAAACCCCACGTGGAGGTAACCATGTGACGTTTCCTTTATATAAAATGACATCAGGAAGTGAGAGAATTAGATTACGTACATAAAATTTGGACACTAATTCTTTTGCGCTTAGAATTGAATAATCGAGTTGGAACCCATTAGCTTTTCCTATTTATGACATAATCAATGCTCGTGCTAAATTTCATGTTTCTATGACATTGGGAAGTGAGATATTTAGATTATGTACGTAAAATTTGGATGCTAATTCTTTTGCGCATAGAACTGAATAATGGAGTTGGGACCCATTAGCTTTTCCTATTTATGACATAATCAATGCTCGTGCTAAATTTCCCGTTTCTATGACACCGGAAAGTGAGAAAATGACATTCCGCACGTAAAATTTGGACGCTAATTCTTTTGCGCATAGAATTGAATAATGGAGTTGGGACCCATTAGCTTTTCCTATGTATGACATAATCAATGCTCGTGCCAAATTTCCCGTTTCTATGACACCGGAAAGTGAGAAAATTACATTCCACACGTAAAATTTCGACGCCAATTCTTTTGCGCATAGAATTGAATAATCGAGTTGGGACCCATTAGCTTTTCCTATTTATGATATAATCAATGCTCGTGCCAAATTTCCTGTTTCTATGACACCGGAAAGTGAGAAAAATACATTCCGTACGTAAAATTTCAATGCCAATTCCTTTGCGCTAGAATTGAATAATCGAGATGGGACCTAAGAACTTTTCCTATTTATGACATAATCAATGCTCGTGCCAGATTTCACGTTTCTATGATACCGGAAAGTGAGAAAATTAGATTCCGTACGTAAAATTTGGACGCTAATTCTTTTGCGCATAGAATTAAATAATCGAGTTGGGACCCATTAGGTTTTCCTATTTATGACATAATCAATGCTCGTGCCAAATTTCCTGTTTCCATGACACCGGAAAGTGAAGAAATTACATTCCGCACATAAAATTTGGACGCTAATTCTTTTGCGCATAGAATTGAATATTCGAGTTGGGACCCATTAGCTTTTCCTATTTATGACATAATTAATGCTCGTGCCAAATGTCCCGTTTCTATGACACCGGAAAGTGAAAAAATTACATTCCGCACGTAAAATTTCGACGCCAATTCTTTTGCGCTAGAATTGAATAATCGCGTTGGGACCTATGAACTTTTCCTATTTTTGACATAATCAATGCTCGTGCCAAATTTCACGTTTCTATGACACCGGAAAGTGAGAAAATTTTATTCCGCATGTAAAATTTGGACGCTAATTCTTTTGCGCATAGAATTGAATAATCGAGTTGGGACCCATTAGCTTTTCCTATTTATGACATAATCAATGCTCCTGCCAAATTTCGAGTTTCTATGACACCGAGAAGTGAGAGAATTAGATTCCGTACGAAAAATTTGGACGCTAATTCTTTTGCGCACAGAATTGAATAATCGAGTTGGGACCCATTAGCTTTTCCTATTTTTGACATAATCAATGCTCGTGCCAAATTTCACGTTTCTATGACACCAGAAAGTGAGAAAATTTTATTCCGCACGTAAAATTTGGACGCTAATTCTTTTGCGCATAGAATTGAATAATCGAGTTGGGACCCATTAGCTTTTCCTATTTATGACATAATCAATGCCCGTGCCAAGTTTTAAGTTTCTATGACATTGGGAAGTGAGAGATTTAGATTATGTACGTAAAATTTCGACGCTAATTCTTTTGCGCTAGAATTGAATAATCGAGTTGGGACCCAATTACTTTTCCTATTTTGGAGATAATCTATGCTCTTGCCATAATTCATGTTTCTACGACATCGGGAAGTTGGAGAACTTTTGGCGAGTCAGTCAGTGAGTGAATGAGTGAGTGAGTGAGTGAGTCAGTCAGTCAGTCAGTGAGTCAGTGAGGGCTTTCAGCTTATATATATATATATATATATATATATATATATATATATATATATATATATATATATATATATATATATATATATATATGTATATATATATATGTGTGTGTGTGTATATGAGTGGAGCAGAGGGGGAATGAGGAGAGGAGAGAGGGGGGAGCTCTGCTACCTACTGATAAATAGACTCAGCTCTATTACACGCAGCTAGGCACACTCAGCTCTGCTACAGCAGCTAGACACACTCAGCTCAGCTACACACACCACTCAGCTAGACACACTCAGCTCAGCTACACACACCACTCAGCTAGACACACTCAGCTTTGCTACACACAGCTAGACACACTCAGCGCTGCTACACACAGCTAGACACACTCATCTCTGCTACACACAGCTGGACACTCAGCTCTGCTACATGTAGGCATATAGTGGACTACATTTCTGCAACTGTATTCTCTCTCTGTAGTAGATGCAATCTGTAGAGTATAGAAGTGATACAAGATATTACCGCAGGATACACCGAATATACTGGGGGCTCCACAATAACATATAGTATACTAATTGGTGTAATATACTGATATGTAATATACACTAATTGACTGTCTCCAAAGTGTGGAACACCAAGCTGTGCACGGCATACAGTTCAAGCCGAATCTTCACTCGACAGTTCTTAAAACATTTACAATCATTTTCCCAAACATTTTATGTTCATGTAGCGAATATCAGTTCAATATAGTAAACTAAAGAAAGCCATCGTTTGAGTCAGTGGGGACGTGCTTGCAAAGCTATGCAACCAGTCCTGCTACCATGAATACCTGGCCGATCCTCTTTGAATAAGAGATTCAAATTAAAATGAAGTCTGTCACCAATATTTACTGTAGCTAATCACAATATACACTGTGTAACAGCAATCGGACCTTTCTTACTTTTCTGCATACTTTCTATTGTGAAAAATTGGACTTTCATGGTTTCCCATGCAGTATATAAATTGCTGTGGAATCATTCAATCTGTGGTTCCACAATGGAAGTTATTCAGGTCCCTCTCCATACTTGGGAGCACGCGCTTCCGTGACTGATGTCTCTGTGTGTCTGTGTCGTACTTCTAGCCTCAGCACATGCGCGTGATGTCATTGAGGATATAGAGAGATGAGTGGATGTCAATATGGGAGCACGCGCTTCCGTGACTGATGTCTCTGTGTGTCTGTGTCGTACTTCTAGCCTCAGCACATGCGCGTGATGTCATTGAGGATATAGAGAGATGAGTGGATGTCAATATGCATGGAGGGAAAGACATCCCAGATGACATTGGCTGTGGAACTGCACATCAGATAGTTCCACAGAGATTTGCATTCTGTGGCCAAGTTTGCATAAAAAATCTATGTTTTTTTTGCAATTAAAAGCACACAAGAAATTAAGACTAATATAATTGCTGTTATTTGTAGTTAGCTCAGCATATATTTGTGGTAAATCCATCAAACTTTCCAGGAGAGACAAAAAACATTTACATTTTGCCCCAATCATCTTGATTCGTCCTATAGAAAGAGAGGGAATTTAATGGTTTCTCATTGGTCTGTTGACATAGACATATTGCAGTTGATGTAGTTCACTAGATTGGCCATCAGGGTGCAATAACCCGAAATTTGATTTTTTTTCTTTGACATACAACTAGAGAAGAGCGAGCACGGTAAGGTGAAGTACTCCAGCGAGCCTCGCTCATCTTGAGTAACTGCCTTCTCCTCGGAGGGTGCTCAGGGGGGCAGCGGGGGGCGTGAGCGGTGGGTGAGAGCAGAGGAAAGAGAGATTTCTCTCCCCCCCCCGCTACCTCCCGCCGCCCACCGAGGCTCGCTCAAGTAACTCACCTTATCGAGCGTGCTTGCTCATCTCTACATACGACCTATTGCAGTTAGCACAACGATATATTGGGATTGGCTTCATATACAGCAGTAAATGTAGATGCTAGACTTCCTTGAAGCTTGTCATATCTGTCTGTTGTGAAAGCAGTAAGATGACCTGTGTTACACTTGTTATTCAGAGGTTAATGCAGCATGGTCCAAAGCTCGGAAAAGCGTTGTGTCTTTAATGCTGGGCGCTTAGTGTTTCCTAGGGAACATTTTTAATCATTGTAGACCAATTAAAAAGTAGATAATATATACATATGTCACATTATGTATTAATTCCTCAGTATTAAACTTTGCCACTTTTTCTACTGCAGTAAGGTGCAGTAATACCCTGTCTCCCGTGATTGGACACCTCACCTTTCTTTGTTTTACTTTGCAATAGTAATAAAGCTGACACTGAATTGACTACTCAGAAAGAGGACAGTATTGACTGCATACAGTTGATGTTCATAGGAGAAAAAAAGTAGTTTTTTCTCTTATGATCGTTGCTAATTAATTTGGATACATGAGAACTCAGATCCCAGTAGCCCTATTGCCGATTCTAAATTTAAAGTACTCCAACACGGTCTTTCTCCCATTTATCCATCTAAAGTCTTCTGTTAAACTTGGATGTCACTTGCTAAACTATATGTCCATAGCACAGACTTTGCAAGAGAAGACCTAAAGGGATTATCCCGGCATAAACTATCGGTGGCCTATCCTTAGGATATCCTATCACTAGTAGATCGACAAGGGTCTGCTACCTGTGACCCCTGTTGATTAGCTGCTCACTGGGCTGGTGCACTTGTGCACTGAGTTGATTTCTACAGGAAGCAGACAGCGCCATTCTCACTGCAGTGGCCATGCTTGTTATTACAAGCTATTCACTTCAATGGGAACACTAAGTGTAATATCAAATGTAGCCACTGCAGCGGGAGCAGAGTTGTCTACTACCTGCAAAAAACAGTTCAGTGCATGAATGCAGCAGCCTGATAAACAACCGATAAGGATAGACCATCAATACGTGCAACTGGACAACCTCTTGAAATGCTTGCAAATTTTACTGTGCTATTAGATTGTAGAATTCATCATAAGAGAAATAAATACAGCATCTTTCATGTGCATATATTTCGGCATCCTGTCTGTCAATACTTAGGGGGCATTCATGCTTCAGTTAGGCTGTCAGTCTCATTGTTCCATTTTTGGAGCAGCATCAAAACTGATATAAAATGATCCATTTTTTCCCCAATTCATTTCAATGGGTTTCTAAAAAATCGGAAAGCAAATGAAAAGCTTTCAGTTTGTTGCCATCCCAGCTGCTTCCACTTTAACTGAACAAAAATAGCGCAGTCTGCATCGCTATTCAGTTAAAGAAATGGAAACTAATGGAACAGAAGCAAACTGAAAGCTTTTCGTTCGTCCTCCATTTTTATAAACTCATTGAAATCAATGTGGAAAAAACTGATGTTATTTCAGTTTTAATTCTTTTTCCCTGCTCCAAAAATAGAACAAAGAGACAGAATTAGGCTACATTCACACGGTTTATTGTTTCCATCTAGCTTTTTCATCATGGGGAGCAGCTAAACAGTAAGTGTGCCTTCACACTTGTGATCGTGATATTGCTGCATTTTTTTTTAACGCGAATGTCAATAGGATATAGGATTTTCTAATGTTGAAATTGCATTGCACAAAAATCGCAAAGCACAAACTTGTGATTTTTGTGCAATGCGTTTTTAACATTAGAAAGTCCGATTGACATTTGCGTTAAAAAAACGCAGCGATATCGCAATCGCAAGTGTGAAGGCACCCTAAAAAAACACTTTGGTTTTTGTGCCTATAGACAAGCATTAAACTGAAGACCTTCAGTTTCAATCCATTTGACAATTTTCCGTCGCCTTTCTGTTTTTAAAACTGAAGTGAAAGCGTAAACTGCTGCACTTTTGTTTCCAGTTAAAAAATGGAACCAAATGGCATGGCAACATTTCAGTTTCTTTAACGTTGCTGCCAATGGGAAATGGAAGCAAATGGAAAGCTAGCCAAACTTAAGCCTTCACTACTTGATTTGGTAATTTTTTATCCATTTTTTGTTGCTGAAGGCTTTCAATTCTTGTTTGTTCTTGCCAGCTAAACATATTTGCAATCTACCCACGGATTCTGGGAACTGTCAAGAACATTTCATAACATAATCTTTTATTTTTCAAAGTAGATTTGCTTTTAAAGTATGTTTGGGATTGTTGGAGGAATGTCCAGCCTTTTTCCAGCCTTCATTTACTGACGATTGGTTTTGTTGGTTTTTTTAGTGGAATCAATTCTTCCCTGTATCCACACAATATCTTCAGTGCCAAACGCTGCTACACAACATGAGGCATAACAGAAATAATCTATACTTAAACCGAACGGGTCAGCATGATTCTACTGCTTTCTCTGTTGGCAGCACAAAGTAGTGACAGACTTGCTGACTATAGCAGTTTTTGTGACTATGATAAACTTTTCGTGAAACTGAAGGTTCATTCACATGAGGGAATTTGCGCAGCTAACTTACATACGCAAAAAACATGAATATCAGAACCAATGGTTTTATGGAAGCATTCAGACGAAAGAATCTTAGGCACACAAAAATATTGCACCTACAAAGATAGGACATGAGCAACGGTGGGCAAAACGCAGAAGTTTCAATAGACTGAGGCTGCATTACGGGAGCTGGAAAAAAGGGAGAGGGAGGGAGATTAGCTAAATATTCTGATTGTTTAGTTTAAACGTCTAAACAATGGGAATGGGAGAGGAAGAAAGATTAGCAGAGTTAAATTAAACATCCCGTTATATGTATATATTGTATGTAGTGTAGTGAAGGTTTTGTGCTGGCTAGAGGAAATAAAAATATCTCTCTCAGGGCTCTTTCACACGGGCGTGACACTTTTCGGCCAACTGTGTCACAGCCACAGTGCAGCTGAGAATCGCATGAACGGGCATTAAAACTCCTGTTTTAACGCCCGTTTAGATAGCCCATGTCCAGCTGTCTGAACATTCAATCAGGGGTGCCTACTAGAGATGAGCGAGCATACTCGCTAAGGACAATTGCTCGATCGAGCTTTGTCCTTAGCGAGTATCTCCCCGCTCGGAAGAAAAGGTTCGGCTGCCGGCACGGGTGGCAGGTGAGTTGCGGCCATGAGCAGGGGAGAGCGGGGGGGGGGGGGGGGGAGAGGGAGAGATCTCCCCTCTGTTCCTCCCCATTCTCCCCCGCCGCTCCCTGCCTGCCGCCGGCAGCCGAATCTTTGCTCCCGAGCGGGCAGGTAGTCGCTAAGGGCAATGCTCGATCGTGCAATTGCCCTTAGCGAGTATGCTCGCTCATCTCTAGTACCTACAGCATTGTCCCTCCCAATTTGGGGATTACACTTCGGTTTGCTATAACTATATCCTGTTATACAATAGCGTAGATTATTGTGGTGTGTGGTCTTATTGAGATCCTTCCTGAAGACTTGTGAATGTTTACACTATGCTTTTAAACTTTTGAATGAAAGCTCATTTTATTTCTACATCTGAGATGTAGTGCATCTGTTTTTTCAGTTATTATAAAGATTTGTTTAGCGTTAAAACTATGCTCTCACCATGTGCATCAATGCAACATTTTAATGCATTCCATTTTATTTGTCTTATTCATATTCTGCCTGGTACTACTCTCTACAGCTCAGTCTGCTCCCAAAGTCCTTTTCTATGTTATTAGTAGATATCCAGAAATCTATCAGAAAAAAAATAATTAAAAAAAAGAGTAGACCCTTTAATGTAAGGCATTTTTCAGGATCTGTCCATAGCCAGAGGTGGCCCACAACTCCTTACACGGTTACAGCACTCAAAAAACACAAAATTTGTGTGAGCCATGCAAAAAATGCAGGCGATAAGTGCTCCTTGAATCCACCTTGCTAACTCCACCCAACCATATCATGACTGCTAAAGGAGCCCAAAACCTTTAATGCATGGGGAGTCCAAACCATTCTAAGTCAACAGCTTGTTTTTAAAACTATATTACTTCTATGTGTAGATATTGGAGATACAAAGCCAAAGGCTGCACTGCTGAAAGATTCTAAGGACAATATTTCTCCGGATTTTTGTCAGCTGCAGTGTTGTCCCAAATACCTTGTCTCGATTCAAATGATTAAATATATGGGGGATTTCAAATTTCGTTTTGCATATTAATTCCACAAAGCGTGTCTATGACAGAGTATTTCAGTAATGCAGCCTTAGGCGTTGAACCTTTAACTTCAAGTGTTCTTATATCTGTCTAGTGGAAGTGATGTACCGGAAGTGGCGTCAGCGGGAGTCCGTGGAATAGGGAGCGCTATCAGAGCCGCAAGAAGACTAGGAGAGTCTCTGGGGAAGAGCTGCTGGAAGATCCTTCTAGCAGGGAGAAGAGCAGCAGGTCCCAGGAGGCCCGATGGTGTGACCGCCGTAAGAGAGGTCCGATGCTGAACTGCAGGTGATGTCACCAGGATGAAGAGGAGCTGTAAAGAAGACTGCTGCTGACAAGGGCGGATAAGTATATTTTGTGTGTAAGTGAGTGTATAAGGGAGGGGGTGTAAGAGTAAGTAGGTCTGTAAGTGAAAGGGTGAAAGAGACTAAGTGATGGGGTGCGAGTGAGTGTGAAAGTAAGGCCGTGTAAGAGAGTAAGTGAGGGGGTGTACGAGTAAGTGAGTGTTTAAGTAAGGGGATGTAAAAGAGTGCGTGTTTAAATAAGGGAGTAAGAGAGTAAGTGAGTGTGTAAGTGAAGGGAATCAGTTGTGACTGAGAGTGCGCAGCAGTGAGAGTGTGAGTGAGCAATTAAAAAAAAAAACAACAATAATAGGCCACGAGTGGGCAGAGGTACATGAGTAGTTGCGAGTGGATGGAGGAATACGAATGGTCATGAATGGGTGGAGGCACATGAGTGGTTGCAAATGGGCGGAGACACGTGAGTGGTTGCGGATGGGTGGAGGCACGTGAGGAGTGTGATCTAATTGATTTTTGTTACTTCTGCAAGTAAATTTGTAGATCTCAACTAGAATGTGCTCCATGCTTAACAATGCCATCCAGTGTTCTACTTGTGTGATCGAGAGTGCATACTGTTGCACAGGATGCATGCATATCGCACATTTGGAAGCTCAGATCCAGGATCTAAATAAGTGGCTGGCAACACTGAGATCCATTGACAATATGGAAAGTAGTTTGCTGCTCACTGAGCAGGCACTCACTGGGGTAGTTCTGAAGAGCAGGAAAAGCAGGCAGCTAGCTGGGTGAAACTTAGAAGGGGTAAAGGGGAGAGAACCAAGGAGGCTAGTCCTGCACTGACACACCCCGATAAGTTTGCATAATTGGCAGATAAGGGGGATGCGATTACAGGGTCAGCACTGCTGCAGCACAACATGCCCCTTGAATGCCAGGGAGATGACTGCTCCAGTAAGAGGGGGAGTGGGAGCGCAGGACAGGCTTGACAGGTCCTAGTGATGAGGGATTCAATTATAAGGGGGACAGACAGGGCAATTTGCCACAAAGACCAGGATCGAACAGTGTGTTGTCTTCCTGGCACTCGAGTTCGACACATCACGGATCGGGTTGACAAATAACTGAAAGGGGCTGGTGAAGATCCAGCTGTCATGGTGCACAATGGCACTAATGACAAAGTTAGTGGTCAATGGAGGACCCTCAAAAACGATTTAAGGGACTTAGGATTCAAGTTCAGGGCGAGGACCTCCAAGGTAGTCTTCTCAAAAATACTACAAAAAGGCAGCGGGAGTTTAGGGAGGTAAACAAATGGGTTTAGGAGTTGGTGTACGAAGGAGGGTTTGCGTTCCTAGATAACTGGACTGACTTTACTGTGCGCTACAGGCTCTACAATAGGGATGGGGTACATCTCAATGGGGAGGGTGCAGCTGTGTTGGGGGCAAAGATGACTAGAAGGTTGGAGAAGTGTTTAAACTAGGGACCGAGGGGAGGGCAAAAAGAGTAATAGGGGGGGAAGACAGTGTAGACAGTGACCTGGGACCAAGTATTGGGAATGGGGGTCGAGCAGGGGGTGGGGTTAGTACAGTTACAGCTGATAGAACAGCTAATAGGACTATAAGTAACATAATATATAAAGAATAAAAACAACTGTATAAATTGTATGGCAATGAATGCAACAAGTCTGATCAGTAAAGTGAATGAGCTTGAAGCGAGAATGTCTGAAGAAAATTACGACAGCAGAAGTAACAGAAACATGGGTTAATGATAAGTGTAATTGGGCGGTGAATTTACAGGGCTACAAGCTCTTCAGAAGAGACGGTGGGAACCACAAAGGAGGAGAGGTATATTTGTATGTTAAATCCTACTTAATGCCAAGGCTACTAGAAGATGTAGGTGTAGGAGATGAACACGTGGAATCTCTGTGGGTAGAAATAAAGGTAGGGAAAAATAACAAAATCCTGATAGGGGTTTTCTATAGACCACCGAAAGCAAAAGAAGAAACTGAAAACTTACTATTAAGGCAGATAGAAGAGGTGTCAAACCGCAATGAAGTAATTATTATGGGGGACTTTAATTATCCGGATATAATATGGGAAAATGAAAACTATGAGTCTCACAAGGGTGATAAGTCCTTGAGAACAATTAAATAAACCTACCTTACCCAACTTGTGAGGGAGCCAACTAGAGAGAGGGCCATTCTGGACTTATTATTAAGTAACAAACTGGACAGAATCACGGGGTGCAGGTTAAGGGATACTTGGGAAATAGTGACCACAATATAATTAATTTCCAGCTGTCATTCAATAGGAAGCCTTATCATGGAGCGACAAAAAAACTAAACTTTAGTAAAATTTGATCAGCTCAGAACTACTATCGGTAACATTAATTAGGACAATGTCCTTAAAAATAATAGTACAGGTGTTAATGGGAGAAGTTTAAAAACATCCTAATTATCTCATGTGAGCAGTTCATACCCTTCAAAAACAAAAGAACTACAAGCAGAAGGAAACCAATGTAGCTTGACAAGACTGTATGGGGGGCTATAAGCAAAAAAAATGAAAGTGTTTAAATTATTAAAACAATAAGGCAGCAAAGAAGCACTAAAAACATATAGGGAAAAAAAACTTATTATGTAAGGAAAAGATCTAAACTGCCAAGGAGGAGGCAGAGAGACTGATTGCCAAAGAGAGCAAAAATAACCCTAAACTATTTTTTAATTATATAAACCGTAAAAGAATTTGCACTGAGAATACTGGTCCTTTAACAAATAATGCCGGAGAAATCATAGAAGATGATGGGGAATGTGAATCTATTAAATAGTCTTTTTTTCTGAAGTGTATTCATGAAGGAAAAAGAAATGTCACACGAGATGCAGGGAAATAAAACACACCCCCGCAAAGTATCACCTGACTAATGCAGGAGGAAGTGCAGAGCTGGTTAAAAAACATTAAAATCGACAAATTGCTAGGCTCAAATGGAATACAGCCAAGAGTTCTAAGGGAACTAAGTGACGTAATAGACAGACAGCTATTTCTTATATTTAGGGACACTATTGAGGCTGGTGTTGTACCACTAGATTGGCGTATTACCAATGTGGTTCCAATACACAAAAAGGGGTCAAGAAGGGAGCTTGGTAACTACAGACCAGTAAGTCTCATTTCAATGATTGGAAAAATATTCAAGGGGTTTCTGAGAGATGCCATCCTAGAGGAAAACAACAATACTTTAAGGAAAACAAGGGTATGACTCCTCATCAGCATGGTTCATGAGGGGTCGATCATGTAAGACATATTTGATCAGCTTATACAATGAAGTAAGTTCTAGGCTGCACCGGGGACAGTCTTATGATCTTGTATATCTGGATTTCTCTAAAGCATTTGACACTGTGTTCCATAATAGGTTGATATATATTATTATAAATGTAAGGTTATACACATGGGTAGGAGAAACGGATGTCACCAATATACACTAAATGGGGTACCGCTAGGGAAAAGTGATATGGAAAAAAGACCTGGAGGCACTAGTTGACTGTAGACTTAACTGGAGCAATCAATGCCAGTCAGCTCCTGCAAAAGCAAATAAAGTCTTGGGGTGAATTAAGAGGTATAGGGGCGAGGGACGAGAACATTATTCTACCGCTATATAAGGCACTGGTCAGGCCTCACATGAAATACTGTGTACAGTTCTGGATACCGGTGCTCAGGAAAGATGTTGCAGTGTTTGAGGGGGTTCAAAGAAAGGCAACTGAATTAGTAATCGGAATGGGAGAACTGGAATACCCAGAGAGGCTATCAAAATTGTGATTATTCACCCATGAAAAAAAGACGGTTAAGGGGCGACCAACTAACTATGTATAAATACATTAGGAAACAATACAAGAATCTCTCCCATGATCTCTTAATACCCAGGACTGCAACGGTAACAAGAGGGCATCCTCTACATCTAGAAGAAAGCAGGTTTCATCACCAACACAGAAGGGGGTTCTTTACTGTAAGAGCAGTGAGACTGTGGAACTCTTTACCTGAGGAAGTGGTGATGGCAAAATCGATAAAGCAGTTGAAGAGGGAACTATATGACTTTTCAGAGTGCTATGATATTATAGGATATAGGCATTAAATAACCAGCGGGGTTGTATAAGTGAGGTAGGACATTTCAAAATGTTGATCCAGGGATTATTCTGACTGCCACTATGGAGTCTGGAAGGATTTTTTTTACCCCAAATGGGCTAAATTTGCTTCTGTCTCATTGGCGTTATTTTGCCTTCCTCTGGATCAATGAGGGGGATGCTGGAAACAACCTGAACTAGATGGACATTGTTTCCTTTCAGTCTAACATACCATGTTGCTATGTTACTATATAAGCATAAACTCAAGATATATAAAAAAGGATTTCATATCAACATGGATCTGATAGATCTACTATACTCAGAACTTCCAAGTTCCATATTTTAGCCCTAAAAACTACCTGAGTGGTCTACTTTTTACAGTTAAATGCAGTCACATTATTGGACAATGAAACTTTTCCTAAGAAGCCAAATTAAGTGTGTATAAAGGTTGAACGGGGCATTGTAAAATAATTATTTGTACAGCTTCTAATTACAAACAGTCCTCTAAAGAAAAAAAAACTTTGATTGAAAGTAGTACTCTGTAATCTTTACATTCCTAATGTTCTTTGTCTTTTTCTGAAAACTGTTCCTGCCAGCCTATCTTATGTAAATTCACGGCTTTTAGCTGAAGAAAAGAATGAAAGTGTTTTGCTCTATAGAAGCTTAAAATAGTCAATTTTCTTGATGCCCTACAATAAATCTCTAAATTGTAAAATGCTGCCTCCTACACACACACTCCAGCCGCTCAGATACTTTGTTTCACAAGTTTTAGTGAATACTTAGCAGCTGGATGCCTGGAATAAAATTCACCTGCTGGAGGGGACAGCACAATACATAGCTATAACTTACTTGTTACTCATGCATTACTTACAAGTTATTTCACAGGAGAATTTAGGTTGGATTATTAAAAGATTAAATTGAGAGTTTTTCATCTTTGATGAAATTAATTATATGAACAGTACCCAACCATTGTTTTTGTACATATATACAACCCATTATATGCGAGCAGAGAAGATCGCAAGATTAATCCTGGAGCATTTACTACTCAGTTGCCAAAAAACAAGGAAACATTTTGAGAACTTCGTATCTTTCTTCTAAGGGCGCCCACCCACTGGCGATTTTTTTTTCTTTGCGTTTTGCGTTTTTCCTGCAGAGCAATTAGAATTGAATGTACTCCTGTCCACTGGCGTTTTGCGTTGCGTTGCGTTTTTTAACATAGGAACTGTCAGTTGCATATGTGTCCTTATTTTTCTCCTAATGCACCCATGAAAGTCAATGGAAATTAATGGAAAAGCCGCGAAAACGCGGCAAAAAACGCTGCGAAAAACGCACGAAAAACGCAGGAAAAACGCCGCAAAAACGCGGCGTTTTTCACGCACGACAATCGCAAACGCCAGTGGGTGGGCGCCCTAACAGTGAAAAAGACATAATTTGGTCATGGTGATAAAAGTGTATGAATGATTTGATTCCTCAGCAGGACCATGCTTCAGTGGAAAGATTAGGGCATAGATGATTTAATGCTGAAAAGGGGATAGGAGTTTTCTGATTGTTTTGTGTACTTTCTGCACCTTTATCCAAATCAGGAAATTTCTCCGCTCCTGCCAAGATACACACATTCACATACCAATGTTCTTGAGGGACTGGATACTAAACCCCACTAATACTCTACAAAAAAAATAAATAAAATTATACACACCTTTCAAATAACATGTTTCTGGAGAGAATCGGGCATTTCCTAAAATGGGAAAGAGACCTAGCGAGCCAGTTCTCTATTAGGGATTGGCAAAGCGCTATAAACTAAGCTATTAAATCCATGGCATGCACTTCCCACCAGAAACAAGATTTTAAATTACAAGTAAGGTGGAACTGCACCCTGGACAGACTTGCACATCTCTTTACTGACACCTCACCTCTATGCTGGAGAGGCCGCGGGCGAACGGGGACGCTTTTACATATTCTTTGTGTGGTGGAAGCCCAGTATATATCTATATGGATCGGTGGGCCTTGGCAGTAGACAGTTGTCAATTTAACATTCTGTATACATATTTGCTTTCTGTCTTGCTACAAATATAATGTTCTTACAGTTATGCAACAAGTACTTCCGCTCATATGAAAATATCTGTTTTGTAACTCTGCTGACATGGGGAAGCCAACATGAAACCAACCTATAAATATATCTATTTTTCTGACTGTTTGTGCCTTTAGGAGAAGTATAACTCAGACATAGATAACCGCAGTCTGAAACAGCAACCGCAGTAATTTCCCCAGCAAGTTTACTGGAAACAGACGCGAATAACATGGGAGGTCTATGCTATTATTAACTCATGATGTAACATCCAATCATATCGAAGGAACCACACGTGGGGCCAAGACAACCCACTCATGGAGGATGGAAGAATTGCAAGATGCTTATCCAATAATTAAACAATACGTTGTATCTATGTAATCTTTGACCTGCCCAGATGGGCGGATATGTTAAACTCTTTTAAAAGAGGCTACACGCCCATCATTAAAGTTAGAATTGAGGAAGCTATGCATGCTGAACCTCGTGTCAGTGTGAGAACTTCTTATGCGCATTATCAATTCAGAATTAATATGGAAGGGTGTAAACATTCCAAATTGAGTAAGCCGTGGTTCCGCAAAGGAAGGTTCCACGACATTTGGAGTTGCCCACTTATTTCTAGTCTGTAGGGTTCACTGTTCCGTTTCTTGAATTCACTCTCTCCTTTGTAAGACGCACAAATGTTACGCGAATATGAACCAAATTCTTTTGAATAGGGTCATACACATGAATGATTTTTTAACAAATCGCAGGACATCCTATCTTTGGGTGTTTTCAATGGGGCTGGCTGAAGCATTGTCCCACGTGCTAGGTGCAAGCAAGTAAGATGCAATGTCTCCCCATTGAAAACAATGGGAGACACTCCACGATCCTCCAGGATTGCCGCTTCTCTGAAGTGAGGCAGTTTTCATTTAACCCCTTAAAGACACGGCCCTTTTTTTTCATTTTCAGTTTTTCCTTCCCACTCATAAAAAAATCATAACTCTTTTAGATGTCTGCTTGTTTTTGTTTTTTTGTGAGATGAGTTGTATTTGTCCACGTTCCTGTATAATGTACCATATAATGTACTGAAAAACTTTTTAAAAATTCTAAGTGAAGTGAAATGGAAAAAAAAAGTTTCTACGGTGTACACACTGCAGCACAAATAACATAATAAACTTATTTTATGGGTCAGTATGATTACCAGGATACCAAATTTATATATATATATACTGTATATATATATATATATATATGTATATATATATATATATATATATATATATATATATATATATATATATATATATATATATTTGTGCTGTACTACTTTTATTTTTTTCCAGAGATAGTTTATTTTTTTTAATTATTTTCTGTCGCAATCTTCTGACAGCCATAACATTTTTTTTTCTTCTGATGACATAGTTGCGCAAGGGCTCATTTTTTGTGGGTCCTCCTGTAGTTTCTATTGGTACCTTCTATTTTGGAGTACAGCCGACTATTTGATTACTTTTTCTTTCAATTTTTCTTGAAAACAGGGTGACCAATAAAGCAGAATTCTGGTGTTGTTTATTTTACTTTCTGACAACGTTCACTGTACAGGGTAAATAATGCGTTACTTTGATAGATTGGACTTTTAAGGACGCAGCGATACTCAATATATTTTGTCTTGTTTTATTTGATTTTTTTATTATAAATGTGAGAAAAGGGCAGATTTTAAAACTTGAATTACCTTTCCCCTTCATACTTAATAAAACTTTTTAAAACATTTATTTTACAATTGTTTAGTTCGCATAGGGGACAAAAACTTGCGATGGTTTGATCGCTCTTGCAGTATGTACACTGTACGAACTGCTGGAGCGATCATGTGACCTGACAGGCAATCTATCAAGGCACTCCGCAGGCCATATCAGTCCAGGGGGCTTTCTGAGGGTCACAGGCTGCCATGGCAACTGCACAGTACTGCACCCCTGGAGACCAAACGGGGCATTTAAATGCCGCTGTCAGAATTGACACAGTATTTAAAGAGTTAACAGCTCTGATCAGCGACAGCGATGATTGGAGTTGTTGAGGGTGGGTGTCAGCTGTAAGAAACAGCCGGCACCACAAACCCCGAACCTCCAGGATGTAAATGTATGACCTGGAGCATTAAGGCTGGGGTCACATGGGATGTATTCCCAGCAGAAGTATCGCGGTTTTGCCACAGTGAAAAACAGCGAGTTTTCTGCGGGATAAGCACAGCTTCAAAACCAGCGTCATTTTGGAGTTTTGGAGCCCCTTCACCGCATGCTTTTCCATTGCAGCTGGCTCCTCCATAGAGAGGAGCGAGAGCTGCAACGGAAAAAAAAAGAATGGACATGCTGCGTCTTGGGAATCCTCGCTGCAGTGCTGGCTAATGCTCGCGTTGCCGCAATGGATGGTCTGCCCCGTGTGGACGAGATTTTTGACAAATCTCGTCCACATGGCTGGCTAATCGCTGGATTAGTGACTGCAGGCGGATTTGCCGCAGCAAAATTCCGTAGCAAATCTGCCCTGTGTGAACCCAGCCTAAGGGTTTAACAGTACCTCATTATGCATGTTGATCTTTGCAATGCACCTGCTGTTTTTCAGAACTTGCTAATAAAACTTTCAGGGATAGGGCAGACTGCTAAAGATTTTCTGGTCATGTGATTCACTTGTGTTTTAAATAAAATGCCTAGGCTGCAGTTTTTGAGGCCATTCATTGCTTCCATATGCATGTTTTGGTATGTGTAATGTCAATGGTCTTTATTATCAATTTTGCTCCTTCTAATAAGCATACCATTATCATGTGAACATGTGTACTAGAATAGCTAATGTCGTCCCATTAAAGCAGGTTTCTAAAGCTTTTTTCTTTTACTGGGACCTTAGTAGCCAGAGCATGGACCTCACCGCCCATGGTCAAAGTCCAGGCCAAAATAAAATATATTGCTTAAGTTGACTCTCATTTGTCTCAAAAAAACATGTGTAAAACTGAAATAAGTACAAAAAGAAGCAATTATGTTCTGGCTTCCTGTATTGAATTTGACCCGGGATCAAGGATCAGCTCTGCTGTGCTACGACATTGTCAGTAATTAGCTCTGCTATATCACACACCAGCATATGGACAGTTCTGGACTCTGCCATGTATCACCTGTTTCTGATATCTAATCAATGTTTCAGTATAATGGCCAGTTCATACTACTGTTTTTAGTTTTTCGTCTCCCTGTTCCATTGTGGGAGCAGCTGAATGGGAAGAAAACAGAAATGAAAACGGAAGCAGATGGATAGCTTTGTATTTGCTTCCATTTTCCATTCACAGCAATGTTCAATAAAAAAAAGGAAATAAGGGAGATGGAATAATAGCTCCACAGTGCCACCTATTGGAAGGCAGAATTCCAATAGGTGGCACTGTGGAGCTATTATTTCATCTCCCTTATTTGCGTGTTAACAAGAGGAGCGTGCATGGCCATTTGAGTCTCCTCACTCAGTCTAGGTGCTCTCCCTAAGGAGAAAAGATAGTGTCATAAAAAAAGGAAACATTGCAATCCATTTGGGTTTTCGTTTTTTGAACTGGAAATGAAGCTTTTGCTTTAGTCTTAAAAACGGAATGACAACAGAAAATTGGGTGCAAAAACTCCTTCTATTTAGCTACTCCCACAACAGCACAGCTAGACAGAAACAAAAACTGCTAGTGTGAACTTAGCCTAATGGCCATATTACACTAAACGAGAATCTCACAATTCTCATTTGCCTGAGTGAACGAGCTGGTGGCGTCATCTCCAGCTCGATCGCGCTCAGGGCGGACTATTTAGACTGCATGATTCTCATTGATGTAATTGAGAAATGTGAAGTTCTTGTTCTCTTATAGTTCAGTGTTTAGACTGCCCCACAAGTGAACGAGCCGGCACTGATTTTTATGCCTGCTGAAACTGAATGACAAACGAGAACCTTACGATTCTGGTTTGTCATTCAGTCATTGGCTCACGTTTAAACTGAATGATTCGTTCACTTTCATTCGTTTGAATGATTTTGTGAACAATAATTGTTCCGTCTAAACGCACCATTACCTTGCCTGCTCCCTCTGTATAGGCCTGAGGTTCTAAGTAGTGTCCATAAATTCTGTTCCAAGTTTGCTGCTCTTGTGGACTTCTGCCTCTAGCCACCCTGTTTTTTGTCCCCTTGATCCCTGGTTCTGCCCCTGTCTGATTTTTGAGTGCTGTTTTCACACCGGCGCTGCCCCCCGGTAGCCCGTATCGGGGGGATAAAACTCGGGTAAGGGTTCGCAGAGCGTGGGGCGGCGAACGCCTTTTGCCAGGCGGACTGAAAGTGCGGAGGAGTGGGGATGCATGCTCGAGTCACCGCATCGCAGCCTTCCCCCTCTGCCGCCTCCCTGGCGGGACAGAGCCACGTAGCCCCCGAGTCCCCACTCCCCAGTGTTCACAGCTTAGCAGAGAATGCCGAGCTATTGCCGAATCCGCATATGTGCACTGTCTCTCTACAATAGTATATGAACTCTCGCGGCTAGGCAGTGCACATACATAGTCTCAGCAATAGATCAGCATTCCTTCCTATGCAGTGAACATTACATCACTAGTGATGTAGTGTATTCTGACCTGTAGGAAAAAGAATGCCGAGAACGTACGCACATAATAAAAAGAGGAGGATCTGGTTAGCTGGAGGTGAGATGAATCAGGGGACTGGAGAAGATCAGCAAGGAGAAGATGCAGTAAGAAGACATCCTGGGGAGGAATAGGTAAGTATTGATTTTTTTTTTTTTTTATGACAAAACCCCTTTAAAGACTGCGTTCAACATCTACTTCTGTTCCTGATCACTCTCTGGCATCCTTCTAGGTGTTCCACATCTCTGGTTCCCATGGTGTCCTAACAGTAATCTCAAGATATAGAGCCCGATGCCATACAAGTGACCCATCTATCAGAGGACCCCAATTTTCTTTAGATTTTTGTAAGTCAAGTAATTATGGATCCAAAACAACAGGCTATGTCCGTAGTAAAACCACATGTAAACACACCAGGGCCATAAATGCAGAGTCACAAAGGCCAAGAATCTGCAGAACCAATATCCATAAACAAAATTGTCAGTGACAGCATATCAGGTGCAAAAATGTAAAAAAGAAAGGTCTTTATTCCTCCATCAGCAGCAACGTGTCGACACATAGGTCTTTAACAAGCCTTTGTCAAGGTAATTATGGGTCCTTGGTCCTTCCATGATGTTTTCTTACATTTGTGTGACACATCTTGAGAAGCTGATGCACTACAACAATGGTATGTTTGGGGCTAGGATCCTACAGGATGGATGTTTACGTCAGAGAATGTACCTAGAAAGAGAGGTGTTCCTGAGCTATTCCTTGTCTGGCTGCTCTATCAAGTCCACCATAGACTGTTGAACCTCCAGTATCCAGGTCTGTCCAGTCTTCAGTGTCTGTGTCTGCTATACCAAGTGTGCCACAGTCCGTTGTGACTCCTGTGCCAAGTCTGTCCAGCCTTCAGTGTCTATGTCTGCTGTGGCAAGTCTGTCACAGTATGTTATGCCTCTGGAGCCACGTCTAGTACCCAAGTCTGCCGAGCCTTCTCTGTGGGGATGTGAAAATATTAAGGTGATGTCATTCGAGGGCTAATACAACTTTACGTCTGAAACTCTCAAAGCAGTAAAGAGCTGACTGGGCTATTCTTGGTAGGAGGAAGGTTCAAGTATTCCCTAGAGACCATCTTTAGTCATTGTATCTGCATCCCTGTAGTCTTATCACTGAAAGATAATATATTCATAGGTAAAGGCCCATTTACAAGGAGCGATGATCGCTTAAAGGTCGCTCAAATGACAGTTTGAGTAAAAGCTTTGAGCGATCATTTTGCATAAACTATTAAATAGCTACTCAGCTACTTAAAAGCAATTAAGTATGCAAATGAATCCTTAGCTGAAAGCAGTTAATAGCCCGAGGGCTCTTATCTGCTTTCAGTTCCTTTGCTCTCTAATGGGAAACAATGCTATCAGCACTACCTGTGAAGAGCCCCTGATAAGGATGAAGGACGATTTTTAGATTGGCCTGAATTTAATGATCAGCTAGCACTGCACAAAAAGTGCACAATGGCCGCGCGTTTAGACGCAACGATGATCGCTCAAACGATTGCTTTTTAGCGATTTTTGAGCGATCATCGCTCTGTGTAAATGGGCCTTACGTGTTAAGGGCCATTTACTCGGATATATTATTGCGCAAAATTAGTTCAAACTAACAAAAATGCACAATAATCATTGTGTCCAAAGGCAAAATATTGTTTACTTTTCGTTTGTTGCTCACTTCTCACTGAGGGTAAATGCTCCCCACTCAGTGTTTCACATAGAATGCGAAGCACTGAGCAGGAAGTATATGAACAGTTAATCCTCCTTGTTCTGGACTCTGCCATGTATTACCTGTTTCTGATCTCTAATCAATGTTTCTCTATAACCCCGTCTTTTCCAACAGTCTGGGCCTGAGGTTCTTAGTAGTGTCCACAAGTTCCGTTCCTGGTTTGCTACTCCTGTGGACCTTTGCCTCTAGTCATTCTGGTCCTTGTCCCTGTGATTCCTGGTTTTCCCCCTAGATTGGATTGCATTTCACTGTTGACTTGACCTTGGACATTATTTGTGTTGTCTGTTATTCCTGTCTGCATTGAAGATGGTGCTCAACATTTACTGTGCCTGCTCACTGTTTGGCATCCTTTTAGGGGTCCATGTGCCTGGTCCCCACAGGGTCAGTAATATTTTACTGAAACCCGAGACTGATCTAGCCTAACACTGTGCCGCTCATGTACACTTTTGTCCAAGTGTCCACTTTTGTCCGTCATTAACAACTCAGGGGCACCTCAGCATTGAAGCCTGCCAAACAGTTTGAGAATCAACTCATTGGATGGTTTAATGACTGTATCCATATTAGTGGATCTCTTTGCAACAGAGATCTTTAGATTGCATGGTTTCCAAATTGTGCAGTACAATTTACCGTCTGCTTCTGGTCAGTATTCATCAAAATCTTGAGCAGAAAATTAAATTTCTGTTTGGCATGCCGATCACTGTCCAATGGACAGACAAAGTGGATTAACTAGGATCTGAAACATTTTATTTGGTATTACATAACAAGTCACCAAGATGATTGGTCATAGTTACTTTCACATAAATTTGAATTTGGGTTTGCACAGAATAACCACATTCATGAATCCACTGATTCAGCAGTCTCATCTACCATTAAACATCTCTTCACTCATGGTTGTTCCTGCTGATGGAAACAGAACCTGTGGTCTTTCTGTCAACTGGAATGGGATACAAGATGGTGAAGTCTATTAAGGAATGCAAGCTGTGGCAGATTCAAGATTAAATGTATTAATCCTGAGGTCTTTCCACTAAAATTACTATAACCTTTCAAAAGGTTTTTTTTTTCATTTTTCCATAGAGAAACTTTAGACAAAGTGTTGCCTTGGGGAAAATTAAAAGTAGGACAGAGTTACTGAAATATTGTACCAACACCACAATCATGTGAAGTCAGTTCAGTAGAAAGTGAGCAGAGTGCTGCTGCACTGAACTCTACTGCTTCTAGTGTATTACTAGAGCTTTAGAAGATTAGAGACCCAAGACATACTGCATGCTCCACCCCCTCACCACCAAATACGCACAAAATTATTCATATACTTATATAGTTAGCAAATAATAGCACTACACAACTATATGAGTTGTAAAGTGATGTTATCTCTATTACTGGAGATGGCACAATAGAAAAACAGAAAGTGTAGGAGCAGGATGAGATAAAGTGCTGATTTAAGTCTGTGAGAGCAGAGGGGAGGGGGCAGGAGGGGAGGACACTTTCCAAAGACTGCACTTCCCTGTGTGGAAAACTCACATGAACTTACAAATAACAGCCAGCGTGCTCCCTACTTTCTGTCACTGCCGAAGGCCCCAGAGCAGTTGTCTGTCAGAAGTCCCTCAGTGGGCTCAAAGTATAATGGGCCATTCTTCATAGACACTATATGACTCAGTGGCCATTGAATGTTTACATTGAATAGCCTTTATGGCACTATTACACTGGTGCCATTGACGCTCGGGAAATAGTGCTAGTTGCCAGGTTGCACCTACACTTGCTGACAAGCCATTAGCGCTCGTATAATAGCACCCTTAAACTCCTAAATAATTGATCTCACTGCTTCACTACTGTGTGAGGAGCACATGTAACCTTTATAGCAATGAAAGGGTTACAGCCTGTAACTTATGGCAGCCATTTCTGGTTCTCCAACTCCAATTGTTCACTAGAAAGAGCCAGCTGAATTGTAAATGACCCACCCCTAGTTAGAGCAAATGATGAGTGATTTGCTGCTACCTATTCACATCTCCACTGCTCAGACCTGCTGTACACTATTCTACATGATGATTTTATGTTTCTGCTTATGTGTTTCAAAGAGTAGAATATACAGTCTTCTGTACCAGAGGCAGAGTCTGATAGACTGGCATGCCTCGCAGATCCAGAAGCCTTAGGTTGGGATTTCATAAGAACACATTGACATAGCCTTAAGGACCCTCAGTGGCCACCATAAAACCACATATAGCTGGTCACTAAGTGGTAAAGGGAGTCTGTCACTTGAAACAGCACCATAAACTAAGTTATGACGTTGTTCAGGGAGGTAACGGGGAGCCAGGGGATGTACCTTTTATGCTCACCCCCTTCCCCTTTCTTGTGTTGTTCGCCAGTGAAGTCTGTGCACAATCTGCATGCACAGCAGTCTGGAAAGAGTCAGATTTTCAGACCACATGCGAACTTTACCATTGGACAGCAGAAGTGAGGGTAAGTATACAAAATACATCCCCTGGCTCCTCATCACCTCCCCGAACAGCGTCATAACTTTCTTGAGATTCCCTTTAAATACAGTAGGTTACCTTATTTTTTTGTAAGGATTTCAGGAAAGAAGTAGAAAAAAAGCAAATGCTCAATGTAATGTAATATTCCAAAAGACATAGATAGTGGTAAGTGATATGTCCTCACCTGGACCGGTTGTGTAAGATATGCGCACAACTACACTTAGCATGTTATCGCAGAACAATGCTGGTCTTATGGGAGCAAACAGGAACCTGGAGCTGCAAGCCTCTTATTGTTAAAGGGAGTACAGCCTTTCCTTGGGCTTCTCTCTGGTCAAGCTATTTGGATGGATGAACAGACCCATCAAAAACATCAGCGTTGCTCACAGATGTCCAGTAAAGTCCAAGATTTACTTTATTAAAAAAACAGCTCAGTTTTATGACCCGTATTATAGCCTTCATTAGGCAGGGGTTCATAACTCGCAGCTATATTTTAATAAACTTCTATTCTGGATATCTATGAGCAGTGCTGATGTGTTTATTGGGTCTATTCATCCAAATTCTTAGTCTGAGATATTTTGTGACTTGCACTTTCAGCTACTGCTGTAACACCCCCCCCCCCACCCCCACCCCCCCCAATAAAATCACCATCATCCTAGTTTTCTCTTTCTTTTTAGGGGAGGTGGGGAGGGGAAAGGGGATAATAGACCTTAAGCTTTGGTCACATTTCCATTTATGAAAGAAACTGAAATACATGGCCAGATGTATCACATGCCATACCCCACCTGTGTTAGGCTCCATTGATTTACAGTGTTCAGTCGGATTCCGCTGTATTTTCCATAGCTTTGATGGGAAAAATAGCACTGCAAGTCAGGAATGCCAGATTACATTTTCATATGTGTCATATGGGTTTTCGATACGGTAGTTTTGTCCTCTGAATAGCTGCATACTAAAACCTGTGTTAGACCGGCTGCACACGAACGGATTTGCATTGTGGAATCCACCGTCGGCAGCTGCACTGTGCAAATACCGTTCGGAACATGCTAGGTAAAAGCACTTTTCCCTACACACTCGCAGAAACGAATTGCGATTTCCGCAAACAGAGAAAAAAATCGCAGCATGCTTTATTTTCGTGCAGATTCTGTACAGGCAGCTTCTATTGAAGTCCATGGAAGCCGTCTGACCCACGGCCCATCCGCAGTTGCCATTGTGTATAGATCTCAGGTAGAGGCGTAACTTTAGGCTTCTGGGCCCCAATGCAAAACCTGTAACAGGGCCCCCAACTATAATGCTTTATACATAGTACTGGGCTCCCTACATGGAGAAGAGAAGCCTTATGGGCCCCCTAAGGCTCCTGGGCCCAGGTGCAACCGCATCCCTTATACTTACACCCCGGGTCTCGGGTACCCATGTCATCGCCTAGCAACGGCACAGAAAAAAAAACGTTAAAAAATAAACTGAACTGCGCATGATCGACGGCAAGCCATTCGGACCATCTGCAATACAGATAATGGAGAAAAGAGTCAGGTATGCGTGGATGCTGGATGCGGTCGGGGCCAGGTTTTACTGTGGGCTCCCGCATGCAGAGTCCGACCCGGTCATGTGCAGCCGGTCTTAGGGCAGACTAAAAAATTGCAGATTTTTTTACTGCAGAAAATTGGCACCAAAAATTGCACCGTTTAGTGCAGATTTTGTTGCAAATCCAGGGATGTGTGGATTTTGACATGGAAGAAAGTCTGCACCAAATCCACTTTTACATAGCTTTTTGTTCTTCTGAAATCTTGTTTAAAGATCTGAAGCCATTTAGTGTGACAACTATGTAATAATATGGAACATATGGCAGTGGGGATGGCACACATATGTATTCGCTGCACTATAAGGAAAAGATAAACATATATTACTGGCATATGATTTTTCTGCTTCATGCTAAGCACAGCGTGAAATGTAGTTTAGCATTGATTGATGCCGATACCTGCCAACTGATACATATTTCACAAAAAATAAAGCAATAAGGGCATCATACCTTCCTAAGCCATTGTCTGTGTATATAATCAGCTTCACATGCAAAGCAATTCAAGTAACTGATTTCTAATAGGCAATTTCTTTCATTTATTAGTTTCTATAAATCTGTGTGAAGTCTTCCAGTGCATTCTGTCTTTACAAGCAGTTATAATATTGCAAGCATGCAAAGAAATTAATGAGAACACTGACACCTACTCGCTATGTTTTTTTCCTAAGACTCAGAGTAGGCGGCTGATCTCTTGAAATTCACCACCTGGAATCAGCGCTGCCATGCATTGCTCTGCTAAAATGTCACTTACCAAGGAAGAAAACACTTGAACTGGAGTAGACAACGTACCACATATACACTGAACACAATGTTGGGGAAAAATGAGGGGGTAAATTGGGTTTAATCATTGTTACTATTCATGTGGTTCTAACTAAAGCTACACAGAAACCAATATATAAGTGTATTTAGATAAAATTGTAAGTGTAGAGTTAAAAATTGTATATAGCTGTAAAACTGGCCCCAGGTTTGGCGAGTCGGTCCCCTGAGGGATCAGTACACATAGCCTCTTCTATGAAGGGTACCCACAGACTCGAATATCAGGAACCATTTGTACCCGTGTCCAAAGAAAGTTGAGTAGAAGCTGGGCGCTGTTGCAGTCAGCCCAGGGTAGAGGGTAGATGCACTTGCCGCAGCTCCTTTAATAAGTCAGAAGACAGCAATGGCATTGAGGGTAAGCAACAGACATAACCTGCCTTGGTCAAATAACACCATTTCGGTTCTCTTTCACTTCTGACAGTTTTGCTTATCTGTCTGTAGTTCCTGGATGCAGCACTTAGTTCTTAACCCATTTGGGGTAAGCCCTCAACCAGAAGCGTGCCTAAACAACTTTCACTGTAGACGTAATTTTCAAAGCTCTCATTCTCTGTACATGTTACTTTCAACTGCCCACTAGGCCATAGGCCCCTCCCTAAAAAAACGCCTGACCAGAGTCGGGTGCGCAAATGTCTGTCTGCACCCCCTGATTAAAGGCACATAAACAGCAAATAAACAAACATTATCAATAATGTCCATCTTATATTCAATAGGGATTTTCATGAAAGAGGTTACCCCCACCCTGCTTACATTGGTACAGCAAGACTTCACTTGTATGGTCAAGGAATTTATGGATGGGTTTACATGGAGACTCTGCAGATCTGTATTACAGACCCAGAGAAACTCCATGTTCCCCTGTAAGGTGCCTATACGAGGTAACATATTTTCTCCAGAGGTAATGCTTCTAGTGGATGGGTGATACCTGTATATTGCAGCATTCGTTGGAGGATGTCACAATATTTTTTCCTCCTAGAGTGTCTATGTACAGTATGGGCCCATGCAATATGTATCCATAATATGCACAAGTATGCAATGGAGTGTAAGATGTTACAGCTCAGTTTGTTGGCCAAACTTATAGATGTACTATGCGTTATTCAGAGTTTTACATAGTATTGCAGGTAAACAAACTAGCTTACAGTTCACAGGCAATGTAACACTGGAGAGGTAACTAATAGAGATGAGCGAGCACCAAAATGCTCGGGTGCTCGTTGCTCGAGTCGAACTTTCCGCGATGCTCGAGTAACGAACCCCATTGAAGTCAATGGGCGACTCGAGCATTTTTGTATATCGCCGATGCTCGCTAAGGTTTTCATTTGTGAAAATCTGGGAAATTCAAGAAAGTAATGGGAACGACACAACAACGGATAGGGCAGGTGAGGGGCTACATGTTGGGCTGCATCTCAAGTTCCCAGGTCCCACTATTAAGCCACAATAGCGGCAAGAGTGCCCCCCCCCTCCCAACAATTTTTACTTCTGAAAAACCCTCATTAGCAAGGCATACCTTAGCTAAGCACCACACTACCTCCAACAAAGCACAATCACTGCCTGCATGACACTCCGCTGCCACTTCTCCTGGGTTACATGCTGCCCAACCCCCCTGCACGACCCAGTGTCCACAGCGAACACCAGAGTGTCCCTGCGCAGCCTTCAGCTGCCCTCATGCCACACGCTGGCCTCATAGCCACACCACCCTCATGTCTATTTATAAGTGCGTCTGCCATGAGGAGGAACCGGAGGCACACACTACAGAGGGTTGGCAGGGCCAGGCAGCGACCCTCTTTAAAAGGGGTGGGGCGATAGCCCACAATGCTGTACAAACACAATGAGAACTCCAATCCTGTGCCACCTCCGTCAAGAGCTGCAAACGTGGGCATAGCAATGGGGAATCCATATGCCACACAGTATTCATTCTGTCAAGGTGTCGCATAGCTCAGTTCACACTGCAAGGCGAAAGCCGTCAGTGCTCTGCCCTCTACCCAAGTCAGTCAGTGTCTTTGTGCCAGACAGGTCAAACACCGCGATGGGAACTAAGTTTGCACCAACAGCATAGGTGGGTCCTAGGAAGCCCAAGACATGAACAAAAAATTGATCTGAGCGGCCAAACATGGCAGACTTGCACCGCGCCCACGACATAGGCCTCGGCCCACAGCTTCAGCAATCCTAGGCAGGAAGCGGACTTTCACTGCACCCAGGACATAGGCCTCTGCACAAACCCTCAGCAATCGCGTGCCTACAGCGGACTCCAATGTTAGCGTAGCTGTGCACATCTCATTAGCGCTGTATTGCTCCTGTAGTTTGTCCCAATGCAGTGCCCCGGATAGTAGAGCTAACGTCAGATTAAATACAGCTGGGCTTCGGCCCACACTGCATGCCCCAGTCAGACTGGGGTTCTTTATAAGTAGACACAGGCAGGTACAATTCCGTGTGGACCGACAGCATGGGTGGCTCCCTGGAACCCACCGGCGGTACATAAACAAATCCCATTGCAGTGCCCAGCACAGCTGAGGTAACGTCAGATTAAATGCAGGTGGGCTTCGGCCCACACTGCATGCCCCAGTCTGACCGGGGTTTTTAATACATAGACACTGGCAGGTACAAATCCGTAATGTGAAGTCCCTGTGGACCCACAGCATGGGTGGCTCCCTGCAACCCATCGGCGGTACATAAATGTATCCCATTGCAGTGCCCTGCTCAGCAGAGCTAACGTCAGATACAATACAGGTGGGCGTCGGCCCACAGTGTATGACCCAGTCAGACTGGTAATATGTACCTTAACAGTAACCGCGTTGGTGGGAATGTGGTGGCGACTGCGGACCTAGTAGCGTGGTTTTATTTAGTTGGTTTTCGGAATGTGGCCAGGATTAAGTGGGCCGTGGCGGGGGGATGGTGGGGGGGGCTCTCTTGTTGTGTCGTTAAAGGTGAAATTCTTGGACTGCCACCAGACGGACCGATGCAAAGGTATTTGCCAAGAATGTTTTCATTGTTGGAGGAGGAGGGGGATGTTTTTGAGGCACTACGTGTCCTCTCCACGTGTCTGTGGTTATATGCACCTTAACAGTAAGCGTGTTGGTGGGAAATGGCCTCGCCGCCATCATGTCTTTGGGAAGCCTCCGTTTCCACACCCCAGTCACATAGCATTAGCAGCGGTATAGACAGAGCCCAGAATTAGTAACATTTCAGCGGTAGCATTAGGGACAGGCCTCAGTAACATATCACTAGCAGCATTATAGGGGGAGCACAGTATTAGTTCCATTTCACTAGTAGTAGCACTCAAGACGGGCCCAAGTAACAATTCCGAAGCAGCAGTATAGGGGGAGCACAGTATTCGTTCCATTTCAGTAGTAGTAGCAGTCAAGACAGGCCATAGTAACATTCCCGTTGCAGCAGTTTAGGGAGATAACAGTCTCTTGCACATTTCAGTAGTTGCAGTATAGACAAGGCCCCAGTTACATTTATGTAGCAAAAGTGTAGGCAAAGCCCACACACCTTGCTGTACCATGAGTGCAGGTGAAGCCCTTAAAAATTACTAGGATTACACTGTAGGCGAGGGCCCAAAAAAATTGGTGTACCAACAGTATTAATGTACCTCAGAAAAATTGCCCACGCCCAACCAAGAGGGCAGGTGAAACCCATTAATCGCTTTGGTTACTGTGGCTTAATTTGTAAATAGGCCTGGAGGCAGCCCAGTTAAAATAAAAATTGGTTCAGGTGCAAGTTGCAACGCTTTAATGAGAATTGAAACGTATAAACATTGTTTACAAAAGTAATATGACTGAGCCTTGTGTGCCTAAGAAAAATTGCCCGTTCGGCATGATTATGTGAGGTTTCAGGAGGAGGAGCAGGAGGAGGAGGATGAATATAATACACAGATTGATGAAGCTAAAAGGTCCCCGTTTTTTATGGTGATAGAGAACGATGCTTCCATCCGCGGGTGCAGCCTACGAATTGCTTAGGTACCGCTTCTGTCCGCTGGTGGAGAAGAGAAGTCTGGGGAAATCCAGGCTTTGTTCATCTTTATGAGTGTAAGCCTGTCGGCACTGTCAGTTGACAGGCGGGTACGCTTATCTGTGATGATTCCCCCAGCCGCACTAAACACCCTCTCTGACAAGACGCTAGCCGCAGGACAAGCAAGCACCTCCAGGGCATACAGCGCGAGTTCAGGCCACGTGTCCAGCTTCGACACCCAGTAGTTGTAGGGGGCAGAGGCGTCACGGAGGACGGTCGTGCGATCGGCTACGTACTCCCTCACCATCCTTTTACAGTGCTCCCGCCGACTCAGCCTTGACTGGAGAGTGGTGACACAGTCTTGCTGGGGAGCCATAAAGCTGTCAAAGGCTTTGGAGAGTGTTCCCCTGCCTGCGCTGTACATGCTGCCTGATCTCCGCGCCTCCCCTGCTACCTGGCCCTCGGAACTGCGCCTTCTGCCACTAGCGCTGTCGGATGGGAATTTTACCATCAGTTTGTCCGCCAGGGTCCTGTGGTATAGCAACACTCTCGAGCCCCTTTCCTCTTCGGGTATGAGAGTGGAAAGGTTCTCCTTATACCGTGGGTCGAGCAGTGTGTACACCCAGTAATCCGTAGTGGCCAGAATGCGTGTAATGCGAGGGTCACGAGAAAGGCATACTAACATGAAGTTAGCCATGTGTGCCAGGGTACCTGTATGCAACACACGGCTGTCCTCACTAGGAAGATCACTTTCAGGATCCTCCTCCTCCTCAGGCCATACACACTGAAAGGATGACAGGCAAGCAGCATGGGTACCCTCAGCAGTGGGCCAAGCTGTCTCTTCCCCTTCCTCCTCATGCTCCTCCCCCTCCTCCTCCTCCTCAACGTGCTGAGATATAGACATGAGGGTGCTCTGACTATCCAGCGACATACTGTCTTCCCCCGCCTCCGTTTCCAAGCGCAAAGCATCTGCCTTTATGCTTTGCAGGGAACTTCTCAAGAGGCATAGCAGAGGAATGGTGACGCTAATGATTGCAGCATCGCCGCTCACCATCTGGGTAGACTCCTCAAAGTTTCGAAGGACCTGGCAGATGTCTGCCAACCAGGCGCACTCTTCTGTAAAGAATTGAGGAGGCTGACTCCCACTACGCCGCCCATGTTGGAGTTGGTATTCCACTATAGCTCTACGCTGCTGATAGAGCCTGGCCAACATGTGGAGCGTAGAGTTCCACCGTGTGGGCACGTCGCACAGCAGTCGGTGCACTGGCAGATTAAACCGATGTTGCAGGGTCCGCAGGGTGGCAGCGTCCGTGTTGGACTTGCGGAAATGTGCGCTGAGGCGGCGCACCTTTCCGAGCAGGTCTGACAAGCGTGGGTAGCTTTTCAGAAACCACTGAACCACCAAATTAAAGACGTGGGCCAGGCATGGCACGTGCGTAAGGCTGCCGAGCTGCAGAGCCGCCACCAGGTTATGGCCATTGTCACACACGACCATGCCCGGTTGGAGGCTCAGCGGCGAAAGCCAGCGGTCGGTCTGCTCTGTCAGACCCTGCAGCAGTTCATGGGCTGTGTGCCTCTTCTCTCCTAAGCTGAGTAGTTTCAGCATGGCCTGCTGACGCTTGGCCACCGCTGTGCTGCCACGCCGCGCGACACCGACTGCTGGCGACGTGCTGCTGCTGACACATCTTGATTGCGAGACAGAGGTTGCGTAGGAGGAGGAGGAGGAGGGTGGTTTAGTGGAGGAAGCATACACCGCCGCAGATACCAGCACCGAGCTGGGGCCCGCAATTCTGGGGGTGGGTAGGACGTGAGCGGTCCCAGGCTCTGACTCGGTCCCAGTCTCCACTAAATTCACCCAATGTGCCGTTAGGGAGATAGAGTGGCCCTGCCCGCCTGTGCTTGTCCACGTGTCCGTTATTAAGTGGACCTTGCCAGTAACTGCGTAGGTGAGGGTGCGTACAATGTTGTGGGAGACGTGGTTGTGCAGGGCTGGGACGGCACATCGGGAAAAGTAGTGGCGACTGGGAACCGAGTAGCGCGGGGCCGCCGCCGCCATCATGTTTTTGAAAACCTCCGTTTCCACAAGCCTATACGGCAGCATCTCCAGGCTGATCAATTTGGCTATGTGCACGTTTAACGCTTGAGCGTGCGGGTGCATGGCGGCGTACTTGCGCTTCCGCTCCAACAGTTGTGCTAGCGATGGCGGGACGCTGCGCTGAGAGACATTGCTGGATAGGGCCGAGGACAGCGGAGGTGAGCGTGTGGGTGCAGGCCAGGATACGGTCGTGCCTGTGTCCTGAGAGGGTGGTTGGATCTCAGTGGCAGGTTGGGGCACAGGGGGAGAGGCAGTGGTGCAAACCGGAGGCGGTGAATGGCCTTCGTCCCACCTGGTGGGGTGCTTGGCCATCATATGTCTGCGCATGCTGGTGGTGGTGAGGCTGGTGGTGGTGGCTCCCCGGCTGATCTTGGCGCGACAAACCTTGCACACCACAGTTCGTCGGTCGTCTGCACTCTTAGTGAAAAACTGCCACACCTTTGAGCACCTCGGCCTCTGCAGGGTGGCATGGCGCGAGGGGGTGCTTTGGGAAACAGTTGGTGGATTATTCGGTCTGGCCCTGCCTCTACCCCTGGCCACCGCACTGCCTCTTCCAACCTGCCCTGCTGCTGCACTTGCCTCCCCCTCTGAAGACCTGTCCTCAGTAGGCTTAGCAAACCAGGTGGGGTCAGTCACCTCATCGTCCAGCTGCTCTTCCTCCGAATCCTCTGTGCGCTCCTCCCTCGGACTTACTGCCCTTACTACTACCTCACTGATAGACAACTGTGTCTCATCGTCATCGTCCTCCTCACCCACTGAAAGCTCTTGAGACAGTTGCCGGAAGTCCCCAGCCTCATCCCCTGGACCCCGGGAACTTTCCAAAGGTTGGGCATCGGTCACGACAATCTCCTCCGGTGGGAGAGGAACCATTGCAGCCCAATCTGGGCAGGGGCCCGAGAACAGTTCCTGGGAGTCTGCCTGCTCCTCAGAATGTGTCATTTTCATGGAGTGAGGAGGCTGGGAGGAAGGTAGAGCAGCAGCCAGAGGATTCGGAGTTGCAGCTGTGGACGGCGTAGAAGACTGGGTGGTCGATAGATTGCTGGATGCACTTTCTGCCATCCACGACAGGACTTGCTCACACTGCTCAGTTTCTAATAAAGGTCTACCGCGTGGACCCATTGATTATGAGATGAATCTGGGGACCCCAGAAACGTGCCTCTCTCCTAATCCCGCAGCAGTCGGCTGCGATACATCTGGACCAGGAGCTCGGCCTGTGCCCACACCCTGACTTGGGCCTCCGCGTCCTCGCCCCCGTCCACGTCCTCTAGGCCTACCCCTACCCCTCAGCATGGTGTATTATGAGTAGAGCAGAAACAGAACGCTGTAATTAAATGTGCTGCTTATTGGCCTGTGGTTGGAGGCTGACTTCGCTTACGGAGTGCACAGCAGAGCCAGGAAACAATTATGCGCAAGCCTGTAGTGAGACCTAGGTGCGTATGACTGAGCTACTGGAATTCACAGTGCAGAACCAGTCAAGTGGCCAAAGGCCAGTGGTAGGCTTTAAGTATTTTGCTTCTATTTTTTTAAACGGTGAGGTGAAAAACCAGACAGACCAGACCGTATATTATGTATACTGTTTCCCTCTGGCGGGATGACGGCGATCATGTAACGGGCACAGCAGAGCCAGGAAACAATTATGCGCAAGCCTGCTGTAACGCTTAGCTGGGTATTAATTAGCGACTACTACCCCCAGCAAACACGCAGTAAACTGAAGACGGTCACAGGCAGCCCAAATATAGTATTTTTCCCCAATTTTTTTTGAAAAAGCCCACTGCCTATATAGCCAGTATACCTCTTTCCCTGTACCACTGTCCCTGCCTCACCAGTACTGCCCCTATACTCTGTAAAATGACTGCAGACTGAGGACGCTATGGTCTGCACGCTCGATATACAAAAAAAAAAATTGTGCAACACTGCTAAAAGCAGCCTCAACAGTACTGCACACGGTCAGATGTGGCCCTAAGAAGGACCATTGGGGTTCTTGAAGACTGAAATAACTCCAAACACTCTCCCTATAGCAGCAACAGCATCAGCAGCACTTTCCCTGATCTCTGTCAGCATGCATCTGTGGCGAGCCGCGGGCGGGTTAGATTTAAATACTCGGGTGTCATCTGATCTCCCCAGCCACTCACTGCAGGGGGGTGGGATAGGGCTGGAATGTCACAGTCCTGAGGAAGTTGTAATGCCTTCCCTGTGCTTCTATTGGCCAGAAAAGCGCGCACATTTCTCAGGGAAGGAAATGTAATGGAGTCGAGCACCGCGTGGTGCTCGTCTCGAGTAACGAGCATCTCGAACACCCTAATACTCGAACGAGCATCAAGCTCGGACGAGTACGCTCGCTCATCTCTAGTAACTAACTAAACTCAGCTACATATCTATGTTATTCTTATTTCATTATGCAAATATATAAAGAATGGGCACCACTATAAATGACAGTGTGCTGCAGAAATGCATCAAGGCACGTGCAATGAAAACAAAGCACCCACCCACCAAGAATTGCGCACACCCATAGAAAATGAGTAGAGGTATATTATTTTTATTAGCTACCAAAATACATAATAGGGCAAAAAGGCAATGGTATCCAATAAACATTACATAATTTTTAGTAATTTTTTTATTGGCGTGCACAATTTTTGCTGGACTGCAGCTTTTTGATTACTTTGTGCTACTACGTGTGAAGAACTTCAATATACAGTTTCTAAATCACTATTTGCTGAAGCACAATTTGCTTTTCCATTGCCACGCAAACTACTGTAAACTTCAAAGCTCATACTCATTCTCAGCCTTACTTAATATGACAATGGAAAAAGCACAGTACAAAAATGTATACTACACAAACGCTATTATACTTATCAAGGTAAAAAAAAATAAAGGATCCCTCTTTGTTTACTATAAGAGTAATCTATCCAAATTGCTTTACACATCATTCTTTTGGGTTATTACAATATTGCCTAAGACTCATAAAAGCAGTCAAAAAGAGGAACTGCCTGTAGATGGAACTATATTTGAGGCGACCAACCAAAATTGCATTGAAAATGGTTTTCTTTAGGAGTGGCCTTCTAAGGAAAATTTGTTATGAGAAATTTGATCTTGATAATGGGGTGGTCTACTCAAAGAGAAGGTCTTCTGGAGAGGTTTTGCTGTATTCCACTGTACTCGTGTTTAGTCTGTAAATAACATCTGCTCTTACATCATCCAATATCATAATTTTAGTACGGCAGTATTTACACGTTTTATGCGTATGTTATATAAGTTATTGTATATATCACAAAAGTGTAAATGTTTTCATTAAAAACTTAACATTTTTTATATCTTTGCATACATTTATACAGTTTTTATGAAGATTAAAAACAGGAGGACCTTGGAAAAAGTTGTTTGTCTAGTTTGCTGATCCTCCTTTGTTTTTAAAACGTATGCATTTTCAAGAGGGAGAAACCGATTGTGCAGAATAGCATAATGTATAATACGTCAGGCTACAGGAAAACAGTAAAAAAAACATAAGCAAGCATGTATAGATAATTATGCTACAGTGTTCAGCAAAATAAACTAATTGAATGCAAATCTTTGAAATGTAGACAATGTTCATCAACTTTTGTCTATATTTTTCCTATGTTTTTATACTTTTTAAAGGGCCACTCCAGCTTCATTTATTCATGATGTAGCTAGCCCACCAGTATATATAAGTGAACCAGTGTTATCTTGGTTAAGATGTTTTTAGATGGAACGATAATTATCATTAAAAAAAAATACAGGGATGTATCAGGGTCCCAGCCGCAAGTCTTTAGGGGTGCAGAATACAAACCACATGATAGTATTGTTGTAATAAAATATCTTGTCAGTATAGGTTTACATTTTATTTTGGTTGTACAACAGGTCTGTGGTATGAGAAGTAACATACATATGGTAAAAGATCGAGGTCAAAATTACATGCGAAAGTTAAATCTAGATTTGTACCACCCAGAGTCGAGCGGGATTCGATGGACAGATAAGCTAGAATAAAATACATTTTCATGAAGCTTAAAGTGTGTAAATTCAATCTGGCATCATTATTGAAATCTCCAACTAATATGATAGGCACTTGTGTATCAACTATCATGTTTTCACTGATCTTCTTTTTATTCTCAGAGTAAGCCATCATTCCCCTGAACAGCGACACTCGTCCACCTTAACCTTATGTTTGGCATTAGTGATTTTAGACTTTTTAGTAATCCTCACAAGCAGCTTTCATTCTCTTATACAACAAATGTGAAAGACTGAACGATTCTAAAAGATTCTCATTTGAACAAGCCAACTATGTATCTGCCTGTCTAAACAGGCCACACGAGAGCAATGATGTCACTCACTCGTTAGCTCATTCAAATAATAATAGTTTTCTCTAAAAGGACCCATAGTACTTCTTTTCTATTTGGAAGTCCTGGCCTCTTTCTCCTCAGATCATCAGACGATCTCAATTCTGACCTGTTCAGATTTATTTGGGGCTCTGATGTCTGAAACTAGTCAATTTCTCAGTCTATCAGATGCTGTTACATGAATCTAACCACAGAAACTGCCTAAAGGCGGATACAGACACTCCTGTCATAGTTACTGATGATAATCACCCAGCTACTGTAACGCATATGCAATAGGAGATCACAGCTCATTATCCAGATTGTAGAAATAGGGTCTGTAGCTTATTTAGAATAATATAGAAGGTAATGATAATTAGATTGAATGCCCAGCAGGCAGAATGGTATAGCTTCAGCTACTTCTGTGCTGATGCATCATGGGATTGATGTGGAACTGAAAGTTAAATGTGGAGTCTCAGCATCAAGATGGGGGCTGATAAGCATCAAACAGAGGGCTTCACTACAGGGAAGTGGCTGAAGTACATAAAGGAGACCTCCAGAGCAAATTCCTGTGACAGGAAATCAGATGAGGAAGGCAGGCACGGAAATATGTTTTCCCTTTAATATTACATATTTAATTTACTTTATATGCTTACTGTAAGAGTAATCTATCCAAATTATTTTACACATCATTCTTTTCAGTTATTACAATATTGCTTAAGGCTCGTAAAAGCAGTCAAAATGAGGAACTGTAGGTGGAACTATATTTGAGCTATCGCAAAGCTAGCTGCTGGTAGAAAATCTTCGGGGTGATGGGATTACTATATTGTTATATATATTTGCTTGCTTATAACATTACGAAATTCATGCATCATGATGAAAATGTTAAACATGTTGTCAAGAGGGTTATTGTAAGTGAACTGGAGATTCATGAATGCAATAGTGTGTGAGACAAACCTCCTCTGATATATTGCATTGAAGGCTTTAGGCTCCTGTTAACATTGTTGTGCCTCTTTGTTTTGTGATTGTGTGTTAAAAACGACCAAGAGGAAAGGCTACCCGATTGCCAGACAGATTTAATTGGAATCTAGGATTACAAAGCCTGACTAAATTAAACCAGAATCTGGGATTCTGGACTAACAGGTTAAGTTAATCTGGAAAATCTCTGTTAGATTGTTATATACCTATCTGAGATGGGAAATCGAGGCAGTACCTGGACTGGAGATAGAGAAATTACTGCAGTGGAGGTCATGAGTAATTACTTTGGTAAGGGGATACTTAGAGAATGCCAAGAGGTGTTTAAGAAGGCAGGTATGCCCAAAAATGTCTGTCTTGAAGTTGAGAAATAAAAAAAGTTTAGAGGCGATTGTGGAGACTGGATAAAAGATCATAGATAGTAAAAAGATGCTGATGAGTGGATCACTCTGTTTCAGAAAGTATGTGACAAAGGATATAAGGAAGTAAAAGTGAATGGATATTATCTGTATAATGGCATAAGTATGACTGAAGACAATGAGGAAGTATCCTCCCTATCTGCCCCCTGTTGTTACCTCCCCACTGGGGTGGACATGCCCTAACCATAGACAACAAAACTCTCCATCTGCAGATTACTGCATATCTTGTCACAGGCCCCACCCTGGTGGACAAGGGTTTCCAGTCCCTGCCTATTCCATGGGGACAACAACTAGAGTAGTTCAGGGAGATGTCGGGACAGACAGATAAGATCAATGATAGTTTTAAGCTACAATGCTTATAAACCCTGAATGCCAACAGATCAAATGACCTGGTTAAGTAATTGGCTGATCCCAGAACTAGCTCTATGGGATTTGCTAGACAACTGCAGACTATTCAAACAACATATACTGCTACCATGGGTGACATAACTTCACTGGTTCTTGGTTATTGAGGTGATGGGACATTGTTGTCACAAATATAGCCATATTGGGCAAAATGTTGTGTGGGGAAACCAACAAATGAAAAAAGTGATCAGTCAAGAAATGATTTTGTGTAGAGTGTACAATGTTGGGCTTAGGTACAGCTGGACATTGGGTGTAAATCAGACACAGCAGCAGATTAGAGAATCCTCTTCTGCTGATTTCTAAATGGGCTACATAACCCCATGCTAGTCAGACTAGAGGCTAAGACCATGAAGGATAATGACCTGTTGATGGTCTGCTGTGCTGTCAAACTTACACGGAGACAGACAAAAACACAAGGAGCCTTTTTAGTTCAGGAAGATCAATTGCATTGTGGGCCATTACCAAAACGATATGGTCCTTCTAACCAGAAGAAAGGTCCAGCGTAATTTGCATGCTAAAATTGACAGCAATTGGGTCACTTTGCTCACAAAAATCCACAAGGCCACTCACAAAAGGTTCAGAGTGGCCCTAACAGCCAATGAGAAATTGGCAATCAGAATATCCCACACCCCTCTATTGCACAAGCCTTCCTGAGGGAGGAGAGTCAATCTGCCACAACTAGTCTCAGGAAGTGAACCCATCATTTGTTTTGTCGACATTGGAGCAGCCAGATCAGTTTTTAGAGCATCTGATATACCAACAGGGTTGATTTCAGGGGTGGTGAAACATGGGATGGGACTAGGAGGAAAAGAAATGGAATTACAAGAGACAAAACAAAATAACTGCTACTCTACATGGCAGCCAAGAAGTTGTGGGTAGATTTTTGTTTTTAGAAACTTGCCCAGTCAACTTATTAGGGGCAGATATACTTATAGCAATACAAGTAACAACTGAGTATAGCCCAAATGGTATTAATAATAATAATCTTTATTTGTATAGTGCCAACTTATTCCGCAGTGCTTAAGGTGTCTAACCTCTAACTAACCAACAGTAAATTACCATTTGTGCTGTGCTTACTGTTACAGATTCTCATGAAAATGTGTCTTCGTACATGCAACAAGGTCTTGCATTGGTACCAAAGATACTGTCACTCCTGTGGATGTAAAAGTCAAACCTAGCATACAACTGCCCAACATCAGATAATACCCTTTGAGTGCTGCTCAGGAAGCCAGTATTCATGAGCAGGTCCTGGCCTACTTTGAAAGGGGGGGTCATAAAAAAATGTTATTCTCCTTTCAATGCTCCATTTTTCCCAGTCAAGAAAATGGTTGCCAAAGGGCAATCTCAAACCTTTCACATGGTCCATCATTTATGAGCAGTTAATGCTGTCACAACTGTCAACACTTGCTGGTGCCTAATCCGCACTTTTTGTTGTCACAAGGATTGGTGAGTTCTACCTTTTTCCCAGTGGTGGATTTTGCAAACACTTTATCAAGTGTACCTCTGCAAGAGAGCACTCAGCTCTTATTCGCTTTTTTGCATTGTGGCAAGCAAAATTGTTGGTGTGTGTTACCACAGGGATCTGTCAACTCCCAGGGCAGTACTCTCAAACCCTACAAGAAGTTCTGCAAAACCGGGTCCCAAAGTATCTCAACACCTCACTGCTTCAATATGTTGATGATTTGCTTTTGTGTTGTGACACTGTTGAGCAGTGTTTGGAGACTATCAATCTGTTGCATTTTCTTGCTGAAAATGTTTTTAAGGTACCCAAGTCCAAACTTCAGCTTTGGCAACCAACAGTCGTGTTCCTAGGCCATTGCATCTCACAAGGCACTAGGCACATTACCACTGACATAATTTAGGCAGCTCAGGCTGTTCCACTCCCGCCAAAACCCCAAGAATTGCACTCTTTCCTGGTGTTAATGGGATATTGCAGAGAATGGATATCCCAAGCCTCCAGCTTTCTGCAACCTCTCTATGACTGCCTGTCCTTCCCAAAAGTTGAACTGTCCAAAAAGGCCCAATAGTATTTTCGGGATCTCAAGAGGTCTATTGCCTCAGCTCCAGCTCTCAGCCTCCCAAATTATGACATCCCCTTCACCCTCTTTTCACATGAGATATATGGGCATGCACAAGGTGTGATCACACAGAAACATGGAGGAAAAAGTAGGCCAATGGCCTACTACTCTGCTAAATTAGATGCCATAATACAGGGGGCAGCATTAAGTGCACATGCTTTACGGCCACAGCAGTGCTAATCAACAAATCCACCCCCATTGTACTTGATCACCCCCACTCATCATAGTTTCACATGCAGTGCTGAAAATACTTCATAGGGCAGACACTTAACACCTCTCAGTGGCCAGACTCACTAAGTATGAAACTGCCTTGCTAGTGCCCTCACATATTACAATGAAAAGATGTACAATTCTGAATCCAGCTTCATTACTTCCACTGGACTTAGAACAGGGAAGAAATAAAAATAGAGGGTGAGCATCAAATGCATGATTGTTTAGAGTTAATGGAAAATGAAACCAGAGGTCTTGAAAATGTTATTGAAACATCCATTGCTAAAGCAGATTTTAAATTTTTGGTAGATGGGTCCAGATACAATGAAAATTGACAAGAAAAAACAGGCTATGCAGTGGTAACCAAGAATGAGGTAATTGAAGAGAAACCACCCCCTACTGGGAAGTCAGCTCTGGAGGCTGAGCTGATGGCACTCGCTGACACGTGTAAACTGACTGAAAGGAAGACTGTTAATGTGTAGACTGACTTGAGGCACGCTTTAGGAATCACATTCAATTTCGCACACCATTGCTCATGCTTATAGCGCATTAGGAATTTTGTTGGATCATTGTGTAAACTAATCTAGAATGCATTAGCTTTAACTCTTCCCAAACAGATAGCCATCATCAAGGTACAGGCTCATACCAAGAAAACAACTTGGTCCAAGAAAAAAAGGTCCCAGAGAACTAAAGAGCAGATGCAGCAGCCAAGGAAGTGGCCCAACTTTCTCTGAATTAAATAACAGTTGTTAACCTGGTTACAATGGAACCGAGTGTGGATATCTCTCTGTTGTCTATTTTGCAGGAACAGGCCTCAAAAGGAGAAAAAAGGAGTTGTACAGAAAGGGTGCAGAGCCATATAAGGGCATCAGGAGGAAAAGTAAACACCTATTCCTCCTTCAAAAGCTCTACTCTATTATGTCACATTTGAGCGATGGACAAAATCATTAGTCAAAGGAGGTAAGGTGTGGTGTACTGTCTTCTGCTTGGATTGCCTCAGGATTAAACAATGCTGTGACCAGGTTTGTGCTGGGATGCATAACATGCGCCCAACCCAGAAAAAGTTGCCAAAGTACCTCTTTGCTGTACTCCAAGGCCAAACTGCCAGCTCCATGATTGCAGATTGACTACATACAACTGCCTACGGTAGTTGTGTCAGAGTATGTGCTGGTTTGCATAGACCTCTTCACAGGTTGACCAGAGGTGTGGCCTGTAAAAAATACTAGCGCTAAGAGTACAGCTAAGAAATTTCTGAACAAACTAATTTGTAGATATAGTATACTAGAAGTCATAGAAAATGATAGAGGTACACATTTCACTGGTGAGATATTTCTGGAGATCCTACAAAGGTTAGGAATTACCCAAGCATTTCACACTCCTTACCACTCACAGAGTATTCCATGCAGGGGAAAGTGTAATCCACGCTTGCTTGCAGAATAAAATATATAATCTTCCTTTATTTAGTCATATTTAAAATTGCCAGGTATACACATCTCTAAACCAGACGCGTATCGGCTGCACAGAGCCTAAATACAAGCGAGCCATGGTAAAAATGTTTTGACCTCAGAACCTGAAAAATGTTCAGAAAGATGTTTCTACTGTTATGAACAATCCGTGACAAAGAGGGACTCAATGGCATATTAAAAAATGATTGAGACAATAAGTTTGTTAAACATCCCAAAACTATAGGTAAGGCTTTTGATGAATCATAGAAACGTAAAAATTGTTGGATATACACACATAGCCCCATAGCTGCAAGCACTATGCCATACATAGCCATTCCTCTTAATGTGCCACAGTTAAGAGAATTATCCAACACCTACATATATACGAGGGTAGGCAATAAGAATCAAAAGAAAGAGGACCCACTTCCAGTTCCAACTTGGTATTAAGATCCTTGGTTGGTACTTAACTGATTAATACCAAATGTGGAAGGTGGCAATAGTCATACTTTATTTATTGCGCAATTCACTTAGGAGTTGAGTCCAAAATTTAGTCCCTAGGGGTATCGGCAGTTGTTGGAGGGATGGGATTATTTTGTGTTAACTACTCCCTTCAGGAAATACTCGCTGTACTTTCCAACTACACCCAAGAAAATTATGTAAGGGCACTGGATGGTATCTTGACCCTGTGGTTGGCTGGTGTTCTCAATAATACTGTCCTTGCGCTTTCTCCAAGTACCTATATTGTATGCGGACATGAGGCCTATAAATGGTTTCCATTAAACAAGCTCAGGTTATGTACCCTTGCTTGGCTTACACCTGCCACATTTGTACTCCCACATGATGGTTTCTCCTATATGAGTATCCCTAAACACATCCTTTTTAGAAGAGCAGCAGATAATAAGCCAGAGGTAAACCTTATGTGGTGTCTATGAGTGCAGATAATAGGCTTATTACTAAATTTTTTATCTATTCAATGATCATACTAATGTGGGACAAGTTAGAAGAGGCCACTGACTATTCAGATGACCAAATATTTACAGTGTTGGGATTAGTTAATTTAACCAATATGGTACAAGCCCAGTTGATCATAGTAACCAATCAACACACCATAGTTCTAGACTACCTTACAGCTGCTCAGGGTGGAACATGCCAAGTAATAGAACCAACTCATTGCCATTACACGGATCCTTAAGGTAATATGCAAGTAAAAGCCAGTGTACAGGTAGTGGCCTAGATGAGAGATAAATGTCTAATAGAACATGAGCAAAAACATGATTCATGGTGGAGTAACACGTTTGCAATATTTAACCCTACCAATTGGTTCAAATCAATAGAAGGATGGATAATGGAGATAATGCAGGCTATATTCCAGATATTACTGCTATGTTGAGCTGCCTACGTTGTTTTCAAGTGCTGTATGTAGGTTGGCAAACCCTAGTCAATGCCTTTATGACAAAGCCTTCCCAATGGATATCAAAAGTCACAGTCTACCCAACTATGAGAGTTTCCCTAAGCCCTGAGAAATGCTGAACTGGAAAATGAGATGAAGATAAGTCCACATTCAGGAATAGCCATTGTGTGGTGAAGCAAAAAAGCCTCCTCTTGTCTGTATACGGAACTATGTTTGACCTCTCTATGGCTAGCTGCTGGGTAGAAAATGCATTACTATATATGGTTATATATATTTGCTTGATAAAAAGATCCATGCATCATCTATTAACCTATTCACCTTTAAAATGATTTGCTGAAGAAAATGTTATACATGTTGTCAATCAGTGATAGGATAACTGTTGTGTGTTGTCAGAAACTGATTGATTATTGTTATTCCCCATTTACATTTAAAAATAAAAAAGGGAAATTTTAGTCCAGAAGAGCTCTGAGTTGCAACTCACCCACTTCTGCGCTGTATCTACGTTCTTCTCCAGTACATTGTACAGATAATTAGACATACCTGATTGAAAAGGCTACAATACCCTTTGAGTTTCATCTATATTGCACCAAATACTCTAACTTTTCTGATAACATTGTTGTATTCTATTAACAGAGGAGGAACAGAAGCCGTACATATAAGAGCTATATATCAAAAATGAAAGGGCCATCTACAAACAAACAAAATTGCGCGATAATCGTCCCGTGTAAATGCAAAACAATTGTTCGCTATTCGCTAACTTCTCGTTATCTTTGACTTTCCATCAGGATAAAAAAAATAGCACTGGATTGGGGCTTCTCACTCAGTGTAAATGCTCAGCACTTCACATAGAATGTTAAGCGCTGAGCAAGAACCCAGCTATCCAGCAGTGTTCTATGTCTGTCTAAACACTCTGCACGGGTCTAACGACGTTAGTGGGTATATCGGCACTCATGCAGACGTTTATATGACTCTTGTTCCGTTTAAATGGGACATAAGTGAGTATGCAAGCTGAGTGTGTGTGGCTGTCCTCTAACTGTATTGTGTTCTAAGTGTATTGTGTCTTAAGTGTGTGACTTGGGATTGGTGACTTTAGAGTCAGGGACGTTGGAAGAGTAACTTATTTAATTATTGCGTATTTTAAATTTTTGAATATTTTTTATCTAATCTATCTGTACGATCCCCATGTAGAATGTACTTCATGATTGACAATGCCGTCCAGTGTACATCTTGTGCCATGTATGCAGTCCTTGTTGGAGGGTGCATACCGCTGTGCGAGATGTGAGCAGGTTGCACATTTGTAAGCCAAGATTTGGGATTTAGATGCGCAACTTGCAACACTGAGATCCGTTTGCTTTATGGAAAGGAGTTTGCTGCTCGCTGCTAAGTTTTGCTTTTCAGCTTATTCTCATGATTTTGTCCCGTGATTGTGCTTCCTGACAATGTTGAGTCAATTCTATGATGTTTCATTTATTCCAGTCAATGGCCTCCCTCCTCTGCCATTTTAAGTACTTTTTGTATGGAAATTTCCGCCACTTTGATTTTTTTAAGGAAAGGTGTCATTGTACTATAGAACAGATGTTATTTAATAGTGTACCAAGTTTTTTAACATGTTTAGGATATGTTGAGTTTTCCATGGGTTTACATGGGGGTGGGAGTTGGGGGGCTCTGGACTGTAGATTGTAAGATCAAGCATTTTGCAAAAATCATGGCAAATAATATAGTTTGATTGCACTGTGTATAAATATTCCAAGGCGACTTCAGACATGGCAGATTTCTCTAAGATCTGCATTTAACATGCAGTACAAATTATAATACAATACATGTCAATAGGGCTTTGTAATCCCCATGCACGTACAGAAGAAAGGAAAACTGTAGGGAATTTATGGAAGCAGCTGCAAGGGGTTTAAGGGTGGACACCCACTGGCAATATTTCCTATCTTGCGCTGCGAGAGCAAATGAAAACACTCGCCTCGAGCGCAAGAAAGATGCCAGAATGAGACCGAATATTGGCAGTCTGGTCAATGGGGCCAGCGGCAGCAGCACTAGCCCCATTGAAAAGATAAGGAGAATACCACGGACGTCCGCCACAGCTGTCACAGCTGTGGCAGAAGTGCAGCATGCTATTCCATTGCTTTCAATGGGATCGGCGCTGCTGCCGATCCCATTGAAAGCAGCGGTTTTTGGCAAACCCTGCAGTATGATTTTCGTGGAGGGGCTTGAAGTATAAGCCCTTCCCTGAAAATTATCAATAAGCGGTTAAAAAAGTTTTTAAAAAAAGTACTCACCCCTCCGCTGCTCACACTCGTCCTCCGGCGGGCTCCCGGACACTGCTATCCAGCACTTTTAGCAGGCGGGGATTTAAAAATCCCCACCTCCTGAAAGGGCTGTGCTGATTGGCTGAACACTCAGCCAATAACAGCTAGTGCTTAGCTATTGGCTGAGTGCTCAGCCAATTACAGATAGTGCTTAGCTATTCATGAATGAATAGCACTATCTTAACTATTCATGAAGCTGTGGCAGAAGTTCGCGGTATTCTCCATATCTTTTTACTGGGGCTAGTGCTGCTGCCGCTGGCCCCATTGAAGAGACTGGTGATATCCCAGCGTCATCCCGTTTTTTTTCTTGCACTGCGAGAGTTTTCACTTGCTCTCGCAGCGCAATGGAGAAAAAAACGCCAGTGGGTGTCTGCCCTAAGAAGCACTAAGGCTACATCTACAATAAGAACGGAGTCCAAATTTGAGTTTGTGCTATAATGAGATCTGTTACGGTTCCTATAGTTATGTAAACTACAATAAATGGTAAAAGGGTGACTTCTACTGGCCACCCTACTTTACTGCAGTTTGTGTATTTATGGAGTGTTTTGACTTCCCATTGACTGCAAAGGTCAGGTGAGAGATCTGAAGAATTTAAGATCATAGAGATCTGCAAGCTGAAGAGCAATTCCAGTGGTACTAAGCGTTACGAGAGACTGCATTGCTGGGAGAGAGAACTGCCAAAGGAGTAAGGAGTTGGCTTGGGGAGCCATGGGAGACGTGTCCTGGAGAATCTATGCCAATTAGAGATGAAAAGTTGCACAAGAAAGAAGGCAGACGCTGTTTGAGAAGCGCAGCTCCTTAATGTGCCAGAACCGACATCGCTGAGAGTGCAAAGCTGTAGAGAATACAGCTAAAGAGTCTGCTACAAAGGGTTCTCATAATCCTCTGTGAATCGGGGTACCACCAACAGATGTCCAAAGATGCGTTCTCTGCTTGTCCCAATTGTCCCACGCCCAGGGCCATTTCCCTACCATTGGGACAAGCGGAGGATGCCATGGCAAGAGAAACAGGTAAATGACTATATATATATATACATATGTTATACACCACTGTATAGCTTGAAAAATGTGCATGTAGCACCGAAACACGTTGCCTTACATTTTATGATTGCTGAATAAAGAAAAGGACATTTATACAATATTCTGGCTGATTGGATAATCACTTGAGATATCTGTAACAGGACATCACATCCCCCTCCTCCGAAGTAAGTTTCATTTGTTTGGCAGAAACATCTATGGAAATATTTACTATGAATTGGTGAACCCTATGAGCGCAGGGTCTTTTATAACTGAGTTTATCCTTTTTATTTATTTACGGGGGGGAACCCTACTTGTGAGGATCCCTGTAACTTCCGTAGCTCTCCCCTGATCCAGCAGATGCCGTCGAGCATAGGAGTCAGCACACCAAGAACAATCCCCATACCAAAGGTGAGGCAACTGGTACCTTAGGGTACTGGGCTGTCCACACCGGGTGAGACTACACAAAGAACTTTTTTCATTTATCTCTGGTGCTTTCCAGTTATTGAAAAACTGGATTTTGACACAGTTTTTTGTGGAAATTTGCTGCAAATTTTTCTGCTGTGGAAAATCCACAGCAAATCCACAACATGTGAACACAGTCTTTGGGTGCAAACACAGAATGCATTTGCCTGCAACCAGCCAAACCATAGCTAAACAAATTACTGGCAAAATAGTGCAGTCACTTGACACTATAGGTGAGTGTGGTTTAGCCCCATTGTGTCCTTCCACTCTTCACCCGTTTATAAATATGGCACCAGAAGTATTCTCAGTACATAAATGCACAGCACCGGAACCAAACGCATAATATACAGCACCACAACCAAGTGCATAACAGAAATACAGCACCAGAACCAAGTGCATAACAGAAATACAGCACCAGAACCAAGAAGCTTAGTACATACATACAATACTAGAACTGACCTCAGTACATAAATACAGCACCAGTACCAATTTCATAACATAAATTCAGCACCAGAACAGCCAGAAAAAAATGACATATACTCTTTAAGGCAACCTTTAAAATGTAGTGGGCTAGATATACTGCATCAGGTTTAGTATACCTCTATATAATATAATTACCATATAATGTTTTCAAATACTGGATCTACACCTACACAGTGGTAATGATTACAATGCAGTTACCTCCAGTGATCACAAATGATGTTGTCTCTTTTTAGTCGTCTGTATATAATTTTCTTCTCCCTGGGTCGATTAAGACTTCTAAGAGACACGACTCACCTCTGCATACTCTCTCCATTCTTCTGCTGCAACCCCTAATCAATTTTTCAGTGTCCCACCTCCCCTATAGAAAGAATGTCCTGCTCTGGTCCCACTATGTAAGAGGACTCCGTATGTAGTCCCAGTTAGTAATGAGGCCCTGTATGAGGCCCTACTTTGTAAAAATACCTCCTAAGGGGCCTAATTTAGTAATTGGATCCCCTATGGTGTCACATTTAGTAATAAGACTCCCCAGGAGCCCCCACTTAGAAATAGAGCCCCTTCTGTATCCCTAAATAATAATGACCTCCTGTGTGTTATAAACACCCCGTTTTCCTGAAAATAAGACATACCCAAAAATAAGACATAGCTTGATTTTTTTAGGATTTTTGAGGATGCAGAATGATTTTTTTGAGTATGCTTGAAATATAAGCCCTGCTCCAAAATTAAGACCTAGTTACAGTTAATAAGAAAAAGCTATTTAAATAGTGTCCAGGCAGCTATACATGTAAAAAAGTTAAATCTTTTGGAGCAAAAATTAATATAAGACACAGTCTTATTTTCGGGGAAACAGCGGTAGTACACAGCCTCCTCTGTAACTCTAGAGATTACTGATATTAATACAGAGCTTAGGGCCGCCTAGTCCCGTACTTAATACTCTGTCTGCTGGAAGGGGTTAAATTCATTCATGAACTCGCTCACATGTGCTGCTCTCTAACACTGAGCTTGATCTGTCACAGTCTGGTGACTTCCACCCTTTTTGTATTGATTGCACCTTATTTGTGTATTTGCTGCTAAATATTTATATGTACTTACTAGAGTGTTTTTCTTGTTTTTTTATTTTAATGTTTTTGTGGTGTCGTCCTTAATAAAGTCGTTTGCCTATTCGCTATTTTGTTTTGGAATGTGCTGCTTTTTCTGTGCTTATTGGACGGTTTTGACACAGCAATTCTTTATGAACTCATCATTTGGGAGGTGTACAATTCATATTTATTGTTACCTCTATTGTATCCTTTTTCCGGATGAACATTCTTAATCATTGGAGAGGGGGAAACATGTTGGCATGAGTCAGTTTGTTGGCACCTAGAGTGTGATAGGTGTTTGGAGAGCAGTGAGCAACCATTTGAGTGAGGACATGCTTATCAGGGCGAGTGGCTAGGTAGGTTCAGCATTAGGGATATTGTAGATATTTGTGTACGCCATTACTTTTTTCTTTGTAGTTTGGTAGGCAGATGTGTCTAGTCTGTTGCTCTAGTGGTGGAACAATCGGTTTTGAAATTCCCTGAGAACCATGAGTAAAACCCCTATTGGGCTGTTGTCTTCACACCCTTCTGTATATCGTGCCTCGGTTTATTATATTTTATATCAAATTTATGTGAGGTGTTTATATTTATATTGGGTGTTTTTAATAATAATATAAGGTTTATATATTTTTAGAGGGTATTATTATGCAGTGATTTGTGGGTTTGGTACCTCTGTTTAGCATTGTTTTTTGCAGTGATAAGCTTATGCCTCCCAAAGGATACAAAAATGTCATAGATTGTGTTTGGCTCAGGCAGAAAACAAATGACAAGACATAACTCAGACATGTGAACCCAGCCTAACTATATGCTGTAACGTTCAAACAGTTTCTTGGGTTCTTTAGAGTTTTGAATAAAGTACTATCCAATGTTGTGTAAAAGCACAGGAACTGTCCATCTTCACATCGCCCTTCTGCTAGTTTAAGGCTAGGTCTATATGGCAGCTTTTGGCCTTCACAGGGGTTGTTTGACTAAAATTTGCTGTATAGACCTCAAACCTCTGACTCACATAAAAGTGAATATGGTCACAATGAGCCGCAGTTTGTCACGACCACAAGTCACAAATAATCCAACCTTGATAGATTTTTCTCTGACCTGCGTAACAAAAAAACTTGACTTGCGCTGCGACCGCATTCACTTCAATATGAGTGTGAAGTCATAAGTCTACACAGTAATGTTTGGTCGCACAACACCTGTTGTGGCCAAAAGTCACCGTGTAATCCCTAGCCAAAAATTCTGTGCACTATTACAACCAATTTTATAAGACAAAAATGGCATGTAGCTCCGAAAAAAAATAAATGAAGGAACTTTGCAGATAGTTATGATTACAAATATCCTACCATTTGTGAGTACAGTCTACATGCCTACAGTCTACATATAAACCACTCTTCAGTCATGTGTTACTCCACTTCCTTTGTACTTTCTTCCACTGTCTGTAAGTTAGCAAGAGAGGGGAAGTTGAAAGAGTCTGTAGTCTGTAACCATGGAGACACATAGCTCTGTAATGCTGCTGAATACTAAAAATGGTGAGCTGCTTTTTCCTTTTAAATCAAGACTATTTGTTTCTTAGATGTATTAGAACAATAAAGGTGGACAAGTGAATATAGCCTGTTAACCCGGATTTACATCAGCTATATATCTATGAGATTACAAAAATGTATCTAGGTGACATGTTTGGTACTACAAGGAATATTTATATTCAGACTGTTCCCTTGACGGCTATTACCTGTAGCATACCATAGGACCGGACCTCAAATAATAGGAGGAATACTAAAATCAACACAGTTACAACGTGGTGGCCATATGTTATCTATCATGATGCAGAGTTGCTTTACATGACTAAGAATTTAATCCTTTCATGGCTAGGGGTGTTCTGGACCTTTGTTTGCATTCTAAAATGTGATCATGTGATTTTTTTTGTTTCTTAGGTTAGATGTACATTAACTACAATCTGAGTTGCTGCCAAGGGACTTGGGTGCAACTCGAATCAGACGGCACAGGGATACCCATCTGTGTGCTCTTCAATATACATGGATTCTGTATATTGACATGAATTGGCATATCCCATTTCTTGTGCATGAAACGGACACAAAATAGGATATGCCAGGAGTCTTTTTTTTTTCAAGCAGACCATCGGTGAGACCCCTACCAATCCCGAAAATGGGAGTCCTTTGTCTGCCTTTTGACATCACTGTGGGGTTGCTGCATCCATTGGCAATGATGTCAGATTGAATGGAGCAGGGGAACATGGAACCCTGTCTCTGGATTGGTGGGGGTCTCAGCAGTGAGACCCCCACCATTCAGATGTTTATTACATACAGTATAATGGAGATAGGTGCTAATAGTTTTTTAGTACAACCGCCTTTAAATGTATCTACCCCCCTCTCCCCCCTTAGCTTTAGCTGCACGTAGATCATAATCATCCAGGCACATATTTGTTTTAGCAGGGACACAAAATCAGATAGGGTCAGGTAGAACAGACTAAAATTGGTGTAAAACAGGTTGTCTAAAATTGGAGTACAGGGTTCGGAAAGATGCACCCTTGTTTGGGGTGAGTGGGCTTTTTATTTTTAACTTTTTTATTTTTACAATTTGTTTATATTGTGTTTTTAATTTCTTTCATGTTTCACTGTATTTTTATTTGTTGTTTCCTATTTTACTAGAGCACCAAAGGTTAGCAGGGAGGACATTATCTATATGTTCCCTACTGTTCCCACATGCAAGTCACTGATAACTGTGATCCAATAGTAACAGCCCAATTAATCACTGTTACCAGACATACAGCAAGGATGCACATTGCATCTTCTCTGCATGCCTCTAGTACCTCCTGTGATGTCATTCCTGATGTCACGGGATTCCCTAGCAACTATATGGATGTGGAAGCAGTGCTTCTCTATTTCAGCACACAGTAATTAATATAAGCGCTGTGTTTGGTGTTCTTTGTAATAGGGATCTGATTATTTTAGTACCCTGTCACGCTACAGGATTGGAAGGTCATTGTGACAGCCCCATCCTGCCAATTTTGCATGTAAATTAATGGGCTGTAGGCAAAAGGACCAGCCTACATCCCTTTAATTTACGTAGGTTGGTCAGGAACGTATCCAGAAAAGACATAGGGTGGAATTTATTAAGACTGGCATCTCACATGCTGGTTTTAATCTGAAGTCCACTGGAGAAAGATGGGACAAATATAAATTCGCGTAAGCTTAATATATTTGTTGCACCTTGGGCCATTTGTACAGCTGGAGTGGATTTTAGGTATAATTTATGCCAATTTGCAGAGTGAAGCCCCCTGCACATGAGCGACAATTCCGCGGCGGGATTTCCCACAGAATTTCGGCCCGTGCCCGCCTGCATAAGATTGCATTACAAAACGCAATCCTATGCAGATGGACGCCATTTATTTGCGTGAAAATACACGCGGAAAACAAATTGCGGCATGCTCTATTTCTGTGCGGATCTCGCAGAGGCCCGCACAGAAATGTCAGTAAGGACGGGCCGGCTCCTCTCTGCGCATGAGAGCTGGAGCCGCGGAGGCCGGTGAGAACCTCAATGGTCCTGCAGGGGCGCGGGTCGGTTCCCGCTGTGAGAATTCTTGTAGGGGGTTCTGACCCAGCCATGTGCAGGCGGCCTAAATAATAGTAAATATATTAAACATCAGGTGGCTACTCCCCCTCCCACTAAGCCACATCCACGTTCTTAAAACTGCCATGCCTGTTATAAATTTAAGAACCATTACAAATTTTGTACAAATGCAACATTTGTTTGTGACTGTTTTACGCCAAGGCACAGTAGTAGGATACATTTTGCCCATAGTTTCTAAATGTTTCTATCTCATGAATCTGCAACGAAAACAGCATACAGCTGTATAGAAGATACTGTGAGTGTTCTGCTAAAAGTCTTAATTAGAATCCCTGCTGGAAAACTAACATGCTATTACCTAACAGATTTGTGTGCTGCAATTAATGCTGCACAGAATATTGCCTCACATCAATTTGATTTTGCATATTTATGCAGTTCTATGACCTACAAATTCAGGAACTAGAGGTAATCAGATAATAAATACTGCCACTCACACTTACATCCTATCCACCGGCAAGATAAAGGAAAAATATAGTTAACCCTGCCTGCTACTATTATTCTTGGTACGCTGCCAAGTAAGTAGCAAGAATACAATATGTAACAGTCCTGGTATCTTATAATATAGGCACTAAAACTGTGTCATTAAGTAGGAGCAACACAGCAACAGCTGATAGAATGTAATAATCCACTGCTGCTTTAGATAGATAGATAGATAGATAGATAGATAGATAGATAGATAGATATTAGATAGATATGAGATAGATAGATAGATAGATAGATAGATAGATAGATAGATAGATATTAGATAGATAGAATTAAGGATAGATATGAAATAGATAAACATGAGATAGATAGATATGAGATAGATATGAGATAGATAGATAGATAGATAGATAGATGATAGATAGATAGATAGATAGATAGATAGATAGATAGATAGATAGATAGATAGATAGATAGATAGATAGATAGATAGATAGATAGATAGATATGGGAGATAGATAGATATATAGAATTAAGGATATATATGAGATAGATAGATGATAGATAGATAGATAGATAGATAGATATGAGATAGGATATAGATAGATATGGGAGATAGATAGATATATAGAATTAAGGATATATATGAGATAGATAGATAGTAGAGATGAGCGAACGTGTTCGGCTCCGCCCCTTTTCACCCGAGCACCGAACTTTGCGAGCAATTCCGTGCTCGGGCGAAAAAAGTTCGGGGGTCGCCGTGGCAGCGCGGGGGGGTGCGGCGGGGAGTGGGGGGGAGAGGGAGAGAGAGAGGGCTCCCCCCTGTTCCCCGCTGCTGCCGCCCGCGCCGCCGCACCTCCCCCCGCCGCCCGGCGCCGGCCGAATACTTACGCGCGGACACTGAAGTCCTCGGATAAGCCGGTGTCTGGGTGCGTAAGTGTTCGTTAAGAACACGTTCGCTCATCTCTAATAGATAGATATAGGAATCAGGTCTAGTAACTGGCATTTATTGCTACAAAGTCCTCCAGGCACCTGTTACAGTAATAGCACTTCATATCATTTACTCCAAGCAATGAACTGAATTTACTAACAGTCTAAAAATGTTTAAACATAAAAATGAGTTAGCACATTAAATGTGACAAACTGTGAAATGTGTTTGGGTTAAGGTGTGACAACATAGTGGCACTAGTCATTATGTGCACCTGTAGTGAGAAGTGATAGCACAGAACATTGTTACCACACATGCCAGGTGTCAGACCATCTGGATGGCGAACACATACAGACACGACACTGACTGACCTGGCTGTCGCTTGTTTTCCATGCTGGGTCTGTATGTGCCTCAAGTCGTATGCGAGGAAGCACACATAGAAACCAGGGCTGTATCTTAGTACTAGGCAGTGACTGCTGTCAGCTCTCTCCCTCCCTCTCCAGGCTGCCTCTACTCCACCTCTCCCCTGACATCACTGCATAACACTTCCCATGACAAGTATGCTCACTGGACTTGTGAGGATTAACCCTCTGGAGGCACATGCACCCTCACCAGAGGTTACATGACTTGTTTGGTCATACACAGCATGGGATTGTAATAGTTAGGCATATACAGAGGGGACAGGAGATTTAACATATCATGATAGAGATTCTACCCCATACAGTATCACTTATAATCATCTTGACAAAGATTTCAGAGACCAGTTAAGAACAAAGTTCACTCACTCTGCAGTTATATATGGGATAATGTACTTCTACTGTACATTATAAGGATATTAGACAACATGGAGCAATTCCATAAATGTTCCTATATACATGCATAGGAAAGCAAGCTAAGCGCAGTTATCCAGATAGATACCCCAACGTGACTTCTAATAAGCTTTGTAGTTCAGTAGAGGGCACCTTAGTAGTCACAGGTCATCTGCTGAACGAGTGTTTAAAGCGTTAGAGGGGGATTCCTGTTAACTACTGAGGCATATGAAATGTCCTCATCCTTTTAAAAAGAAGTTTGCAGTCTATGACAATGCAACTAAGGACAAATTTCTTTTTAAAGAAAAAGGGAGCAGTAATTACCAAGAGTACAGTCCCCCATCATCTCCGATTGTAGACATCCTCTTTTCTTCTCCATCCAGCCCAAACCACTATGGCAGCTTGTTCTTATGACTGAAGACTTTACTACCAAAACATCTTTGGCCCTTCGTTTCTGAAGCCATTTTCACCCTCTATAATTATACAAATAAATTCAGACTCCATTGGTGGCCCCATAACAGAGACAGCTGTAGATCCCTACCAAAGAGTGACAGCCAGAGAACCACTTTAGGAGTGACAGCCATAAAGCCCCCATAGAAGTAACAGTCATAAATGCCCTATAACCATGACAGACTTTGACCCCGCATATAAATGCCAACTATATTACAGATGTATCACTATGAGGGCTTAGTCAGACAGGCGTTTTTTCGCGCGATTTGCGCATGCGTCCGGCGATTTTATAAAACCATTGCTTTGCAATGGTATCAGACACATGAGCGCTTTTTATGTGCTCGTCCGATAAATTATAGAACAGAAATCGCAGATCGCACCTATCTGCGATCTGCGATTCCTGTTCTCTTCCCTATATGCGCTCAATGGGGCCGGCGGCAGCAGTGCCGACCCCATTGAGAACATATAGTAGACAAATCATTCTTCTCTGCCACAGCTGTAACAGCTGTGGCAGAGAAGAACGATGTTTGCCCATTGAATTCAATGGAGCCGGCAATACAGCCGGCTCCATTGAAAGCAATGGGCTGCCGGCGAACGCGGGATGAATTTTCGGGAAGGGCTTAAATATAAAAGCCCTTCCCTGCAATTCATCCAGAAATGTGTAAAAATAAAAAATATATATATACTCCCCTTGTCCCGGCAGACGGAGTTCAGCTGCGGCCGGCCGGCAGTTCTCCTGAACTGCTCTCTGTAGTATTCCCGCCTGCTGAATGAGCTGCCTCTGATTGACCAATCAGAGGCAGCTCTCAGTTACACCCATTCATTCATGAATGGGTGAGTGAGTGCTGCCTCCGATTGGCTCATGGTGTAAAAGTAAGTTAAGGAAAAAAAATCTGCTCTCCAATCATAGGTCTACTGACCTAAAATCACACCATCATAGAGATGCATCCTAATTAGAGATGAGCTAGTATACTCGCTAAGGCACATTACTTGAGTGAGTGGTGCCTTAGCCGAGTATCTCCCCCCTCGTCTCTAAAGATTTGGGGGCCGGCGCCGGTGACAGTTGAGTTGCAGCAGGGAGCGGGGGTAGAGAGGGAGAGAGAGATCTCCCCTCTGTTCCTCCCCGCTCTCACCCGCGCTGGCCCCCGAATCTTTAGAGACGAGCGGGGAGATACTCGGCTAAGGCACTACTCGCTCGAGTAATGTGCCTTAGCGAGTATATTCGCTCATCTCTAATCCTAATACTAGTGGTCATAGAAAGTCCACTATTCCCATCATACAGTGACCATATAAGGCTAATAAAAGTGATTACTTTACAGTTATATTTAGTGACTCACAGGTAATGTCCTTTCTGTAATTTACTTTTCCCATCTTTTACATTCAGCCTAGACCATTATAAAATAATGCCCCTTTTGTGCCCTCATCTCGTAATGCCCACCTTTATGCTCCTTACAAACTATTAGTACCCCTTTAATAGTAATTGTGATTCTGAATAGTTATAATGCCAGCTGCCTCCTTAACAGTAATGGTGTTTTCAAAATAATAATAGTGCCCAGGTAATAATAAAAATTCCCCTTAATAGTAATAATGCCATCACATTTTCTAATAGAGCCCTAAGTGCCTCCTTACTAGTAATAATGCTTCTGAATAGTAATAGTGCCCTAAGTGCCACCTTAACAGTAATAGTGCTCTCCTAATATTAATTATGCCCCTTTTTAGTAATAGTGTCCTCTTCTTAGTAATTTTGCCCCCATGTGCCCCTTTTGTAGTAACAGTGCTCAGTAATCTCCTAATACCATTGCTTAATATTAGCGAGAACAAAATAAATAAAAATATATTTACCTATCCATGACCCGAGTTGTCGTCCAGCCTGGCACAGGCAGCGCCTGAGGGTCCTGGTTTGTAGTTTGTTGCACTGTTCTTCATATAAAACAATATTTGGTTCAATTTACCTGCTGATGGAACAGAAATGACAAGAAGACTACGATCGTTTGACATGTCTTCTCTTAACTTGAAGTCATATTATAAATGGCAGCATTTGTAAATGGAAACGTTGTCCCTCCTTCTTTACACCGTTGTTATGGAGCGCTTGGCTGTAGCACTGCGGAGTAATCCTGATATACACGGCCTGTGGATAGGGACCCAGGCCTGTAAGGCTGCCTTATATGCAGACGACCTTCTGATGTTTATCTCTCAGCCCTGCATTTCATTCCTGGTGATTCTCCAAGAGTTTTCAAAATTTGGGTATCTGAGCAAGGACTCCTGCACGCGAATGTCAATGGGAAAAAACGTGCAAGAAAAACGCAAGTGCAGGAGCCCTAAATTTAAAGTGAATCTCCACAAATCTGAAGCTATGAATGTCTCCCTTCCAGCTGGCAAGGTGGTCCACTTAGCTGACTAATTTGATTTTAAATGACGGACAACCTACATCCAATACCTAGGGGTGTATATTGGGATGGACGTTTCTTCTCTATTTCATCTTAACTATGTTCCTCTCCTGGAGAAAGTGATACGTGACCTGAATGGCTATGCTGCTAAAAATTTGAGCTGGTTCGGGCGAGTAAATGTCTTAAAAAGGGACAGGGCCCCAAAATTTCTATATATTTTCAAGACCCTGCCTGTTAAGCTTCCAGCTCAATTTTTTAAACAGATTCAACAGGTGCTTCACAGATTTGTCAGAGTGGTGGGGAGGAATAATCGTATCAGCTACCAGACCATGACTTGCACAAAACCTAACGGGGGGAGTGGGATTACCTGATCTTAGAATGTATTACTCAGCTGCAGTCCTCACTAGGCTTCTAGACTGGCACCACCACACCGGCTCAAAACAATTGGTGAGCCTTGAGGCAGCACTGGTGTGGCCCCATATATGTCTGCTGCTGTGGATCCCCATGGAGGACAGACCCTCAGATATCCCTCACACACCATTGACCTCGAACTGTTTAGACATATGGGAAAGGCTGACTGCTAGAGGAGACGTTGCAATATGTAAAGGGCCTTTATCCCCCTTATTCCATAACCTTGCATTTCCCCAGGAGAGGAGAAGCAGAGCTTTCTTTGTTGGAGAAAGTAGGAAAATACACGCTGCTGCCAGACAGTGAGCTCAGGGAGTAGATCTTCCATCATTTAATGCTTTACAGGCATCCTGACCTGATCTGAAACTACCTTGGCTGGAGTATCTCCAGTTGTCCTCCTTTTGGAGGGCTCGGATGGTGTTGTGCCGCCTCCGGGACTCTCCTGCACCCATTGATTGCTTATCCAACCTTTCTGGAGGAAGGTCTTTGAGCTGTACGAGGGCGTGTCCCGTAGGATGGTGGAGGCCTCCCCTCAACTAGCATTGCTCTCCATTATTCCTGGTCCTTTTGTCATGGTCTTCTATGTCATTTCCTAATTGTGGCCAGGGCTGTTATCGCATATTATTGGTGGAGCAGTGTTACCCCCTCGATTTTGGAATCTATCTAGGAGTTGAACCAATTAATGTATATGAAGTTGGTATATGAGGGCTCTGATGATGCACACTCAAACAGCCAGGCCTGGTCCCTATGGAATGTATTTCTCAACTTCCAAGTTCCAGAATTTAACAGGGTGGTGAGAGATGTGGGTCTTGTCAGGTTTCCTGCGAGGTTATGGGGTGGGGCCGCTATCTGGGTAGCCCACTGGAAGGGCTTGGAGTGGCCATACGTTTTTTGTTATTAGAGGGTTTCTCTCCCCTCTGTCTGATGCTCCTTTTGCCCTTTTTCTTTTTTTTTTGTTTTAGGATCTATTATTTTTGTTTATGTTTTTTCCTTGTATTTTCTGTTTTCTTTCCCTCCATGGACTCAGGTGTTCAAAGGTTGATTTTTTTTTACGATTATAGGGACCAGCTGTGTTGTTGGGTCTGGTTTCCTACTGATTTATTGTACAAGTATAGTTTATTGAGGTTGTACCCGACAGACACATAGCACTTATCAGAGTAATTTTAGAAGAAGAGATAAACCACTAAGATTGTAGCAATGACCTAATTTATATCGAACTCACTAAACTATCATCTGCGTCAGATATTTACTAATTACCTAGTAGCACAGTAACAGTTTTATTTGGGAATATACAATGCAGTTTCTATATTCTGAGTATCTTTGTCTGTATTTCAGGCAGGCAGAAATCCCTTTTGGATGCAAGATGAAAATCCTGCAGTTTGACAAACAGGTACAGAGGATTATGATTGCTGCACTGCCAGGCAAAGGCATATACATTTCGGTAACCATGGCAACCTGTCCTTGCCGTTATAATCATTTGCTACTCTATCTGCCTACACACATATACTAATATCATTAATATGCATTAATAAATAACGCCCTATTCAGCTACAGAAGGGTTCAAGGACACAAGTGACGCTTGATAGCTGTAAAGCAATGCAGTGCTGCCTGATATGCAGCTTATATCAATACAATTACTAAGTAGGCATTGCTTTTAATCACAGACCCAGCTAAGGGTTGTTATGTATTAAACCTTGTTTTTTTTTTTCAATATTGCTTTAAGTGGAGAATACTTCCATGCACAGAAAATGAGAGATGCAACTAAAGTTTCATGGGAACAAAGTTCAGCTAGGACTCCCTTTCTGTCCGTACCACGACAAAGCAAAAATTATACCCTGCATACATTTTGTATATCTCATATGGGTAAGGTCTCATATTGTATCTCTGTATACCTCTGATTTCATATGGAGGCATAGTGAGTTTTTTCTCGTTGGATTTTATATAAATCTATCAGTAAAAAATGATGGCAGCTCCATCTTGTGCCATATTACAGAGTTATTCTAGGCAATAAAATACCTCCATGTTATAATTCTATATGTACCAGTGAATGCTGCTGTTTTAGTTTTGTCATTGTATGATATACTCGTACAATATTGCAACATTTTAAGACACCTGGATGGAATTCAGTCTAATGCCAGATTTAATACTAGAGAAAAAATAATTCCACATTGAAAGTTACCCATCATTTACATTTTACCTACAAGGCAACTAAAAATTGTCCTAAAATATTCCCCTATGAACATCAAGTGCCACTGCATAAATTGAAAACAAACGTATGGTACAGGTAAGTTTAGCACAATCAGAAGTTAGAGATCTAATATAAAAAGCCTACAGGCTCTTTCTTGCACAACACTTTGACGCTTTGTGTGACCTTTGGTGGATGCTTTTGGTGTCATTAGATTTGTGACATCCTCATCACCACCATAAAATCATAAAATATGACTTTGATACATTGAGTGACTGTCAGGCCAGGCCAAAGTTCCTATGTTAAGTCTAGCGGCACTGCTGTGCTTCAGCCAACAGCGCCGCTAGGGAGAGTCAAGCTGTGATAAGCGACATTCAGATTAATTACATACCAGTTTGACGGTTGCTATGTCCCCAAAACATGGAAGACCAAGCCGTGGACAGCGAACAATTCGGGCCGAATCCTCGGCTCGACAGTTCTTAAAACATTTACAACCATTTTTCCAAATACATTATATTTGCGTACCGTACATCGCGTGAATCTAGTTATTAAAAACATTGGTTCCTTCAGTCCGGGATAATGTAAAATGCAGCTGTTGTGGTAGATCTCCCTATCAGTCTAAACAGGGTTTTTGTTCAGAGGACATAAAAAGCTGCTTGTCTCTTGGAGGTTTCTAGAAAGAAGAAGTTCGGGGTTCGGGGTTTCTTTACATACATGGTTGGCCTTGTTATGCAGCAGTGCCCCTTCTAGTAATTAGACCTTCTTGTCTACTAGACCAGTCTAGTAATTAGATTTACCATTAAAGACACCAGGAAAGCTGGGTTAAAGAGGATTTTAGGGGAAGTACTGAGAAAAAGTTATGGGTCATAAGATAACTAGATGGGTGATAGTGTTGCCTCACTTATAAAATGAGTCCAAAGGGGTTCACCACCTATGTACAGCAGAGATTTCCAAAGCAAGATCTGTGGACCTCAGAACCTTGTGGAGAAGTAACGGCCTTCAGTGATGTAATTTTCAGAGACTTATTTTAGTAGTTCACTGGGGTTGAAGATAAGTGTTGTCTTTGGTATTAAAGACTTGAGGTTGGACTAGTAGGTTGCTGAATACAATCAGATTCAGTATCTATGCTGTATGTTGTTGTGTAACTGGGGCTATGTAGTTTCACTTAATGGAAACTACAGTCTCCAGTTACCATACCTGCCAGACAGGTATGTGTCCCTGGCTTAAAGGCTCTATCACAGCTGTGATCTCTTGAGTTACGTTACTGTTTCAATAGGGGCCGTGCAGCTGTTTCTTTTTCATGCCAATGTGTTTGAGCTAGGCTTAAGATAAATATTATTTACCATCCCACATCCAGATTTATCTGATATCTATCTATAAATCCAATGTCTGTATATCTAATTCGTCCATTAGGAGCTGAATTCACATATTTGATGCCATTTTTAATGCTGATGTTTTTTAGCTAAATCTAAGAGTGGATCCAAGATTAAACAAACATAAAGGAAGGACTTTTTGGTGCAGGAAGCTGAATCCAGCTGAAGAGCAGAAGGCCCTATGGAGCCTTCCTCTCTGTTGCATCACATTGCATTAAAACGTGCTTTTCATGTGGTGCGATGCAACTTTAACAGTAGGAAATCCTACTGTCAAAGAGCTAAAATAAGCTGTAGCTGCAGAAAAAAAACCCAAACAAACACATACATCACCTAAGAAGCGCTGTCCGACTCTGCTGTATCTCCTTTCCAGTCTCCACAGGGCTTCAGGCATGTCTTCTGGCTGGGGATTGGAAAATCCCCGCCTCCAGGAAGCGCTGTCTCTGATTGGATGAGGGCCATGGCGCTCAGCCATTCAGAGGCAGCGCTTCCTGGAAGCGAGGAATTTCTATTTCCCGGCCAGAAAAAATGCTGAGGACAACTGCCGGGTACCAGGGAGAAGATGCAACGGAGCCAGACAGCACTTCTTAGGTGATGTATGTGTTTTTTGCTTTTTTTTCCTGCAGCTAGGGCTTATTTTAGCTCTTTGACAGTAGGATTTCCTACTATTAAAGTTGCATTGCACCACACAAAAAGCGTGTTTTCATGCGATGTGATGCAACAGAGAGGAAGGCTCCATAGGGAAACATCGGGTACAAAACCTGGTAAGTCGCGGACATATTGCGAAACCCATGAGGTTTTTGACTTGCAATGTCGCATGCTACAAAACATCGCAAATGTGAAGAAACCCATAGGAAAGCATGGGCTTCACATACATGTGATTTGTAGCATTGTTGCAACGCGACTTTGTCGCCTGTGTGAAATAGGTCTAAAGCTCAGTGAAATAGTACTGTTATGCATTAGGTCTGATTTACATTTTGATGCATAATGGAAAATAACATGCTAGTTATTGATATAACTTTTCATGATCTATCAATCATATAATAACACACGACACAATAAGAAGTATCTTCAATTTATTTCTTTTTTATTGAAATAGAAAAACCCTGAAGAGAGACTGGTTTCATTGTTCTATGGAAATAAGCAGTAATTATTATATGTATGAGTTAATTCAATTTCATAAAAAGCAAAACATCATTTATAGTCTACTAATCTTTTCAATGGGTCTTTCAGCAGACTGAAAAAAGCATCCAATTATCACATCCTGTAATGTTTTATCAATGACATATATATGCAATACCAGTGGTCAGGCTGGAAATGTATAAAATAGAAAATGTATAAATTATTCTTTTACAGTTTAGTTTGTTGACATGATGTGACTTTTTCACTTGTTGTTTTCTAAATGCCCCCTACCCTTTGAATTGCTTGGTTGTTACATGGTATGCACAGGGATATGCGTGTAGTCTGAGACATTTACCATCAAGGTAGCCACTAGCTGCTACAATGGAGAAATCACAGTGGCCCTGGGAATATAGGGAGCACACAGGATTTCCAGAGTGCAAGGAACTGCCAAGTATTCATTTTCATCTTTCCTTTAAGTGATACATATCTGACATTTATTATATAAGAACAATGACTTACTGTCCATGTAAATAGCAGTGTAAGACAAGGTGCATTAATACTTGTCAGTGTGTGGATCAGACAATGATTGGGAAAGTTTCTTCATGGACCTTGCCAGGTCTGATATCCCCTTCCACTTGACTGACTGCAGAGACCTCTGCATAGAATGTTCAGATTGAATAGCTGATAGATGCTTGTCCAGTTCCTCTATTTGTAAAGAAATATCTAGCAGCTCATCCTCCTTTTTAGTAATCTTAAAAAAAAAAAGAAAAGCAGTAATCATTGTAATGTATAAAGTGCAAATTGGTATTGTTTTAATTTCAAATTAATCACACCATGTCTGTGCCTTGACATATATATATATATATATATATATATATATATATATACAGTTAGGGCCAGAAATATTTGGACAGTAACACAATTTTCGCGAGTTGGGCTCTGCATGCCACCGCATTGGATTTGAAATGAAGCCTCTACAACAGAATTCAAGTGCAGATTGTAACGTTTAATTTAAAGGGTTGAACAAAAATATCTGATAGAAAATGTAGGCATTGTACACATTTCTTTACAAACACTCCACATTTTAGGAGCTCAAAAGTAATTGGACAAATAAACATAACCCAAACAAAATATTTTTTTTTCAATATTTTGTTGCGAATCCTTTGGAGGCAATCACTGCCTTAAGTCTGGAACCCATGGACATCACCAAACGCTGGGTTCCCTCCTTCTTAATGCTTTGCCAGGCCTTTACAGCCGCAGCTTTCAGGTCTTGCTTGTTTGTGGGTCTTTCCGTCTGAAGTCTGGATTTGAGCAAGTGAAATGCATGCTCAATTGGGTTAAGATCTGGTGATTGACTTGGCTATTGCAGAATGTTCCACTTTTTTGCACTCATGAACTCCTGGGTAGCTTTGGCTGTATGCTTGGGGTCATTGTCCATCTGTACTGTGAAGCGCCGTCCGATCAACTTTGCAGCATTTGTCTGAATCTGGGCTGAAAGTATATCCCGGTACACTTCAGAATTCATCCGGCTACTCTTGTCTGCTGTTATGTCATCAATAAACACAAGTGACCCAGTGCCATTGAAAGCCATGCATGCCCATGCCATCACGCTGCCTCCACCATGTTTTACAGAGGATGTGGTGTGCCTTGGATCATGTGCCGTTCCCTTTCTTCTCCAAACTTTTTTCTTCCCATCATTCTGGTACAGGTTGATCTTTGTCTCATCTGTCCATAGAATACTTTTCCAGAACTGGACTGGCTTCTTGAGGTGTTTTTCTGCAAATTTATCTCTGGCCTGTCTATTTTTGGAATTGATGAATGGTTTGCATCTAGATGTGAACCTTTGTATTTACTTTCATGGAGTCTTCTCTTTACTGTTGACTTAGAGACAGATACACCTACTTCCCTGAGAGTGTTCTGGACTTCAGTTGATGTTGTGAACGGGTTCTTCTTCACCAAAGAAAGTATGCGGCGATCATCCACCGCCGTTGTCTTCCGTGGACGCCCAGGCCTTTTTGAGTTCCCAAGCTCACCAGTGAATTCCTTTTTTCTCAGAATGTACCCGACTGTTGATTTTGCTACTCCAAGCATGTCTGCTATCTCTCTGATGGATTTTTTCTTTTTTTTCAGCCTCAGGATGTTCTGCTTCACCTCAATTGAGAGTTCCTTTGACCGCATATTGTCTGGTCACAGCAACAGCTTCCAAATCCAAAACCACACACCTGGAATCAACCCCAGACCTTTTAACTACTTAATTGATTACAGGTTAACGAGGGAGACGTCTTCTAAGTTAATTGCAGCCCTTAGAGTCCATTGTCCAATTACTTTTGGTCCCTTGAAAAAGAGGAGGCTATGCATTACAGAGCTATGATTCCTAAACCCTTTCTCCGATTTGGATGTGGAAACTCTCATATTGCAGCTGGAAGTGTGCACTTTCAGCCCATATTATATATATATAATTGTATATCTGAACATGTTTTTGTAAACAGCTAAAATAACAAAACTTGTGTCACTGTCCAAATATTTCTGGCCCTAACTGTATATACATACACACATGCACCTCTTTGGATCTATTTCAATAAGCCTGAAGAAGAGCCCCAAATAGGTTTGAAAGATCGCTATAGCATTATGTATTTTTGTTAGCCATTTAAAGGCATCAGTAGACAAATGAGTGAAGAATACAGGGAGACGATCCTCACAGGGAGGGAACCAGACCTGAGCCGGGAATAGGCACTAGAAACGAGGGCAGTGGAATAGTGGGAAAGATCTGCTTGTATTGCAGTGGAGGGGATCAGACTGCAAATCCTGTAACATTGGAGTGGAAATAGGTGTGTGGTGGTGAAGGACAGCTCACAGAGAATAGCTAGACCAAAGATATATAAGAAAGAGCAGAAAGAACCCATTAAAAAGGACCGTATCCGCCATATTAAAATATACCATGTTAAATCACCTTCATAATAACCCTGACACAGGTGAATATAAAGTATATATTAATATAGAAGTGTCCCAAGCAAATCATGAAAGGGTGGAAAAAACAAATCACCGACCCTGCCAGTATTGGTGCAAGAGTGGTGCTAAAGTACAGTTCATAAAGAAGAGCTATATGTGTATGTATATGTGTGTATGCATATCTACATATATGTATATATTCTTAAAGAGATGGAAATGTAATTTTCAAAATAATATCAAGAAGAAAGAAAAAAAGTGGTTAATTTAATTAACCTCGATGGCCCCCACCAAACACTCCTTCACCTTAGAACAGCTGCAAGGGACTAATAAAGACACTCCTCAACAAATAAATCATAACTCACCATGCAAACCATCCCAACCTGATATAACTCCATTTAATAATGAAATACAGGAGTTTACATTAAAACAACTTTCTGTTATACATTCAGTTGCAGCTGCCCTGACGGGGAAAATTAAAGAAGTAAATCAGATGTTTACCTTCTGCGTCAAGATCTACAAACTCTCCTTAACAGGGTCAAACGGACAGAATCCAGAATAAGTAGACTAGAAGACCTAACATCTCCTCTCAAATAAATCAAACAAGCTCTTACCCAAAAAGTAAACCCTTGGCACCAGAAAACAGATGATCTAGAAAACTGCTCGAGGGAACACAACCTTTGAATTATAGGACTATCTGAAAAAGTAGAGGGAGAAGAATCTGAGGAATTCTTAGGAAAATTAGTTCCACGGATTATTTTTTGAAGCACCATTTTCTACATCCTTTGCAGTGGAAAGGTCCCATAGTATCCCAGGTAAACCTCTCATTACTGGAGCTCCCCATTGACCTTTAATTGCTAGATAACTAAACTGTAAAGACCAAGATATAATTCTACAAAATGCCAGATGCAAAGGAATATTTCAATATAAAAAACACATCAGTATCCCTTTATTCTAACTTCTCTGCAGAGCTACAAAAACAACATGCATCTTTTATTGGAGCCAAGCGCAAATTGAGAGAAGTACAAATTTCCTACTACATAGCATACCCAACTCCTCTACGGACAATAGATTGAGACCATCATGACAGCATAGGTGGAGGTTGCCCTCTTCATCTCATTGGGACAGGAAGAGGGGAGTTCAAAAGGCCACCTCCCACCACCATTCTCCAGTGGCTTCAAATTATCACAACAGGTGCGTCGCCCAGTCTTTTTTTTTTATTGCTGCTGAAAACAACACACTGTTATGTTACATGCACAATATACAATAATCTACAAGGGTGGGTAAGTATGTGCTGTCATGATGGACTCATGGAAAAGGAATTAATGGTAAAAATAATTCCAGTTTTATCATTCCCTCCATCCTGACAGCACACATGGAGGCAATACCAAATTATCACGGTAACATTAGGGGGACAGCACAGCCTCGAGGACCTTCCGCCCAAAGGTCAGTTCCCTACCTGAATGGAGATCCAAGCGCTAGTGCTTAGAAAAGGCATGGACGCTAGACCATGTTGCAGCCTTACAAATGTGCTCTGTAGAGGCTTTACTGCATTCGGCCCATGAGGAAGCGAGAGCCCTTGTAGAGTGAGCTTTTATCCCCTCTAAGGCCGATAGATTTCTGGATTTATATGCTTCCTGAATTGCTGTTTTGATCCATCTAGCGATGGTATCTTTTGACGCTGCTTTCTGATTATTTTGACCCAGGAACTGAAGAAACAGGTTATCTGACTTCTTAAAGGTCTGCGAGACCTGTAAATAGGTTAAGACCGCACGTCTGATGCCTAGATTATGTAGGCGTCATTCTTTGTCATTTTAAAGATTCTGACAAAAGGAGGACAGAATTACCGTATATACCGGCGTATAAGGCGACGGGGCGTATAAGACGACCCCCCAACTGTCACCTTATACGCCGGTAATACAGTGTAAAAAAAAAAATCATTACTCACATTCCCCGGCGTTCTGTCGCGCTCCGGCAGGATGTCGCTCGCTCCTCGTCCCCGGCGCAGCATTGCTTTCTGAATGCGGGACTTGAAATCCCCGCCTCCAGAAAGCTAATACACACGCCGTCAGCCAGTTACAGCCATTCAATGACATCATTGAATGGCTGTGATTTGCTAAAACACACGTGGCTTCAGCCAATCACACTATTCAATGACATCATTGAATGGGTGTGATTGCTAACACACGTGCGCCTTCAGCCAATCACAGCCATTCAATGATGTCATTGAATGGCTGTAACTGGCTGACGGCATGTGTATTAGCTTTCTGGAGGCGGGGATTTCAAGTCCCGCATTCAGAAAGCAATGCTGCGCCGGGGACGAGGAGCGAGCGACATCCTGCCGGAGCGCGACAGAGCGCCGGGGAATGTGAGTAATGATTTTTTTTTTTACACTTTTTTTTTTTGAATTACCGGCGTATAAGACGACCCCCGACTTTAGAGCAGATTTTTCGGGGTTCAAAAGTCGTCTTATACGCCGGTATATACGGTATTTCTTACTCCATTGTAGTGGAAATCCAATATATCTATATTTGTATAATGGACCTTGGTAGTGGACAGTGAACCTGTTTTTATATGTTTAACATTCTGTATACTAAATGTCAGCACTTTTCCATTGCTGGCTGTTTTGATACAAATATGGATATGTATTCTTTCATGTATGCAATATATCTACTTCCTTTAATGAAACTTCTATTCTCTAAACTCTGCTGACAAGATAATATTTAGCAAAAACACGCTATATTTTCCCCATCTGTTTTGTAACTTTAGAAGAAGTAAAATCAGACATAGATAACCGCAGCTTGAAGCAGTACCGCTTTTAGATACCGCAGTAAAAACCCAAGCAATTTTACTGGAAACTTATGCAAATAACATGGGAGATTTAGGCAATTACTAATTCAAGATGTAACCTCCAATCATATCGGCCGGTCTACACGTGGGGTATGAGACAGCCCATTCGTCTCTCCCTGCCCTCTCCAGACTACTACCACGTGACGGGCAATAACAGATGACTGGATGAAGGAAGACGCTTATCCAATAATCAGATAATACGTTGTATCTATGTAACCTTTGGCCTGCCCCAAAAGGGCAGATATGTTAAACTTTATAAAAGAGGCTACATGCCCACAAATAAAGGGGAAGTTTTCATATGCTGAACTGGTGTCAGTGTGATTACTTCAGACGGTGCGCACTGTCTCCCAACTTCCAATCTTTCAATCTGGAAGGGTGTGAACATTCCAATTAATCAAGTCGTTGGACGCAAAAGGAAATCCACGACACCATATGGAATGTGGACACCACTTTGGGAAAAAAAAGGAGGGATCTAGTCTCATGACTAGTCTATTGTCCAGTATTTTCAAGTAGGGTTCCCTACAAGATAATGTCAGGATGGGCTGCTATCGGGGTCGCCGCGCCCGCACGGCGGACGCTGTTGCCCCTGCTGCGAGGGAGCGACGCAGGGGGACTCCTACGCTGGTCCTCACTCCTGGCCGCCCAGCTCCTACACGGTGCAGAGGTGCTAGGAGCATGGCGGCTGCTGCCCGGCGCCGTGTTCCTGTTTCCATGGCAGCCTGCTGCATCTCCACTGACCTAGTCTGGTCTGCTACTGCTGAGGGAGGTTCTCCCAGCACTTTCTGATTATCCTGCTGCTGTCAGGTGCTCCGCCCCAATCAGCTGCTGGGGCGGGAGCTCTAACAGCATTTAAACCCCTCAGTTGCTTCCTGACACTGCCAGTGTTTGTATAGGCTTCCTTGCACTCACCAGCATTTCCTTGTATTCCTGATTATTAGTGTTGTGACCTCGGCTTTTCCCCTGACCTGACTTTGACTCTTCCTTCTGTACTGCGTTTCTCCGGACTGACCTTTTGTGCTTGACCCTGGCTTGCTCTTGGACTGGTTTGCGGTTTTCCCTTTGTGCTTCGCTCTGGTTGTCTGTTTGTCTGTCCATTTGTTTTCTGTTTCCAGGGATTGTGGCTTTCCCCAGCATTCCCGTAGCCAGTGTAGGGACCGTCGCCCAGTTGCCAGCCTGGGGTTTGCCAGGAGTGAGGCAAGTAGGCAGGGACAGGGGTTGTGGGCTACATTGCAGGGACCCGCAATTCCTGCTTTCCCTAGTTCCCTGACAGATAATGCTTAAATCTCACCAATCCTTCTAGTGGTTGTAATAGATACCAGAAAAGCTACCTTAATAGACAGGTTTTTGAGTGATACTGAAAGTATGGGATCAAAAGGAGGTTCACATGAGGGTTCCAAGCAGGAACTGACTTCCTGACAAAAGCCTATCTTCTCCACATAAAAACCTGCATATCCATCTGTTCTCAATCGGTTGGACATCAAAAACGGAACTAAGCTACCACTTGTACTCACAGGGTTCTAGGGCTAAATTACTTTACTAGACCTTCTTGCTAGACCTGTAAGATCCTCATAAGATCAGGATTATTCAGATCTGGACTATCTGATCCAGACCAGTGGCTGAATTTCCTTCATACCCTAGAGTATATAATGGAGGTAGTTTCCTTTTGATTCTTTAAGAGTGTGTCTATTACCTTGGTCTCTCAATCTCCGCTGCTCAGTAGCCAGTCCGTCAGCTTCATCCGATGGATCTCCTGGCAGAACACCGGTTCTGGATCTTTTGAAGAGCCTGGGAAATCAACGGAAGGGGAGGAAAGGCATATGCCAAATCCATATCCCATTCCTGGGACAGTGTGTTCAGCGACAAAGGATTGTCTGTAGGGTTCAGAGAAAAGAATTTGCAGCATTCTGAGTTTGTCTTTCCCGCAAAGATGTCTACTTGGGGGTATCCCCATTGAAACGTCAGAAGATGGAGCACGTCCATGTTTTGAGGCCATTCCCCTAGATCTAGCCTTTTTCGACTCAGAAAGTCTGTGACAATGTTCTGGGAGCCTTTTAGATGAATAGCCAATAGTATTTTTATCTTGTTCTCTGCCAGGAGAATATTCTTTTCGATAACTGTTGCAGATGAGGGTGTTTCGTACCACCCTGATGACAATTGAAAAACACTGTTGTCACATTGTCGGATAATATTTTTATGTGATTCCCACATATTATATCTGAGTTCTCTATAGTTTGAAGATAGAGAGCTGACATAGGTTGACCAGGAACCTTGCAGATTCCTATCCACAAGCTGTGCTCCCCAACCTGACCCACTAGCAGAGATGGATAAGGACAGGGACCACTGGACCCCTGTTTTAAGGTTACAGGGTGACAACCACCAAGCTAAGGATTTTTTCACCAAGCTGGACAATTTAAACTTTTTATCTAGTGAGGACTGATTTTTATCTTGCTGGAGAGATCTGGAATGAAATTGTGCCCAAAGGACAATTTGCAAACACACCATCATTTGCCCAAGGACCTTTATACTCTCCCTTATAGAGACCCAGTCCCTCTTCTTAAATTTACTAATAGAGAGGAAATATCCTTCCTTTTAGACTGAGGCAAAAATGAGTAATCCTTAGAAGAGTCCAAGAGAACTCCCAGGAAAGTTTTCCAAGTATCTGGATTTAGGCTGGATTTTTTGAAATTAATAAACCACCCTAGCTCAGATAGAAGCTTAAGTGTCTGGCCCAGGTGTCGCTCCATATCTGAATTATTTGAGATGATTAGAAGATCATTCAGATAAGGAACTATATTAATTCCCATACCTCTGAGGAAGCTAATCAGCTCACTCATCACTTTGGAGAAAAGCCTTGGAGAGGAGGATATATCCAAAAGGCAGACAAATAAACTGAGAATGGACTATCTTTGAACCCATTCTGCAAAACTAAGTTATTTGTGGTATGACATATGAATGGAATGTGATAGTAGGAGTCCTTTAGATCTACTGTACACATGACATTGGATTGATTAATCAAGAGAATTGTAGACCTAATAGTCTCCATTTTAAATCAACAATTAGAAACATATAGGTTAAAAGACTTTAACCCCTTAACGCCACAGGGCGTAAGTGAAAATCCTGGCTATGGGGTACTTAATGCAACAGGGCATACACTTACGTCCTGCGGATAGTGCGAGATCAGAAGAGATCCAGCGGGAGCCAGCTGTCACCGATAGCCGTCCTCCACCAGCAACAGCGGGGGTGCATCGGAACAACGACCCCCTGCTGTAAACCCCTTCCCTGCCTCGATCTATGTAAAGGGTTCACAGAGGCAGCATGCTCCCTCTGTGACATCACCGGATTCTTGCGATGTAATCACAGAGAGCTGATGGGTTGCCATAAAAACCACAGCTTGACACACAAAAAAACCCTCATAGAGCTCTGTCCATGAAAAAATAAAAAAATCATAGGACTTTAAATACAGTGATTTAGAAAAATAAATAATTTCCAGAAAATAAATTTTTTGGTATCATTGCAATCGTACCGATCTGCAGAAAAAAATGTATTGTGTCATTTATGGTGCATAATTAAAGCTGTAAACCTCCCCCCCCCCCAAAAAAAAAAAACAATGGCAGAATTGATGTGTTTTCTCTCCCTGCTATCATAAAAAAATTAATAAAAGTTTTACAATATAGTCTATGTATCCAAAAATGGCACCAATAAAAACTACAGCTCGCCACGCAAAAAACAAGCCCTTATATTAGCTTCCATTAGATTATATGTGGATTCCGAAGCTACTTTCCTGTCCATAGGTTCTTGTAATTGTGATGCATTCTCAAAAGGCAGGGAAGTCTTTTTAATTAGCTTCGACACCTAGTTGTCCACTTTTGGCACCTCGCTCCAAAGGTTTGTGTCCTCAGGTGCAAACAAGAGTCTATCTTTGAACCCTCTAGAGATAGATAGCCTTTTCTCTGCCTTTTCCCACTCTTTTGTAATAAGTTGATTTAAAGTCTCATTTACGGGAAAACATTTCCTGCGGTGAGACCTAAGACCCCGAAACATCTCGTTCTGAACGGATCAAGGTTGTTGGACATCTACCACCTCTATGGCGTTGCAAACTGCAGATATCAGTTCCTCTTGGTCTTGATTAGAAAAATAACATTTTTTATCATCATCATCCACAATTATGGGTGCTGTAAACACCCCCTCAGCATAATCCACCTCTGGTTCAAACGTGGAGGATAAATAGCTGTGAGTTCAGGCCCTTTTTGCTGGCCTAGAAGGTCCAGGCTGGGGCTGAGAGACTGGTTCCACTCTCATGGCTTGAACCTCCTCCCTCACCATTTGACGGAGGCCATCCACTAGGGATTGTTGTTTTTTTCTGACAATTTTTGCCCTACAGCACAAACAAGCTTTTTTGCATTGTCATCTAACTTCCTAGTACACAATGCGCATCTTTTAATCCTTTTTTTTACATAAGGCTTCTGTTTTGATGCTTCCTCCTGCAATACAGGAGAAGCCATTATACCAACAATACAACCTGTAACTGCTTTGTTTGTCCAAGTGGACTACTCAAAATTGGTGGGTTTCCCCTGTCACCTTCGATGCTGTCCACAGTGTTTAGGAGGTGAACTAAAGCTGTATCTCGCAGGGTGAGCTCTAGGAAATTCAAAATAAACGCCTTTTTTTGAAACTGGTGGGGCATAATGTCGCCGGAGTGTGCATCTGACGTCATCACGTGGGATGCGGAGCGATGTCATCGTCCCCTGCCAGCCACCATGCCGCCACTAGACGCCGGACCCATCTGCAGGAATGTCGAAGCATTTCCAGAGGGTCAGCGGTCCGCAGACCGCCTCCGCTCTCCGGAGTGGGTACCAGACCAGACTCCCAGGATGAGCGCTTTCCTCGTCCATCCGCCGGTATTCATGGAGAACTCCCTCTGTATCTCACTGGGACAGGAAGAGAACTGGAGAATAGTGGTGGGAGGTGGCCTTTTGAACTCTCCTCTTCCTGTCCCAAAGAGATCAAAAGGGCAACCTCCATGTGTGCTGTCAGGATGGATGGAATAGTAAGTGTTTATTATGCAACCATCACTTTATAATCACTCTATTGTTTTTCTTACCAAATGACTAACATAAACTTTATGTCTTGGAATATAAGGGGACTGGGAAAACCACGAAAAAGAGGTATGGTTTTTTCCCATATAAGCACACATAAACTCTGTATAGTATGCCTCCCAGAAACTCATCTTACCCCACCAACTACCAATCTTTTAGATAAACTCTGGATCGAATTGAAAAAAGCAAAGCATAAACTATTTTTTTTAATCAAACAGACGATGTTTGAATTTGGCAATCAATCCAGTAAACTCATTGCCCATATGGTTTGTCAAAATACTTCCTCTTCTCCAATATGTAAAATACACTCCCCTGAAAACCAAATGCTTACTGACACAAAGAACATGCTAAACAGATTCACTCAATTTTATCAAGATCCATATCAATCCCAAATTACATATGAAGCTGAAGATCTTAGAACATATTTAAATAAGATAGATTTCAATAACAACTTAAAAGAGCATGCTTCCTTCTTAGATTCACCTATCACTCAGCGGGAAATAACAGAAACTTTATCTTTTCCGTTGCCAAGAACAAGCCACCTGGCCCAGGTTGTCTTCCAAACTGCAATTTATTTACAATACAACGAAATCTTAACCCCCACGTTTACTCTTTCTTTTCCAAAAAGTCATAAAACAGGGTAAATTCCCAGGCTCATTTAATGAAGCAAATATTGTAATCCAAGTAAAACCTGACAAAAACCTTGAAGAATGCACACATTATAGACCCATACCTCTCCTCAATACAGACTATAAAATTATCACTAAATTACTAGCAAATAGACTGAATTTGGTTATTCCCAACATTATCCAATCTGATTAATCAGGATTCATACATCAAATAACATAAGATGTGTACAGGTAATAACTAGAGATGAGCGAGCACCAAAATGCATGGGTGCTCGTTACTCGAGACGAAATTTTCGCGATGCTCGAGGGTTCGTTTCGAGTAACGAACCCCATTGAAGTCAATGGGCGACCCGAACATTTTTGTATATCGCCGATGCTCGCTAAGGTTTTCATTTGTGAAAATCTGGGCAATTCAAGAAAGTGCTGGGAACGACACAGCAACGGATAGGGCAGGCGAGGGGCTACATGTTGGGCTGCATCTCAAGTTCCCAGGTCCCACTATTAAGCCACAATAGCGGCAAGAGTGGGCCCCACCCCTCCCAACAATTTTTACTTCTGAAAAACGGTCATTAGCAAGGCATAACTTAGCTAAGCACCACACTACCTCCAACAAAGCACAATCACTGCCTGCATGACACTCCGCTGCCACTTCTCCTGGGTTACATGCTGCCCAACCCCCCCTCCCCCCCCCCCCCCCCGCACGACCCAGTGTCCACAGCGCACACCAAAGTGTCCCTGCGCAGCCTTCAGCTGCCCTCATGCCACACGCTGGCCTCATAGCCACACCACCCTCATGTCTATTTATAAGTGCGTCTGCCATGAGGAGGAACCGCAGGCACACACTGCAGAGGGTTGGCATGGCCAGGCAGCGACCCTCTTTAAAAGGGGCGGGGCGATAGCCCATAATGCTATACAGAAGCAATGGGAAATCCAATCCTGTGCCACCTCCATCAGGAGCTGCACACGTGGGCATAGCAATGGGGAACCCTTGTGACACACACTATTCATTCTGTCAAGGTGTCTGCATGCCCCAGTCAGACCGGGGTTTTCTATAAATAGTCACAGGCAGGTACAACTCCGCAATGGGAATTCCGTGTGCACCCACAGCATGGGTGGCTCCCTGGAACCCACCGGCTGTACATAAATGTATCCCATTGCAGTGCCCAGCACAGCTGAGGTAACGTCAGGTTTAATGCAGGTGGTCTTCGGCCCACACTGCATGCCCCAGTCAGACTGGGGTTCTTTAGAAGTGGACACATGGAGTTACAACTCCGTGTGGACCGACAGCATGGGTGGGTCCCAGGAAGCCACCGGCGGTACATAAATAAATCCCATTGCATTGCCCATCACAGCTGAGGTAACGTCCGATTAAATGCAGGTGGTCTTCGGCCCACACTGCATGCCCCAGTCTGACCGGGTTTTTTAATACATAGACACTGGCAGGTACAAATCCCTAATGTGAAGTCCCTGTGGACACACAGCATGGGTGGCTCCCTGGAACCCACCGGCGGTACATAAATATATCCCATTGCATTGCCCATCACAGCTGAGGTAACGTCAGGTTTAATGCAGGTGGTCTTCGGCCCACACTGCATGTCCCAGTCAGACTGGGGTTCTTTAGATGTGGACACATGGAGTTACAACTCCGTGTGGACCAACAGCATGGGTGGGTCCCAGGAAGCCACTGGCAGTACATAAATATATCCCATTGCAGTGCCCAGCACAGCTGAGGTAACGTCAGCTTTAATACAGGTGGGCTAAAAATTACTAGGATTACAATGTAGGCGAGGGCCCAAAAAAATTAGTGTACCAACAGTACAAATGTACTTCAGAAAAATTGCCCATGCCCAACCAAGAGGGCAGGTGAAACCCATTAATCGCTTTGGTTAATGTGGCTTAATTTGTAACTAGGCCTGTAGGCAACCCAGTTAAAATAAAAATTGGTTCAGGTGCAAGTTTTAACGCTTTATTGAATTGAGAATTGAAACGTATAAACATTGTTTACAAAAGTTATATGACTGAGCCTTGTGGGCCTAAGAAAAATTGCCCGTTCGGCGTGATTACGTGAAGTTTCAGGAGGAGGAGCAGGAGGAGGAGGATGAATATTATACACAGATTGATGAAGCTAAAAGGTCCACGTTTTTTTATGGTGATAGAGAACAATGCTTCCATCCGTGGGTGCAGCCTACGTATTGTTTAGGTATCGCTGCTGTCCGCTGGTGGAGAAGAGAACTCTGGGGAAATCCAGGCTTTGTTCATCTTTATGATTGTAAGCCTGTCGGCACTGTCGGTTGACAGACGGTACGCTTATCTGTGATGATTCCCCCAGCCGCACTAAACACCCTATCTGACAAGACGCTAGCCGCAGGACAAGCAAGCACCTCCAGGGCATACAGCGCGAGTTCAGGCCACGTGTCCAGCTTCGACACCCAGTAGTTGTAGGGGGTAGAGGCGTCACGGAGGACGGTCGTGCGATCGGCTACGTACTCCCTCACCATCCTTTTACAGTGCTCCCGCCAACTCAGCCTTGACTGGGGAGCGGTGACACAGTCTTGCTGGGGAGCCATAAAGCTTTCAAAGGCCTTGGATAGTGTTCCCCTGCCTGTGCTGTACATGCTGCCTGATCCCCGCGCCTCCCCTGCTACCTGGCCCTCGGAACTGCACCTTCTGCCACTAGCGCTGTCGGATGGGAATTTTACCATCAGTTTGTCCGCCAGGGTCCTGTGGTATAGCATCACTCTCGAACCCCTTTCCTCTTCGGGTATGAGAGTGGAAAGGTTCTCCTTATACCGTGAGTCGAGCAGTGTGTACACCCAGTAATCCGTAGTGGCCAGAATGCGTGTAAAACGAGGGTCACGAGAAAGGCATCCTAACATGAAGTCAGCCATGTGTGCCAGGGTACCTGTACGCAACACATGGCTGTCCTCACTCGGAAGATCACTTTCAGGATCCTCCTCCTACTCCTCCTCCTCCTCCTCAGGCCATATACGCTGAAAGGATGACAGGCAAGCAGCATGGGTACCCTCAGCAGTGGGCCAAGCTGTCTCTTCCCCCTCCTCCTCATGCTCCTCCCCCTTCTCCTCCTCCTCCTCCTCAACGCGCTGAGATATAGACATGAGGGTGCTCTGACTATCCAGCGGCATACTGTCTTCCCCCGCCTCCGTTTCCGAGTGCAAAGCGTCTGCCTTTATGCTTTGCAGGGAACTTCTCAAGAGGCATAGCAGAGGAATGGTGACGCTAATGATTGCAGCATTGCCGCTCACCATCCGGGTAGACTCCTCAAAGTTTCCAAGGACCTGGCAGATGTCTGCCAACCAGGCCCACTTTTCTGTAAAGAATTGAGGAGGCTGACTCCCACTACACCGCCCATGTTGGAGTTGGTATTCCACTATAGCTCTACGCTGCTCATAGAGCCTGGCCAACATGTGGAGCGTAGAGTTCCACTGTGTGGGCACGTCGCACAGCAGTCGGTGCACTGGCAGATTAAACCGATGTTGCAGGGTGGCAGCGTCCGTCTTGGACTTGCGGAAATGTGCGCTGAGCCGGCGCACCTTTCTGAGCAGGTCTGACAAGCGTGGGGAGCTTTTCAGAAAGCGCTGAACCACCAAATTAAAAACGTGGGCCAGGCATGGCACATGCGTGAGGCTGCCGAGCTGCCGAGCCGCCACCAGGTTACAGCCGTTGTCACACACGACCATGCCCGGTTGGAGGCTCAGCGGTGAAAGCCAGCGGTCGGTCTGCTCTGTCAGACCCTGCAGCAGTTCGTGGGCCGTGTGCCTCTTCTCTCCTAAGCTGAGTAGTTTCAGCACGGCCTGCTGACGCTTGGCCACCGCTGTGCTGCCACGCTGCGCGACGCCGACTGCTGGCGACGTGCTGCTGCTGACACATCTTGATTGCGAGACAGAGGTTGCGTAGGAGGAGGAGGAGGAGGAGGGTGGTTTAGTGGAGGAAGCATACACCGCCGCAGATACCAGTACCGAGCTGGGGCCCCCAATTCTGGGGGTGGGTAGGACGTGAGTGGTCCCAGGCTTTGACTCGGTCCCAGCCTCCACTAAATTCACCCAATGTGCCGTCAGGGAGATATAGTGGCCCTGCCCGCCTCTGCTTGTCCACGTGCGGTTGTTAAATGGACCTTGGCAGTAACCGCATTGGTGAGGGCGCGTACAATGTTGCAGGAGACGTGGTCGTGCAGGGCTGGGACGGCACATCGGGAAAAGTAGTGGCGACTGGGAACCGAGTAGCGCGGGGCCGCCGCCGCCATCATGTTTTTGAAAGCCTCCGTTTCCACAAGCCTATACGGCAGCATCTCCAGGCTGATCAATTTGGCTATGTGCACGTTTAACGCTTGAGCGTGCGGGTGCGTGGCTGTGTACTTGCGCTTGCGCTCAAACACTTGCGCTAGCGACGGCTGGACGGTTCGCTGAGAGACATTGCTGGTTGGGGCCGAGGACAGCGGAGGTGAGGGTGTGGGTGCAGGCCGGGAGACGGTAGTGCCTGTGTCCTGAGAGGGGTGTTGGATCTCAGTGGCAGGTTGGGGCACAGGGGGAGAGGCAGCGGAGAAAACCGGAGGCGGTGAACGGCCTTCGTCCCACCTTGTGGGGTGCTTGGCCATGATATGTCTGCGCATGCTGGTGGTGGTGGCTCCACGGCTGATCTTGGCGGGACAAACCCTGCACACCACAGTTCGTCGGTCGTCTGCACTCTCAGTGAAAAACTGCCACACCTTTGAGCACCTCGGCCTCTGCAGGGTGGCATGGCGCGAGGGGGCGCTTTGGGAAACAGTTGGTGGATTTGGTCTGGCCCTGCCTCTACCCCTGGCCACCGCACTGCCTCTTCCAACCTGCCCTGCTGCTGCAATTGCCTCCCCCTCTGAAGACTTGTCCTCAGTAGGCTTAGCAAACCAGGTGGGGTCAGTCACCTCATCGTCCTGCTGCTCTTCCTCCAAATCCTCTGTGCGCTCCTCCCTCGGACTTACTGCAATTACTACTACCTGAGTGATAGACAACTGTGTCTCATCGTCGTCGTCCTCCTCACCCACTGAAAGCTCTTGGGACAGTTGCCGGAAGTCCCCAGCCTCATCCCCCGGACCCCGGGAACTTTCCAAAGGTTGGGCATCGGTCACGACAAACTCCTCCAGTGGGAGAGGATTCGGAACCATTGCTGCCCATTCTGGGCAGGGGCTCGAGAACAGTTCCTGGGAGTCTGCCTGCTCCTCAGAATGTGTCATTGTAATGGAGTGAGGAGGCTGGGAGGAAGAAGGAGCAGCAGCCAGAGGATTCAGAGTTGCAGCAGTGGACGGCGTAGAACTCTGGGTGGTCGATAGATTGCTGGATGCACTTTCTGCCATCCACGACAGGACCTGCTCACACTGCTCATTTTCTAATAAAGGTCTACCGCGTGGACCCATTATTTGTGAGATTAATCTGGGGATGCCAGAAACGTGCCTCTCTCCTAATCCCGCAGCAGTTGGCTGCGATACACCTGGATCAGGAGCTCAGCCTGTGCCCACACCCTGACTTGGGCCTCCGCGTCCTCGCCCGTGTCCACGTCCTCTAGGCCTACCCCTACCCCTCAGCATGGTGTATTACCAGTAGTGCAGAAACAGAACGCTGTAATTAAATGTGCCGCTTATTGGCCTGTGGTTGGAGGCTGACTTCGCTTACGGAACGCACAGCAGAGCCAGGAAAGAATTTTGCGCAAGCCTGTAGTGAGACGTAGGTGCGTATGACTGAGCTAGTGGAATTCACAGCGCAGAAGCAGTCAAGTGTCCAAAGGCCACTAGTAGGCCTTAAGTATTTTGCTTCTATTTTTTTAAAGGCTGAGCTGAGACAGCAGATATTGTAGGCAGCGTATATATGTATACTGTTTCCCTCTGGACGGGATGACGGCGGTGATGTAACGGGCAACGAAGAGCCAGGGAACAATTTTGCGCAAGCCTGCTGTAACACTTAGCTGTGTATTAATTAGGACTACTACTCCCAGCAGACACGCAGTACACTGAAGACGGTCACAGGCAGCCCAAATATAGTATTTTCCCCAAATTTGTTTGAAAAAGCCCACTGCCTATATAGACAGTATATCTCTTTCACCTTTCCCACTGTCCCTGCCTCACCAGTACTGGCCCTATACTATGTAAAATTACAGCAGACTGTTTCCCTCTGGACGGGATAACGGCGGTGATGTAACGGGCAACGCAGAGCCAGGAAACAATTTTGCGCAAGCCTGCTGTAACACTTAGCTGCGTAATAATTAGGACTACTACCCCCAGCAGAGACGCAGTACACTCAAGACGGTCACAGGCAGCCCAAAGATAGTATTTTTCCCAAATTTGTTTGAAAAAGCCCACTGCCTATATAGACAGTATATCTCTTTCACCTTTCCCACTGTCCCTGCCTCACCAGTACTGGCCCTATACTATGTACAATGACTGCAGACTGAGGACGCAATGCTCTGCACGCCCGATATACAAAAAAAAAAAAGTGCAACACTGCTAAAAGCAGCCTCCACAGTACTGCACGTGGTCAGATGTGGCCCTAAGAAGGACCGTTGGGGTTCTTGAAGCCTAATATTACACCCAACACTCTCCCTATAGCAGCAGCAGCATCAGCAGCACTTTCCCTGATCTATGTCAGAATGCATCTGCGGCGAGCCGCGGGAGGGGCCGATTTATATACTCGGGTGACACCTGATCTCCCCAGCCACTCACTGCAGGGGGGTGGTATAGGGCTGGAACATCACAGGAGGAAGTTGTAATGCCTTCCCTGTCTTTCTATTGGCCAGAAAAGCGCACAAATGTCTCAGAGATGAAAGTGAAAGTAACTTGAACATCGCATGGTGCTCGTCTCGAGTAACGAGCATCTCGAACACCCTAATACTCGAACGAGCATCAAGCTCGGACGAGTACGTTCACTCGTCTCTGGTAATAACCCAAATAGGATGGAAACAAAAACAAAATTGGACTCTAGGAACCTTGGATGCTGCAAAAGCCTTCAACTGTATAATGTATAATGATATAACTTTGTTGTATATGTCACAATAAAATTGTGAGGGAGCTGTGGGTACCTATCCTGAACAGTTGGCCTCCTCAGAATTGGAATGCCATGTAGAGACCCCCCCAGCATCATTGTGCAGGACTGAAGTAGTCTGAAATTGCTGCCACGATTACCTCCATATCACAGAGGCATTATACATCCTAAATGGCACACTACCAAGCAGAATCATCCCTGTCACTTTGAGCTGTGCTGCATGCTGTGATCTTTTATGGAACCATTAGCTTGTTTGTGGCTCTCACCAGACAAGACCATCTTCAATAAATTCTTTAGACTGTTAGGCTGCCTTCACACGGGCGAGAAAATTGCGCAAGATTTGTGCATTGCAGTATGCACAAATCTCACACAAATATGAACCCCATTCTTTTGAATAGAGTCATACACCTAAGCGATATTTTCCTGCATAGCACCACAATGTGATGCAGGCAACAAGTTGCAGCATGTTCTAGCTTTCTGCAAGCTCTCGCATCGCAGCACCTATTGTTTGTCAATGGGGTCGGCGACAGCAGCATCACGTGCGATGCAAGGTCTTCCCATTGAAAACAATGAAAGAAACTCAGCGACCCTTGCCGCAGGTGACAGCGCTGGAGGATCCCTACATCCCCAAAGTGATGCGAGGCTGTTTTGACATAAAAATACCTCACATTCACAGGGAATTCACATGGTGGGGAGAGCGATATGGGGCCGTGATTATAATGGCTCATTCACACGGGCGTATTGTGACTGTGTTTTATGCAGGAGTATTTCCCTGCATTACATGCGTGAATGGAGGCAATAAGAGTGAACTTTCATTCTTCCATTCACACCTGCATCGAAACTGTGAGTGGACACTGCGTATTATATGCAGGAGAAATAAATCGCAGCATGCTCTATTCTTCCACGTAACAAACGCAGCCCTTGAAGAGCTACGTATGAGACTCTGTCAATGTGCAGGCAATCTTGTATGGGCATGTCCATGATGTCATAATCCTGATTGTTCCCAGCAAGAGAAACCACATAATCAGCGATATCATAATCCAGGGCATTGCCAATCGCAACCTGTACGCAGCTAATCGTAGTCTCTGCTGGCTGAGCGTATGGTCTGCAATGCGTTGTACGCAAACGCTCGTGTGAATGAGCCCTAAGGCAAAGAAACTGTGCCCATATCTGCTTTGCGACTATCCCACACCTGCAGAGCCATGCTACACATCACACAACACCCAGCCATTTTACAACCTAGCATCCTCCATCTACCTCATTGTAGCCAATTAGAAAAAACTGAGCCTCTGACATTAATACAGTACATAGCAATGATTAAAGCATAGACTAGACTCAAAATCAACGCCATCCACAAGTTATGCTCCAAGCAAAACATCTAGAACATGAAAAGTGGCAGATTACACAATCTCTAATTAATGTCAGTTTTATATCTTGGCAGAGAATCTGTTTTCCCCAAACTTTAATGAGTTTGTCAAATGCATACAGTGTATGTGACAATGCGGTAATTCATGAGCCCTACGCGCAAAAAGAGTCTTAAGAACAAATTATTTCTTTGCTATTTAACATGTGGATTGCCAAGGATGACGTGATAGGTCCACCAAACATGAAAATGATTTAGGAGAATTTTTACGGTCACATTTACTATATGTAATACATTTCTATAGCAATTCCCCCTCCATTTCTCAGCACCTCCTCCATAACTGCACTGTCACAATGGGGCTTCTTGGTGGTCAATCATGATAAACACAAAACTCTCCAATCTTTTGCTAAATTTACTGTCTAATAGTTAGATGGTGCAAACCTAGAGTAGACGGTCTTTGAGTCCCATTTTTTTGCAGTGACTGATGCTGGATGATAACTCTGGTGTATCTTTGGATTGTCTAGTCTAACTTTATACCCCCTGTTAGTTGTCTTAGTTTATGGCAAAAATTCTGCCAAAATTTAGGCGCTACTTACAGTGTATAATGTTGCATTTAGGCCTCCTTCATACGGGCGACACGGCATTGTATCGCTGTACCATGCGATATCGCTGCGTCTTCTTGCGGCAATACCACGATTTTGTAGCGCTACAAAGACGCATGTGACAGTACAAAGTCGTGTGACTTTGTAGCATCAAATGCAAGGATTTTTTTGGGGGAGGGGGCTTCAAATATAAGCCCTACCCCCAAAATAGGCTGTAGCTGAAGAAAAAAAAGTATACATCACTTCTCCTGCACTGTCTGGGGCGCCGCCACAGCTTCTCCTCAGGTCCCAGCACTGCTTCTCTCCTTTATCTTCTGGCCGGGGATTGAAAAATCCCTGGCTCCTAGAAGCGCTGGCTGTGATTGGCTGATGCTTAGCCAATCATAGCCAGTGCTCGATGAATGGCTGTGATTGGTTCATGAAGAAGAGAAGCAGTACCAGGACCAGGGGAGAATCTGCAGCGGCAGAGAGCGCTTCTAAGATGATGTACGTGTTTTTTAAATTTTTCTTCTGCAGCTAGGGCATAGATTATAGCTTTGACAGTAGGGTTTGCTACTGTCAAAGTTGCATCTCAACGCATGAAAATCGCGTTTTTCTGCAATGCGATACAACAGGCAGGAAGACTCCATGCGCTGCGGAATAAGTTGGCGCTATACAAATAAAGATTATTATTATTATTATTATAACATAGGCTACAAAACCTCGAGTGTTGCGGGCATATCACCGGAACCGTGAGGTTTTTGTGTCGGGTTGCTGCATGATACAAAGTGGAAGGAACCCATAGGAAAGCATGGGCTTCTCATACATGCAATTTGTAGCATTGTAGCTTTGCCGCTCGTGTGAAGGAGGCCTCAAGCCACACTTCCTTCACTATGAAGCCATGTTCCTTTCTTGGACGTGGAAAAAAAAAGTATCTTAAAATGTCAAACCCATGATAAATGTACTACTGAGCATGTAAAACTATTTTCTGCACAATTTTTGCCAGAAATCTAGCAAATTTTCTCTAGCAATTCTGTCCCCTTGTATTACATACCCCAGCTGTTGCACAGACCTTAAAGGGGAACTTTATGACAATCTTTGACTGATTCCCATTAAACCAGGCTTTTAGTATGTAAAAACAATAAAACCCCAAGGTATACCAGTGGTATATAATAAAGGGTCCATGTTTATTTGATGGGAATCCTCCATCAAACCTGCCTTTTTATCTGCATCTAACTGAAACTGTTGTAGGACCTGAGATTCGTAGACACTACAGCTTCAGTACAGCCATATCAAGACGTTTCACAGTGATCTCACAGTTTAGTAGTTCATTGGCTCTGTGTGTAGCAATTGGAAGCAACTGACACCTTGACTAGGATAGTTTTTGGACCTTTTTGGGAAGTTGATTAAAGGGGTTGTCCAGGATTAAAAAAAAAAAAAAAAAAAAACCATGGCTGCTTTCTTACAAAAACAGCACCACATCTGTCCACAGGCTGGTGTGATATTGACGTTCAGCTCTATTCACTTCAATAGGGCTGTGCTGCAATACCAAATCCATCCCATGGAAAGTATACCTCTGCTTATGGAAGAAAGCAGCCATGTTTTATAAATCCTAGATAGTCCCTTTAAGAGACTTCTCTGCGCTTTTGGCTGCACCCTCTTAGCAGGTTCCAAGGCTCTCTCTGGACTACAGGTTGACTCAGCCTCCACAGACTTCTCATATTTGCTTGCATGTCCACCACAGCGGCAACTATCTTGTGTGCCACATTTCGCCTGCAGCTGTACAACGTGCTGGCATCACCCTGTGGAGCCACACATGCCCTACTATTTGTCCAACAGACTTACATTATGCAAACCTTAGAATGACTTCAATGTTGGCTATACAAAATATTATATGCTCATGTCATATAACATGATGGGCTTGGATTGTCTGCTGCCGTACTAGTCTCACGAAGAAATGGTGGAGTCAGTACTCCTGAGGGTGAATATCCAATGGTTGCCGACTACCTTCACAAATATTAGATTGTCAGTGGAACTATTGACAGCAATTTATGGCCAGCTCCACTTATAGTCCTTCACAGGAATAAATAGGAACAAATGTAAAAACTGACTGAATCACAAGTTTAGGTAAAAAAGTATAACAAATAAAGCAGACTACATGAGCAAGGACACAAGTCACTACAGACTAGTACAAAAACAATCTTGGAAAGGAAGCCAAGAAAAGAGAAGATAACAAACCAAACCTAATCTGGGGCAAGGTTATAGTAAAGCAGCGTTAGTAGAAATGGAAAACGTTAATCTACCTGAGCTAATTATCAGCTAGTAACAATCCAATGGAAAAGTGCTGATAAAGCGCAAAAGCTACAGCAGAAACAAACCCATTCACATGTTTCACAGCCGCAGTACTTACCTACACTATGGCCAGATGGTCCATAGCTGCTTTCCATTATGAAAGAACAACAAATATACAAAACACTTCTTATTAGTTCCACTTTGACTCCTTAGGGCTAATGTCTACGGAGCATTTTTCCACATCAAGCGTGTGTGACACGCGCACCTGATACGCAGTGAATGAAAGCAATGAAAGTCAATGGACCTTCATTCTTCCATGCACACCGGCATGTGGACACAATGTTTACAGACGGCAAAGAAATAAATTGCAGCATGCTCCATTTCCCTGTGTATGATACAGAGCCCTCCTTTGTGCCCCGTGTTGAAACACTGCCCCTACGCAGGCATTGCTATAGGGCAGCATCTCGAAACACATCCCTGCTCTATACAGAGTGGGGTATTAAAAGAATAAAAGAAAAAAATCACACTGCACATGTCCATGGCGTTAGATTCCCGGACATGCACAGTGCATACCCGGCCAATACGCGGTCTCTGCTGGCTCCCTGCTGGCAGAGCAAAAGGGCTCTGTATGTGTAAAACGGAGCAGGAGACCTGCGCTATTTTTGTTTACGCTCGTGGACATGACCCCTTAACCCTTTGAAGATACAATCATTTTTTTGTTTGTAGCTTTCCGCTTTCAAAAAAATCATAACTTTTTAATTTTTTTGTAGACATAGCTGTATGAGGGATGAGTTGAATTTTTGAATGGTGCTATATAACAAAATGAAGCATGCTTAAAAATTTTAAAAGTGGGGTGAAATGTAAAAATGCTATTTTTTGGTAGGTATGCTTTTTACTGAGTGCATAGTGATGTAAAAATGACATGTAAATTCTAATCTGTGGGTCAGTACGATTACGGCGATACAAAATTTATATAACTATTTCGTCGTACTACTTGTAAAAACTATAATTTTAAAAGGAAACAATTACTTTCTCATTCTATCTAATACCTTTTTATTTTTCCGTTGATGGGACTATGTGGCGTTTTTTTTTTTTTGCAGGGTGAACTTTAGTTTCTATTGGTGCCATTTTGGGGTACATACAACCCTTTGATCGCCTTCTATTGAATTTTTTTCTTGGAGTTTTATTGTGTATTTTTTTCTAATGGAATTTACAGTGCGGATCAAATAATGCATTATTTTGATAGTCTGAACTTTTGGGGCTCGAGCACATGGGCGTTTTAACGGGTGTTTTTTCACACGTAAAAAAAATTGCACTATATAGAATCAATGCTTTTCAATGGCAGCCGTCACATGTGCGAATTTTACATGCGGAAAAACGTCTGTGGTGAAAATTATAGGACACGTTTTTCAGATCGCAGGTAACTGTGGCATCTGTATTTTTTGATTGTTTCCCCTTGTGCTCAATGGGGCCGGCTGCAGCAGCGTCGACCCCATTGAGAATATGCAGTGAAGTTCGCAAACCTCTGGCACAGCTGTGGCAGATGAGTGCTATGCTCTCCCATTGAATTCAATGGAGCCGGCGCTACAGCCGTCTCCACTGAAAGGAAAGGGCTGTCGGCAAATACTGCAGTGATTTTCGGGGAAGGGCTTTAAATATAGGTCCTTACCTAAAAATCACCCCCTAAAATGTGTAAAAAATAAAAAAAAATATATATACTCACCTCTCTGCAGCTGCCAGGACTCAGGCACTTCTAGCCAGGTCTTCTCCTGAACTGCTTTGGGGGATTTGAAATCCCCACCTGCTGAAAGGGCTGCCTCTGATTGGCTGAGCACTGTGACCAATTAGAGGCAGCTCTCAGCTATTGAATGACAGCTAATCAAAGGAAGCAAGCATTGACCAATAAGGGACAAGGATGAGGGGAGGCTACCAATAAGAAGCAGTGTTATACTTTCCATAAATGGGGTATTCCGGAGACTGGGCAAAATTAAAAAATAAAATCTCCAACGTTTCCACTTATTTCCATTATTCCAAATATTCATTTAATGATCAAAATAAACTCCAGTGCCTTTTTTTGTGCCATCGTTGCCTTCCTGTCAGCTTCAGATTTCCACATTATTCATTAAAATGGGTGCCAGGGAGTGTAAAAACGACATCTCCCACAATGCCCCATTGCAGGTTACTGACATTCACAACTGTACAAACTGCATCATCATTACATAATGTGAAGGCACTGAGCAGCCTGACCAGTAATACAGCGGAGCGTAGAGGACATAACCACTGGGTGCCAATGGAGAACTAAGCAGAGGGGAGACCACAGGGCAAGACATATCTCTGCAGCTTCGTAAAAAAACATTCTAATATTATTTTATTCAATAATATGTAAATCTTGAGAATGTGCAGTGCACCCTCGGACTGACCCATGTGCAGTTAGAATAGCCCTATGGTGGGGCAAACACTCTACTGCACAGGAACTCCTTCCTGATCTGACTTTCGGGAGATCAGCTTCTTCAATCGGCGCTGCTACCACAGAATCCCTGTGATGACCGAGGTCTAAACTAACTGTGCAAGATGTAAAAGACGTCGTCCACGTCAATCAACGGCAGGGACAACAGGAGTTGCTGGCATCCTCTAGGGGGCAGGAATGCTCTGGGAAACACACTAGACTGCATAGGAATAGGAATTTATAAAAGTTTATTTCACAAGGTCTGAAGATGTAATGAGCAATATAATATTCACAAAATACCCCTCTCCTAAAACTCTATAACGCTGCAGATATGGCACAGCTATACCCTCCCACTTTTTTAATGATTTACTAATTTGGACATTCTGTTACCACATGTCTCTGGCTCGTACTGGTTGAGCGTGTTTGACCTTTAGTCTTCTTCAGGTAAGTCTTGGTATCTTGTATCTGTATTTTCAGTTTACATTTAATAGAACAGCAGAGAATATGACTCATCAGTCAGGAGTAATATAGCCGCATCCAGCTACGCAAATTAATTTAAAAATCAAAGACTTCATTCATTGACGTCATAGCTAAACTGACTGCAGAGTTAAAAGATTTTTCATTCATGAAAAGTAATAAAAAGTGCTGCTTTTTTAATTAGGTTTCAGAAATGTTGACGACATGCTACACACAGATACATAAAATTACAAAGAGATGAAGATTATTTAATTCCACAGTTACAAGTTACATATCGCTCCACAACCTCATGCAGTAGAACAAATAGCACTTAGATTTAGATTTAATTAATTTTCTCATGTCAGAAAAAAAGTCCTTTTGCCCCCTAGTGGAAGGAAGTTTAATTGCAAAATAATACTGAGATTTACTTTACAGTTGCCAGACAAATTGAACTGGTGTTGGTTTGTCTAAATATTCCCCCTGAATGAAAGACTATGTACACTTTCACAACTATTTTTTGGTCACTATAACTCTGCAATGAAAAACGATGCAACTTTTTAATTGGTTTGATGTACTACCATTTTGTTTCCACAGCTCCTATGCAGACCTGTACTTCTCTATGACAGCAGACTATAAACAAAGTCTGTGGAGTGGGATCTGCAGTCCTACTCCCTCCCATCTGTGCCCTGCCTCTTGCTAAAATACATTTGGTAGATTAGCAAGATGTTGGGGACAGATGGAACGGGGTAGGACTGCGGGATCAAGAACAAGAAAATAGGAAAAAGTAAAAAACGGCACTCTTTTTCAAATACTGTATCTTAAAATAATCAAATATATTGAAAATAACAAGTCCAAGTCTCCTGGCATTTGGGATGTCACTGTAGAGGGCTTATTCACACGAGCGATATTCTCATGTGAGTTTTGTGCAACGCAATGTGCAAAAAACTTGCGTGAATATGAAATCCATTCTTTTGAATGCATTTATTCATATGAGTGATTTTCTTCGCAGCATCGCTGCAAGGAATGGAACCTTAAAAGACTTTGCATAGCACTCCCATGTTCCATCTTCCTTATTTGCATACTACGACAGAAGCATGATAAATTGGAGGGGGTTGTAAATTATATAGAGACAGTTAATTTTGTTGGAAAGAAGCTCTTTTTGACTCTGCTTATTCTGTGGGGCATTTTGGATATTTTGTACTAAAAAGTGGCCAACCACTTTGCAGCGACCCTTTAATAAATAAATAATGTAACTAGCTCCATAGTTTAGAACGGACCACAATTTGTAACCTGAGCTTTCTTCTCCAGTAATAGTTAATTCTCTTACATTATATTTGATATTAGAATGACATTTACACCTCTTAATGCCACACTTAACAGAACTGTAGATAGATGTTAACCCCTTAGTGACAGCCCTATCGTAAAACTACGTCCTGCTGTTGCAGGACGTGTATGGAGGGAGGTAGCGCCGCTAGCTCCCTCCATACAGCGCGGGCATCAGCTGTTTATTACAGCTGACACCCGTTCGGCCGATCGCGGCTATTAACCCTTTAAATGCCGCTGTCAATTCTGACAGCGGCGTTTAAATCCCCCGAACGCTGTTCGGGGGTCCCGCATGCCCCCCCCCCCCCGCGGTGAGATCGGGGGAGCCGTGCAGGTGTCATGGCAGCCGGGGGCCTAATGAATGGCCCCAGGGCTGCCTTAGCAGACTGCCTATCAAGCCATCCACACAGGGTGGCTTGAAAGACTGCCTGTAAAAAAGCAGTATGACGTAATGCTATAGCATTACGTCATACTGCAGGAGCGATCAAAGCATCGCATGTTAAAGTCCCCCAGGGGGACTTCAAAGTAATGTAAAAAAAATAATCAATAAAGTTTTTTTAATTGTTTAAAAAAAAAAAGTTATAAAAGTTTAAATCACCCCCCTTTTGCCATATCCATTATTAAAAAATCTAAATCATAAAATAAAAATATGTATTTGATATCGCCGCGTCCGTAAAAGTCTGATCTATCAAATTAGTGCATTATTTTTCCCACACGGTGAACGTCGTCTGAAAAAAAAAATAAAGAACGCCAGAAATACTTTTTTAGTTACCCTGTCTCCCAGAAAAAACGCAATAAAAAGCGATCAAAAAGTCGTATGTATTCCATATTGATATTATCGGAAACTACAGGACATCCCGCAAAAATGAGCCCTTGCTCAACTACATCGACGGAAAAATAAAAAAGTTATCGCGCGCACAAAATGACCGCAGAAAACAATTGAAAAAAATTAAATATCTTAAAAAAAAATAATAAAAGTACTACAGCAAAAAAAATACTATACAAGTTTGGTATCGTAGCAATCGTACTGACCCATAGAATAAAAATATCAGGTCGTTTTTGTTGCAATTTGTGTGCTGTAGAAACAGGACGCACTGAAAGATGGTGGAATGTCTTTTTTTTCCATTTCTCTCCGCTAAGAATTTTTAAAAAGTTTTTCAGTAAATTATATGGTACAATTAATAGTGCCATTGAAAAATACAACTCATCCCGCAAAAAACAAGCCCACATACAGTGACGTCGATGGATAAATTAAGGAGCTATGATTTTTTAAAAGGGAGTAGGAAAAAACAAAAATGGAAAAAAGCAAAAAAGCTCCGTCACTAAGGGGTTAAATAGACTATAGTTACACATTTTATAAATTTCATTTCTATTTTTAATTTTAGGCCAGAAAGATACTAATACGTTTTATAATAAGTTTCCTTTTTGGAAAATCCTCCTTGCTTTTGTAGGTATTGGATCTGTATTGAGAATATTCCATAAAATTGATTAGTCGAAAATAATTATCTGGAATAATAAATTTAATAGCCTTGGAATCAAAATCTTGTTGCTAAAGTACAGTTTTTTAGGTATTAAAAAACATACAAATAGTAAAAGTTTAAAAAGCCCCCATTTCCCAGTATTTGCATCAAAAATTACACCAATAAAATTGACATAATTCGTATTGCTGCATCTATAAAAATCTGCATTGTTAAAATATCACATTTGTTTTGAACAGTGAAGGCTGTTTGAAAAAAAATGCACAATGCAAGAATTTTGGTCACCCAGTCTCCAAGAAAAACTTGAAAAAGCAATCAAAAAGGTCCATGTACCCCAAAATGGTACCAATAGAAACTACAGCTCACCCTGCAAAAGTTGTGAGTCTCCGACTATGGCAACAAAGGAAATTATGCTTTTTTAACCAGATCGTTCAGTACAATATAAAAAAAAACTGTAAAATGTTGGTATTGCTGTAATTATACTGACCCATAAAACAAAGTAGAAAACTTTGAGAAAACATGTTAATACATACCATTCTAGCATAAGCAATAGCAATATATAACATACTGGGTTGAGGTATTTGTCAAATTTCACTAGTATGATTCATCCCTCATGCAAATAAGTCCAACAGAAAAAAATAAGTTATGGTTCTTTTAGCATATTACGTAAAAAGGAAATGTATGCGATTTATAAAATAGATACCCTGGTAACAAAGAGCTTCAATGAATCACTTGAACAAGTATTATTATTCTGTTCCTCTCCTTTTCTTTCCCCTTCTTTTATGCATCCTCTTTCCTCTATCCTTTAACCAAAGAAAATAAGATATTGTCCTATATTAATTTTTGCCCTAAAAGAGGCACAGTTTCTTATTTTCAGGGGGTGTCTAAATACTCACGTCGCAGGCGGAGTCCTGGTCCCACTCGATGCTCTGCAGGCACGCCAGCAGTCTTCAGGGTCCTCCTCAGTGCTGAAAGAGCATCGGCTTCCTGGTAACGTGGGTAACTTCCTCCTCCTCTTGCTTCCTCCTCCTCCTCTCCACCGCTGCTGCATCCTCCTCCACGCTGACAGAGCATATCTTCCTGGAATTCCCCGCCTCCAGTAAGCTAATGCTCTGATTGGTTAATCCAGCGCCACGTCAGCCAATGAATCACAGTCAATCACAGCCATTCATTGAGTTGTTAATATTATGTTGGTTCTTACAGTGAATTATAATCATCAATCATACTCCGCATGTAAGAACGTTAGTACTCAATGGAATTCAAAACTGAGATAGGACGCTGTCTGTACCCAAATAAAACCACAACATGAATGATCAGCTATGGATAAAAATATAGACAGATTGCTTTTTTTTTTCTTTTAACAGCAAGAAAAAATTTTAACGAGCAATCAGCAGTAACGGAGCAATTATATATTATTCGCTTGGCATATATTTACAATGAACCAAAATTGGGTAGTTTGGATCATTCATTCAAACATAACCGCGCCTCTAGTCAACCCTTCTGCCAATGCTTCCAGCAAATCGTTCCAAGCACTCTTTACACAAAAGCATTTGCAGTAGATTAACAGTTTTTAGGTCTGCATGAATGATCCAATGAGCGATAATGTAATCGTGCCGTGTTACTCTACCACCCTTTCTTTCAGATTCTGCATCATTTAAACAGTTTGCAGATATCTAGCTCCTACTGAGAAATGGCTGATAATAGTTTCACTCTGTTGTCACCAAACTATTCCTAGAGGTTCAGTCTGCTCTTCATTATATGGATGCAGACATTTACTGACCAACTACAGCCCACTTGCTGCTTCCATGTATAGAGGATGCCCTAGTACCATGCAATGTCATAAATGACTGAATATAAGGTTACAAAATATTCATTGACTTCTATTTGAATTTTTTACCTGGGATTGCAAGGATGATATATGGTCAACTAGTAATGTCTTGTCACGCCTTAATTCTGTGTTAATTTGCTCTTCTTTGACTAATATGGCTTGCATCTCTGCAATCTGGCTGCTTAGAGTAGTGGCTCTTAAATCTTCTACACCATTTCCACTAAGAAGAAGGTCAATCTATTAAAAGAAAATAAAGTATATTAATACCAACTTATACTGTATAGTATACTGCGTACATGCTCAGACGCTATGACTGTGATACTGTGCACATGCCTACAGTGGCTTTCCCAAATCATGTTTTTACCAGGATACAATCCTTTTCCCACAGTAGGTGCTTACCTATGCACAGGATAAGCTTGAGGCACCACCCCTGGGACCCCTGCTGATTACCAAAATGGGCATTTCTGATACCCCTGTTCATCTTCACTGCACAATGGTAGTGAGGCGCAGTTTGAATAGAGTGGTGGTCACGCATGCGCCATGCAGCTCCGGTTAATACGTATGAGGCTGATGGAAACAATCAAGTACTGCACTCCAATAGGTCTGGCATAAAGGTATATAATCATGTATAAATAGTGTATGAATGTAACTACACTTCTAACGCCTGTCTTGTATTGTATACATAGGAAACCACAGCAATAGTATTATTTGAGGAAACAGAAAAGCACTGTAACGGTTCGTAACTAGAGCTGAGCGAGCACCAAAATGCTCGGGTGCTCGTTACTCGGGACGAAATTTTCGTGATGCTCGAGGGTTCGTTTCGAGTAACGAACCCCATTGAAGTCAATGGGCGACCCAAGCATTTTTGTATATCGCCGATGTTCGCTAAGGTTTCCATTTGTGAAAATCTGGGCAATTCAAGAAAGTGATGGGAAAGACACAGCAACGGATAGGGCAGGCGAGGGGCTACATGTTCGGCTGCATCTCAAGTTCCCAGGTCCCACTATTAAGCCACAACAGCGGCAAGAGTGCCCCCCTCCCAACAATTTTTACTTCGGAAAAGCCCTCATTGGCAATGCATACCTTAGCTAAGCACCACACTACCTCCAACAAAGCACAATCACTGCCTGCATGACACTCCGCTGCCACTTCTCCTGGGTTACATGCTGCCCAACCTCCCCCCCCCCCGCACGACCCAGTGTCCACAGCGCACACCAAAGTGTCGCTGCGCAGCCTTCAGCTGCCCTCATGCCACACCACCCTCATGTCTATTTATAAGTGCGTCTGCCATGAGGAGGAACCGCAGGCACACACTGTAGAGGGTTGGCACGGCTAGGCAGCGACCCTCTTTAAAAGGGGTGGGGCGATAGCCCACAATGCTGTCCAGAAGCAATGAGAAATATAATCCTGTGCCACCGCCATCAGGAGCTGCACACGTGGGCATAGCAATGGGGAACCTATGTGCCACACACTATTCATTCTGTCAAGGTGTCTGCATGCCCCAGTCAGACCGCGGTTTTTTATAAATAGTCACAGGCAGGTACAACTCCGCAATGGGAATTCCGTGTGCACCCACAGCATGGGTGGCTCTCTGGAACCCACCGGCTGTACATAAGTTGTATCCCATTGCAGTGCCCTGGACAGCAGAGCTAACATCAGATTAAATGCAGGTGGGCTTCGGCTCACACTGCATACCCCAACCTGACCGGGGTTTTTAATTCATAGACACAGGCAGGTACAACTCCCTATTGTGAAGTCCCTGTGGACCCACAACATGGGTGGCTCCCTGGAACCTACCGGCGGTACATAAATATATCCCATTGCAGTGCCCATCACAGCTGAGGTAATGTCATGTTCAATGCAGGTGGGCTTCGGCCCACACTGCATGCCCCAGTCAGACTGGGGTTCTTTAGAAGTGGACACATGCAGTTACAACTCCGTGTGGACCGACAGCATGGGTGGCTCCCTGGAACCCACCGATGGTACATAAATATATCCCATTGCATTGCCCATCACAGCTGAGGTAATGTCATGTTTAATGCAGGTGGGCTTCGGCCCACACTGCATGCCCCAGTCAGACTGGGGTTCTTTAGAAGTGGACACATGCAGTTACAACTCCGCGTGGACCGACAGCATGGGTGGGTGCCAGGAAGCCACCGGCGGTACATAAATATATCCCATTGCATTGCCCATCACAGCTGAGGTAATGTCATGTTTAATGCAGGTGGGCTTCGGCCCACACTGCATGCCCCAGTCAGACTGGGGTTCTTTAGAAGTGGACACATGCAGTTACAACTCCGTGTGGACCGACAGCATGGGTGGGTGCCAGGAAGCCACCGGCGGTACATAAATATATCCCATTGAAGTGCCCAGCACAGCTGAGGTAACGTCAGCTTTAATGCAGGTGGGCAAAAAATTAATTGGATTACACTGTAGGCAAGGGCCCCAAAAGATTGGTGTACCAACAGTACTAATGTACGTCAGAAAAATTGCCCATGCCCAACCAAGAGGGCAGGTGAAACCCATTAATCGCTTTGGTTAATGTGGCTTAATTTGTAACTAGGCCTGGAGGCAGCCAAGTTAAAATAAAAATTGGTTCAGGTGCAAGTTTCAACGCTTTAATAAGCATTGAAACGTATAAAAATTGTTTACAAAAATTATATGACTGAGCCTTGTGGACCTAAGAAAAATTGCCCGTTCGGCGTGATTACGTCAGGTTTCAGGAGGAGGAGCAGGAGGAGGAGGATGAATATTATACACAGATTGATGAAGCTAAAAGGTCCACGTTTTTGATGGTGATAGAGAACAATGCTTCCATCCGCGGGTGCAGCCTACGTATTGTTTAGGTATCGCTGCTGTCCGCTGGTGGAGAAGAGAAGTCTGGGGAAATCCAGGCTTTGTTCATCTTGATGAGTGTAAGCCTGTCGGCACTGTCGGTTGACAGGCGGGTACGCTTATCTGTGATGATTCCCCCAGCCGCACTAAACACCCTCTCTGACAAGACGCTAGCCGCAGGACAAGCAAGCACCTCCAGGGCATACAGCGCAAGTTCAGGCCACGTGTCCAGCTTCGACACCCAGTAGTTGTAGGGGGCAGAGGCGTCACGGAGGACGGTCGTGCGATCGGCTACGTACTCCCTCACCATCCTTTTACAGTGCTCCCGCCGACTCAGCCTTGACTGGGGAGCGGTGACACAGTCTTGCTGGGGAGCCAGAAAGCTGTCAAAGGCCTTAGAGAGTGTTCCCCTGCCTGTGCTGTACATGCTGTCTGATCTCTGCGCCTCCCCTGCTACCTGGCCCTCGGAACTGCGCCTTCGGCCACTAGCGCTGTCGGATGGGAATTTTACCATCAGTTTGTCCGCCAGGGTCCTGTGGTATTGCATCACTCTCGAACCCCTTTCCTCTTTGGGTATGAGAGTGGAAAGGTTCTCCTTATACCGTGGGTCGAGCAGTGTGTACACCCAGTAATCCGTAGTGGCCAGAATGCGTGTAACGCGAGGGTCACGAGAAAGGCATCCTAACATGAAGTCAGCCATGTGTGCCAGAGTACCTGTACGCAACACATGGCTGTCCTCACTAGGAAGATCACTTTCAGGATCCTCCTCCTCCTCCTCCTCCTCAGGCCATACACGCTGAAAGGATGACAGGCAAGCAGCATGGGTACTCCTCAACGTGCTGAGATATAGACAGGAGGGTGCTCTGACTATCCAGACATACTGTCTTCCCCCGCCTCTGTTTCCAAGCGCAAAGCGTCTGCCTTTATGCTTTGCAGGGAACTTCTCAAGAGGCATAGCAGAGAAATGGTGAGGCTAATGATTGCAGCATCGCCGCTCACCATCTGGGTAGACTCCTCAAAGTTTCCAAGGACCTGGTAGATGTCTGCCAACCAGGCCCACTCTTCTGTAAAGAATTGAGGAGGCTGACTCCCACTGCGCTGCCCATGTTGGAGTTGGTATTCCACTATAGCTCTACGCTGCTCATAGAGCCTGGCCAACATGTGGAGCGTAGAGTTCCACCGTGTGGGCACGTCGCACAGCAGTCGGTGCACTGGCAGATGAAACTGATGTTGCAGGGTGCGCAGGGTGGCAGCGTCAGTGTGGGACTTGCGGAAATGTGCGCAGAGTCGGTGCACCTTTCCGAGCAGGTCTGACAAGCGTGGGTAGCTTTTCAGAAAGCGCTGAACCACCAAATTAAAGACGTGGGCCAGGCATGGCACGTGCGTGAGGCTGCCGAGCTGCAGAGCCGCCACCAGGTTACGGCCGTTGTCACACACGACCATGCCCGGTTGGAGGCTCAGCGGCGCAAGCCAGCGGTCGGTCTGCTCTGTCAGACCCTGCAGCAGTTCGTGGGCCGTGTGCCTCTTCTCTCCTATGCTGAGTAGTTTCAGCACGGCCTGCTGACGCTTGCCCACCGCTGTGCTGCCACGCCGCGCGACACCGACTGCTGGCGACTTGCTGCTGTTGACACATCTTGATTGCGAGACAAAGGTTGCGTAGGAGGAGGAGGAGGGTGGTTTAGTGGAGGAAGCATACACCGCCACAGATACCACCACCGAGCTGGGGCCCGCAATTCTGGGGGTGGGTAGGACGTGAGCGGTCCCAGGCTCTGACTCTGTCCCAGCCTCCACTAAATTCACCCAATGTGCCGTCAGGGAGATATAGTGGCCCTGCCCGCCTGTGCTTGTCCACGTGTCCGTTGTTAAGTGGACCTTGGCAGTAACCGCATTGGTGAGGGCGCGTACAATGTTGCGGGAGACGTGGTCGTGCAGGGCTGGGACGGCACATCGGGAAAAGTAGTGGCGACTGGGAACTGAGTAGCGCGGGGCCACAGCCGCCATCATTCCTTTGAAAGCCTCCGTTTCCACAATCCTATACGGCAGCATCTCCAGGCTGATAAATTTGGCTATGTGCACGTTTAACGCTTGAGCGTGCGGGTGCGTGGCGGCGTACTTGCGCTTGCGCTCCAACACTTGCGCTAGCGACGGCTGGACGGTGCGCTGAGAGACATTGGTGGATGGGGCCGAGGACAGCGGAGGTGAGGGTGTGGGTGCAGGCCAGGAGACGCTAGTGCCTGTGTCCTGAGAGGGGGGTTGGATCTCAGTGGCAGGTTGGGGCACAGGGGGAGAGGCAGCGGTGCAAACCGGAGGCGGTGAACGGCCTTCGTCCCACCTTGTGGGGTGCTTGGCCATCATATGTCTGCGCATGCTGGTGGTGGTGAGGCTGGTGGTGGTGGCTCCCCGGCTGATCTTGGCGCGACAAAGGTTGCACACCACTGTTCTTAGGTCGTCTGCACTCTCAGTGAAAAACTGCCAGACCTTTGAGCACCTCGGCCTCTGCAGGGTGGCACGGCGCGAGGGGGCGCTTTGGGAAACAGTTGGTGGATTATTCAGTCTGGCCCTGCCTCTACCCCTGGCCACCGCACTGCTCTTCCAACCTGCCCTGCTGCTGCACTTGCCTCCCCCTCTGAAGACCTGTCCTCAGTAGGCGTAGCAAACCAGGTGGGGTCAGTCACCTCATCGTCCTGCTGCTCTTCCTCCGAATCCTCTGTGCGCTCCTCCCTCGGACTTACTACAATTACTACTACCTGAGTGATAGACAACTGTGTCTCATCGTCATCGTCCTCCTCACCCACTGAAAGCTCTTGAGACAGTTGCCGGAAGTCCCCAGCCTCATCCCCCGGACCCCGGGAACTTTCCAAAGGTTGGGCATCGGTCACGACAAACTCCTCCGGTGGGAGAGGAACCATTGCTGGCCATTCTGGGCAGGGGCCCGAGAACAGTTCCTGGGAGTCTGCCTGCTCCTCAGAATGTGTCATTGTAATGGAGTGAGGAGGCTGGGAGGAAGGAGAAGCAGCAGCCAGTGGATTCAGAGTTGCAGCAGTGGACGGCGCAGAATTCTGGGTGGTCGATAGGTTGCTGGATGCACTTTCTGCCATCCACGACAGGACCTGCTCACACTGCTCATTTTCTAATAAATGGGTCTACCGCGTGGACCCATTAATTGTGAGATGAATGTGGGGACGCCAATAAACGTGCCTCTCTCCTAATCCCGCAGCAGTCGGCTGCGATACACCTGGATCAGGAGCTCGGCCTTTGCCCACACCCTGACTTGGGCCTCCGCGTCCTCGCCCGTGTCCACGTCCTCTAGGCCTACCCCTACCCCTCAGCATGCTGTATTACCAGTAGTGCAGAAACAGAACGCTGTAATTAAATGTGCCGCTTATTGGCCTGTGGTTGGAGGCTGACTTCGCTTACGGAACGCACAGCAGAGCCAGGAAAGAATTTTGCGCAAGCCTGCTGTAACACTTAGCTGGCTGCGTATGAATTAGGACAACTACCCCCAGCAGAGACGCAGTACAGTCAGGAAGGTCACAGGCAGCCCAAATAGATTTTTTTTCCCAAATTTTTTTGGAAAAGCCCACTGCGTATATAGACTGAATATGTCTTTCACTGTCCCTGCCTCACCACCACTACTGGCCGTGGACTATGTAAAATTACTGCAGACTGTTTCACTCTGGACAGGATGACAGCGGTGATGTAAGAGGCAACGCAGAGCCAGGAAAGAATTTTGCGCAAGCCTGCTGTAACACTTAGCTGGCTGCGTATGAATTAGGACAACTACCCCCAGCAGAGACGCAGTACAGTCAGGACGGTCACAGGCAGCCCAAATAGATTTTTTTTCCCAAATTTTTTTGGAAAAGCCCACTGCGTATATAGACTGGATATGTCTTTCACTGTCCCTGCCTCACTACCACTGCACGGCCGATATACAAAAAAAAAAAAAGTGCAACACCGCAAAAAGCAGCCTCCACACTACTTACTGCACACGGTTAGATGTGGCCCTAAGAAGGACCGTTGGGGTTCTTGAAGCCTAAAATCACTCCTAACGCTCTCCCTATAGCAGCTCCGGCATCAGCAGCACTTTCCCTGATCTCTGTCAGAATGCATCTGTGGCGAGCCGCGGGAGGGGCCGATTTATATACTCGGGTGACACCTGATCTCGCCAGCCACTCACTGCAGGGGGGTGGTATAGGGCTTGAACGTCGCAGGGGGAAGTTGTAATGCCTTCCCTGTCTTTCTATTGGCCAGAAAAGCGCGCTAACGTCTCAGAGATGAAAGTGAAAGTAACTCGAACATCGCGTGGTACTCGCCTCTAGTAACGAGCATCTCAAACACGCTAATACTCGAACGAGTATCAAGCTCGGACGAGTACGTTCGCTCATCTCTATTCGTAACCTAGGAAATGTTTTTAAAAAAGTAAATACAGTTCAAATTTAATATCTTGGAAAGAGAGGTTTCTACAGTATGACATAAAGTAGTGGTAGTTATTACTAAACCAATTAGCTAACTGATGGTTGCCTCTTAAAGGACCACTCCAGTTATTTTTTTTCATTCATAATGAAGTTCCTCCCCCAATATATAAGTTTACTACCGTGTTTCCCCGAAAGTAAGACAGTCTTACTTTCTTTTTATCCCCAAAAGCCAGACTATGTCTTACTTTTGGGGTATGTCTTATAATAAAAAAAATCATTACTCACCTCCCCCGGCGTGCTGTCGCGCTCCGGCAGGATGTCGCTTGCTCCTCGTCCCCGGCGCAGCATTGCTTTCTGAATGCGGGGGCTTGAAATCCCCGCCTCCAGAAAGCTAATACACACGCCGTCAGCCAGTTACAGAATGGCTGTGATTGGCTAAAGGCGCACGTGGCTTCAGCCAATCACACTATTCAATGACATCATTGAATGGGTGTGATTGGCTGAAGCCACGTGCACCTTCAGCCAATCACAGCCATTCAATGATGTCATTGAATAGTGTGATTGGCTGAAGCCACGTACGCCTTCAGCCAATCACAGCCATTCTGTAACTGGCTGACGGCGTGTGTATTAGCTTTCTGGAGGCGGGGATTTCAAGCCCCTGCATTCAGAAAGCAATGCTGCGCCGGGGACGAGGAGCGAGCGACATCCTGCCGGAGCGCGACAGAACGCCGGGGGAGGTGAGTAATGATTTTTTTTTTCTACGGTATGTCTTACTTTCGGGGTACGGCTTACATTGGCCGACCCCCCCTGACACCCCCGATACGTCTTACAATCGGGGGTGTCTTACTATCGGGGAAACACGGTAGTATTAGCTTGCTTAGTTATTCCTTTTTATCTGAAACTCTTGGCCTCTTCTTCCTCAAATGATCATGTGATCTCAATTCTGACCAGCTCTGATCTACTTGTGTTTATGTTGCCTGAAACTAGTCAATTTCATAGTCTGTGTTATGCGGTTACATGTTTCCTCTGCTATTGTAAGACCCACAATTGATGACTGCTTATAAATTGTCTTTCACAGTAAAAAGACTTTCTTCATTTCTTTCTTGCGAATTGGGAATACATTAGTGCTTTTTGGGCTCCAATGATTGTGAAAAATTGGTAGGTTCTTTCTGTACAGTTACATGGACTTGCAGCTTTTCAAAACTTTCAAAGTCCTCCTTCAATAGCACCTAGCTGATTTGGCAATGTAAAGGTTGGGCATAATGTACCTCCCAACCGATAAAAACTTGGAAAGTGTAGAGTTGCAGTTGTCTCTGGTCTATTAGTATGTTACAACAAGGACTTGATAGCAAACATATACAATGTAATTAATATGTTAATTTTACCTGTCCCATCAAATCCTTGAAATGCTCAGTTGCCTTCTTAAAGAATTCTTGCTGCATTTGTACTTGTTTGATTAGTTGCTCTTCTTTGTTCTTAACACTTAGAAGTTGAGCGATGCTAGTAGAACTGTGGATATAGTTGTCTTCCTTCAGTGCTTTCTGCTGAAATAATCAATGCAGGTCTTCTAAATTCCAATTAAAATCACATTCTGTAAATCATACTGAAATTACATATCAGAAGCTCGTTGGCATCGTTGGCTTCAACCATTAAGTAAGTCACATGTCATTTAAAATGTCTGCCTACTCTTACATAATAAAGCAGCTTTATGTGTATATTTACTAGCAATCTAGACATTGCAGAAAATATTGTCCATGTATACACACCAATCAGAAATAGTCATGCCACTTCACTGAAAATCCCTATGGATCTATCATTCGCCAAATGGGTTAAAGACTAGTGATGAGCGAGCATACTCGCTAAGGGCAATTGCTAGAGTGAGCACTGCCCTTAGCGAGTACCTGCCCGCTCAAGACAAAAGGTTCGGGTGTCAGCGGCGGGCAGGGAGCTGCGGGGGAGAGCGGGGAGGAACGGAGGGGAGATCTCTCTCTCTCCCTCTCTCCCCCCGCTCCCACCTGATGACTGCCGCTACTCACCGCTCCCCTGCGCCGGCACCCGAACCTTTTGTCTCGAACGGGCAGGTACTCGCTAAGGGCAATGCTCACTTGAGCAATTGTCCTTAGCGAGTATGCTCTCTCATCTCTATTAAAGACCTAAATGAGCAATATGTCAATAAATGATAACCTGGTCCAGGAAAGGTATGGGTTCTCCTTAGGGAAAGCACCTAGAAGCTGTGAGGAGACTCATAAGGCCATCCATGCTCCTCTGGGAAATATGCAAATGGAAGATACAACAATACCTCTGCAGCGTAACCTATTGGAAAGCAGCATTCCATCAAGTCAGTGTCAGACTTTTTAACAAGCCTTGTAACAATGACTGGGAATTGTGAGCCAAAGCCAGAATCTTCGCCGTAAGGAGAAGATAACCATGCAAAGACAACTCTTTATGGAGAAGATTCTGGCTTTGGCTCACAACTCCCAGTCATTGTTACAAGGCTTGTTAAAACTTGAAGGAATGCGGCCTTACAATAGGTGGCGCTGTAGGGGTATAAGTTTATCTTTCCATTTGAATAAACAATAACCTTTCACGTAGTCACTATCTTGAATTTGAACATCGCACATCTTAGGATATATAAGGACAACAAAAACTTTGTTTTTTCAAGTCCTCTCTATATCCAACAACAGAACGCCATTATTATGAATCATTTTCTCCCCCCAAGACTGGGAAATGTACGCTTTCACTACATTGTGCATATTAGTAGAGAAATAGATATTTGCACATGAGCACAATATAGAATGACATAATGGTAACATTGATCAGATATCAATTAAACAAGTAATTTCATAGACACATGCCTAGATTTATAACTGCAGGTATTAAAGCCTTGAATCCTGTAATTCCATACCTGACAGAGAGAAGAAGAAGATGAAGCAAACAATGTTGCAGCATGTCATAATCTAAACCTGAATCTGTTGCTTGGCAACTTGTGAGGTCAATGTGAGTGGGAGAAAACTAGAACACCTATGTGCCTGTGCCCCTCCTATATAACTGCAGTATGTGTCAGGGCCATGAGGGCAGGAGGACAGTGTGCCATTGAAATGTTTTTGAAGAAGATTAAATAAATCTCGATGGTATGGAAGATATTCCTTTTTCACTAAGAACTTTATAGTGTATCTTCCTTTACAGCTATTTTTAGTAAACCGGCAGCATAGATTATTTGAAGTGTTTCCTAATAGGGTTCTTGTGTTCTTCGAACCTTAGCCCCTCTCAGTCTCTACTCCCCTGATGTTGTCTGGATTACCCCAAGACCGAAATGCATTGGAAGGAAAGGGCAAGTTGGGGACTGGTTCCTGTGTAGGGTCATGCTTTTCAGGACCATTGCCCTATTTGCAAAGGAGGACATAACTTTGGAGAGGATAAGGATAAATGGTGAATCTGAATGGTGTCTTGTGTTCACAACTAATGCCTCATCTCAAAAACAACACTACTAGATTCTCTTACCTAACCCACCACAACTATAATACATAGAATTATATTAGTGTTTAATAAGAGATCCCCTTTAGCATATAGTTAAGAAAGCCTAAGGCTTTGCCTCTGCATCAGGCATTCCATTTTATCTATGAATGCTAGCGCAAACAGCGCTATCCAGACTCTCTCGACTTTTTGTTGGGTTTTCATCATGGTTTCCGTTATTTTACAAAAAAAATTGTGCAATACACAAATTAAAATAATAAAATGAAGACATGCACGATTAATTTTCATGTGCAAAACCCAATCTTCAGTTAACATATGAATATGTTTAAAATATTACATTATTCTTACCATTTCCATCTTTTTGGTAAGTTCCAGTTGCTGAGTTTGCAATGCATTGTTCTCATTGGCCAGCTTGGCACAGTCGTTCACCATTTTCTGTCTCAGGACTTTTTCCTGTTCAGAGAGAAGATGTTTTTCCCGAATTTGCTGATGGAGAAAACTTATTTCATTCCTGCAAAACCATAAAATGTGAATTTTTAGAGCTACTCCAATTCCATCTATATGTATATAAAGACGAAAGCCCTCACTGACTCACTCACTGACTCGCCACTAATTATCCAACTTCCTGATGTCGTAGAAACTTGAAATTTGGCACAAGCATAGAATATGTCCAAAATAGGAGAAGTTAATGGGACCCTACTCGATTATTCAATTCTAAGCGCAAAAGAACTAGCATCCAAATTTTACGTACGGATTTTCCTGGTGCTGCTGCATGCACTAAAATTTTGTACAATTCAAAGGTTACTGACACTAATCATTTCATCTGGGGGCATCATTCCCATACTGAGATCACAATTACAGTTGTGTTTTGGAGAGGTCAGGCTAGATCCTGCACCAGAAGTAAGTCCAACTGGTCACCCACTGCAGTAGTAGGTCCGGTGCATGGGCTCACTTCACCAAGGTGTAATATCCATAAAATGTTAAGTCCATAGTTCAGCACATGAATAATTAAAAAATATCAACTTTATTTCAATTCATGTTCAAAGCCAAGTTTTCCCAAATTGGAGGAAACACATGTCCTCTGAAATTCTTAAACTAATTCCTTAGCCATAGCACATGTATGTCTCCCATAGACAACCATATATAACACCCCAATGTAATCACCTAATGTCAAAAATATTTGCATATTCAGAAACAGCTCATAAAAATATCTCAAAATGCAGAAACAATAATAATCAGTAACCAATAGGAGTTAGATTGAACAGTTAAAAACAATAAAAAAGGGATGTGTGTGTAGCGGCACAGCAAATAACGCAGCACGATTTCCCCTCTGAGATTTAAGCACCCACATTTAGAGGAAAATCCAATATGCCTTCTGATTTAGCAACATAGTTTTTAAATTCCCTCCTCGTCTAGGTTTCCTGATTTGTTTAATATTGTTGTTAGCCATTTAGTTGTTCACGACCCTCGGCGACCTTAAAGACTCCCTCCCTCCCTCCCTGTTTTTCGGTAATGCACTGCTTCTTTCAGTTGTGTGATATCCATGCCAGTATCAGCTCTGACAGTATCAGCCATCGTGTCTTTGGCAGCCGGGTCTTCTTTTACCACTGATCTGTCCAAGTATTATAGATAGTGATGAGCGAGCATACTCGCTAAGGGCAATTGCTCGAGCAAGCATTGCCCTTAGCGAGTACCTGCCCGCTCGAGAGACAAGGTTCGTGTGTCGGCGGTGCGCAGGGAGCTGCGGGGGAGAGCGGGGAGGAACGGAGGGGAGATCTCTCTCTCCCCCCCCGCCCACCCCTGCTGACTGCCGCTACTCACCGCTCCCCCGCATTGGCACCCGAACCTTGTCTCTCGAGCGGGCAGGTACTCGCTAAGGGCAATGCTCGCTCAAGTAATTGCCCTTAGCGAGTATTCTCGCTCATCTCTAATTATAGATTTTTTTAGTGACTCTGCTCGCATGGTCAAAATACGTGAGCCTAAGCCGGCCATCTTCTCCTCCAGTGATATATCGGGTCTTACACGCTTCAGGACTTCTCTGTTTATTACTCTTGCCATTCAGGGTATACGAAGCATATGTTTAATACCCAATACTTGAACGAATTAACAAATCCATTGTGTTCAAAATTAAAATGTCCAGACAGGTTCAAAAGATTTTGATTATTCGGGTTAGAAATATCCTAAAAAAGATCCAATATCCTAATTCTCAATTTCCTGGATGTGCAACCTATTTAGGCTATTTTACAACTCTCATACACACGTGGCTGTTATAATTTAAGTAATCTTTGATCTGAAAATTATTATTAGTTTTCATATCTGAAATAAAAGTTCTACAAACACTGGCTCCACATCTATGAAAGCCATGTTGCTGCAACTATGTTGTTTGCGATAATTTCCTATTAAATAATAAAAAAGGTGATTGAAGGGTCCATAGATTGGGGGGTGTCTATACACTACTCTACTCTCTCTTAGATAAAATAGACTGGTCTATATTCATCTAGAATTTCTCTAATCTGCTGCAATTGATTAATATATTGTAACATTACTACAGGACACCCAGCATTTCATACATTCTTTTTACCTATTAGTTAGTAAGTTCGCCCAAGCTTTACTTTGAGCTATAATATTAGCTTTCTTCAACATCCATATTGGATAACCATATGTGTATCCCAGTAAAAGGAAGTTTTAAGATTTGACATTGGAAGGTTGCAGAAATGGAACCAAATTTTTGCAAGCATACATCTTGAAACACAATATTGCATAGTAGGAGTAGGCACCCCAGGCATACTATTAAGGCGATACCAGTAGGGAAGATGCCTAAGGCAAGACATAATTATAATGAACTTGCAAGATACAAAGATGAAATTAAAAAGATTAGTGATAGAATGAAACATCATCCATGCCTTTAGACCACCCCATACATACAAATATTATATGAAGATGAGGCTTTGCAGTAGTGTATAGAAACCCCCCACTATATGGACCCTTCTGTCACCCAGTTTATTATATACTGGGAAATGATCCCAAACAACATGCTTCCAGAAAAAAGAATTTTATAGATGTGGAGCCAGAGTTTAATAGAACTTTTATTTTTGCAACGCCAGCAAAAAAAACTTTTCAGACATGCAAAATAATAATTTCCAAAACAAAAATTACGTAAATTATAATGCCAAATCTATATGATCATGTGTGAGACTTGTAAATTAGCCTACACACGTTGCACATCCAGGAAATGTAAAATTAGGATATTGAAGCATTTATAGCATATTAATAATCTGAATAATCAAAATATTTTGAACCTGTCCCAGCATTTTATTTTTGAGCACAATGGATTCCTTAACCCCTTCATGACGTGGCCCTTCCCCCCCCCCCCCCCCCTTCCATTTTTGTTTTTTCCTCCCCCCCCTTAAAAAATCCTTTATTTACCCATTGACGTCGCTGTATGAGGGCTTGTTTTTTGCGGGACAAGTTGTATTTTTCAATGGTAATATTTAATGTACCATATAATGTACTGAAAAACTGTTAAAAAATTTTAAGTGGAGTAAAATGAAAAAAAAAAACGACTTCCGCTATCTTTCAGTGCGTCTTGTTTCTACGGCGTAAAAACTGCAACAAAAATGACATGATAACTTTATTCTATGGGTCAGTATGACTACTACGATATCAAATATGTATAGGTTTTTTTTTTACTGTACTACTCTTTTTTTTTTCAAAGACATTTCATTTTTTTCAATTATTTTCTGCCACCACCTTCTGCGCGCAATAGCTTTTTTATTTTTCTGTTGACATAGTTCAGCAAGGGCTCATTTTTTGCTGAATGTCCTGTAGTTTACGTTAGTGCTAATTTGGAATACATACAACGTTTTGATCGCTTTTTATTGCGTTTTTTCTGGGAGACAGGGTGACTGAAAAAGTGCATTTCTGGCGTTCTTTCTTTTTTTTTTGGACAACGTTCACCTTATGGGGAAAATAATGTGCTACTTTGATAGATTGGACTTTTACAAACGCGACGATACCAAATATGTATATTTATTTTATTATTTAGACTTTTTAATTATAGATTTTATTACTTTTTTTTTACAATTAAAAAAACTTTATTGCTCTTTTTTTTTACTTTACTTTTAAGTCCCTCTGGGGAACTACAATATGCGATACTTTGATCGCTCCTGCAGTATGACGTAATGCATTATGTCATACTGCATTCTGACAGGCAGCCTATCAAGCCACCTCTCTGCATACATACCCTGACGCTCCAGGACGTAAATGTACATCCTGGTGCGGGAATGGGTTAAACGTATTGGGTATTGAGCATATCAGAAAACCTAAACTGGTAGGGGATTTGAGAACTATGTTGCTAAATCAGGAGGCATATTGGAATTCCCTTCTCCAAATTTGGATGCCTTTAGGCCTCATGTCCACGGGGAAAATCAGGCCCGCTACGGATTCTCCATGTAGAATCTGCAGCGGGTCCCTCCTGCCCCGCGGACATGAGCGCTTAAAATAGGAATAAATCAGAATTAACTTACCTCTCACACGCTCCGGATACTTCCTTCGCTGCGGCGTCATCTTCTCTCATCGCGGCCGGATCTTCTTTCTTCGGCTCGGCGGATGTGCATGATGACGTCGGTGACGTGCCCCGCGCATGCGCCGGGCCGAAGCAAAATGATCCGGCTGCGACTGAGAGAAGATGGCGCCGCGGCGAAGAGAAGAACCGAAGCGTGTGAGTAAAATCTGATTTTTGTGTCCCGCGGATCCGGACGGCTTCCATAGGCTTCAATAGAAGCCCGCGGGAGCCGTCCCCGCGGGAGACCCGCACGAAAATGGAGCATGGTCCAGATTTTTTCATGCTCCATTTTTTTTAAAATCCCTTTTATTGACCATCCGCGGGTATTTATCTACCCCGCGGGTGGTCAATGCATCCCTATGGGATGCGGATCCGCGGGCGGGAGAAGAGTTAAAATCCGCTGCGGATTTTAATTCTTATTTTGCCCGTGGACATGAGCCCTTAGGGTTAAATCTCAGAGGGGAAATCATGCTGCATTATTAGCTGTGCGGGCACATTCACAACCTTTTTTCTTGCTTTTTATTGTTCTATCTAACTCCTATTGGATACGGATTATACTGTTTCTGCACTTATAAGTTTTTTTAAGAGCTGATTATGAATATGCAAAAAATTCTGATTTGGGGTGTTTATGTGGTACGAGGACTTATAAGCTATTGTTTCTCTGTTACCAGCCTTCAGGTGTGTAGCATATTAAACATATATTGTTCGGTTACACATAAGTATAAACGTAATTATAAGTATCTAACAAATGAAATACAGCTACTGTATACTAACTTCACATAATCTTTCAGTTCCCTTACTATGACCATGGGAATGTAATCTCCTTTCTGAAGAATGTAAACTTCTGCTGTGTGACGTGAGTGGTGGTCAAGACAACGGGGCACTATTGTATCAAAAGCTTGTCCAGATTCTGTCTTCCTCCCCCCGTATATACGTATGAAATGCTGGAGAGAGGAGAAAACTGCATGTTGGTTGGGATGATCCCCCCTGCTGCCCCCCTTAGCTCTGCCTACCACTACTTTCTGTACATGGAACTAGTATAAGAGATAAGATGAACCAATAAGCCTTAGCTTCTAATAAGGCTGCCTATCTAGTATTTAAGAATCTGTTGTGATGTCACAAGTCAGTCTGGATTTGAGAACCTTTGTGTCTCCTAGACTCATTCATGTCGACATTGAATAAATCTTCATTTCCTATGTCCCTGGTATCGTGTTGGATTTCGGCTTCTACAACATTTACATTGGCCGTAAGGGTGTTTTTAAGTCCGAAAGGCCATGTGGGACTTATTTTAAGTCCGAAATGCATCAGAGGACGTGCGGTTTTTTCTCTAGTTTGGTAATACCTGGCTTTTAACATGTTGATATTTTATGATTATCCATGTACTGGACTATGGACTTTACATTTTATAGCTGCTGCAGCACATCATTCTTTGTAGACCGACTGAGTCTCATGAATGGTAGCTAGCCATTATTATGGCTTCCAAAAAGCAGTTAGTTAACTTCCCCCTGCTGCACATTATCCTTTTAACCCAATGCACAAAGTAGCTGTTGAGAATGTTAGGGGAAACAGATATGTGCACCTTAAATCAAGTGAGAGCAGATTCTGAGTCTCCGCTGAGTGCTTGATTAGTTTTTCCTCCATCTCATGCCTGGCTGAATTTACTTTCAGCAGCTCCATTCTCTTCTGTGACAGTTGTTCTTCCAGCTCTTTTTGTTGCTCCATTCTTTGCTTCAGCTGTTCAAAATAGAGGAAACCGTCAAACATGACAAAAGTATACATACGGTACTAATGACAACAGACTGGAATACCTGCACTCTGCAAGCTGCTCATTATTGCATTCGCAATAACATGAATGACTGTAGGTATATAGAATATAGTGAATTGATTCAGCTTCTCTTCTGTACATGAGCAGGTTAAAAATCCTTGAGTGCTCCTCTCTTTAGACAAGTTGTAAATACCTTTTCTCACTTGATGTTCAGTATTATATGCTTATGGAAAACCTGGATGACGCATGCAGGACAAGATGGTTGGCTACTAGAGATGAGCGAACGTACTCGGTAAGGCCGATTTCGCAATCGAGCACCGCGATTTTCGAGTACTTCACTACTCGGGTGAAAAGTACTCGGGGGCGCTGTGGGTGAGCGGGGGGTTGCAGAGGGGAGTGGGGGGGGGAAGGGAGAGAGAGAGAGAGCTCCCACCTGTTCTGTGCTGCTACCCCCCGCTCCACCACGCCTCGCCCCGCCCCACAGCGCCCCCGAGTACTTTTCACCCGAGTAGTGAAGTACTCGAAAATCGCGGTGCTCGATTGCGAAATCGGCCTTACTGAGTACGTTCGCTCATCTCTATTGGCTACCAGTGCAAGAGTTGTAAGACCAGACCACGAAGTGTTAATTTTTCAAACCTGTGAAAATTATCCTATTGATGTACTTCAGATATAAAGAATTTGTGTCATCCAACACAGGCATAATTATGGGATTAATTCTATTCATGCCTGCTAAATTAAAAGGACATAAATGGTTACAATATAGCCTCTGTTTTAGGCTGGGTTTACACGGGACGGATTTGCTGCAGAAATTCCGTGCAGAATTTCTGTGCGACAAATCTGCCCGGAGTTCCTAATCCCAGGATTAGCCAGCCATGTGGACGAGATTTTGCAAAAATACGAGATATCTATGTGGACGAGATTGGACACAGGGTGGCCAATCTGTTGCGGCAAAGCTACGCTAAGCTAGCGCTGTGGCGTGGAAATGACAGCTGCAGCATGACAATTCTTTTTTTTTTTTACCGTTACAGCCTCTCTTCTCTCTATGGGGAGAGAAAGCCGCAACGGAATGCCAGCGGCCAAACAGCACCAAAACCCACGGCAGTTTGAAGAAGCACTTATCAAGCGGAAATCCCCGTCCCGTGGGAACCCAGCCTAAGGGTGCATTCAGATGACTGTATATCAGCTGGGTTTTCATGCCCAGCCGATATACGGCATCTCTCTCTGCAGGGGGAGGAGGCTAGAAGAGCCGGGAGCAGTGCTCTGAGCTCCCACCCCCTCTGTGCCTCCTCTCCACCCCCTCTCCGCCCCTCTGCACTATTTGCAATGAGAGGAGGCAGAACGGGGTGGGGCTAAGTTCCGGGAATTAGCTCTGCCCCCGTCCCGCCTCTCCTCATTGAAAATAGTGCAGGGGGTGGAGAGGAGGCAGAGAGGGGGCGGGAGCTCAGAGCACTGCTCCCGACTCTTCCAGCCTCCTCCCCATGCAGAGAGAGACGCTGTATATCAGCTGGGCGTGAAAACCCAACCAATATACGGTCGTCTGAACCCACCCTAAGGGCTCCCACAGACTTGTGTTTATTAACTCTGCGTTAACGCAGCATTTTTTTAACATGAATGTCAATGGGACTTTCTAAACAAAAATCGCAAAGCGCAAACTTGCGATGAGTTTTTAACATTAGAAAGTCCCATTGACATTTGCGTAAAAAAAATGCAAGTGTGTGGGAGCCCTAAGAAGACTGCATAAAAACAGTACAATTAGGGCACCTACTCACGAATGATATTTTTTCTTGCGATGCGAGTGAAAGAGCAAGCCTCGCAGTGCTAAGAAAACTCTGCGATATCGCTTATTGTTCTACAGGGGGCCAGCAACAGCAGCGACAGCCCCATTGAAAACATAGGGAGTACATTGTGGAGTTCTGCCACAGCTGTGACAGCTATGGCAGAGGATTCCTTTATTTCTCTGAATATCTACTGTGTTTCTGAGTCTTATATTAATTTTTGTTCAAAAAGGTTTAACTTTTTTACATGTATAGCTGACTATTTAAATTGACTTTTTAATTAACTGTTAGCAGGGCTTAATTTTGGAGTAGGGCTTATATTTCAAGCATCCTCAAAAAGCCTGAAAAATCATTTTGCATCCTCAAAAATTCTGGAAAATCATGCTATGTCTAATTTTCAGGGAAACAGGGTATGTATGCATTTCTTCTTCTGAGGGGATTAGAACTACAGGTGCTCCCCGACTTGCGAACAGGTTCCGTTCCAGGAACCTGTTCGCAAGTCCATTTTGTTCGCAAGTCGAACAAATGGTTATATGGAGCGGGATCGCGGGTGGATCCCGCTCCATACAACGTCGGGTGCAGGCTGTTCTTACAGCGGGCTCCCGGCGGTAGCAGTTCCGACGAGCCGCGCCGCTTGTCGGTACTGTTAACACTTTAAATACCGCTCTGACAGCGGTATTTAAAGTGTTAACAGTTCTGACGAGTGGCGCGGCTCGTCGGAACTGCTGCCGCCGGGTGCCCGCTGTAAGAAACAGCCTGCACCCGATGTTCAGGGGGCCCGTACAGCGTCCCACGATGAGATCACGGGACGCTGTGTGGTTGCTAGGCAGCCGGGGACCTCCTGAAAGGCCCCAGGGCTGCCTATGCAGAGTGCCCATCAAGCGCACGGCTTGATAGGCACTCTTCATAGTCAGCCCTAGGGCCTTTCAGAAGGCCCCCAGCTGCCTAGCAACCGCGATCTGACCGGACAGGTTTCTATCAGGCTTGATAGAAGCTTGTCTGGTCCCTGCACAGTATGATGTAATGCCATAGCATTACATCATACTGTGCAGAACAGATAGTTCGTATCTTCCGAAATTCGTAACTCGAATGTTCGCAAGTCGGGGACTATCTGTACTATTCCCAAAATACATTGAGAATTAATAAAGCACGTCTATGGATATACGTCTGACATTCCAAATATTATTACTTATATGCCAATCTGGATACTAGGAGTCTCCTTCCCCTTCAGATGTGAGTATATTTGATATTACTTCTCTGGCATTCTGAACTATAATTGTGGCAATGATCTGAGCACCCTTTGTCCTAATCTGTTTTTCTGTTGGCTATCAACTGTCCTGTATTTGTGCATTGAGAACATGGTCTCCAATCAGAGTGGTGATTTCCTAAGAATTGCGTTTGGTGTAATTGGAATTTTGTGCAGTAGCATCGGGCACCATACATATGGTGGGTAACCTAAATCTTACTATCTCCTCTTCCTATCATCAGCATTTGCCCCATACCGACATTTATTTTGCTCCTATGCATATCTGACTACTAGGCACGTCACATACCTGTGTCTGCAGCGCAGTTATTCTCTGGCTGCTGTTGGTCACACTTATCAGCTCACGCTCTAACTCCTGCTTGTTGAGAAGTGTATCCATCTCCTTCTGAGTCATCCGTCTATCAGTGAGCTCCTTCCCTTTCTTCAGTTGAACTATGTTCTCAATCAGTTGCTGCCTTTCTTTGGAATGGGAATCTACAGTAATTATATATGAAAAATAATGACATTTACTAGGATTTTTGACCAAGTTTGAATAAGAAAAAGGCAATGTGGCCTGTTTAATACTGGGGTACTGCTGATAAGTCCACCAGTATATCACTATGCTGTAGCATGTACCACACTGATCACCATAGTATATTACATGCTGTTTGATCAATAACATGTAGCTACTGAGCTACACAAAGTTGTACATGCAGCAGCACTTTTCTGTGCACAAAAAGCGGAAATACTTTTCTGATACCTTGCCGGAATGCCATTCTGTGCAATGCAATTGTGTCTGACAACCGGTGCAATTGGATCGATAAATATGCACCATTGTGTTCCCTAAAGCTGGGTTCACACGGGACAGATTTCCAGTGGAATTATAATGGATTGGCCGCACTGAAAATCTGCAAGAATTCCACTGAGAAAAAGCAGCTACGCGATTTGGAGCGGCTTCGTCGCCTGCATTTCTGCTGCAGCCATCTCCCCCATAGAGAGGAGAAATGCTGCTGCGGAAAAAAAATGAAAATTGACATGCTGTGACTTTAATTTCTGTGCTGCATAGCTGTTTCCACACGGTTTGGCCACAACAGATTGGCTGCAGCATATAGATGAGGTTTTTGAAAAATCTGGTCCACTTTGCTGGCTAATCCCAGGATTATGAGCTGCAGGCGGAATTTCCGTGCCGACAATCCGCATGGAAATTCTGAAGCAAATTGGTTCCGTGTGAACCCAGCCTAACACTTTAGTACGTGGCAGCTGCAGCTGTTCATTGATTTTAGTGGTATCAACTCTGAAGTTAGTGACTGGACACAGCTAGCAGGCACTTCCTGGGGAACTCCCATTGACATTGATGGTTAGAAATCCCTAAAGATCTGTCTCCAGTATGTTACTTCATACTGGATTCTTCAGGGAGACCCCTAATAAAAACCAGAATCAAAGATCAGAATACAAACATTTTGCTTGACACTGGTGCAGAAATTTGCATTACCAATGTCAAACACCGACAGCCATCAGTGTGTTGAAAAATGTATGTAACAGGTGTAGAGATGAGCGAACGTACTCGTCCGAGCTTGATACTCGTTCGAGTATTAGCGTGTTCGAGATGCTCGTTACTAGAGGCGAGCACCACGCGATGTTCGAGTTACTTTCACTTTCATCTCTGAGACGTTAGCGCGCTTTTCTGGCCAATAGAAAGACAGGGAAGGCATTACAACTTCCCCCTGCGACGTTCAAGCCCTATACCACCCCCCTGCAGTGAGTGGCTGGCGAGATCAGGTGTCACCTGTTACATCACCGCTGTCATCCTGTCCAGAGGGAAACAGTCTGCAGTAATTTTACATAGTATAGGGCCAGTAGTGCTGAGGCAGGGACAGTGAAAAAGGTGAAAGACGTATACTGTCTATATAGGCAGGGGGCTTTTCCAAAAAAATTTGGGAAAAAACATTCTATTTGGGCTGCCTGTGACTGTCCTGACTCTACTGCGTCTCTGCTGGGGGTAGTAGTCCTAATTAATACGCAGCCAGCTAAGTGTTACAGCAGGCTTGCGCAAGATTCTTTCCTGGCTCTGCGTTGCCCGTTACATCACCGCTGTCATCCTGTCCAGAGTGAAACAGTCTGCAGTAATTTTACATAGTCCAGGGCCAGTAGTTGTGAGGCAGGGACAGTGAAAAGAGATATACTGTCTATATAGGCAGTGGGCTTTTCCAAAAAAATTTGGGAAAAAACATTCTATTTGGGCTGCCTGTGACCGTCCTGACTGTACTGCGTCTCTGCTGGGGGTAGTAGTCCTAATTAATACGCAGCCAGCTAAGTGTTACAGCAGGCTTGCGCAAAATTCTTTCCTGGCTCTGCTGTGCGTTCCGTAAGCGAAGTCAGCCTCCAACCACAGGCCAATAAGCGGCACATTTAATTACAGCGTTCTGTTTCTGCACTACTAGTAATACAGCATGCTGAGGGGTAGGGGTAGGCCTAGAGGACGTGGACGTGGACGCTGGCGAGGACGCAGAGGCCCAAGTCAGGGTGTGGGCACAGGCCGAGCTCCTGATCCAGGTGTATCGCAGCCGACTGCTGCGGGATTAGGAGAGAGGCACGTTTCTGGCGTCCCCACATTCATCTCACAATTAATGGGTCCACGCGGTAGACCTTTATTAGAAAATGAGCAGTGTGAGCAGGTCCTGTCGTGGATGGCAGAAAGTGCATCCAGCAATCTATCGAACACCCAGAGTTCTGCGCCGTCCACTGCTGCAACTCTGAATCCTCTGGCTGCTGCTCCTTCTTCCTCCCAGCCTCCTCACTCCATTACAATGACACATTCTGAGGAGCAGGCAGACTCCCAGGAACTGTTCTCGGGCCCCTGCCCAGAATGGGCAGCAATGGTTCCGAATCCTCTCCCACTGGAGGAGTTTGTCGTGACCGATGCCCAACCTTTGGAAAGTTCCCGGGGTCCGGGGGATGAGGCTGGGGACTTCCGGAAACAGTCTCAAGAGCTTTCAGTGGGTGAGGAGGACGATGACGATGAGACACAGTTGTCTATCACTCAGGTAGTAGTAATTGGAGTAAGTCCGAGGGAGGAGCGCACAGAGGATTTGGAGGAAGAGCAGCAGGACGATGAGGTGACTGACCCCACCTGGTTTGCTACGCCTACTGAGGACAGGTTTTCAGAGGGGGGAGGCAAGTGCAGCAGCAGGGCAGGTTGGAAGCGGCAGTGCGGTGGCCAGGGGTAGAGGCAGGGCCAGACCGAATAATCCACCAACTGTTTCCCAAAGCGCCCCCTCGCACCATGCCACCCTGCAGAGGCCGAGGTGCTCAAAGGTCTGGCAGTTTTTCACTGAGAGTGCAGACGACCGACGAACAGTGGTGTGCAACCTTTGTCGCGCCAAGATCAGCCGATGAGCCACCACCACCAGCCTCACCACCACCAGCATGCGCAGACATATGATGGCCAAGCACCCCACAAGGTGGGACGAAGGCCGTTCACTGCCTCCGGTTTGCACCGCTGCCTCTCCCCCTGTGCCCCAACCTGCCACTGAGATCCAACCCCCCTCTCAGGACACAGGCACTACCGTCTCCTGGCCTGCACCCACACCCTCACCTCCGCTGTCCTTGGCCCCATCCACCAATGTCTCTCAGCGCACCGTCCAGCCATCGCTAGCGCAAGTGTTGGAGCGCAAGCGCAAGTATGCCGCCACGCACCCGCACGCTGGAGCGTTAAACGTGCACATAGCCAAATTTATCAGCCTGGAGATGCTGCCGTATAGAGTTGTGGAAACGGAGGCTTTCAAAGGTATAATGGCGGCGGCGGCCCTGCGCTACTCAGTTCCCAGTCGCCACTACTTTTCCCGATGTGCCGTCCCAGCCCTGCACGACCACGTCTCCCGCAACATTGTACGCGCCCTCACCAATGCGGTTACTGCCAAGGTCCACTTAACAACAGACACGTGGACAAGCACAGGCGGGCAGGGCCACTATATCTCCCTGACGGCACATTGGGTGAATTTAGTGGAGGCTGGGACAGAGTCAGAGCCTGGGACGGCTCACGTCCTCCAACCCCCAGAATTGCGGGCCCCAGCTCGGTGGTGGTATCTGCGGCGGTGTATGCTTCCTTCACTAAACCACCCTCCTCCTCCTCCTACGCAACCTCTGTCTCGCAATCAAGATGTGTCAGCAGCAGCACGTCGCCAGCAGTCGGTGTCACGCGGCACGGCAGCACAGCGGTGGGCAGCCGTGAGCAGGCCGTGCTGAAACTACTCAGCTTAGGAGAGAAGAGGCACACGGCCCACGAACTGCTCCAAGGTCTGACAGAGCAGACCGACCGCTGGCTAGCGCCGCTGAGCCTCCAACCGGGCATGGTCGTGTGTGACAACGGCCGTAACCTGGTGGCGGCTCTGCAGCTCGGCAGCCTCACACACGTGCCATGCCTGGCCCACGTCTTTAATTTAGTGGTTCAGCGCTTTCTGAAAAGCTACCCACGCTTGTCAGACCTGCTCGGAAAGGTGCGCCGGCTCTGCGCACATTTCCGCAAGTCTTACACGGACGCTGCCACCCTGCGCACCCTGCAACATCGGTTTAATCTGCCAGTGCACCGACTGCTGTGCGACGTGCCCACACGGTGGAACTCTACGCTCCACATGTTGGCCAGGCTCTATGAGCAGCATAGAACTATAGTGGAATGCCAACTCCAACATGGGCGGCGCAGTGGGAGTCAGCCTCCTCAATTCTTTACAGAAGAGTGGGCCTGGTTGGCAGACATCTGCCAGGTCCTTGGAAACTTTGAGGAGTCTACCCAGATGGTGAGCGGCAATGCTGCAATCATTAGCGTCACCATTCCTCTGCTATGCCTCTTGAGAAGTTCCCTGCAAAGCATAAAGGCAGACGCTTTGCGCTCGGAAACGGAGGCGGGGGAAGACAGTATGTCGCTGGATAGTCAGAGCACCCTCATGTCTATATCTCAGCGCGTTGAGGAGGAGGAGGAGGAGCATGAGGAGGATGAGGAGGAGGGGGAAGAGACAGCTTGGCCCACTGCTGAGGGTACCCATGCTGCTTGCCTGTCATCCTTTCAGCGTGTATGGCCTGAGCAGGAAGAGGAGGAGAAGGAGGAGGAGGATCCTGAAAGTGATCTTCCTAGTGAAGACAGCCATGTGTTGCGTACAGGTACCCTGGCACACATGGCTGACTTCATGTTAGGATGCCTTTCTCGTGACCCTCGTGTTACACGCATTCTGGCCACTACGGATTACTGGGTGTACACACTGCTCGACTCACGGTATAAGGAGAACCTTTCCACTCTCATACCCGAAGAGGAAAGGGGTTCGAGAGTGATGCAATACCACAGGAGCCTGGCGGACAAACTGATGGTAAAATTCCCTTCCGACAGCGCTAGTGGCCGAAGGCGCAGTTCCGAGGGCCAGGTAGCAGGGGAGGCGCGGAGATCAGGCAGCATGTACAGCACAGGCAGGGGAACACTCTCTAAGGCCTTTGACAGCCTTCTGCCTCCCCAGCAAGACTGTGTCACCGCTCCCCAGTCAAGGCTGAGTCGGCGGGAGCACTGTAAAAGGATGGTGAGGGAGTACGTAGCCGATCGCACGACCGTCCTCCGTGACGCCTCAGCCCCCTACAACTACTGGGTGTCGATGCGGGACACATGGCCTGAACTCGCGCTGTATGCCCTGGAGGTGCTTGCTTGTCCTGCGGCTAGCGTCTTGTCAGAGAGTGTGTTTAGTGCGGCTGGGGGAATCATCACAGATAAGCGTACCCGCCTGTCAACCGACAGTGCCGACAGGCTTACACTCATCAAGATGAACAAAGCCTGGATTTCCCCAGACTTCACTTCTCCACCAGCGGACAGCAGCGATACCTAAACAATACGTATGCTGCACCCGTGGATGGAAGCATCGTTCTCTATCACCATCAAAAACGGGGACCTTTTAGCTTCATCAATCTGTGTATTATATTCATCCTCCTCCTCCTGAAACCTCACGTACTCACGCCGAATGGGCAATTTTTCTTAGGTCCACAAGGCTCAGTCATATAATTTTTGTAAACAATCTTTATACGTTTCAATGCTCATTAAAGCGTTGAAAATTGCACCTGAATAAATTTTTAGTTTAACTGGGCTGCCTCCAGGCCTAGTTACAAATTAAGCCACATTAACCAAAGCGATTAATGGGTTTCACCTGCCCTCTTGGTTGGGCATGGGCAATTTTTCTGAGGTACATTAGTACTGTTGGTACATCAATTTTTTTGGGCCCTCGCCTACAGTGTAATTCAATTAATTTTTTGCCCACCTGCATTAAAGCTGACATTACATCAGCTGTGCTGGGCACTGCAATGGGATATATTTATGTACCGCCGGTGGCTTCCTGGGACCCACCCATGCTGTCGGTCCACATGGATTTCCCATTAGGGAGATGTACGTGCCTGTGTATACTTATAACAAACTCGAGCCTGACTGGGGCATGCAGTTTGGGCCGAAGCCCACCTGTATTTAATCAGACGTTAGCTCTGCTGTCCAGGGCACTGCAATGGGATATATTTTTGTACCGCCAGTGGGTTCCAGGGAGCCACCCATGCTGTCGGTCCACACGGACCTCACATTAGGGAGTTGTACCTGCATGTGTCTATGTATTAAAAACCCCGGTCTGACTGGGGCATGCAGTGTGGGCCGAAGCCCACCTGTATTTTATCTGACGTTACCTCAGCTGTGCAGGGCAATGCAATGGGATATATTTATGTACCGCCGGTGGCTTCCTGGCACCCACCCATGCTGTCGGTCCACACGGAGTTGTAACTGCATGTGTCCACTTCTAAAGAACCCCAGTCTAACTGGGGCATGCAGTGTGGGCCAAAGCCCACCTGTATTTTATCTGACGTTACCTCAGCTGTGCAGGGCAATGCAATGGGATATATTTATGTACCGCCGGTGGCTTCCTGGCACCCACCCATGCTGTCGGTCCACACGGAGTTGTAACTGCATGTGTCCACTTCTAAAGAACCCCAGTCTGACTGGGGCATGCAGTGTGGGCAGAAGCCCACCTGTATTTTATCTGACGTTACCTCAGCTGTGCAGGGCAATGCAATGGTATATATCTATGTACCGCCGGCGGCTTCCTGGCACCCACCCATGCTGTCGGTCCACACGGAGTTGTAACTGCACGTGTCCACTTCTAAAGAACCCCAGTCTAATTGGGGCATGCAGTGTGCGCCGAAGCCCACCTGCATTAAACATGACATTACCTCAGCTGTGCTGGGCACTGCAATGGGAAATATTTATGTACCGCCGGTGGCTTCCTGGCACCCACCCATGCTGTCGGTCCACACGGAGTTGTAACTGCATGTGTCCACTTCTAAAGAACCCCAGTCTGACTGGGGCATGCAGTGTGGGCCGAAGCCCACCTGCATTAAACATGACATTACCTCAGCTGTGATGGGCACTGCAATGGGATATATTTATGTACCGCCGGTGGCTTCCTGGCACCCACCCATGCTGTCGGTCCACATGGAGTTGTAACTGCATGTGTCCACTTCTAAAGAACCCCAGTCTGACTGGGGTATGCAGTGTGGGCCAAAGCCCACCTGCATTAAACATGACATCACCTCAGCTGTGATGGGCACTGCAATGGGATATATTTATGTACCGCTGGTGGGTTCCAGGGAGCCACCCATGCTGTGTGTCCACAGGGACTTCACATTAGGGATTTGTACCTGCCAGTGTCTATGTATTAAAAACTCCGGTCAGACTGGGGCATGCAGTGTGGGCCGACGATCACCTGCATTTAATCAGATGTTACCTCAGCTGTGATAGGCAATGCAATGGGATATATTTATGTACCGCCGGTGGCTTCCTGGCACCCACCCATGCTGTCGGTCCACACGGAGTTGTAACTGCATGTGTTCGCTTCTAAAGAACCCCAGTCTGACTGGGGCATGCAGTGTGGGCCAAAGCCCACCTGCATTTAACATGACATTACCTCAGCTGTGATGGGCAATGCAATGGGATATATTTATGTACCGCCGGTGTGTTCCACAGGGAGTTGTAACTGCATGTGTCTACTTCTAAAGAACCCCAGTCTGACTGGGGCATGCAGTGTGGGCCGAAGCCCACCTGCATTTAACATGACATCACATCAGCTGTGCTGGGCACTGCAATGGGATATATTTATGTACCGCCGGTGGGTTCCAGGGAGCCACCCATGCTGTTTGTGCACACGGAATTCCCATTGCGGAGTTGTACCTGCCTGTGACTATTTATAAAAAACCGCGGTCTGACTGGGGCATGCAGACACCTTGACAGAATGAATAGTGTGTGGCACATAGGTTCCCGATTGCTATGCCTACGTGTGCAGCTCCTGATGGAGGTGGCACAGGATTGGATTTCTCATTGCTTCTGTACAGCATTGTGGGCTATCGCCCCGCCCCTTTTAAAGAGGGTCGCTGCCTGGCCGTGCCAACCCTCTGTAGTGTGTGCCTGCGGTTCCTCCTCATGGCAGACGCACTTATAAATAGACATGAGTGTGGCGTGGCATGAGGGCAGCTGAAGGCTGCGCAGCGACACTTTGGTGTGCGCTGTGGACACTGCGTCGTGCGTGGGGGGGGGGGTTGGGCAGCATGTAACCCAGGAGAAGTGGCAGCGGAGTGTCATGCAGGCAGTGATTGTGCTTTGTTGGAGGTAGTGTGGTGCTTAGCTAAGGTATGCATTGCTCATGAGGGCTTTTCAGAAGTAAAAGTTGTTGGGAGGGGGGGGCCCACTCTTGCCGCTATTGTAGCTTAATAGTGGGACCTGGGAACTTGAGATGCAGCCCAACATGTAGCCCCTCGCCTGCCCTATCCGTTGCTGTGTCGTTCCCATCACTTTCTTGAATTGCCCAGATTTTCACAAATGGAAACCTTAGCGAGCATCGGCGATATACAAAAATGCTCGGGTCGCCCATTGACTTCAATGGGGTTCGTTATTCGAAACGAACCCTCGAGCATCGCGAAATTTTCGTCCCGAGTAACGAGCACCCGAGCATTTTGGTGCTCGCTCATCTCTAAACAGGTGCAAAAATAAAAAGCATGCTGGACAAAGACTTGAGAAGTCGAAACGTTGCATTTAAGGAAGAATAAAGCTAACTTTATTTCTGCACCTGAGATGCTGTCACATGCATGTTTCATATTAAGTGACTTTGCATAGTGCGCCCCACTGCTAAGGTGACACAGCCTGCCTTTATTGTGTAGCCCTCAGATTTGCCCACCAACAAGGAAGGGGGGCAAGAGCCCACAGGATAAATGAAGTGGTGATTCACAAGCATGACCCTGAAAATCCCAATGTGATATTACCCTGATTATGACAACATCATCGGTAAGGATGTAATGACATGGAACGGATGGATCATTGACCTGACATACTGATTGTGTGGAAGCGCCCTAGACAATCAAAGGTGTGTGTCATATAATGCCAGGAACTGAGAATTCTGTGAACATGCTGGAACACAAATGGCCAGAGGTCTCACACAACAGACCTTGAACTTATTGCATTTGAGCATCCAAATATAAGGACACAAATTAAAAATGACTGTAGGAGAATGGTTGGTGTTCAGGCGGACATACAAGGCCCAGACCCACCACCTCAATGGCAATAGCATTCTCCACCTGAAGCTTCAATAATGGACAAGGTCTAGAACTTAAAGACAAGAGATGTCGTCATAGAGAGTAATTCAAAGGTGTAACAATCCTTTATGGCCAGTGAAAAGAAGGATCATAATGCATGGAAGCTAGTGATAGACCTTCCTAAGCTTTAACAAATACACTTCCATGTCGACACCCTTAGTTGCACAGACTCCCAACATGTGGCAAAAGCCATATATTCTCAGTCATTGATGTTGCCAATCGGTCCTTCTCCATCAAACCCTTGTAGGTACAAGTTTGTCTACACCGTTGAAACAAACAATACATATTTTGTGTCCTCCCTCAAGGGTTCCACAGTAATCCTACATATTTCCACCAGGCATTGGCAGCCAGCATCTGACCACTTTATCTGGGAGCAGATGGAGGCTAGAGGGAACTGGAGTGGTGCGGTCCTAAGTACCCAGGAAATCATAAAGGTGGGTAGAAAGATATGTGTACAGGAGTGATTATCACCCAAATAATCTCTTGAAGCAGTGATTTTATGGACAGTTATCCGGTGTACATACAACCCCCACCAGCTCCCCTCTTAATTCTATAGAACTATTATATAGATAATAAGACCTTCAGCTTCTCTGATTTGTTCTCCTAGAGCTTCTTGATCTCGTTGTAACATAAGAATATGAGCATATTTGCGCTTTACTTCCAGTTTCAGACTGTCACATTCAGAACGAAGATCCTGAGTAACATAAAACAGTTTATGGTCAGTACCCTTATGTGCAATCCTGTTCTATCATAGGGGATTATAATAATTGTGGGGTCTATATTCCAGTAAATTACAATCAAAATTTACATTAAGAAATTAATAACTGAGAATATCTGCTTAACCCCTTAAGGACACATCCCTTTTTTAAATTTTTGTTTTTTCCTTGACACTTTAGGGCTCCATCAACTGATTGTGTGGAAGGGCCCTAAACAATCAAAGGTGTGTGTCATATAACACCAGGATCTGAGAATTCTGTGAACTTGCTGGACAGTTTAACGTCCGATTATTCGTGCATTAAAAAAGATTGCACTACATAGAACCAATGCTTTCCAATGGCAGCGGTCACATGTGTAAGTTTTACATGCGCAAAAACATCTGCAGCAAAAATGATAGGGCACCGTTTTTTAAAACACGCATCAGTATTTTTTGAATGTGATTGGTCCCTGCGCTCAGCCAATCAGAGGCAGCACTCACCCATTATTTGAATTTAATCAATGGCTGAATTCAATGAATGGGTGAGTGCTGCCTCTGATTGGCTGAGTGCAGGGACCAATCACAGGCAGCTCTCAGCTGTCATTTAATATCTGATTGGTCACAGTGCTCAGCCAATCAGAGGCAGCTCTTTCAGCAGGCAGCGATTTAAAATCCCTGCTTGCTGAAAGCACTTCAGAGCAGTGCAGAAGACACGGCTGGACGTTCCCTACCCCGAAAATCACTGCAGGGCTTGCCGGCAGCCCATTGCTTTCAATGGAGCCAGCTGTAGCGCAGGCTCCATTGAATTCAATAAGAAAATATTGTGATTCTCTGCTACAGCTGTGACAGAAGATTTCTTAATCTCTGCAGGGAGTCCCATTGTCACTGGACACTGTGACAATGCTGTCACAGTGCTCAATGACAAGGGGACTCCCCGCAGAAATAATACTAATATTATTTATTTTTTATTAATTATTAATAATAATTCAGTAATGTTAATAAAATGTTACTTTGATTGATTGAACTTTTATGGACGCAGTGATGTAAAAAGCTGACAGAAGGAGGGGGCTTGCTCTCTCACCCATCCGGCCCCCGCAATCACATCCCAATTGGTTTCTATGGAACCCAAAAGTTTTAATATGACGTATGGGTCTGCCTGCTACGGTGGCCTATGACGCTCAGTCTCTGGTTGAGCTTCATAGGCTTTATAATACACTACTATACTGAAGTACAATAATGTATTACAAGAATGTGTAAAAAAACCAAAAACATCAAAACCCCCTTTACTATGTAAAAATAACCACACATATCTGATATTGTGGTGTCTGTAATGACCCAGAGAAAAAAGTTAGTATCTTAGGCTCAATTCACACAGGTGTATATCCGATGGGTTTTCACACCCAGCTGATATACACTTCCCCTCTGATGCATTGGTTTTCAATGCATCAGTGCACATAGATGTATTTCCGTGGTGTAAAAGTGCCCGGCCGGCCAAGATAGCGCATTTCGGGCTGAGCACTTTTACGCTGGCGGCTGCATAGACGTCTATGGGAGCCTATGACAGCTGCCAGAGAAGGGAGGTGGGAGGGAGTTTAGCAGTGTAACTACTAAACTCCCACCCCTTTCTCTCCTCCTCTCTAGCTTTTTGCAATGGGAGGGAGTGGAGCTGAGCTCCGCCCCAGCCTGCCCCCTCCCATTGCTGGCTGCTGACAAGAGGCGGAGAGAAGGTGGAAAATTAGCACACTAGCTCCGCCCCATCTCACCCCTCTCCTTGCAGAGAGTCGGCAAGGGGGAGGGAAGAGGGAGAACAACTTAGCAGAGCTAAACTGTCTCCCCCGTCCAATGGAATTGTGGGCTCGGCGTATATGCGCAGGCCATTGCCGTCTGAACGGGCGCACAAATGTTAGATGGTTTGCATTTACACTGAAAGATTATCGTTCGATTTTCTAAAGGATAATTTGTTCTGTTGAAACGCAGCATTAGTCACAAGCTTTTCACTCAACACTGCTGGGATGAGTGTAAACATTTTACACCTGAGCCTCCCCATTCATCTAAATTGGTGCTAAAACTAAACAATCTTGTTCAATTTGTCTTTCCTTTGTTTGATCACAAGTAAAGTGCCATTTACACGGGACAATTATTGCACAAAATTCCTTTAAATAACAAAAAATGCACAATATTTGTTACGTCTGCAAAGCCATTCTTTACTATTTGTTTACTTTTCGTTTGTTGCTGACTTTCAACCAGCATACAAATAATGGCTGGATCACTCCCTTTTCGCTGGGACTAAACGCTCCTTGCTTAGCACATAGAATGTAAAGTACTGAGCGAGAAGTGAGCGATTCTCACAATGATCTGCCTGTCTAACCATTGTGCATGACTGCAAACAACTAGCGGTGACATCACCCGCAGATCGTTTAACCAACAGTTGTCCCGTGTAAATGCTACAGTGTGGGACGGGTCTGTGTGGCCTATGGTCACTTTTGTCAGAACTGCACCTCTCCCACTACTGAAGGGCACCTGACGATTTGACAAGCACTGATATAGATGGGACTTTGTACAGTTTGATTTTTTTTCATAAATATTACAATATTATTCTTGGGCTTTTCTCCTACTTTGCTGTCATGCAAGTGCGATGGAAATGTTAGCCCCCGTTCTGGTCTTCACCTTTTTTTTTAAATGTTACTCTGCATAAAGTGCCTGTAAAGCTAACTCACACTGATGAGTGCAATATGGTGCTGTGAGTACTGCCCCTCATATCGTGCTCGCCATCCATGTGAAATCACTTCGGGGATGTTGGGATCCTCCGCCATGGCTGTCAGTCACGGCAGGGGATTTTGGAATTTCTCGCGTTGTTTTCGTGCGTTGCTGCTGCCTGCAATGTGTTCTGCGATGTGAGAGAACGTGCTGCGATTTGTTTCCCGCATAGCATCGCATTGCGGTGCCATGCGGGAAAACATCGCTCTTGTGTATGATCCCACAAAGGGGTTTATATTTCTGCATCCCACAATGCACAAACTAACGCGTTTTTATCGCCCATGTGAAGCCGGCCTTATGCTGTACTTCAGCAATCAGTGGATGAAGCCGGTCTTTTGTTTTTAGCATGGAACAGCCAGGTTATTGCAGTTGTGTGTAAAAGTTATTGTATTATGGCACACTACAATAAAAAGACAACTGTGCATCTATAAAAAATAAAATAAATTCCACACAATACTGTGTTCACATGCTGAGCAGATCAATTTCAGTAGGACTGCTTGTGATCAATAGCTCTGTTTTTAGATCTAGCTACATGGGCCAATATTTCTATAGCCAACGAACAAGCAAACGCACGTTCACCAGCTGATCATTCTCAGCAAGCAATAAAAATTTGCGATGACGATCAATAAGGCTCAAGGGTAAACACTTAAGGCAGCAGGTGTACATTTAGTAAAACATGTTTTACTCATGGCCAACTGTATGTGGCGGCTCACGTATATACTGCCACAAAACCTTTATATCTTAGCAAATTATGACAAGACCAAAAACGTACAGAACTGTGCTGACATAGCAGATTAAAGTTACATTCCTTTCACTATTTCATCTTTTTACATTTCAATATACAGCAAAACACAGATTAGATTAAAAAAATACAAATTCCAAGTGGCAGGTAACAAGCTAGTGTGTATATATATATATATATATATATATATAAAAAATATGGCCAATATAGATCTAGCAATTATGATTTTTTATACTTATTATTTGTATGAAAAAAATAAAGTATTCAGGGAATAACAGGTCTCTTACCAAAAGCTTCCTGTATAGATGATCTGCTTCCAGTGTGAGCTGGGGCTGAAGATCTGTAGCCTTTTTAGTTTGCTTACGAGTGGGAATCTGGAATTAAGGATCCATGCCAGTGTTATGTCATAGGCCTATGTGATATTTTATTTTTATTCTGGTGATCTCATCCCTGGAATAATTTTATGAATCTAATCTGTAACAAGTTCTTCATAAAAGACTTTCTCTTCTGCCATTTTGTGACGGATCAGCAACGGAACCTGTGAATGGAGGTTCCTAACGCAGATGTGAACATAGCCTTACTAGTGTGTAACCTCCAGTTTATGTTTATGTAATGTTTAAAGTACCCCTAACCTCCTAATGAGAGAAAAGTACTAATAAAGCGGTTTGTTTTAAAAAAAGAAAATGTGCCGCCTCTACCTCCATCAGTCATTGCGGTGATGACTGTATTTCAACTCCTGAAAATGATGATCATTATTATCTGTTGGGTATAATTGATTAATCCTACAAAATCCCTGAAGTTGTACAAATGTTAGGCCAGTCTCACAAGACCAGATTTCAATTGCGGATTCCAGAATCGTCACACAAGTGGATGACCCACGGTATTCTGCACCCATTGAAAAAATAGAATATTTACATGTCCACACAGATGAGCAGATAAGGATTGTGATTTCCACAAGCGGATTTAAAATCGCAGCATGTTCTATTTTATGCGGAATCCGCACAGACGGCCTCTATTGAAGTCAATGAAAGCTGTTCAGTCTGCTGCAATTCTGCAATTAACTTTGTAGATAGCCACGCATACTCGGGTCCTCGCCTAGCGACAGAATGGAAAAAAAATAGATTTAAGAAAAAAAAAAATGTACACGGCGCATCCACGGTCATCCGCAATACAGAAAGCGAAGGTACGTGTGGTTGCCAGCTGCGGTCAGATCCGGATTCCGATGAAGAATACTTGGTCTGGTTCGTGTGACACCAGCCTAACTAGAAGAATTGATGCTGTTTTGAAGGTAATGGGTGGTCACACCAAATACTGATGTCAATTAGATTTCTCTTTTGTTCATTCACTTTGCATTTTGTTAATCGGCAAAGGGTAAATTTTGGCACTTCTAATTTTGCATGCATATAGTATATATACGTACATATATTTTTTTTACACGCTCCGGGAATGAAGAGCAATTGCATGGTGGAGGGAGCGGAGGGCTCTTGAACCAGGGCTATAGCAGTCACTCATGCCCACGGAGTCTATAGCAGGGTTGCTAACCATCTTGCAATAGAGAGTCTCCGTGAAATATAGCACTTTATGCAGTGCTGCTGAGAACAAATAGATGCATCCATGATATAGTTAGATGGTACTTGAGCAGGTTGTCCAGAAAAAATAAATAAATGATGAGGTTAGCAACCTTGGTCTACCGTACAGAGAGAATACACTGTCAGCTATGGAGGCTGACAAACTCTTGCTCATTCCTTCTCCTTCTAAGGCCCTTCTGCACAGGGGCGAATTTGAATTACAGAATCCGGAGCGGCGACCGACTCCAGATTCCGTAGCAAATCCTGCCCGTAGTATGCTATGCAAAAGTAATTCTTCCTGCACATGAGCGAAAACCAATTACGGTTTCCGCTCACAGATGAAAAATTGTAGCATGCTCTATTTTCCTGCGGTGTCTGCACGGACGGCTTCCATTCAAAGGAAAACCTTCAGTCCCACAGCCCGTACACAATTTACATTTTCCGCGGGAAAATCTGTACTGTGCATGTCTGACAGCAAGCCGTGCGGACTATCTGCAGTACAGAAAAAAGAAAGCACGTACGCAGGGCTTTCACATGGTAAGGAGTACGATATGGGGGTGGGATTCAAGGCACTCGACCATGTGAAATTAGCCTCAGGCCTCCTGCACATGGGCGGATTTGCATTGCGAAATCCGGCACAGGATTCTGCAGCAAATCCAGACCATAGTATGCTATGAGAAAACGCGATTTCCTGCCCATGAGCGGAAATCAACTGCAATTTTCTGCTCGCGGGGAAGAAATTGCAGCAAGCTGTGATTTTGTGCAGGCTACGCACGTCCGGCTTTCCTTGAAGTCAATGGAAGCCGTCCATCCAACGGCCATTATGCAATCATCATTGCAGAATGGTCACAGGAGCCATGTCATCGCCATAGCCTCAGCGCTATGTCCTCTATACTTCACGTGTGCCAGTCGGCGCTCCGGACGGTACATTCGCAACAGAGGAGAAGACGGTGGAGAGGTAAGCTGGAGTCACCCGGTGGAATTCCACAGCGGGAATCCTGCATGCGGGGTGTGACCCGCCCGTGTGTAGGCGGCCTTAGGCTAGGACTAAACTGCGACTCCTGCTGCAAGACATTAAATTCACAATGTCACACTGCTAAAATCACTGCTAATGATAGTGAATGTGTTCATGAGGAAACCCAGCAGCCTTGGTTCTCAGGTGACTGTCATGTCCCAGAAACTTGCATGGTACAACATGACCAAATTCACTATCATTAACTGAAATGCAGCAGTGCAACATCGAGGACTTAGCTGACACAGCTACAACTTGCCATGTAGTCTTAGCCTTAGGCCTGTGTCACATGAACATATCTACAAGTGCAAAATCTGCCCACCCAATATGCAGTAAGGCCTCATTCAGATGAGCGTGGTTTACACACTGCTACAGCAGCATGTAAACCACGCTGCTGACATGCAGGAATTCTGCGGTGAACTCTGCATGCAGTTCGGGCATGTGACGTTACACTCAGCTACTCTAAGGGCTCATGTCCACGGGCAAAATATGATTTAGGATCCGCAGCGGATTACCTGCACGCGGATCCGCACCCCATAGGGATGCATTGACCACCCGCGGGTAGATAAATACCCGCGGATCGTCAATAAAAGGGATTTTAAAAAAAATGGAGCATGAAAAAATCTGGACCATGCTCCATTTTCGTGCGGGTCTCCCGCGGGGTCGGCTCCCGCGGGCTTCTATTGAAGCCTATGGAAGCCGTCCGGATCCGCGGGAGACCTAAAATAGGAATTTCAAGGATTTACTCACCCGCAGCGGGCCGCGAAGCTCTTCTCTTCCTCACGGCCGCATCTCCCTTGCTTCGGCTCGGCGGATGTGCCCGGCGCATGCGCGCGGCACGTCGACGACGTGCCGGCGACGTGCCGCCGGCGTAAGGAATTCATCCGCCGGCCGAAAAAGAAGATCCGGCCGTGAGGAAGAGCAGAGCTTCGCCGCCCGCTACGGATAGGTAAATTCTTATTTATTGTTATTTTCAGGGCTCCTGTCCGCGGGGCAGGAGGGACCCGCTGCAGATTCTACATGTAGAATCCGTAGCGGGCCCGATTTTCCCCGTGGACATGAGGCCTAACAGCTTGTTAAACTCAACTGGGCTGTCACTACAGGTAAGTGTGATATTATCTTGAAACATCCTGGCCTGTACACAGAGCTACGGGTTTACAACACCAGCCAGGACGTCCTTGTGTAGCTGATTCACACTTTACATCCAATTAATGAGCTAAAGGTGCTATTTAGAGATGAGCGAACGTACTCGTCCGAGCTTGATACTCGTTCGAGTATTAGCGTGTTCGGGATGCTCGTTACTCGTAACGAGTACCACGCGATGTTCGGGTTACTTTCACTTTCATCTCTGAGACGTTAGTGCGCTTTTCTGGCCAATTGAAAGACAGGGAAGGCATTACAACTTCCCCCTGCGACGTTCAAGCCCTATACCACCCCCCTGCAGTGAGTGGCTGGGGAGATCAGGTGTCACCCGAGTATAAAAATCGGCCCCTCCTGCGGCTCGCCTCAGATGCGCTGTGACATAGCTGAGGGACAGTGGTATCGTGTTGGAGCTGCTGTAGGGAGAGTGTTAGGAGTTAGTGTAGGCTTCAAGAACCCCAACGGTCCTTCTTAGGGCCACATCTAACCTGTGTGCAGTACTGTGGAGGCTGCTTTTAGCAGTGTTGCACTTTTTTTTTTTTTGGTATATCGGCCGTGCAGAGCATTGCGCCCTGCAGTAATAGTCCAGGGACAGAAGTGTGGAGGCAGGGAGAGCGTTAGGAGTTATTGTAGGCTTCAAGAACCCCAATGGTCCTTCTTAGGGCCACATCTAACCGTGTGCAGTAGTGTGGAGGCTGCTTTTAGCAGTGTTGCACATTTTTTTTTTTTTTGGTATATCGGCCGTGCAGAGCATTGCGCCCTGCAGTAATACTCCAGGGACAGAAGTGTGTAGGCAGGGCCAGAAGACATATATTATAGATTGAATATACGCAGTGGTCCTTTTGAAAAAAATATTGGAAAAAAATCTATTTGGCCTGCCTGTCACTCTGCTCAGTGTTCTGGGTCCGTGTCTGCTGGGGGTATTAGTTCTCCAAATAAATACACAGCCAGCTAAGTGTTACAGCAGGCTTGCGCCAAATTATTTCCTGGCTCTGAAATCACCGGTCTGTTGCAGTTAATAACAGTGCAACACTGCAGTTCCGTGACACAGTCCAGGGACAGAATTGTGTAGGCAGGGCCAGAAGACATATATTATAGATTGAATATACGCAGTGGTCCTTTTCAAAAAAATATTGGAAAAAAATCTATTTGGCCTGCCTGTCACTGTGCTCAGTGTTCTGGGTCCGTGTCTGCTGGGGGTAGTAGTTCTCCAAATAAATACGCAGCCAGCTAAGTGTTACAGCTGGCTTGCGCCAAATTATTTCCTGGCTCTGAAATCACCGGTCTGTTGCAGTTAATAACAGTGCAACACTGCAGCTCCGTGACACAGTCCAGGGACAGAATTGTGTAGGCAGGGCCCGAAGACATATATTATAGATTGAATATACGCAGTGGTCCTTTTCAAAAAAATATTGGAAAAAAATCTATTTGGCCTGCCTGTCACTGTGCTCAGTGTTCTGGGTCCGTGTCTGCTGGGGGTATTAGTTCTCTAAATAAATACGCAGCCAGCTAAGTGTTACAGCAGGCTTGCGCCAAATTATTTCCTGGCTCTGAAATCACCGGTCTGTTGCAGTTAATAACAGTGCTACACTGCAGTTCCGTGACACAGTCCAGGGACAGAATTGTGTAGGCAGGGCCAGAAGACATATATTATAGATTGAATATACGCAGTGGTCCTTTTCAAAAAAATATTGGAAAAAAATCTATTTGGCCTGCCTGTCACTGTGCTCAGTGTTCTGGGTCCGTGTCTGCTGGGGGTATTAGTTCTCCAAATAAATACGCAGCCAGCTAAGTGTTACAACAGGCTTGCGCCAAATTATTTCCTGGCTCTGAAATCACCGGTCTGTTGCAGTTAATAACAGTGCAACACTGCAGTTCCGTGACACAGTCCAGGGACAGAATTGTGTAGGCAGGGCCAGAAGACATATATTATAGATTGAATATACGCAGTGGTCCTTTTCAAAAAAATATTGGAAAAAAATCTATTTGGCCTGCCTGTCACTGTGCTCAGTGTTCTGGGTCCGTGTCTGCTGGGGGTATTAGTTCTCCAAATAAATACGCAGCCAGCTAAGTGTTACAGCAGGCTTGCGCCAAATTATTTCCTGGCTCTGCAATCACCGGTCTGTTGCAGTTAATAACAGTGCAACACTGCAGTTCCGTGACACAGTCCAGGGACAGAATTGTGTAGGCAGGGCCAGAAGACATATATTATAGATTGAATATACGCAGTGGTCCTTTTCAAAAAAATATTGGAAAAAAATCTATTTGGCCTGCCTGTCACTGTGCTCAGTGTTCTGGGTCCGTGTCTGTTGGGGGTAGTAGTTCTCCAAATAAATACGCAGCCAGCTAAGTGTTACAGCAGGCTTGCGCCAAATTATTTCCTGGCGTTCCGTAAGCGAACTCAGCCTCCAACCACAGGCCAATAAGCGGCACATTTAATTACAGCGTTGTGTTTCTGCATTACTGGTAATACAGCATGCTGAGGGGTAGGGGTAGGCCTAGCGGACGTGGGCGCGGCCGAGGACGCGGAGGCCCTAGTCCGGGTGTGGGCACAGGCCGAGCTCCTGATCCAGGTGTATCGCAGCCGACTGCTGCGGGATTAGGAAAGAGGCACGTTTCTGGCGTCCCCACATTCATAGCACATTTAATGGGTCCACGCGGTAGACCTTTATTAGATTAAATGAGCAGTGTGAGCAGGTCCTGTCGTGGATGGCAGAAAGTGCTTCCAGCAACCTATCGTCCACCCAGAGTTCTGCGCCGTCCACTGATACAACTCAGAATCCTCTGGCTGCTGCTCCTCCTTCCTCCCAGCCTCCTCACTCCATGAAAATGAGACATTCTGAGGAACTGTTCTCGGGCCCCTGCTCAGATTGGGCAGCAGTGGTTCCTCTCCCACCAGAGGAGTTTATCGTGACTGATGCCCAACCATTGCAGAGTTCCCGGGGTCCGGGGGATGAGGCTGGGGACTTCCGGCAACTGTCTCAAGACCTTTCAGTGGGTGAGGAGGCCGATGACGATGAGACACAGTTGTCGATCAGTGAGGTAGTAGTAAGGGCATTAAGTTCGAGGGAGGAGCGCACCGAGGATTCTGAGGAAGAGCAGCAGGACAATGAGGTGACTGACCCCACCTGGTTTGCTACGCCTACTGAGGACAGGTCTTCAGAGGGGGAGGCAAGGGCAGCAGCAGGGCAGGTTGCAAGAGGCAGTGCGGTGGCCAGGGGTAGAGGCAGGGCCAGACCGAATAATCCACCAACTGTTTCCCAAAGCGCCCCCTCGCGCCATGCCACCCTGCAGAGGCAGAGGTGCTCAAAGGTCTGGCAGTTTTTCACTGAGAGTGCAGACGACCGACGAACAGTGGTGTGCAACCTTTGTCGCGCCAAGATCAGCCAGGGAGCCACCACCACCAGCCTCACCACCACCAGCATGCGCAGACATATGATGGCCAAGCACCCCACAAGGTGGGACGAAGGCCGTTCACCGCCTCCGGTTTGCACCGCTGCCTCTCCCCCTGTGCCCCAACCTGCCACTGAGATCCAACCCCGCTCTGAGGACACAGGCACTACCGTCTCCTGGCCTGCACCCACACCCTCACCTCCGCTGTCCTCGGCCCCATCCACCAATGTCTCTCAGCGCACCATCCAGCCGTCGCTAGCGCAAGTGTTTGAGCGCAAGCGCAAGTACGCCGCCACGCACCCGCACGCTCAAGTGTTAAACGTGCACGTAGCCAAATTTATCAGCCTGGAGATGCTGCCGTATAGGGTTGTGGAAACGGAGTCCTTCAAAAGTATGATGGCGACGGCGGCCCCGCGCTACTCAGTTCCCAATGTGCCGTCCCAGCCCTGCACGACCACGTCTCCCGCAACATTGTACGCGCCCTCACCAACGCGGTTACTGCCAAGGTCCACTTAACAACGGACACGTGGACAAGCACAGGCGGGGACGGCCACTATATCTCCCTGACGGCACATTGGGTGAATTTAGTGGAGGCTGGGACAGAGTCAGAGCCTGGGACCGCTCACGTCCTACCCACCCCCAGAATTGCGGGCCACAGCTTGGTGGTGGTATCTGCGGCGGTGTATGCTTCCTCCACTAAACCACCCTCCTCCTCCTCCTCCAACGCAACCTCTGTCTCGCAATCAAGATGTGTCAGCAGCAGCAGCACGCCGCCAGCAGTCGGTGTCGCGCGGCGTGGCAGCACAGCGGTGGGCAAGCGTCAGCAGGCCGTGCTGAAACTACTCAGCTTAGGAGATAAGAGGCACACGGCCCACGAACTGCTGCAGGGTCTGACAGAGCAGACCGACCGCTGGCTTGCGCCGCTGAGCCTCCAACCGGGCATGGTCGTGTGTGACAACGGCCGTAACCTGGTGGCGGCTCTGCAGCTCGGCAGCCTCACGCACGTGCCATGCCTGGCCCACGTCTTTAATTTGGTGGTTCAGCGCTTTCTGAAAAGCTACCCACGCTTGTCAGACCTGCTCGGAAAGGTGCGCCGACTCTGCGCACATTTCCGTAAGTCCCACACGGACACTGCCACCCTGCGCACCCTGCAACATCGGTTTAATCTGCCAGTGCACCGACTGCTGTGCGACGTGCCCACACGGTGGAACTCTACGCTCCACATGTTGGCCAGGCTCTATGAGCAGCGTAGAGCTATAGTGGAATACCAACTCCAACATGGGCGGCGCAGTGGGAGTCAGCCTCCTCAATTATTTTCAGAAGAGTGGGCCTGGTTGGCAGACATCTGCCAGGTCCTTGGAAAGTTTGAGGAGTCTACCCAGGTGGTGAGCGGGGATGCTGCAATCATTAGCGTCACCATTCCTCTGCTATGCCTCTTGAGATGTTCCCTGCAAAGCATAAAGGCAGGCGCTTTGCACTCGGAAACAGAGTCGGGGGAAGACAGTATGTCGCTGGATAGTCAGAGCACCCTCCTGTCTATATCTCAGCGCGGTGAGGAGGAGGAGGAGGAGGAGGAAGATGAGGAGGAGGGGGAAGAGACAGCTTGGCCCACTGGTGAGGGTACACATGCTGCTGGCCTGTCATCCTTTCAGCGTGTATGGCCTGAGGAGGAGGAGGAGGAGGAGGATCCTGAAAGTGATCTTCCTAGTGAGGACAGCCATGTGTTGCGTACAGGTACCCTGGCACACATGGCTGACTTCATGTTAGGATGCCTTTCTCGTGACCCTCGTGTTACACGCATTCTGGCCACTACGGATTACTGGGTGTACACACTGCTCGACCCATGGTATAAGGAGAACCTTTCCACTCTCATACCCGAAGAGAAAAGGGGTTCGAGAGTGTTGCTATACCACAGGACCCTGGCGGACAAACTGATGGTAAAATTCCCATACGACAGCGCTAGTGGCCGAAGGCGCAGTTCCGAGGGCCAGGTAGCAGGGGAGGCGCGGAGATCAGGCAGCATGTACAGCACAGGCAGGCCAACACTCTCTAAGGCCCTTGCCTGCTTTATGGCTCCCCAGCAAGACTGTGTCACCGCTCCCCAGTCACGGCTGAGTCGGCAGGAGCACTGTAAAAGGATGGTGAGGGAGTACGTAGCCGATCGCACGACTGTCCTCCGTGACGCCTCTGCCCCCTACAACTACTGGGTGTCGAAGCTGGACACGTGGCCTGAACTCGCGCTGTATGCCCTGGAGGTGCTTGCTTGTCCTGCGGCTAGCGTCTTGTCAGAGAGGGTGTTTAGTGCGGCTGGGGGAATCATCACAGATAAGCGTACCCGCCTGTCAACCGACAGTGCCGACAGGCTTACACTCATCAAGATGAACAAAGCCTGGATTTCCCCAGACTTCTCTTCTCCACCAGCGGACAGCAGCGATACCTAAGCAATACGTAGGCTGCACCCGCGGATGGAAGCATCGTTCTGTATCCCCAACAAAAACGGGGACCTTTTCGCTTCATCAATCTGTGTATAATATTCCTCCTCCTCCTGCTCCTCCTCCTGAAACCTGACGTAATCACGCCGAAGGGGCAACTTTTCTTAGGCCCACAAGGCTCAGTCATATAATTTTTCTAAACAATTTTTATACGTTTCAATGCTCATTAAAGCGTTGAAACTTTCACCTTAACCAATTTTTATTTTAACTGGGCTGCCTCCTGGCCTAGTTACCAATTAAGCCACATTAACCAAAGCGATTAATGGGTTTCACCTGCCCTCTTGGTTGGCCATGGGCAATTTTTCTGATGTACATTAGTACTGTTGATACAGCAATTTTTGTGGGCCCTCGCCTACAGTGTAATCAAATTAATTTTTAGCCCACCTGCATTACAGCTGACGTTACATCAGCTGTGTTGGGCACTGCAATGGGATATTTTTATGTACCGCCGGTGGCTTCCTGGCACCCACCCATGCTGTGGGTCCACAGGGAGTTGTAAATGCATCTGTGTCCACTTCTAAAGAACCCCAGTCTGACTGGGTATGCAGTGTGGGCCGAAGCCCACCTGCATTAAACATGACATTACTACCTCAGCTGTGATGGGCAATGCAATGGGATATTTTTATGTACCGCCGGTGGGTTCCAGGGAGCCACCCATGCTGTGGGTCCACAGGGAGTTGTAAATGCATCTGTTTCCACTTGTAAAGAACCCCAGTCTGACTGGGGCATGCAGTGTGGGCCGAAGCCCACCTGCATTAAACATGACATTACTACCTCAGCTGTGATGGGCAATGCAATGGGATATTGTTATGTACCGCCGGTGGCTTCCTGGTACCCACCCATGCTGTGGGTCCACAGGGAGTTGTAAATGCATCTGTGTCCACTTCTAAAGAACCCCAGTCTGACTGGGCATGCAGTGTGGGCCGAAGCCCACCTGCATTAAACATGACATTACTACCTCAGCTGTGATGGGCAATGCAATGGGATATTTTTATGTACCGCCGGTGGGTTCCAGGGAGCCACCCATGCTGTGGGTCCACAGGGAGTTGTAAATGCATCTGTTTCCACTTCTAAAGAACCCCAGTCTGACTGGGGCATGCAGTATGGGCCGAAGCCCACCTGCATTAAACATGACATTACTACCTCAGCTGTGATGGGCAATGCAATGGGATATTTTTATGTACCGCCGGTGGCTTCCTGGCACCCACCCATGCTGTCGGTCCACAGGGAGTTGTAACTGCATGTGTCCACTTCTAAAGAACCCCAGTCTGACTGGGGCATGCAGTGTGGGCCGAAGCCCACCTGCATTAAACATGACATTACTACCTCAGCTGTGATGGGCAATGCAATGGGATATTGTTATGTACCGCCGGTGGCTTCCTGGCACCCACCCATGCTGTGGGTCCACAGGGAGTTGTAAATGCATCTGTGTCCACTTCTAAAGAGCCCCAGTCTGACTGGGCATGCAGTGTGGGCCGAAGCCCACCTGCATTAAACATGACATTACTACCTCAGCTGTGATGGGCAATGCAATGGGATATTTTTATGTACCGCCGGTGGGTTCCAGGGAGCCACCCATGCTGTGGGTGCACACGGAATTCCCATTGCGGAGTTGTACCTGCCTGTGACTATTTATAAAAAACCGCGGTCTGACTGGGGCATGCAGACACCTTGACAGAATGAATAGTGTGTGGCACATAGGTTCCCCATTGCTATGCCCACGTGTGCAGCTCCATATGGAGGTGGCACAGGATTGGATTTCTCATTGCTTCTTTACAGCATTGTGGACTATCGCCCCGCCCCTTTTAAAGAGGGTCGCTGCCTAGCCGTGCCAACCCTCTGCAGTGTGTGCCTGCGGTTCCTCTGGCAGACGCACTTATAAATAGACATGAGTGTGGCGTGGCATGAGGGCAGCTGAAGGCTGCGCAGGGACAATTTGGTGTGCGCTGTGGACACTGGGTCGTGCAGGGGGGGTTGGGCAGCATGTAACCCAGGAGAAGTGGCAGCGGAGTGTCATGCAGGCAGTGATTGTGCTTTGTTGGAGGTAGTGTGGTGCTTAGCTAAGGTATCCATTGCTAATGAGGGCTTTTCAGAAGTAAAAGTTGTTGGGGGGGGGGCCCACTCTTGCCGCTCTTGTGGCTTAATAGTGGGACCTGGGAACTTGAGATGCAGCCCAACATGTAGCCCCTCGCCTGCCCTATCCGTTGCTGTGTCGTTCCCATCACTTTCTTGAATTGCCCCGATTTTCACAAATGAAAACCTTAGCGAGCATCGGCGATATACAAAAATGCTCGGGTCGCCCATTGACTTCAATGGGGTTCGTTATTTGAAACGAACCCTCGAGCATCGCGAAAAGTTTGTCTCGAGTAACGAGCACCCGGGCATTTTGGTGCTCGCTCATCTCTAGTGCTATTCATTTGTGAAGGATACTACAGCTACCATGGAGGGACTAACTTTAGAACTATTTACGGCTATGTAGTTCAGGTCAGTAACCTGGCTGTCTTGTGTGGTCCTCCTAGTGGATGAAGGAGGATATTTATATACATACCATTATATACATACTGTTTCCCAGCAGTGCTTGCACTACGGTTCACACTCTTCTGTGTCCAGGTGCTTGATTTATTGGAGCACAGCTTTTTGTTTTATACTTCATTGAGCTATCTTACCGTAAGTAGTTCTATATACGGTTAGGGGGAGACCCCGCTATAGCTTTTGCCTCTGGGCCCTATATCATAAGTATATCACGTACAGAAAATTTGTTGTAAAAACTTCTGCAACTGAAAGTCAGTTCTGTTTATCTGCATGCGCTTGGATTAGCGGGAAGCACATGGATCTCTGCAAAACCCATTGAGATGAATGGGGAAATTTCTTCAACTCATCGGCCACATGTAAATATACCCTTAAAGGGAACTCCGGTGATTTTTTTTTCCCATTCATGATGTAGCTATATCCCCAGTATATACAGGAGGTGGACAAAATATGGAAACACCGTACAAATTGCATGCCTTAAATTACATAGGATTATAAATCATATTTCAATAGGACATGTAGAGACCAATTTTACGTGGAGGTAATATGATACAGATGCTGCCATTGGTCAGGGGTTTCAAGCCACTCAGCTGCTGTTACTAGTTGGCTCCCAAAACCACCCAGAGCAGGACAAGAGGTGAAGCAAGCACAAATTTGTCAGGAAAGCTCTCAGCTAGAGATGAGCAAACATACTCGTCCGAGCTTGATATTCGTGCGAATATTAGGGTGTTCGGGATGCTCGTTACTCGTAACGAGTACCACGCGCTGTTCCGGTTACTTTCAGTTTCCTCTCTGAGACGTTAGCGCGCTTTTCTGGCCAATTGAAAGACAGGGAAGGCATTACAACTTCCCCCTGTGACGTTCAAGCCCTATATCACCCCCCTGCTGTGAGTGGCTGGGGCGATCAGATGTCACCCGAGTATAAAAGTCGGCCCCTCCCGCGGCTCGCCTCAGATGTCTTGTGAGTTAGTGAGGGACAGTGCTGCTGGTGCCTGAGCTGCTGTAGGGAGAGCGTTAGGAGTTAGTGTAGGCTTCAAGAACCCCAAAGGTCCTTCTTAGGGCCACATCTACCTGTGTGCAGGCTGCTGCTAGCAGTGGTTTTTTTTTTTCTTCTCAAAATCGGCAGTGCAGAGCATTGCACCCGGCATTAGGGACAGAAGTGGTGCTTAGGCAGGGAGAGTGTTAGGAGTGAGTGTAGCCTTCAAGAACCTCAACGGTCCTTTCTAGGGCCAAATTTAACCGTGTGCAGTACTGTGCTGGCTGCTGTTAGCAGTGTTGCATTTTTTTTTTTTTCTAAAAATCGTCTGTGCAGAGCATTGCACCCACCATTGATACTACAGGGACAGAATTGTGTAGGCAGGGCCACAACACAGTTATTGTTCATTGAATATACGCAGTGGGGCCTTCCCTTTGCAAAAAAGCGAAATAATTATATTTGGCCTGCCTGTGTCAGTCCTAAGGTCTCCGTGTACGTGTGTGCTGCGTGGAGAACGTACAAAAATCAGACGCAACCAGCTACAGTTTACTGCAGGCTTGCGCCATTGTCTTTCCTGACTGGCAAATACCTGCTCTGCCAGAGTTAATAACTCTGCTACACTAAAGTTGTGTGACACTTTTTCAGGGCCACACCACAGTTATTAAACGTATTGTTCATTGAATATACGCAGTGGGGCCTTCCCTTTGCAAAAAAGCGAAATAATTATATTTGGCCTGCCTGTGTCAGTCCTAAGGTCTCCGTGTACGTGTGTGCTGCGTGGAGAACGTACAAAAATCAGACGCAACCAGCTACGGTTTACTGCAGGCTTGCGCCATTGTCTTTCCTGACTGGCAAATACCTGCTCTGCCAGAGTTAATAACTCTGCTACACTAAAGTTGTGTGACACTTTTTCAGGGCCACACCACAGTTATTAAACGTATTGTTCATTGAATATCCGCAGTGGAGCCTTCCCTTTGCAAAAAAGCGAAATAATTATATTTGGCCTGCCTGTGTCAGTCCTAAGGTCTCCGTGTACGTGTGTGCTGCGTGGAGAACGTACAAAAATCAGACGCAACCAGCTACGGTTTACTGCAGGCTTGCGCCATTGTCTTTCCTGACTGGCAAATACCTGCTCTGCCAGAGTTAATAACTCTGCTACACTAAAGTTGTGTGACACTTTTTCAGGGCCACACCACAGTTATTAAACGTATTGTTCATTGAATATACGCAGTGGGGCCTTCCCTTTGCAAAAAAGCGAAATAATTATATTTGGCCTGCCTGTGTCAGTCCTAAGGTCTCCGTGTACGTGTGTGCTGCGTGGAGAACGTACAAAAATCAGACGCAACCAGCTACGGTTTACTGCAGGCTTGCGCCATTGTCTTTCCTGACTGGCAAATACCTGCTCTGCCAGAGTTAATAACTCTGCTACACTAAAGTTGTGTGACACTTTTTCAGGGCCACACCACAGTTATTAAACGTATTGTTCATTGAATATACGCAGTGGGGCCTTCCCTTTGCAAAAAAGCGAAATAATTATATTTGGCCTGCCTGTGTCAGTCCTAAGGTCTCCGTGTACGTGTGTGCTGCATGGAGAACGTACAAAAATCAGACGCAACCAGCTACGGTTGAGTGCAGCCTTGCGCCAATTTCTTTCCTGCCTGGGAAATACCTGCTCTGCCACAGTTAGTAACTCTGCAACAGTAAAGTTCTGTGACAGTTTTGCAGGGCCGCAACACAGTTATTAAACTTATTATTCAGTGAATAGACGCAGTGGGCCTATCCTTTTAAACAAAAGGGAAGAAAGTATATTTGCCCTGCCTGTGTCAGTCCTAAGGGCTCTGGGTACGTCTGTGCTGCGTGGAGAACGTAAAAAAATCAGACGCAACCAGCTACGGTTGAGTGCAGCCTTGCGCCAATTTCTTTCCTGCCTGGGAAATCAAATCACTGGTAATACAGCATGCTGAGGGGTAGGGGTAGGCCTAGAGGAAGTGGACGCGGCCGAGGACGCGGAGGGCCAAGTGAGGGTGTGAGCACAGGCCGAGCCAGTGCGGTGGCCAGGGGTAGAGGCAGGGCCAGACCAAATAATCCACCAACTGTTTCCCAAAGCGCCCCCTCGCGCCATGCCACCCTGCACAGGTCAAGGTGCTCTACGGTGTGGCAGTTTTTCACAGAGACGCCTGACGACCGACGAACAGTGGTGTGCAACCTTTGTCGCGCCAAGATCAGCTGGGGAGGCACCACCAACAGCATGCGCAGGCATATGATGGCCAAGCACCCCACAAGGTGGGACGATACCCGTTCACCGCCTCCGGTTTGCACCACTGCCTCTCCCCCTGTGCCCCAACCTGCCACTGAGATCCAACCCCCCTCTGAGGACACAGGCACTACCGTCTCCTGGCCTGCACCCACACCCTCACCTCCGCTGTCCTCGGCCCCATCCAGCAATGTCTCTCAGCGCAGCGTCCAGACGTCGCTAGTGCCACAGTTTGAGCGCAAGCGCAAGTACGACGCCACGCACCCGCACGCTCAAGCGTTAAACGTGCACATTGCAAAATTGATCAGCCTAGAGATGCTGCCGTATAGGCTTGTAGAAACGGAGGCTTTCAAAAGCATGATGGCGGCGGCGGCCCCGCGCTACTCGGTTCCCAGGCGCCACTACTTTTCCCGATGTGCCGTCCCAGCCCTGCACGACCACGTCTCCCGCAACATTGTACGCGCCCTCACCAACGCGGTTACTCCCAAGGTCCACTTAACAACGGACACGTGGACAAGCACAGGCGGGCAGGGCCACTATATCTCCCTGACGGCACATTGGGTGAATTTAGTGGAGGCTGGGATAGAGTCAGAGCCTGGGACCGCTCACGTCCTACCCACCCCCAGAATTGCGGGCCACAGCTCGGTGGTGGTATCTGCGGCGGTGTATGCTTCCTCCACTAAAGCACCTTCCTCCTCCTCCTCCTCCAACGCAACCTCTGTCTCGCAATCAAGATGTGTCAGCAGCACGTCGCCAGCAGTCGGTGTCACGCGGCGTGGCAGCACAGCGGAGGGGCAAGCGTCAGCAGGCCGTGCTGAAACTACTCAGCTTAGGAGAGAAGAGGCACACGGCCCACGAACTGCTGCACGGTCTGACAGAGCAGACCGACCACTGGCTTGCGCCGCTGAGCCTCCAACCGGGCATGGTCGTGTGTGACAACGGCCGTAAGCTGGTGGTGGCTCTGCAGCTTGGCAGCCTCACGCACGTGCCATGCCTGGCCCATGTCTTTAATTTGGTGGTTCAGCGCTTTCTGAAAAGCTACCCCCACTTGTCATACCTGCTCGGAAAGGTGCGCCGGCTCTGCGCACATTTCCGCAAATCCCACACGCACGCTGCCACCCTGCGGACACTGCAACATAGGTTTAATCTGCCAGTGCACCGACTGCTGTGCGACGTGCCCACACAGTGGAACTCTACGCTCCACATGTTGGCAAGACTCTTTGAGCAGCGTAGAGCTATAGTGGAATACCAACTCCAACTTGCGCGGCGCAGTGGGAGTCAGCCTCCTCAATTATTTACAGAAGAGTGGCCCTGGTTGGCAGCCATCTGCCAGGTCCTTGGAAAATTTGAGGAGTCTACCCAGGTGGTGAGCGGCGATGCTGCAATCATTAGCGTCACCATTCCTCTGCTATGCATCTTGAGAAGTTCCCTGCAAAGCATAAAGGCAGATGCTTTGCGCTCGGAAACAGAGGCGGGGGAAGACAGTATGTCGCTGGATAGTCAGAGCACCCGCCTGTCTATATCTCAGCGCGTTGAAGAGGAGGAGGAGGAGCATGAGGAGGATGAGGAGGAGGGGGAAGAGACAGCTTGGCCCACTGGTGAGGGTACACATGCTGCTGGGCTGTCATTCTTTCAGCGTGTATGGCCTGAGGAGGAGGAAGAGGAGGAGGAGGAGGATCCTGAAAGTGATCTTCCTAGTGAAGACAGCCATGTGTTGCGTACAGGTACCCTGGCACACATGGCTGACTTCATGTTAGGATGCCTTTCTCGTGACCCTCGCGTTACACGCATTCTGGCCACTACGGATTACTGGGTGTACACACTGCTCGATCCACGGTATAAGGAGAGCCTTTGCACTCTCATTCCCGAAGAGGAAAGGGGTTCGAGAATGATGCTATACCACAGGGCGCTGGTGGACAAACTGATGGTAAACTTCCCATCCGACAGCGCTAGTGGCAGAAGGCGCAGTTCCGAGGGCCAGGTAGCAGGGGAGGCGCAGAGATCAGGCAGCATGTACAGCGCAGGCAGGGGAACATTCTCCAAGGCCTTTGCCAGCTTTATGGCTCCCCAGCAAGACTGTGTCACCGCTCCCCAGTCAAGGCTGAGTCGGCGGGAGCACTGTAAAAGGATGGTGAGGGAGTAAGTAGCCGATCGCACGACCGTCCTCCGTGACGCCTCTGCCCCCTACAACTACTGGGTGTCGAAGCTGGACACGTGGCCTGAACTTGCGCTGTATGCCCTGGAGGTGCTTGCTTGTCCTGCGGCTAGCATCTTGTCAGAGAGTGTGTTTAGTGTGGCTGGGGGAATCATCACGGATAAGCGTATCCACCTGTCAACCGACAGTGCCGACAGGCTTACACTCATCAAGATGAACAAAGCCTGGATTTCCCCAGACTTCTCTTCTCCACCAGCGGACAGCAGCGATACGTAAGCAATACGTAGGCTGCACCCGCGGATGGAAGCTACGTTCTCTCTCACCATCCAAAACGGGGACATTTCTGCTTCATCAATCTGTGTCTAATATTCCTCCTCCTCCTCCTGCTCCTCCTCCTGAAACCTCAGGTAATCACGCTGAACGGGCAATTTTTCTTAAGGCCACAAGGCTCACTCATATAATTTTTCTAAACAATTTTTATATGTTTCAATGCTCTTAAAAGCGTTGAAACTTTAACTTGAACCAATTTTTCGTTAAACTGGGCTGCCTCCAGGCCTAGTTACCACTTAAGCCACATTAACCAAAGCGATTAATGGGTTTCACCTGCCCTCTTGGTTGGCCATGGCCAATTTTTTGGATGTACATTAGTACTGTTGATACAGCAATTTTTTTATTTATTTATTTATTTTTTTTCAAATCAAATTTTATTCAAGATTTTTCGATACATACAAGGAAAGTTACTTGTCATATAAACATCAACCTATTCAAAGGTATCTACTGCCCTGACAAGATAATTCACAACAAACGCGTATTACACCAATTCAGGGTACTGCAGCCGCAGTATATCCACCCCCCGAATGGACCTATTGGCCCCGGGGGTAAGTGCTTGTATTCAATACCTGTATAACAACTTGTGGGGGAAGCCGGGGGCGGTAGAGAGGGGTGGGGTGAGGGTATGGGGGGGGTATAGGATAGCACATTGACTACTGGGCTAGTATGTCTAAGAGCCTCAGATCACGCCAGGGGTGCCACGTTGTAATGAATTTCTCTTGTGTATTGTTTTGCCAGCTAGCGAGCTCTTCTAAGTTATAAATCCAATCCACCTTCTCCTTCCAATGTGAGAGAAGGGGAGGAGACTCCTCCCTCCAATGCAACGGAATCAGAGCTTTAGCTGCGTCGATCAGTTGGGCTACCAATCTGTCTCTCAACGGATGGAACGTTTGGGACGGTCTCCATAGAAAGATCATCTCTGGTGTTAAAGCAAAGTTCTGTTTTATCTTACCCAGCACCACGTCCACTCCTCTCCAGAAGGTCTTAAGTTTCCCGCATGACCACCATATATGCAGATAGGAGCCAGTCTCCACTCCACATCTCCAACATCTGTCATCTGGAGCCAACTTGTATGCATGCAACCATTGTGGAGTTTTATACCATCGAACCAATAATTTATAGTGAGATTCCTGGGCGAGGATGCATGGAGAAAGGCCATACACGGAGGCCAGGATTGACTTAGTGTCCGCTGATGTCAGCTGGATACCCAATTCCCTTTCCCATGAGGTCAAGAATGCGGGCTTATTTATCACCTGTGGAACTATAAATTGACCTCTAAGCCGCGAAATTCTGCGCGCCCTGGGGTCAGGATCTATTAAGGAGCGTTCGAATGGTGTTTTGGGCCTGGTGGATCTACTTGTACCAAGGAAATCCTCAAGGACTCTTGTCACCGAGGCTCTCACCAGGAATGAAGGGCACCAGTCCGGCAGAAGTGTTTGAATGATCTCTGCCACCGGCTTATGAGCCATCCCTTGGAGATCCCCCACCGTAAAACGATTAAATTTTTTCCAAATGGAGGAAGAAACCGGATCTCCTTGCAGAGTCAGATATCTAGGTAATAAATTTAACGGGGTCACTGGAGATGGTCTCGGAGTCAAACTCTCCCTTAGTTTATCTACTACTTCACATGGGCCCTTCAGCAGTAGGGAAAAATCTTTTGCGCGATATCTTTTCCTCTCCGGGAACCACAAGTCACCTAGTGAACCGCTCTTAGAGTGGTCCAGTGCTAATTTTGGAAGGAGCTTGTCTCCTAAGGGGTGTGTCAAATCCATCCAGTAATTTAACTGGGCCGCCCGGTAATAATCTACAATGTTAGGTAGACCTATACCTCCTTCCGATTTCCTCCTGATCATTAGACTGTATGCTAGTCTAGGTCTTCTTTGCCTCCACACGTAGGCTGCAAATAACGTACGGAGCGTCTTGAAAAAGCTCGGGGGAAGATATATTGGCAACATCCTGATCTTGTAGAGGATGATCGGTAATATATAGGATTTAAGTATATTGCGTCTCCCGAACCAGGAAATGCTTGGTAAATCGTAGTCCTTAACCAGTTTTTTCACCTTATCCAGTAGTGGGGCAAAATTAGTTGCAAATAAATCATCTAAATTTTTTGGAATTTTAACTCCCAGGTAGTCCAGAGCTGTTTCTGACCACGCGAACAGTGAAGAGCTAGAGAGTCTTTTGCCAAGCGCAGGCGGGATAGAAACGTTCAAGACCGTGGACTTGTCGAAATTGATTTTGAAATTTGAAATCTCGCCGTATGCTTTCAGAATTTCGACAAGTCTACAAAGTCCTTCCTCCGGGTTGGTTATAACGAAGACAATGTCGTCCGCGAAGGCCGCGGTGGATATGGAGGTATCACCCACAGATAACCCCGCTATACCTGGGTCTTGTCTGATCTGCGTCAGTAGGGGCTCCAGGGCCAAGACGAATAAGGAGGGAGAGAGGGGGCACCCCTGACGAGTGCCATTCTTAATTTCGAAGGGGGGTGACAAAATGTCGTTCACCCTAATCCTGGCGTGAGGGGCGTCGTAAAGGGAAAAGATCGCTGATACGAAGCTGACTGGGATATTATAATTAAGAAGGGTACTTTTCATATACTGCCAGTCCACCCGATCAAACGCCTTTTCCGCGTCGGTTCCAACAAATGCTAAGGGGATCTTGTTTAAGCGCGCTATGCGTGAAGCATGCAATAGTCTTCTACAGTTGTCCTTTCCCTCCCTTCTCCTCACGAACGCCGCCTGCTCCTCATTAATGAGGTCTGGTATGATACAGCAATTTTTGTGGGCCCTCGCCTACAGTGTAATCAAATGAATTTTCAGCCCACCTGCATTACAGCTGATGTTACATCCGCTGTGTTGGGCAATGCAATGGGATATTTTTGTGTATCGCCGGTGGGCTCCAGGGAGCCACCCATGCTGTAGGTGCACACGGAGTTTAACCTACATCTGTCCACTAGTAAAGAACCCCAGTCTGACTGGGGCATGCAGTGTGGGCCGAAGCCCACCTGTATTAAGCACAACATTACTACCTCAGCTGTGTTGGGCAATGCAATGGGATATTTCTATGTACCGCCGGTGGCTTCCTGGCACCCACCCATGCTGTGGGTCCACAGGGAATTATAAATGCATCTGTTTCCACTTGTAAAGAACCCCAGTCAGACTGGGGCATGCAGTGTGGGCCGAAGCCCACCTGCATTAAGCACGACATTACTACCTCAGCTGTGTTGGGCAATGCAATGGGATATTTTTATGTACCGCCGGTGGGTTCCAGGGAGCCACCCATGCTGTAGGTGCACACGGAGTTTAACCTACATCTGTCCACTTGTAAAGAACCCCAGTCTGACTGGGGCATGCAGTGTGGGCCGAAGCCCACCTGTATTAAGCACAACATTACTACCTCAGCTGTGTTGGGCAATGCAATGGGATATTTCTATGTACCGCCAGTGGCTTCCTGGCACCCACCCATGCTGTGGGTCCACAAGGAATTATAAATGCATCTGTTTCCACTTGTAAAGAACCCCAGTCTGACTGGGGCATGCAGTGTGGGCCGAAGCCCACCTGCATTAAACATGACATTACTACCTCAGCTGTGATGGGCACTGCAATGGGATATTTTTATGTACCGCCGGTGGGTTCCAGGGAGCCACCCATGCTGTCGGTCCACAGGGACTTCACAATAGGAAGTTGTACCTGCCTGTGTCTATGAATTAAAAACCGCGGTCTGACTGGGGCATGCAGACACCTTGACAGAATGAATAGTGTGTGGCACATAGGTTCCCCATTGCTATGCCCACGTGTGCAGCTCCTGATGGCGGTGGCACAGGATTCTATTTCTCATTGCTTCTGTACAGCATTGTGGGCTATCGCCCCGCCCCTTTTAAAGAGGGTCGCTGCCTAGCCGTGCCAACCCTCTGCAGTGTGTGCCTGCGGTTCCTCCTCATGGCAGACGCACTTCTAAATAGACATGAGTGTGGCGTGGCATGAGGGCAGCTGAAGGCTGCGCAGGGACACTTTGGTGTGCCCTGTGGGGGGGAGGGGGGGGGCGGTTGGGCAGCATGTAAGCCAGGAGAAGTGGCAGTGGAGTGTCATGCAGGCAGTGATTCTGCTTTGTTGGAGGTAGTGTGGTGCTTAGCTAAGGTATGCATTGCTAATGAGGGCTTTTCAGAAGTAAAAGTTGTTGGGGGGGGGGAGGGGGCACTCTTGCCGCTATTGTGGCTTAATAGTGGGGCCTGTGAACTTGAGATGCAGCCCAACATGTAGCCCCTCGCCTGCCCTATCCATTGCTGTGTCGTTCCCATCACTTTCTTGAATTGCCCAGATTTTCACACATGAAAACCTTAGCGAGCATCGGCGAAATACAAAAATGCTCGGGTCGCCCATTGACTTCAATGGGGTTCGTTACTCGAAACGAACCCTCGAGCATCACGATAATTTCATCCCGAGTAACGAGCACCCGAGCATTTTGGTGCTCGCTCATCTCTACTCTCAGCCAAGTAGGGGTCATGATTAAAATCCCATGCATTTTGTATGGCGTTTCCATATTTTTGTCCACCCCCTATGTGAGATGGTACAGTCTCTAGCTTTCATGCGCTAATGCGTTATAAGATTGATAACACAGAATAGTGAAAGTGGGGACAAATCTCAGCATCAAGATGATGCCTGATAAGTATCAGATAGGGGACTGCACTGCATTAAAGGGGTTGTCTCGAGGAAGCAGTGAATTTTTTTTTTGCCCAGTCCCCCTTATTAAGCATACATTACTAAGCCCCCCTGTAAATGACTTTTCTAGCTGGTTTGTACTTACAGTTCCAGCGTTTCAGCAACTTATAAAAATTTTCCCAAGATGGCCGCCGGCTTTTTTCCCGTTGCTTGCTGTAGCCCGACGTGCGCGCTCCCGAGACGCTACCAGCTGTGTCTCCCTGACAACCAGACGCCCCGCAGCCGCCGACCGGACCCCTGGATTGAACGCGGCCGACCACGGCACACAGTCACCCACCGCCAGGCAGCAGGTAACCGGCGCTAGACCCCTGACAACAGACGAAGGCCCCCCCGGCCCAGCGGCAGCCCCCCCCTGGCCCAGAGGCAGACCCCCCCGGCCCAGCGGCGGCCCCCCCCCCCCCCGGCCCAGCGGCAGACCCCCCCGGCCCAGCGGCAGGCCCCCGGCCCAGCGGCAGCCCCCCCGGCCCATCACTTACCTGGGCGGCAGGACGGCGGGACAGCTGGGCGGCTTCTCGGGACAGCTGGGCGGCTTCTCAGGGCGGCTGGGCGGCTTCTCGGGACAGCTGGGCGGCTCAAGTTTCTGCACCTTCCTCTAAGAGAGGATGGTACAGAATGGCCGCTCCAGCGCGCTCCCGAGAAGTGACAGCTCGTCTGCGCATGCGCAGAAGAGCTGTAGCGGCTAGCAGGCTGAAGCGGCTCGTGCTCAGAGCAGAAGACCGGACTGCGCAAGCGCGTCTAAAAAAGCAAGCTGCCAGCGAATTTAGACGGAACCATGGAGACGAAGACGCTAGCAACGGAGCAGGTAAGTGAATAACTTCTGTATGGCTCATATTTAATGCACGATGTACATTACAAAGTGCATTAATATGGCCATACAGAAGTGTATACCCCCACTTGCTATCGCGGGACAACCCCTTTAAGGGGACTGCAGAATACATTGGAGACCTCCAGACTGTGGCAGGCTATCAGGTGAGGGAGGCAGGCATGGGAAAATGTATTTTTGCTGGACTGGTCCTTTAAGCTACGCCTTGGCTGAATGCAGCAATATGGAGGTGACATAACCGCACTGTGTGCATTACTGGTGGGGACAACAACTGGCATGTAACCTGGAGAGCACCCAGACCCCAAATTAACATTTCTCACATTGTAGTGGATGTATACTGAGGCTCATCCCCAGGGTCCCTCTTACTAGCAGATGTCTGCTGCCTTCCAGATTTATTTTTAATCAAATATCAAAATAACTTAAAAATGACATAAAAGAAGTAGGATTCTAAATGTACTAAAATAATAGTCTGTGCACTTCCTTTATCTAGCTGGGCCCCCCAGGAGGTGATACAGTGTATAACCCAATATTTGGGCTATTAGCATTCTGTAATGTTACATATTGTAAAAGTATTCCATCTAGCTAATAAACTTTAGGTTTCCAGAGCTTCCTGGTAAAGGATATAGTAAGTTCGCCTCCAGCTCCAGGAAGTAGATCTGTTGCTGCAGATTCTTGATATATTCTCCCTCCACATTACACTCTGCAGAGTCCATGGCTCCTCTAGAAGACAGAAGACAAGTCAGGAAAAACGTTGTCATGGTGATAAGCGACCGTCGTCATGGAGCTGCACTAATACATTACTAGCGGTGTGGCACGACTGCCATCTAGTGGCCAATCCCGGAATTACTACATATTTTAGCGTTGATTATTATGTTCCTATGTGACGGCAGTGGAGCCACACTTTATGGCTCAGGGGGGAGAGAATCCCTCCCCCACCACAATGGTATATACACTACCAGCACACGGGGGTGGGGGGGGGGGGGGGGGCGCATATATCTATAGTACACTCAAGTTCCACGGGGGCTTCCCTCTCAGCGCAGACTCCGTTTCCGGTATGAGGGAGGACGCGGCCCTGGTTGCCTGGGATACAGCCATTTCCGGTGAGGTGCAGGCGGAGGGAGCCACGTGCAGCCTTACTTTATTGTACAGAGTGCAATTACTCCCTGTTGTCAGCCACTTCAGTCAGTATGAGGTCTAGAAAATTCCCACCCCCATGCTGAGTGTGCATTTACACCACAAGCTGCAGAGTAGCTATTAACCCCGTGTTGCCTGCATATATCCACACCATGTGACTGATATGATAGACTTCCCATTGTCTGCTGGATTAGGGCTCATGTCCCTGGGCGTGTTTTCAGCACGCAATATACAGCCATGTGACACGCGGTGAATAGAGTCAATACAAGGAAATGGATTTATTGATCGGTGCACATTAGCATGTCGATACGTGAGAGAAAAATGGCTCTATTGTTTTCTATGTGCCTCGTATGCAACTCTGTACATACACATACATGTGTAGGCAGGAGCAAAGGGATGTCACTGCATAGATGATCACTGTTTTCAATGGATAGCGGTGATCATTTAAAGTAAAAAAAAGTGTAAAAAAAAGTTTTTAAAAAAGTTTGAAAAAGTAAAAAAAAAAGAGTTTAAAACGCTTACATTTCATCTCCCCTCACGGATATGATTCGTGAGGAAGGATGAAATTACGTACCTAAGGCCCCCCGGATTTATCCGCGGACCTTACCACAGCTTCTGCGTACGCGGCCGTTGCCAAAGTGGCAGACGCATGCGCAAAAGCCGTGGATTGCCAGGATAACCTAAAATCTCCCTGCTCTTGGCTACAAAACTTAGCCGAGAGCCTGGAGATTTCACGGGGGGCCGCGGTGAGCAGTTCCTAATCATGTGTTCGCCGTTATCCAATGGATAATGGCGATCACGTAAAAGTTTTCAAAAAAAGTTAGTTTCATCTCTCCTCACCGATGCGATCGGTGAGATAAGATGAAACTTTTTACCAGAGGCCTCCGTATTTGCACCCCGACGCGATCCTCATCTGTGAACTCACCCGGATTCTGCACATGCGACCGCCGGCAAAATACCGGACACATGCGCAGGAGTCGGGGAGCCCAGGAAACTTAAAATCTCCTTGCTCTGGAGAGCCTGGAGCAGTGACGGCTGGCCTCGTTCAGCGGTTCCCCGGTCACGTAATAAAAAAGTAGCGATCTACCTTAGGTCGGTCTCACATGACCGGATAGGAATTACAGATTCCGCATGCGTCTGATCCGCGGTAATACGCAGATCAATCGCATTGGATTACACAATTCCGCCCACATTAGCGGGTTGGAATTGCGTAATCCACTCGCAGAAAAGAGAACGCAGCAGGTTCTATTTTACCGCGTCTATCCGCAGCATAGAGCCCATTGTGCTCCATAGTAGCGGATATACCCGCAGCCCATACGCAACTACGTTGTATACGGGCTGCGGGTACCAGCGTCACCGCTAAGAGACGGTGTGGGAAATACAAACAAAAAATATATATATACTGCGCATGACTGCCTGTGTGAGTAGGCAGTTATGCGCAGTACAGTACGCGGCCGTACGCAGGATCACAGCCGGGCTCACAGCTGGGATCCACTGCGGGCCTCGGCAAGCGGATTCCGCCTACGGCTGCGTGAGCCCGGCGTTATTCAGACCGCTACCTGTAATACGTATTTTACAAGAAGCCCCGGGAACGCTTGCCTTCCTGCAGTTCCAGGAGCAGCTTGTTGAGCTCCTTCTGTGTGAGACCGCCGCACCTCCGCAAGCTTACGGAGACTCACAGAGCGCCACTTTTTACACCCCATACTCGCCACTGAGGTCAACAAATGACCCCCAAAAAGCATGAGAGGAGGGGGATACCGGTTTTATTGCCCCATGTGCCCATTCCAACCAGCCTCCGTATTAACCCCTGTCTTCGGAAATACCACACAGTTCACATTATTACTTTTATCTAAGATTTGGGGAAAGCTGAAAAGGGTGCGGAGGGGGGATATTTTTAGGGAGTCAATTTTTTTTCCGTACAAATGAGCAATGGGGCCTGGAATTTATTCAGTTGTGCCCTGCAATCCAACGGGTGCTCCTTCCATTATAGGCCTTGCCATGGGCCCTGTAAGTAGATTAGGGCCACAATGGGTATGTTTCTGAACTCGGGACAAACGGGGGTATCCATTTTGGGGTGAAGGTCTTCATTCCTATGTACACTGTACAAAAAAACCTGTTTTTAAATTGAAAAAATTGCCAAAAAATTGAAAATCGTAATTTTTTCCTTCTGCTTTGCTTAGATTTATTCAAATACTGTGGAGTCAAAATACGCAGTACACCCCTAGATGAATTCGTTAAGGGGTCTAGTTTTCAAAATGGGGTCATTTGAGGGGGTTCCTTATCGTTTTGGCCGCCCAATGGCTCTATAAGTGGGCGATGGGGCCTGGAATTTATTCAGTTGTAGCCTGCAATCCAACGGGTGCTCCTTCCATTATAGGCCTAGCCATGGGTCCTGTAAGTAGATTAGGGCCACAATGGGTATGTTTCTGAACTCGAGACAAATGGGGGTATCCATTTTGGGGTGAACGTCTTGATTCCTATGTACACTGTACAAAAAAAACTGTTTTTAAATTGAAAAAAATTCTCAAAAAAAATTGAAAATCGTATTTTTTTCCTTCTGCTTTGATAAGATTCAGTCAAATACTGTGGGATCAAAATACGCAATATAACCCTAGATGAATTCGTTAAGGGGTCTAGTTTTCAAAATGGGGTCTCTTGAGGGGGTTCCTTATCGTTTTAGCCGCTCAATGGCTCTATAAGTGGGCGATGGGACCTGGAATTTGTTCAGTTGTACCCTGAAATCCAACGGGTGTTCCTTTCATTATAGGCCTAGCCATGTGTCCTGTAAGTAGATTAGGGCCACAATGGGTATGTTTCTGAACACGGGACAAACAGGGGTATCCATTTTGGGGTGAAAGTCTTCATTTATATGTGTGCTGTACAAAAAAAACCTGTTTTTAAATTGACGCAATTGCCCAAAAAATGAAAATCGTAATTTTTTCCTACTGCTTTGCTTAGATCTATTCAAAAATTGTAGGGTTAAAATGTACAGTACACCCCTAGATAAATTCGGTAAGGGGTCTAGTTTTCCAAATGAGGTCATTTGTGGGGGTTCTCTATTGTTTTGGGCGCTCAAGAACTCTACAAGTGTGTTATGGGGCCTAAAAGGTCTTCAAGCAAAATCTATGTTCTGAAAACCACCGATTACTCCTTTCATTTTGGAACCCGTTGTGCATGCGTACATAAGATTAGGGCCACAATGGGTATATTTGTGAAAACATCACAAACAGGGGTATCCATTTTGGGGTGCAAGTTTTCATTTGTATGTGTGCTGTACAAAAAAAGCTGTTTTTAAAATGACAATTGCCAAAAAAACGAAAATCACAATTTTTTCCTTTTGCTTTGCTTGAATTCATTCAAAAACCGTGGGATCAAAATGGGCAGTATACCCCTAGATAAATTCGTTAAGGGGTCTAGTTTTCAGAATGGGGTCATTTGTGGGGGTTCTCTATTGTTTTGGGCGCTCAAGAACTCTACAAGTGTGTTATGTTACCTAAAAGGTCTTCAAGCAAAATCTATGTTCTGAAAACCACCGATTACTCCTTTCATTTTGGAACCCGTTGTGCATGCGTACATAAGATTAGGGCCACAATGGGTATATTTGTGAAAACATCACAAATAGGGGTATCTATTTTGGGGTGCAAGTTTTCATTTGTATGTGTGCTGTACAAAAAAAAAGGTGTTTTTAAAATGACAGAATTGCCAAAAAAACGAAAATCACAATTTTTTCCTTTTGCTTTGCTTGAATTCATTCAATAACCGTGGGGTCAAAATGGGCAGTACACCCCTAGATAAATTCGGTAAGGGGTCTAGTTTTCAAAATGGGGTCATTTGTGGGGGGTTTCTATGGTTTTAGGCGCTCAAGAACTCTACATGTGTGCTATGGGGCCTTAAAGGACTTCAAGCAAAATCTATGTTCTGAAAGCCACCGATTACTCCTTTCATTTTGGGCCCCGTTGTGCATCCAGACAGAAGATTGGGGCCACAATGGGTATGTCTCTGAGCACAGGACAAACAGGGGTATCCATTTTGGGGTGCAAGTCTTCATTTATATGTGTGCTGTACAAAAAAAGCTGTTTTTAAAATGACAGAATTGCCAAAAAAACGAAAATCACAATTTTTTCCTTTTGCTTTGCTTGAATTCATTCAAAAACCGTGGGGTCAAAATGGGCAGTACACCCCTAGATAAATTTATTAAGGGGTCTAGTTTTCAAAATGGGGTCATTTTTGGTAGTTTTCTATGGTTTTGGGCGCTCAAGAACCCTACATGTGTGCTATGGGGCCTAAAATACCTTCAAGCAAAATTTTTGTTCTGAAAGACACTGACTACTCCTTTCATTTTAGGCCCCGTTGTGCACTCAGATATAAGATTAGAGCCACATTGGGTATATTTTTGAACATAGGACAGACAGGGGTATCTATTTTGGGATGTAAATCCTCATTTTCATGTAAACTATAGAAAACAAATGTCTTTAAAATGACATATTTGCAAAAAATATATGAAATTTTAATTTTTCTCCTCTAAATTGAATTAATTCCTGAAAAAAAACTGTGAGGTCAAAATACTCATGACACCCCTCAGTGGATACATTAAGGGGTGTGGTTTTTAAAATAGGGTCATTTGTGGGGGTATCTATTATTCTGACACTTATGAGCCTTTGCAAACTTGGCTTGGTGCAGGAAAAAAAAAGTGTTCCTCAAAATGCTGAAAAGTAATGTTAAATTTGTACGTCTCCTAAATGGTTAAAAAAACATAAAAGTTTTTCAAATGTGCATTCAGAATAAAGTAAATAGATGGAAATATATATCTTAGCAAAAGTTTGTACAGTATGTTTGCACATATTTGATATATTACAATTGAAAATGGGAAAAAACGATATTTTTTTCACAATTTTCCCAATATTGGCACTTTTAATAAATATACACAAATTATATTAGACTATTTCACCACCTAAATGAAGTACAACATGTGGCGAAAAAACAATGTCAGAATCACTTGGATATGCAAAACCTTTACGGAGCTATTCTATGTTAAAGTACACATGTCAGATTTCCAAAATTTGGCCTGGTCATTAAGGCGCAAACAGGCTTGGTCACTAGGGGGTTAATTTCTCCCCTAGATTGAATATTTTTTCCACTGATCTGTATAGAAGTTGTATGAATAGGTAGACAGTGAGTCCCCCTAGTGGTGGGTACAGGTATTGCTTATTGGGTAGGCTGCTGGTATTGATTATGGATGGCTCTAATGGCACCACTTTGGCAGTAATAGGCAGTGAGGACCCCATAAAGGGTAATACACGGCAGCTGCCACGTCTCTGACTTTTTAGGACGTAATGTCAAGTTTTAGAAGTTCGTACTTGTTCTCTTTTTCCGTTCCTCTCCATCTGTTCAAGACTGCAGTGATGATTCCCCATGGACAACTTTCTGTAGAATTCGCCACCCACACTTGTTCTCCCTTCGTCTAGTCCCCCGTTATACTTCATTCCATGTTGGCCCTGCCTTGCTTGTGTCAGTCCTGTGTCACCTAGCGTCCCCATATGAGATAATGTCAGTGACAGCTGCTCCTTGGCTTCGGGGAGCTGAGTGACAGCTGGTATTGTTGCAGCTGTCTATCTATTAAAACTCTAAAATGTAATGTTTAAACTGAAAAAATGTTTAAGATTTCACTTTACTTTAAATTACTGAACTAATATTTTGTGGCATAAGCATTGTTTCTAAGAACTGCTTGACATCAGAGGTGCCAAAAGTTGGTAGACACAGAACAGGTATTCCAGTCCAGGAAGATGATACTACATCCTACAGTTCTGCATTTTTGGTTTTGCCTCATTAACCGCCTTTTTGTATGTCACCACACAAGTTCTCTTTGGGATTGAGTTCAGGGAATTGTGGTGAGCACTCCATTACCTCAATCCTGTTCATCTGTAACAAAGATGTTGTTGGACTCCTGGTTTGCTTTGGGTCATTGTTGTGTTGAAACGTCCATTTCAAGGGTATTTCTTCAAAATGATCTCCTCAAACTAATCCATGATCCCTCATATGCAATAAATAGGCCCATCACTATAGTATGAGAAACATCCCCATATTATGATTCTTGCACAACCATGCTTTACTGCCTACAGTGTAAAATCTAAGTGACTGTCGGCCCTTGTAAACAGGCAGTCATTCGGCTATATATGACTGCCTGTTTACTATGAATGGAGGTGGGCATCCGGAAATGAAGTTAATGCTACATGCGGGAAAGATAGGACAGGACCTATCTTCCTGTGTTTTTTTTTTCAAACTCGTGCACAGTAGCATAGAGTTTAAAAAGTGCGACTACACCTCTGAGAGCCATTTTTTATAGGCCAAGGGTGGAACGACTTTTAGGGCCTCAAGTGACAAGAATACTTCTTTAATCACACCACAACTTTAATCATTTGCATATCTGCCTGAAATGTAACTGCATGCCGAGTTTTTCAACACAAGGACAACTCCTTCTAGGTGCTTGATTTTTTTTATTTTTTACAAAGATTGTACATTCTTGCTCTGGTGTCCAAATACTTTTGGTAGCATAGTGTACATATAGCTCTCAATAAAGACCTTACTCGATTGTATTTCTACAGTTTATGTCTTGGGCTCTATTGCAGATAGAGCTTTTGATTATGGTCTTGTTTAGAAAAAAAATCTTGGTTTTAAAACAGGGATAAAATAAATTACCTATCTGCACTACAGTCCGAGATACAAAAAGTTGAAATTGACACAGCAAGTCAATGTGAATTTTGAGGGGAATCTAATATAAAAAAAAGCTCGCAGGTTCTTTTTTGCACCACACGTTGACCCCTTTGGAAGACTTTTGGTTGATGATTTTGGTGTCATTTGTGACATCTTCACCACAGCCGTAAAATCATAAAATTTGAGTTTGATACATTTAGTGACCTGTCAAACAAGGTCAAAGTTACTATGTTAAAGGAGATGTCCCGAGGCAGCAAGTGGGTCTATAGACTTCTGTATGGCCATAATAATGCACTTTGTAATATACATCGTGCATTAATTATGAGCCATACAGAAGTTATAAAAAGTTTTATACTTACCTGCTCCGTTGCTAGCGTCCTCGTCTCCATGGTGCCGACTAATTTTCGGCCTCCGATGGCCAAATTAGCCGCGCTTGCGCAGTCCGGGTCTTCTCCTCTTCTCTATGGGGCTCCGTGTAGCTCCGTGTAGCTCCGCCCCGTCACGTGCCGATTCCAGCCAATCAGGAGGCTGGAATCGGCAATGGACCGCAGAGAAGCCCTGCGGTCCATGAAGACAGAGGATCCCGGCGGCCATCTTCAGCAGGTGAGTATGAAGACGCCGGACCGCCGGGATTCAGGTAAGCGCTGTGCGGGTGGGTTTTTTAACCCCTGCATCGGGGTTGTCTCGCGCCGAACGGGGGGGGGGTTTAAAAAAAAAAAAACCCGTTTCGGCGCGGGACATCTCCTTTAAGTCTAGCCGTGCTCTTGTGCTTCAGCCAACAGCCAAAAGCGTTGCTCATTGACATTCATATCAACGTGGAAGACAAGTGCTATGAAATAAACTGTATAAGGTGACAAAAGATCCCAGCGGCAACCAAACAAGCTACAAAAGAGACATCACACTCAAGTCTGCTACACGCAGATATACACACTTAGCTCTACTAAACGCACGTATATGCACTTAGCTCTGCTACATGCAGGTATATATGAGCAGGGAGTTGAACCCAATGACCCTGGAGGTGCCTTCCAACTATACCATTTTATGATTCTATGATAGAGGTCTATAGCTCAGTGACAGTATTCCCACTCTGTAGAAGATCCAATCTGTAGAGTATACCGGAGATACAAGATATTACCGCAGGATACACCAAATATACTGGGGGCTCCACAATAACATATACTATACTAAGTGGTGTAATATACCAACATGTAATAAACCTTCAGACAGTCAGGGTGATCAATGAGTGGAACAGGTTACCACGGGAGGTGGTGAGTTCTCCTTCAATGGAAGTGTTCAAACAAAGGCTGGACAAATATCTGTCTGGGATGATTTAGTGAATCCTGCACTGAGCAGGGGGTTGGACCAGATGCCCCTGGAGGTCCCTCCAACTCTACCATTCTATGATCCTATAAAACAGTAATAACTACAGTAATGTAATATCCAATACAATCTATATACATAAAGGTGAAAGCCCTCACTCACTCACTGACTCTCCACTAATTCTCTAACTTTCCGGCGTTGTACAAACAAGAAATTTGGCAGGAGCATTCTTTAGGTCCTAAATAGGAAAAGTAAAGGGGTCACAACTTGATTATTCAATGCTAATTGCAAAAGTAAGTGCCTCCCTATGTAATGTAACTTCCCAATGTCCTATAAGCGTGAAATTTGCCACAACCTTTCTTTAGGTCCTAAATAGGAAAAGTAGAGGGGTCACAACTCGATTCTTCAATGCTGAATGCAAAAGTGTTGGCACCTGTGTAATGTACCTAATCGAATTCTCTAACTTCCTGGTGTCATATAAACATGAGATTTGGCACGACCATTCTTTAGGTCCTAAATAAGAATCGTAAAGGGGTCACAACTTGATTATTCAATGCTAATTGCAAAAGTAAGTGCACCCCTATGTAATGTAACTTCCTGATATCGTACAAGTGTGAAATGTGGCACGACCATTCTTTGGGTCCTAAATAGGAAAAGTAAAGGGGTCACAACTCGCTTTTTCAATGCTAATTGCAAAAGCAAGTGCACCCCTATGTAATGTAACTCCCGGTGTTGTACAAGTGTGAAATTTGGTAGGAGCATTTTATAGGTCCTAAATAGGAAAAGTAAAGGGGTCACAACTCGATTATTCAATGCTAATTGCAAAAGTGAGTGCACCCCTATGTAATGTAAGTTCCTGGTGTTATACAAGCGTGAAATTTGGCACAACAATCTAACTGACCTCTGGGTGCATATACTGAGGAGAATCTACCTCACCTTTATATGTAGATACTGAGGAGAATCTAACTGCTCTTTATGTGTATATACTGAAAGGCCGTAAAGTACATAAGGAAGCGGCCATGGACTGCAGGGATGGAGCAGGCCTTTAAGGCTAAAAAAGGGCTGGAACCTCCTCTCTGGGGTTAAATTAAGGGGTGTCATCTTTAACCCCTTCCCGCCCCAGGGAGTAAGTTTATATCCTGGCAGCGGGGTACTTCCCGCTTATGATCTCACGCTATCCAGCAGCAGGAGCCAACTGTCATTGTTTCCCTCTGGCGGGATGACGGTGCTGATGTAACAGAGACAGCAGATCCAGGAAACAATTTTGCACAAGCCTGCTGTAACGCTTAGCTGCGTATTAGTTTCCTGGATCTGCTGTCTCTGTTACATCAGCACCGTCATCCCGCCAGAGGGAAAGAGTATACATAATATTATACGCTGCCTACAGTATCTATCTGCTGGGGGTAGTAGTCCTCATTAATACGCAGCTAAGCGTTACAGCAGGCTTGCGCAAAATTGTTTCCTGGATCTGCTGTCTCTGTTACTTCAGCGCTGTCATCCCGCCAGAGGGAAACAGTATACATAATATTATACGCTGCCTACAGTATCTATCTGCTGGGGGTAGTAGTCCTAATTAATACGCAGCTAAGCGTTACAGCAGGCTTGCGCAAAATTGTTTCCTGGATCTGCTGTCTCTGTTACATGATCGCCGTCATCCCGCCAGAGGGAAAGAGTATAGATAATATTATACACTGCCTACAGTATCTGTCTGCTGTATCAGCTTAGCATTTTTAAAAAATAGAAGCAAAATACTTAAGGCCTACTACTGGCCTCTGGCCACTTGGCTGCTTCTGCGCTGTGAATTCCACTAGCTCAGTCATATGCACCTACGTCTCACTACAGGCGTGCGCAAAATTGTTTCCTGGCTCTGCTGTGCGTTCCGTAAGGGAAGTCAGCCTCCAATCACAGGCCAATAAGCGACACATTTAATTACAGCGTTCTGTTTCTGCATTACTGGTAATACAGCATGCTGAGGGGTAGGGGTAGGCCTAGAGGACGTGGACGTGGGCGAGGACGCGGAGGCCCAAGTCAGGGTGTGGGCACAGGCCGAGCTCCTGATCCAGATGTATCGCAGCCGACTGCTGCGGGATTAGGAGAGAGGCACGTTTCTGGCGTCCCCACATTCATCTCACAATTAAAGGGTCCACGCGGTAGACCTTTATTAGAAAATGAGCAGTGTGAGCAGGTCCTGTCGTGGATGGCAGAAAGTGCATCCAGCAATCTATCGACCACCCAGAATTCTGCGCCGTCCACTGCTGCAACTCTGAATCCTCTGGCTGCTGCTCCTCCTTCCTCCCAGCCTCCTCACTCCATTACAATGACACATTCTGAGGAGCAGGCAGACTCCCAGGAACTGTTCTGGGGCCCCTGCCCAGAATTGGCAGCAATGGTTCCGAATCCTGTCCCACTGGAGGAGTTTGTCGTGACCGATGCCCAACCTTTGGAAAGTTCCCGGGGTCCGGGGGATGAGGCTGGGGACTTCCGGCAACTGTCTCAAGAGCTTTCATTGGGTGAGGAGGACGATGATGCTGAGACACAGTTGTCTATCACTCAGGTAGTAGTAATTGGAGTAAGTCCGAGGGAGGAGCGCACAGAGGATTCGGAGGAAGAGCAGCAGGACGATGAGGTGACTGACCCCACCTGGTTTGCTACGCCTACTGAGGACAGGTCTTCAGAGGGGGAGGCAAGTGCAGCAGCAGGGCAGGTTGGAAGAGGCAGTGCGGTGGCCAGGGGTAGAGGCAGGGCCAGACCGAATAATCCACCAACTGTTTCCCAAAGCGCCCCCTCGCGCCATGCCACCCTGCAGAGGCCGAGGTGCTCAAAGGTCTGGCAGTTTTTCACTGAGAGTGCAGACGACCGACGAACAGTGGTGTGCAACCTTTGTCGCGCCAAGATCAGCCGGGGAGCCACCACCACCAGCATGCGCAGACATATGATGGCCAAGCACCCCACAAGGTGGGACGAAGGCCGTTCACCGCCTCTGGTTTGCACCGCTGCCTCTCCCCCTGTGCCCCAACCTGCCACTGAGATCCAACCCCCCCCCCCCCCCCCTCAGGACACAGGCACTACCGTCTCCTGGCCTGCACCCACACCCTCACCTCCGCTGTGCTCGGCCCCATCCACCAATGTCTCTCAGCGCACCGTCCAGCCGTCGCTAGCGCAAGTGTTGGAGCGCAAGCGCAAGTACGCCGCCACGCACCCGCACGCTCAAGCGTTAAACGTGCACATAGCCAAATTTATCAGCCTGGAGATGCTGCCGTATAGGGTTGTGGAAACGGAGGCTTTCAAAGGTATGATGGCGGCGGCGGCCCCGCGCTACTCAGTTCCCAGTCGCCACTACTTTTCCCGATGTGCCGTCCCAGCCCTGCACGACCACGTCTCCCGCAACATTGTACGCCCCCTCACCAACGCGGTTACTGGCAAGGTCCACTTAACAACGGACACGTGGACAAGCACAGGCGGGCAGGGCCACAATATCTCCCTGACGGCACATTGGGTGAATTTAGTGGAGGCTGGGACAGAGTCAGAGCCTGGGACCGCTTACGTCCTACCCACCCCCAGAATTGCGGGCCCCAGCTCGGTGGTGGTATCTGCGGCGGTGTATCCTTCCTCCACTCAACCACCCTCCTCCTCCTACGCAACCTCTGTCTCGCAATCAAGATGTGTCAGCAGCAGCACGTCGCCAGCAGTCGGTGTCGCGTGTCGTGGCAGCACAGCGGTGGGCAAGCGTCAGCAGGCCGTGCTGAAACTACTCAGGTTAGGAGAGAAGAGGCACACGGCCCACGAACTGCTGCAGGGTCTGACAGAGCAGACCGACCGCTGGCTTGCGCCGCTGAGCCTCCAACCGGGCATGGTCGTGTGTGACAACGGCCGTAATCTGGTGGCGGCTCTGCAGCTCGGCAGCCTCACGCACGTGCCATGCCTGGCCCACGTCTTTAATTTGGTGGTTCAGCGCTTTCTGAAAAGCTACCCACGCTTGTCAGACCTGCTCGGAAAGGTGCGCCGCCTCTGCGCACATTTCCGCAAGTCCCACACGGACGCTGCCACCCTGCGCACCCTGCAACATCGGTTTCATCTGCCAGTGCACCGACTGCTGTGCGACGTGCCCACACGGTGGAACTCTACGCTCCACATGTTGGCCAGGCCCTATGAGCAGCGTAGAGCTATAGTGGAATACCAACTCCAACATGGGCGGCGCAGTGGGAGTCAGCCTCCTCAATTCTTTACAGAAGAGTGGGCCTGGTTGGCAGACATCTGCCAGGTCCTTGGAAACTTTGAGGAGTCTACCCAGATGGTGAGCGGCGATGCTGCAATCATTAGCGTCACCATTCCTCTACTATGCCTCTTGAGAAGTTCCCTGCAATGCATAAAGGCAGACGCTTTGCGCTCGGAAACAGAGGCGGGGGAAGACAGTATGTCGCTGGATAGTCAGAGCACCCTCCTGTCTATATCTCAGCGCGTTAAGGAGGAGGAGGAGGAGCATGAGGAGGATGAGGTGGAGGGGGAAGAGACAGCTTGGCCCACTGCTGAGGGTACCCATGCTGCTTGCCTGTCATCCTTTCAGCGTGTATGGCCTGAGGAGGAGGAGGAGAATCCTGAAAGTGATCTTCCTAGTGAGGACAGCCATGTGTTGCGTACGGGTACCCTGGCACACATGGCTGACTTCATGTTAGGATGCCTTTCTCGTGACCCTCACGTTATACGCATTCTGGCCACTACGGATTACTGGGTGTACACACTGCTCGACCCACGGAAAAGGAGAACCTTTCCACTCTCATACCCGAAGAGGAAAGGGGTTCGAGAGTGATGCTATACCACAGGACTCTGGCGGACAAACTGATGGTAAAATTCCCATCCGACAGCGCTAGTGGCCGAAGGCGCAGTTCCGAGGGCCAGGTAGCAGGGGAGGCGCAGAGATCAGGCAGCATGTACAGCACAGGCAGGGGAACACTCTCTAAGGCCTTTGACAGCTTTCTGGCTCCCCAGCAAGACTGTGTCACCGCTCCCCAGTCAAGGCTGAGTCGGCGGGAGCACTGTAAAAGGATGGTGAGGGAGTACGTAGCTGATCGCACGACCGTCCTCCGTGACTCCTCTGCCCCCTACAACTACTGGGTGTCGAAGCTGGACACGTGGCCTGAACTCGCGCTGTATGCCCTAGAGGTGCTTGCTTGTCCTGCGGCTAGCGTCTTGTCAGAGAGGGTGTTTAGTGCGGCTGGGGGAATCATCACAGATAAGCGTACCCGCCTGTCAACCGACAGTGCTGACAGGCTTACACTCATCAAGATGAACAAAGCCTGGATTTCCCCAGACTTCTCTTCTCCACCAGCGGACAGCAGCGATACCTAAACAATACGTAGGCTGCACCTGCGGATGGAAGCATTGTTCTCTATCACCATCAAAAACGTGGACCTTTTAGCTTCATCAATCTGTGTATAATATTCATCCTCCTCCTCCTGCTCCTCCTCCTGAAACCTGACGTAATCATGCCGAACGGGCAATTTTTCTTAGGCCCACAAGGCTCAGTCATATAATTTTTGTAAACAATTTTTATACGTTTCAATGCTCATTAAAGCGTTGAAACTTTCACCTGAACCAATTTTTATTTTAACTGGGCTGCCTCCAGGCCTAGTTACAAATTAAGCCACATTAACCAAAGCGATTAATGGGTTTCACCTGCCCTCTTGGTTGGGCATGGGCAATTTTTCTGACGTACATTAGTACGGTTGGTACACCAATTTTTTGGGGCCCTCGCCTACAGTGTAATCCAATTAATTTTTTGCCGACCTGCATTAAAGCTGACGTTACATCAGCTGTGCTGGGCACTGTAATGGGATATATTTATGTACCGCCGGTGGGTTCCAGGGAGCCACCTATGCTGTGGGTCCACAGGGAGTTGTAACTGCATGTGTCCACTTCTAAAGAACCCCAGTCTGACTGGAGCATGCAGTGTGGGCCGAAGCCCACCTGCATTTAATCGGACGTTACCTCAGCTGTGATGGGCACTGCAATGGGATACATGTATGTACAGCCGGTGGGTTCCAGGGAGCCACCCATGCTGTGGGTCCACAGGGAGTTGTAACTGAATGTGTCCACTTCTAAAGAACCCCAGTCTGACTGGGGCATGCAGTGTGGGCCGAAGCCCACCTGCACTAAACATGACATTACCTCAGCTGTGATGGGCAATGCAATGGTATATATTTATGTACCGCCGGTGGCTTCCTGGCACCCACCCATGCTGTCGGTCCACACGGAGTTGTAACTGCATGTGTCCACTTCTAAAGAACCCCAGTCTGACTGAGACATGCAGTGTGGGCCGAAGCCCACCTGCATTTAATCGGACGTTACCTCAGCTGTGATGTGCACTGCAATGGGATACATTTATGTACAGCCGGTGGGTTCCAGGGAGCCACCCATGCTGTGGGTGCACACGGAATTCCCATTGCGGAGTTGTATCTGCCTGTGACTATTTATAAAAAACCGCGGTCTGACTGGGGCATGCAGACGCCTCGACAGAATGAATAGTGTGTGGCACATAGGTTCCCCATTGCTATGCCCACGTGTGCAGCTCCTGATGGCGGTGGCACAGGATTATATTTCTCATTGCTTCTGTACAGCATTGTGGGCTATCGCCTCGCCCCTTTTAAAGAGGGTCGCTGCCTAGCCGTGCCAACCCTCTGCAGTATGTGCCTGCGGTTCCTCCTCATGGCAGATGCACTTATAAATAGACATGAGGGTGGTGTGGCATGAGTGCAGCTGAAGGCTGCGCAGGGACACTTTGGTGTGCGCTGTGGACACTGCGTCGTGTGGGGGGGGGGGGTGTTGGGCAGCATGTAACCCAGGAGAAGTGGCAGCGGAGTGTCATGCAGGCAGTGATTGTGCTTTGTTGGAGGTAGTGTGGTGCTTAGCAAAGGTATGCATTGCTAATGAGGGCTTTTCAGAAGTAAAAGTTGTTGGGAGGGGGGGGCCCACTCTTGCCGCTATTGTGGCTTATTAGTGGGACCTGGGAACTTGAGATGCAGCCCAACATGTAGCCCCTCGCCTGCCCTATCCGTTGCTGTGTCGTTTACATCACTTTCTTGAATTACCCAGATTTTCACAAATGGAAACCTTAGCGAGCATCGGCGATATACAAAAATGCTCGAGTCGCCCATTGACTTCAATGCGGTTCGTTACTCGAAACGAACCCTCGAGCATCGCGAAAATTTCGTCCCGAGTAACGAGCACCCGAGCATTTTGGTGCTCGCTCATCTCTAGTACCAATAAAAACTACAACTCGTTTCGCCAAAAATAAGAGCTCTGTTAGGAGTTCTATGTACAGAGCCTGACAGAGCTCTGTGCATAGAAAAATGAAAAAATGTTACAGGACTTTGAATGCAGTGATTTAGAAAAAAAAATTCCCAAAAAGGGTTTTTATTGCAGAAAACTGGAAAAAACTAAAATAATATAAGAATTTTAATATCGTTGTAATCGTACTGGCCTGCAGAAAAAATGGATTGTGTCATTTACGCTGTAAACCCCCCCCAAAAAAATCTATGGCAGAATTGATGCCTTTTCTCTCCCTGTTATCATAAAAAAAATAATAAAAGTTTTACAGTATAGTATATGTACCCAAAAATGGCCCCTGCACTTGAGGGGGCCTAGAGGCCGCCCTCCACCATACACTTTCACTTCGCACTGTCGGCGGCCTGGTGCTTAGTTCGGTCCGGCCGACAGCACGAGCCAGAGACGAGAGTAGGAGAAGGGAGGAGGAAGGACTTGGTGAGAGAAGAGGGGAAGAGGAGGGGGGATGGGGGAATAAGCAGAGAAGACACAGACACAGACTCACAGGCGCACAACACAGCAAGGCATCGAGTGGAGCAGGGATGATGATGTTATCTCCCTGCTGCTTCCCCCCTGCTAACACTGTATACAGCTGCTCTCCTTACCAGAGAAGTAGTCTGGGCACCAGGGTATGTATCTATCTATCCATCTGCTTGTCTGCCTGTCTGTATGTCTTTCTATGTGTCTGTCTATCTATCATGCCTGGTCTCATATTTATCTATCTATCTATCTACCTATCTCCTATCCTACTAACTATCTATCTCTATCATATCTATATCTATCTATCTCCGCAGGAAAATGGAGCATGCTGCGATTTCTTCCTTTGCGTGTGACCCGCACTCCGGGAAGGAATCCCATCTGCATGCTTTTAGCTACCCTACCGATGTTATTGCATCCCTGTGGGCAGTAAGACGCATGGATCTCCCACGCGGGTGCCATGCACAGATTTTATGAATAAAATCTGCACGTGGACATTGGCCCTCAGGCATAGGTACGGGGCGAGGGGGAAAAGGGCCGGGGGGATTGCTCGAGCTGAACTTTTGCACCCGGGCCCCTGAGCCTTTAGGTACGCCCCTGACACTAAGATATAATATACTGACATGTTATAAGATACCACACGTTATACTGTAAAGTCCATACGATAATACTTCATAGTAGTACTATATAACATCATAGTGTAATGTAATATACACAATATACTATAATACGCAATGAGATATTCTAATATACTGCACTGTAATATACTACCCCAATAATAGATTACAGTAATGTGATCTAATCTAAAAAACCCTACAGGCTTTTTCTTGCACCACACTTTGACTCCAACAGTTCACGCAGAATCTTCGGCTCGACTGTTCTTAAAACATTTACAACCAATTTTCCCAAACATTTTATGTCCGCATAGTGAACATCGCGTCAATCTAGTGTATATTAATGCATTTTAAAAATGTTTTTTCACAAATTTATGAGAAGATGGACAGAGCTGTCAACAGCTCGGCAAGACAGATGCAATCAGTATGCGGTCTGCTTTCAGGAAATCTATAGGTGTGTAATTCCTGCATTCTATAGTTGTTACTTTTTAAAAAAATTTCCAGTTTAAAAGCAGATTTTTTGCCTTTCCTGTTCTGGTGACTTTATGAAGACATATGCATGTAGACGCCTTTCTTCTAAGAAGTCTTGTTTTCATTATCTGAAATTCTAATAAGCGCCAATGGTTGTGAATTCAAGAGTATTAAAATTCGTTTTCTGCAGAAAAAAAATGATACCTACTGGTTATCTCGTACTAATTTTTTGTTTTTATTGAGGTTGTTTCTATCCTTCTTCTGCCCTTCAGTGGGGTTTTTGTATCTGGATTCTGGAGGTCTTTCAGGGCATGGGATCCTGGTCCTCGACTGCTTGATTCAACACTCGCATTCCCTTATCTTTACAGCAAGGACTTGTGATGAATAAACTCCATTGAATAATCAGGTTATGAATATTGAAGGTGAATCATCTGCCTGCTGACTATGCAGTTATGTCTACCTTTGGGACTCCCATATTTGGACTCTTATAGGCTCTATTGTCTGTTTTTTGCAATAATGTTTATATAATCTTATGTTCTTATTAAAATTTCTAGTGCGATGCATCTTTATGAAATGGTGTTATAGGCTTTTTTCATTAGTGTTTTGTTGGAAGGCTAGTTGGCATCCTTAACAACTAGGTCTGCCAACACCAGAGTGCTTTCAGTTGATTATATATCGATTTTTTTTTTCTGGGGGGATATTGGTTCTCATTTAGGCCGTATTTACATGGCTGGTAGCAAGTCAAGCCCAAGATTCTTGCATCACACAGAACACTGACACCATGTCCGTGTTCTTTGCTGGAAACCACACATCTTCATGTTCTATTCTTGTGCGAAACACGCACAAAAATTGGACATGCTGCAATTTTCCCGTCTCACAGCATCGCCCGTGTAAATAGACCTTTTGGAAATAATGGGATCTATGTTCATGCAGGTCTGCGACATGCAAAACTCGCATGAGAATATCGGCCTTAGGGTGCCTACCCACTAGCGATATTTTTTCTAGCAATGTGAGAGTGAGTGCCTTGCAATGCAGAGAAAACTCTGATATCGCTCAGTGCCTCTCAATGGGGCCGGCAGCAGCTGTCACAGCTGTGGCAGAGGTCTGTGATGCTATCCTATTGCTTTCAATGGGGTCAACACTGCTGCGGCCCCATTGAAAGTGGTGGGTTGCGGGCAACCCCCGCAGCGATGATTTTCAGGGAAGGGCTTGAAATATAAGCCCTTCCCTGAAAATCATCCCTAGCTGTAAAAAAAAGGTTAAAAAAAATTATACTCACCTAGAAGAGCTGACCAGCTCTTCTCTCCGACACAACAGTCTTCTTTTGTGTTCTAGAGGCCGGGGATTGAAAAATCCCTGCCCCCAGAAAGTGCTGGTCTCATTGGCTGAGCACTCATCCAATCACAGGCAGTGCTCAGCCATTGAATGGCAGCTGAGTGCTGCCTGTGATTGGTCAAAGCACTCAGCCAATCACAGGCAGCGATCAGCCATTCATGAATTCAATTAATGACTGAGTGCTGCCTGTGATTGGTTAAGCGCTCATCCAATGAGACCATTGCTTTCTGGGGGTGGGGATTTTTCAATCCCCAGCCTCCAGAACATAGAAGAAGACTGCCATGCCGGAGAGAGCAGCTGAACTGCTCTTCTAGGTGAGTATATTTTTTTTTACAACTAGGGAGGATTTTCAGGGAAGGGCTTATATTTCAAGCCCTTCCCCGAAAATCATCGCTGCAGGGATTGCCTGCAACCCACTGCTTTCAATAAGACCGCAGCAGTAAGTGTCCCATTGAAAGCAATGGGATAGCATCACGGACTTCTGCCATATCTGTGGCAGAGGATTCCTTCATTCCTGCGTTCCCCACAGGGATGAAGGAATCCTCTGCCATAGCTGTCACAGCTGTGGCAGAAGTCCGCAATGTACTCTCTATGTTTTTAATGGGGCTGGTGATGGTGCTGCTGCCGCCGGCCCCATTGAAAGCACTGAGCCATATTGCAGATTTTTTCTCTGCGCTGCGGGACTTGAGAGTAAAAATTGCAAATGAGTATGAAGCCATTGAAATTAATTGGTTTCATAATCATCGCTCTTGCATCGCAAGAAAAAATATCGCTAGTGGGTAGGCACCCTCAAGATATACTTGGTTTGGATCTGGATTTGTATATTTTCTTTTATCACATAAGTACAATTGTCTTCGTGCATTACATCTATTTTAGGATACTTTCATTTTTTTCTGCTGTACATGGGAGGGTATTTGCGACATCTGTATGTTTGATGTCTTATGTTATATTTTCATATTCTTCAGGTTGATCTATAAGAGTATTTAAGAACACTTTTATATCTGTTTATACGAGGGACTGCTGATAAGTCTTTGGCTTTGTGTTCTTTTTTTGTTTCTATGGTAACGAATGTTACATCACATGAAAGCCTTATGTGTCTAATATATGTTTTCAAAATTTTGTGTTTGTAGCTTATGGCAACAGTGATCTAGGCGATAATCACAGCAAATGAGAGCAGAGGAGTGATAAAATTCTTGTTTCTGCAAGGAAAGTCCGCAAAGGATATTCATGGTGATATGTCGCAGACATTGGGGGATCAATGCCCTTCATATTCTACAGTGAAGAACTGGGTTGACAAATTTAAAACGGGCCACTTCAGCACCAATGATGAGGAATGTCCTGGACGACCGAGAGAGGTTGTTGTTCTGGAGATCGTCGACGCTGTGCACAACCTCATACTGGAGAATCGGCGAATTTCAGCTAAAGGAATAGCAGTCATCATGGGGATTTCTCGTGGACTTGTTTGTGTCATTATCCATGAACATGTGAACATGAAGAAGCTATCTGCAAAGTGGGTCCCCAAATGTTTGACAACAGATCAGAAAAGCATGCGAGTGAAAACTTCCCGATCCATTTGTCAGCGTTTCCAGACTGATAAGAACTTCTTGGATTGACTGGTCACTATGGATGACCCTGGTCACTATTTGTATGACCCTGAAACCAAGGAGCAGTCAAAAGAGTGGAGGCACAGTGGTTCTCCTCACCTAAAGAAGTTCAGGGTGCAAACATCAGCCACTAAGGTGATGGCGTCTGTGTTCTGGGATAAGGAGGGCGTGCTGCTAGTGGACTACCTTCAAAATGGTTCCACCATCAATGCAAGGTATTACATTGAACTTTTGGACCAATTGAAGGCAGCTCTGAAGGCCAAAAGGCGAGGCAAGCTGTTTAAGGCAATCTTGTTCCTGCTCACACTTCACAAGCGACCATGGCAAAACTGGTGGAGCTAGGCTTCCAGCTGGTCGACCGCCACCTTATTCACCAGATCTAGCTCCCTCCCACTATCATCTGTTTCCAAACCTGAAGAAACACCTCAAGGGTACCAAATTTTACACCATTTCTGATGCCATGGCTGCTACGGATGACTGGTTTGAGGCACAACTGAAAACGTTTTTTTGCGAGGCTTATAAAACTTGGAATACCGATGTAAGAAGTGTGTTGACATCAGTGGGGAGTATGTGGAATAAAGTTTCATCTTCCTATCTCGTTTCTGTTTAAAGCCAAAGACTTAGCAGCCCCTCGTATGAAAAGCAATATTTCTAATTATGATTTATTTGTCAGGTCATAGGTGTGCCACACTTTCCTGTGATCCCCATTCGAATATTCACACTATGCAGCACTTATTCCTTATATGCGCTATTGGATTGCAACTAGCTTGAGTTCAATTGAATGTAGTTTGGACATTGTGGTTTCTTGTGCGCATGCACAGTGATGGTCGCAGAGATGCACCAAACTCTTGGGTGAGGACACACAGGTCTTCTAAACTTTTTATGCATGTGTACACAGTGAGAAATGGAGTGTTGTACAAAGTTTTTTTTAAAAAAGCGTTCCATAACGCAGGACCAACAGCAAAGAATAAATTAACAGCGTTCACCTATATGTGTTGTGCTCTCAGTGCAACCCGTATGAAGACAATAATGCATCTGCAGCCCCTCCAGGGAAAGCGGACAAACTGACAACGGGTATCTGATAAAAGCGCTGTTGTGGCACTGAAACGCGTCATCTAAATAGTGTTGTGACATTTACTTCCCTGACAAAGCTCAGTGAGGCCAGCAGCGATATGCATAGGGATGTCCTCTAGCTACAGTACTATATGTTTGCATGTCTAACATGGGCTTTCAGTTTTATTTTTTCTGGTTCTTCGTACTAAGCTCAGCACCTTATTACTCATTAAACTCCATGCTGCTATTTTTCAAGATGCCATACAACTTGCCTTATTAATTGTGTATATCAGTATTATTTGCAAATTTGCATGTAGGTCTTGTAACTTTTTTGCTAGATTTTTGGAGCATGTCATCGTAAAGAGCTTTATTATCCACACTTTGTTCCTATCATTGACATTATAACCTAGTCTACTGCATTTAGATTTGGAATCTTAGGTTGCCTCCACTTCTGTGTGTAGGAGGACACCTGGGGCTACATGGGGGCTGATTTGCAGTGGAATGTCAGCAACGGGCATTCTGCTGCAGATCAGCAGTGAAAAGCCCGCCTCCAAACCTGCACATTTGGTGCGGATTTTATTGTGTATTCCTATGCGGAATTCAGCCCCCTCATGGAGAAGAGGTGAATTCTGCAGCGCTAAAATTGGCATGCTGTGGAATTTTATTCCACATCACATGTCAATTTCCACATAGTTTTTAAACAGATTAGATCCACAGCAAGTGGATGAGATTTTGAAAATCTCATCTACTTTGCTGCTACACTAAATGCTACGAAATTTATGCGCAGAGGGTCCACACAAAAATTATGTGGCAAATCTGTCCCTTGTGAACTGAGCCTTAATAATTGAGTTTTATTTTTTTCTCAATTTTCCTTGTTTTTTAACAAGTTCAATAAGTTTTTTTCCCATCTTTCTACTTACTTTGGGGGTCTGCTACTTTTGTTAATGGGTCTCTTTTTGACAGTACCGGTAGTTATCTGTCACCCATAGGATGCTGTTTAAATAAATAAATGAAATATATATATATATATATATATATATATATATATATATATATATATATATATATATATATATATATATATATATATATATACGTTTAACCCATGAGTTCTTTCACTGGACTCTGCTTGATGGAGCCAAGCATATTATGCCATTTCTTTTCGCTGAGCACTGACTTAGGCCTCCTTCCCACGAACGGATTTCCGCCGCGTAATTCGCGGCGAAAATCCGCTGCGTTGCACGCAGCTATTAGGTTCTATTGAACCTAATAGCTCCATGCTCACGATGCGTAATTCCACCGCGGAATTACGCACCGCGATTTCTCCCGTCCTCACCCGCAGCATGCTCTATTTTCTGCGGGTGAGGACGGGCTGTACGCACTGACGGCTTCCATTGCAGTCAATGGAAGCCGTCCATTCACGCTATCTCCCGCTGTAACCAGCGGGAGATAGCGTGAAAAAACGCTTTCCCGCCCACCGCCGAGCGTCATATGACGCCAAATGACGCGGTCCGGCCGCGTCACGTGACACGGCTGGTGACGCGAGAGCGGTGGGCGGTGACGAGCGGTGACGAGCGGTGACGCGGCGGTGGTGGGCGGGGAAGCGATTTCACGCTATCTCCCGCAGGTAAGTATAGGGGCTCTGGGGGGCGCCGTGACGGGCTTCACAGCGGAATATTACGCTGCGGAGCCCGTCACGCTCGTGGGAAGGAGGCCTTATTGTAGCTGGCCAGAGGCCAAGAAGACGCTATATTGGCCTACATCTGACTATAGAGCACTGTTGACCCATTTAGCGTGAATATAACAAACTTTCCCAGCATATATACTAAACGTAAACAAAGAACATGATTAGAGATGAGCGAGCACGCTCGGATAAAGCAGTTACTCGAGCAAGCACCGCTCTTCTCGAGTAACTGCTTCCTGGTCCGAGCAGGCTCGGGGGGGCGGGGGGTATAGGGGGGAGAGTGAGAGAGATCTCTCTCTCCCCCCCGCCGCCCCCCCCCCCCCCCCCGAACCTGCTCGGACCAGTAAGCAGTTACTCGAGAAGAGCGATGCTCGCTCGAGTAACTGCTTTATCCGAGCGTGCTCGCTCATCTCTAAACATGATGTAAACCTATCCTTACCATTATACAGGTCTGACCTAGCAATCAACACTCATAGCTTACTCATTGGTACGGAAACCATATATAGTCACAAATATTCTTAATAGCAACTTTGCTACAGTTTTTTTGCTACACTATATATTTAAGTGGGAAAGGCAAGTTGTGCCTGATAAAACCTCAATTTACTAACTCATTTTAGTGGCAGCCTTCAATTTCTCCTCTCCTCAACTAGTGACCCATAATTAAAGTATAGGTTCATCTTCAAGGTATTTTAATAAACATTTCATAAGTAGTAATTCTGTGACAAGTTGTTACTGGAATTACTTCATGTCGTGAGAACTTTCTGCTAAGGTAACGCAATGCTTTTTGGAGTTTTCTGCTGTGCCCTAAGAGTAAAAAGTCAGGAGGCAGCTACCAAAAGTGTGCTGACAAATGTAAAATTCCCCCAGCCCATATCTTATCAGAATGCTCCAGTGATTCTGTTAACCTTGGGATTAGATAATTCCAGTTCACTGTGTGTCTTCACAGAAATGTCCTTTACAGACTTTGAGGTGAAACTTTTTTCAGACTCTTTGGCTTATTTTCACTAAGGACCCTGCTCTATAAAACAAAAGAGCTTTGTAAATATTATTAACCCCTTAAGGACCAGACACTTTTTAGGGATTTTATGTGGTGGTTTTACTGCCCTATTTTTTTCCCTTTAGCTACCAAAATTATTTTTGCTGCGTTTTTTTCCTATAACATATGGGGCTACTTTTTAATAATTTTCTAACTGACTTTTTTCATTGTTTCAGTTTTATTGGGGCTAAAAAGCTGAAAAAATTGATTTTTCCCCCAACATCTATAGTTTTTTTTTTTAATTAGTATATTTATGCTAAAATAAAGCATGGGAACAGGTTCCTCATTTTGTTTCGGATGTGTGTGTATATATATATATATATATATATATATATATATATATAATAAGGTCATAACATGTACGGTTTTGGATTACAGGGTGCATATAGCAACGGTTTTGGTTGGTGGTGGCTTTGGGTTATTTTCTTTCTTATGTATATATTGCTGTAATTTTGTTTTACTTATGTATGTAATTATTTTTTTTACCATATATGTCCCCCATGACGTCATATAAGACCTCTGAGAGACATTCACATGATTTTTTTTTTATTTGACATTTTTCCACTCTAGCTGAGGCATCCATAGGAGCCCCAGTTACAGGGAAAAACATCCCCTGTAGTGACAATAGTCCAGCTTTGCAGTAGTAGGAAATCCCAGCGGTCTCATGACCCTCGGGCTCGCATTTTTTTTTTAGTATAGTTAATTAATATATTTACGCCAAAATAAAACATGAGAATGGGTTCCTCATTTTGTTTTAAATGTTCTAATATATAATAGGTGTGTTTTTGGATTACATGGCGCATGCAGCAACGGTTTTTGTTGGCGTCGGCTTTGGGTTATTTTCTTTTTATGTATATCTTTTTATTTTATTCTGTAATTTTTTTGACTTATGTAATTTTTTTTTACCATTTATGTCCCCTGTGACATCATAAAAGACCTCTAGGGAACATTCACATGCTTTTTGTTTTCTTTGACACTTTTCCACTGTAGCTGAGGCATCCATCGGAGCCCCAATTACATGGAAAACATCCCCTGTGGTGACAATATCACTAACAGAGCTCATCAGTGTCTGCTAGGACCCTGTAAGCTCTGCTAGGTATTATTGTATCTTGATGCCACCAGAAAGTGGTGGAGTCAAGATTGACAGGGGGTGACACCCCCTGTATCCGATTGGCTGCCCAGCTGCCAAAGCTCTAGGTCCTGGAAGGCCACTAAACATGTGCTTAAAAGGCATACAGGGCCCCTGCTGCAAGGGGCTTTCCGAGGCAGTTATACCAGAGCGCGGCCTACAAAACACTGATGCGAAAGCGCCATGAAGGTGCTTTTCCTGCGGCCAACAAATGGAACCCCCTTCCCCATCACCCCCCCCCCCCCCAGGCATGTCACCTTCACATGTTGGCTGCAGCACGGAGGGCACAGCACTGGGGGGAACCACAGTGACAGCTGGCCGGATGCACAGTACAGCAGCATTACAGCACCACGGTACAGCAGGAGCGTCAGCGCTGCCACTGGGACATGGGTAGTAAGTATGCGAGGGGGAATAGCAGTAACGGAGCACAGAGGTGGTGGCCTGCTCGGAGCAGGCAGCTGGCGACACAGACGCAACAAACATTGCCACCGGGCGTCACTGAGCCCTCTTTCTCTGCCCGACCGCCATTCCATGCAAGTAGCGTGGCGACGAGCGGTGAGTGAGTCACAGGTGCAGCCCCTGTATTGCTTTTTGCCATCCCTGGTGGCTTAGGGTGAAGGTTCTTTTTGTTATTACAGATCATAATGTAAGCCTATATGTAAATATATACCCTCACCGTAAGCCACCACAGCCGGCAACAAGCAATGCACAGTGTGCTGCTAGAACCTTCAAGGCTTGACCCTATCGGGAGGTAGGGGTGTGAGAGGGGCGTTCCTGCATCCAAGCCCTGTCAAAGCTCTAGCTTCCAGTGGCATCAAGATACAATAATACCACTCTGCCGTATCGGGGGATTCCAGTGGTCACTGACTGCTGGCTCGCGTATGGAAAAAACACTTTCACTTGTTAGTACATAGCTCTCATTGAGTGCTGTGTACTAGGGAAAGGAGAAGGCAGAAACGGTTAAAAACCACTTCCTCCTCCTTCTCTGGGTTATCAGCTGTGACTAACATAAATTAAAGCTGGAATGCTTTAAATGTTACTCTTCCACCAATGCATTTGTCGAAGCTATGCTTCCTTCTCACATGGCGGAAATGCTCTGATATTGCTGCAGGAATTCAGCAAGCCATGTGGAAAGGATTTAAAAAAATCTCCTTTACATGGTGATATTTTCCCGCCACAAAAATTCTGTGGATTCTAATTCCACAGTATATCTATTTATTTTGCAGAATCATGCTGCGGAATTCAACCATTGCAATACAAGGGTTAAATTCTACAGCAGTTCTGCAAATAAAATCACATCCCAATCTGCACCATTTAGGTGTGGACTTGACTACTGTGGAATTTTTGCAAAGTTGCAGATGGCATTGCATTGTGGAATGCCCGCAGCGATTCCACCATGTGAGAAGGCGGCCTAACACAGGCATGTAGTTAACTGAGACTGGTGTATGAATTAACGGTCTAAGGAAATGGGCCTCATTATTTTACAGGCTGGGAGCACGTGCTCAGATTGAAGATGTTAACCTACCTACTTAATAAGTTAGAGGGGTTTTCTGCAGAAATTGCTTTCGAAATTTAGAGCCACATCACCTAAAACAAGTGGATACTTGTAGCTTCCTCATCACGGCAGCCCTGCATTTCACCACCTCTCTGACAGCAGAAGTCAGATTACCGCTACCTGCCAATGAAAGGCCGCAGCGTCACTACTTGTTCTCTTAGCATTAACCCTTTCCAATCCAATGTCTGATGTCTAAAGACATTCTGATTGAAGGCTGTACTGTTTTAAATGTCGGAAGACATCCAGCAGGGTATCCTTACTGTATATTACTGGCCGCTCTGTTGTCGGGGGCCTCTCCAGCATGTCCAATACCACAGTACTGGCTCTAGCCAGCAGGTGGCGCCATTGTATAATTGCAGTAAGAGAAAACCCCCTAGGAAACCCTGAATCCAAAATTGGATTGCAAAGGGTTAACAATCATATACCGGGGGCCGTGATGCGAGTAGTGTAGAACAGTGACGCTACAACCTCCGATTGGCAGGCGGTAATCATCCGACTTCCACAGTTACAGACCAGTTGAAAAATAGGGCTGCAGTGCTGGATCGTCAGTGCTGAGGAAGTACCAGTTTGTTTGGTGTTTGAGTGATATGGCTCTAAACTTTAAAAGGGATCTTCTAAATAGACAAGTAGCTAAAAAAAAGAGCTGATTGCCAATTTGACTGTAAATGTATGTGGTACAGTATACTTGCAAGTTACCTCACCACTATATTTTTCTTACTGTTATACCTCCCCCTTCAGTCTCCACAGAAGATAGACACTGCAGTGCTAGTGTCAAGGTACAACCACCCTAGACCCAGTAAGCCCCCATGGTCACCAATGTAGATAATTCCTTTAGGCACTACATAAACTGTGTGCGCTCTGGAAAAAAAAAATTGCAAGAATGAAGAATAGCCGCGATCAAATCCCGATTTTTAGCCACGTATTTTCTGCTGTTCACACAGGCAGCTGCAGCGTATCGGTAAAAAAATACGCTGCAGTGTGGAAATCCCTCAATGGGCAGATATCCTCGGAGTGACTGCTAATAGTTAAACAGAACCAGCTGTAATCATTTCCCAGTGTTAGATGCAGCTGAACTCCCTCCCCCTCCATTTTTTTCAGCTCCCGTAGAAGTCTATGGGAGTTTCCAGCGTATCACAGTAAAAAATAGGGCGCTGATGTGCTGTTTTTGCCGCAATTTTTTTACACACCCGAAAATTGCTGATCTGAATGAATACATTGGAATCCAATGCTTCAGATGGTCGCAATTTTTGCCCGATTTGTGAACGCAGTCATGGGCATACATATAGGGGGTGCGGTCGCACCTGGGCCCAGAAGCCCTAGGGGGCTCATAAAGTCTCTCTACCCCATATTACAAACCAATACCATAAATGAAGCTTTATAGTTGGGGGCCCAGTTCCAGATTTTGCACTGGGGCGCAGCAGCTTCAAGCTACGCCTCTGCTAAATAGCAGAGTATATATGGTCATATGAATAAGGCCGAAAGTTTGAAAACTAGCTAAAGATCAAGAAAATTGCATGCACCATATCACTTGCATTCTGTTTCAGAAGCGGTCCTTGAAATTTTAGCCAAATGTTGCCCATCTGCTACTTAGATCCTGCAGTCATGCATTTCCCCTCTGCTTAATTCACAGGCAGCAGACCAATTGGGTGAGGGCCAGCTGCTCTAATGTATTATTTTTCAACCCGGATGCTGCAGGACAGCAATGACAGCAGCTGTGACCTTTACAGTATTGCTTGCACATTAATCACTCCATGATTAAAGCTCTTTCATTATTGAATGCTTTCGCCTATCCACACTATAGAGGGAATTTATTACAGTCTGTGCGCTAGAATTGTGGAGGAAAGCTGAAAATTCAGTTTATGCCTGTTTTGCACAAAACTTGTGACTTTTCCTTTTTTGCTTAACTTTTAGGAAAAATCAGTAGGGCTTAACAAGAGCGGGCCTTGATTTCCTGGTGTTGTGGTTGTAATAGGGATGCTCAAGGCTGGTGCATTATCACCTTCTGACTGACTTTGTGTCTCCACCCTAAACTTATTTATGTAAGAAAATTTAGCTCAGAAGTCTTGTCTGGGATACACAATATATGCAGTCTGTGACCAATACTAACCTAAATTCCCTACAGATGTCCCTACAGTGCTCAGAAGTAGACTACTACCAGTGTTTCTGGTGGCGCAATATGCCACTTACCTAGCATAATATAGTAAAAAGGGATTGGAGTTGGTTAAAGGTCCTTAATCAGTAGAACCAGACAGCAGCAGTGTGCTTACAGGACCTGTGATGTCACAGTCATGTTATCAGTCACGACGGCTCAGAGCTCTGCCCCTGATCACAACCATGACATCATCACAGGTCCTAGAAGTTAATGGTTGCTGTTAGGCTCTGCATATTTTAGGACCAGTGATGACGTTATAGAAATCTGATATGGGGTGGAGCTTAGAGCCCTGGTGACTGATCACACGAGGGTGACATCACATGTAACTCACAGACAGGTGGTCATTAGCATTTTGATTAGCAAGAAGCGTGCAAGAAGTACTTGCCCAAGGCTGCCTGCACACGAGCAGGTCGGAATCTGCATGCGAATCTGGCTCTGGCAGCAGCAGTGTCCGCACATACTTGTTTCTTTGGTTTTTCCATACAGCGGATGGTCTCCACAGCTCGCCATCAGACACTCGCAGAACAGATTTTTTATTTATTTTTTACTCCTGGGATGACATGGAAACTGCGACATTGGCGCAATGTCAAGTGTGGAAGGCCTTTTGTTATGGTCTTCAATGTCAGCTAATTTAGTTTTTAGACGTTTAACCTCCTCTTCCAATGAAGAATGTGCGTCCAGTATATTACACTGGCCAACATGTGTTTTGGGACGTTTGATACCTCATCTAAGGTATATTTCGTGTGCAGATTTCAAATATGCCATCCATTTTCCCCTATGAATTTTATTACCCTATTCCATATTACACATCTCTTTCCCTCGTACGGTAGAATGTTATTTTTGTTCCACGTTCGAATACATTCTTGTCGTTCAATCAAGAGGCAAGTAATTCAGCAGTTTCTTTTGAAAGGGTAAGGTCTCTGATTAGGTCACTCAACTCACTTTGTTTAAAATGTTGGGGACATGTTTAAAGTTCGACATAGTCACTGCCATGTTCTGTATCCTAATGAACATCTGAAATAGTCAGTTCACCCTCTAAAAGATCTAGTAACCAATTCCTAACTAAAGTAGGAATTGGTACGTCATCTGAGTGTGGGAGAGGGCGTCTTGCAGAGGGTAAGTCAGGATGTGTCCACTTGCTACAATTCCTTCGATTCAGTCCATTAATACTCACTTTACAAAAATAAGTCATCATTGTGGTTTGCTTGTTTCCCCCACACCATTGGCACACAGAATTTTAAGCTTCTTCTTTTCCCATTACACCACTGTCTTAAGTGTTGAACACACAGTTTGCATACAACATGTGGAGTCTAACTTTTGTCTTGATCACCAAGCTTTACGCCAAAGTATGCATGGTAGACCTGTTTCACGAAGTCTGATATAGGTTTTCCATTTTCTTGTAGGGTATATTCTCCACAGATGTAGCAAAATACATTTTGGCGATTTAAACAACTTCTCCAACTGGAGGAGGCCATCCTGTGTATAAACGTTCAAACAACACAACCACAGGCATACTGCTAGGGGGAGCAGGGGGTTGCGATTCCTACCCAGCCCTTGTTGTCAGTGGGCCCAGCGGCCCCCTGCAATATAGAGATTGCACGCTGAGTGCTTGGCTGGCTGGTCACCAGCAGTGTGTAACTATTGCGGGAGAGGAGGAAGGGATGCTGGCAGAAGATCACCCCAGTTGTCCTGGAGAGGAGAGAATAGGTGCTGCTATCACTCACCTCAAAGCCGTCTCACACAGACCCCCACTGGCAGAGCTGACAGCAGCTTCCAGGACCTGTGAGGATGTCAGTGTGGGAGGAGTCAGCGATCACATAGTACCCGTGTGTGTGAGAGAGAGTGGCCTAAGGGGCTACAAATCTTCATGTAATGCAGGAAATGCGTCATATTTGGAAAGATTACACCACGGGGCTAGATCACGTATGGAAATTTGTTTTGGCCAGTGTTAGGTGCCTGGGTAATCGCCCTCATTTTGTTTTTTATATGGTCCACTCTGCTACCCATAACATCTGTCAATGAATTCACTTCAGCCAGAAATCCTGTCAAATATCTTATACAAGGGAGCCATTAAAGCAATTATGTCCTTAATAGAAGTCTCTGATGCAGAATTATTAAAGGATGGAACGTTAAGAGGATCAAGGGTAACTATTGATATAGGGCCTGGGAGTACTTGCTGGTCCAGTTTAGCCCTTTTTAGGGCTACTCTTGGGAGATTGCTGTGGGCTACATGAACATGCCTCATGAGGTGCTGACCCATCCGGCTGCCTGAAGACAGGACCGCAGCATTAGGCCTCAGTCTTCTCCGAATCGGAGTGGCTGTGCACAGGAGTAGAGGGCCCACGAGCTGACTTACCCACCACATTGCTGCATAATCCAGTGCCACTGGAAGGAGAATAGTGGCAGAGGAAAGGTCGGCACCATCTTCCTCGGCCTCATACTGAAGACCATGAGATCGAAAGAAGTCTGTCAGCCATTTTGGCTCCCTCTTAGCAGCTCTTCCGGGTCATGCTGCTATACTAGAGTTCTCTGGTGAAAATATACCAAAAATTTCCGCAATGTGGACTATATTTGTAGCTTCGGAGGTCCTCCAGCGTCCACCCTGGTACACATGCAAGTTATGCCCCCAATGATTTTAGGTCTGATGGAACAATAATACAAAACAGCATAGAGTATAAAAGAATATCTTTATTTTTGAAACATTACCCAGCCCATCTGTTTATTCCAATGACAAGTCACTTATCTGTACTTATAGCATTTAATCTTGCAACAAGATGGCATGTTAATTTTCACCTACTGCAAACTTGTATTATGTCTAATCAAACTGCTATATCAAACAGAAAAACTGGAACATTCTGGGCACTGTCATACGTAACAGGAAAACAACGGATTCAGGAAATAAGGCACTAAAGTATATTTAAACATGTATGCAACCATTGTGTATATGCATATGCTAGCAGTATATATACACATCCATACTCTGACACAGCACCAAATGGAAGCATATGGAACCAATGTTTATCTTCACCTAGAAGCCATGTTTAAGTTATGTGCAATTAAAACGTATTTCTTAAAGTGCACCTTGTACATCATTAAATAAGTTACATTAAAACAATGGTGTGTATAATGCCAAATTATTAAGTTACAGTACAAGAGTCACCCATTTACCCCATAATGCTAAAATACAGAAAATTGTATAAATTAGAGAGAAACCAACAAAACCAAATTATACTCTATGCAAACGTCTTACTTTTCGACCTCAGAGCTAATATAACAATACAGAAACTTCCTACACATAAAAGTAAAACAGGCTACGACAGTATCATCAGTATTTTATTAAACATACTACTGTCAAATAGAGTGAATCACTAATATTTTATTGAGCTTAAAATAACATAAAAAACAAAAAGAAACTATAAAATCACTTATTGGAGGACCAAATGACACATCAAAACAATCGAGGTGATCTCTACTCAATTATACTATACTTATGAATAAATTAAAATGCAGTGTACTTTAGTGGGGAATTGAAGTAAAACGTACAAGTGGCTATATAGTCATATTGGCTGTTACTTTTAAATTAGCATCTCAAACTACTGGTAAAACTTTCGCTTTGCTATTGATAGAACTTGACAAAATTACAGTTGGCCATCTCGGGAGCAAACACAGTTGATAACCAATGTGGCTGCACTTCCTTTTGTCCACCAGGAGGAAAAAAAAATAAATCAATTCAACTATCTGCAAGTTAAAGAAGCACTTCAGTTTTTTCCATTTTGGGGAGATCCATCACATCATCAGTACATGGAGGCAGAAGAAAGAGTGGGTGGACTAAGACCACTGGTAATCAAGGATTGTGATGAGGCGAATGGAGGATGGATAGAGGTGTTGCCATACAGATGGCAGATCCACAGAGTGGGCATGACTTATAATGGGATATAAAAGCAATTCCTGTGGTTGTTCCCTCAGTTTCGCAGCCCAACAGTTAGGACTACATGTACTTCGTCTCTAACTGTACTCAATTCAGCTGAACTGATGAAGGGATCCTCCAGCCTGTAATGCATTTTTATTGCGGGTTACATACCAATAAAAGAAGTTGGAATTTATATGATCACACGTATACATGTATTTTGGAAGGCTCCGCTGCAATACCAGTATTTATAGCTTTTATATCTCATCACAATATGAATGACCGGCTGGAAAAAATCCAGGTCTGTAGCTTATCCCCTACAGCCTGTGTATTCTGCACTTTTCTTCTGGCCTCCAGGTCACATGATCGGCACTAGGACAACGCTCTGTGTCCTTCAGTAAATGGGTCAGATTTATGACAACTGTCAAAAAGAAAAATTGCCAGTCTTGCTCTCAGAAACCAAAGCCCAACTTTTATTTTCAAGAGCAGAATATGAAATGAAAAAACCTGGAGCGCTACTTTAAACTAGTGGGTACTGTGCCAACATTCAATTTGGTGCAATATGGTCAATTTTAACATTTGGGTGACAATCCTCTTCATGGCGGTTTCATCTGACTGCAACATAGGCACATTTTAAACTGCATATTAACAGTGAGTGTGTCATCAGAAGAGGACTCATCTAAATAGGTTTACATTTTTTAGGTCACCATATATAAACATATTAACCTTTGCTGCATCTATATATATTCCAATATCTTGCAGTTTTCGCTTTGGCCACTTAGGCCGAATGTACACAGCCACCATTCTCAAATGAGTTGTGTGTTGCGGGATGCACAAAACTTGGATGAAAACACAACCCATTATTTGGAATGGGTCTATTCACATGGGTGATATTTTCCCCCTCGTAGCGATGATTCAAGATGGAAACATCCTATCGCACCCCATCTTCTTGCGAGTCTCGCACAAGAATAGTACATGCAAATGAATGGTCACCCGTACAGTGTACAGCACACAGACGAGGGGTTTGGCATCAGCCATGTAAATACAGCCTGACGTTAATAGTCTGACACTTCCTGTTCTCAACAGCAGCCACATGGAAAATAGGAACCCCTCTTCTGGAGAGGCTGACTTCTATGGGAGAGTGTTCTAGGCATGCTCTCTGATCTGTGCAGGCCATTATGAAGGGAAGAGGAAGTGAGTTATGACTTATAGTGTAGGTTGTGGTCCTATGTCATCTATATATAGAGGTTACCCTTCATTATAATTCTGCCTGGGATAAGACTACTAATTAAAAAGTTATGTCTGGAAGTGTCAGACTATTTTTAGTGTTGGAAGTCAGAGTGAAAACTAAGGTTTTAGGATTTTTTAAAGAGTTTACAGTGACTTAGGAAAAAAAAATGTAAAAAAAAAGTTAACCCTTTGACTTGAGCTATTTTTGTAGTTCTTTTTTTTCAACCTTCCAAGGAGTGATTTTATTTTTCCATCAAGAAAAGGCGTATGAGGGCTTGCTTTTTGCAAAAAACCCTTAACATTTTTTAAGTGGGGGAAAAAAAATTGAAAAAATGTAATTGTGCCTTTTTCATGGGTTTAGTTTATACAACATTCATGGTGCAGTAAAATTGACCTTCCTTTATTCTGCAAGTCAGAACGATTACACAATAATATCAAATTTATATAGTTTTAAAACAAAAAATGGCTGTCATATTCAGAGACCATAACTTTATTTTCCCATAGGAGGAGCTGTGGGAGGGCCTGTTTTTTGGTGGGGCAAGCTGCAGTTTATATGGGTATCATTATGGAGCACATACATTGTTGGGGAGTGGGCAGGGTGTTAAGACAGGCAAATATCTCTATTTTATGACATGCCCAGCTGTTATTTATTTTTTTTATATATAACCAAAAAAAACCCCTAAAATGTGACTCTATTCCTGCTGTGTGAATCCAGCCTAAAATACTGTAATGTCACAGAAGTCTGCGAGCTGAATTTTAAAACTAAACATTATCCAAAACTTCAGTAGTTTATTAGATGGTCAAATCAGATCTACACTCGGAAAACTACAGCCCCCTGGTTCTGCATCTTAGTGGTGCTTCACACTTACTCCACGGATGTAACATGTTTCTCTGAAATGCCAAATCGCTTTATATTGGATTCCCCACTCTAAGATTGTCAGTCTTTTCTAAGCTAGATGCAAAGTTAATATTCAGATTGTAGGGGGGTATCCGCTAATAACTTATAGAATTAAAAGGCATTCTCAGAGTTCGAAAAAAGTGAAAGGCGGCGATACCAGCAAACAAAATACATGAAAACAGAGGCCAATGGTTGGTAGCAGTGACCACATATTGATACTCCATATCCTCACTGGCAGCCTGTAAACCAAGTCGGATGACAGCCACTTAAGTATTTGCACTCAATGAAATGGTATCGAAGAGTACATTAATAAAGGTGTTGGACCAGATTTACCTTTCATCACTTATCCCTAGGATAGGTGGTACATGTCTGATCGGTGGTGGTCTTACCACTGAGACCCCTACCAATCCCGCAAAAAGAGGTCTTGTGTCCTCCCTCCTCACTGCAATGAGGAGGAAGGACAGTATTCATTTTCAATGGGACTGCTAGAAATAGTCAAGTAAAAATGCTTGGCTATTTCCATCAGCCCCTCTGAAATGATTGGAGCGGCAGCCACACTTGCTCGCCCACTGCTCCAGTCATTTGGATGTTGCTGCCACCATGACAGAAAGAGACAAGGGATCCCCATTCTTGGGAGCATTGGGGGGGGGGGGGGGGGGGGGCTCAGCGGTGAGACCACCACCGCTCAGACTTCTCACCTACCCCGAGCATGAGTAATAAAAATGTATATCTTGAGAACACCTTAACCACTGTCAGGTAACCTCTGCTGCCCTATCTAAGAGCACAACATGGTAGAGAGAAGGGAGAAGCTGAACTCTGATATATAGGTTTATAGAACTTAGCGCAAGATTCCTCAATAGAGATATGTTCATACGAGATGAAAATCTGCAGCATTTCTATATGAAGACGATTGATACCATGGAATAAACCATTGACCTGCAGTGTGGATATAAAAATCAGCAGCATGTGAATTTACACTGCATATTCTCTGCGTGGGTTCCACCTCATCAAATACAGGGTCAAATCTGCACCAATTGTTGTGGAATTTCTGCTGCTTACCCCAGCTGCACACACCGATACAGGAAAAAGACTGTCACTCACCCAGTGTCGGGATAATCAGGATTCAGAGGAAGTTACTGCAAAGTATTTTTCTACAGAAATTCTGAAACATGTACAATACAATGCATGCGGATAAGATTTAATGAATCTCAACCACATGAAGCAGAAAATTTCAGCACAAAATCCGGAGTAGATTTGAAATATGCTGCATATTCTAAATCCATAGCATGCCTATTTATCCTGTGGATTTAAAGCTTTGATATATAAAGGGTTAAAACCCACAGAAAATCCATAACAAAATCCGCAGCATTTAGGTGCATATTTGCTGTCCGTTTTCGGCTGTGTATAGGCCGTAGCAATACCGTATATGCTCGAGTATAAACCTAGTTTTTCAGCACTTTTTTTATGCTGTATAAGGCGAGAGGGCTTTTTCTCGAGTGACATAAAAGAAAAAAAAAACCTGCAATACTCACCTCCCATCCTGCGTCTGTGTCCCCGGTGGTGCGGCAAGCTGCTTGAGAATTCTCCCCGCTGTCATCTCTCAGCTCAGCTTTGAATTCTTCTGCTGTCAGCGCTGTGTAAGTAAGCGCTGTGATTGGATCGGGTGCCAGCCATTCACAACCGGCGCTCGATCATTCACAACACTAAATGGCTGTTATTGGTTTATCGAGCACCAGTTGTGATTGGCTCGTGCGCGATCCAATCACAGTGCTTACTTACACAGCGCTGACGGCGGGGTAATTGAAAACCAAGCAGGTAGATGAGAGTGGGGAGAAGTCTGAAGCAGCTTGCCACACCGCCAGGGAGACCACTGCACCGGGGACACAGACGCCGGCTGGGAGGTGAGTATTGTGTTTGTTTTTTTTACCTAGTATATACTGGAGTATAGCTAGGCTTATACTTGAGTCAATAAGTTTTACCAGTTTTTTGTGGTAAAACTTATTGACTCGGCTTATACTCAGGTCAGCTAATACTCGAATATATACGGTAAGTGATGTGTGAAGACACTGTCTCTCCTACTAAGTCTGATAGAAATCATGCTCCAAGTTGTATGCAGTAAACTTATATAATCAGAACTCCGCTCCTCTCCCTCTTTACTAGTGCAGCACAAGCAACCTACAGTTATCTGCTATTCCCCAATAGATTTGCACTAATCAAATCACTGCTGTTGTACATTACGGTTAAACTATGGAATTTTTGCTGCGCAGTTCTAGGCCGCATGACAAAACCATGTCACAGTTGCAACGTGTGAGTACACCCTTCAGGTCATGCATTTTCTTTATAGATTACCATGGACACTTGTATTTCAGAGGTCCACATTATTGGTGCACACTGTGGAACGTCACAAATGTGTATTTATCAAGTTAAACAGTCTCTCCAACGAACAAACAGATTGTTAATTATTTGGCGTATATCTGATACAGTCTATCAATTTCCCAGTGGGAAAGGAAAATTACAATGACCTAAAAGTGTTAAAACGATCAGTGCGATACATTTCACTATGCGGAGTGAATTACTTGCATACACGTTCCCCTACATGTGAACACTAGAGCACAATCTCACTGAACAGCTGGGAAGGGATAGAAACAAACAGTAAGGCAATGACTAATTTGCCTCCTAAAATGTTGTAGACGCCCGTATACATTCTGGCCCCTAATTGCACAGATATTTAAGAATTGTTGAACCATTTCAACCAAGGCTCTCATTTCAGTACAATCCATACATTAGTGTTTATGGCTTCTAACTCGGACTGAGACTAGGAACATATTGAAAAGGCAAACATCACATATATTTGGCAAAACAAGTTAAATGGCATCATCAACCTAGTAGTCTTCAAAAATGTGCAACCTCTTCGATGTCTATGAGTTACATACTTTCACTCTCCGTAACCAAACCATTTAGAATAATAGATAAAGATAAAGGGGGATACTTAACTTTTTGGCGTAAGAAAGTTTTAATTTTGCAACTTTTTGAATGCTGCGCTCTACTATTGAGATGTGTGCCTCATGTATCGGCAGAAATTATATTAAGACCAGCATTAGAAATACTTGTCCTAAGGTACCATTACATGGTATGACTGTTGGACTCGTACACGTCTGCCAGCCATCCCAGTGGCCATTGCTCATGTGCTTTCACACAGGAGCATTAGTCTTTCAGAGGATGGAGACAGCGGTCGGAGATCTTTCTGCCACCCGCCTCCAATCACTACAAACAGTCAGTTGCTCAAAGATTAATCGACTCCTGTTTACATCCAGGGAGAGGTCGATCAGTAGTCGTTCTGTTGAAGCTCAATGCAACAGAAGGACTAGCGATTACTCAGTGACTTCACGCTTAGAGCCCTATCGGGGTGGTGTATATATGGCCGACCGTCACTCATAAATCGCTTCTTTGAGCAATTATCGCCCTCGTAAAAGGTACCTTTAGTAAATTTCCCCCAAATTGTTTTCTTTACTAATATAAAAGGTGATATTTGTAATATTCGTTATCACAAACAACAGCAAATAAATTCTTGTGTGACAAATCCTCTTGCAGCAACAAATATAGTCTACGAGCCTCAGTTACATTGGTAGAAGGGCATCTGTCACCATATTCATGTATTATCAGTGGGCTGCATAAACTATTGGCATAGACCCTAAGCAGAGCGCGGGTTTACTTACCCGGTTAGCGGCACACTTTTCATAAAATCAGTCGTAATGTTCTGCAACAGGTAGTGTATTGGGAAAAACTTGTCAATTAGTGCAGGAGCTCATGAATATCGTGCGGAGTGGATTTTCAGTCAGTTTATGGAACACACGCCAACTTAAAGTGACTCAGCGCAGTGATCAGGGTCTGTCACTAGCTCATACTGCCATCTGATGTGATGCCAAATTCCACTTCATGTATATTTGCCAAATGTGTATATGTAGATACAATTAAGATCATTGTATCAATATAATAATTTAGGCTGATGATCCAGAAAAATGTACCTAAACCTCCTGGTGCAGATTACGGTGTATGAAATCTGTCCCTTGGTTTTGGGAACCTGTACTTCAGTTGCTTCACAAAGAAGGTGTTCTTAAGTCTTATGGTGTCACTTAGGCTAGGGCTGTAAGACAAAGATCAGTGTCGTGCTGCTTCATCAGAATGAAAGTGAATGTAGATTGGATTTTTTGGGACTGCTGTGTTGTAGTCACACCAACTTGCAGGTTGCAGTCATTTTCAGGTTCATTGTGATGCTTACAATTAAGGCATGGCAACACTGCAATCTATGACCACATGTGTGTCGCAACCAAAGTCAATGTGTAACGCCTAGTCTAAAATAGTTACTAAGATTTCAACAAACGTGTACTTATGTTTATAGCCAATATGATAACTAGAAAAAATGCAAATGTGTTTGTACTGGAAAAATAAATCGCTCTAAATTGCGGCCACTAGGGGTTCTCACTTCCTTGTTAACAAGCAAGGGACAGCAAGTGAAATGTGAAGTCTGTGTCTAGTAAAAAAAAATCCGAAAAATTATGTAGAAAGTAGGAAAAAAAAGTGGAGCTACCTCAGTAGAAAATGATGATTGGAAAGTGTCTTCTTTTTGAAGGGTGGTAAGCTAGGGATTGGTTACAAAGACACAGCAGAGGGATCTCTATATATGTAAGGTGCAGCTCACTCCAGCGAACGTTATACCCAACTGGGTGAACCTTTTGACCATATAGACAAAGAAAATGGGTGTGTAGCGTGATCTCCACTCATAATATATAATTACATGAGATTGTATGTAGCCAAACTTCTCTATTTATTGATTAAAACCAGTATGTGTATGCGTTTCGAGGTTGGTAAACCTCTTCCTCCGTACTTGCTGAGAATACACGTCTGGATGCTGACGGTGTACCTCGCAAAGACAATTCAGCAATTTCAATCTGAAAAATTAGGTATGCTTTAATATTTGGCATGTTGGGGACCAGCTACTTCATAAAGCCTAATTTTACACAGTTTTTTGTCACAAATATTGCAGCCACGTGTTATTTTTAAAGTCTACACAGTGTTTTGGGACTTTATAGGGCTTTTTCTCTCTTCAAACTGCAGAATGCTCCAAGTAGAGTTTTTTTCCCCCCCACATGCTTCACGATAGGACTCCAAAAGAATCCATAAAAAAAAGAGTTTTAAAATGTTACAAAAAAAATAAACTGCTTGTTTAGAGAAAAATAAATAAAAGCTCTGAAAGAGAATTTTACATACATTTAAAACCGCTGGAAAAAAAGTGTGAAGAAGCACTAAGGAAACTATACTTTCCTAGACATTGATATATGCATCAAAATATCTCCACTTCATTTCTGAGAGACACAACTAAATTGCAAAAATGGCAAATTTTACATTTTGAGTAAAAATAAACAATAATTTTCACTGAGAAAGATATGTGCACAAGGTCTTACTTTAGAAAGTCTACACTCTGGGCATTTTATAAAAAGGTACACCTGTTTGTTACTGCAACCAGCCAATTTTGTGGCTAAGTGTGCTATTACACAAGGGATGCTAATGCTTGTGTAAGAGTGTCAATTGCTGGGCTGCACTTGTGGTTCAGCCCATCAATTGTCAGGAAAACGCTAGTGTAAGCTGCTAGAGCTTGTATAATAGCAGCCTAAGGCTTAATAAATAATTCCAGGCATAGTGAAGAGATGTCCAAAACAGGGAAGAAATGTGATGAGAAACTTTAACCATGGAATGGTTGTTGGCACCAGGTGGAATGCTTTGAATATCTAACAATATGCTAATATCTTGGGTTTTTACCCAACAGTGGTCTCATGACGTTCAAAAACAAAAAAGCAAACAGTTTTGTAGGTAAAAATGACAGCCAGAAAGATTAAAGGGAGTCTGTCAGCTGGAACAAGCTGTCCAAACTGCAGGCATGATGTTATAGAGCAGGAGGAGCGGAGCAGACTGATATATAGTTTTATGGGAAAGATTCAGTATTTTATTCATTTATATCTTCTGCACATCCTGAGCTGAACATGTCAATGGGAAGTTCTATCAATGATAGAGGATTACCCCTGTATGTACAGTCATACGCAGATCACTGTCAGTCACTGATAGGCCTGCCCATTGGACTGTTCAGAAATAAAAATAAAATACAAATTATACTGAGTCTTTCCCCATGAAACTATAGCAATATCCTCAACTCCTTCTGTTCTATAACATGATGCTGGCAATTTAGAATGCATGTTCACTCCCCCTCCCCCCCACCCCACCCCAAATAACCACAAGTCAGAACTGTTGAATGTAAAAGAGTAAAGGTACTCTTAATAGGTTGACTATACAGAATTTAAACAATAGTAGCTCAGTGTAAACCTGGCCAGTGACGGGAGCACGACCGTTAAGTCGCTACTACTTTTGTTTCAGCTTACACTGGTTGAACAAAGATAGTCTAATGTAAAGTCACGGTAGTTTGTATCTGAATGGACTTGCAAATTATTTTGCATGGAGATCCCCTCTATGAAAAGATCTTGGCAAACTAATGAACAATCATCGTTCTGTGTAAAGGCCCATTTACACCAGCTGATCATCGCTTAAAAAAACCCAAAAACCGCTAATCGGCGATCGTTTTAGCGATCATCGGCGTCTCTAAATGTGCGCCCATCGTGCGCTTTTCAGGCACTGCTAGCTGATCATTAAATTCAGTCTTACTTAAAAATTGCTGTTCACTCTTATCAGTTCTCCAGTGCTGATAGCATTGTTTGGAGAACAAAGGGTCTGAGCACAGATAAGAGCCCTTGGGCTATTAACTGCATTCAGTGAAGGCTTCATTTGCATACATAATTGGTACTTAAGTAGCTGAGTAGTTACTTAATAGTTTATGTCAAATGATCTGTTACTCAAACTGTGCTTTGAGCGATCATCTGCTGGTGTAAATGGGCCTTAATGCAAAGGAACAACTGTCGTTAATACGTTTCAGTGATTATTCTGAGTGCCTACCTGCTCTGCGTAAAGGTACCTTTCACCTGAAATGGAAGAGCGGCATCAACAGAAGATAAGTTTTACTCCTGTGATTTAAGTTAGGGAAACCTAGCAGGCCCATGGCCTCCATAACTGGTCAGCTGAATAAGTGTTATCTAACAAACAAGCTAAATCACAAAGCATGAACCAGAGTTGAATGTGGCACAGAGTCACAACATCACAGTCCAATGGGGCACTTTTGCATGTAGGTGCAATGGGAGGTTTGTTGGCTACACATTACTCTAGAAATCTGCAGCAACTGTGCGTTCCCAGCATGACAACATGGACTACAGTCTATAAGGAATATTTCCAGAATCCTTTTAATTCCAGTTAATAAGAATTTGGTTATTCTGAGGACAAAAGGGAGGTCCAATCAGTAATGGAAGGAAGGGGTACCTAACAAAAGGCCACTGATTGTACATCAGCATGACATAGAGCGCCACCTCAAAATACCAAAGTCTGCTGGCATAATGGTTAATAAAAACCTGAAGGACAGTCATTCATCTGTCCACAGAACTGGAATCAGCACATCTAAGAGAGCGTTTGGCTAACATTCTGAGATTGCAGCACAAGTTTTGTGTGTTTTATATTCACTAATAGATGCTTTGCAAAACATTAATATTTCAGGATGTTTCGGAAGAGGTGTTACACCATGTAGCTATAGGTATTCATTGGCAAAACAAGGATATTGTAGTACATTTTGGCATTTTTGTTTTTGGCAAGCTCGCAGGGTCTTTTTTTAAAAACACACTGAATTTGCTAATTTCACTGGTAAAGCTAAATGTAATCAAGTTTCCTTCCAAAATTGCTGTGCCATGAGTATTGAAAAAGTGCCTATCCTTAAAGAAAACAAAAATCTCAATTTTTGCCTCCTCGGGCAGCTATAGATGTAAGTGCAGCTACCCCACAATGCACATTTCTTCACTATAGTGGATGGGTGGACTATTCTTGGTGCGGAGCTGTTTTATGTATTCTAACCAAATATCTTGCCCTCCCCTATAAAGCCCATCGCATCCCCCATCACAAGGTTCCTTTTTTGTTGCTGAAGAGGAAATGTGCTTCTATAAGTGGTCTTATTTTTATACTACCAAAGAGATTGCAACCATGAGAAGAAGCTAGAATACATGCCATTTTGTAGCAGAACATTTGCTGTATCAAACAGGAGGATCCTTAATCTTAGTGTTATAGCAAACCCTTCTGGGGCTGTGAGTCATCACCATAAGAAACCATGAAGAAATAGAATTTTCCAATGACTCAGTGAATACACTATTCTCTCCTGAGGTGTCAAAAGAAAAGATATGTTGCCCTAACTGAAGCTAGATAGCTGAACATTAGAAGACACGCAGGGATGAGAAAAAAAAGGTCATGTTTGAACTCTGTGATAAGAGAACTGCTTAATCTTAAGTGGATCTCTCTCTGGGCTTATAATGCCAGAATTTCAGAAGCCTCGGTCACCACTTCTTACTTGTACACACTCCATGTGTAATGTAAGTTCTTGTTCCTGCAGCCTTCATTATCGACTTTGCTCTCGACTGGTCTTGGTAAGACTTTCCAATATTTGTAACTCAAGGCTTCTTTAAGTAGGCTAGGTTTGTGAGAAAGGCTTTAGGAATAGACCGAGGCTGCTCAAGCCTTTAAGTTCTGATCAGAATAATTTTGATTGTCTAAACAAAAAAAAAAATGAAATCTAGTCTACACTTCTATGAAGGGAATGGCAATTCAAATAAATGTTCCAAAATAAAAATACAAATATCACAAATAAAAAAGCAGCAATTCTGGGCATATCCAGCTGGGAGTGCACCGTTATCAGGTGGCATTATGGTCTGCCTTTGGGGGCGTTGTAAAAAGCGGAATATTGAAGTAGTGGTAGTCTGTCCGTGTTCCAAGATCAGGTGATAAAGTTGATAATGTTTTCCGGTACACAGCATTGTTTGGCCCCCACAGGACTTTTTCAAGCTTCAGGAAGTCTTCCACTCTTACCACGGCATACCAGTCCGTGTTCTTTTCCGTTTCTTTTTACAAAGGCAATAGATAGGCAATCCAAATAACCCTAGGGAAAAAATAAAAAACACACATTATAATGTATTTCCTTACCTAAAAGGGTGTGGAAAATATAACTGAACTGGTCCTCTCTGAACATCATCATAAAAAGTAAGCTAGTGGTGGCCATTACACACTGAAAAAGCATACAGAGCTCCTCATGGGAGGGGCTGTAAGAGAGCATCTTAAATGGTATTCCCAGAGTCACCTCTCCTGGCAACCTACAAATGCTGGACTGCCAGCGCCTAATGATCTCTCTGATGCTTACAGGCTGCAGCAGCCCATTTACGGGAAATCACAGGCTGCTGCATTCAATCACAGGCCTAAGTACTCAAATGCTGAGGTTTGTGATTAGCTGCAACAGCCTGTAACGTCCCATGCAGAGCCTGCCTGTCAGAATATACCCATAAAAAAAGAATGTAAAGGCCGCACAGGAACCACCTGATGTATTGGTATCATGCGTCTGTAAAAGTCTAATTTATAAAAGTAATGCATCATTTACCCCGCACTTTGAACGTAGCCGGGGGAAAAAAAGGCAGAATTGCGTTGTTTTAGTCACACTTTCTCCAAGAAAAAATGTAATAAAAAGCTATCAAAAAGTCACATTATCCCCAAAATGGTACCAATAGAAACTACAGGTTGCTTCGCAAAAAAGGAGCCCACACACAACTATGTTGATGGAAAAATAAATAGGAAAAAAAAAATAGTACAGCAAAACACAAGAAAAAAAACACTATATAAATTTGGTATCTCAGTAATCATACTGACTCATAGAATAAAGTTATCAGGTTATTTTTGTTGCAGTGTATATGCCTTAGAAACAAGATTATAGAATCTCAGTTTTTTTGCCATTTTACTCCACTTGGAATTTTTTTTTTCAAGTTTTTCAGTACATTATATGGTACATTAAATAGAACCACAGAAAAATACAACACGGCCCGCAAAAAACAAGCCCTCATACAGCTATGTGAATGGTTAAATAAAAGTTAGGATTTTTTAAAGGGGCAGGACAAATGAAAGAGTGTGTGCTTATGTGGGGGGGGGGGGGGGGGGTGTTAAGGGCCATGTCCATAAGTGGTTAAACGTTCTTCTGAGTTTGCTGAACCTGGTAAGAAGATACGCATATAATATGACGGTTATTTTAGGAGTGGTTCAGATGGATGCAGGCCAACACGGTATACAAGTGGATGTGTGTACAACTGTTTCACCAACAAGGATTTGGGATATTGTATGGGGCATATTTTGGATTTTAAACAGTAAATACATGAAAGACATTGAAAAGGATTTCTATGTTAAATATGGATTTATGTCTGTCCTCCATCTGTAGGAGCTTGTATACAGTCTATGCACAGCAGGTGTCCCAGATTATGTCCGGAGAGAACAGACGGCTACATACGTTCAGCTGCCAGCGGGCAAAGCTGAAAATAACCGTATGCCAGCTGTAGAGAAAATATTTTAATTATTCTAAGAAATAATCCACGCATTTAAAGTGAAAACGTAAATTTACGACTGTTTATTTGTATAATCTAGGGCTTTCACCAAGGTTATTTGAACTATTTAGCATACAACACAATAACTTGCTAGGCAGCACCTGAAGGAGTCTGAGCAGTTGCTTAGCAAGAGCCCTGCGGTAGAAGCAAGAGGGTGCCCAGACTGGTTCTGTGCAGTCAAGCTGTGTGATACAGATGTGCGGGTAGTGTATATTCCTATATTGATACCAGCACATTTTACTAGTGAAGGTAGGGGATGGAACTCAGCGGTTATATGGCAAGTACAGGTTAATATTCAAAGTGCAGCCTGGGAGAGGGTGTAAAGGGAGGACATGCAGGCAAGACTGCAGGGTACATTGAAAAAGTTCAGCTGACCAGCCACCTCCAAACTACAGGACATGTCTGGCCGGACAGAAAAGTCCAGCTCATCCAAATGTCCAGAAAAATGGAGAAAATCAAAATACTCTTATATGACATAAAAAACATGAGGGGGACTACTTTAACCAAAAAAATCCTTTGACGCACTCCAGTGCCCTTAGTCGTACCAAAGGAAATACAATAACCACATCGTATTTAAACCCATCAATCAGAATCACCTGACAGAATTGGCTGATCCAAAATCCAAACATGGTAAACAGACAAAAGGCTACAGTTATAAAATAATCAGTGATGACAACTTTATTTGACCAGGAATGCCAACAGTCCCAAATAAAGCACATAGTAACATAGTATGTTAGGTTGAATGAAGACAAGGTCCATCCAGTTCAGCCTGTTTCAACCCCCGCCCCCCCTTGTTGATCCAGAGCAAAAAAAAAACAATGAGGCAGAACCAATTAAGCACAAATACTTTCTGACTCCATAATGGCAGTCAGCATAATCCCTGGATCGATTTTCCTGCCTCATATGCTGTATTTGGGACTAGCTTGTTACCCGAGACTTCGTCCGTGGGAAATTTGTATTTTGCTGTATATTGAAACGTAAAAATGTTGAATGACCATTTGGGGAGGCCTATCGTATGATGTGCACCCCCTTCCCCTCCGCCACATTTAATAGATCGCATACGTGCGGCAACGCCGTCTGCCCATTTGTGTAGGCATAGATTATGTGCACCCCTTTCTTAACTTCTGCATCAGCAAATAAAGGTGACTTGTCACACTCAGGATAAAACGTAGAGGATGTCCTTCCTCATGATGCCAGCTATCTCCCTGCCGAATTTCATCAAAAATCGCTTTAGCCTTGAAAAGGTAACAAAGAGTTACTTCCGCACTGCTAATATTAGTATGGATTGTCGACATCCCTGGTCATATAAAGTGGTCATCACTTACCATTTTATGACTGTAGTCTTTTCTGTTTGATTTTATTCTGGAGTGCAGAGGAAACACGTCAGCAAGGATTTTTTTGGTTAGGTAGTCACTCATCTCTTTGCAAACATTTGGATCAGGTGGACCTTTCTACATTTACAAAGCCCAGCATAATGCCACATGGCATGTCAGTCTGAGTTGTGTTCCCCAACACTGTGCATACTACTGAAAAATTCCTTGTTGCAACCGTTATAAAATCTGTTGCGATCAGATCACATCATACGATGTGTATGGATCGAAAAACTACTAGTGAGATCATAAATCTGGTGTTTTCCCTACAGGATTTTCCTTTTTTGCTATCTGAACATCCATTCCAAGTTTTGCATACCGTATGTTCATCAGACAGTCTTGAAGTTTGTGTTTTTCCACAAACCATAATTGAATTGGCCAGTAGAAAGCTTCCTCTTCAGTACCTGACCTGCTAGACACACACAGAAAACTTGAATAGGATCCATTACAAATATTTTCTATTTAGGCCTGGACAGATCCCAGCAGCCAGGTGGCCATTACACCTAGAGGTTTGCTGACAACACCCGTTTACTACTGAGGTCTATTGAATTTCCAATTACAAGGAGGATTCTTACCTATTACAACTGCAATAGCTCCCAATGCCAGGCCAATGACTAGGAGCAAAGGTGCAATTAGTAGCTTCCCAGCTGAAAAACAAAAAAGGATGACCAGTCATTACTTTGTATATATGAAAGATCTAGCAGCAGCCATGTAATCTACCATGGGAAGAGTAATTGTAACAAATGTACCGCATACAGCAGTCTTGAAACTGTTTCACCAATACATCTGGCCGCATAAAATCTTATTTCACACAAAAGTGTTGCAAATCTCATAAATTAAAGGGGTTGTTTGAACCTTGCCTATTATTGACCTACCCTCAGAATAGAGTATTCAACGCATTTCAGCGGTCTGCTTATAGCTATGTGAGCAACGAGAGCAGAGAACAGCTGCTGGCGGGCAACCCAAGAGGTAGCCCACCCCAAACACCAATCAGGTAATGATGACCTGTCCTGAGGATATATCAATGGTAAAGTCCTGGACACCCCTTTAATGAAGCCATTATAACTGTATCCAATATTCAAGGATATAAAGAATGGAGCGAACAAGAAAAGGCCACATTTACTTATATAGCAGTACAAAGGGCAAGTATGAATACCAGTTGCCAGCAGCCTACATAACCAGAATGTTCTATAAGGGAGGGAGTGCAGTCATAAAACACTGATGAACGACTTCACACCTATCACTCATGAGAGTAATGGCTGCTTAGTATTCGGCCAGGACTACATATTCCCTTGTATTACTTGTGATGTAGCCAGCAAAGCACTGCAATCTCTGGCTGCGTGACAAGTGGTCATGTAGACTTAGCCTTGGATAAAGCTTTTAAAGGGTGTCAGTCACAGATACGTGTCCATGCACCATTCAGGCTTACAGCTCATTAGTGAAGCCCATCCTACTAGATTCAGCGGGTTGTCCTGCACCCCATCAGTGTAACACACAAAGTGCAGACACCCTGGACTTCCCAATATCATATAATATGAGATATTAATTGATATTCTGCCAAAAGAAATAAGCTCACAACCCGCGTCAAGGGTCCTCTTTGTCTTGAGAGTTCTTACACTAACAAAAAATAAAATAAAATCAGAGACTGTACCCTACAGCAGCTTTATTTACGTCAAGTATATTAGGCAGCCCCCCAATATATGGTAGGTGTGAGAGCGGTTGTTCATAAGTGTTTTGCACCTGTGCTACCCCCCCATATAGCATTATGTATTTTAGCCCGAGGTTTCAGCAACCACTACTCAAGGGCATATTTAATTTAGGACCATTATTTGATGCTCTGAAGGTTATTGGTGGGTTACCCAGCTTAGCAACGGTGTATAAACTGCACATAATGCATTTACTATGCTGCATTACAGGTCATCTTCTGTAACTAGTTTTGCCCTCTACAGACTAGATGGTCTTTATCCCATCTCAAGACCTGATCTTTAAGATTTGACCATTGGAGATTTCAAGGAATATGCATTATGTTGTGATACAAATACAATGCCTTTCAATTCATGCACTCACCACAAACAGAGCCTCGCACTAATCTCCTTACATGCGGTCTCTCGGGGAGGTAGCGGTATTTGCATCCAAATATACTGAGGTTTGACGTGTGATCACCAAAGAATCGCAGCTGACGGTATCTCTCCCCACAACGGTAGCAGAAATTAGTGTTACACTGAGAACAGGTCATGTGATCACATCCTTCTGTTCTCTGAATGTGGACCTATAAAAGGTGAAGAAAAACAGTCACAGTACAAGGCCAAAGTCTAGATCTAGTTCAGAAAATAAACTGTAAAAACATAAATATAGTAGCAGAGAGCTTGTCTTTAAAGGAGGGTTTCCAGGGAAATAATATTGATGAAGTATCCTCAGGATAGGTCAGGAAAAATTAGTTGGCTGGGCTCCGTTGCTTAGGACCCCAGGTAATCAGTGTATGGGTATGGAGTGGAAACTGCTGCTCCAACACCTTTGTAGTGGCCGGCGCTTGTAACTGCAGGTGCAGCAGTCATAGATTTTTATGAACCTGCAGATACACGCACCGGCCACTAAAGAAGAGTTGGAGCAGCAGCTTCTGCTCTGATCTCTGTATGTATGGACACACAGCGCGCACTGTCCCAAGTGGCAGACCCCAGCCGATAAATTGATGCTCTGAGAATATGCCATCAATAGCTTATTTCCCTTGGAAACTCCTTTAAATAAAACTCATCACCACAATAAGTTACTATGGTAATATTAGCACGGTATCTGAACCAAGTGTGCTCGGCTACAAGTGTATATATATATTTTTTAGGTTTAACCATCTGAGTCTTGTAGCAATATTAAATTAATTACTAGTAAATCTCAGTTTTTTCTATTGATAAAAGCAGCTAATTTGTAGGCTTTAATGGGTAATGCCATTTATAAACTCCACTCCAATAAGTGCATAGGTCCCTACTAGACCTGCCAATATTCATTGGTTTATTTCTTGCTAGAATCATCTCTTCGCAGATTATTTACTTTGAGGTTTGGTTTATACAAGAAAAAGTTTGAGAGAGAAAACAAAGCAAAAACGGATGCTGAAGTGCCCAAGGAGGCCAGCAGAGGGCGCTTATGCCCAATTTATATGTGCAATGAATATACTGTCTGCATGTTTGTACAAACTTCTATACAAACACAAATAAGTACAATAAAAAGTAGATTTTGCTGCCTTATTTTGTAGGTCATATTTAGGAAATCTATACAATTACACCCACTTAACAGCAGTTGTGGAACCTGCATTGTGTTTACACAAAAGAACCCTCACTTGTAGCATCTGCAGGAGAGCTAGAATACAGGAGGCTGTTGTATTAACTATTTAAAATATTATTTCATTCACTTCAGAGTCTATTTGAGATTGGGGACTATAGAAACTAGATTGCCCTGCCCTCTGTACAGCACAGCAATATTCTTACTGAATTTCATGCCTTTATTCAGTATCTGCCCGTACACATAAGAGAAACATTGGTTGACCATTCATAAATTAACGACCGGTTTAGCCTGCTCCATACACAGACTGCAGTGAATGCAGGCTGTACAAAATAGTTATGACTGCTAAAATGCAAAGGCAGCAAAAAAAAAGAAAAAAGTGGTCATTAAGGGTGCCTGCACACGAACGGAATTTCCAGCGCGTTATTTTAGGCACATTATCTGCCCCAGACCGCAGCCAATATACTCCTATGAGGATCCGCAGTTGTCCCCAGACGGACGGATTTGTATCGCGTTTTTTCACGCGCGTGGTCGTTTTTTCACGACCTGTTCTAATTTGGGTCGGATTCTGCGCGTGAAGCCTCCAATACAAGTGAATGGGTGCGTTTTTTCACGCAGTACATCCGCAGTGCAGCTGCGGATGGAGTCACTGGTTGCTATGACTACAGGAAGTAGGCATGGTAGGAGACGTCTCAACACACAGCAGAGCTTCACAGGCAAATTTGTAGAGGGAGATAGGTAGGTAGTATTTCTTGCCAATGCAGGATGTAAGAATGCAAAATCTGTAGTAATGAATTCCTCTTGTGAATTTTTTTGCAGTGACTGAAATAAAGTCACGCTGGAGAAGCGCCTAAAAAAAGTTACATGGATCAACCATGCCCACAAAGACATCTGCTCACCGGGTGAAAGCATGTTGCCAGAATAATTTAACGGTGCTCGCACAAGCAAGAGGGACAAAACGGAGTCTGGGTGTTGGTTTTTAAGCTGTTTTCCAAGGAATGGGCAGTTCTCTAGGGGTTGGGTTTACAATAAGGTGTGTCTGCTGGTTTTTCTGCGCGTTTTTTTCCGCAACACATCCGCGTATATCCGCGCGTGATTTTTCACGCATCCGCACCTATCCGCAAGCACATTTAGGTACCATACGCCCGTGAAAATCCGCTAGCGGAATCCGGAACGCTCGTGTCCAGGCGGCCTAAAGGAGTTGCGTGGCGTCAATATAAAAAAGCTTTTATGGGCTGGGCATGAGTTGGAATAAAAATCTCATTCTATCCTATCTTCACCCCCCCCCCCCTTCCCCGAGGCACAGCTAACTGGCTATGGTATTAGTGTATCTTGATGCCACCGAAACTAGGGGGTGAAGACCAGATACAATCCCACAACCAACACCCCCCGCAGGATTGGCTGCCCAGGCCAGCTTCGGCCAAGTGCTATGCTGCTCAGTCGGGACCACTGCCGCTGTGCAGCATTCAAAGCAGGCAAATTAGAGCCCGCTGTTGTTCCATGGATGAGGTGTGCGGTGCTGCGCGTGGCTAGTGCTCTGCTGCTCACACTCACCCCCAGCGGCACAGTGCATCACGATCCTCCTTCTTACACTCCAACTGTGTGGTCTGCTTCCTCCCCCGCTGTAACAGTGGGCACGGGAGCTGCTCTCACTGACTCCTCTGCTGCCTGCGCCGCTTACAAGCTCTGCGGTCTGAAGGTCCCCGCTGACACATGCCGTCAGGTGTCAGTGGGGCCGGCGCAACAGCTGTGCCTTCAGCCCTCCCAGCTCCGCAACACTCGCTCAGCTGCTGCGATTTCCTCGGGCGGCTGAAGGCAACTACAGCAACAACAGGGGTGGATTTACAGAGCATGGCTGTGGAGCGCAGATTAACAGCAGCTGCAGCCCATTAAGACCGACTGGCGGAGGGGTAATTCAGAGGAGCAGGGTGCGGAGATTATGGACAGCAGCCAGCTGGGGGAGGGGGGTGCGTTTGTTGTGGGAGTGTATCTTGTCGCCAACCCAAAGTTCCGGTGGCATCAAGATACACTAATACCACTGGCTACCACCGCTCTGTCACCATCCTCTGCTGCTGGAAGTCAGATTACCAGTGTGGCCAATCAGAGGCCGCACTGAACTCCTGGCATCATGGTGCCCAGCATGAATTTGGAAGGGGAGGCTGCGTTCACTTAACTTTCCATAGTGGAGGGTGGGGATGGAGCTGGTTAGCTGTGGGAGGATGTGGGGGTGGAGTCAGTTGAAGACAGAGCTTTTTTTTTTTTTTTTTTTTAACTTATACTCATGCCCATCCAATAAGTTTTTATAAAATGGAACCGCACAATCCCTTTGAGGCCCAAAACAGTGCGGGTACTTAGAGGTTAATTAAAGGTAAGCTGAAAATATTTAAACACATTGGAAAAATCCTTACAAAATGACCATAAGGAAGCCTGGTGCGGTCATACTCCATAGTTGTGATATCCACCAGTCTTCAAACTATTACACCTCATTTGCAAAGTGGCTCAGATCTCACTGATGGTGGTGAAGCTTTGGGAAAAGGGATGCCCTGTTTTCATTACATGTTGGGAAACTTCAAGATATTTCTCATATTACATGAATCAATGATTTGGCAAAGCATGCTGGGTGTATTAGTGCAATGTAACCACTAAGGCTTTGTTCACATTTGCCCTATGGATTCCATTATGGGATCAGGAAGATAAAACTCACTGGCTGAAAGGATCCGTACGTTGCTGAATGGACCCTGCTGACTACAACTTAGTCACTTTTTTCCCCATCTGGCCATTTATTTTGTACTTTAACGTAATTCAGCAACAGAGGCTCCGAACGGAACCTACTATGCCAATGTGACAAAGCCCCAACTCTTGCCAAAGCTTTGTAGATCAAAGATTATGAAAGCCTTGAACATGGTGGACTATGATGATGCCACGTCATGTGGTTCTGATGCCCATCTTCATCTTTGCTAACCTCTACCGGAGCGAGCAAAACGACAAACACACCCTAAAATGTTTCGACGTCATACAGAAAAAAAAAAATGCCATATCCAGTATTCATAGCCTTCCAGACTCTGAGCAGTCAGCTGAAGAGCTGTGCAATGTAGACAGGATGTTTAATCACCCGTTACAAATACTTGATCTGATCGCAATCTCCAACTGTTCCACAATACAGGCTATTCCATTATCCCACTGTTTATCCCACCCACTGCTGTAATCTTTCTACTAATCCGGATTACACTTGTGAAGGTGACAGGGAAAATGTACTGGCACAGTATCTAAATGTTTCTACCACAGTGAATATAACACTTGCATCACCTGCCCTTTCACTAAGGGGAGGTGAGAATATTGAAGTAATATACAGGGTAGGCCACTGAAAAGTAGCCCACCTCTAATCCCGACACCACACTCGTTGGAGGAGGCTGAAAGCTGTGTTGTGATTGGTTGCTAGGATTGTCTTTTAGACAACTTTCATAAATCTGCTCCATGGTGTTCTAACCACAACAGAGAATACGTATTGTGGAAGGTTACGTGCGAAGAGGATCAAATAAGAAAATGAGAAGATTTCGCTGACGAGTACTCAGGTACAAAGCCACCTATTAAAGCTTCTATTCTGAGCCCTTTTGAGAAATGGCACCAAACCAGTTCCATCGCAAACCAGAAGTCCGGTCATCCAAATTCAATTGTGACATTCCGCAGCAGATTGCAAATAGCCCTTAAAAATCAACTGGGAGACTGTGATACACAAACTTGTGGGACAATCTGAAGTGAAATCTCTGAAGCTAAAACCATACTGAATAACGTGCCCAAGAACTGAAAGAGGTCAACATGGCTAAACGCGTGAATTACTGTACGTGGATTACTAGAGCACTTGTAGACCCGGTGTTGTAATTCATAATTGACAAAACGTGGTGTCATCTATCAGATCATGTGAAGTCACATAAAACGAGGTACTGGTCTACAGAAAAGCCCGACCCGACTCACAAAACACCACTGCACGACCACATAATTACTGTTTGGAATGCAGTGTCAGGAACACTGGGCTCAATTTCCTTCCAACTAACCGAATAGCGTGGTCTATTGGGACATGTTTGACGGCAAACACCAAAAGAAAAAAACGTATTCCTTTTTTAACAAGACGCGGGTAACATGCCACACCTCCTGTGACTAACTGGCACAGATTCATGTTCCATTTAAAGAAGAGCGAACTGTGCGCAAGGGATTTTGGCCACCATGTTTCCTGGACTTGGCCACATACAATTTTTACCTGTGGGGAAATGTAAAGCAGAAAGTGTGCTCCAATAATCTGTATACCCTGGATGAACTCAAGGAAACCATCACTTGTTTTGTGATTAGAGATAAGCGAGCACGCTCGGTTAAGGCAGTTACTCGAGCAACTGCATGCTCGTCCAATCAGATTTGGGGGGGGGGGGGGGCGGCAGGGAGAGAGTGATCTCTCTCCCCGCCGCCCCCTCAAATCTGCTCAGACGAGTATCCAGTTACTCGGGAAAAGCGATGCTCGCTTGAGTAACTGCCTTAGCCGAGCGTGCTCGCTCATCTCTATTTGTGATGGTTCTGCAGATCTAGGGCACTAAAGTGAAAACTTGTACATTTGTTTCTTTGTTCTTCAAAGGCTCCTACATGCCTTGATGGATCTCAACCAAACTTTGTACACAAACTTAACCCCTTTGTGACCAGCCTATTTTGTGCCTTAAGGATCAAGCGATATGGCTCTTGCAAGTCGACTTTTGAATAACGTGTTGACAAGGCAGTTATGAGGGCTATTTTTGGGAAGAGTTGGGGGGTGGGGAGAAGATGGCAAAGACGCTCAGAAATTCCACTACTGTTTTTGTTTGGTCATTACAGCATTCATCATTTGGTAAAAATAACAAAACTTTCGGCGATACCAAAAGTCTATATACATTTTTTTCATTACTTAAATAAGCACACTAAAACATGTTTTTAAAGAAAAATTAGGCATAATTTGTTTTTCTAGCAAGGAAGCTATGAGAGTTCTGATTTTTTTTGTGAGTTTTTTATTGATCTCATTGTGAAGTACATACGACTTGGATTGCTTTTTTTATTACGGTTGTTTGTGAGCAGACCAGAAGAAAAATAGAAATATTTATTTAAAACAGGTTTTTGTGGGGTAAAATGCATTTTTTTTCCCCTGTCAATTAAAAACTTTATTAGACTTTGACACGAACAAGAACTTGAAGATGCTATGATTCGATCGCCGGGATGGTACACTGCTTTACCTATATAGCGCATTCTACTAAGCCTATAAAAGCAGCGTATTAGACTATTGGAGGCAGGGCTTAATAGGCCGAGTTAGATGGCAGGCATGGAGGGCTTTGTCAGGCTTCTGACTGCCATGAGAACTCATTGGTACCTTGCGATCACACTGCACAGTGCCACCTCCCCTTGCCATCTGCTGACATGCTGCAGTTGCTACTGATTGTGGCATGTAAGGGGTTAAACTAAGGTTTCTCTATTCCTGGCTGCTAGAACAGTAGTCTGGCTGTCAGTAGTCAGCCAAGCCACCGCCTTAAGGCCTCATGTCCACAGGCACGCACGGATTCTGAGTGTGGAATCCCGCAGCGGATTCCACCCATGCCCGCAGCCATGAGGCAAAAAATACATTTACTCATCTGTAAATGCGCGTCTCCTCCGTAGCGGCTGGATCTTCTTCCTTCTGCACAGCATAGGCCATGCTTTTTTTTGTTTTTTTAAAATCTCCTGCTTTCCCATGGATTCGCTGCACATCCGCAGTGTCAGCTGCAGACCAGATGGCTTCCATTGAATTCAATGGAAGCCGTCCCTGCAGGATCCGCAGAAAAATGAAGCATGCTGCGGTTTGATCCGCATGCGGGGAAAAAAATGACAATGATAGTCTATGGACATATTGAACGTGGATTCCGCAATTCAAGTATGCCCATGGACATGAGGCCTAAAAAGATGTATGTGTAGATTTGATGCCCACTAGTGAGGTCAGTAAAAAGGTGTATTGCTGTCACTAAGGGGTTAAAAAGTAAAAAAAAACAAAAAAAAACAAACAAATAAACCATAACATTAGACTATAAAAAAACTTGAAAAAATGGTGGATGTTATTCTTTAACTCTCTAAATTGGGCCAAAGATTACAATGAGCATTTCTAAGTAAGAAATGGCATTAGAAAATATCAATATAGACAGATGTATACCTGAGCAATGCCTGGTATATAGGCTGGTAGCATGACATATATAGCTCCATTTGGCGTATATGCTGAACATGCACCACAACTGTCTTAGCAGATGTTTTATTTTTCATTTCTAGTCAAAAATGAAACACAAACCAGTATTACCCAATTCAGTCCTCAAGGGACTCCAGCTGGTCATGTCCTCAGGATCTCCCATAGAGACAGCATGCCATACTGATATAGTGCATCTAATCCCAATATAAAAGAAAACCTGCCACTAGGAACTGGATTTCTAATTACATTCAAAAAAAAAAAAAAAACAACGGTCTTCCCCAAAATAATTCTTAGTAAACATGCGATGGGTTTATAAGCTATTTTACCATTTTGCATATCAGGAAGTTGAAAACTAAAGAGAAACTATCACAGACAATCCCTTTAAATGCACCAACGATTTCAATTCCATTCGAGATAAGAGAACTGTAGACAGGACTGAGCACAATTCTAAGAATACAGTTAAATTCTTCACTCTGTGAGACATGAATGAGTGTCATGCAGTCTGGACATAGGAGTAGTCAGCGGGTGACATACAACCAGAAACTTACCTTGCATCTAGGACACTTCTGGGCGTTCCTTTGCCCATACTCAATCTCATTGGCCCAGTGACGCAACAGCTTGTCCCCTTTCTTGTACTCCCTGCAGTTAACACCTTCATGCCAGGGAGAATGGCACTTAAAACACCACACAAATTGGCAAGATGGACACTGAATCTAAAATGCAAAAAAAATAAAGTGTCACCTTACTGTGTAGACATGTGGCCATTTATTACTGTCATTCATCCAATAAGGTTGTTCCAATCCTGATGGTCATTAAAGAAATTGCTAAATGTAGTGTAACCGTATACAAATTAAGAATGCAGCAAGTTCAAAATGCAGAATTTTAGAGATAGAAAAACTGCTGTGGACTTTATTAGCCACCTAGAGTAGACCAGAACCAAATATGAAACATGACCAGTGATATGTTTATGTAGGCTATATAAGTGAAAATCAGTAATGAAAATCGAAAGCCCCATTTACATGTACAGATTATCGCTCAAAATTTGATGTCTTTTGAGCGATAATCATTTAGTGTAAATGCTACCAACGTTTGCTTTTCGCCTGAACAATGATTTTTAGTTCAGCCTAAAATCCATCGTTCAGCTGGAGAGTTGATAGCAGGGGCCGCATGCTGTGATTCTCCACGGGAGCGCTGATAACACTGTTTTCAGCTGCAGTCCCATGGGAGATCAAAAGAAGCTATCTGCAGATAACAGACCACCTGCTGTTATCTGCATACAGCGCAGGGAGGCTAATTTACATGCAAATGAATCTAATAAGCTATTAATGGGCATTAGTGCTTATTAGAAGCTCATGCAAAAGGATCGCTCAAACTGTCAATTATCCTATCTTTAGAACAAATTTTGAGCGATCATCTTTGCGTGTAAATGGGGCTAAAGTCTCCGTACAAATGTAAACACATATCTTCTGGAAATAAAGAAACAAAACCTACATCTGGTAACATCCACCCAGACAGCAATTTGAAAATTCACTTAGGCTGTCTTCACATTTGCATTGGGGGTTCTGGTTTCCAGCTCTGTTTGGGTAGCAGAAAAGGGGAATCCCCACAGCCAAAACGGGGAACCGAAGGGACCCATTAACCCTGGACTCTGTTAGGTTTCGGCTTTTAAAAAACGGAAAAGAAAAGCTTTGCATTCTGACACGGATGTGAAACTAGCCTAACTTTACTAAGTTATGATATACAACACTGCTCGTGAAATAACGGGAACAATGCAGCAGTTGACAATAGTGCTTTTACACAGAACTACATGTAAAACTACTTCATTGCCTCTACACACCAAATATTCCCTGATATCCCCATCATCCAAATAGACATTTATTGCCTTCCTTTCAAGGCCTGTATCTGTCCAGCAGCAGTAAAGTACAGCAGTAATATCAGTTTAGTGGTTTTTGTGGTCTTGTTTGGCACAAGATTTTGGAGCACTACGACACTGCAGGATATAGACATTAAATAACCAGAGGGGTTGTTGATCCGGGTCTTTGAGTCGGGTAGCAACTTTTAAATGTTGATCCAAGGATTATTCTGACTGCTATTATGGAGTAGGGAAGACATTTTTCCCCCTAAGTGGGCCAAATGGCTTCTGCCTCAGTTTTTTTTCCCCTCTGGATCAACAAGGGGGAAAAACCGGCTGAACTAGATGGACATTGTCTTTTTCAGCCTAACATACTATGTTAAGATTTGGCTGTAAATGTATTACATCTTGTCACCTGCCTGTGAAAGACACAGAGAGGCAAGGAAGATACAGGTTTTTGAAGAATGCGGAAGTAGGAGATCAGAATTCCTTCAAGGGAAACATTATTAGCGCTTGTCCGGTTGAGGGTGTTTTTTTAAATTAATTTTTAAAAATGGATCCAAAGGTGTTAAAAACTATAAAAATCAGGAGTACTCACCCATTTGTTCTCTGCTGATCCAGCTGTGGCGGTCCTCCTAGTCTTTGATTAGCTGCAACCATCAGCTGGTAGGCACTCACTTTCAGACGTATAAGCAGTCGCACACTATACTCCAGGCATCGCAGCTCCGTTTCTGGGTTGCCATAATGGCAGAAGAAATAAGAGCTTGCTGCTGCCTCTGATTGGTTGCTGTGGTCAGGTGAGAGGAGTTTGTAAACAAAGACTAGAAGGACTGCGGAGGCTGCAGCACTAGATCGATGGCAGAAAAGCCTCCTGCACGCAGGCGAAAATTCCGCAGCGGGATTTCCCACAGAATTTCCGCCCGTGCCCGCCTGCATAGGATTACATTACATGACACAATCCTATGCACACAGCCTGGATTTGTCCGCATGAAAACACACGCGGAAAACAAATCGTGGCATGTTCTATTTTTGTGCGGGTCTCGCAGAGGCCCACAGAGAAACATCACTAGTGGCGTGGGGCTCTGCTCTGCGCATGCACCGGCTGGGCGACACCAGGCACATAGAAAAGCGGAGGAGACATGGGAGCAGGTCTAAATTTAGTAGCGTTAAAAATGTACTGAATGAATGAATCTACAGAATGTTCTCAAGGCCTGTTCACCTGCAGTGTGTACACCCTAAAAATGAAACCCCTGGAAAATATAGCAACATTGCATTTTTCCCATTTCACTTCAATTTTAAATAGTTTTTCAGTACATTATATGGTACATTAAATAGTACCATTGAAAAATGCAACCTGCAAAAGGAAAAAAATAAAGAAAAAAGCCCAAAGACAACTACAGCAACAGAAAAATAAAGCTATGATTTTTTGAAAGTGGCAGCGTATACGTAAGAGGTTAAAAAAATCATTTGCACCAAGACAACCCCTTTAATAAACCCCTGACAGGCCTGTGTTTCTACTGGACTGTCAGGCAATGACCCTTCAAAAAGTGCGTATTGAAGATGAGAGTTCTCTGATATACATGACTTCCATGGCTCTACTGAATAAGGAGCGCCGACACTTCTCCAATCTCCCTGCCTTAACCCTTGACAGACCTCTTTGGCATACTTGGAATAGGTTGACTAATGAATTGTGGTAATTTGCGTGTTATGTAACTGTTCTGCATATTTAAACCTTTTAACAGGCTACAGTTTAGTCAGTAGATCGGTATGCTAACAATGAATGTGATCCGCTGGTAATCTCAAAGGGAATGCGGTCACTTTAATATAGGTGCACAGTCCAAACAATCTCCGTTTATCCTCAAGAAGAGCGATAAAGTAATTGAGCGATCCTATTTAGAACCTTCACCCCCAATGTACATGCTCTTGATGTCAGAGCTACACTAGCGTGCTGTTTTTTGCTTCTGCTTTTAATGAACAGTAACTTTGTAAATACTTTCTAAGGCAGGGGTCACACAGGGCGGATTTGCCGCGGTTCTGCCGCAGCAGATCCGCCCGCGGCAAAACCGCCCGCGGCCGCTAATCTCGGGATTTTCTCAGAAACCTCGTCCACACGGGACGGCTAATCCGCTGCGGTAAATCCGGTTGAAACCGCGGCTGCGGCGGCCGCAGCTTCAAATGAAGCAGCATGTCTGTTTACAGACGGTTTTTTGTTTATTTATGTTACGGCCGCGCTCTCCTCTATGGGAGAGCCGGCCGCAACGGAAATGCATGTGGCCAGACCGCTTCAAAGCCGCCGCGGCTTAAACCGCGGCGGTTCTCCCGGCGGAAATCTTGCGGTTTTTGCTGCGGCCAAACCGCGAGATTTCCGACGGGAATCCGCCGTGTGTGAACCCAGCCTTAGGCTAGGGTCACATAGGGCGGATTTGCCGCGGTTTTGCCGCAGCAGATCCGCCCGCGGCAAAACCGCCCACGGCCGCTAATCCCGGGATTAGCCAGCCATGTGGATGAGATTTCTCAGAAATCTCGTCCACACGGGACGGCTAATCCGCTGCGGTAAATCCGGTTGAAACCGCGGCTGCGGCCGCCGCAGCTTCAAAGAAAGCAGCATGTCCATTCTTTTTTTCATTCCGCTGCGGCCGCGCTCTCCTCTATGGGAGCGCCGGCCGCAGCGAAAGAGCGAGCGCCCGGGCCGCTTCAAAGCCGCCGCGGCTCAAACCGTGGCGGTTCTCCCGGCGGAAATCTTGCGGTTTTTGCTGCGGCCAAACCGCGAGATTTCCGACGAAAATCCGCCCCGTGTGAACCCAGCCTTACAAGGTTATGCAATAATTTTTTCCCACAATTTACACACAATGTGAAATGAAGACTTCTGATGCCTTCTTGGAAACTGTTGACAGATGTGTAATGTAATAGCACAACACACAATTTACGAAGAAATTTTAAAGAGTAACTAAACTTTTTACAAACTTCAAACATCTAATAGAGACAAGTCAGAGGTTTTGATTAGTGGGGGTCCGGGTGCATTGATCCCCACCAATCATAAAACAAACAGGCAGAAGCGCTCATGTAAGAGCTGAGACCATTCGGCCGCTTCGGTCACTGCTCCACAGAAAGTCAATAAAGCTGAGCACTTCTGCCTGTTTTAGGCCTCATGTCCACGGGGAAAATCAAATCTGCTCCGGATTTGTAACGCGGATTTGGGCCGCGGATGCAGTGCGGATGAGCTTAAAATAGTATTTTATTGCATGCGGATGACACGCGGATGCGTTTTTTTTCACGCGTGTATGCACGCGGATGGCATTTTTGCATCTGTGCGTGAAAAAAAATGCAAGGCCACTGAAAAAGAAGCCAAACTTGTAATCCGCATGCAGATTTCACGCACCCAAATAAATGGCATTTAACACCCGCAGCGGATTTCCCGCACCCCATAGAGATCAATGGGGCCATCCGGAGCGTGATCCGCACCTAAATGGAGCATGTCCATTTTTTTTCATGCTCCATGATTTTTCTAATTCACATTTATTGACCATCCGCGGGTATTTAGCTACCCGCGGGTGGTCAATGCATTCCTATGGGGCGCGGATCCGCGCGCGGGTGATCCGCTGCGGATTTTAATTATTATTTTCCCCGTGGACATGAGGCCTTAATGATGTGTCAGGGTCTCAGCACCTGGATCCATACGAATCAAAACTTCTGTCATATCACTAGGACATGTCAGAAGTTTGTAAAAAGTTTCGCTACGCTTTAAGATTCCAACATTTTCTGTCCTCTGTGCTTTTCTATTACGCTTAGCACTAACAGAAAGGAAGTGAATGCTGACTCATGTAGAGATTTCCGATGTGTTAAGTTAAAAGTACATATACTTTGACAGGACACCGCTAACCACGGAGAGCGCGATTCGTGCCTGGAGCAGGCACTTCACAGGTCAATATATAAAGAACAAAAAGACCACCACCCTAAGTGACACCAACTATTGACCCTTGTCTAGCTGAGAGGCCAATTATAGCTGCATTCTGATTGTATTGTTCGTTACGCTTCCAAAAATATATACTGTGCGAACATAAAAAGAATTAAAACAAATTAAACAAGTTAATCCATAGGGCTCAGCCAGTCATTTTACTAAGGAAGGTTATCTGTGAGTAGCGCTGTACATTAATATCCATGAGCCCCATGTCTGCAGCTTGAGGGTCTCATGATCTATGCAGACTAGATCTCCTCGATCATAGTGTTCATGACATAACTGATAAGTTTATGTCTCAGTGAGATGTGGGTTTTCTTGCGCTGGACCTGGGTTTTTTTTAACCTCGTCTGGTTGACAGTTTTTAATTTCACTAAAGATTACTTCTAATACTTTCATTTAATGGGAAAGGGACAGCTATTTATGTGCATTTGTGCCCCTTTGATGAACATGCAGGATACAACAAACCACAATAATTGTGCAGTTTTCCCCTCTGCAGACTATGTAATTCTCATAAAGTTTTCATAATGAGGTAAGAGTAGCAGCTGTGAGGTTTCCCATACTGTTTCCCTATCTATTCTCATATACACAGATGTAGCAATAGCATGGAGAACATTACAGAAAAGAACTGAGCAGTGTAGATGTTATTCCAGTAGCTGTGAAAGACATTAAACACCATTAGCTGCAGCAGCATCCTTATTGGTTTCTCTGCGTTATCCTCACTTGGCTCCTTCCTACTCCACCCATCTGCATATATTTGTATAGAGCAGAATATAATCTGATCACTCAGTCAACTGCTAGTCAGTCTTGCCTACAAAGATGGAGTTGAGCAGTTTTTCCAGAGTAAAGGTGCATTTAGTCGGAACGCTTATCGTTCACAAGCCAATGATTGGAAGACAAATGAAAATGGTGTGCTGCTTGTTCGTTGTTCACTTTCAGCCGGCATAAAAATAAATCTGCTTGTTGGCTTTTCATTGCGTTTATACAGTAATCGGTGTTTCACATAGGACTGTGAAAGACTGAAGAGTAGTGAACAAGGAGTTCATCATGCCAAACGATTTACCTGTCTAAAAACAGGCTACACGAGTGCGAATGAGCACCAGCTCGTTTACTGGGGCAAGCGAGAATCGTAAGGTTCTCGTTTGGTGTAAAAGGGCCATAAGTGAACAATTGAGGGGGAAGACAATAGCCTCTGATAAGACATATTTGAAGGTTTCTCCCATTTACCTGTACTATTGATGTACAAATGACATTGTTTAAAGGACAGTGGCCAATCACTGTAAATCTAGGCAGTACATGAGCATTGAAAAGATACATTGAACAGCTAGAGATGCTGGGCCACATAGTTCAGTGGTGACATCGAAGCAGAATGTAACTACTTGCTATTAGCATGAGAAGTACAGCTGTAAGGACCATTAGCTAAAACTTTTTTTTTTTTTATTATAAGGAATAGTCTACTTATTGCAAAAATCCAACATGCTAGCATTTTTTTCCGTCATACAGGCAAAAGTGCAGAGAGGTCTAATAAGTAATTTTGGGGTGACCATTTGCCTTACTTTGAATTTATTCTCAGCTTTGCCTGGGGTTGGAATGTGGATCTTCCTCTTGAAGGTTGTAAAGTGCTTGCACTGTGGGCAGGGTTTGGTGCTGGAGTCGGTACGGCTAAGTTCCAGGAAGTACTTGTACTTGATGATGTCATCATGAGGCAGGTTGAACAAAATGGTGGATTCATCTAGATGTTTATTGCACTCAGTTATTGGGCATTTTATTTCCACTTGTCCAAGCTGCACCTGTAAGTAGAGAGATAAGATAAGCAAAGCTTTAACAAGGCCATTTAAGGGAAGACCAGAGGTTTCTATGCTTTGTCGAGTCATATGTCAATTTTGCGAAAACACCCTGTGCAACATTTTATGAACAACCAGTAGCTTAGGAAGAACGAATCTTTTACAGATGGTAAGCCATTTTTCACATTTGTCTTTTGCACATAGCACGTTGTATACGGTAAACGCCATATTCCACATCACATCAAGCAATCATATCAAATATTGGATGAACATTTCCATCAGAGCAATCCTCAAACACACGCAGCATTGTCATAGGACCAGGCTGTAAATGTCTCTACAAAGCAGCAAGATAAAAAAAAAATTATAAACTTTTTAGCTGTATGTATGAACAAAAAATTTCAAAATCAACAATAGTGGATTTTGTGAATTTGGAATAGCCACTAATTGTTACAATAGCGAACTCAATTATCATGAAAATGTAGCTTAAACAGCTCTGCCTTAAGGCTCATTTACACACAAAGAATCTTTCAAATGATTAAAAGATTGACAGTTTTAGCGATCATTTTGCATAAAGTACTAATGGGCACTAATGTCCATTAACACTTTATCAACTTCATTTCATGTAAATGAGCCTCCAGCATGTGGTCTGGACTTTGCACTCAACTGCATGGTCTTCGCATGGGCTGTCGCGGGCTGTTAGCAGAATACAATGTAACCTGCCACTCCAGTGGAGAACACAGCGTGCGGTCCCTGCCATCTCTCTGGCTGAACAATGGATTTTATGCTCACCTAAAAATCATCGTTCAGCTGAAGAGTGAATAGAAGCGTTTACATGCAACAATTATCGTTCAAAAGCCATTGTTTGAACGAATTTTGAGCAATAATCGTTGTGTGTAAATGGGGCTTTACGAAGCCTCCTGCAGAACGAAGATCATGGCATTTGTGGAAGTCAAGAAAGTTGTCGTTTACAGGTAGACAGTACCAAGTTGTTGTTCCGGGTCTGACATTTAGGTATGAACTATCAAAGGTTAATTCAGGGATTATTCTGACTGCCATTATGGAGTCAGGAAGGAATTTTTCCCCCAAATGGGTTTATTGGCTTCTGCCTCTTGGTTTTTTTTGCCTTCCTCTGGATCAACTAGGAAGTTGAAGCAGGCTGAACTAGATGGACATTGTCTTCATCCGGCCTAACATACTATGCTACTATGTTAGGGCACAAGGCATGGTATGTTAGTCTTTGTTGGGAAAATATGCAAGAAATCAAAGGCTATAGAAGCCTATTCCATACTGTGCCCGACGCGACTTAACGTTATGCCATGCATGGAAAAGATTTCTATTTTAGTAGAAGGTAAACTACTGCCTAAAGTTGCCTGTCTTATGTAGAATGTATAATAAGACATGGGATATATAGATGAATATATCGTCGGGGACACAGATTTAAATGTGAGAAGTGCAGTAAACAGACTGGTCTTCTGAGGATCCTATGGTGCGGCTGTAACCTCTCTTGTAAGCACCGGTGTGATCTAGACAGGTAACTTGTGACCAACTGAACTCAAAGTTCAATCGGTTTAGCTGTTCTGTTGACACAATGAAATACCGTCCACTGTACAACCTGACACGGAGTAGCAGGTTTAACAGCTTAGTCGCTCACATTAGATGCAAATGTAGTAAAAAGATATTCGCTCTAACCTATGTGCCACACAGAAATTAGACCAATATAAGGTTATAGCCTCTTTAGGGCAATATGGCAGCTTGAAGGCCCAAAGCAGCACTATTGAGAGATTCCAGTGAGAACATGTCCATCTCTGGGAGCTGTGAAGCAATGTCTCATCATGAGACCTTTCATGGATTGAAAAGCACAAGGTAGAGGGATGTACTTCTATATTCACATAAAAGGTCACTACTCAAACCAGGCAGGACGTAATGTTGTAGCATTTGACACAGGGCTGTGGAGTTAAAGTCCCATTTTGGTGGAGTCGGTAGAATTGTACCAACTCAAACTTATATAAATAATGGTATAATTAATTCAATGCAGAATTTTTTTGCATATTTTCTTCCTATAGGAATTTAGGAAAGTTTTGAATGTCCTATAAATATATGTTCTAGTCATCTAAGCCCCTATTTATGAAAAACATTGATAACTAGGATGTGGAAACAGCAATAGAAAATGAGTTGTCCTTCCTCTCCATTAGAGTAAGTATCCCTATGCTGCTTCTTGAAGGCTTGTAGTTGAGATGAGTCTGTGCTGCACTATCTGCACATGCCCAGTAGTGAAGCTCCTCTTCCACAGACCAGAGGAAGGCAGCACTGGGCATGTTTGCACTCATGAGTCATATGTGAAGGAGTCAGTCTGGGAAATTTGAGGAGTTGAAGGTTTGGCTTACCGACTCCACAGACTTGGTTTGTCGATTTAGATCCAAAAGGTTCAAAGGGATTCAATAACAGTTCATTGTGTTAATCCCCTGATGAGTGGCTTATTTAAGGTCTTCTTTAGAAATGGTCACAAGGACCTTAATTAATCAGCTTAATAAACTATGCCCCAAAGACTTGGAATACCCTACCCCTGGCAAAGACGTATATCTTGGTATGGCTAATTTAGATTTAACACTATGGTGTAGCACAAAGCCCCACCACTACAGCACCTCATAACTTTGTAGACTTGGTTTTAATACTTGGTTTTCAATGACTGCATTTGAAAGCTATCTATGTATTTAGAAAGACATCCAATTGCAATGTGTGAATGAGATTTTAGATTAGGAAGTAATTGTTTCCCACTGTAATTGTCTTTTACATCAAATAGCTAGGCTGCACCCAAACCTATTTAGGTCACTGCCTACCTTGCAGCATGCCTAGGAGGGTGACAACAATAGATCTGCTTAAGGACAATTTCTCATTGTGCGAGATACACAAATATGAGCCCCATTCATTTGAATGGGGTCATCATACACATGAGTGATGCAGGAACACATTGCAGCATGTTCTATCTTCCTGCAATATCGCCCATTATGGTCAATGGGACGGCAGCAGCAGCGCCATCCCCACTGAAAGCAATGCGAGAACTCTGCAATCCTCTGCCGCGCATGTGACAGCCACAGCGGGCATTCGCTTCATCCCTGCAGTGACTGGAGGCGGTTTTCAAATGCTTCAAATCACTGGGGTTTTTCACATGGATGGCAAGTGCGATATTGGGCTGTGATTTACGACCCAATATCGCCCTCGCCTGTGTGAAACTAGCCTTAGGGCTCCCACACACTTGCGTTTGCGTTTTTTGGTAACGCGATTGTCGATGGGACTTTCTAATGTTAAAAACGCAACAAAACTGCAATTGTGTTGCGTTTTTAACATTAGAGAGTCCAATTGACAATCGCGTTAACAAAAAACGCAAATGCAAGTGTGCGGGAGCCCTAAGGGCGCTTTTAAATTTACCAATTATTGTTCAAAATATGTTCGAACAAGCAAAAAAACAAGAATTGTTCGCTGTGCATAAAAACCATCATTGGCTCGTTTACTTATCATTCAGTTCAAACAGCAATTACTCAGTCCCTCCCATTCACTAAAGGCCCCTTTAGACCCAACGATTCTTGGTCAAAATCCGCTCAGTGCCGTTTTATGAGCGATAACCGTTGGGTCTAAAAGCAGGTCATTGTGCAGTTTTCGTGCACGAGTTGTTCCTTGCTCAATTCTAGTTTTTTAGAATTGAGCGATGAACGCTAATCAGCAGTGCAGTCTTTTATCACAGTTGGCAGCGCTGTTAAGATTCTTTCAGCTAGTGTCCCGCTCGTAGTGGACAGCGGAACGAGAGCTCTAATTTCGGAGAACAATACAGCTGTTTGCTTGTGCAGAACAGCTGTATTGTTAGACGAGCGATAGCTGCAGTTTCCCGCTCCGCCTGCATAGTTCTTAAGTAGCTACTTAGCTAGTATAGATTATGCAAAGATCGCTCAAAACTGTCACTCAAACTGTCATTTGAGCAATCTGTCAGTGTAAATGGGGCATTATACAGGGACTGAACAACTCTCGCTTAAATGAGTCAACGATGCATTTGCCTGTCTAAACAAGCAGCACAAGAGCGGCCTACTTAGGGATGACATCACAGATAAATAAGACAGGGCAGCAGAGTTGGTGCAAATACACATCCACAGATGCACTTTTATCCTCCATAAGCAGCAATGTTTCAATGCTCAAGAAGTCTTTGTCAAGCTGATAAAACACACACATACAACTATACACAATATATAGTGTAAGGAGAATTTATGTGTTTATCAAAGAGAAGATGATCCCAGATCTCGTGCAGAAGTCTGGGCCCAGGAGAAATACACATCACATCAGCCTGTGCTGTATCAGATGATTTCTAATTTATTCTAAGGCGTATTTGGTTTTTATACTATAAATGATATCACAGCAAAAGTATATATACCTCCAAGATTAATAATAATACATGATAGGCTAAAACAAAAATGATTAACATAAGTTACACCTCTTAAGGCGCTACTATAACATACAATGAGACCGTTATGAATTCAGTGAAAAGGAATGCAAGGGAGGCAGTCTGGAGATTCTTATCTTGTCTGTCTACCCCGTAATGGTATAGAAAAGTTTTCGTTTAACCCTTTAACTACTTATACTAGCAACAGGCTATATCTTTCTAGTTTACAATCCAATAAAAGAACAATTAACTGATACATTGATCTACAATTTTCTTAACATATAGCAAAAGCAACTTCAATTAACCAATATAGACAACACCCAATATAAAGACCTCCTCCACATAGGATGTGCCCCCCAACCTCGTCATTGTTCTACTATCAAGTGGTAGAGCAATGGGATTTTATTTGGATCATCGGTTGGTGGTCCTGAGGGCTCTGCATGTTTTACCGTCTCATTGAACGCAGCCTTAGGTTTGTGCCACTGTTTACTGTCATCTGTATATTAACGATGACATCACTCGCTCAAGTGAGAATTGGCTTGTCTAGAAGGTCCCTAACCCCTTTAATGATGAACCAAATTGTTATTATTCTTTATGTAATTTGACTGTGCTTTGTGCACTTTACATGTGGTCTGTTTCTTCAGTGCTGGCTGTATATCTTTAGAACTAGGCTGACTATGTTCTGTGTACTCTGTATGCTGCTCATTTGCACACTACTGCGTATTAACCCCATATTTTTCACATGTGTAATATGCCGTCCTAAAAGCCAATTGATTTACATTGGACCAGTCAGACCTTTTGTTTCCACGAGGTCTTATTTTGGTGTGTAATGCGCCCATTATAGGGTTTTAAAATATGCATGTATCGCAGCATTTAAAGACTAATGTGTTTCTTTCCCGTCCATGGTGCTGTGTAAGGTAAGATATGCAAAATTAGCGAATGTTCACTTTTTCATGATGTGCACAGTGTGGCTTAAATAATGTGCCAACTTTTTTCTGCGTGTCCTTATGAATGCAGCGATACCAAATTTGTGATGATCTTTGTATTTTTAACATATTAAAAAGGAGGGAAAGTTTGGGTTTTGACTTTTTAAAAATATTTTTTACCAATTTCTTAAAATTCCTACTTTAACTTATTATTGGCCCACTATGGAACTTTATGTGGATAACCTTTGATTGTTACTATAATACACTGCAACGCTACTTCCGCGAGCTGAGTCTTATAAGCCACTGTATAGATGGCAGACTGACGGCCATTGGAAAGCCTCCACGTGCCATAGCAACCTATCAGCACCTCATGATGACTTATAGGAGTCTGTTGGTTGAGAAAGGGAGCCCCTTTCCTCTGTTAACCTTTTTACATGCTGTGGTCGCACTGACCGCAACATGTAGAGGGTTAAACGGTTGCAGATATTCCCCAGGCCCGAAGAGTCTGCCAACTCGGGGAAGCCTCGGATTCCACCATGTCCTTCAAACGGCATATCTTTCATTTGACACCCACTTCGTGTCTCTGTTGTGTTCCATTTCAACAATCACTTGAAACCCACCACCGCTTTAAACACATACATACATACGTGCTATTTACAGACTAAGGCTGCCTGCACACGAGCGGGTCGGATCCGGCAGCGAGAATTCTCGCCGCGGGACCCGACCCGAGAGCCTGCAGGGACGAGCGCGTACTCACCCACGCCTGGCGGCCCCAGCTCTTTCATGTGCCGGCTGCCGCGCAGCCGGCGCATGCGCAGACCGGAGCCGGCGGCCGGGTGAGTGCGTGCCCCGCACAAAAATAGGACATGTCGCGGTTTGTTTGCCGCGCGAGATTTCGCGCGGCCAAACCGCGGCCGTCTGCATAGGAGTGCGTATTGTAATGCACTCCTATGCAAACTTTCAGTGGCGGAAATCCCGCGGCGGGATTTCCGCCCGTGTGCAGGCGGCCTTACAGATAGAAGTAGTATGCAGCAGGTGAGTGGATGCTGCACTCACAAACTGACAACATGGATACTAGAGTTAAACGTAATGACATTCCACATCCTCTATGCACTCAACGTGTTGCAGGGACTTCAAAGTACTTCCATCAAGTCTCATGAAAAAATAATTGCGGGAGCTTTTGTTACTTGTTGGACACTTTAGACGTACTCTAGGAAACAAGAGCCCTGGTTGAAAACAAGCTATTACAAGCTTTTAATCTGTTTTAGCAAGGTAGTAACAGCCAAACCCGTGTTGACAGGTGGGTTTAATGATACCAATCACTAATTACCGTTATGAACTCTCCCGACAAGAACACGTTACATGGAAGCATTGTACACAGGAACACTTTATAGTACCGCTTACAGAAAGATTGCCAAGTAATGGCTTCTATTGTATACATTCAGAGAAGAAAACCTACAGATGACAAAGAGGGATCATTTATCCTTATATAGCATTATTACACGTCCGACACTACATACAATATTAAACTAATGACCAATTTATGAGAGAGGGGGGGCGGAGGAACGAGAAAGAAGTGCTTATTCTGTACAATGGTCAGGGTAATATACAGGGTACGGTACATATTATATAGGGTAATATACACAAGACTGTATGAGCCAGTAATTAGCCGTATCCGTATATATACAGATATGAAGTATATTGGGTGTGGATAATACAGTGGGATGAAGGAGGTCAGATTCAGGGGGGAGGAAGGAGGATGTAGAAGCAGGGTAAATGGACTAAGCTCAGCTTAGGGAGGCCTATTACATTCCCTAAAGAGATATGTTTTGAAGGCACATATAAAACTGCGGGTGTCGGGAATTAACACGATTGACTGTGGTAAGACATTTCAAAAAGCAAGAGCAGGATGGGGAGGTTTGGATGGAACTTAGTATAAAGTTATTAGCACAGTGAAGATCATGGCCAGGTAATAAAGAGATAAGGGAGGAGATACAGGGAGGTGCAGCACTATGGAGAGAATGAGGCGCTTAAACTGTATTCTATGGCGGATAGGTAACCAGTGTAGTGACCGACACAAAGTGGAGGATTCAGTGTAGCAGCTGGACAAAAAGATGAACCTGACTGCTGCATGAATGATGGAATGGAGTGGGAAGATCAATTAATAATGAATTACAGCAGTCAGGGCAGGAATGGCTAAGGGTAACAAGAGTTTTTGATGTATCCACAATACAAAAGGGTGGATGCAAGTGACTGAATATAGGGAGTGAAGGAAAGATCAGAGTCAAACATGACCCCAAGACAGTAGCCATGCTGCAGTACCAAAAACTAAGATGGAAATATCAGTCTTATGTCTGTTACATGATGGAAACACAAGTTCTGTTTTTGAAAGATTCAGTTTCAGGTAGAGAGGACATGGTGTAAGTGGAAGCGGACAGATAATCACAGGTATTTTGTAGCAGTGAAGGTGGGAGGTCATGGGAAGATGTATATAATTGGGAGTCATCAGCATAGAGCTGGTACTGAAAGCCAAATTTGCTTTGTTTAGTTTATTAAACAGGGGCTGGGAACATAGAAAAAGAGGAGAGGACCAATGATCGAACATTAAGGAACCCCAACAGCAAGAGGAGGAGCAGAGCCGACAAATGATGCAATGAATGAGCGGTCAGAGAGATAGGAGGAACACAGGAGAGCACTACCCTTAAAGGAGAGTTGAGTATACCCTCATTTTTTATTTTAGGCAAGTTCGCTATAACTGGGGCTCCTATGGATGCTCAGGCTACAATGAAAAAGTGTCAAATTAAAGAAGAAAAAACAAACATGTGGATGTTCCCCAGATTGTTTAATATGATGTCATAAAAAGGACAGATAGTAAAAAAAATAATTGCATAAAGTAGTAAAACAAAAATACAGAATAAAATAAAAATTTATACACAAGAAAATAACCCAAAGACCATTATTGTGGACCATACTGAAGAGAAGCTGCTGATCTACAGTGTCAGGCGCTGCAAAGAACTAGATCAGTAGTGTAGTCAGGATTTATAAAAGTAACAGTGCACAGCAAGAGGGCAGAAGTGTGCAATAGCCATCAGCCGCACAAAACGGCACGCTCAAAATGTGGCATTTTACAGCAATTTTGAGCAGCGTTTTTTAACACATTTCACAGCATAAGGGCTCATTTACACGGGCGTATGCATTGAACTCTGCAAGTATACCACAGTGTTGTACCTATCGCAGCCCGTACGCTCTGCCTGCAGAGACCACGTTTGGGCTGCAAATGCCACTGTGAATGCCTGGGAATCTGACGCCATGGAAATGCGCAATGTGATTTTTATTCTATTTTTTATATTCCCCACTCTGTTAAGAGTAGGGCTGTGTATCGAAATGCTGCCCCTTCAAAATACCTGCGTAAGCATAGCGTTTCATACTCTGCCCGTTCAAGGGCTGCATTAGCTATGCGGAGATATAGAGCATGCTGCGATTTATTTCTGCTGTGTATGGATGCGCAGTGTCCACACGCCGGTGTGCGTGGAAGAGTGAAAGTCCATAGACTTTTATTGCCTCCATTCACAACATGTTAGGTATGGGGAATACGTCCGTGTGAATGAGCCCTTAGACAGCGCTTTTTTAACACACTATCATAGTAATGGGTGATTAGGTACATGAAAAAGCGTTTAAATGCACACAAAAAAAACAAAACAAAAAAACGAGCAGAAGCGTTCGAAAGTCACAGCACTCAAACACTAGTCCGCAAAGCCCCACTGAAATCAATGGAGGCGTTGTATAGCGTTTAGCGCTGTGTTTGAAATGCCACACTGAACGCTCTAAAAAAAACTGTGAATGTGAAAGTGGCCTTATGCTACATTCTCACAGGGGCAGAGTGAGATATCCGGATGAGAAACCCGGCCCGATATTGCACTTGTCAACATGCGTTTTACCCGTAGATGTAAGGCGTTTTTTAATCCAAAAATGCCTTGCATCACTTCTGTGAAATTCCGATGCCCTGGTGCTCGTTCCAGCGTGTCAGAGGAGTGCCACGTTGTTTCCCATTAATTTCAATGGGATAAAAAAATAAATTAAATAAAATAAATGTCACATTGCACGGCATGCGATACGTTTGACTGTCCCATTGAAAACAATGGACGATGAATTTCCGAGGAATGTGAAAAAAAAAAAAAAAGAAAAAGAAAAATCGGACATGGCCGTGATGGGCTCCGCCGCGAAATTCCGCGGCAGAGCCAGTCATGGCACGGCCCAGGAGACCCCATACTTACCTGCGGATCCGGCGTCCTCACTCCCGCATGACGCTTCCCTGCCCACCGCGTCACATGACGCTGCGGCGGTGGGCGGGGAAGCGTTTTCACTATCTTCCGCTGTGCTACAGCGGAAGATAGCGTGAACGGACGGTTTCCATTAACTGCAATGGAAGCTGCCGTGCGTACACCCGCGGCAAATAGAGCATGCCGCGGGTGAGGACGGGTAAACTCACGATGCGGAATGTGAGCACTGAGCTATTAGGTTCAATAGAACCTAATAGCTGCGGGCAACGCAGCGGATTTCCGCCGCGAATTACGCGGCGGAAATCCGTTCGTGGGAAGGAGTCCTAATACTTACCTTTTTTCCTGTTGTTGTGCAGTGGCGGTCATCTCCCAGCAGGCAGTCTTCTTCCTCAGACGAGCAGGATTGCGCGCAGAAGACAGGTGCCCTCTGACAGGAGTCAGGACGGGCCGCCTCTCCACTGCGCATGCGCAGCACTCAGGAGTTCAGCCAGGACTGAGAGGCCGTCACTGCTTGTGACGTGCTTGCTGTGGGCGGCCTGTCCGTTCACCTCGGAAGTGGCCGACGGACGGAGCAGAGCAGGAAGCGGTCATTTTGACAGCTCCAGCTCTGCTTCTAGAGACCACAGAAGATGCCTGACAGAGGGGGCATGCCTGGCGATCGGTCCTGGCCAGGCAAGGTAAGTAAAAAAAAATTTTTTTTTCTTCATGTCAGAACCCCTTTAATGGAGTACAAACAACTTGAAGCCTGCCTATTGCAATAGTCTTAGGCCGGCTCACACGAGCGGGTTGTAAAACGCTGAGTGTATAACGCAGCATTTTAGCACTGTGCGAGCCTGCATATTGCCGCGTACATCGAAATGTACCCCAGCTTATAAAACATACACTTGACCTAAAACCTGATGTTATTATTTGAAGTTCTCCATGAAGGAGGATCTGATGAAGACACTATATTTCTGAGAACAAATTCTCAGACTGTACTAATATTTACTACATTTCTGTTGAAAACTCCCCCCCCCCCCCCCCCACTAACCACATAGTATATTGTATATTCACAAGTGTTGTGTTCTAAAGATGTATTCCAGTAAATATATCATATTCCAACGAGATGGATTGTTATCATAATGGTGATGAAATGCCGGATGTTACCATTTTATCACTTAAACATGAGTCACATATGAAGGAGTCTGGGATGAGTGAGGAGGAGGCTTGGCTTACCGACTCCATGGCCCTTACAGGAGCACACCAAGTTTTGCTGTGTGCATGTAAACAATGCAGCTTCCCCTCCCTCGTACCCAGCTCTACATTGTAACACATAACATGGTCCACCTCAAAGGTTATATTATATACATTATATACAACAGAGCAGTCAGTAGTGGCAAGTACACTGAGACCTCTCCAAAGGAGCGCCTCTTTGAGAAGACCACCCACTAATAAAAGCCAATTTCCTGTGACATTTTCAGTCCTACCATATATTACATATACTAGCCATTTCTTTGAGAAGACCACCTCCCTAGAAGACCAACTGCAATGCAATTTTGGGATTTAAAATACTTGGCTATGACAAGTTAGCCAATGTTATAGTCACTCTGGGTATATAAAAGGCCCAACTATACAGGAAGGACGTTATCAGGCTAAGGCCCCCTGTCCACAGGCGTTGCGGGAGCCGCCGCCCAGGAGCAGGAGCTGGGAGATAGGCTGACCGTGAAGAATCGTGGCAATCCGCAGCATGCTGCGAATTGCCAGCCGCGAGTGGAAAGTCACAATGATTCTCCGCTCGTGGACAGGGGCGGGCGCTTTCCATAGCATCGCTATGGAAAGCTTCAGCCTGTGTGATTCGCCCGCGATTTACCACCGGTGGAATCATGCTCGTGGACAACGGGCCTTAAGCGTTTCAAAATAAAATTACTGATTTTTTTAACGCAAAGTCAATAGGAACTTTAGAATGTTGAAAACGCATTGCACAAAAATCATAAGTTTGTGCTTTGCGATGCGATTCACCCTCCCAGTAAATTTAAAGGGGTTGTCTCGCGGCAGCAAGTGGGGTTATACACTTCTGTATGGCCATATTAATGCACTTTGTAATGTACATTGTGCATTAATTATGAGCCATACAGAAGTTATTCACTTACCTGCTCTGTTGCTAGCGTCCCCGCCGCCATGGATCAGTCTAAATTCGCTGTCTTCTGACGTTTTTAGACGCGCTTGCGCAGTCCGGTCTTCTGCCTGGTGAATGGGGCCGCTCGTGCCGGAGAGCTGGTCCTCGTAGCTCCGCCCCGTCACGTGTGCTGATTCCAGCCAATCAGGAGGCTGGAATCGGCAATGGACCGCACAGAGCCCACGGTGCACCATGGGAGAAGACCCGCGGTGCATCGTGGGTGAAGAACCCGGCGGCCATCTTAAAGAAGGAAGAAAGAAGTCGTCGCAGAGCGGGGATTCGGGTAAGTTATATATATATATATATTTTTTTTTTTTATTTTTTTTTTTAACCCATCCCTTGGGTTTGTCTTGCGCCGAACGGGGGGCCTATAGAAAAAAAAAAGCCCGTTTCGGCGCGAGACAACCCCTTTAAAGGCTATTAATGATTTCCAGACATGTTTCTGCATGGAATTTGCGCAGCATATAGACCAACTGCACGTGTATTAAGTGCACACCTCCCGTAGACAAATCGCGTCCGTCTGCATAGGATTGCGTTTTCTAACGCAATCCTATGGCAGCTTCCACGGGCGGAAATTCTGCGGGAAATCCCACCGCATAATTTCCGCCCGTGCGTAGGGGGCCTAAAGAAGCTTTGTTGTGGTCATAAATCAACCAATAAGAAAGTTCACACGAGAGCAAAAGAAAACTAAAGCCCCATTTCCACTGCATGATTATCGTGTATTAAATTTCTTATTAGATCAGGCAGTTGGCACGATAATTGTGCAGTGTAAACGTATGCAGTAAAAGACTGATGAGTGATAAATCGCTGATCAAAATGTTACATGCACACCAGAAAATCATCATCGATCTGCCACTGCAACATGCAGCTTTAACCCCTTCCCTCCCCAGGATGTACCGGTACGTTCTGGGAGCCTGGTACTTCCCGCAACAGGACGTACCGGTACGTCATTGGGATAGCGCAAGATCATGACAGACCTCGCACTATCCCGCAGCGGGAGCCGGCTGTCAGTCACAGCCGGCGTCCCACTGCAACAGCGGGTGCGGTGCGGTGGGGGTGGGGGGGCGGGGCATCGGAGATGCGCCCCCCTCGCTGTTAACCCCCTCCCTGCCAGATCGCGGCAGGGAAAGTTCACAGAGGGAGCGTGCTCCCTCTGTGTCTCCGGCTCTCGCGATGTTATCGCGAGAGCTCGGCCTGTCGCCATGGCAACAGTAGCCCTGCCATGCCTTATCACAGCGATCATAGGCACAGTGATGCAAGTCCCTCAGAGGGACTCAAATAGTGTAAAAAAAGTTTAAAAAATGTAAAAAAAATAAAACGTAAAAAACCCTTTTGTGCTTTTTTAATATTAGCATAAAAAAAAAAACATTAAAACCCCACATATTTGGTATTCACGCGTCTGTAGCGACGTGTACAAAAAGTTGAACACGCTTTTTATTTTGTACGGCAAAAAACAGAGGCAAAATGCAAATTTTTAGCATTTTGCCTCCCAAAAAAATGCAATAAAAGTGATCAAAAAAGCCGTACGTTCCCCAAAATGGTACCAATAAAAACTACAGCTCGTCTCGGAAAAAATATGCCCTCATAGAGCTCCGTACATAAAAAAAATTAAAAAGTTACAGGACTTTGAATGCAGCTATAGAGAAAAAAAATGATTTCCAAAAAAAAGGGGGTTTATTGCAAAAAAAAGTGTAAAAACCTAAAAAGAAAAATATAACAATTTTGGTATCGTTGTTACCGGCCCGCAGAAAAAATTTAGTGTGTCATTTATGCTGCATGATTAACGCTGAAAAAAAAAAAAAAAAAAATCTATGGCAGAATTGATGCGTTTTCTCTCCGTTATCATAAAAAAAATAACAAAAGTTTTACGATATAGTCTATGTACCCAAAAGTGGCACCGATAAAAAACTATAGTTCGCCACGCAAAAAACAAGCCCTTATACGGCCGCATCGACGGAAAAATAAAAAAAGTTATGGCTTTTGAAAAATACCGAAAAATCGCTTGGCCCTCAACGCCAAAATAGGCCATGTCATTAAGGGGTTAACAAGCCATCATCCATCTGTTTATGGAGGTGGTCGAGCTGGAATGATCCCATTCACTGGACAATAACCCTCCTGAGTAAAAGCAGAGGTGCGATTGCTGGGACGGCTGTCGGGCAACTGGTGCCATATGTAGAAGGGGCCTAAACTGTCAGTCCAGCTTCACTGGCAGATCTATGTGACGCGTAATAGCTTGCAGACACGTCTGCCCGAATCTTTCCTCCCCCCTTTATAGACGGCACGCAGCAAGATCTCCACATGAGCTATTCCTCTGCAGAGGGTTTAAAGCCCCGCATGAGGGCCAGCTGACACATACACAGAATTAAATGGCCCTCAAGGGTAGACACTCCCTGCACAACCGTGTTCGTCCTATCCCTCCACCTTCTCATTGGCAAAAGACTATTTCTTCTCTGTGCAAAGATATGGGAAACAATCCACAAATGCGACAAAGTAAACATCTTTACTTTGATTTTCATGAGATTTCACTCTTTTCTATGAAAAAACAAAAAACTTATTAACCACACACATTTATTATGGTTTTTGCATAATTTTGATTCATTGTTCAGGATTCTCTTTTTTTATATAGCAGCTTTCAAAATTCTTTGAAATTTAGCAGGTTACCCTTGGAAATAGGCGCTTTATGACCGCATCACTGCCAGATCTAAAGATTCCCCCTAACTCAATCTCAAAGGTTCCCTGGTAACAGGAATCCGGCAGAATATATCCTCTAAATAAAGGGCAAACATCATACAAAAATAAGTATGAGATAAATAAGAGGAAAAAAGTATTTACAAGGTTACTCCGCACTTTACACAGATTTCAGCTGTGGATTACTATCGATCGTCCTTTAAAGTGGTGTTTTCCTGTAACAGTCTACACTTGTCATATGAAGTGGAAAAAACCCACATAATTCAAAAAGAACAGCGCTGTGTGTCTGCACCAAAATGCATGTAAGGAGTAAAGGCACCTGGTGTTTCGGTGATGCCCACTTGGGGTCCACTGTGACACCCAGCAGAGCGTACAAAATAGAAGTATGCATATACAGTCACTGTCGCAGGTCCACACTGGACATCCAGCTTGGAGAGACCTAGTATATTCACAAGTGGCCTCAAAAGGTCTTGCTATACAAACATCTCAAAATACAAAAATATATACCAGTGCTCAGGTTTGCTATAGCATTTCTTATAATGTTAAAATTGACCAGGCTGGAGAATCTATGTCAGAGATAAAACGTAGGATAGTATTGGGGCAAAGTGCAATGCTAAACATGGACAAAATCTGGAGAAGTAGTGATATCGGCATAGCAACTAAATGCAGGATAGTGCAATCCATCGTTTTCCCCATAGCCATGTATCGATGTGAAGGCTGGACTGCGAAAAAAGCTGATAGGAGGATTGATGCGTTTGAGCTGTGGTGCTGGTGAAAGCTGCTGCGTTACCCTGGACGGCAAGAGTACCAAACAGATAAGTCCTAAATCGCCTAAATCGTATAAGACCCGATATATCACTGGAGGGCAAGATGGCCCGGCTCAGGCTCACATTATATGGCCAAAATACGTGAGTCTGAGTCGCTAGAAAGATCTATAATGCTTAGACAGATCAGTGGCAAAAAGAAGACCTGGCCGCCAAATAACATGATGGTTAATACGGTCAGAGCCGATACTGGCATGGATATCACACAACTAAAAGAGCCAGTGCAAAACCGAAAATCATGGAAGGAGGTCGCCGGTTGCGAATGACTAAATGGCTAACAATATCATGATCTTGGTAAAAAGACCCGCATCAAGGTAAGCCTATTTCAAAATGGGCAAACAGAACCCGGCAACTACCCCGTTCCTGGACAGTCTGGTAATGTATGTGATTGGATACATGTGCCTCAAAATGAGTTACCAGCTGGTCCTAAATAAAGTGTTCTTTTATGCCATACCATTGGCATCTTGAATTTAGAGTATCCCATTTGGTCGAGCAAGAGCTTTAGCCTTTTCACCGTTTTTCATGTTCTTGAAAGTAGTAACTATTATATATTTAGCACAGAGCCTATAGAAAGGCCCGATAGAACGAGCGCTAATTCCATTTTCCAGAACGCATGTGGTCTCAGGCTGTTTGGAAGTTCTGTTCCAGAACTCAGTCTGGTTGGCCAAAAACAGCCTTGGACAACTCCATAGGTTATAGTAAACTGGAGACCAGCGCTGCAAGCAGGTTTCCGTTTGATTTGGGCATTTTGGTCAGGCAGAAGACCATAGCTTCACTCAAGTACACTCAAAAAATGCACATTATAAATGAAAGGCAAATCGAGCTGTTTACTTTGGGCAAGAAGGAGTTACACTGGCCACTCTACTTTGCATAGCCAACGTAGAAACTAATCTCACATGCCTTCCGGTGACATACCCCAACGACCTGGACAACAAGGTTTTCCCATATCCGAGTCAGAGGATGGTGTGAGCACATATCTAGATATCATGTCTGATGCTTAGCCAGGAGAAGCCATGAAGAGCTTATTAATAGGCCAAAGGGTCACTTTCAGCAACTGCCAATTAGAAGTGTTCTCTTGCAGGGCTACTCTGGGGAGCTGGCAGCTAGAATACTTTTTGTATGCAGGAGGTCTTAACTACTCGGCTGACATTAATTGCCAAGAGTGATGCTCACAAGTTTAAATCAGCCATTAAATAGTTCTCCTCCTATGAGTCATGCACACAGGAAGCACCAGAACACAAATTATATTTATTCAGAGTAGCAAACGCCATGAAAGAAGCCAGTTATCTCAGCCCAGATCAGATGCAGCCATCCAATCTAATGCAACAAAACAATTTATAGCTGGAGCCTGGCCAAAAACACTGAGATTTTGACTGATGCAACCAAGAATTGACTTTCATGTCAGAATTGGTCTGTGTGGGATCAAATAATTGTTTTATAACAAGGTAATATAGGATTCTACCCACCCACACGGTCTTCCGGCCACATGCAGCATGGGCCTGTACCCTTAGGCCTGTTCCATTAACCATAAGGGGTTACCCAACCCTAGGTATTACCTGCCAACTCATTAAACATACAATTAAATACTGGAACAGCCTTCATTTTACTATTAAAACATGCAGTTCTTGATTTAATAGGCCATAAAACTGTTCATAGTCTTAGGCCGGACTCACACGAGCGGGTTGTATAACGCAGCATTTTACCGTAACGTTTATTACGTGCCCACAGAAACCAATAGGGCTGTAGGCGCGTAAAAATAGAACATGCTGCATTCTATTTAGGCATGTAGTATACGTAATGTATATGCGCAAGCACTTTCATTGACTCCATTCACTGTGTATTATGCACGTGTAATACACTATAAAAATATGCTCATGTGAGCCTGCCCTTGATATAATACGATGAAATATAGGTTTCCTGTTGGAAAGCTCTCCTCAACATCTGCATTTTCATTTCCATTGAGTACATTCTATATAGTGTATATCCAGCGTGACTGAAGGGGCTTATTTTGCGTTTCAGCTGCTTTCTTCTGAATACCCAAGCATGTGCACAATTTTCTAAAAGAGGTCACACCACTCGATCAGCGTCTTTTTCTTCTCTACCCACTATAAACACAACTCATAATGCAGTGCCAGATGACCGCTGCTGAGACAGAAAAGAAGAACTATTCTTTCCACCAAGAACAGGGGAGACTGCAACAGAGCCACCAACGCAGATGTGAGGTTAGGGCCCTTTTACACAGGACTACACTGGTCAATAGTGACAAGCTTTCAGTCTTGAAAATGGGCATTTCTGAACCATTTCATCGTGGAAGAAACGGAAATGACATTGAAAGCTTGGAGTCAGCTCTTGGCTCTGAGATGGAGCCCATTTAAGTTATATGTACCTTTATTCAGATCCACAAGGTTAGAGGACTGAAATCCTTAAACAAAAGTATATATGGTAATCTAACTGAATAACTAAAATGGAAATCAGATACCGGGATGCTTAAATCTTAGATGTGATCGGTATATATTACAATTAAAAAATGCAATTAACTGTTCTCCAACTTGTTTTTTTTTCATAATTACAAGTTAGAATCCAGGATGGCACGTAATTGGAAAAACTCTTCTGAAACTTTTTGTTACGTGTGGTGAGGTGACATTTTCTGCCCAGAAACGTTAAGTTACTCCAATAATAAAGACTGCATACCACCAATATTTCGGAATGCAGTTAGGAGATCAGGACAAGTACTGGGCACCATATATTGTCGGCAATTTATGTGCTGTAAACCTACGTGGATGGTTGAACAAAATATGCTTAACCAAGATTAGAGTTGAACATATCCGCTCACGGGATTCAAATCGCAGCATGCTGCGAATTGCCGTGATTCTCTGCGGTGAGCCTATCAGAGAACCGTCAGCTGTCTCCTGCTCCCCGGGGGTGGCTCCTGCAGGATATCGCTACGCCCGTGGACAGGCAGCCTAATTCCCAAAATGGGCAGGGTCCAAACAGTCAGACCTCCACTAAATCAGAAAGCATATCTGAGTGACAGGTCATCACTTTACATCAGAGGAAAAATATGGCTGCCACTCCTGTCTATAGGTTGTGTCTGGTACTGCAGTTTAGATCCTTTGAAGTGTATGTGATTGAGCTGCAGTACCACATACAACATGAGAATACGTGGGACACTGTTTGGAAGAAAGCAGCCATCTTTCCCTAACGATAAGCACCCTCTATGTCAGAGAGAGCGGAGCCCACCAACGTGGTCAGCATCACATGCAAATTTAAAGGGGTTGTCTCACGCCGAAACAGGGTTTTTTTTTATTCAATAGGCCCCCCGTTCGGCGCGAGACAAACCCAAGGGATGGGTTTAAAAAAAAAAAAGTTTATTACTTACCCAAATCCACGCGCTGCGGCGACTTCTTTCTTCCTTTACCAAGATGGCCACCGGGATCTTCACCCACGATGCACCGCGGGTCTTCTCCCATGGTGCACCGTGGGCTCTGTGCGGTCCATTGCCGATTCCAGCCTCCTGATTGGCTGGAATCAGCACACGTGACGGGGCGGAGCTACGAGGACCAGCTCTCCGGCACGAGCGGCCCCATTCACCAGGCAGAAGACCGGACTGCGCAAGCGCGTCTAAAAACGCCAGAAGACAGCGAATTTAGACGGATCCATGGCGATGGGGACGCTAGCAACAGAGCAGGTAAGTGAATAACTTCTGTATGGCTCATAATTAATGCACGATGTACATTACAAAGTGCATTAATATGGCCATACAGAAGTGTATAACCCCACTTGATTTCACGAGACAACCCCTTTAAGGCTATGTTCACATTTGCTTTGGAGGCTCACTCTCTAAATACAGGGAATGTGATTGCGTAGAAACACGAAAAAGATGGATTTTTTAATTTATTTACACTTTAAAAACTATTAACACTGCAATGGTACTGACCTGTTGAATAAAGTTAACCCTTTCGGATCCAATTTGCCTGCCATCCCTAGCATTTATTCATTTTATTTCGGGTGGCAAAAAGCATTGTGGATTCCTTAAAATTACTCAACAGAAACCCATAAAACGACCCGTCATGATGATCTTATTAGCAAGTTTTTGAAAATTAAACATGAGATAATCCATGAGATAATCCATATATTACGCATCGGACTTCTCTCCTGCATTCTATAATATACATATGCAAAATAAAACTGATGACAGCCCTCACTTCTGCACAGTGTTAAGGCCCATTTAGACCCAACGATTCTAGCTCAAAATTCACTCAAAACAGTCTTTTGAGTGAGAATCGCTGGGTCAAAACACGTGCCCTTCGTGCAGTTTTCGTTAACGAGCCGTTCAACGTTCTCTTTCAGCAAGCTGAAAGAATGATAAGCCTTATCAGAGCCGCGCTGAGTTCTCAGGGGGATACCACTGATACTATTGTTTCAGCTGGTATCCCGCTCGGAGAATACAGCGCTCCAGCTTTGTTCTGTATACCAGCTGAGCGCTCCGTGAACACAGCAGAAGTATGCAGAAAACAGTGCTGCAGCTGTGTTCAGCTTACCCCACACGGAGGGAACAGTTGTATACCAGCGAGTTTTGAGCGATAATCGGTGTCTAAATGGGCCATTATAAGCATGTGTTGGACCTCGCCAGATATGTGAGCTATGCAGGGGAATCTCAATGTCCAACACTGGATTGGAAAGGGTTAACATTTTATTTTTACTGTACACTGTAAAAACAATTCTCACCCACAAAATACTCAAGCTGTCATGTGTCCATGTCAAAAATACGTAATTTTTTTTGTTTTGTTTTTGCTGGCTGCTTGTGAAAAAACATCACTACTCACACAGATCTGACCTTGTGAGCAGGGCCTTAGTGTACTAAAGACATACTAGGCTTCTCCAGAACATGACTCCCCAGTGTGCTTTTCATCATAGGTGCACATGCAGTGGAAAAATCAAATGCAAAACTCTTGTGTAACATGATTTTACTGCAGAGACATCACCCCTCTATATTGAAAAGAGAAGGAATCCACAATGAAAATCTGCAATAAAGCTTGACCTGCTGTGGATTTGGATGCATTTGAACCTTGGCCCTCTGCCAATTAGTTCATTACTAGCAAACAAACAAGTGTAAAGGCCCATTTACAGGCAACAATTATTGCTCAAACGATGTCTTTTGAGTGATAATCGTTGCGTGTAAATGCTACCATCGTTAACTTATCTGCCGAACGATGATTTTTAGTTCAGCATAAAATCCATCGTTCGGCCGAAGAGCTGATAGTAGGGACCGCGTGCTGTGTTCGCCACGGGAGCACTGAATACATTGTATTCAGCTTGCAGTCCCGCGGGAGGAAAAAGGAGCTGTATGCAGAGAACAGACCACCTGGTTTACTCTGCATACAACTCCTGGAGGCTCACTTACATGCAAATGAAGGTAATCTACAATTTGATATTAGTGCCCATTAGCAGTTTATGCAAAACGATCGCTAAAACGGTCAATCATTCTATATTTTGAAATCATTTCGAGTGATCTTTGTGTGTAAATGGGCTTTAAGGTCCATTTACACACAAAGATGAACGCTGAAAATTCATCAGAAACTGACAGTTTTGAGCGATCATTTTGCATTAGGTACTAATGGGCTAATAGCTAACTAGCTTCATTTACATGTATTTAGAGAGCAGCGAGTGGTCTGTTCTCTTAATACATCACTTTTGTTCTCCCACAGCTGCCAGCTGCATGCCATGCCATCAGCGCTGCCTGTGGAGAACACAACATGCCGTCTCTTATCAGGGACGATAGATTTTATGTTGAGCCGGACTCAGCTGAACTATCGCTCAAAAGCCGGATGAATTTTGAGCGATAAATCATTGTGTGTAAATGAGCCTTTAAGTCCATGTATAAGCAGTATGCAAAGCTCTCAAATACAATTATGCAACAAAGTTTATGGAAATCACTTCTGTAGGTTTCAACTACCGTATTTTCAGGTGTATAAGACAACCCCCAACTGTTGACTTATACACCCGGAATACGGTATAGAAACAGAAAAAAAAAACAAAAAAAACAAAACAAAAAAAAAACATACCCCCCGTGGAGCTGCTGCAGGCTGTCGCTCCCTCCTCTACGCCAACAGAGCATTGCTTTCTGGAAGCGGGGCTTGAATACCCCGCCTCCAGAAAGCTAATGCTCTGATTGGCTAACTCAGCATGGCGTCAGCCAATGACAGGCGGCGCTGCGCTAGCCAATCATTGAATGGCTGTGATTGGTTAACGCAGCGCCAGCTTTCATTGGCTGATGCCGCGCTGAGTTAGCCAGAGCATTAGCTTTCTGGAGGCGGGGCATTCAAGCCCCGCATCCAGCAGGCAATCCTCTGTCGGCGTAGATGAGGGAGCGACAGCCTGCAGCAGCACCACCGCAGAACGCCGCGGGAGGGGAGTATTTTTTTTTTCTACAGTTTATACCCGGCATACAAGATGACCCCCGACTTTGGAGTAGATTCTCCTGGGTTAAAAAGTTGTCTTAAACAAAGTGCCTGGGAAATGACAATGAGAAGGCTCGGTCTGTCACAAGCTTTACGAGCTCTGCAGGAGCGGCGTCATCCAAGGACCTGGAAGCAGGGGGAAGGTCAGGAGCTAAACCAGCTACTGAGACCGCACCCTCTCCACTAATGGGTTTGAGGGTTTCCCACATTACCCTAGACAACAGGTAGTCCATACATTTAATAATGGACTAACAGAAAACCTCAGAAATTAAGAGTCATGAATGGAGTCAGGCCAATGTCTTTCAATATTAAGGGCGGCTTCACATTAGCGATGTTTTCACTCATGTGGTGAGACAAAAAATAAATAAATTAAAAAAAAAGAAAATTGCAGCATCACCCATGTTCCTTATGGAGCCTCCTGTTTACCACATCGCAAAACACACACTTCTGTTTTTTTAGTGATGCATTTTTAACATTAGAAAGTCCTATTGACTCATGTTAAAAAAATTGCGGCAAGGTCGTGTGAAAAAGAATTGTGAGAAAAATGCAAGTAGCAGCGATGTTTTTGCAAAAAAAAAAAAAAAAAAAGAAGCTGATGCTCACATATCTCATGAACTAAACTGATTTTCTCACAGCGATATCACGATCACCAGTGTGAAGGAGCCCTAAAGCAGAATGACGAACAAAATGTGGCATTTCCTGCACTGCGGGATTTAATAGTTACCTGCAGCCTGACAGATCAGGACTAAAAAGCTTTAGACTGTTCTAAATTAGCGAGACACTTCACAGTAGAGTGAAATAGAAGAGGCCTTTCACACAGCCGGAATATTTATGCTGCGACACAGCAGAATTTACTGCTGCAAACTTCCCATGGGCGAGCGCGATAATGGTGCCATCCCACCCCATATCAAGATCCCCACCATGTGAATTCCCTAAAGATGTGAGGCGTTTTCATGCTAGAGCAGCCTCACATCACTTCAGGGATGAATGGAGTCCTCCGCCACAGCAGTCAGCCGTGACTGAGGATCGCAGTTTCTCCCATGTTTTGTGGGAGACCTCGCATTGCGTGCATGAAGCTAATGCCACAATTTGTTTCCTGCGTAGTATCACTGCACCATGTGGGAAAACATTGCTCGGGTGTGACCCCATTCAAAAGAATGGGGTTCATATTTGTGCCTCTCAAAATGCATAAATCTTAGGCGATTTTATCGGCTGTGTTAAGCCGGCTTTAGGGTATGTTTACACTGGGCAGAAATGTTGTGCAATATCCACAGTACAAATTCATTTGACATGAAATCAAGTGTATTTAGCCTATTTCAGAAGGCGCATCATTCACCTCTGAAGTCTTCAAATCATAGAATGGTAGAGTAAGAAGGGACCTCCAGGGTCATCTGGTCCAACCCCCTGCTCAGTGCAGGATTCACTAAATCACCCCAGACAGATATTTGTCCAGCCTTTGTTTGAACACTTCCATTAAAGGAGAACTCCCCACCTCCCATGATAACCTGTTCCACTCATTGATCCCCCTCACTGCCTAATATCTTATCTGTGTCTCCTCCCTTTCAGTTTCATCCCATTGCTTCTAGTATTTCATTGTGCAGATGAGAATAGGGCTGATCCCTCTGCACTGTGACAGTCCTTCAGATATTTGTAAACAGCTATTAAAGGTGCATTTAGACACAAAGAGGATCGCTCAAAAGATGGCTTTTGAGCAATTATTTTGCATAAACTACTACTTGGTACTAATACCTTTTAGTACCAATTAGTAGCGTGTGAGCTGCTGGAAGCTGTATTCAGGGACCAGACCACCCACTGTTCTCTGAATACATTACCTTTGTTCTGCCACGGGGCTGACGGCTAAGACAATGTAATCAGCGCTCCCCGGGCAGAATACAGCCCGTGGACGGTAAAGACAAAAAAAAAAAAGAATACAGCCTGTGGTCCTTCTTATCAGCTGTTCTGCTGAACTATGAATTTCTTGCCAAACTAAAATCCATTGTTCGGCAGAAAAGTGAAAGATGGGTAAATTTACACGCAACGATTATTACTCAAAAGATGGCTTTTGAGAAATAATGTGCCTAAATGGGCCTTTAGTCTCCTCTCAGTCTTCTTTTTTGCAAGCTAAACATTCCCAGATCCTTTAACCGTTCCTCATAGGACATGATTTGTAGACCGCTCACCATCTTGGTAACACTTCTTTGAACTTTCTCCAGTTTGTCTATGTCTTTTTTTAAGTGGGGTGCCCAGAACTGGACCCAGTATTCCAGATGAGGTCTGACTAAGGGCTCATGCCCACGGCCGTGATGGACTCTGCCAGTGGAATATTGAAGTGGAGTCCGCCACGGCTCCCCCCAGAACCTCCGTACTTACAACTCCGGATGCGCTGTATGCATCCCGCATGGACGCGCCGGCAGTGTCAGATGACGCAGCCGATGGTGGGTGGGGCCGCGTAGTCACGCGATCCTTCCGTTGTGCTACAGAGGAAGTATAGCGGCCACGTGTATTTCTGCGGCAAATAAAGCATGCTGCATTTTCTTTCATGCTGTGGAATTCCGCAGCATGAACATTGAGCTGTTAGGTTCAATAGAACCTAAGAACTCTGGGGTAACACCGCGGGGTAAAACACAGCAGAAATCAGAACATGGGCATTAGCCCTAAGAGTAGAGGGGAACAATTACCTCACGTGATCTAGACCCTATGCTTCTCTTATACATCCCAGAATTGCATTTGCTTTTTTTGCTGCTGCACCACATTATTGACTCATGTTCAGTCTATCATCTATTAGTATACCCAAGTCTTTTTCACATGTGCTGCTGCTTAGCCGAATTCCTCCCATTCTGTATGTGCTGTTTTCGTTTCTCTTGCCATCATGTATGGCTTCTTGTTAGATACCCTTCATTTAATGCCCCCTGTTGAAGCTTTTCTAGATCTTTTTGAATCCTCTCTCTTCCAGAGCATTTCCGCTACATGTAAACATATGCTAAAATCCATAGGGCAATTTACCACATTTTGTGGCATGAATTCCAGAAAGTTCTGTCTATGTGAAAGACCCCTAAAGGCATGTCCGCAGTAGATCTGTAGCTGATTTGGTGCGGAATTCATCTACCTCATGTGGAGAAAATGAATTTCGCAGCGCATCCAATGCTAAAACGACATGCTGTAGATTTAAATCCCGCACCGCATATCACTTTCCATATTATTTGAACAGTGTAAATGCTGACGATTTTTTGTGCGAGTCCACATGGAAAATTCGCCACTGTGAACATGCCCTAAAGAGAAAAGGAGTAGAACCAGAATACAAAAGTACTACCCAAGCAGCCTAATTCTGTACAATTTAGGTCTATACCTTTTATGGTATATTGATAGTTTGGCTTGCTTGCTTTTATTCCGTTTCTTTCTCTTCCTCATTTGAACACTTATTGTTCTTTACTTCTACCTGGTTTAGAAAATGTATCCAGCGGTCTGATTTAGAGACATTAGCCTTGACACAGGTTACTTTGCAGCTTTTTATTAAAAAAGGCTTATATAATAGACAAGAATGGAAAACATCCTGGTATACTTGATATACTGGAAGAATAATCCAATGATCCAACAGACAGCTGCCAGATTAGGGGTGTTTCCAGATTACTGGTCAGAAAATAAGTAGTCATGAATGAAGAAAAAAAATAATCATCATGATGCTGAGCGAGTTTATTCTCACCTCCTGATTTATTGCTCTCATATATCCTTCAACGCATTATATTGTAAAACACCGTAAGTAGTTCCAAGACATGTAAAGACGCCTGGGATAGAGCTACTCCACGGCCAGCTACAATCAGCAGATCGCCTTGCTTCCACAATGTACAGCATGTATGGCCCAGGTAGGCCCCCCTCAGCCCTGCAGGGGCAGCATGGCTAGGGTTGTCATCACATGGATTGCTAAATATCCCATTCCAGATGCTGGGCGTCAGTTCCAGCAGTGACTGCACACACAACTGCTATGTAGGTCTCACTCTTATCTACAACAGCTAGATGTGCAGGCCATTTATCTTCAATAGGAAGATCTTAAAAGTGTGTGAATCACTGGATTCCAAGAGTCTCAGCTCTTATTTTTGTTGTTCATTAATCATATGCGGACTCATTTTTTGCCGAATTAGTTATATTTTTTTCATGGCACCACAGTGGGGTACAGAAATTGTACAATTGTTTTCTTGGATTTCGTTTTATAGCATTCAAAAAATTTCTTGGATCAGCAAGATTATGGCAATATGAAGCTTATATAGTTTGCACACGGTAAACAAGATGCTCCGCGTTAATGGCCAGTTCCAGATGTGTTCTTTTTCCAGAAGAATTACATAGCATATTACACACTCCCTTTCGTAAAGCGCACACATTTGTACAACCCCACTGACGTCTATGGGGGCCAATAGTGCACAAAACCGCCGAGAAGTAGAGCAAAAACTTATAAGACAGGGTCTTATTTTTGGGGAAACACGGTATTTCACATTGTGGGGAGCGTGATACAAAGGCGGGATTCACAGCCCGATATGGTGCTCACCCGTGTGAAGTTAGCCTTAGTTGAGTAAATCTCTTCCAGCAGTTTTTGGAGTCCCACTGTTGACATCTTCGTTTCTACAGCATTCACTCACAGGAATACTGAAGACTGCTTAGCATCATCTAACTGGCTTCTTGAAATGGAATAACCCTATGTGCCAAAACACGACATACTAATTAACGACTCATGCAGACGAGGATGGGTAAAGAGGAGTGTACCCAACAGACTGCCAATTAGATAGCTATTTAAAACAATTTCCTTGTTTTGCTTAGTTTACATGCTAGAAAACACTCAAGTATGAATTAAGCAATCTGTTTCCATTCTAAATAAGTAGTACTTAGGAATACAGCCGAGATATTTGCCAAGCAACTCGCACTGTATTAGCCCGGGAAAAGTCTCGTTTACACCAATTACAATGGAGAGAGAAGCTTTTCTGGTACAAATAAGTAATGAGATCCTTCCGAGTCTCAAGTTTTATCAATCTTTGCACAGAAACCTTTATTATCGAAGTCTGCATTTAAATTTAACATATATGATCTTAGCTTCATTATTAAGAGGAATACTATGTATTGTGTGCAGCAGCTTGTGTGCGCTTTATGGCAGCGGCAAGGATTAGGAGTACATGGACAGAGAAGTTACAGAATCCGGGAAGCAGCAGGGTGTTTGCACACAAGAGTGACTGCAGAATCAGACTACAATGTGTGTCTGTAGTCTGTTACTATGGAGATGTATAGAACTGCATAGCAGCCGTAAACACATAAAAATAGGACATTTTTAATGAAGTCCATCTGCAAAGTTGCCTTTTCATTTTAGATCATCTTTATTATTATTACATCTACATTGTGCTGGTAAAACAAAAACATGTGACATCTTACTTAGGCCGCCTGCAGACGAGCGGGTCGGATCCGGCAGCGAGAATTCTCGCCGTGCGATCCGACCCGAGCGCCTGCAGGGACGAGCGCGTACTCACCCGCGCCTGGCGGCCTCGGCGCTTTCATGTGCCGTATTTTAATGCACTCCTATGCAAACTTTCAGCGGCGGAAATCCCGCGGCGGGATTTCCGCTCGTGTGCAGGCGGCCTTAGAGCTCACCTAACTTTCAGATGCTTTTTAGACTAAGTTCTGTTAAAAGTTGATCTGCTGAGCCTCACATTGGTTTGACTTTGGGCTAAATCTAGAGGTGACACTTGAGGAACCAGTCTTTACCCTTTCATCCCACCAGTCAGGACCATTGCTTCACTACAGGGTTTTCAGGTTATTACAGTAGAAGTGGTCCCAGTTATGTAGCAGCTGTCACAACAGCAGGCCAAAGGTATGGAAACCCCAGCGTGTGAACAAACAGAGGAGTCTGGGATTGAGGCAGACAGCATAAACATCACCAGGAGATACAGTCCAAAGGTCAGGGCACATAGGTTCAGCATGGTACAAGCAGGAAGGCAGCCGACAAGAGAATGGTCAGTACAGAAAGCAGAGGTCAGGAGCAGAGAATGGAGAGTAGTCAGGGTACAGCCATAACTAGTAACCAGGGAATCAGCACAAACAAATAGCATCTTTAACTGGACAAAAAGCACAAAATCTTAGGCAATTAGGGTGCAGGTGCCTAGTATAACTAGAGGTGCTTCAGGATTGGCAAGCGGGACAGAATTACGGAACCTGTGCTGGCCTTTAAGACTGCGGATCTGTGTGTGTACCCTCTGGGCAGAGCATTGCATGTGCCACGGAAAAGTGTGTGTGCATAATGCCCCACAGTGGAACAGGTCAGGCAAGACGACAGCCATGAATCCTAAAACTGCCGTGTACGTACATAAGAAATAACACCACAGCTGACAATCTTTCGATTAGCATTTGGCATTTACTACCACATTCTCCCTCTAAAGGATGCATGTTTAATTCTTAGTACTCTCTAAACTAATGGGCAGATCCTAGCCGTTATGCTGTGTTCTATAAACTAGACATGGCGCTAAAATAACTCCCCACTGCATCCAGCAGCCAAATCTACAAGTCTCTGCTTCTCTCCATCCTCTTCCCACTTCTCTTTATAGACTTCTATGGGCAGCATGAGTCTAAAACACCTCTTCCCATGCTCCATTATCTTTGTTAAATACGGATTTTACAAGAGAACAGGCAGTGGACAGCAAATTAAAAGGAAGCTAATTATGTCAGTATTTAAGCCAATTTTTTTGGGGGGTGACTAAAGTGATTTGTACCTTTGCCAGTTATAACATAAGCTCAAGTGGTTTGAAAAGTGAGTGGCCATTTAAAAAGTGTCAGTGTTATTTACAATACAATGAATGTAGGCAGAAGTGGAACTTGATTCCCATGTAACAATGTGCTCAATATCCTTTAACCAGATTATATCCCAGTCACTAGCGCAGAATAGCAAACATTGAAGGCAATGAAGCGAGACTCCAGTAGCTACAGATCACCTTTTGTTCTAATGAAAGCCGGGACTGGGGCTGCGCCGCTGCAGAGAACTTCTTTGTCCGAGCACACGACCAAACAATAACAGCCTGATCAAATTCTCACATGGCCAACACTCAATTGGAGCGCTTGTCAACGGTCACCAATTTACCCAGCTGTTCAGGAATCTAACCCGTATGTAAAAATGCATTTTTTCATCCCACTGATGGAATGGAGAAAATTTGACAAAAATTGAACAAATGTTTAACTGAGATGTTTGATTAAATGCCAGTATTTAAACCCATGATATACCTTTAAAGTGAAATAGAAATCATTTCTGGTAGTTTAGGTTTACATGAATTTGCAAACAACTCATTTGAGGTAGCACCAATATTCAGGGGTAGGCAGTTTATATCCCGATGCGTATGTAGGGTCATACCAATGTACAGACAGGATCTGTAAAATGTATAGACTATATCTATCCCAGAATGATGCAAGAAAAAAAATACTAACTTGTCTCGTACGGCTAGGTCAATGGAAAAATAAAGTTATGCCTCTTGGAACGAGACAAAGGACACAATCATCGTAGAGTTTTGTTTTATTATCCCCCTAAGAGCCTCCTTCACACTGGCAAGGGCAATATTGGGCTGTGAAACATGTGAACCCCTGGCTACGAGGAGCTTTGCATCACTGCAGGGCTGAAGGAAACCACTGTGGCAGAGGATTGTGGAGTTCTCCCATTGTTTTCAATGGGGCCAGCGCTGCTGCCATTGAGGACAATGAGTGAACGCCCATGCTTGCCTATGGGCGGCTTGATTTTTGGATCTTCCGGGTGGGTGACCCACATAGATTCCACAAATGCGATCCGCCCGTGGACACTGGGCGTTACATCCTCGGACTCAGTGGATCACCCATTTTCAGCCCTTAAGCTTAGCTTAAAAGACCTAAAGAAGGTGAGAGATTCCCTCCAAGTATAAGAATCTGGGCTAGCATGAAGTCATTTCTAGCGTTATACCATGGTGTCGTTAACATCTATCTTTCTCTCTTTATACAGGTATGACCCGGCGTTCCCCAATCAGTGCATGAATTCTATCCATGCTGAATCTCCCTTTTTAATGCTGCAAAGTTTAATTTTATGGTATCATCATATGTCTACTTGTCATTCCTTTTCCCCTGATGCTGTCTGTAAACCCTGGTTTAACTCTATGGTCCCCATTACATTTATAATATATACAGGCTTGGAAGTCTGGTGGATTTTCTTCCAGTGCTTAGAGGTTTTACTTTAAATGTTAATTGCCTACAGTCACACTGTGCCTATAACTTAAATTTATTATAATTATTTATGTATTTATTTTTTTAATAGTAGGTACATATTATACAAGTTGTCCAAGATTATTGGGTCAATGGAGCGCAAGGAATCCTTAGCCGTGGTCCCTGTATCCCCACATGAGAACCGTGAAATTAGTTATAGCTAGATATTGGGGCTGTGTGTAAAAATGCACTGACTACAGCACTAATACAAGCAGCGGTCATCATCATCGTCCCTATGGACTGTGATGACTGCTGTACTACAGCTATTATAGCCATGCCAGGACCCGCGTTGAGCCCCGTTGACTAAAAGTTCACACCAGACTCCTAAATATTATAATATATATTTAGAGAAAAAATGCTTTACATAGAATGGTAGTTTTCACAATAATTAAAGGGCCAATGAGGTAATATTTACTCTTTACCGAGCCTCCTGTGGCGCAGAGTGTAAGCTCTCGCCTACGACCTGAAGGTTCCAAGTACGATCCCCACATGACTCAGGTAGCCGGCTCAAGGTTGACTCAGCCTTTTATCCTTCAGAGGTCAGTAAAATAAGAACCCAGCTTGGTGGGGGGTAATAATTACCTGAAAGCGCTGCGGAATAAGTTGGCGCTATACAAATAAGATTTATTTATTTTTTATTTACTTAGCGCGCGGCAAAAACTGTGCCTACAGATCCTGTATAGTGGCACACAGTCCATGTATGGAATCCTACAGTCTACATAATGACTTGATGTGTAATACAGTCTCATACTAAAAGCCTGATAGCAGAACAGCATCCCGACTGCTGCTGTAAGTTACGGCCATGTGTGCTAGAGAATTATGGATCCAGTCATAAATCACTGTGTGCCATGTCTAATGATGTAACCATAGAGCACAGCAGCTGGTTACACCAGTGGAGCCGGCAGATTTTAACCTTTCAAATGTCTTGAATAAACCTTGGGAGTATAGCAAATAAAAGGAAATCAGAAGTCTGGTAACATCCAGACGGCAGCTGCAGAAGTGCAAGAAGCTTGAAGTTTCTAGAGAGTTATGTGATGCCGACTCTCCCAGCTGAACAGAAGTTATGTCTGATGAATGGATTCTAAAGACAAACAGAAGTAGGAGGACAGGTGGAAGAGGACGAAGGCCTCACTCACAAATTCAAAATACAGCAGTGGTGCTTTTTAATGGGGACATGAATTAGGCCTCATATGCCCATGCGCCTGCAGTTTCCCCATGCAGAATCCTGCAGCAGATTCCACCCGGCCCGCAGACATGAGGCCTTTAAATACATAATACTCACCTGTCTGGACACTGCGGGGCTCTCCTCAGTCACGGCCAGATCTTTCTTCTGCACGGCAGATGCGCTCGGGACGCCGGCAACGTACTGTGCGCATGCGCCGTGCCTTCTTCTATCATTTAACCGCCCACTTTCCCGGGGCACAGCCACAGTGTCATCCGCGGCTGTGTCACGGATTGGACGGTTCCACTGGCTTCAATGGAAGTTGCGGGAGCCAGCTGTGTGAGAAAACTGCATAAAAATTGAGCACGTGAGCGCGTGTGATCCGTGCGCCAGGGGAAAAAATGACATCTGCAGGTATTTAATTACATGTGGGTGATCAATGGTTCCCTATGTTCGCAGGAGACCGCGCAGATTTTGTAAAGCAATTTATGCCATCGATATGAGGCCTTAGGGTTCACTCAGGCATAGCGGTAATGCTGCAGGTTTTCTGCCGGAAAACTGCAGGTTTCACTGCGTTTTTTTCCTCAACATGTGAACAGGATTCACTTTGAACATTTTCGCTGTGGAAAACCGGCAGCGTTTCCACAAGAGGTGAAGACATCCTTTATCTAGTAGAATGCAGCTGTATTACCAGTGTGGCCTGGTCAGCATTGTATGTGTGAGCCCGAACCCTCTGGTTACAGATCTCCTAAAGGAGGAGTTCTAATGGCTATTGATTGATAGAAAAACAATCATTACCGGTTCCTGACACGCTCCTGCAGATCTGGCAATGAAGCAGCGCTTCACTGGGTGTTCGCTATGATCGCATCTCACACTGCAATCACAAATATTACCATTATGGAGTCTGGAAGGAATTTTTTTTCCACCTAAACGTCAATTTGCTTCTGCCTCATTGAGGTTTGTTTGCCTTCCTCTGGATCAACATGGGAATGGGAGGGGGGGGGGGGGTTAACTAGATGGACATTGTCTTCTTTCAGCCTTGCATACTATGTTACCCCATTGCCACAGTATGTGGCTCCTGTACAATGCTCATCCAGTTAAAGTGCAGGAGCCCTTACTTGACTCATTGACATAGCGCATACATATCCCACAGTGCTTGGTTATCCATGAGGGCTCACAGTCTAGATTGCCCTGGTACCATCCGTTGAGTACTCAGAATAAAGCCACTCAGACAAGGGAAGAACAAACTTGAACCCCAGTGCCAAGAACCAGTGAGCCGTAGTCCTGCCTGAGAATCAATATGGTTTCAGAGACAAACTGCTATAAACCGCAGCCGATATTCACTGATCGATGCACAGGACCGGAGACAATTGAATAGGTTAACCAATGCCCAGATACTACACAGGAGCTGCACTTTGTTTTTCAGCATAAATCTTTGAAAGCAATTAGTTCTATGAAGTCCTTCACATCCACAACTTCTACCGGGCATTTATCATTTTGAAGGGAACTACAACCTATTTATAAAACAATGTGGGGAAGAACGTTTCATCAAGCAATGAAGCAGGGGCCAGGTTTCTGCACTATCCCAATTTAACCATTTAGAGAACTCCACAAACCCACCAATAGTCTTATCTCCGGACTCCCCGACAGGCTAAATCATACGATCTATCAACAGGTGACAAATACTTGTCACAGCCATTTATGACCACCAGGGTAAGGCCAGTAGTGGCTTTGCTGCCATTTTTAGCTAGACAATACCATGGGCATAGCTAAAGGCTTCTGGCGCACAAGTTCAGTTTGCCTCCCTCCCCCCAACCCTTCTAACTACTTTTAATTGCTGACAGATATAAGAGATACGATAACAGAACCAAGCTTGCCACACTAATACAATACATGATACGGACTAGATATGTGACTGATTTAATAAGGGACGTGTGCCTCTTAATATATCATCTTCGGAGTTGGAGCGAAAGCAGATATCAAGACAGGACTAGGAAACGTCTATCTTGATAGATTTTCTCCATAGAGTGTTTCTATATACACTAGGAAAAATGAATGGCCACTAACCTCCTATAACTACTAGTAAGGCAAGGAATGTCCCTGCACAAGGAAATCCTATAATGCTCCTTGTAGATGGCATAATTCATCCGCAGCTCATGCAGCCCGTTTAGACAGGCAGACTCATCGTTGACCCTTTCCTCGTGAACCATTCCCGACTTGTTCCACAAGGATCATTCACTATGTGAAGTGCTGAACGAAAAGTGTTCAAATGGAACAAGTTAATGAGCCAACGATGATTTTCAGTCCTGCAGAAACTGAATGATGAATGAGAAGCAAACAAATCTTGATAGTCATTGACTCGAGTTTAGGCGGAATGTTATTGTTCGTTTGAACAGTTTTCTGACCAATAAAAATACAATGCAAAAAAATAAAAAATATGGAAGGCGCTTGTACTCATCTGACCGCTCATGAGGACCTAAAGTTATAAGAAGTGTACCGCCATGTACGGGCTCTGTTAGACCTTAATAAGCAGGTCATCATCCGGACAAAGACATCCTCTGCCTTTTAAACAGCTGGCCCTATTTGACATGCTTAAGTTACCCTCCAGTTTTGGGATAAATTCTGTCCTTGGGTCTTAGTGGGAGAGGGTATATTACTTATAGCTGATTTTATCAGCCGTTCAGTTGGCTGATTTCAGGTGCCATTTTTTAGTTCTACTATGCACTGCGATTGGCCAGCACTGATCACTTGAGCACCACTGGCCAACTGCAAAGCAGGCATAGTACATTGGTACTGCTAACACTACCAATGCATTATGGATGATAAGGTGGCCATCTGGACCACTCGAAAACGGAATCCTAAATCAGTACTGCTCCATCATCCCAGAAGAAAATTTTATCTCAAAAATGAAGGGTCGCTGTAAGCTTTACTTATGATTACCATGATATAATCAGCAGCCAAAATTAAGACCGTGACCTACAAAAAAAAAAAATATTCATGTATCTGGTGGTTACCAGAATCAATAAGCACACCACAATGTCTGCAAAAATAAGGATTCAATATTAAGCTCTGTTCAGATTTCTCTTCAGTTATGGAACAGAAGATGAACATATAACAGCAGTTAGGTCTGTCCAAATGACAGAACCCGGCAACGCCTGATGAAACCCACTGACTACAATGGGCTGTGCAGGGGTCCCATCATTTTACCAGAAATAGTGCAGCATGATGCGTTACTATTCCAGCATTTATGACAGAACCCCTGGAGAGAATGTGCTGACGAAACATCTGAACAGAACCCTATGAGTATACAAGTTCATCAGCAAGGGGATTCCAAAATGTACTAAACATACCAAACCGATCCAACGGGCAGGATCTTAATATAACATCCCAAACGTGTCCAACTTGTGTTGTTGCAGCATGTAAGGCCATGGGCCAACAGCTTAGGTCAGACAAAATGGGGCAAGAGGAGCAGTAGGACCCAATGTCCATTTTTTTACAAAGCAAACACGGCACAGGAGAAGTGAAGAGGCCTGCGTATTACGGTTGGTCCTTTGAGCGTATAAATACGTTACATATTTACACTGCAAAACCCATTTGCACTGGCCTAGGTACTTCTACAGCCTACGGCAGTGCATTATACCTGCCGAAATAGGATGTGCAGTTTTGGTTTGTTTTTCCCTCACATGACTGGATGCCGCGTGAAACAAAATACACAGATGTGAATAAAAACACTGAAATCAATTGGTGCCGTTCACTGAGTATTACGCTGGTATAAAGGAGCCATTAGAATAATCAGAGTAAGGCAGGACTGTCTCAGCTTCTTCCCATTCTGATTTGTATCTAGTATATGATCAGAGAAGTAGAGGTCTAAATCCACTTCTAATAAAAGAAAGCAGGTTTGTCACCATGATCCACCCAGGTATTCTAGCTTCAGTGACAGGTTAAGGCAGTTTAACTCGTTTCAATCATGTGGCAGCAGACGTCAAGAAGCCAGTGTTGTCGGTGACAGCTCATGTTTACAGTCCACCTCAGCTAGCAGCTCTGGGGAGATGTGCAGAACACAAGTGTTGGACTGGGGGCCTTCAGAACAAGTAAAAGTGGCCAATAACCTTTTTAATTCCTCTTAGAAAACGCAAAGGACACATCTGATATGCTGTATATTACATATACACACCTCAGCCTGATGTGCTGTAGTTTGTTAGCAAAACAACTCTGCCCTCACTGTGACCCGCTTTGTGACTAAGCTTAATGACACTCATTTTTTATGTTTTTTTTCCCCGCATCATCACATTCCAGGATAACTTTTTATTCTTTCCCTCTATATAGCCAAAAGAGGGTTTTTTGGTTTTTTTTTTGGCGGGACAACTTATATTTTTTAATTTTTGGGGTACATACAAAATGTATTGTATAACTTATTACATTTTTTTGAGGGAAGAAAAAATTTGACAGCACAATTCTAAGTGCCTGATACCTGAGTTTATGCAGGTTTTTAGATTTTGCCATTTTTGAATTAAAAAAAAATAATTTTTTCTTCTTTAATTGCTTTTGTCGCGCATTTCAAGAGCCATAACATTTGTATTTTTCATCGACGGAGCTCTATGGCAGCTTGTTTTTTGCAATATGATCTCTAGTCTTTATTTATTTAATTTTTGGAGGCATATAACATTTTGATTGCTTTTAATTCCATTTTTTTCTAGAAGCAAGATGCATTTCTGGCATATTTTTAATGATCTTCACTGTGCAGGATAGATAATGTTAGATTAATTCTGCAGGCCAGAACGATTAATGACAATTTATATAGGGGTTTCCCCCCTCTCCCCCCCCCCCTCAACTTTTTCACACTAAGAAAAAAAGTCAATTTTGTTTATTGCTACATTCAAAGACCCCTAACATTTTTCCTTTTTTGTCAACCATGCTGTGAAAGTTCCCTCTATTGAGGGAGGAGTTGTACTTTTTAATGGAACCATTTGTTGATCACTTCCTATTCCACTTTTTCCTCCTCCCCTTAGGCCTCATGTCCACGGGGAAAATCAGGCCCGCTACGGATTCTCCATGTAGAATCCGTAGCGGGTCCCTCCTGCCCCGCGGACATGAGGCATAAAAATAAGAATTAACTCACCTCTCGCCCGCTCCGGATCTTCCCTTCGCCGCGGCTTCATCTTCTCTCCGTCGCGGCCGGATCTTCTTTCTTCGGCCCGGCAGATGCGCAGGGCACGTTGGTTGCGTGCCCCGCGCATGCACCGGCCCGAAGAAAAAAGATCCAGCAGCGACGGAGGGAAGATGAAGCCGCGGCAAAGGGAAGATCCGGAGCAGGTGAGTAAATTCAGATTTTGGTCTCCCGCGGATCCGGACGGCTTCCATAGGCTTCAATAGAAGCCTGCGGGAGCCGTCCCCGCGGGAGACCCGCACGAAAATGGAGCTTGGTCCAGATTTTTTCATGCTCCATTTTTTTTTTAAAAATCCCTTTTATTAACGATCCGCGGGTATTTATCTACCCACGGGTGGTCAATGCATCCCTATGGGATGCGGATCCGCGGGCAGGAGAAGAGTTAAAATTCGCTGCGGATTTTAATTCTTCTTTTACCCATGGACATGAGGCCTTAAAGACATGCACTGTACAGGTTAAATAACGTACTAACTTTTCTGTGGATCATTATGAATACTGAGATACCACATGTGATTTATTTATTTTAATATGGAGGGGTTTGGGCATTTTTCTATTTAGTTTTTTCCAACTTTTTATTTTTGTCCCTCTAAGGCCAAGTGCAGACGGCCGGGTTGGATCCCGCTGCAAGAATTCTTGCAGTAGGATGCGGACCTGTGCCCCTGTAAAGACCTGCAGCTCACCAGCTGATGTGCCGGCGCATGTGCAGAGCGGAGCCAGCCACTACTGACATTTCTGTGCAGGCCTCAGAGACCGGCACAGAAATAGAACATGCTGCGATTTGTTTTCCACGCGTGTTTCCACGCAAATCCAGGCTGTGTGCATAGGACTGCGTGCATGCATGCAATCCTATGGCAGCGAGCATGGGTGGAAATTCTATGGGAAATCCTGCCCGTGTGCAAGGGGCCTAAGGGAGTGCATATTAGAATCTTTTATCATTCTCTTAATACACTATAGATCAGTATAGTAGAGCATTAGAAAGCCTATGAAGCTCAGCCAGAAGCTAAGCCACAGCAAGCAGTAAACCCAGAGGGTATATTAAAGCCTCCAGGTGTCATAGTAACCCATCGGAACCCTGCAATCACACATTGCTGGGGTCCAATGGGTGACAGGAGGAGCCCCCTCCTTCTGTCAGCCCTTTACATGCCGCAGTCGCACTGACCGCAGCGTTTAAAAGTGTTAAGCAATGGGAATCGAAGATTCCTTTGATTCCCGTTGGTAGAGCAAGTGCCGGGCGGTCATTGGATAGTGGAGCACCTAGTCGAATGGGCACAGGAGACCCACACTAGGCTTCTCATACAGTCACCGTCAAAAGACAGCGCTGCAGAATAAAGCCCCCTAATATACCGCTGTCAAAAGATGTATGGGCAGTAGGGAAGGTGTTAAAGAGCGCTATTTGAGTAGTTCTTTACTAATAATAATGAACAACGCTTTTTGTAATTTATTAGCATTATGGAGCTATTCATGTTTGGATATGTTAATACACCCGATTATTCACCTTTAGTGCAATGAGTACTACGTGAACACTATTCTACTGTTTTTCAGTTTTTTGTTCTTCTGTTACTTTTGTTTTTGTTATAGGTCTTTCTTTATACTACATAAAGTCCGTGCAGCGGTTTTATTTATACATCATGCACATTACTATTTCTGTATTAAACATTAAGGCCTCATGTCCACGGGCAAAAGAATTAAAATCCGCAGCGGATTTTAACTCTTCTTCTGCACGCGGATCCGCACCCCATAGGGATGCATTGACCACCCGCGGGTAGATAAATACCCACGGATGGTCAATAAAAGGGATTTTTTTTTAAAATGGAGCATGAAAAAATCTGGACCATGCTCCATTTTCGCGCGGGCTTCTATTGAAGCCTATGGAAGCCGTCCGGATCCGCGGGAGACCTAAAATAGGAATTTAAAAGAATTAACTCACCCGCAGCGGGCCGGGAAGGTCTTCTCTTCCTCACGGCCGGATCTTTCTTGCTTCGGCTCGGCGGATGTGCCCGGCGCATGCGTGCGGCACGTCGGCAATGTGCCGCCGGCGTGACAAGTTCATCCGCCGGCCGAAAAAGAAGATCCGGCCGTGAGGAAGAGAAGACCCTCCCGGCCCGCTGCGGGTGAGTTAATTCTTTTAAATTCCTATTTTAAGCGCTCATGTCCGCGGGGCAGGAGGGACCTGCTGCAGATTCTACATGGAGAATCCGTAGCAGGCCTGATTTTCCCCGTGGACATGAGGCCTAAATGCTCTCATTCTTAGTTTCTGCATTCTTTTTTGCTTGAAACCCAGATAGGGGGAAAAAAAAGGAGTATTAATTGCAATCAGTTATTGGGTATCATTTTCTCAGAATTCTTGTCTGAGATTAATACTGCCCCTTTCACGCTAGTGAATTACCCAAGTAAGCAGAAAGCAGGACATTTTTTCATGTTTTGAAAGAAACTACTGAGATTCGAAAATGCACTTGATTAATCGGGAGTGACTTCATGTTTTGTGCTGTCTTCATGGCTCTGAGATAGATTATACCTTATCTTTGCCTCATCCCTCCTATTCAAAAATGAGTTTGTTTCTCTTGGATACCAGAGGAATGAGGGAGGTACGGCCCCATCACCTGGTTGGATCATGCCCGAGTGTCTTCATTAATTCTCCAAGGAATATGGAAACTTCTCGTGAATTGATAAATATATCCTTTCCCACCCAAAACACGAATCTAACCTGAAAACCAAATTAGAAATGTTTTGTTTTTTTCCCTTTTCTTTTTACTACAAACTCCGTTTCTAGCATCTTCTCAGTGTGGAATGCCCACAAAGCCAATGCAAGGTTTATTTATAAAACACTATTCTAGGGCTTTTAAAAAAGAACTAACTTCCCTGATAACCATACTGGGCACCATATCTCCCATATAGCTTAAAAGTCTTAAATCTAAGAAAAGGATTAGGTATCTTTTTGACTGTGGTAGGCATAAAATTACTCATCCCCAAGAATTTGCTAAAGCATTTACCTCATATTACTCCTCTCTTTATCATCTAAAAGAAGCTACAAACACGCATCAACCCCAGTTGAAAACAAAATTACAAACTTTCTCCAGAACATTAATCTCCTGTGCCTGTCACCCAACCAATTAGCCTCTCTTTACACCGATCTTCAAGTCCCATTTTGTAGAAGCCATCAAACGTTAAAACTTCTCAAATCTTCGAGTCCAGATGGCTTCTCTAATGGTACTTATTAAAAATACTCTTCTATCCTGACCCCTCATCTGGTGATGGTGTTTAATGAGGCAATGGATAAGGGCTCCTTTTCCTCGTAAACGTTAGAGACCCTTATTGTCACTTTACCCAAAATTGTCAAAAAAACTACTTCCCCAGCTAATTTTCAGCCCATTTCCCTATTGAATACTGATAAAAGAATAGAAAAAGAGTCGGATGCTGAGGATCTTAGCATACATTTTTACAACTTTGGGTGCTGCAGATCAAGTAGGGTTTTGTCCCACAGCAACAAGCTCCCGATGGAACCCGCCTGTTCCCGAATCTCATTAAAACTGAAGTTTGTTGTATACCTTTTTATTCTAGCCCTAGATGTTTGATCATATTCACTGCAGGAACCTTTAGGGCGATTGTCAATGGGACTTTCTAAGGTTAAAAACGTATTGCAAGTTTGTGTGATGCATTTTTAATATTAGAAAGTCCCATTGACAATCACGTAAAAAAAACAAAAAAAAAAACAGTTTTTGCAGCGTTTAAAAAAAAAAAAACGCAAGTGGGTAAGAGCCCTTAGGGAACTTTGGTTTCTTTGTCCCAATAAATCTGCCATCTTGTTGTTATGCTCGTCACCATCTGCATGGGTTTTCTCATCTAGGTAGATTTCCCTTTATTTACAATTTTTAATGGTATTCGTCAGGGATGTCCTCTCTTGCCCCTTATTTTTACCCTTCTTATGAAACATCTAGCTGAACAGATGAGGATATCAGCAAAGGAATTAAATAAGGACAACAGAAACACAAACTAGGACTATATGCAGATGACGTCATCGGTACCGGTGTATCTTGTCTCCACCGGAAGCATAAGTCGCCCACAGGTGCTGATTGGATGCTGGACACTTTGCAAGCTGGCCTCCCTGTCTCTGCTGTGGACCAGCAGAGACACATGTAGCTCCCTTTAGGACCTGTGCCGACACCGCTGTCACTGTCCCAGGCGGTCTTCTATTTTCACTTCCCCCTGCATTGCCCCTGGCGGCCTCCCATGTCACCTCCTGGCTGCACTGTCACTGTCCCCGTGGCCCTACCACCTGCGGTGTCGAACCCACTGTGTCTGTTTTCACCACTGCGCTCCCATCGTACCTTCCGACTACACTCTGCTTCTGCCCATTGGCCTTCCATATGCAGCCCTGGGCTGACAGGCAGTGTCTCTGGCATCGGCCTCCCATGTGTTTTCTCGGCACGGCCCTCGCAGTCTCCGACGCCCACAAATCTTCCTTCTTTCCCGCATACTGCGCTGTTAGTCTCTGCTACAGGTGGGGCAACTGCAGCATCTGCCTTCCTCTGTCCTGTTGCAGCCACTCATGCTGTTGCTCAGCCAGCTGGTGAAGCCGGCTCCATCGGTCCAGCCACTGCTACTCCTGTAACCCTCAACACCAACACTCCAGGTAAGGGAAACCTAAGTACTCCTGTCACCACCCTAGCCAATCAGGAGCTTTGGGGTGTTAAGAGGACAGACAGTCATTCAGTATGTCCCGACACATACTTGTGGTGGAGACAAGATGCACCACTACCAACGTTATCTTTAACGGACCTCATCCCCTCTTTAAAAAAGGCCTAATCTGTAACTTCTGATTTTGGAAAAAAATCATCATATTGGGTAAACAATGCAAAATCTCAATTGCTGGATATTGGGATTGATAATAAAACTAAGCTACATCCGCAAAAAATATTTTTGCGTTGGTATGCAACTAAAAGAAAAAAAAAAGGTAGTTGATATACAGGTAGACTCCCTACATATATCAACAAATTAGTTAAGACCCATTTAGACAACAATTATCGCTCAAAAACAGTCTTTTGAGCGATAATCGTTGTGTGTAACTGCAGTGACATCGTGCAGTTTTCGTTAAGCCGTCGCTCATCGTTGTCTTTCAGCGTGCTGAAAGATGCCAATGAGCCTTATCAGGGATTCACAGCAGGATACAGCTGATACTATTGTTTCAGCTGTATCCCCCTCCCTGATAACAGGCTGGGTATAAAGAACAGAGCTGTCCATAACAGCCAGAAGCTCAGAGCTGGGAACAGCTGGATGCAGAAGACAAGTGAGGACACCTTGCTTGTCTTCTGCATCCTCCACTGGCAGCGCAAGGTGAGCGATCATCTTGAGCTGTGAATGACAACGATGATCGCTTAAAAGTCGCTCAAAAGACATCTTTTGAGCGATAATCGTTGTGTCTAAATGGGCCTTTTCTGTAACATCGTTCATCCATATCTGCACAAAGTTCCAAGAAAAATTAGCATGCATTCCAAAGTCCTAGAATTCTCCAGCTATTATGAAGCGTTTGTGTAGAACAGTGAACACAGACAAACATTTATATTGGTTATTGTATATTATAGTTCACCTTAACTACTTTGGGTCCACTTATCCACTTGTGTTACAGTAGACAATTGATCCAAGTATAAATAAAAGCTAAAGCACTTTTGTAGTAAAAATGTCACATAATATGAGTCAAAGCATTGATCTAAGGCAAAACAAGTCTGTGATGCAATGAGTCTTGTGCAGAGGTAGATGCTGGAAAAGGAAACCAAAGACGCTTGTGGGTTAAATCCTGCAGAGACAAGTGGTGGCTGGAAGAAATCAACATGCTGGTCTGAGCAAGAGTGAGAAGAAAAAAGTGAAAGTAAACAATTCCAGCCAAGGATTAAAGGGTACCTGTCACCAAGTATGAGCACTACAAACTAAGTTATGGTGCTCCTATGGCATGTTCCATTTTTAGACTATGTAGCGTTTATACCACCTATTAACGGACTTCGTTTTACATACGACTGTGCCAAAATAAAAAGCCACACCCCCTTTTCAGTGAAACCACACACTTGCTTCAGGTTTGGTCAAAAGAGTGCCTACATGGGCAAGTGCGATTTTGGGGAGTAAAAAGGGTTTTTTCATTGCTCCAGTTTTTTTCCCCTCTTAGGGTGCCTTCACACTAGCAATACCCCTGTGTTTTTTTTTAACGTGAATATCAATAGGACTTTCTAATGTTAAAAAAACGCATCAGAAAGCACAAGCTTGCGATTTTTGTGCGATGCGTTTTTAACATTGGAAAGTCCTATTGACATTTGCGTAAGAAAAAAACGCAGCGATATCCCGATCGTAAGTGTGAGTGCACGCTCATGTGGTCCCCACAGTAACATGCGTTGAAAAACAGACCCCACTCGTATACAAATCACGCGGCATGCAATTGTGATCCTTTTGGACTCACATATAAAGTAATGGGCCATTCTTCAAGAAGATCAGACAAAAGCGATTTTTCAAACTTGAACTGTTGGTCCAAGTGAAAAACCATGTGTGAATTAATTCGTTCACCTGAACGCGTTCTTCTCTCATGCGAGTTCTGTCCATCTCGGAATCGAAGAGAACACACACACACACACACACACACACACACACACACACACACACACACACACACACACACACACACACACACACACCCCACCCCCCACCCCCCACCCCCCACCCCCCACCCCCCACCCCCCACCCCCCACCCCCCACCCCCCACGGGCAACAAAGACAGTCTCTGTTTAATAATGCTTTCACACTTGTAAACGCAAAATTGCTGCATTTTTATTAATTAATTTTAATATTTTTTAAACACAAATGTCAACAGGACTTTCTAATGTTAAAAACGCATCGCACAAAAATCCCAACGCACAAACTTGCAATTTTTGTTTGATGCGTTTTTAACATTAGAAAGTCCTACTGACAGTCGTGTTAAAAACACAGCGATATCACGATCGCAAGTGTGCCTTTACATGAGAAACATTGTTGTGCGAGTTCTGTGTTGCGAGACGCAGGAAACTAGAACCCCTTTTTACAATTAGTGATTTTCCTCTTGCAGCAGGTTCTATTTTCCTGTGAACCAGCAGAAATCTTGTCTATCATGTCCAATCGAGAAGAAAAAAAAAAATTGATTAGCATTTAACTTACAGCTACATGCGATTTTTAATAATTCCTATTGAAAATACATGCGATTTTAATGCACATGCAAATGTCCTGTTCAGCAGTGATTTTCCTGTAAGGTACGTTGCATTTGCATGCTTACATAGCGGTTGGCGTGTCTTGGACCGGTATTGTGCTTGCCGATGTGAATACGGCCTTAGACTGTTTTTGTAAATCTGCTCCTCAATGTCTAAAACACTAAATTTGCCCCCATGTCAGTAGTTCCCCTTTAGGGCGAGCTTGCACGTCGGTCATTTGTTGCAGATTTTGGTGCCAATCTTCAGCAGATTTCACTCCATTTGAAAGCGCGACATCTGCTGTAGATCTGCACCAAATCAGCGGCCTGTGAATGCACCCTAAAATGGAATAGTTGTCTTAGAGCGCCTCCCTGGCGACTATTCCATCCAGTACAGGGTACAGTTATACACCACAGTTATACCGACCAATGATACACACCACCGGGCGAGTCCGCAATGAGCATGGGAGCAGAGCCAGCTTCATACCCAGTGGGTATCAATGCTGCCCGCTACATCCAAGTAGCTAGCGATCGTGGGGCGCCAGTCATAGCCTTGGATGAAGCTCAGTTACTCCTACGTGAGCAGCAACCCCCCCCTAATACCAAGTCTCCCACCTAAGTGTTGGCCTGGCACAAAAATAAAAAACAAAATCGCACATTTTAGCACGCAAGACGCCGAGCACCAAAATGTACAACTCTTAGATGTCAAAAAAAATAACTTAAAAAGGTTTTTAAAATAAAAGCCAGTGGGCGCTGGCAATTCTGTCCAACGATGCAAGCCAATTCTATCATCTGTAGGTGGCTACTGTTGACTGTTTTGTGTATTTAGACAAACAAATCCTAGCTGATAATGTTATGTACAAATTGGGTGGTGTCTTTCCGTAATCACACCAATTACCTGGAGCAGAACTGCCGGCCACTCACACAGCAACCATTCCAGTATGGCAGCTATACATTTAGCCGGCATATGGGAGGGGTGTTATCCTGCTGCTAAAAGTAGTTCTAACTTTAATTTGGAATTGGTTGACTAGGATTAGCAGTCCAATAGAAAACTAGAAGCAGAAGAGGCGTGCCGGACATTACCACTCCATTCACAGCCTGATGCACCTCCAGCCTGCAGAACAGTCACACATGCAGGACCTTTTCATGAGAGGTGCAGTAACTTTGTTCTGTCTCATCATAGAAAAATGCCCGTTTTCCAACTCAAATCAGGCTCCTCTCCTCCTTCCCACTCTTAAAGTGTTCCCTAACACTTAGGCCCAAGGTCCATGGACAGATTGGATTCACATGCGGGAGCTCGCAGCAGAATCCAACTCTGCCCATGGCAGAGGACCCTGCTTACCCGTCCGGGTCTTCTATTTTCTTCACTGCGGATGTGTGTGCAAGTGTCGGTCGCCACACATGAGCAGTGAAGGGGTTTTTTTTCTTCTAAGAACTTCTGCTTTCCTGTGTAATCTGTGGCCCGTCCGCAATGGAAGCCGTCCATGCTGCGATTTATTTTACGGGCCAAAGGGTCCACAAAACAAACTTGCTTGTTTTAGTTCATGTGCAGATGCCCATGCTACCCTATGGGCGGCTTGATTTGCGGATCTTCCATGTGGGTGCAGAATCAGACCCTGTGGTGGTTCGGTGACCCCTGCGTACCTGTCCACAGTAGTCTCTTCTGTATTGCAGATGTTCCGGGCGATGAACTGGCACACACGCGCAGTGCAGAAAATGCCATGCCTTCGCTAGGCAATAACGTGGAATCAGTGACTCTTCTGCAAGGTCATTGCGGAAGGGACACAAATCGGACAGCTTCAATTACTTCAATGGAATCCATCTGTGCTGGAATGGGATATGCTGCGATTTTTCCTCTGCAAGCGGAAAAACAGCAATTGATTTTCGGTCAAGGACCTGGAGAAGTGATTTTCCATAGCATGTCTATAGGCAGTATTTGCTGTAAAATCTGGAAGCAAACGCACGCTCCGGATTTCGCAATACAAATACGCCCGTGTGCATTGGGCCTTATTTTGTATAGCTTGGAGGGAAAAAGGGAGGGGAGATGGTATATGATCAGAACCCTTACATATGTCGGAGGCATAAATAAGAGTCAGGAGGAAGTATATTTATTTGGAAGCTAGAACAAGCAGGCACAATCTGAGTAGTTGGGGGGGAGGACCAGAAGTAATGTAAGACAATATCTTACTGTAAGAGTAGTAGATGCTTGGAACGAACTTCCAGCAGATGCGGTTGGAACATCAAGAATAAATGATTTCAAGCTGGCTGAGATACATAGCTCTATCTATGAGTGGCAGGGGACACCAGGGAGGTATGACGTCTGTTCTCCATCACAGTGAGCACCTTTCCAAAGAAAGGAATGTAGAACTATTGTAGCAGAAGGCATGCACCACACATATAGGGCTGGACCTGGTAGAGTATGGGAATAGCTGGCTAACAACTTCATCCTCGCACAATAACAATTGCCAACATCCTCCCAGCGTTATCTTCCAGCAGGCTGCGTGTTTTCTTAGTACAAGGAAAATAACCCATTGAGCACACAGGACGTGACCCGGCGGGTAGGGCTACATTGTCCTGTGCTTGTAAGGAGTGCAGCCCTGTAGTACTATGTCCCACTACAAGCATCATGTGCAAACAGGGCATTTCCTGTAAAATGGGGAAGGAGGAAGACTAACATAATGGTAGACGGAACCCCTTAGTCGACCCTTCCGTCTAGCAAGTCATTTAAGGGCTCCTTCACATCAGCGCTTTGTTTTCTGTTTTTTGGCTTTTTTTTAAAAATAAAATGGATAGCAAAGCAGAACCAAACAGAATCCATCATTTCCATTTTTTTAAATGGATCCAATAAACCGATCTGCCAAAACCCAGACTATTTCTATCAGGGTGCTTCCATTTACATCCGTTTTTAACCGATCCGATTTATCAGTCTTCCCTTTAATGATGGATCTGTTAGACCAACAAAACCAAGCAGAAACCTTCCCGTTCCGTCCGTCACTCCATTATAGATTTACAAACAATACAAATAAGGAAGAGACAATGTTTTTATGAAAAAAGTGCTGTTAAAAAATGGAAAGCAGCAAAGTGAGAAGTGAGCAGAACTGAAGCCCAGGATGTCCCATTGGAATCAGTGGGAAGTAACACAGAACTGGATTCTTCAGCTCTGCTGGGAAGAAAAAAAGATGCTCATGTGAATCAACTGCACGGTTACAGCCTAATCTATCACTGCAGAATGAGGAGGAATCACCTTTCAGGAGTCTAGAAAAGCAGTGTGATCAAAAGGAAGTTGCAGTAGTGGCAATACTAGAGGACACTCCGCAGTCTCAGGAGCCCATATGGCCAACACACCGGAATCTCATTTTTAACCACTTGTCAGAAAAGGCCAAAACGAGGACCATTATTTTAGTGCAAATGGGCTGCCTGTCTTTGACCTCTCTCCGGGATGGGGAGAGGACAGCCTGGAGTCAAGCTGCTTACAGACCGCTCTGTATACCTTCCAGTGGCCCGGGTTTATACAGGGTTATTCAAAAAGTAGTAGTGGATTTGGGGGTTTAAATGAAAATGAGCTGACCTTGGTTGCCTATCCATACACTGCTCAAGGACCATACAAGTGTAAGTGAGCCCCCCAGCCCTTCAATGTGATGATGGAACGCACTGGTGGGGCATAAAAACTGTGAACCTTCCTCTCTAGTGATGTGTGGATTGTGTATCTGTCTTCCATAGTTTATAAGTAATTACATCCCCAAATCTGCTCCTCCTTGAATGACCCCGTTCCAGAGAGGTCCTCCGACCCCTTTATTCTTGTCTTGTCACAATCCTCCTTTCTACAACAGATTGCTGTGCAGTAAAATTCCTTCCATCCAATGGTTTGGTCAGCCGACACACAAATAAGTAGGAATGTACCCAGCCCGGCTCCTCGGGGGCGTGTCCAGAGCATGCCTTGTGGTGGGGGACCCACAGCATCAGGCCGGGCTCACACGGCCCCAAGTAGCAACATTCCCCGCGTTAGCACACAACAAGTACGTAATAAAGACGTGCTGCCAATCCCCATACTCTATCTTACAGTGTACTTGCACGTAATACGCACCAAATTAGTGCATGCTGCAATTCTTTGCACGCTAGTAATACACACCGCCCCGGCAAGGGCCCGCCGACACACCGCCCATAACATGTCTACAGCACTATGGAGATTTATGTAATATTAGAGGTGTGTCACATCACCCCAGAGCGGAGAGCACTGTGGAGGTCACTACTACAGAATGGATGTATTTTAGTATGGAGGATCTCATCCATGTATTAAAGGGGTTGTCCAGTTGTATATTGGACAAACTCTTGAATACAGGGGCGAGTAGTAGACTGGCGGGGCTCTGCCACCCAGGATCTCTGCCGATCAGCTATTCTCTGGGCTGGTAGGTTTGAACTCTGAGAGGATTTCAAATAGCTCCGTTCACACTGCAGTGGCCAGCCGTGGTATTACAGGTGAAGTTCTATTCACTTCAGTGACGACAATACCACACCTGGCCACTGCAGTGGGAACAGCGCTGCCCGCTTCCTGCACAAATGAAGTGGCCCAGCAAACAGCTGACCGGCAGGGGTCCCACTAGTCTACTACTGCCGGCTAGGCCAGTACCAGCTTCCAACCCCCTCCACCCAGCACCCCCGGTTACCTGGGAGCTCAGGTAGCGCTTCAGGCACTCCTCGCACACCCCCTTCTTGCAGCAGGGCAGCGGCTTGATGGACTTGTCCTCCAGACACACGCGGCAGCTCATCAGCACCCGGTGGCCGTCCGTCAGGTTACTGATGAGGAAGGGCGACAGCTCCAGCTCCAGGCTGGCCGGGCTCAGCGGCAGCTCCGCGGTGCCTCGCAGGGAGCTCCTGTCCGCCGGGGGGCGCTGCTGCTCCAGCTCCGCGGGGGGCGCCGGGGGGAGCTCCCCGGACAAGTCACTCTCCACGCAGTAGACTGAGCACAGGACGCCGCATCTCTTCCGGGGCTTGTGGAGCCTCCCGGGGGGCTCCTGCACGCCGTCCTCCGGGGGGTCCCCCGTGCTGCTCAGCGTCACAGTCCGCAGACAATAGGGCTCCTGCGCGCCACCGCCGTCCTCCTCGTCGTCCTCCCCCTCCTGCTCGCTGCCGGCAGTGTGCTGCTTGTCCTGGCTGTGCGGCGCCTCCTCATGCTGATCCCCCATTCCCGGCTGCCCGCAGCAGACACTCCGTGGACTTGTCTAGTGCTTCCGGGTCCGCGCAGGGGCCTCTCACCCTCCCACTGCTGTAGGGGACGAGCCCTGCTCTGGCCGGGCCCGCACTGCTCCTCGGCGTCTCCGTCCGGCGGTCAGCAGCCCCATGTACAGTCCCGAGATGTCACCCCAGGGCCGTGCACACAGCGGCCCGGGAGCACAGCGCGGGGGGCGGGGCCACAGGCATCTCTGCTGCGCTTACAGCTGTTACCGTAGTCCTCCTAGCACTCGACACCGCGATTGTGGGCAGGGTCTGGCCGAGCGCTCTTACCGTATTCCTCCTAGTATGCTATAACACACTGCTGCGATTGTGGGGAAAGTCTAGCCAGGCATTGTTACCGTAATCCTCCTAGTACCCTATAACTCTCCGCCAGGTTTGTTTGGTGCGTCTAGCCGAGCGTTGTTACCATATTCCATGTAGTGTTCTTCCATCACCGTACTTATCCCAGTACTGTATGACCTTAGTGGTATTACCGTATTTATCTGAATCCAATTTAATGAGGACTGTTAAATGTCTGCAGAAGTTAAAGGGGTTGTCTCGCGAAATCAAGTGGGGTTCAGCACTTCTGTATGGCCATATTAATACACTTTGTAATATACATCGTGCATTAAATATGAGCCATACAGAAGTTATTCACTTACCTGCTCCGTTGCTAGCGTCCCCGTCGCCATGGTTCTGTCTAATTTCGGTGTCTTGCTTTTTCAGACGCGCTTGCGCAGATGGGTCTTCTCCCTTCGGCTCCGCTCGGCAGCATCGGCGTTTTGGCCCCGCCCCCTTGAACGCATCATCGCGTAGCTCCGCCCCATGACGTGTGCCGGTTCTAGCCTCCTGATTGGCCTTAGTACTTAGTGAAACTTAGTACATAAGGCCCCCAGATTTATCCGCGGACCTTACCCCAGCTTCTGCGCACAAAACGGCGGACGCATGCGCAAAAGCTGTGGATTGCCAGGATAATTAAAAATTCTCCCTGCTCCTGGCTACAAAACTGAGCCAAGAGCCTGGAGATTTCACGGGGGGCCGCGGTGAGCGGTTCCTGATCACGTGTTCGCCGTTATACAATGGATAATGGCGATCACGTAAAAGTTTTTAAAAAAAATTGAAGTTTCACCTCCCCTCACCAATGCGATCGGTGAGAGGAGATGAAACTTTATACCAGAGGCCTCCGTATTTGCATCCCGATGCGATCCTCATCCGTGAACTTACCCGGATTCTGCACATGCGACCGCTGGCAAAACACCGGACACATGCGCAGGAGGCGGGGAGCCCAGGAAACTTAAAATCTCCTTGCTCCCAGCGACCAACGGTCGCCGAGAGCCTGGAGCAGTGACAGGTGGCCTCGCTGAGCGGTTGCCGGTCACGTAATAAAAAAGTAGCGATCTAACACAAGTCGGTCTCACATGACCGGATAGGAATTACGGATTCTGCATGCGTCTGATCCGTGGTAATACGCAGATCAATCGCATTGGATTACACAATTCCGCTCACATTAGCGGGTTGGAATTGTGTAATCCACTCGCAGAAAAGAGAACGCAGCAGGTTCTATTTTACCGCGGATATCCGCAACATAGAGCCCATTGTGCCCCATGGTCGTGGATATACCCACAGCCCATACGCAACTACGTTGTATACGGGCTGCGGGTACCTGCGTCATCGCTAAGTGACAGTGCGGGAAATACAAACAAAAAAAAGGTGTACTGCACATGACCGCCCGTGTAAGTACGCAGTTATGTGCAGTACATTACGTGGCCGTACGTAGGGTCACAGCCGGGCTCACAGATGGGATCCGCTGCGGGCCTCTGCAAGCGGATTCCGCCTACGGCTGCGTGAGCCCGGCGTTATTCAGACCGCTACCTGTAATACGTATTTTACAAGAAGCCCCGGGAATGCTTGCCTTCATGCAGTTCCAGGAGCAGCTTGTTGAACACCTTTTGTGTGAGACCGCCGCACCTCCGCAAGCTTACGGAGACTCACGGAACGCCACTTTTTACACCCCATACCCGCCACTGAGGTCAAGAAATGACCCCCAAAAAGCATGAGAGGAGGGGGAATACCCGGTTTTATTGCCCCATGGGCCCATTCCAACCAGCCTCCGTAATTACCCCTGTCTTCGGAAATACCACACAGTTCACATTATTACTTTTATCTAAGATTTGCGAACGCCAAAAAGGGCGCGGAGTGTGTGTGTGGGGGGGGGGGGGGGCAGGTGGAATTTTTAGGGAGTCAATTTTTATTCCGTACAAATAGGCAATGGAGCCTGGGATTTATTCAGTTGTGCCCTAAAATCCAACGGGTGTTCCCTCCTTTATAGGCCTTGCCATGGGTCCTGTAAGTAAATTAGGGTCACAATGGGTATGTTTCTGAACACGGGATGAACACATCGTAACTTTTTCCTTCTGCTTTGCTTAGATTCATTCAAATACTGTGGGGTCAAAATACGCAGTACACCCCTAGATGAATTTGTTGAGGGGTCTAGTTTTCAAAATGGGGTCATTTGAGGGGGTTCTTTATAGTTTTAGCCACTCAATGGCTCTATAAGTGGGCAATGGGGCCTGGAATTTATTCAGTTGTACCCTGAAATCCAACGGGTATTCCTTTCATTGTAGGCCTAGCCATGTGTCCTGTAAGTCTATTAGGGCCACAATGGGTATGTTTCTGAACACGGGACAAACAGGGGTATCCATTTTGGGGTGAAAGTCTTCATTTATATGTGTGCTGTACAAAAAAAACTGTTTTTAAAGTGACGCAATAGCCCAAAAAATGAAAATCGTAATTTTTTCTTACTGCTTCGCTTAGATCTATTCAAAAATTGTAGGGTTAAAATACACAGTACACCCCTAGATGAACGCGTTAAGGGGTCTAGTTTTCAAAATGGGGTCATTTGTGGGGGTTCTCTATGGTTTTGGCCGCTCAAGAACTCTACAAGTGGGCAATGGGGCCTAAAAGGACTTCAAGCAAAATCTACGTTCTGAAAGCCACCGATTACTCCTTTCATTTTGGGCCCTGTTGTGCATGCGGACATAATATTAGGGCCACAATGGGTATGTTTCTGAAAACAGTACAAACAGGGGTATCCATTTTGGGGTGCAAGTCTTCCTTCATATGTGTGCTGTACAAAAAAAGCTGTTTTTAAAATGACAGAATTGCCAAAAAAACGAAAATCCTAATTTTTTCCTTTTGCTTTGCTTGAATTTATTCAAGAACTGTGGGGTCAAAATACACAGTACACCCCTAGATAAATTCGTTAAGGAGTCTAGTTTTCAAAATGGGGGGGGGGTTATTTGTGGGGGTTCTATGTGGTTTTGGGTGCTCAAGAACTCTACAAGTGGGCAATGGGGCCTAAAAGGACTTCAAGCAAAATCTATGTTCTGAAAGCCACTGACTACTCCTTTCATTTTGGGCCCTGTTGTGCATCCAGACATAAGATTAGGGCCACAATGGGTATGTCTCTGAACACGGGACAAACAGGGGTATCCATTTTTGGGTGCAAGTCTTCATTCATATGTGTGCTGTACAAAAAAAGCTGTTTTTAATATGACAGAATTGCCAAATAAATGAAAATCACAATTTTTTCCTTTTGCTTGGCTTGAATTCATTCACAAACTGTGGGGTCAAAATATGCAGTACACCCCTAGATAAATTCCTTAAGGGGTCTAGTTTTCAAAATGGGGTCATTTGTGGGGGTTTTCTATGGTTTTGGGCGCTCAAGAACTCTACATGTGTGCTATGGGGCCTAAAAGGATTCTTTGGTGCGTGATGTGCAGGAGTTTCCATTGACTCCTATGGGAGCAGGAGTCTATGGAAACTCCTGCGCAGGAAAATATGATGATAAATCTCGTTAGGGGGATTTCTGTCAACAGAAGGAATTCCCAGCCTCTTACAGCAGGACATTTAAAACGTGCTGCCTAAAAGTGAATTTTAAATGTCCCACTGTAAACTCCTGTTAGTCCCTGCGGGGATCTGGGTTCCCTTTATCCCTACGGGGACTAACAGGAATTTACAGCGCGACATTTAAAATGTGCTTCTGGGCAGCACGTTTTAAATGTCCTGCTGTAAGCGGCAGGTTATTCCTCCTGCCCCGCTGCTGGGCAATTCCACAGCAGCAGGGGGCAGTAGGGAACTCTCTCCCGAAGGGATTTCCCTATAGTGAGAGAGAAAAGGGTGGGGTTAGAGGGCTTCCCTGAGTGTGGGAGGAGAGATCGAGGCTAGAGGGATCCACCCTCTAGTTACACCCCTTTCTATTTGCTATGGGGAATCCCTGTGTGAAGCCATACAGCTCCGCCTCCTTTCTCCCTCAGGGAACCTCATAGCAGAGAGAGAGCAGGGCTATGGGGGATTAACCCATAGCAGGAAGAGAGAGCGGGGCTATGGGGGATTAACCCATAGCAGGGAGAGAGAGCGGGGCTATGGGCTAATCCCCCATAGCAAGTAGAGACAGAGCGGTGCTATGGGTTAATCCCCCATAGCAGGGAGAGACAGAGCAGGGCTATGGGTTAATCCCCCATAGCAGGGAGAGAGAGCAAGGCTATGGGTTAATCCGCTCTAGCCCCGCTCTCTCTCCCTGCTATGGGGAAATCTCTCTGGGCTCCTTCATACTGGCGAGAACAATATGGAGCTGTGATTCATGGCCCGATATCGCCCTCGCCATCCCTCTGAAAACCCCTGGGTGTGAGGCGATTTCACACGAAAGCAGGCTTGCATCCTTGCAGGGGGCTCTCTTCCTCTCTGCGGAAGGTGATCGGGATGTCCTCTCACTGTTTTCAATGGAGTCGGCGGCCCCATTGATAACGTGTGGAAGCCCCTGGATGGGACAGCTTTGTATCCCTGCGGAGATGAAGGAATCCGCTGCTGCAGCTGTCAAAGCCGCAGCAGGGGATCGTGATCTTCTCCTGGAGCAGCTGCACTTTTAAAAACAAGATGCTGCTCTAGTGAATGGGCGATTTTCACGCACATGAAGCTCGGGTCTTCTGTGCAAGAAAAAGTGCGCGTTCACGTGATTTTTGTGCAGTATAAACGCAATTTTTTTCACACACCTATATTGCACTAAAACCACAGTCGTGTGAATGAGCTCTCAGATTGCAGTTCTACACTGTGAAGGCCTCATTCAGATGAGCGCTGTTTTCGCGCTGTTAGCAGCACACAGAACACAGTTCTACTAAGAACCAATAGGTTCCTATAGAAGTGTTCACATGAGGTAATGTTAGGTGCGCTGAATCAGTGCACCTAACAAAGGACAGGACATGGGAGAGCAAACTCGCATGTCAGCTCCGAGGTGCGCCAAAAGATAGGACATGTTCTATCTTTGCTGCGTGCTTTACATAGCCTCTTTTGGGAGCCTTGAAAGCACGCAGCACGCACCTTGGATCGTGTGAACGTGCTACTTCAAGTAGCTTGAAGTAGCCCGTTCACGTGATCTTTACAGCACTACAGTCACGATCTTTCCTCGCGGCTTTAGTGCACTAAAGCAGCGCTCATCTGAATGAGGCCTGATTATAGTACAGTTACCTCTAGTGATCACAATTTATGTCTCCTCTGATTATAGATGTCCATTTCCCTTTTCTTCTGTGCCTGGGCCCAGAATACCATAAAGACCTCTTCCCATCACAACTCATCTCTGTACACTTTCCCCATCCTGTTGCTACCCACACTGCCCCTCTCTGTACCTTTTTTGAGCCTTACAAAGTAATAGTGCTCCTAGAGGTAACTGAGGCCCAAGTAGTGTCCCTTCTCCCTCCTCAAAGTAACAGTGCCACCTAATGGTAACGGAGATGCAAAACAGTGCCTCCTCTGTGCCCTCAAAGTAATACTTCCCCTCTTAAAGGGGTAACTGGACTTTTAAAATTAGTGGCCTATTCTAAGGATATTGTAGGGACTGCTATGGTCATGCCGGCACTGTGGCCTCTTCAATAGTTACATCTGAGGACAATCGTTCTCTTACTCAGAGTGCCGTATTATTTATAGCTGCTGTTTCCATTTACATCATGATAGATATTATCGCATTCCTAACGACCCAGACAATCACATTTTGTTATTTATCGCACATCGTGAACATGGTAAAAGGTATTAGTGTATCTTGATGCCACCAGGAACTCCTGGTGGAGTCAAGATTGACAGGGGGAGTGACGCCCCCTGTACCTGATTGGCAACACAGCGGTGTGGGCTGCAGGACCTGGCAGCCCATAAAGCGGACAAGGAAAAAACTAGAGCTTCCTATGAGAAGCATAGATCGCCCTGGGCTCTTTCCCAGCGCAGGCACAGAAGGCGCCCCTCTTTCCCCCCATTTAACTGTCACATATTGGCTGCTAGCACGGAGCCCACAGCGGCGGCCGCCTGTGGAGACTGTGTCCTCCCCGGAGCTGTCACCTCCATGTGCAGCTGCAGAACAGCAATGGGACACAGGCACGGGCCACTCTGCTGTCACAGTCGTCGGCGTGCAGTGTGCAGCCAGGTGGCACAACAGTTACACCCTTTGGTCGGGACGGAGGGCTGATCTAGCACTCGGCCAGGACGCATCCGGTGTTAGAGGCGGAAGCGTGCATTCACCAGCCATCCTGAACGTTGCAGAAAGGCTGTGTCCGGGACTCTGCGCTGATCCGGTGGTCGGGCCTCAGAAGGGCTGCAATACTCAGCCGTGAGAGTCAATGCAGCAGCGTGTGCTTAGCTTTTAGCCGGCAGTATTGCTTTTCCGTCAGGCTTACTTTTCTGCGGTATTAGTGCATCTTGACGCCTGCAGGCAAAATGCTAAGCGCACTGTGCTTAGCTAAGAGCTTTGTCGCTTCACCCTATCGGGAGCTAGGAGTGTGAGAGGGGCGTTCCTCCTGTCAAACCCCTAGCTTCCGGTGGCTTCAAGATACACTAATACCCACTGTAAAAATAGCTTTAAAAACTAATGCCAGAATACTATTTTTCTTTTGTTCACATCCCTAAAAATGCAATAAAAATCAATCCAAAAGTCACATGTACCTCTAAATGGTACCAATAAAAACTACAACTGAAATAAACAAGCCCTCACAGAGCTCTATTGCTGGGAAAATAAAAATGTTATGGCTCTTAGAATGAAGCAATACAGATTCAATTGTTTTTCTTTAAAAACATGTTTTTATTGTGCAAAAGTAGTAAAAAAATAAAAAATCTATATAAACTTGGTATCGCAGTAATCAGATAAGAAATACTGATCAGATAAGAAAGTTATGTTATTTTTATCAAATGGTGAACGCTGTGAAAACAATTGCCGAAAATTGCAAACTGCCTTTGTGGCTCTGCCCTCCGCCACCGGAAGTCAGGTGACAACTGTGGCCAATCTGATCCCACAGCCAGGGGCGTAACTAAAGGCTCAGGGGCCCTGATGCACAATGTGAGTTTGCCCCCCCCCCCCCCTCTATCTGTATCTGTACCTGTACCCATACCTAAATCATGCTGCACAGAGACATAACTTGAAGCTTCTGGGCCCCAATGCAAAACCTGTAACAGGGCCCCCAACTTTAATGCTCTTTTCATAGTACTGGGCTCCCTATATGGCAAAGAGAGGCCTTATGGGCCCCCTAAGGCTCCTGGGCCCGGGTGCAATCGCATCCCCTGCACGCTCTATAGTTACGCCCCTACCCACAGCATCAACTTCTGAACTCCTAGCATCAGTGCTGATATCTTTGGAGACATGATACCAGGAGTTCTGATTGGCTGCTGCGGTCACCTGATCTTGCGCAGCGGGAACAGAGTAACAGAGGTGGTTAGCGATGTCTTGGGAGATCGAGGAAAGGTGAGTATATGTTTTTTTTTTATTGTAACGCATGTCCAGACGGTGAATCTATTTATATTAAAACCACACAAGTCCTAACGCCCTAATGACGTGTCCCATTTTTTCCCCATTTTAGTTTTTTCCTCCCCCCTTTAAAAAAATGTATGAAGGCTTGTTTTTTGCAGAACGAGTTGTACTTTTCAATGGTGCTATTTAATGTACCATATAATGTACTGAAAAAAGTTTAAAAGATTTTCAGTGGAGTAAAATGAAAAAAGAAATGACATTCCACCATCTTTCAGTGCGTCTTGTTTCTATGGCACGCAAACTGCAACAAAAACGACATGATATCTTTATTCTATGGGTCAGTGTGATTACTACAATATCAAACTTATACAGGTTTTTTTTTTTTACTGTACTACTCTTTTTGTCAAAGACATTTAATTTTTTAAATAATTTTCTGCCACCATCTTGTGCGCGCAATAACTTGTTTATTTTTCCACCAACATGGTTGTGCGAGAGCTCATTTTTTGCGGGATGTCCTGTAGTTTACGTTAGTACAAATTGCGAATGCATACAACTTTTTGATCGCTCTTTATTGCATTTTTTCTGGGAGACAGGGTAACTGAAAAAGTGCATTTTTGGCATTCTTTATTTTTTTTTCGGATGACGTTTATCGTGCAGGGTAAATAATGTGCTACTTTGATGGATCGGACTTTTACGGATGCGGCGATACCAAATATGTATTTTTCTTTTATGATTTAGATTTTTTTATTCTAGATATGGCAAAAGGGGGTGATTTAAACTTTTATTACCTTTTTTTTTACAATTAATAAAACTTTATTGATCTTATTTTCACTTTTTGTAAGCCCCCTGGGGGACCACAACTTTGATCGCTCCTGCAGTATGACGTAATGCTATGGCATTACGTCATACTGCGATTTGACAGGCAGTCTATTAAGCCACCCCACTGGGATGGCTTGATAGGCAGTCTCCTAAGACAGTCCTGGGGCCTTTCAGAAGACCCCCAGCTGCCGTTACACCTGTACGGCTCCCTGCGATCTCACGTGGGGGGGGGGGGGGGGGCGTATGGGACCCCTGGACATCGTTCATGGGATTTAAATGCCACTGTCAGAATTGACAGCGGAATTTGGAAGGGTTAATAGCCGCGATCGGCCACGCGGCCGATTGCAGCTATTGCCCAGTGGGTGTCAGCTTTAATAAACAACTGACGCTCGTGGTGTATGAAGAGAGTTTGGGCCGCAACCTCTCTTCATACATATCCCGACGCTCCAGGACATAAATGTACGTCCTGGTGTGGGAAGGGGTAGAGGCAAAAAATAGGCTAATCTCTAGGGGCTTAATATTGTCTTTTCATTCCCCCTACCTCCCCCTGCACCTGCACCCAGTGTTAGCCACCTAAATATAATGTCCCCCCAGCCCCTCCACCCTCATCCCTTGGCCCTCTGCAGCTTCACTGGGTGGAAACCAGCATCAGTCCTATGGTGCCACTGACTGCCTGTCAGGCTTCGCAACTTCTTGCCCCGCATAGCCCCCAGCTCTTTATCAATTCAAAAGACTACATGCAAAAGAATAGGGGTTCATATTCATGCGAGATTTGTGCATCTTGCAACGTACAAATCTCGCACGATTTTCTCAGCTGTGTGAAAGCGGCTTAAGAGAGCCATCATTTTTTAATTTTTTTGAAGGTGGGTATGTGTTAAAAAATAATGTTGTTGTATTTTTACTGGGTTTTTTTGTTTGTAGTTTACTATGCAGTTAATGTAATGTGTTGCCATTATTACATTAGATCATGATGATTGTGGCAATACCATATATCTTTGCTTGTGTGTTTTTTTTGATAATTTTACATACTAAAAGCACTTTTTATGGGGAAAAAATTGCATTTTTTCGACACTTTAAGGATCAACACGTAAATTTACGGCACTTGGTCCTGGGTTTTAATCCAGCCAATAGCAAAAGTATGGCGTGGTATGAAAGGTTTTGCTCTCACAATCAAGCAGGGGCAGGTCGGGTCCTTGGCTGTCAGACATAGCGGATGACCAGGAGAAGGGAGAAGCGCTTTTAAACAGCTTCTGTCTTCTCCTTTCCAGGTTACATAACACTCAATGAGTGCTATGTACTAAAGAGAGAAAGTGGAAATGTTACTTCTGCTATTAAACCCAGCAATCACGTGACCACTGGGTGCACCCTGTTGCAGCAGAGCTGCAGAGTCCTAGCAGATCCTGATCAAATCTGTTAATGCCTATTGTTTTAGGCTTCAGAGGAAAAGTGTGGGGAAAAGAAGACAATGTGAATGACCCCCAGAGGTCTTATATGACGTCATGGAGGACATAGATGTTTAAGAAAAATAGTTACAAAAAAAGTTAAACAAAAATTACAGAGTAAAAAAAAAAAAAAAATATATATATATATATATATATATATATATATATATATATATATATATATATATATATATAAGAAAATGATCCAAAGCCGATGCCAACTTAAATTGTCGCTGTATGTGTCCTGCAATCCAAAGCTATACAAATTATATATCAAAACTTCCGAAACAAAATAAGGAACACCTTCCCATACTTTATTTTACTGTAAATATACAAATTAAAAAAAAGACTATACATGTTAAAAAATATATATTTTTAGCTTTATCCTCAATAAAACTATGAAATGGGTAAAAGAAAGTCAGTGAAAAAAGATCTTGGTTTCGCAGGAGGAGAGGAGAAGGCGTCCGGGTGTACACACTTCCGCTTGCAGCAGCACCGAACAAAGGAACAGCGGCACTTTGAAGACGAGGAGGAGGTAAGTAAATCGGTCTCAGGGGGGCTGATGTCCCCTATACAGCCCCAGTAGTAATAGTATTACTACTGAAGCCCCTGTGGAGGTCATTATTACTACTGGGGCAAATATAGGGGACACTTTTAGTACTGAGGCCACTGTGAGGGTAATTATTACTACTGGGGCCAATGTAGTTGACACTATTACTACTGAGGCCACTGTGGGAGTCACTATTACTACTGAGGCCACTGTGGGTGTCACTAATACTACTGTGGCCACTTTGGGGGTCCCTATTTCTACTGGGGTCGATATAGGGGACGCTATTACTACTGAGGCCACCGCTGACAGCGTGAAGCCTTTGAAGCCGTTCAAAATCCGCACTTATGGTACACATTTTCACTGGGTTTTTTGATACAGAAATGCTGTTGAATTTGCTCCCTGACTTTTGTGAAACAGCCCTGTACTTTTTATAATGAGGGAGGTACAATCCTATGTCGCGATAAGCTCTGGCCCCTGACAACACCTCTCTGTCCCGCTTTAACCCTGGGAGAAACAGTCAACATCTGTACCAATGGTACAGATTTTGAGTGAAAATCAGCCGCACCTGATTTCATACTATGCGGCTCTCCCCCTGACCTACTCCGAAGGCTTCCCGCTGTCAGCGCTCCCAGCTATTGGTTTCCAACAGCCTGCAGTGGCCTCACCTGAACAGGCCGCTGGGAACCAGAAGTCGAGGAGTGCTGAAAGCGGAAAGCCTACAGAGGGTGTAAGGAGGAGCGTCGCATAGTATGAAATCAGCTGCGGGTACACAGAGGATTCCCAGTCCAGGTTTTTGGATGCGGAAATGTTGCGGAATTTGCACAGAAATTTCCACTGCAGACATTCCGCAACATTTCAGCTATGTGTAAACATATCCTACATCAGCTAGAGATATGCTACCACATGCAAAGTGGCCTCAGCAGTAATAGTGCCCCCAATATCGGCCCCAGGAGTAAGAGTGAGCCCTGTATCAGCCCCAGGAGTAATAGTGACCCCTATATCAGCCCTAGCAGTAATAGGGACCCCCACAGTGGCCCAAGTAGCAATAGTGACCCCTATATTGATCCCAGTAGTAATAGTGACTCCTATATTGGCCCCAGTAGTAATAGTGTCCCCCACAGTGGCCTCAGTAGTAATAGTGACCCCTACAGGGGCCTCAGTAGCAATAGTGTACCCCACAATGGTTCCAGTAGCAATAGTGTCCCCCACAGTGGCTCCAGTAGTAATAGTAACCCCCACAGTGGCTCCAGTAGTAATAGTGTCCCCCATAGTGGCTGCAGTACTAATAGTGTCCCCCACAGTAGCTCCAGTAGAAATAGTGACCCCCACAGCTCCTGAGTAGTAATAGTGTCCCCCACAGTAGCTCCAATAGTAATATTGACCCCCACAGTGGCTACAGTAGTACTAGCGTCCCCCAGAGTGGCTCCAGTAGTAATAGTGTCTCTTACAGTAGCTCCAATAGTAATAGTGAGCCCCACAGTGACCCCAGTAGTAATACTATTACTACTGCGGCTGATATGAGGGGATGCTATTACTAATAGTGCCCCCTATATCAGCCCCAGTATTAATACTGAACCCACACAGTAGCCCCCGTGAGACCGATTTACTTACCTTCTCCTCCTCATCTTCTCAGCACTGCTGCAAACAGAAGTGTGTGCGCCTGCAGCAGCATCTCCTCTCCTCCTGCGGAACCAAGGAGGAGAGGTCAGGGGAGGAAGCGGCAGCACCCTAGCTGGTAATCACTTTAATAGTAACTCCGCCTCCCGAAAGTGGGACATATGGCTGTCCCATCTGGGACCCTGGGGAAAGATGGATACAGGGTCCCAAAGCAGGACTGTCCCGTCTTAATTGGGATGTCTGCTCACCTTATACTATTAATATTATAATAGATTATTATTTTATAACTATGCTAGAAAATAAATCCACCAGACAAACCCTTGAACGTCTGATTAATATCATCCTCCTGAAGTCTATACCAGTAAACACAGACCTGCTGATATTGTATATTGTATGGAGGTTCCTGGCACTTTGCCTGATCCTGCTTCGGGAAAAAGCATCAGCTGTTCCAAAACTATAGCGTCCAGCTCACCCTGACTGCCCGTTATAGGTGATGGTCAATGAGTCATGGCAGAGCTTTAGGCAAGGAAGCTTTAGGACTCAATGCACCACCATCTGCTGCTCCATTAGTGCTGTATGTTGGAGATATTCTACCCTAGAATACAGCAACAAGGAATGCATGGCACATTTTCCTCATTTTATATGTAACACAACAGTAATAAATCTCTGTATAAAAACAGAGTTACAGTAAGACCCCATGTGAGTCTTTTGGAGTCCTATTGCAATTCTGCATAATATCGCTATTTCTATGAAGCCTTATAATAAGAATTACTAATTATTTTTGCATAAACCGAAGTATTACATCAACCGAATAATTTTTTACTGAATGTGACAAATCCCGAGAAAGCCTTTTTCAGCGTTTTATACCAGAATAATGCATTTCATATTTGCTCAATACAAGGCTCATAACACTAAACTTCTGCTTTTGTTGATTTCTGCACAGAAGACATAACTAAACAGATAAGGCTGCCAGCTAGGGAACTTCTGTTATTATAATATTGCTATGACTACAGACCATCTGACATATGGCATATGAACATAGATATATTATTAATGCCAGAGCTGTGGGATGGAAATGTCTTGTCATCCACTAAGCACATTTGGTTGAAGAAAGTTATGAAATTCTAGATGATGTGAAATTGATGAGAATTAGGGGTAATCCTATAAGGGTGTCTGGGATACTGCATGAGAAATAAAGTTACCTTTATACGGATCAACTATTGTTTAGATAGTTGCTCAGAAAAGTCATTAAAGTAAAAGTGCGACTGTCGTTTGTTCGCCTTCACACAGAATGATGATTGTTCATTAGTTGTTTGACGATATATCATTCATAGAGGGGATGTCACGTCATCTGTGAACTACAGAACTGCAAATCGTACTCGTGGACAGACATAAACCAACGACTGACAAATGCCCAAAACACACACCAAGCATACCAGCACACATAACCAGATGGAATTGCTATAGAATGTACGAGGTATTAGTTCATATTTTGGCCAAGATACTTAAGCCCACAAACGTCGACAAGGGTCCTCATTGTCTCGGGGGTCCCTACTCTCACAAGACAACTTTCACATGAAACCTGTTTGCATGCAGGGTGATCACTCCAATAGGGATGGCCCCACAATGGAACCTATGGACCTAACTTGCCCAGGATGGAAAACGATCCAAAGCAGGAGAGGATGCAGTTCACACCAACACAGTAGGGCTTGCATGCAACACAAAACAAAAACTGTTCATACCTCATGTCTGGCCACTCATGCAGACCCACAGAAAACATCTCTGTTCACACACGTCTGACCATCTGCACAGACACACACAACACAGAACAGGCATGCAAAAAAGCTAAAGCCTAGAGAGAGGGGAAACCAGCATCCTCTAGACAGAGGAGCTGGTAAGTATGTGCAGCAGACCTGGAGTACTAGCTATGCAGTGCCCCAGAGTAGGGGCCCCACAGCGCTTTGTCAGCTACGTCTTGTGGAGTTTGTATGTTCATCCCTGTCTTAATGTTTGTCTATGTGTATTAATGTGTGTATGTGTATTAGTGTTTTGTTATGTGTATTGGCCTTGTCTGGGCCCCTAAATGTTAATGTCTGGTGTTTTCTCTGTCTAACTCTGCATGATTATGCAGAATGCACCCTAACCTACTCTGCTACCTGTCAATTGATCCCTAGTTAGTCCTAGGATTGGGTGGAAGGTTTCCCCATAGTCCAGGATTGGTTGATGGGGTGAGTATAAAACGTCAAAGTTGGGGTGGGGTGAGGGGGGAGAAGGAAAAAGAAAGTTCCAGAGAGTTGGAGAGTGAGGTGAGGAGGCTAGCTCAGGCCCTGAGGCCAGCCATGGAGGAAGTTGTCTTCAGTCATCTTCAACCTTGCCCTGAAGGATTATTGCCAGAGAAGGTCTACTTGTCAGCGGGTAGGAAAACAGCCACCGTAATCATAAGTCTAATCTGTCCTTGTTCAGTCAGAAAGCCAGAGCGTCTACAAGCAAGACTGTCCTGTTCCCTCCATTCCTCCACAAACAACCTCCTAATTCAGCTAACACTTAATTCTGTCCGGCTACCTCACTTCTTCCTCCATTGAGTGCACAAGGAATGTATCTAGTTTTCCATGTTGGATTTTGAGCTGTTGCAAGTAAACTGTGTGCCTTCGGTTTGACTAAAGCACTTGGACTGGACTCTTTATTTTCTTGTCACATAACACTAAAAGGCACTGGCGTCACATCAAACCTACACTAACTACAGATGGCCCCTGCTAGGGCTCTATTGTAATCCGCCTGCTGCACGAGACACCGCTTCTAGGCAGAGTGACTAAGTCAGAATTGGGATAAACAATGGGGCTACCTTCCTGCCAACGTCTGCTCGCTGCAGCTGGATGGAGAAATTCACACCCAGCCAGCTCAATTAACCCACACTTGTGAAGCTGTGCTGCTGAAAATCCTCATAAAACAACAGGCCCCAGCAGCACAACCTAACAGGGGATCTCCATGTGAATTCCTTTGCAAGTTGTCCAAATGTGAACCACTGGGAATTTAGACGAGACAACTTTTGATCAACCAGTGACTATTTTTTGGCAAGTTGAAACAAAACGACTAGTGATTATCGCTCATCACCCTGTTGGTGGCCATGTGTACACTGAACAACGATTGTTTCATTTTTCTCTAATTGCTTTAATTTGCTCTTTCGAGTGATTATTTAGCCAGTAGACATCCCGTGTAAAGGGTACTTTTAGGGTATGTTTACATGGGGCAATAATGCTACGGAATCTCCGCAGTGTAAATTCTGTGGCAAATGGAGCAGGAAAGCAGAATCTACAATGCAGGTGTGAAAGCACCCTAACCTGGATATCACCTGTTTATAATTATATGTGTACATAGTAACATAGTATGTTAGGTTGAAGGGAGACAATGTCAATCTAGTTAAGTCTGTTCCCAGCCCCCCCCCCCCCCCCCCTTGTTGATCCGGAGAAAGGCAAAAAAAAAACCAATGAGGCAAAGCTAATTACAGCTGGTATAAGTTATACATCTTCATCTATATAATGAAATGTATCATGCTGGTATTGTTACCATGCAGCGCGGCGTCCCGCGGTCAGCGCGCGCCGCTCCAGCGTCGGCTCCGGCCTCCTGGAGCAGTGACATCAGGGCTCTCCCGGCGACGTGGGGCGGCCGGTGTGCGGCGGCGTGTGCGGATCCGCCCATAGGGCGCCGCCCGCATCCCTTCCTCTCTCTTGTGCTTGAGTGGGGGAGTTGGCTCCTCCCACTCTCCACCCCTGGGCGGAGTCTTTCGTTTATAAGGCTGGCAGTGACCTGAGCTCACTGCCAGTTATTGGTTCTGTTAGCCTCTAGTCAGTTCTGTCTGCAGCCTGTCTCAGTCAGTACTAGTTGCTAGTCTGTCTCCTTCTAGTTTGCCTTTAGCTCAGTCTGTTCCTGTTTGGCCATTCCATCTGCCTTTTCTGTCGGCACTCTGTCCCCCGTTAGTTAGTGGTATCCTTGTAGTCGCCAGGTCCCTAGCCAGGATAGGGACCGCCGTCCAGTTGTCCGCCTGGGGTTAGCCAGGGTTGAGGCAAGTAGGAAGGGACAGTGGGGTGCGGGAAGTTCAGGGCACCCCACCAGGCGCTCGGGGGGTCAGAGTGCCGTAACAGGTATAACCTGGGTATCTTTTGTATATAATTATATATGTACAGCTGGTATAACTTATGCCAGGTATACATGTATAATTATATGCGATACATAGCTCGTTACACCACATGGTCTATATCACTATATACAGGAGATGTATACATGTCTCATGTATATAGTGATATTGGGGCATTCTGATATACTCTGGATATCTCCTATATATAATTATATATGAACAGCTGGTATAAATAATACATCTCCTGTATATAGTCATATAGACCATGCTGGTATAATCTAGGTATCTCCTGTATGTAATTATATATGTACAGCTGGTATAAGTTATACATCTGCTGTATATATTAATAGTGACCAGAGTGTACTAGTATGATTGATATCACTATATACAGGATGTATAGCTTATACCAGCTGTAAATACATAGCTATATACAGGAGTTACCTAGGTTATACCAGCATGGTTGATATCACTATACTCCTAAGGGCTCCTGCACACTGGCAAGAGCGATATCAGGCCCGATATCGCTCTCACAAACCTTCTAAAAACCCCTGGATGTGAGGTGTTTTCATGTGAAAAAAAGCCTTGCTACTGCCCTGCTTGCCTTCATCAGCAACAGCAACGACCCCATTCAAAGCAATGGGAGAAGATTGCGATCCCCTGCTGCAGCTGTGACAGCTGCAGCAGGGGATTCCTTCATCCAGGGGGTTGCACCTTGACTTCAATGGGGCAAGCGGCAGCAGCGCCCCCCATTGAAAACATACTGAGAACGTTGCAATCCTCTGCCGCTGCACTGACAGAAAATTCCCTTTTCCCCGCAGGACATGCTGCGATTTTTCTCTCTCACAGCATCGCAGGAGTGAAAATATCACAAATGAGAATGAAACCATTGAAATTCATTGGTTTCATAATCATGCGTTTGCACTCACTCTCGCCAGTGTGAAGGCACCCTAAAGAAAGAGCTTAGTCACCAGAGTTTTTACTACAAAAACTAGAACAAAGGAGTCTATAATAGACCTATCATAAAGGGGACAACGCCCTACATTGCATCCCTGTAGTGTTAAAAAGAACGGATCATTATAAAAAGTTTGATAATACAGAATATGACACTTGCATACATTATTATTTGATAAGAAGTACAAAAATTCAGATATAATGACTATGTATGTACTCCAGGAAATGCTCATACCCTTCCCGCTTCCCAAGGACACGATCAGCCCACGAGCTTCACATGAAGATGTATTAACCCTTTAGATAAGATGTGTAACACAAAGATCTTAATACTTTCACTCTTCGCTTTTCTTTTGGACATTCCTGTTATCCTGGAAAGGTAGGTATCAAAGTTATACTTCCAAAATGAATGGTAATATGTGGAACTGTGTTCTGGCATACAACTGCCATTGGCTTCCCAGACAATCTGCCATTAACCTTCTGCACTTAATTCTCGTAAACCACTGGCTGCTTTAGGCTTGCAGCCTTCAAAACCTCAGGATCCACTGGTGGACACTCAAAGGCCTGTTATAGGCCATAAAAAGCCTTACTTTGTAGCTGATCATTGTAGGCAGGGGATAGATAAACATAAGTTTTATTATTTTCAGGGTCATTTTTACTGTGTAGGGGGGGATAAAGTGGGCATTATTACTTTGTGCTGGTGTTGTACCAGTATCTGACAGCTGCAGCTGTCACTGACCTGAGCTGTCACCTATGAGGTCAGTAATTGGTTGCAACAGTCACATGTGCCTATATGGCATGCCATTACTCCGGGTTGTAAAGAGACTCTAGTGCATCGGTGCTGGATTTGTTGCTCCAATTTTTTTTTTAGCATCTGAAGTCTCCTGATGTCTGACTCATAGAATCTTATATTGTCTGCTGACGTCTTGGTCACATGCATGCGTCACAGTTCCCAGGTGATATAAACTCACCGGAGGTTTCTTTGCTACATGACAAGAGGAAAGCAAGCTGTTGCAAGTAAACATTAATAGCTATTGCATAGAAGAAAATGCAAGTTTCTGAGAACTCATCAGAAATGGCATAAGTGGAGGCGGTAGATGATGCATGAAACACCAGTCAGATGGCATAAAATTTCTCTAGTTATAAATAGACATTTGGAAATCTTTTTCATTTTGTTTAAAAATATATCTGACAGAATTCCTATTTATTGAATGAAAGTAAAGTAGAAAAAACACATTGTTGTTTGTATTCGGACATAACCAAGAAAAACAAGGTACTTGAATAAGTCATAAGATAAGCAGAGTCAGCGGTTGGTGGAACACAGACTCTCAAATATCCAAATATTTAATCCATACTTTTAAGAAAATGATCCTAGAGAGAATACAGTAAAGTTTTTCACCCCCATTGCTAATTAGGTTTATAGGCAAATTTAGAACCCTTTAGCTGCTTGTAGAAAAACATTGAAACAAGAACAATTTAAACTAATATGATAAGTGGTTTCTCCAAATTCAACAGAAAATGCCACTTTTAATAACTACTGCATTCTCAGAATCATTCAAACTCCTAAATCCCTAATAAAAGAAATCATTTGGAAATTAGGTGTTGTCTCAGGCACACCTTTGTAACTAATCAAAGGCTTCATGACTTGCATCAAGTGTGCTTGAGATAAGCACATCAAATATATGGACTGGCCTGGGCGTTGTTGACTGTGACATTTGATTGTATTTTTAGTAATATGGCTAAGTCAAGAGAGTGGTACAAAAAGTTAAGAGAAGAAATCATTGCATTGAACAAAAAAGGAAAATGATACAAAAAGATAGCAAAGTCACAGAATTTTTATAGAGATACAGTTGGAAGCATAGTATGCAACTTCAAAGTTAGGCCGCATCCACACGGGCGACAGGATTTTGACTCGAGAAAATAGCAGTTATATCACATCAGTGGTCCATGCGACAGTGATAATGTGATTTTGTGTCGCTACAAAGTTGCATGTGGTGCTACAAAGTGGCGCAACATTGTAGCACCACATGCAAGGATTTTCAGGTGGGGCTTGAAATATAAGCCCAACCCAAAAATAAGCCCTAGCTGCAGTTAAAAAAAAAAATCACCTTCAAGGTGCTGTCATCTCCCCGTGCGTCTTCTCTTCTTCACCTCTGGCACTCGTCTTCAGTCTTCTGCCAACCCTTCCTGGATTGAAGGATCAAACTCTCTGGCTCTAGGAAGGGCTGGCTCTGATTGGTTCAATGAATTTGTTCAATGAATGGCTGTGATTGGTTCATTGAGCTTGGCTGAGTCCCCGGCGCTTATGAACCAATCTCAGCCAGCCCTTCATGGAGGTGGGGATTTTGATCCTCCAATCCAGAAAGGGCTTGCAGAAGACTGAAGATGAGTGCCGGGGAGCTTCAGGGGAGAAGATGCGCCGGAGATGACAGCGCTTCTTAGGCAATGTATTATTTTTGGGGTTTTTTTTTACTGCAGCTAGGGCTCTTACAGTAAGATTTCCTACTGTAAAAGTTGCATCGCACCGCATGCTGCAAAACATTTCTTGTGTGGAAAAAACCCATAGGAAAGCATGGGCTCTACATGCATGCAATTTGTAGCACTGCCGCATCGCAACAAAATCACGTGATAAAGTTGCCCATGTGGATGGATGTGGCCTTAAAGGAACACTGGCTACAGTACCTGGACATGGCAGAATGAGGAAGCCATCACCAGCGGCAACCAGATTCTTGAGGAGGTAGGTAGTCAAAAGGCTGACCAATGGGATATTGATGGCATATCTCCTTTCAGCATTCTTGAATCAGCCCTAGTAGCATTATTTGTTTCCAATAGCGCAATGACATTTTATACTTCTGCCTGACACTTATCATAATGTGATAGCTCCACCTTTTCTGACGCCTTGGAAGAGTGCGTGAAACCTGGATCCCCGCTGGTACCTGGATCAGGGAAAAAAAGAGAAAGAATGAAAAAGGCACCTTCTGGGCACAGTAGTTCTACCCGAGTGTTAAATAGCAAACATATTTTTGGCTCACCATGATGGGTAGTGCAGTGGGCTCAACTCCAAATTAAATTTCTATTGTGTGGTAAGCAGGACAAGCTGCCAGCTAGGTTGTGAAAACTCTTGTTTTCCACAGGTAAAGAGTGTTGCTAGATTACGAGCATATATTACAACAGATATTAAAAAATTGACAACTTTAGGTCAGCGTTGCTACGATCTCCCAGACAGGGATTTAGCTACCACTTTAGCATCCATAGCCTATGCTATGCTTCCTGTGTCTCCAGGCCCCTCTGAAAATTCAGCAACTAAGCAGAAAAAGACCATAAAAAAGTATATAGTCATCTTTTATACTCCTCCCAACACTCCAATCTGGTCTTGAGCTTCTTCCTTCTGGGTGACCTAGGATAGGAATTGGCTGCAGCAGTCCAGTACCTTGGCAGTGATCACTTTACCCAGAAGTAAGGAAGGACTGGATGGTCAGAGTGGTGTGAGAAGCGAAGGAGGTGAATATAATGGTTCTTTTTCCGCAGCATAAAAGAGGCATTTTTACTGATCGGAAATAAGGGGAATTAGTACTGATAGGGGCTGAAAGTGACAATAATGCCTCTTTATGCCCCATCAATAAAAATGCCCATTTATGGGGGCATAAATGGGCATTTTTATCGATGGGGCATAAGGGGCATTATTTCTTATGTTGGCATAAGTTAGCAATATTACTGAAGGGGTATAAGCCAGCATTATTACTGACATAAAAGGGGGCATTATTACTTGTAACATTGCCATTAAGGAAAGTATAATCTGTCCAGCAAATGTACATCCTTTCTCCCTTTACCTATTCCACAGGGGATGTGATCTTTAGCAGCTATGATCCCCAGGTTGTGTCCCCAGAGTAGCTACTGGTTGGTGGAGTGAACAGGCCAGGAGTCCGTAACAGAAAGTCAGAGAAGAACATCAGGGCCAATGAATTTATGAAAATCACAGTCAGGTACAGAACAGAGTCATAACCAGGAGCACTACAAGGTACAAGATGGCAGGTAAACGGGTAGTCAGATAGGCAAGCTAAGGTCAGAATTCAGGTAATGAGATAAGGTCAGGAATTCAGGTAAAACAGGAGGGCACTCAAGTCAGATACATGAAGAAGGATTAAACAACTAATCAGAAAAAATCAGGTTATACAACACAATCATATCAGAACAGATAAACAGAAACCAAAATGTGGAACACATACTTCTGGACTGGCTGAATCCAGAAAGTACTCTAGAATCATAGTTAAATGGCAACAAGAAACACAGAAGCGCAGATAGTAACATAGTAACATAGTAACATAGTAACATAGTATGTAAGGCCGAATGAAGACATTGTCCATCTAGTCCAGCCTGTCTATCCTACTGTGTTGATCCAGAGGAAGGCAAAAAACCCCAAGGCCAGAAGCCAATTAGCCCTTTTGGGGGAAAAATTCCTTCCCGACTCCCTAATGGCAATCAGACTGTTCCCTGGATCAACCCCTAATAGTTCCTACCTGCCTGTATACCAGGATTGACACTTAACCTAATATTTATATCCTGTAATATACTTCTTCTCCAGAAAGACATCAAGTCCCCTTTTAAACTCCTCTATCGATTTTGCCATCACCACTTCCTCCGGTAGAGAGTTCCACAGTCTAACTGCTCTTACAGTAAAGAACCCCTTTCTATGTTGGTGATGAAACCTACTTTCCTCTAATCGTAGCGGATGTCCTCTTGTTACCTTTGTGGTCCTGGGTGTAAACAGATCACGGGAGAGATCCATGTGTTGTCCCCTCATGTACTTATACATGGTTATTTGGTCGCCTCTTAACCTTCTTTTTTCTAGAGTAAATAGTCCCAATTTGGATAGCCTCTCTGGGTATTCCAGTCCCGTCATTCCATGTATTAGTTTAGTTGCCCTTCTTTGAACCCCTTCAAGCACTGTGACATCTTTCCTGAGCAACGGTGTCCAGAATTGTACGCAGAACTCCATGTGAGGCCTGACAAGTGCCTTATATAATGGAAGGATGATGTTCTCGTCCTTCACCCCTATACCTCTTTTAATGCACCCCAAGACTTTATTTGCCATTGCAGCAGCTGACTGGCATTGGTTACTCCAGTTTAGTCTATTATCCACTAATACCCCTAGATCCTTTTCCATATCACTTTTCCCCAGCGGTACCCCATTAAGTGAATATTTGTGACATCCGTTTCTCCTGCCCATGTGCATAGTCTTACATTTTTCAACATTGAACTTCATTTGCCATTTTTCTGCCCAAGCCCCCATCTTATCCAGGTCCGTTTGTAGCCGCACATTGTCCTCCGTTGCATTAATTATATTGTATAATTTTGTGTCATCTGCAAATATTGATATTTTGCTGTGCAGCCCCTCTATCAGGTCATTAATAAATATGTTGAACAGAGTGGGGCCTAATACTGAACCCTGTGGCACCCCGCTAGCGACTGTGGTCCAAGCAGAGTACGAACCATTTATTACCACCCTCTGCTTTCTATCTCTGAGCCAATTTTTTACCCACTTACACATGTTTTCACCCAATCCGAGCTGCCTCATTTTGTATATTAGCCTATTATGTGGCACGGTGTCAAAGGCTTTAGAGAAGTCCAGATATACAAGATCAATAGATTCTCCCTGGTCCAGCTTAGAGCTTACTTCATCGTAGAAACTGATCAGATTTGTCTGACATGAGCGACCCTTCATGAATCCATGCTGGTGAGGAGTTATTCCCTTAGTCTCCTTGAGGTACTCATCGATGGCGTCTCTCAGAATCCCCTCGAAAATTTTTCCCGTTACTGAAGTGAGACTTACTGGCCTGTAGTTACCAGGCTCACTTTTGCTCCCTTTTTTGTAAATTGGAACCACGTTGGCAATGCGCCAGTCCAATGGTACTACTCCGGTCTTGATAGTGTCTAGAAATATTAGGTATAGCGGCCTAGCTATCTCGTCACTTAGTTCCTTTAGTATCCTTGGGTGTAATCCATCTGGGCCCGGTGATTTATCAATTTTAGTTTTCTTTAGACGCTTCCGCACCTCCTCCTGCGTTAGGTATGAGATATTTTGTGAGGGGTTCGTTTTATTCCCCTGCATCTTGTGTGGCATTTCCTTTTCTTTGGTGAACACACTTGAGAAGAAGCTGTTTAGTAGATTTGCTTTCCCTTCATCATCATCAATGATTTCTCCTGCATTGTTTTTTAAAGGGCCAGCGCTCTCCCTGCAAATCCTTTTGCTGTTTATGTAGTTGAAAAATAGCTTCGGGTTGTTTCTGCTCTCTTTTGCGATCCGTCTTTCTGCTTCCTCCTTGGCAGTTTTGATCGTATCTTTGCATATTTTGTTTTTTTCCCTGTATGATTTTAGCGCTTCTTCGCTGCCTTCTTGCTTTAGTAGTTTGAACGCTTTCTTCTTTTCGTTTATTGTCCCTCGTACCGTCTTGTCGAGCCACATTGGTTTCCTTTTAGCTGAGTTTCTTTTATTTTTAAAGGGAATGAACTGCTCACATGAGGTGATTAGGATCCTTTTGAACTTTTCCCATTTTTCCTCCGTACTGATATTTTTGAGGATGTTGTCCCAATTAATGTTACCGATAGTAGTTCTAAGCTCATCAAATTTTGCTTTACTAAAGTTTAGTTTCTTTGTCGCTCCCTGATAAGGCTTCCTATTGATTGACAGCTGGAAGTTGATTATATTGTGGTCGCTGTTCCCCAAGTGCCCCTCAACCTGCACCCCTCTTATACGTTCCGGTTTGTTAGTTAGTACTAGGTCCAGAATGGCCCTCCCTCTTGTTGGTTCCTGCACAAGTTGGTTCAGGTAATTGTCTTTAATTACTCTCAAGAATTTGTCACCCCTGTGAGATTTGCAGGTTTCGTTCTCCCATGTTATATCTGGGTAATTAAAGTCCCCCATGATAATTACTTCGTTTCGTTTTGACACCTCTTCTATCTGCCTTAGTAGTAAGTCTTCAGTTTCTTCTGTTGTTTTTGGTGGTCGATAGAAGACCCCTATCAGGATTTTGTTATTTTTTCCTCCCTGTATTTCTACCCACAGAGATTCCACCTGTTCGTCTCCTACCCCTATATCCTCCCGTAGCCTCGGCTTCAAGTTCGATTTGACGTACAGACATACCCCTCCCCCTTTCTGGTTCCTTTGGTCTCTTCTGAAGAGATTGTACCCCTGCAAATTCACCGCCCAATCACACTTATCATCAAGCCATGTTTCAGTAATTCCGACTATGTCATAACTTTCATCAGTCATTCTTGCTTCAAGCTCGCCCACTTTACCGATCAGACTTCGTGCATTCGTGATCATACAATTTATATCATTTTTTTTGTTTTTTAAATTTGTTTTGTTGCTATTCGTACTTATGGCTGATCTATCAGTTCTAACTGTACTAACCCCACCCCCTGCTCGTCCCCCATTCCCTTTGCTTGGACCCAGATCGCTAATTACACTGGCTACCCCACTATTTCTCATTTTGCCCTCCCCCCCAGTCCCTAGTTTAAACACTCCTCCAGCCTTCTAGCCATCTTTTCCCCCAGCACAGCTGCACCCTCCCCATTTAGATGCAGCCCGTCCCTACGGTAGAGCCTGTAGCCGACCGCAAAGTCAGCCCAGTTCTCCAGGAACCCAAATCCCTCCTTCTTACACCAACTCCGGAGCCACTTGTTTACCTCCCTAAGGTCCTGCTGCCTTTCTAGTGTGGCTTTAGGTACAGGTAGTATTTCCGAGAAAACTACCCTGGAGGTCCTCGCCCTGAGCTTGGACCCTAAGTCCCTGAAATCATTTTTGAGGGCCCTCCATTGACCTCTAACTTGTTCATTGGTGCCAACGTGCACCATGACTGCTGGATCCTCACCAGCCCCTCCCAGTAATCTGTCAATCCGATCCGCGATGTGTCGAACTCGAGCGCCAGGAAGACAACACACCGTTCGACGATCCCGGTCTTTATGGCAGATTGCCCTCTCTGTCCCCCTAATAATTGAGTCCCCCACCACTAGAACCTGTCTAGCCTGCCCTGCGCTCCCCGTCCCCGTCTCACTGGAGCAGTCATCCCCCTGGCGTTCAGAGGGCGTGTCGTGCTGCAGCGGTGCTGGCTCTGTAATGGCATCCCCCTCATCTGCCAATCGTGCAAACTTGTTGGGTTGTGCCAGTTCAGGACTAGCCTCCCTGGTTCTCTTCCCTCTATCCCTCCTTCTTTCTGTCACCCAGCTGACTGCCTGCTCCCCCTGCACTTCCGTACTACCGTCCGCCCCCGCCTCTACCCCAGCGAGTGCCTGCTCAGTGAGCACCAAACTCCTTTCCATGATGTCAATGGCTCTCAGTGTTGCCAGTTGCCCATTTAGATCCAGAATTTGGGCTTCTAAATGTTCGACGTGCACGCATCTTGCGCAACAGTATGCACCCTCGATCGGCTGATCAAGGACCGCATACATTGCACAAGTAGCACACTGGATGACATTGCCAGGCATGGAGCTCATCCTAATGGGGATCTACAATTTACTTGTGGAAGTAGTGAAGATAGAGTTGTTCACACTCCGCTCACGCGCTGCTGCAACCGCTCAACCGCTGACCCGCTGCTGCAACCGCTGACCCGCTGCTGCAACCGCTGACCCGCTGCTGCAACCGCTGACCCGCTGCTGCAACCGCTGACACCCTTCTGCAACCTCTCACACCCTGCTGCAACCGCTGACCCGCTGCTGCAACCGCTGCTGCAACCGCTGACCCGCTGCTGCAACCGCTCACACCCTGCTATAACCGCCCACCCGCTGCTTCAACCGCTGCCGCAACCGCTGACCCGCTGCCGCAACCGCTGACCCGCTGCCGCAACCGCTGACACGCTGCCGCAACCGCTGACCCGCTGCCGCAACCGCTGACCCGCTGCTGCAACCCCTCACCCGCTGCTGTGACCCCTCACCGCCGCACCCGCTGCTGCGACCCCTCACCCGCTGCTGCGACCACTCAACTGCTCACACGCTGCTGCAACCGCTCACTCGCTGCCGCTCTCGCGCAAACGCTTACCCGCTGACACGCGCTCACAAATTATTTCCCCCCCCCCTCACAAACACTTAGATCCCCAGACACACACACACACACAGAAGACACAACTAACCAGATACACAGAAGACACACAGCTCACAAACACACACAGAGGTAGAGGTAGATACTTATCAGCACACTCTGCCCTCCTGTCTCAGCTGCTTCGTTCTGGTCCCCTCCGCTACTGCCGGTCTCTGATTGCTGCCCCCGCACCTGCACCTGCACCTGCTTCTGCTCCGGCGGCCGCTCACTCCACCTGTCACTCTGCCCTGCTGCTGCTCCGAGACTCGCTCCGGTTCTGCACTCCTCCTGCCGGCTCCTGTCACCTTCGGGCGCCGGTATCGGCTCCTCCGCTGGTCCGTTGTCTCCCTCAGACCCCCCGCACGTGCCTCTGCCTCGGCGCGCTGCTACTGGCGTCTGACGTCACTTCCGGAGTTGGGAAGGTGTATTACATAACTGCTAGGGACATAAGAGGACATTATTACTAATTGGGGAGGAAAATAGGACACTTTTACTATGTGGAGGGCACATAAAAGTAAAACAAATTACTATCTGGGGTACTATGGATGGGGAGATTGTGTTGATGTGTCGAAAACATAAGAGGTAGGCTGGTAAAGCAAGGAGTCAAAGATGTTAGTATGTCAAAGTCTGCACAGACAAGTTGTGATTGGGAGTAATCATGGTGGTGTGGGCTGGATGGAGAAGAAAGGGGAACATGAATTACTTCAGTCAGAGAAGACGTCATCTATGATCATTGGAGGTAACTGTACTGTAGTCTCAGTTTACAGGCAGCTGTGACACCCCATAAACCTGCTGTAGCAGCCGATGACAGTGCTCAGCTATGATCATTGAGCTCTTTCACTGGCTGTGGCAGCTTGCTTGTAGATAGGCTGAGCCTGCAAAGTGACATCACGGGGAGACTGGAGTCGGCGGTGGAGGACGAACAAGGGAGGTAACTGATGATTTTTTAAATTATAATGCATGGGGGACCCACTGATAGGGCTTTCCCTTAACTTTTACATGGGACTGGCAAATGTTCATGCTTGAGAAGGAGGCCACATTCAAAACTTTGCTTCGGGGCTCAACTTCTTCTACTTACACTCCTGCTTTCACATTCAAAGAAAGTGGCAGGATAAGTTATGTTAGAAAATGAAAATCACCTGATGAAGGCTCCAATCTGAAGGGGAAACGTGTTGTACGAATAAAATTAATTCTCTTACACACCTTGTGCTGCCACTTTGCTTGTACCTGAGGACAGCCGCAGTGCTGAGCTAAGGTTGTCCATTTTTAAATATCCATTGTAGCATTTTTTGACACTTTGATTTCTACCTGCACCCTGCAAAAATAAAACTGTTGTGTGATTTTTGTACATATGCTTGAACAGCTGCATCAGTGGACTGTACAGTAGCATATGGACAAAAATGGGTGTCAAGAATACATTCACTATCCAGCTAAATGAGAGCACACTATTAATCAAGCTTCACTCAACCATTTTATACCATCAGAATATTTACATTTGAAGATTAGCACTTCCAGCATCTGACCACAAGAGGGTGCTGTTGGACTGCGCAATATATGCGGTTAACTCTGCACATAGTATAAGAATTGTTGGTTTTTGGGTTCATCAAGCAGGTGGATAGGAACATAACAGGATCTGACTGGTAACACGATGACATATATGTGCAGAATTATTACAGCATGTTGATAATGGAATTATTTTTTTAAAACAGGTGTTGCTACATTGTTGCAGTTGTGTAAATGATTTTTTAACAAAGGAGTTGCTACATCTGAATGGAAACTGTCATATGTTTTTTTCTTTCACTAAATCTTGTATGGAAAAACTACATAGAACCACCCTTATGGTTGCTGATTATAGGTGTGATGATCTGACATTTGAAGCTGGCTAAACACTTTAACCCCTTAGGGACGTCGCAGACGATGACGTGACAGAGGGAGCATACTCCCACTGTGAACCCTTTACATGCGATGTACATTGATCGTGGCATGTAGGCGGTTAACAGGGGAGATCGCTATTCTAATCCATCCCCGCTGTTGCAGCGGGACAACAGCTATCAGTCACAGCCAACTCCTGCTGCGGGATGGCGCGTGCTCACTTCTGAGCCCCCACCATCCACAGGACATAATTTTACATCCTGTTGTGTTAAGTACCACCTTGCCAGGACGTAAACTTACTTCCTGTGGTGTTAAAGGGTTAAAGTCGTTAAGCCCACTGATTTCTCTAGGATCAGCAAACAATTTAAGAATGTAGAAAGTCATCCTGACTACTATAGAAGGACTGGAAATGTTAGATTTACAAGCTCATGCAGGGAAACCAGTCAATCACTTCTTTAGACATCCTTGCAGAATATAGGCAGCTTTCTTTACATGAACACATGGACTATGAGTACAGTATCTACCCAATTATCCCATGAAGCCCTCAGAGAGAATACTATAAGAGATATGAGAGAGCTGCTTTAACCCCTTAATGACGCAGACCCCCTTTTTTGTCCATTTTCATTTTTTACTCCCACCTTTTAAAAAATTGTAACCTCTTTATTTATCCTTCCACGTCGCTGTATGAAGGCTTGTTTATTGCGGGATGAGTTGTTTTTTCTATGGTGCTATTTAAAGTACCATATAATGTACTGAAAAACTTAAAAAAATTCTAAATGTAGTAAAATGAAAAAAAAATAACTTTCGCCATCTTTCAGTGCGTCTTGTTTCTAGGGCACACAAACTGCAACAAAAGTGACATGAAAACTTCATTCTATGGGTCAGTATGATTACTATGATACCAAACTTATATAGTTTGATTTGTTTGCTGTACTACTTGTATTTTTTTAAGACATTTATTTTTTGAAATGATTTTCTGCTGCCATCTTCTGCGTGCAATAACTTTTTACATTTTTCCGTCAACATAGTAGTTCGAGGGCTCATTTTTTGAGACGTCTTGTAGTTTGCGTTGGTACCATTTTTGAATTCCTGTGACCTTTTGATCGATTTTTATTGCAATTTTTCTTAGAGACAGGGTGACCAAAAAAGGGCATCTGTGGCATTCTTTATTTTTTTCCCGGACGACGTTCATCGTGTGAGGTAAATAATGCATTACTTTAATAGACCGGACTTTTACGGATGCAGCGATAACAAATATGTATTTTTGTTTTATTATTTAGATTCTTTTATTGTAAATATTTTTAACTTTTATAACTTTTTTTTCATCAATTGGTAAAACTTATTTAACTTTATTTAAATATATTGACTTTTTTTTTTCAGTCCCACAGGGGCAACAACTTGCGATGCTTTGATCGTTCCCGCAGTATGATGCAATGCTATAGCATTACGTCATACTGCAATCTGACAGGCAGTCTATCTGACAGGCAGTCTATCTGGCAGGCCCCTGGGTTCCATGACAACCGCACGACTCCATAGAATCTTATCGTGGGGGTGCTGAACAGGACCCCCAAACATCGTTCGGGGGATTTAAATGCCGCTGTCAGAATTGACAGCTCCCTACTCTACTACTATAATTATATGTGCATGTGCCCTGAGAATGCAGATGAAATTGAGATTGAAACTTTTGGCATACCTCCTGGGATGGTGAGACAACCCCCCCAAAACAGGACTTCTCCTGCAGTATTCAATACATACAAAAACACACACATACAAACACACACACTCAGTATATACATATATGCATTTGTTGAAAGACCTATAATGGGAATATATGAAGGGAATACGGATGGTAGCTGTAATTTGTAATCTTATGAGTGAGATGAGAAACTAAGTGTTGTAATGACCTCTAATGGCCAGCTTATATAACTGCGCTAAGATGTTGCCTCCTATGACATGTGCTACAATTGACCATGCCTCCCAATGTTTAAGTAATGAGAGGAGAGATAAATGTAATTTTTAGGAAGGCAATGCCTCTTGATGCTAAGCCACCCTCTGTATCCTGTCCTTCACAGTAATAGTGACCATATCTTAGACTGTCCCACCAGATCTGGGATGGTTGGAACACATGCATAAGTAATGCAGTAATAAGTAATGCAGTGTAGTAAACTGGTAATGGTATTATCGCATCTTCAACTCCTCTCAAAGGGGTAAGAAAAAAAGGTAAATAAAATTTAAATAAAGAAAAGAAAAAATTCTTCCCTAAAAAACTCTTGTTTTTAGTAAAAAATACGTATATTAGATCTCAATACTTGAAGTTTGGGTCAGGAGATCCGTAGTCAGGTCAGACACAAAATGGAGGCCAAGATACAGCGGTATGTCTTATTGTCTCACAAGATTACACTAAAACTCCAACTCCCAGCATGTCCTGAATGTCTGGAACTATCAGGGCATACTGGAAAATGTGGTTCCATCAAAATCTCAATAGATGGAAGATCTAAAGTTCGATAAAAATACAACTCATAGCATGCCATAACAGTTGCAGATCACTATCATACTGGGAGTTGTAGTAGGTTGAAGTCCCCCACCGGCAGCAGCATTTTACCCTCTAATCATGCCTCCTCCACTGAAATGATACCCTGTCACTCCCCTCTCTCCAATATCTGATGCTGGAGGTGGAGGGAGCTGCTCTCTTATCTCCATTTCAGACTGACGATTAATTAGATGGTGAAGGACCTGTAATGGTCATGTGACTAATGTCATTGCAGGTCCTTTATCTACTGTACCTCAGTTACTGCACTGAGGAGGTGGGGAAGGGGTGAGGCATGCCTCCTGCTGCTTGGGACTGCAGGACAGCGTCCCAAAACTGGGGCTGTCCCACAGAATCCGGGATGGTTGGGAGGCCTGTGATTGGCTGCTTATAGTTCACATGCTGAAAGGTCCTGCAAAAAATGAAAAGAGTAGAGCTCTGTGGAGATGCGCTGATGAGCGCGAAGACACCAGCAGGAGTGTCAGAGGATTGACAACATGCTCCCAAGGCTGACTCTATGTGTGGAACACAGGATGCTAAAGTAAGACCGCCTTGGACTGTGGTGTGCAGTCAGAGGTACTGTCAACATAAATGATGACAGCGGAGCATGCATGGCCAGGAAAAGAGGACAAAGTTCATTGGAAGCAGCACCTGAACCCCTTCTGCAAATCAACCACCGACTACGAACACTAAGGTCGGTGAAACCTGGCCACCAACTGTAGGTAGAGACAGGTCTCTCCAACGGCATTAAAGTGTGCACACTAGAGTCCATCGTTACTTAAATGGTAGCATCAGCTATGTTCATTGATACAATTCTGCTGGAATAAAGGAGTAACAGCGCGTTTAACAATGAAAACCGGGAATTAAGGGATAGCTGAATTGAGATGTTGCATTATAAGTAATTGGATCTGTTCAAAAGTTGTTGAACTGTTTAGTCATTCAGGCTAAGGGTAAATTGTTATAACTGTTTTTGAGTATTGTGAAAGCTAAGGAAACCTATTACATTTCCGCGTAGTTCTGATAAGCCTTGATTTGCTAAACCTATTCCTTTGTTACGGTTAATTTCAAAACAATATATACTGTAAATTGTTTGTATCTGCCTCCCTGTCAAGAATAACCCATGGCCTCTGCACATACATACACACGGATATAGTCATACATACTGGGCATGATAGCTTTTTATGTCTTGTTTTTTTTCTGAACAGCGGTTCTGCACATTTCTTCCATAGATTTGCTCTTCTTTTTGTGGCAGATCTGCACACAGATTAAGGGCTCATGTCCACGGGCAAAAGAAGAATTAAAATCCGCAGCAGATTTTAACTCTTCTCCCGCACGCGGATCCGCATCCCATAGGGATGCATTGACCACCCGCGGGTAGATAAATACCTGCGGATCGTCAATAAAAGTGATTTAAAAAAAAATGGAGCATGAAAAAATCTGGACCATGCTCCATTTTCGTGCGGGTCTCCCGCGGGCTTCTATTGAAGCCTATGGAAGCCGTCCGGATCCACGGGAGACAAAAATCGGAATTTACTCACCCGCTCCGTTTCTTCTCTTCGCCGCGGCGCCATCTTCTCTCCGTCGCGGCTGGATCTTTTTTCTTCGGACCGGCGCATGCGCGGGGCACGTCACCGACATCATCCTGCGCATCCGCCGGGCCGAAGAAAGAAGATCCGGCCGCGACGCAGAGAAGATGACGCCGCAGCAAAAGAAGGATCCGGAGCGTGCAAGAGCTAAGTTTATTCTTATTTATTCTTATTTTCAGCCCTCATGTCCGCGGGGCAGGAGGGACCCGCTACGGATTCTCCATGGAGAATCCGGAGCGGGTCTGATTTTCCCCGTGGACATGAGGCCTAAGGCTTTGCAATGTCCAAACTGTGTGTGGAATTCCTGAAAAGGGTTTGGAACCAAAAACTAACATGTCACTTCCTTTTTTTCTGAACCAAGGACTTCAAATTCACGTGTGGAAAAAAAATCTTTGCCGCTTACATTACTATGCTCTATTGGCTATACACTCTATGGCCCTGTGCGATCTGTGATAGAAGTGTATGTTACCAGAACTGTAACATGACAGGCAGACCTTTGGGTTTGTTCACACAGCAGAATTTACTGCAGAATTTTCCAGGTGAGTTCTGCCTCTAAAAACTAGATCGATGCTCACCGCCGATCCCTGGGGAACTACATTTAAATTTAAGTCGTTTATATGCTTGTTTACAGTATAATTTAACTGGCTGAGGATTTCACGGCTGGCAACGATATAATGTTTCGTTTGATTTGTAATCCGAGTATACAATACCATGCATCGCATTGTTTCCTACTCATGTAATGCAAGTTCATGATTGCCTATGTATGTGGCGCTAAATAAGGAAAATCCAATAAACATATTTTGAAAGAAAAACTACGTCAAAATCTGCATCTTTCTGACGAGATTTTTGTCATGGACCCACATGCGCATTTAGCACTGTCAACGGGTAAAATCCGTGTGTGGAATTCCGATGAGGAAACTAAAAAGAAGTGACACGTCACAAAAAGGCGTGGATTTTTATTTGGTGAATTCCGCTGTGTGAATATACCATCATCCTCCCTCCTACACATGCACTGAATTTGAAAGTACTTTGTGCCTGACAGCCTCAGACCTTCTCAACAATGGGCAACAGAGGAATCATTCAGCTGGATGTCAAGAAAGTCTGTTGAGTTGCAAGTGTTTTAGTATACTTTAGGGTGCGTTCACATGAACGTATATCGGCTCGGTTTTCATGCCGAGCCGATATACGTTGTCCTCGTGTGCAAGGGGGGGGGGGAGGATGGAAGAGCCAGGAGCAGGAACTGAGCTCCAGCCTCCTCTCTGCCTCCTCTCCACCCCTCTGCACTATTTGCAATGGGGAGAGGTGGGACAGGGGCAGGGCTAAGTGCCGCGAATTAGCACCACCCCCGTCCTGCCTCTCCCCATTGCAAATAGTGCAGAGGGGCGGAGAGGAGGCAGAGAGGGGGCGGGAGCTCAGTTCCTGCTTCTGGCTCTTCCATCCTGCCCCCCCCCCCCTGCACATTGTATATCGGCTCGGCGTGAAAACCGAGCCAATATACGTTCGTGTGAACGCACCCTTACATTGTGAGTGACGCTTAGACAATGTATGGGAAGAATTGCTTCACATGCTGTACAGGATCATGATGGATACAGCTTCAGATCCTCACTGCGATGCTGTATGGGGGTGTGTCAACAGGCAAGCGGATCACTGGAGTTAGGACACTGAGCAGACCACCAAGGATGGTGGGACAGAGGTTCAAAACCAAAACTGTCCTGCTGGATCCTCGATGGTTGGGTACAAGGTAATGTAATTTACTTATTCGCAGGGCAAGTCACATGGCACACCGAGAGAGGAAACAGGAAGGAGAGTATTAGTGCAGGTCCAGAATATAGCAATTTTAGGCTGTAAGGTGGAGCCTCGGGTGTAATTGCCACAGGTCTGGAGGTAATCAGGGACGAGTCAGCAACGGGAGGTCTCGGTTTGCAGTACAAATGAATGAGGCGGGTAACGTAGTCAGATAGAAAGCCAGAAGTTGGCATCAGGATTAGAGATGAGCGAGCACCAAAATGCTCGGGTGCTCGTTACTCGAGCCGAACTTTTCGCGATGCTCGAGGGTTCGTTTCGAGTAACGAACCCCATTGAAGTCAATGGGCGACCCGAGCATTTTTGTATATTGCCGATGCTCGCTAAGGTTTTCATTTGTGAAAATCTGGGCAATTCAAGAAAGTGATGGGAACGACACAGAAACGGATAGGGTAGGTTAGGGGCTACATGTTGGTCTGCTTCTCAAGTTCCCAGGTCCCACTATTAAGCCACAATAGCGGCAAGAGTGCCCCCCCCTCCCAACAATTTTTACTTCTGAAAAACCCTCATTAGCAAGGCATACCTTAGCTAAGCACCACACAACCTCCAACAAAGCACAATCACTGCCTGCATGACACTCCGCTGCCACTTCTCCTGGGTTACATGCTGCCCAACCCCCCCCCCCCCCCCGCACGACCCAGTGTCCACAGCGCACACCAAAGTGTCCCTGCGCAGCCTTCAGCTGCCTTCATGCCACACGCTGGCCTCATAGCCACACCACCCTCATGTCTATTTATAAGTGCGTCTGCCATGAGGAGGAACCGCAAGCACACACTGCAGAGGGTTGGCAGGGCCAGGCAGCGACCCTCTTTAAAAGTGGCGGTGCGATATCCCACAATGCTGTACAGAAGCAATGAGAAATCCAATCCTGAGCCACCTCCATCAGGAGCTGCACACGTGGGCATAGCAATGGGGAACCGATGTGCCACACACTATTCATTCTGTCAAGGTGTCTGCATACGCCAGTCAGACCGGGGTTTTTTATAAATAGTCACAGGCAGGTACAACTCCGCAATGGGAATTCCGTGTGCACCCACAGCATGGGTGGCTCCCTGGAACCCACCGGCTGTACATAAAAAAATCCCATTGCAGTGCCCAGCACAGCTGAGGTAACGTCAGGTTTAATGCAGGTGGGCTTTGGCCCACACTGCATGCCCCAGTCAGACTGGGGTTCTTTATAAGTAGACACATGCAGTTACAACTCCGTGTGGACCGACAGCATGGGTGGGTCCCAGGAAGCCACCGGCGGTACATAAATATATCCCATTGCAGTGCCCTGGACAGCAAAGCTAACTTCAGATTACATGCAGGTGGGCTTCGGCCCACACTGCATGCCCCAACCTGACCGGGGTTTCTAATACATAGACACTGGCAGGTACAAATCCCTAATGTGAAGTCCCTGTGGACCCACAGCATGGGTGGCTCCCTGGAACCCACCGGCGGTACATAAATATATCCCATTGCAGTGCCCAGCACAGCTGAGGCAGCGTCAGGTTTAATGCAGGTGGGCTTCGGCCCACACTGCATGCCCCAGTCAGAATGGGGTTCTTTATAAGTAGACACATGCAGTTACAACTCCGTGTGGACCGACAGCATAGGTGGGTCCCAGGAAGCCACCGGCGGTACATAAATATATCCCATTGCATTGCCCAGCACAGCTAAGGTTACGTCCTATTAAATGCAGGTGGGCTTCGGCCCACACTGCATGCCCCAACCTGACCGGGGTTTTTAATACATAGACACTGGCAGGTACAAATCCCTAATGTGAAGTCCCTGTGGACCAACAGCATGGGTAGCTCCCTGGAACCCACCGGCTGTACATAAATAAATCCCATTGCAGTGCCCTGCTCAGCAGAGCTAACGTCACATACAATGCAGGTGTGCTTTGGCCCACAGTGCATGCCCCAGTCATACTGGTAATATGTACCTTAACAGTAACCGCGTTGGTGGGAATGTGGTGGCGACTGCGGACCTAGTAGCGCGGTTTTATTTAGTTGGTTTTTGGAATGTAGCCAGGATTAAGTGGGCCGTGGCGGGGGGGATGGTGGGAGGGCTCTCTTGTTGTGTCAGTAAAGGTGAAATGCTTGGACTGCCACCAGACGGACCAATGCAAAAGGTATTTGCCAAGAATGTTTTCATTGTTGAAAGAGGAGGGGGATGTTTTTGAGGCACTACGTCTTTGGGAAGCCTCCATTTCCACACCCCAGTGACATAGCATTAGCAGTGGTATAGGCAGAGCCCAGAATTAGTAACATTTCAGCGGTAGCATTAGGGACAGGCCCCAGTAACATATCACTAGCAGCATTATAAGGGGAGCACAGTATTAGTTCCATTTCAGTAGTAGTAGCAGTCCAGACAGGCCCCAGTAGCAATTCCAAAGCAGCAGTATAGGGGGAGCACAGTATTAGTTCCATTTCAGTAGTAGTAGCAGTCAAGACAGGCCACAGTAACATTCCCGTTGCAGCAGTTTAGGGAGATAACAGTCTCTTTCACATTTCAGTAGTTGCAGTATAGACAAGGCCCCAGTTACATTTATGTAGCAAAAGTGTAGGCCAACCCCACACACCTTGCTGTAGCATGAGTGCAGGCGAAGCCCATAACAATTACTAGGATTACACTGTAGGCGAGGGCCCCAAAAAATTGGTGTACCAACAGTACTAATGTACCTCAGAAAAATTGCCCATGCCCAACCAAGAGGGCAGGTGAAACCCATTAATCGCTTTGGTAATGTGGCTTAATTTGTATCTAGGCCTGGAGGCAGCCCAGTTAACATAAAAATTGGTTCAGGTGCAAGTTTCAACGCTTTATTGAATTGAGTATTGAAACGTATAAACATTGTTTACAAAAGTTATATGACTGAGCCTTGTGGGCCTAAGAAAAATTGCCCGTTCGGCGTGATTACGTGAGGTTTCAGGAGGAGGAGCAGGAGGATGAATATAATACACAGATTGATGAAGCTAAAAGGTCCACGTTTTGGATGGTGAGAGAGAACGATGCTTCCATCCGCGGGCGCAGCCTATGTATTGTTTAGGTATTGCTGCTGTCTGCTGGTGGAGAAGAGAAGTCTGGGGAAATCCAGGCTTTGTTCATCTTTATGAGTGTAAGCCTGTCGGCACTGTCAGTTGACAGGTGGGTATGCTTTTCCATAATGATTCCCCCAGCCGCACTAAACACCCTCTCTGACAAGACGCTAGCCGCAGGACAAGCAAGCACCTCCAGGGCATACAGCGCGAGTTCAGGCCACGTGTCCAGCTTCGACACCCAGTAGTTGTAGGGAGCAGAGGCGTCACGGAGGACGGTCGTGCGATCGGCTACGTACTCCCTCACCATCCTTTTACAGTGCTCCCGCCGACTCAGCCTTGACTGGGGAGCGGTGACACAGTCTTGCTGGGGAGCCATAAAGCTGGCAAAGGCCTTGGAGAGTGTTCCCCTCCTGCGCTGTACATGCTGCCTGATCTCCGCGCCTCCCCTGCTACCTGGCCCTCGGAACTGCGCCTTCTGCCACTAGCGCTGTCGGTTGGGAATTTTACCATCAGTTTGTCCGCCAGGGTCCTGTGGTATAGCATCACTCTCGAACCCCTTTCCTCTTCGGGTATGAGAGTGGAAAGGTTCTCCTTATACCGTGGGTCGAGGAATGTGTACACCCAGTAATCCGTAGTGGCCAGAATGCGTGTAACGCGAGGGTCACGAGAAAGGCATCCTAACATGAAGTCCGCCATGTGTGCCAGGGTACCTGTACGCAACACATGGCTGTCCTCACTAGGAAGATCACTTTCAGGATCCTCCTCCTCCTCCTCCTCCTCAGGCCATACAGGCTGAAAGGATGACAGGCAAGCAGCATGGGTACCCTCAGCAGTGGGCCAAGCTGTCTTTTCCCCCTCCTCCTCATGCTCCTCCCCCCCCCTCCTCCTCCTCAACGCGCTGAGATATAGACATGAGGGTGCTCTGACTATCCAGCGACATATTGTCTTCCCCCGCCTCCGTTTCCGAGCGCAAAGCGTCTGCCTTTATGCTTTGCAGAGAACTTCTCAAGAGGCATAGCAGAGGAATGGTGATGCTAATGATTGCAGCATCGCCGCTCACCATCTGGATAGACTCCTCAAAGTTTCCAGGCCCACTCTTCTGTAAAGAATTGAGGAGGCAGACTCCCACTACGCCGCCCATGTTGGAGTTGGTATTCCACTATAGCTCTACGCTGCCCATAGAGCCTGGCCAACATGTGGAGCGTAGAGTTCCACCGTGTGGGCACGTCGCACAGCAGTCGGTGCACTGGCAGATTAAACCGATGTTGCAGGGTCTGCAGGGTGGCAGCGTCCGTCTTGGACTTGCAGAAATGTGCGCTGAGCCGGCGCACCTTTCCGAGCAGGTCTGACAAGCGTGGGTAGCTTTTCAGAAACCGCTGAACCACCAAATTAAAGACGTGGGCCAGGCATGGCAAGTGCGTGTGGCTGCCGAGCTGCAGAGCCGCCACCAGGTTACGGCCGTTGTCACACACGACCATGCCCGGTTGCAGGCTCAGCGGCGAAAGCCAGCGGTCGGTCTGCTCTGTCAGACCTTGCAGAAGTTCGTAGGCCGTGTGCCTCTTCTCTCCTAAGCTGAGTAGTTTCAGCACGGCCTGCTGGCGCTTGTCCACCGCCACCCCGCGTGACACCGACTGGTGGCGACGTGCTGCTGCTGACACATCTTGATTGCGAGACAGAGGTTGCGTAGGAGGAGGAGGAGGAGGGTGGTTTAGTGGTGGAAGCATACACCACCGCAGATACCAGCACCGAGCTGGGGCCCGCAATTCTGGGGGTGGGTAGGACGTGAGCGGTCCCAGGCTCTGACTCTGTCCCAGCCTCCACTAAATTCACCCAATGTGCCATCAGGGAGATATAGTGGCCCTGCCCGCCTGTGCTTGTCCACGTGTCCGTTGTTAAGTGGACCTTGGCAGTAACCGTGTTGGTGAGGGCGCATACAATGTTGCGGGAGACGTGGTCGTGCAGGGCTGGGACGGCACATCGGGAAAAGTAGTGGCGACTGGGAACCGAGTAGCACGGGGCCGCCACTGCCATCATGTTTTTGAAAGCCTCCATTTCCACAAGCCTATACGGCAGCATCTCCAGGCTGATCAATTTGGCTATGTGCGCGTTTAACGCTTGAGCGTGTGGGTGCGTGGCGGCATACTTGCACTTGCGCTCAAACAGTTGCGCTAGCGACGGCTGAACGCTGCGCTGAGAGACATTGCTGGATGGGGCCGAAGACAGCGGAGGTGAGCGTGTGGGTGCAGGCCGGTAGACAGTCATGCCTGTGTCCTGAGAGGGGGGTTGGATCTCAGTGGCAGGTTGGGGCACAGGGGGAGAGGCAGTGGTGCAAACCGGAGGCGGTGAACGGGCATCGTCCCACCTTGTGGGGTGCTTGGCCATCATATGCCTGCGCATGCTGGTGGTGGTGGCTCCCCGGCTGATCTTGGCGTGACAAACCTTGCACACCACAGTTCGTCGGTCGTCTGCACTCTCAGTGAAAAAGTGCCACACCTTTGAGCACCTCGGCCTCTGCAGGGTGGCATGGCGCGAGGGGGCTCTTTGGGAAACAGTTGGTGGATTATTCGGTCTGGCCCTGCCTCTACCCCTGGCCACCGCACTGCCGCTTCCAACCTGCCCTGCTGCTGCACTTGCCTCCCCCTCTGAAGACCTGTCCTCAGTAGGCGTAGCAAACCAGGTGGGGTCAGTCCCCTCATCGTCCAGCTGCTCTTCCTCCGAATCCTCTGTGCGCTCCTCCCTCGGACTTACTGAAATTACTACTACCTGACTGATAGACAACTGTGTCTCATCGTCATCGTCCTCCTCACCCACTGAAAGCTCTTGAGACAGTTGCCGGAAGTCCCCAGCCTCATCCCCCGGACCCCGGGAACTTTCCAAAGGTTGGGCATCGGTCACGACAAACTCCTCCGGTGGGAGAGGAACCATTGCTGCCCATTCTGGGCAGGGGCCCGAGAACAGTTCCTGGGAGTCTGCCTGCTCCTCAGAATGTGTCATTTTAATGGAGTGAGGAGGCTGGGAGGAAGCAGGAGCAGCAGCCAGAGGATTCAGAGTTGCAGCTGTGGACGGCATAGAAGACTGGGTGGTCGATAGATTGCTGGATGCACTTTCTGCCATCCACGACAGGACCTGCTCACACTGCTCATTTTCTAATAAAGGCCTACCGCGTGGACCCATTAATTGTGAGATGAATCTGGCGACCCCTGAATCTTGCCTCTCTCCTAATCCCGCAGCAGTCGGCTGCGATACACCTGGACCAGGAACTCGGCCTGTGCCCACACCCTGACTTGGGCCTCCGCGTTCTTGCCCGCGTCCACGTCCTGTAGGCCTACGCCTACCCCTCAGCATGGTGTATTACGAGATTAGCAGAAACAGAACGCTGTAATTAAATGTGCCGCTTATTGGCCTGTGGTTGGAGGCTGACTTCGCGTACGTAACGCACTGCAGAGGCAGGCAACAATTATGCGCAAGGCTGGGTATTAATTCACCAACTACTACACCCAGCAGACACGCTGTAAACGGAAGGCACTGACAGGCAGGCCAAATCTTGTATATTTTTAAACTTGGTGGCAACAACCACACTGCCTGTGATATGCACTGTATTTTGATTGCCCTGTTGGAGGCTGACTTCGCGTACGTAACACACTGCAGAGGAAGGCAACAATTATGCGCAAGGCTGGGTATTAATTCAACAACTACTACACCCAGCAGAGACACAGTAAACTGAAGGTAGTGACAGGCAGGCCTAATATTGTATTTTTTGGAAGTTTTGGGGAAAAAGCCAAAAAGAGTGGTAGGCCTTAAGTATTTTGCTTTTATTTTTTTAAATGGTGAGCTGAAACACCAGACAGACCCTGTATGCAGCGTATATTATGTATACTGTTTCCCTCTGGCGCTATGACGGCGGTGATGTAACAGGCACAGCAGAGCCAGGAAACAATTATGTGCAAGCCTGCTGTAATGCTTAGCTGCATATTAATTATGACTACTACCCCCAGCAGACACGCAGTACACTGAAGACGGTCACAGGCAGCCCAAATATAGTATTTTCCCCCACAATTTTTTGGAAAAAGCCCACTGCCTATATAGCCTGTATTCCTCTTTCCCTGCCGCCTCACCAGTACTACCCCTATACTCTGTAAAATGACTGCAGACTGAGGATGCTATGGTCTGCACGCCCGATATACAAAAAGAAATAAATTGTGCAACACTGCTAAAAGCAGCCTCAACAGTACTGCACACGGTCAGATGTGGCCCTAAGAAGGACCGTTAGGGATCTTCAAGATGAATATAACACCCAACACTCTCCCTATAGCAGCTAAAGCAAGACAGCACTTTCCCTGATCTATGTCAGAATGCATCTGTGGCGAGCCGCGGGCGGGGCAGATTTTAATACTCAGGTGTCACCTGATCTCCCCAGCCACTCACTGCAGGGGGGTGGTATAGGGCTGGAACGTCGCAGGGGGAAGTTGTAATGCCTTCCATGTCTTTCTTTTGGCCAGAAAAGCACGCAAATGTCTCAGAGATGAAAGTGAAAGTAACTCGAACATTGCGTAGTGCTCGTCTCGAGTAACGAGCATCTCGAACACCCTAATACTCGAAAGAGCATCAAGCTCGGACGAGTACGCTCGCTCATCTCTAATCAGGATATCTTGTCACAATAGCAGAGGAGCAGGCAGAAGTAGTATTCATCAGTGCTGTGGAGCAGAATAATCACACACTGAGCGAGTGGCAGGGCCTGGATTTTATAGGAAGTCCAATCAAGGAACAAGCAGGAGCAACAGCTAGGGACAAGAACAAGTTTATGCAGGGGAGCTTGTCCAGCAAGCTGGATAGCACACTGAGGAGAGATACTGACTGGAATACAGGAGGTCGTGGTCTTGGGTGAGGTGTGTGGTGGATAGAGAAGCATTAGACTTGGTGAAGCTGCCTGAGTGAAGAGGCCACTGAGAGACTTGGTGTGCAGCTTACTGCTGTCTGAGCAAACACTGTACTAAAGAAGGACTTTCTGAAGATACAAAGCTGCAGTAGAATGGGTTGCAGGATCACAGAGGCTACAGTTAACGTCACCACTGCTGGAACCAATATGGTGAGCAACACATCATCCCACAGCTTTTTGGATTGGAAACCACTACAGATTTTGGGATCTGTTGATCACCAGCACATTTGGAGGTGGTAAGTAAATTAAAACCAAGTGTGCTCAAGTAACCAATTAAAATCAAGTGTGCACAAGTAACTAATATCAGACAGTCACTAGGCCTGCTAGACAGAATCAGACACAGATACCCTACATTATACAACCAGGCAGTAGCATATTCTCTGGTTCTTGCACATAGGAAAAGTACACTCACTTCATGACAATCTGAAACTTTGTTGGAAGTCGTGTGTTGAAAATCTTACTGTTTACCTGCTGCATACAAGCTTTTCATATGACCCTTTTTGTTAATCAAAGACTGTGTCCCTCAAGCTGCTATCTTGGGCTTCTTACTTTCAGCATAAACTTTATTTGTCCATTACACAGAACACCTTGTTGCACCTTGTTACACCAACTGTAAATTGCTCAATATGCATGCAAAGTATTATGAAAGATAGTTAGTGATAGACGAGTAACACTGTTACGATCGTGTCCAAAGGAGGACTGGGTACGCACACAGGTTACTGGCAAGCTGATCCTGTTCTACATGGGAGGATGGCAAGGCCCTACCTAAGCGGGGACATTGCCCCCAATAAGGGCAGCCCAGCGGTCTTCGGGTCTGGGCCCTAGCTGATCCTCGTATCTTGCAGTCCCTACACTAGCAAGACACATCTACTAGAGGGTCCTAAGGGCCAACCTAGCGCAGACATAGCAAACAAACGCAGCAGACCAAACTGACACAAAATAAACATACAAACGGACATGAACTGCAAGGCACAGATCACACAGCAAGCTGCAACAAAACACAGATAGCAGGTCACACAGCAAACTTCAACAGACAAGGATTCATGACTGCTCACCCTGAACACCAGTCAGACTGACCAGGAGCAGGGTTTATATGTGAGCACAGAAGCAGGAGATTGGCTAGCAGGAAGAACCACACCGAGACAGCTCAATCATTAACCCTGAGAGTGCTGTGCTGCTGGAAGCACAGTAGTACAACATCTCAGCAGCACACGTAACAAACACTAGCCGTAAAGTTTACTTCATACTTGCCTACTGTTCTTTTACCTTGTTCACGCATATTTTCTTGTCACTTCTAATAAATAAATTTCTATTTTTTGTATATCCAGAATCTACCTCATATCCTGAACCTTTGTCGCCTACCAGCCTTGCGACAAAGAAATGGGACCCAAAACTCCAATGGATGCACACCAGGGATCCAGGAGAGGTGAGTATAATTTTATTTTATAATGATTTACAATGGTTTCATTCTCATTTGCGATGTTTTCACTCCTGTGATGCTGTGTGGAAAAAAAAATCACCGCATGTCCTATCTTTTTGCAATATCACCCATTATTCTCACTTTTTAAACTTTTTAGTTTTGTCCCACTAGGGGACTTGATTATCAGCATATTTTATCATTCTTCTAATACATTACTATACTTCAGTATAGCAGTGTATTAGAAAGCTGAAGAAACTCAACCAGAGGCTGAGCCTCATGCGACACCATAGCTGGTAGACAGAAAGGCTATTGTCACGCTTCCAGGTGCCAGAGGTGTTAGAGCAAGTGCCAGGCTGCCATTGGACAGCAGAGCACCTATTCTCCCTGGCAGGGGAGGCCCACACCAGGAATTCTCCATGGAGAATCCGTAGCGGGTCCCTTCTGCCCTGCGGACATGACGGCTGAAAATAAAAATAAACTCACCTGCTGCGGTCCGTGCGTGTCTTCCTTCCTTCGCGGCCGGATCTTCTTTCTTCAGCCCGGCGGATGTGCTCGGCATTCCGGCTGCGTGCCGCGCACATGCGCCGGGCACATCCGCCAGGCTGGAGAAAGAAGTTTCCGGCCGCGAAGGAAGGAAGACCTGCATCGCCCGAAGTTTAATTCAGGTGCAGGTCTCCTGCGGATCCGGACGGCTTCCATAGAAGCCTGGGGGAGACGTCCCCATGGGAGACCCGCACCTAAATGGAGCATGTCCGGATTTTTTCCTGCACACGCGGGGAAAAATGCAGGGTAAAATGACATCCGCAGGTATTTAACTACCTGCGGGTGTCTAATGCATCCCTATGGGACAGGAGGCCTAAAGCCCCTAACGTTTGCCGTTAAAAGATGTATGAGTGGTCATTGGGGGTTAAGGCCCTTTTACACAGAACAATAATTGTTCAGAGTCTCGCTGGATCTTGGTAATCTAAATGGTAATCGTTCACGTATAAACCAATAGCAACTGAAGGATGAACAATAATTTGTTCAGCATTTAGTTTCTCCAGGCATAACAATCAGACAACGATCCATTTGTGTGAACAGGCAGTCATTCATCTATGAACGATTGCCTGTTTCCTCTGAATGTTGGCAAGCAGCCAGAGCAATCTCCTGCCCGCTCAGCCTCTATTCACTGTGTGATCATCGCTCCAGTGTCAAAGCACAGGAGTGATTATTGCTGGGACAACTGATGAGTGAAGCACCTGACAATCGTCTCTTGTAAAGGGACCCTTACGCCGTTCTCACAGGCATGGGTCGGATTCCGCATGCGGGAGACCACAGTGAAATTCGGCTCTTTTCTCGGCCGGCAAACCCGCGTACCTTGATTTCTCTACTGAGCATGACCAACAGCAAGAGTCCATGGTCATCCGCATTATACAGATTTTTAAAAAATATTTGTTTTTACAGCACCAGCGCTAGGTGATGACGTGGTTACCTGCTGACTATTCGCAATGTTAATTGCGGATGGGCCATGGGTCGGATGGCTTCCATTGACTTTAATAGAAGCCATCCTTCTGGAATCCGCACAAAAGTAGAACATGCTGTGATTTTATTTCCGCTTGCGAAAATCGCAATCGCTGTCCGCTCATGTGAGTAGACATGCAAATGTGCTATTCTTTTAATATGTGTGGAATACCGCAGATCGTCCGTGCAGGTGACAATCACGTATTCCGCAATAGAAATCTGTCCGTGTGAGACTGGCCTTAGTTTATGTTGCTGTCCAGTGGTGACAGGTTGCCTTTAAGGTTCTCACTGCTCAGTATTCTGTTCCGACATTATGAAATTCAACATTATCATTCAAGTCTTAGCTCGATTATCTGATTTACTACATTATAAATGCCAGATTAAATAATTTGTCTAACTACAAATTCTGACATCCCAGGTATTACACAAGGTCCATTGCAGAGCAGCTCTATGTTCTGGCTCATAGAGGGTATCCAGATCAAGTACCCTCTTCTATGATGTATATTTGCCCAAACAAGGCATGGGACTAATTAGAGGCAGCTCTGAACTATTGAATGACAGCTGAGAGCTGCCTCTGATTGGTCCCTGCGCTCAGCCAATCAGAGGCAGCACTCACTCATCCATTCATAAATTCATGAATGGGTGAGTGAGAGCTGCCACTGATTGGTGAGGGCTGTGACCAATCAGAGGCAGCCTATTCAGCAGGCGGGGATTTTAAATCCCCGCCTGCTGAATACTACAGAGAGCAGTTCAGGAGAACTGCCGGCCGGACGCGGCTGAACTCCGGCTGCAGGAAAAAGGTGAGTATACTTTTTTTCTTTTTTTACACATTTTCAGGATGGTTTTCAGGGAAGGGCTTATATTTTAAGCCCTTCCCCGAAAATTCATCCAGCGCTTGCCGGCAGCCCATTGCTTTCAATGGGCGAACATCGTTCTCCTCTGCCACAGCTGTGCCTCAGTTGTGGCAGAGGAGAACGATCTTTAGTATACGTTCTCAATGGGGTCGGCGCTGCTGCCGCCGGCCCCATTGAGCGCATATATAGAACACAACGATGCGCAGAACACAGATAGGCGCATTCTGCGAACTGTTGTGTCCTATAATTTATCGGACATCCGCATAAAAAGCGGACATGTGACCGATCCCATTGGGATGCGTTGGGTCTATAGATCTGCAGATCGCAAGCGCGTCTGCAGATCGGACCAAAAAACGCTCGTGTGACCGAGCCCTTAGGTGGATTTAGAACTGGCTGAGTGATCGTACTCAAAGAGTGGTCCTAAATGGCTGCACATCCAAGTGCAAGAATATATCAAGTGGGGTACCAGAAAGCTCTGTCCTAGGCCCAGTGTTGTTCAACATTTTTATAAATGATCTGGAGAAGGGAATTGATGGGAAATTGATCACATTTGCTGATGACACAAAGCTCGGAGGGATAGCTAACACTAGGGAAGAGAGAGAGTATTCAAAAAGATCTTGAAAAGCTTGCACAGTGGGCAGCGACTAAAAGAATGGTATTTAACAAGGAGAAATGCAAAGTCCTACATCTGGGCAAGAAAAATGAAAAAAAGCACATACAGAATGGGAGGAATTGAGCTAAGCAGCAGCACATGTAAAAAAAAGACTTGGGTATACTAATAGATCATAGACTGAACATGAGTCAGCAATGTGATGCAGCAGCCAAAAAGGCAAACACAATAATGGGATGTATTAAGAGAAGCATAGAGTCTAGATCACGTAACGTCATTATCCCCCTCTACTCTTCCTTAGTCAGACCTCATCTGAAATACTGTGTCCAGTTCTGAGCACCCAACAAGACAGACAAACCTGAGCAAGTTCAGAGAAGAGTTACTAAGATGGTAAGCGGTCTGCAAATCATGTCCTATGAAGAACGGTTAAAGGATCTGGGAATGTTTAGCTTGCAAAAAAGAAGGCTGAGAGGAGACTTAATAGCTGTCGACAAATATCTGAAGGGTTGTTACACTGCGGAGGGATCACCCCTATTCTCATTTGCACAAGGAAAGATTAGAAGGAATGGGATGAAACTGAAAGGGAGGAGATACAGATTAGATATTAGAAAAAACTTTCTGACGGTGAGGGTGATCAATGAGTGGAACAGGTTAACACGGGAGGTGGTGAGTTCTCCTTTAATGGAAGTGTTCAAACAAAGGCTGGACAAATATTTGTCTGGGATGATTTAGTAAATCCTGCACTAAGCAGGGGGTTGGACCATATGACCCTGGAGGTCCCTTCCAATTCTACCATTCTATGATTCACGCTTTCTGTTATGTATAAAATCCCTGGGCCTAGGTGGGGGGGGGGGGGTCTTAGACTTTATGGGACTACCCAAAAGGATTTCCTCATTTGCACAAGGAAAGACTAGAAGCAATGGGATGAAACTGAAAGGAAGACACAATTTAGATATTAGAAAAAACTTTCTGACAGTGAGCGTGATCAGTGAGTGGAACAGGTTACCACGGGAGGTGGTGAGTTCTCCTTCAATGGAAGGGTTCAAACAAAGGCTGGACAAATATTTGTCTGGCATGATTTAGTGAATCCTGCATTGAGCAGCAGGTTGGACCCGATGACCCTGGAGGTCCCTTACAACTCTACCATTATATGATCTATGATCAATGCTAACAAATGATGTTAAGCATGGCGCTATTTTTGTGCAAGGCCTTATGTAGGTAGGGAGATAGTGTAATACTACTAGGTGTATAACGAAAGTAAGGACCATAAAGGAAATAACATAGCATATTTTGGGTTGTATGCAGTAATGAAAACGCAGGCAGCAATATAGCAAAAGAAGCCTCAATGTATTACCAAAGATGTTCTGATTTTGGGTTCTGAGAAGTGAGTTGCTAAGTTTTTGCTAGTCTGGGCATATGTGGTGAAGGCCTGACTTGACACAAGCCTTGCTTCTGTTGTTAGGTGCACTTTTCAGACACAATCTTCTGCTTCTGTGTCTGGCAAATGTGGGCATCGGACCATTCTCTCTGTTCCCTGAGCTTATATTCACTCTCTTCCAGCACTCCTAGAATTAATAGCCTCTGTTCTCCTGTTCAGCTGATGCTCCTTTTCCAATCACCGCCCTATATAGCTGCCCTGGGCCTTTTAGACCTTGCTGCAGTGTTGATGAGTGTTTGTTCCATTTACGTCATGTCCAGCCGCTGCTTCGACAGTTACCTTGCGTTCTGCTTGTGCTCTGTGCTCTTCGTTTGTGTACTCTGTAGTCTGTTGTTCCAGTTGTCCGTTTCTCTGCTTATCCTTATCCACTTCTTGACCGGGATAGGTCGGAGTCTCTCTGCTGTGACATCCCTCCAACCCATACCTGAAATAAACACTACTCACGGTTTGGATTTTAATTGGCCACAGCAGCCTTTTATTTTACAGTGCACAACAACTCGTTAAACATTTTAACCTACGAGTGGAGGGTCCTTGGAGCCACACAATCTGGTGCATAACTCGTTTCCACTGTTGTCCCCAACCGTAACTACCGGCTCGGGGAACCCCAGCCATCTTAACTGGCCAGTATTGCATAAACCCCAAAAAGGCCTGGAGGGACTCCCCCCCATAGGCCGTATCCCCAGCACCAGATAACCAGTTACCATAATAGGAGGGAATACTAAAGGTGGGGCCGTACCCACCAGACTCCCCCCTAAACCACCATAAAACCGACTCCAAGGACCCGCCACAGCCAGCACGGCTTACCCCCTAAGCCTGCGCAGTCCCCACCATAAGGAGGGCCCTTTCAATGCCTTCCTGCACTGCCAACGCCCCCCACATGTCAATGCCGATTTCGTTAAGGTGCACACCGTCTGACAACCAATAACCCCCCTCACCTGACTCTAAATCTACATGACGGACACTTACTCCCCCATTCCTTGTTACAAAGGCCGAAATATGTCTATTAAGTTTAATTCTGGCCTTGTTCAACCTCTCCACCGAACGCGCTCCCCTCCAACATTTTCGTGGTATGATTTCTGACCAGACTATGACTAGTTTAGGATAAAGCTTGTTTAGCCTTAGCATGTCATATTGAATGTCCCTCCGCAGCTCCCTTGCTGGGCGGCTGCCAAGGTCATTCCCCCCGCGTGAATCACTAGAATATCTGGTACTGTATCCCTCTCAACGAACCCGTTGACCTCAGGTAAAATTCTACCCCAACTCAAACCCCTGAAACCCAACCAGCGAATTACGGCCTTTTCCGTTTGGATTCCGAGCTGTCGTCCATTCTCTCGCATCCTCGCTCTTCTCTCTGCCCAGAACACAAAGGAGTGGCCCAAAATCCATACTAAGGCTGGTTCTCTGCCTCCTAATATAACAAAATTACAAAATTAAAAAATGCTTTTTTAATTAGTCCACCGCCCCCCACCTCCCTCCGCCCGGCAAAACCCCCAATCCTGTTACCAACCCCACCCCCTCCTAACCAATCTCTACTCAAGTCGATACCGGGCGCACATACAACCTGTACCTCTCCGATGTCCATCTCCCGATCTTCTTCACCACACTCGGACTCAGCCCCCTATCCACTGCTTCCGTTGCTGCACCTATGCGAAAAGAGTGTGAAGACAACCCTGCCCCTTTTAACCCTAAGTCTGCCACTACCAAATCAAGTACCCTCCTAAATTGGAACATAGACAAAATGGAACCGTTGCAATGCTTAAGCAAAGGGCCCCCCTCCTGGTTACTGCCGATCTGATATTCTCGTAAACATTTTACTGGACACATGTGCGAGCCTCGTACCTCATACAAATGTATCCTCATTCCTCTTCCCGACCGATCCGTCTTCGAGTGGCGCAACCAAATCTCAATTCTGCCGTCCCCCAACAAAACGTCGCCTGATAAAAGCCCGCCTTCCCTTGTCGTACTAGGTGCAACCAGCTCGGACAGGCGAAAAGCTCCAAAAAACGGTAAAGAAAACGTGCAGCGAAACAACCGAGCCTCAAATCCGTCTGTGCAAATCCGCCCCAATACCTCACCCATCCGCAATAATAACTGAAATGTAACCGGCCGTCGCCTGTCCCCGCTCACCTCTATACTCCGCAAACCCTTCATCGCTTGTCTCACCAAAAAATTCTTAGTGATGTCCAACAATCCTCTTCTTTTAAAGCCAAAACTTAAACCCGCAAACAATCGACTAATTTTTGATCTCGACCAACCTAAAACAGACGCCTCCCCCAGCAGCCCCAACAACGCTTCCACCTGCCCCTCCTCCGAACACACTCTCCCTCTACTGGATAACCAACACTGCCACTCCTCCCATGCCGCCTCGTAACTCCTCCAAGTGCCCCATGCCAGCGAAGCTCTGATCAATCTTTCCGCCGCACGTGTACCACGTTCCATAGATGAGGCGGGCATGGACAACCCTCTTCGTCCCCATCCGGAATCAGTGAGCGAAAACGATCCCACTGGAGGCGAGATAGAGAATCTGCTATATCATTCTTTACTCCTGGCACATGTACAGCCACTACCCACGCATTTAACTGCAAGCAAGATAAAACTAAAAAACGCAATAAATCCACCACTGGAGGGGAATGCGCCAAAACCGAATTAATTGCCTGAACCACTCCTAAACTATCACAATGAAACCTAACTTTTTATTTCTGAACCACTCTGCCCAGATTGTCACGGCTACTACAACGGGGAACAATTCCAACAACACTAAATTTTTAACCAACCCCGCTTCCACCCACGTAAGCGGCCAACACTCCACGCACCAGTGACCCTGAAAAAAGGCCCCAAAACCCAAACTGCCCGCTGCATCCGTAAACAATTCGCAATCAAAACTGTCCACCGCCTCCTCCATAAACAACGACCTCCCGTTATAATGCTGCAGGAACGACAACCAAACATCTAAGTCCGCCTTCGTGTCTACCGAAATACGAATGAAATGATGAGGAGCCTTTGCCCCCGCCGTCGCACCCGCCAGTCTCCTGCAGAAAACCCTCCCCATCGGCATAATTCTGCACGCAAAATTAAGTTTCCCCAATAATGACTGAAGGTCTTCAGGGGCATCTTCTTTGCCCCTTTTGCCGCCATCAGATCCTTCCGCAGTGACTGCAATTTGCTCTCAGGAAGCCGACACTCCATTCTCTGGGTATCAATCGTGATACCCAGAAAATCGAGACAAGTCGCCGGACCTTCAGTTTTATCGGATGCCAGTGGAACTCCAAAATGCTGAAACACCCACTGAACTGTGGCTAACAGCGACGCGCAAACTCCCGAGTTTGCAGGGCCTACACACAGGAAGTCATCCAAATAATGAATCACCGACTTCGAGCATGAAACCTCGCAAACCACCCATTCTAAAAAAGTGCTAAAAGCCTCAAAGTATGCGCACGAGATAGCGCATCCCATTGGCAAGCACAAATCAACATTAAACCCCCCTTCCCAAAAACATCTTAACAATTTCACACTTTCCGGATGAACAGGGAGTAATCGGAAAGCCGACTCAATGTCGGTCTTAGCCAATAACGCCCCGCTTCCACAGCGACGCACTAGCTTGATTGCCTCGTCAAACGAAGTATAGACCACTGAGCATAGCTCAGGATCGATACCATCGTTTACCGACCGCCCTTTGGGGTACGATAAATGGTGAATGAGCCGAAACTTGTTCGGCTCCTTCTTCGGGACCACCCCCAAAGGTGACACTACCAAATCAGGCATGGGTAAGGAAGTAAAAGGACCCGCCATGCGTCCCGCGCCTACTTCCTTTGCCAGCTTCTCACTAACTATCTTTGGATAAAGGCGCGCCGACTGCAGATTTTTTACCGAGAATGGGACCTGGTGCACCGGAGCGGGGATTCGAAACCCCTCCGTGAACCCTAACATCAAAAACTGCGCTTGAGCCGTGTCCGGGTATCTACTTAGATACGGCTCCATCTCTTGCACTTTCACTGGCGTCCTCCCTCTGCCCCGCACTAGCTGGACCCTTTCCTTTTCCCCGCTTGAAGCACCTAGACGCGCCGTGTGATCCCCCGTTACAGATGGAACAGCTGTGCTTAAACTTGCACCCTGCCCCAAACTTGCATGCTCCCTCATTAAACTGCCAGCATAAACCCGTTTTCTGGCCCGCCGATGTTCCGGAAGATCCTGCCGCGCTCGATCCACTAAACGAGCCATAGCGTGAAGGCGCCATTACTTTCAGCCAGAGACCAATATCCTTATGGTCCCATCGGATATTAGGCCGTACTGCTTTTCTCTGTCGGAATTGTTCATCATACCTGAGCCATGACTGCCCGCCGTATGTTCTGTATGCCTCACCAATGGAGTCCAAGTAACAGAACAACGCCGAGCAGTTCTCTGGCGCCTTCTCCCCCACTACCCCTGCTAAGATTGCAAAAGCTTGCAACCAGTTTGAAAAGGTCTGCGGTATCAGCCGCCAGCGCCGCTTCTCTTCCTCCTCTTTTTTATATTCCGTCCTTTTCCCTTTATCAAGGTTAAATTTCTCAAGGGGGAGGAGGGAAAAGATTTCAACGTATTCGTCCTTCCAAATCCTTTCCCTGACCTCTTTCTTTAAATGTGCCCCCAGCGGTCCCTCAAAACAAACATAGACCTCTCCCTTCGCTTTATCATCCAACCTCACCGCCTCGCCGTCCTTCTCCGTCTGTACTCCCACTGTTACGCCTGCGGTACGCAGCCCTTCGCCACTACCCAACCCACACGCTGCCACTGCCGGTGCAACACCCTACGTCGCTGGCGCAATCCATGCTGTAGCTAGGGGTGGAGCTGTACCTCCATCCCTACCCCTACCCTGTTCGCAGCGCTGTAACAACTGTCTAACGTTCCCTAAAAGTAACTGTAAATCATCCTGCAATCCCCCAATACTATTACATACAGCACCTCCCCCTCCCCCTCCAACACCCGCATTAGACAAGTCCCACAGTAAATTGTGCTCACCAAGCTGCCTGGGGGCTGTGACCCCACCAGCCGTGTCCGATGGATCCTGGCGTTCCTCCTCGCTGTCGGTCTCCAGCTCTCCTGGCTCCAACGCGATGCTCTGCGCCGCCGTCTGTTCTTGTCTTCTGCCACACCCCGGGCCATACTGCTGTCCGTCCCGACCTGGAACATGCACTACCGATCGCAGTCGCGGGGGCCCACGCCCCCCCTCCGTCTGCTGCCCTGCCAGCCCGCTGGTACCCTCTCCAGGGGATCCCGTGGCTCTGCTTCCCCGCTGTCCTGGTCTCCTGGCGCGCCCCCCGGCTGGACTAGCCTCAGGGGACACTGCCGTCTCCGCGCTGGTCCCCGGTCTGACTGCCTCCACATCTCTGGGCTCCTCCGCTATCCTCTGCTGCCCACGCCCCCCCTCCGTCTGCTGCCCTGCCAGCCCGCTGGTACCCTCTCCAGGGGATCCCGTGGCTCTGCTTCCCCGCTGTCCTGGTCTCCTGGCGCGCCCCCCGGCTGGACTAGCCTCAGGGGACACTGCCGTCTCCGCGCTGGTCCCCGGTCTGACTGCCTCCACATCTCTGGGCTCCTCCGCTATCCTCTGCTGCCCACGCCCCCCCTCCGTCTGCTGCCCTGCCAGCCCGCTGGTACCCTCTCCAGGGGATCCCGTGGCTCTGCTTCCCCGCTGTCCTGGTCTCCTGGCGCGCCCCCCGGCTGGACTAGCCTCAGGGGACACTGCCGTCTCCGCGCTGGTCCCCGGTCTGACTGCCTCCACATCTCTGGGCTCCTCCGCTATCCTCTGCTGCCAACCGCGCTGACTAGACCGTTCCCCGGCCGGTTCATCGCCAGGGGAACATGCTGTTTGCCTCCTCCGTGTTCCGACGCCCGGTGCCGTAAGCCCCGACCCCCGCTCGGCACGGGGCTCAACGCTCACCGTCGCACCCAGCGGCCTGCGCGGACTCCTCCTGCTCTGCCTTCCCCTGCTCCGAGGTGTAGAGCTGGGGGGACAAAGCAGAGGGTCCCCAGAGGGACTCCTCAGGCGCCGCCGGGTGCGAGGAATGGATTCCTCCGCTATTAAGCGTGTGGGTGGCCTGCTCCTCCGCGGCGGGCGCCCCCTCCCCGCTCCTACAGTCGCTTCACCTGGGGGATCGATGAGCGCTCCTGCCGCAATACTCCTCAGCCAGCCGGCTCCATGTATTCCAGCAGCCGCCCGCAGCTCCTCCAACACCCGCTCAACATCCGACATGGTCAGTCTGTTTGTTTTTTTGTTTTTTTTTACTTTACTTATCCTACACTGTCTGTTGACTCCTAAAACTTCTCACCTAAAATGGTGCCCTACTAACCCCTCCTACCCTTCTTATAGCCCCTAATTAGCCCTCCCCCTTCTTCTGCCTCCCCCCTGTATACTTTCAAATCCACCTATCCGTATCCTGCCTCCCTTAACTATTTCCACCCCAATTAACCCTTTCCTCTCCTGCGTTCCTCTACCACCCCTGTCATGTGGGGCCTTTACTTATGGAACCTGCGGTTCCCGCTCCGGCCCCCTACTTTCTCTTTTGTTTCTTTACTCCCTGGTGTTGTTCTATCTTTGTCTTACAGGTGTTCTGGCCCACCAGGATAAGTCGGTGCCTAGAGGAAGACCAAGGGGTCATCCTTATCGGGATGAGTGCCCCAATTGTAGGCAAGGGTCTCCCTCTTTTGGTTATGAGTTCAGCGCAAGATACTTTCTCTAGTTTCCATCTATATACTGGGCTGTTCATCTGGTATCTTACCTCCCACGCTGGGGTTGGCTGTCAGCCGTGCTGGATCGGAGCTGTCAGCCGTGCTGGATCGGATCTTCACCTACCAGGTAGGTTGACACAGTGGTTCCACATCCAAAGTCCTTACATCTGTCACTTTAAGTGTAACTGTAACTTTACAAGTAACAGTTTGGATTCTATTGAATGTGTAGTTGATGCCACTTTAGAGAAACTGAGTCATGTAATGTTATGATGCAACGTTCAAGTACTTTCACCCTCCTGTGGACTGCAATGTACATATTATTTATGTTTCAGTAAAAAAAAATATTTATTGCTGTAACAAACTGCCTTTACCTCCTTTTGCCACCGTCGTGCCATGGCAACATCCACCTCTTTGGGAGCAGAAGGCTGTGTAAGGGCAGTATAACCTAGATGCCACAGAGGGGATCACTATCACGAATTACGGTAATTACTATAGAAGAAGCAATGAAAGGGACATTAGATATAGTTGCAGGATAAAAAAAATGTGCACAGACAAGTTGTAGTCAGAAGAAGTCTTTATGGAGTTTGTGTCCAAATAGAAAGAAAAGGGAAAGTGGGCAACTCTAATTAGTTCAGTTTGTAGACAAGCTTATTTAGGAAAATTCAGATAAGTCGCCGACTACAACTGTGCTGCTGTATTTATTTTATGCGCTTAGTTCTGGTGCTGTGCGTATGTTATGTGCTTGGTTCTAGTGCTTATGTTATGTGTTATGGTGTTATATTTATGGTAGGAGCTTGATTCTGGTATTGTATATATGTTATGAGCTTTGCTGTGGTGCATTATTTATGATACTAGAATAATACAATGTTTGCTATGCGAACATAAAAAGAGCTTATTTCCAATTGCGATGTTTCCCTGCATGGCACCACGTTGTGATGCTATGCAGGGAGAAAAATTGCAGCATGTCCTTTCTTTTTGTGATATTGCCCATTGTTTTCAATGGGACCGAAAGTAGCAGCGCCAGCTCTATTAAAAGCAACGTGAGAACTGTTTCCATATGAAAACGCCTCGCTAGGGGCCTAACTAGAGGCTCATGGGCCTTGGTGCAAAGTTTAGCTTGGGCCCCCATCCCCATGCCCTTAGGCTAGCTTTACATGGGCGATCGCAAAATAGCAACACTATTGCTATTTTTCTCATGCAGATGTCTGAGTGTCAGCGATGCTTTTTTTTTTCACAAAAACATCGCTGCTGCTTGCAGTTTTCTTGCAAGAAAGACAAGAGGGACTTTATGATGTTAAAATCGCATTGCACAAAAATCACAAGCTCCATAGGGAAACATGGGTGATAAAAAAAAAAAAAAAAAAAGAACAGAACGAAGAAAGATAGGACATGCATCAATTTTTTTATTCGACACAACATCGCATGAGTGAAAACATTGCAAATGTGAAGAAAACCATTGTAAAGCATGGGCTTCATAATTCTCCATGATCACCCATGTGAAACTGGTCTTAGGGCTCCTACACAGTTCCGAGAGTGATATCAGGATGTGATTGACACCCCGATATCACTCTTGCAATCCTTCTGAAGCCCTGAATGTGAGGCGTTTCCGCAGGGAAACGGCCTCACATCCCAGCAGAGCTGAAGGAATCTGCTGCTGTGGCTGTCAGAGCCAAGGTAGGACATAGTGATTTTCTCCCATTGTTTCCAATAGGGACGCAGCAGCGCTAGCCCCATTGAAATCAATGAGAGATGCTCGTGATCCTCTGCCACTGCTGTGACAGCAGTGGCAGGGGACTCCCCATGGCGAGGATTTTCGGGGGTATGGTGGGGGTGGGAGGGGGCTTGAAATTTCTACAGTTCATAGATTATTTTGGAGGGGAGGGAGGGGTGTATATTTCAAGCCCCCGCCTTCCCCCAAAAAATTCTCGCCAAGGGGAGTGGCAGAGGATCGCGATTTCAATGCCGCCAGCCCTATTGGAGACATTAGGGCGAGACTACAAAAAGAATGGGCATGCCATGATTTTGTGTGCACGTGTGCATGGAGCCATTTTTGCGATTTCTTGCAGCGCTGGGAAATCGTGCAATTTCATTGCCAGTGTGAAGGCAGCCTCAGGGTATGTTCCCAAACCACAAAAGAAAATTGGAAGGGTGAAATCTGCGTCGGATATGCATAAAAACCTGCGTCAAAGCCTTCACTAATGGCCCAGATTTTGACATTTTTTTCCTATGTGGTTTTGATGCAGAACTTGCTGTGAATTGTCTCCTACGGACAATTTGCACCTCCCCTCTGGTGATCGGCCTGTGCCGTGTAGAGTGCCTAGTGAATGTAACTCTGCACGTCAGCTCGTTGAGAGGAGGCACTCTGGGCCCTTATGGCTTAGAGCGACCCCAGTGACCCCTATATGTACATCAGTGCGCCTCGCATCCAGAGGTTTCCAGGGGTGTGAGGGAGCACTGAATCTCCCTAGCAGCGCTGTTGGCTGAAGCACAACAGCACCGCTAGACTTAACATAGGAACTTTAACCAGACCTGACAGTCACTCAATGTATCAAACTCATATTTTATGATTTTACGGAGGTGGTAAGGATATCACAAATCTAATGACACCAAAATCATCCACCAAAGATCACACAAAGGGGTCAAATAGTGGTGCAAGAGAAAGCCTGTAGGCTTTTTTATATTAGACAAGCTGATTACCTGGCGTTGACCGTGTATATTATTTTTAGACACAAAAATAATGTGTGTGTATGTATTGTGAGGGATTAGCGTTTAGGGTCAGTAGCAGCGTGGGCATCCGCGGCTAGAGACAGTGACACCGGGCAACAAAAGGTCCTTTAGTCCAGGCTTTGCCTGGGTTTATTGCAGCATACAACACAAATAAACCAGGCCTTGACTTCAGGCCAACATAAAATAATCACCTGCTCGTCTGAGCGCTTACTACACAGAGTCCGGCCCTGACTACTCACTTCAAAACGTCACATAGCCAGTCCGGTCCTCAGACCTGTGGAGGTCTCACCACACCCTCCTGGGTGTTGAGGTTAGGGGCGTCACCCTGTCAACCTCGCCTTTGTCTCTCTCAGCCCACACGCTGGGCTAGCCGGGCTCCTTGCTCCACAGAGCCCTCTCTCTGGCTCTCAGCCAGACGCTCTCTCTATCTCTGACCTGCAGGCCCAGGCTTTATAAGGCATGGTACCAGCCTCACCTGGTACGTGGGAGTGGCCATCCCACCCTTCGCTTTGACCACTCCAGGAAAAGCCAGCCCGGACTATGCGGCTTGGAGCCACTTACAAAACTACAACGTGTCAGTAACATAACGTTACTGACACAGAAATGCTGGCTTCCTCCACCGAGCCCAGGCCGCTCGGTGGCACGTATCCACCCTCCAGCACTTTGTCAGTCACTGTCTCACAGTATGTATGTATGTGTATGTGTATATATATGTATATATATATATATATATATATATGGAGAAGGTAGTCTATGCAACATCTTACTGTATGAGGAGGAGGTCGTCTGTGTAATATATTGGTATATGCGGAGGAGGTCATGTGTGATATCTTACTGCATGAGGAGGAGGTCATCTGTGTAATATATTGGTATACCAGAAGGAGGTCGCCTGTGTAATATTAGTATTTGAGGAGACGGAAGTTGTCTCTGTAAGATAATATCTGAGGTGCAGGAGGTCTGTGTAATACTGTCATAATTAAAAATCAAAAACTCACCGACTTCCCCTATAATTTTTGTTGCCAATAGCAACAAATCACAGCTCAGCTTTCACTTGTTATACTGCTGAGGTAAAATAAAAGTTGTGCTGTGATTGGTTGCTATGGGCAACACAGATTTCCTTTTGGCCAGCTTTCATAAAAGTGGGTGCTGGGCTAATTTCTGCATGGTACATAGTGGTTCAGTGCTGGTGGGAAGCTGTGTGGTAGTTGGAGCAGAGGAGGAGGTTGTCTGTGTAAGATATTATCTGAGGAGCAGGGGGTCTGTGTAATATATTAGTATTTGAGGAGGAGGTCATCTGTGTAATAGATTAGTGTATGATGAGGAGGAGGTAATCTGTGTTAGATAAGACTGTGAAATAAAGACCATCTGCTCGAGTGCAATCCTGGCATTCCCCCTCTCCTCCCCCAGCGGTAGTGGGGCTGTCTTATCCCCCCCCACCAAATTTGTCCCCATGTGATGAGTTATATATGTAAAATGTTTGGTTGAAATTGCTCCAGAAGTTCATGAGTTATGGTAGCACATACACACATCCTACACACACACATTGCTCCCCCTCCCCCCAGGGGTACTAGTGCTGTCTTTTTCCCAAAAGATTTGTCCCCATGGGATGAGGTATATATGTACCAAGTTTGGTTGAAATTGCTCCAGGCATTCATGAGTTAGGGTGGCACGCACATACATACTATTTTTTACATAAAGAGTAGTTTGGTTCTTTTGGTGTATTTATGAGTTTGGTTCTGGGGCTGTATTTATGTACTGAGCTTGTTTCTGGGAATGTAGTTATGTTATAAGCTTGGGTTGTATATATGATGATCATGATATTTGGGTTTTTCCTACAAATGAGTCCACCTGCTTTTTTATACACTTTTAACATTTGCATGCAGCGTATTTATATAAAATTGAAAATGGTAGTTTTTGAAGAAATTGGGTCAAGAAACCTGTGCCAAAGAGCAGCTCATCACAGTACTGCTTTCATATTTCAAGAGTAGAACATGAAATGAAATCTGCGCTGTGATTGGTTGGTATTGGAAACAAAGATTTTGTTAATTTTGTTTAATTTTTTACACAGGTTTCCAAATCACCATTGTACATTGTGAAAGAACTTTGGTGTTTACTTTGTATTGTGATGCTGTGTACTGTTATCAATTGAAAAGCAGTCTACCATAGTGTTTTGAGAAATGCGGGGCATAGTTTGTGTGAAATTTCTTGCGTGGAGAAGGTTTCTCTTGAGGTTATACTACACGCCACCAATAGATATGTGCCAAAAGCAAGAGTGTGTGTAATTTACCGCAACCTGGACAACATTGACTGATCAGAGGGGACAAATTTATCAGTGCGTTTCAAACAGGACTGATTCGGGATAGCTCATCATATCTGTGTTTCTCTCCACCCCCTCCACTATTTTCAATGAGGAGAGGCAGGATGGGGGCGGAGCTGATCCCCGGAACTTAGCCCCACCTCCACTCATTGCAAATAGTGCAGAAGGGCGGAGAGGGGGTGGAGAGGAGGCAGAGAGGGGGAGGGAGCTCAGAGCACTGCTCCCGGATCTTCCAGCCGTATATCAGCCGGCATGAATACCCGGCCGATATACGGTCGTCTGAATGCGCCCTCACGGTGCATGTTTTTGTGCGTACATACGCATGCACAAAAAGACACTTCTATTTGCAACAATGCATTCACTATGGTGTGTGCCCATGTCTGTACTTTGCAGGTGCGTGCCTGCAAAGATAGGACATGCGTGTACCATAGGGAATGCACTCATTGTTTTCAATGGAGCCGGGGCTGCTGCCGGCGGCTCCATTGAAGACAATGGTCTGCTGGCACACCTGAATTGTTTTTCGGGGAAGGGCTTTACATATAAGCTCTTCCCTGAAAAAGAAAAAAAATAAAATTACTTACCTGTCCGCCGCTGCTGTGTCCCCCGCAGGGATGAAGAACACATCTGCCGCATGCGGCAGATGTTTCCTTCATCCCCACTAGTTAAAAGAGTTCCCTGCTACTACATCTGCCACATCTGTGGCAGATGCAGCAGAGGAATTCTTTAATTCTCTACCGCAGCTGTCACACATGTCAGCTGCTGTAGAGGATTCTGCTGCCAGCAATTGATTTCAGGGAAGGGCTTTAAATATAAGCCCTTCCCTGAAAAATCAAGTAAAAGTGGTTTAAAAAACAAAAAAAATAGATACTCACCTCCCTTCAGCTGCGCCTGCTGAAAGAGCTGAACGTGATTGGCTGAGATGTTCAGCCAATCACAGGCAGCTCTCTCTGAATGAATAACGGGCACCCTTTTTCATTTTTGCCACACACAGCCAATCGCACTGCGGGCATCTTTTTTTTGCCACACGCAGCCAATCGCACTGCGGACATCTTTTTTTGTTTTTTGCCACACACAGCCAATCGCACTCCAGGCACCCTTTTGTTTTTGCCACACACCGCCAATCACGCTTCAGGCACCCCTTTTTTTTTGCCACAAACAGCCAATCGTACTGCGGGCATGTTTTTTTTCTATTTATTTTTTGCCACACACAGCCAATCGTACTGCGGGCATCTTTTTTAACTTTTTTGCCACAAACAGCCAATCGCACTGCGGGCACCTTTTTTTTTTTTTGGCACACACAGCCAATCGCACTGCGGATTTTTTTTTTCCTTTTTGTTTTTTACCACCACACGGCCAATCGTACTGCGGGCATCTTTTTTTTCTTTTTTCCAAACACACAGCCAATCGAACTGCGGACATCTATTTTTTTTTTTCCTTTTTGTTTTTTGCCACACACAGCCAATCGCACTGGGCACATTTTCTATTTTTGCCACACACAGCCAATTGCACTGCGGGCATCTTTTTTTGTTCTTTGCCACACACCACCAATCGCACTCATGGCACCCTTTTGTTTTTGCCACACATAGCCAATCGCACTGCGGGCATCTTTTTTTTTTTGCCACACCCCACCAATCGCACTCCAGGCACCCTTTTTTTTGCCACACACAGCCTATCGCACTGCAGGCATGTTTTTTTTCTATTTGTTTTTTGCCACACTCTGCCAATCGCACTGTGGGCAGCCTTTTTTTGCCACATGCAGCCAATCGCACTGCGGCCATGTTTTTTAAAATTATTTTTCTTTTCCACAGTCGTCTCCACGACAGCACCAATTGAGATTGCCTCCTCCTGATAGGACAGGAACACACTGAGAGGTTAAAAGCTCCCCCCCTTCCCCACTTTCCTCAGTGTCTTCCTGTCCTGCCAGGAGGCAGGATCTCTGAGAGGGGCTGGTGGAGAAGCCAGCCAGGATTACTTACAGGTGGATCGGAGGACAGTGGGTCAGCCTGGCCTCCCTTCCAAGCCAGACGACTCCCGGGATGCCATATGGGGTGGTAACACCCGGGCCAGGTTCCTCCCGCGGCGGCCCATGGGGGGTACAAAGCGGGAGCCTCAGTCCCCCTCGTCCTCCCTGCAGAGTTACAGCGCGGCGCTCCAGGAAGCCCTTCGACGGAGGGGGGCGGGGCGCCGCGTCACGTGTCCAGCGTGATGACGTCACCGCGTCTGCATCAGGAGCAGAGGGGGCAGGGCTTAGCGCAGGAGCGCGAAACTTTAAAAAAGATAGGAACCTGAGAGAAGCCAGAACAGACCAGCACTACAGGTCGCAGGGTGTCTGCAGCACCGGTATAGTAATGAGTGCTCCAGCCCCAGAGACAGCTGAAACCTCAGCCTCAGCAGCCGTAAGTAGCCAGTGCGGCAAAAAATACAATGCAAATATCCAGTGTATTGTGTATGGAAAAATTTCATATTTACCCGCAAAAATGCTTTATTTGTCAGGGGGATAAAAAAGACATCCCCCCCAGAACAAAACTCAGAAAATTTGTGGAATGCGGGATAAGACTGCCAGCTACGTACCAGAGGCCACTATGCAAGGCATGCGTAGCTAGGCTAGTCAAAGAGGAATCGGGGGGGATTCATGGAGGACGTTAGGAAGCTGGTGAAGGAGAAAGTTAGATCAGCCCTAACGTCACAGCTGGCACTGCCAGCGAAACGCCAGAAAATGGCGTATGTTCCTGACGGGCCTTCCGACTCCGAGAGTTCTATCGGGTCGGAGCAAGAGGAACAGGCGGCTGAGGAGTCCTCAGATGAGGAGGACTACAAAAGATACTTATTCCTTCAAGACGACTTAACGGAATTGATTAAGTCAGTCAGGGCTACACTAAAAATGGAAGAGCCCAGAGAGCCACGTACCTTACAAGATGAGATATTCGGGGGACTAGGGGAGAGGCGCAAGCATACCTTCCCTGCCCACAAGAATATCACCAAAATAATCCAGAAAGAGTGGAGGAAACCAGACGCAGGCTCCTTCTCCGCTAGAGGGGTAAAAAGAAGGTACCCATTCGAGGAGGAAGTTTGCGCAAGTTGGGAGGAGGTACCTAAGGTAGATGTCCCAGTGGCCAAAGTAGCCAGGAAAACGACCCTGCCCTTTGAGGACGCCACACAGTTAAAAGATCCCATGGATCGCAAAACTGAGGGCCTTCTAAAGAAATCATGGGAGGCAGCGGCAAACATACTTAGGCCAGGGATCGCAGCCACTTGCGTGGCGCGCACTCTGGGGGTATGGCTAGAACAGCTGGAGCTACACCTAACCAATAAGACGCCGAGGGAACAGATCCTAAATTCCCTTCCGATCCTGTGTATGGCAACAAATTTCCTAACGGACGCCGCGGCCGAAACTGTCAAACTCTAGGCGAAAGCTACAGCCCGGTCTAACTCAGCCAGAAGAGTGTTATGGCTGAAATCGTGGTCAGGCGACCTAGTCTCAAAAAATAAGCTATGCGCCCTCCCGTTCTACGGCCAGTTTTTGTTCGGACCGGACCTTGACAAGATTCTAGAGAAGGCGGCCGACAAAAAGAAGTGATTCCCGGAAGAAAAGCCACGGAAAGGGAAGACCTTCTTCCGGGCCCCAGAGCAACAACCAGAGGCCTACGGAGGCAAGGGCAAGACAGGCCGCTGGAGTTACCCCAAGGGGGGCAGAGGAAGGAACATCCTCTTTAACCCCCACCAGGGGGAGCCAAAGCAGAGACCCTGACCCCATCCCCGTAGGGGCAAGGCTGGGGAGCTTTGTGGATCAATGGGCCGCGATTTGCGAAGGCCCATGGATCCCAAAGATCTTACAGCAGGGATACCGGATAGAGCTGGTGTCCCTCCCCAGAAGAAAATTCGTTATCACAGGAGGCTCCAAACAACAGTTACACCTACTAAGGCAAAGCGTTCGGGGCCTGCAACAACTAAACGCAATATCCCCCGTACCGCAAGACGAGGAAACCCAGGGCCATTATTCCAGGCTCTTCCTAGTAAGAAAACCCTGCAAGAAGCAGCGGATGATAGTAAACCTGAAGCCTCTGAACACCTGCATCAGATACAGAAAATTCAAGATGGAGTCCATCGCCTCAACGATAAAGTTGATTCCCAAAGGAGCCTACATGGCATCCATCGATTTAAAGGATGCTTATTTCCACGTACCGATCCACAAGGGGTCCCGGAAATACCTAAGGTTCGCAGTGGATATGGGCAAAGGAATAGAGCACCATCAATTCAGATGCCTGCCCTTCGGGATCTCCTCAGCACCCAGAATCTTCACCAAAATTATGCCAGAGGTAGCCGCCTACCTGAGGAAGAAGTCGGTCCTAATAGTACCCTACCTGGACGATATTTTAATAATAGCAGAGTCCAGAGAACTCCTAATGAAACACCTGAGGATAGTGCTAGAACTTCTCCAATCCTTAGGATGGATCATAAACTGGGAAAAATCGAGCCTAGATCCCGACAAGCAGAAAACGTTTCTGGGTATAACGCTCAACTCAGAATCGCAATGCTCCTGCCTACCCGAGGAGAAAATACAAAAAATCCGACGGCTAGTCAAAATCTTTCTACGGAGACGATTATGCACAATTCGGGAAGCCATGTCTCTCCTGGGAAGCTTGACGTCATGCATTCCAGGAGTGGCATGGGCCCAGGCTCACACCAGAGCCCTGCAAGCCTCAGTCCTATCCACTTGGGACAAGAGGCAGTCCTCTCTAGGGACAAGAATGTACATCCCAAGCGTGGTGAAAACATCCCTGCGTTGGTGGACATCCCCAGAGAACCTGTGGAGAGGGGTTCATTGGCTACAAAATCCAGCCACTCACATCACAACGGACGCAAGCGCCTGGAGATGGGGAGCGCATGTGGGGAACCAGTTCTTTCAGGGCCCATGGCCTCAAAGAACAAAAGAACAGTCCTCAAATTACAGGGAACTACAGGCTGTATGGCAGGTCCTACAGCAGTTAGGGAACTCGCTACGGGACCAGCATATAAAGATACTGTCAGACAATATCACCGCGGTCGCCCATATACGACACCAAGGGGGCACAAGATCTCCTGCCCTGCAAAACATCGCACAGAAAATTTTCCACTGGGCAGAGGGCCGGATCCTCTCGATCACGGCAACCCACTTGAAGGGGGCGCTAAACCAAAAAGCGGACTTTCTCAGCAGGAGGCAAATAGACCCAGAAGAATGGTCTCTCTCCCTGGAAGCATTCAGAATCCTGACCAACCAGTGGGGGACCCCACAATTGGACCTGTTCGCAACCAGGGAAAATGCCAAAGTAAGCAACTTCTTCTCCCTCCGGCCAGGAGATCGTCCGACAGCAGTAGACGCCCTAGGCCAAGACTGGGGAGAGGTGCTGGCGTACGCCTTTCCTCCTATACCGTTGATCCCCAGAGTCTTACAACATTTCAGAACCCAGGTATGCACACTAATCCTGGTGACCCCCTTCTGGCCCAAGAGAAGCTGGTTCGGTCTTCTAGCAACATTGAGCATCCAGGACCCAGTCACCTTCCCTACCTGGACAGATCTTCTATCGCAGGGGCTACTGAACCATCCGAGCCTAGACAAGCTCCACTTAACAGCATGGCTCTTGAGGAATCCTCACTAAAAAAAAGAGGGATTCTCAGAGAAAGTAGTAGAAACGTTATTGTCCAGCAGAAAAAAGACGACCCACCTTATCTACCAGAAAGTTTGGAGAAGGTTTTCCTCATGGAGACAGGGAAGGGATCGCGGGGATTCTATCCCGGACATCCCTCTAATCTTAGAATTCTTGCAGGAGGGCCTAGAGATGGGCCTCTCTCCAAGCACCCTGAAGGTCCAGGTCGCAGCCCTTAGCGCCATGTGTGACACAAAGTTCGCAGACAACAGATGGGTCAACAGGTTCCTAGCAGCAGCAACTAGATTACGGCCTAGGCCCATAAATCTTTTTCCAGACTGGAACCTTAATTGGGCTCTAAGGGCCATGACAACGGTACCATTCGAGCCGATCGAAGCACTACCCATAAAAATGCTTACTATCAAGACCATTTTCTTAGTAGCCATCACCTCCGCAAGATGGGTTAGCGAGCTGCAGGCCTTGTCCATTCGCCACCCGTTCCTGAAAATCTCGGACACCAAATTAGTATTTAAAACGGACCCGGCGTTTATGCCAAAAGTAGTAACACATTTTCATAGGTCCCAAGACATAATAATCCCCTCATTTTTTAGTAAACCTAAAAACGAGGAAGAAAAAACCCTAAGCTGCCTGGACGTTAGGAGAGCAGTCCTAGGCTACATAGAGGCGACAAGCCACTGGAAGCGGGACGACAACCTGTTCGTCCAGTTCAGTGGCCCAAATAAAGGGAGCAAAGCAGCGAAAAGCTCCATAGCCAGGTGGATCCGCCTAGCCATCATAGAGTCCTATAAGGCCCTCAGGAAGGAAATCCCTTTAGCTCTTAAAGCCCATTCTACAAAGGCAGTAGCATCCTCATGGGCCGAACATAGCTCAGCCTCGGTCGAGCAGATATGCAAAGCCACAGTCTGGAAGAAACCCCACACGTTCGTTAAACACTATAGGGTAAAAGTGCAGCAGGACGAGGACATGGCCTTCGGCCGCAAAGTCCTCTCGGCAGCAATCCCACCCTAGGGAAACTTTAGTTGGTACGTCTCAATTGGTGCTGTCGTGGAGACGACTGGAGAAAAAATAGCTTATACCTACCCGATAATCTGGTTTCCAGTAGTCTCCACGACAGCAGCCGTACCTTCCCCCCCCCTAAATTGATAGAAAAGAAACTATAGAATATAATATAAAAAAATAAATAAATACATAATATAATTTTATAATAAAAAAAAAACAAAAAAAACCCCGGTTAGGGGAAAAAATTTAAGTTGAGCTCCTACCCCGGCAATTCGTTAGAATCCACTGAGGAAAGTGGGGAAGGGGGGGAGCTTTTAACCTCTCAGTGTGTTCCTGTCCTATCAAGAGGAGGCAATCTCAATTGGTGCTGTCGTGGAGACTACTGGAAACCCGATTATCGGGTAGGTATAATCTATTTTTTTGCCACACACAGCCAATCGCACTGCGGGCATCTTTTTTTGTTTTTTTTTGCCACACACAGCCAATCGCACTCCAGGCACACATTTTTTTTCAGCACACACAACCAATCGCTCTGCGGGCATCTTTTTTTTTTTTTTTCGCCTTTCGCCACACAGCCAGTCGCACTGTGGGCATCTTTTTTTGTTTTTCGCCACACACAGTCAATCGCACTCCAGGCACCCTTTTTTTTGCCACACACCGCCAATCACGCTCCAGGCACCCTTTTTTTGGGCCACACACAGCCAATCGCACTCCAGACACCCCTTTTTTTTTTTTTTTGCCAAACACCGCCAATGGCACTCCAAGCACCTTTGTTTTTTTTCCGCCACACAGAGCCAATCGCACTGCAAGCACGTTTTTTTTAAAATGTTGCTTTTCACCACACACAGCCAATCGCACGGTGGGCATCTTTTAAAATTATTTTTCCTTTTTGCCACACATAGCCAATCGCAGTGCGGGCATCTTTTTTTGTCTTTTGCCACACACCGCCAATCGCACTCCAGGCACGCTTTTGTTTTTGCCACACACCACCAATCACGCTTCAGGCACCCTTTTTGGGGGCCACAAACAGCCAATTGCACTGCGGGCACCCTTTTTTTTTGCCACACACTGCCAATCGCACTCCAGGCACATTTTTGTTTATTGCCACACACAGCCAATCGCACTGCGGGAACTTTTTTTGTTGTTGCTTTTTCACCACACACAGCCAATCGCACTGTGGGCCCCCTTTTGTTTCTTGCCACACACCGCCAATCGCACTCCAGGCAGCCTTTCGTTTTTTGCCACACACCGCCAATCGCACTCCAGGCACCCTTTTGTTTTTGCCACACACAGCCAATCGCACTCCGGGCACGCTTTTTTTGGGCCACACACAGCCAATTACACTCCAAGCACCCTTTTTTTTTTGCCACACACCGCCAATCGCACTCCAGGCAGCCTTTTGTTTTTTGCCACACACCGCCAATCGCACTCCAGGCACCCTTTTGTTTTTGCCACACACAGCCAATCGCACTCCAGGCACGCTTTTTTTGGGCCACACACAGCCAATTACACTCCAAGCACCCTTTTTTTTTTTGCCACACACAGCCAATCGCACTGCGGGCATGTTTTTTTTTCTTTTTCCTTTTTACCACACACAGCTAATTGCACTGCGGGCACTTTTTTTTGTTGTTGCTTTTCGCCGCACACAGCCAATCGCACTGCGGGCATCTTTTTTTATTTTTTTTTGCCACACACACCCTATCGCACTGCGGGCAACCTTTTTAAAATTTTTTTCTTTTTTGCCACACACAGCCAATCGCACTGCAGGCATCTTTTTGTTTTTGCACACACCACCAATCACGCTTCAGGCACCCTGTTTTTCACCACACACAGCCAATCGCACTCCAGGTACGCTTTTTTTTGCCACACCCTGCCAATCACGCTCCAGGCACCCTTTTTCTTTTTGCTACACACAGCCAATAGCACTGCGGGCATGTTTTTTTTCTTTTTGCCACACACAGCCAATCGCACTGCGGGCACCTTTTTTTTCTTTTTGCCACACACAGCCAATCGCACTGCAGGCACCTTTTTGTTGTTGCTTGTCGCCACACACAGCCAATCGCACTGCGGGCATCTTTTTTTTTTGCACACACCGCCAATCACGCTTCAGGCACCCTGTTTTTCGCCACACACAGCCAATCGCACTGCGGGCATCTTCTTTTTTTTTTTTCTTTTTTGCCACACACAGCCAATCGCACTGCGGGCAACTTTTTTCTTTTGCACACACCGCCAATCACGCTTCAGGCACCCTGTTTTTCGCCACACACAGCCAATCGCACTCCAGGTACGTTTTTTTTGCCACACACCACCAATCACGCTCCAGGCACCCTTTTTTTGGGCCACACACAGCCAATCGCACTGCGGGCATGTTTTTTTCTTTTTGCTACACACAGCTAATCGCACTGTGGGCACTTTTTTTTCTTTGCTTTTTGCCACACACAGCCAATCGCACTGCGGGCATGTTTTTTTTTCTTTTTTCTTTTTGCCACACACAGCGAATCGCACTGCAGGCACCTTTTTGTTGTTGCTTTTCGCCACACACAGCCAATCGCACTGCGGGCATCTTTTTTTTTTTTTGCACACACCGCCAATCACGCTTCAGGCACCCTGTTTTTCGCCACACACAGCCAATTGCACTCCAGGTACACTTTTTTTTTGCCACACACCGCCAATCACGCTCCAGGCACCCTTTCTTTGGGCCACACACAGCCAATCGCACTGCGAGCATGTTTTTTTTTGCTTTTTTCTTTTTGCCACACACAGCCAATCGCACTGCGGGCATCTTTTTTTTTCTTTTTTGCCACACGCAGCCAATCGCACTGTGGGCAACCTTTTGTTTTTGCCACACACTGCCAATCACACTCCAGGCATCCTTTTTTTCGCCACACACAGCCAAACGCACTCCAGGCACCCTTTTGCTTGCCACACACCGCCAATCACGCTCAAGGCACCCTTCTTTTGGGCCACACACAGCCAATCGGACTGCGGGCATGTTTTTTTCTTTTTGGTTTTTGCCACACACAGCCAATCGCACTGCGGGCATGTTTTTTTCTTTATAAATTTTTGCCACACACAGCCAATCGCACTGCAGGCATGTTTTTTTTTCTTTTTCTTTTTGCCACACACAGCCAGTCGCACTGCGGGCATCTTTTTTTTTTTTCCTTTTTCATTTTTGCCACACATAGCCAATCGCACTGCAGGCATGTTTTTTTTTCTTTGCTTTTTGCCACACACAGCCAATCGCACTGCGGGCATGTTTTTTTTTTGCTTTTTGCCACACACAGCCAATCGCACTACGGGCATCTTTTTTTTTGCTTTTTGCCACACACAGCCAATCGCACTCCAGGCACCCTTTTTTTTTGCCACACACCGCCAATTACGCTTCAGGCACCCTTTTTTTTTCACCACACACAGCCAATCACGCTTCAGGCACCCTTTTTTTTCGCCACACACCGCCAATCACGCTTCAGGCACCCTTTTTTCGCCACACATAGCCAATCGCACTGCAGGCATCTTTTTGTTTTTGCACACACCGCCAATCACGCTTCAGGCACCCTGTTTTTCGCCACACACAGCCAATCGCACTCCAGGTATGCTTTTTTTTTGCCACACACTGCCAATCACGCTCCAGGCACCCTTTTTCTTTTTGCCACACACAGCCAATCGGACTGCGGGCATGGTTTTTTTTCTTTTTGCCACACACAGCCAATCGCACTGTGGGCACCTTTTTTTTTCTTTGCTTTTCGCCACACACAGCCAATCGCACTGCGGGCACCTTTTTTTTTTTGCCACACACAGCCAATCGCACTGCAGGCAACCTTTTTTAACATTTTTTTCTTTTTTGCCACACACAGCCAATCGCACTGCAGGCATCTTTTTCTTTTTGCCACACACAGCCAATCGCACTGCAGGCACCTTTTTGTTGTTGCTTTTCGCCACACACAGCCAATCGCACTGCGGGCATCTTTTTTTTTTGCACACACCACCAATCACGCTTCAGGCACCCTGTTTTTCGCCACACACAGCCAATCGCACTGCGGGCATCTTTTTTTTTTTTTCTTTTTTGCCACACACAGCCAATCGCACTGCAGGCATCTTTTTCTTTTTGCCACACACAGCCAATCGCACTGCAGGCACCTTTTTGTTGTTGCTTTTCGCCACACACAGCCAATCGCACTGCGGGCATCTTTTTTTTTTTGCACACACCGCCAATCATGCTTCAGGCACCCTGTTTTTCGCCACACACAGCCAATCGCACTCCAGGTAAGTTTTTTTTTGCCACACACCGCCAATCACGCTCCAGGCACCCTTTTTTTGGGCCACACACAGCCAATCGCACTGCGAGCATGTTTTTTTGCTTTTTTCTTTTTGCCACACACAGCCAATCGCACTACGGGCATCTTTTTTTGTCTTTTTTGCCACACGCAGCCAATCGCACTGCGGGCAACCTTTTGTTTTTGCCACACACCGCCAATCACACTCCAGGCACCCTTTTTTTCGCCACACACAGCCAAACACACTCCAGGCACCCTTTTGCTTGCCACACACCGCCAATCACGCTCAAGGCACCCTTCTTTTGGGCTACACACAGCCAATCGGACTGCGGGCATGTTTTTTTTCTTTTTGGTTTTTGCCACACACAGCCAAATCGCACTGCGGGCATGTTTTTTTCTGTATAACTTTTTGCCACACACAGCCAATCGCACTGCAGGCATGTTTTTTTTCTTTTTTCCTTTTGCCACACACAGCCAGTCGCACTCTGGGCATCTTTTTTTTTTTTCCTTTTTCATTTTTGCCACACATAGCCAATCGCACTGCAGGCATGTTTTTTTTTCTTTGGTTTTTGCCACACACAGCCAATCGCACTGCGGGCATGTTTTTTTTGCATTTTGCCACACACAGCCAATCGCACTGCGGGCATGTTTTTTTTGCTTTTTGCCACACACAGCCAATCGCACTACGGGCATCTTTTTTTTTGCTTTTTGCCACACACAGCCAATCACGCTTCAGGCACCCTTTTTTTTGCCACACACAGCCAATCACACTTCAGGCACCCTCTTTTCGCCACACACAGCCAATCGCACTCCAAGCACCCTTTTTTTTTGCCAAACACCGCCAATTACGCTTAAGGCACCCTTTTTTTTTCACCACACACAGCCAATCACGCTTCAGGCACCCTTTTTTTTCGCCACACACAGCCAATCACGCTTCAGGCACCCTGTTTTTCGCCACACACAGCCAATCGCACTCCAGGTACGCTTTTTTTTGCCACACACTGCCAATCACGCTCCAGGCACCCTTTTTCTTTTTGCCACACACAGCCAATAGCACTGCGGGCATGTTTTTTTTCTTTTTGCCACACACAGCCAATCGCACTGTGGGCGCCTTTTTTTTTCTTTGCTTTTTGCCACACACAGCCAATCGCACTGCGGGCACCTTTTTTTTCTTTTTGCCACACACAGCCAATCGCACTGCAGGCACCTTTTTGTTGTTGCTTTTCGCCACACACAGCCAATCGCACTGCGGGCATCTTTTTTTTTTGCACACACATCCAATCACGCTTCAGGCACCCTGTTTTTTGCCACACACAGCCAATCGCACTGCGGGCAACCTTTTTTAAAATTTTTTTCTTTTTTGCCACACACAGCCAATCGCACTCCAGGTACGTTTTTTTTTGCCACACACAGCCAATCACGCTCCAGGCACCCTTTTTTTGGGCCACACACAGCCAATCGCACTGTGAGCATGTTTTTTTTCTTTTTTCTTTTTGCATCATACAGCCAATCGCACTGCAGGCATGTTTTTTTTCTTTTTGCTACACACAGCTAACCGCACTGTGGGCACTTTTTTTTCTTTGCTTTTTGCCACACAGAGCCAATCGCACTGCGGGCATCTTTTTTTTTTTTTTGCACACACCGCCAATCACGCTTCAGGCACCCTGTTTTTCGCCACACACAGCCAATTGCACTCCAGGTACACTTTTGTTTGCCACACACCGCCAATCACGCTACAGGCACCCTTTTTTTGGGCCACACACAGCCAATCGCACTGCGAGCATGTTTTTTTGCTTTTTACTTTTTGCCACACACAGCCAATCGCACTGCGGGCATCTTTTTTTTTCTTTTTTGCCACACGCAGCCAATCGCACTGCGGGCAACCTTTTGTTTTTGCCACACACCGCCAATCACATCCAGGCACCCTTTTTTTCGCCACACACAGCCAATCGCACTGCAGGCATGTTTTTTTTCTTTTTTCTTTTTGCCACACACAGCCAGTCGCACTGCGGGCATCTTTTTTTTTTTTCCTTTTTCATTTTTGCCACACATAGCCAATCGCACTGCAGGCATGTTTTTTTTTCTTTGCTTTTTGCCACACGCAGCCAATCGCACTGCGGGCATGTTTTTTTTGCTTTTTGCCACACACAGCCAATCGCACTGCGGGCATGTTTTTTTTTGCTTTTTGCCACACACAGCCAATCGCACTACGGGCATCTTTTTTTTTGCTTTTTGCCACACACAGCCAATTGCGCTTCAGGCACCCTTTTTTTCGCCACACACAGCCAATCACGCTTCAGGCACCCTCTTTTCGCCACACACAGCCAATCGCACTCCAGGCACCCTTTTTTTTTGCCACACACCGCCAATTACGCTTCAGGCACCCTTTTTTTTTCACCACACACAGCCAATCACGCTTCAGGCACCCTTTTTTTTCACCACACACAGCCAATCACGCTTCAGGCACCCTTTTTTCGCCACACACAGCCAATCGCACTGCGGGCATCTTTTTTTTTTCTTTTTTGCCACACACAGCCAATCGCACTGCGGGCAACATTTTTTAAAATTTTTGCCACACACAGCCAATCGCACTGCGGGCACCTTTTTTTTGTTGTTGCTTTTCGCCACACACAGCCAATCGCACTGCGGGCATCTTTTTTTTGTTGTTGCTTTTCGCCACACACAGCCAATCGCACTGCGGGCATCTTTTTCTTTTCTTTTTTGCCACACACAGCCAATCGCACTGCGGGCAACCTTTTTTAAAAAATTTTTCTTTTTAGCCACACACAGCCAATCGCACTGCAGGCATCCTTTTTTTTTTTGCACACACCGCCAATCACGCTTCAGGCACCCTGTTTTTCGCCACACACAGCCAATCGCACTCTAGGTACGCTTTTTTTTGCCACACACCACCAATCATGTCCAGGCACACTTTTTTTGGGCCACACACAGCCAATCGCACTGCGAGCATGTTTTTTTCTTTTTTCTTTTTGCCACACATAGCCAATCGCATTGCAGGCATTTTTTTTTTCTTTGCTTTTTGCCACACACAGCCAATCGCACTGCGGGCATGTTTTTTTTGCTTTTTGCCACACACAGCCAATCGCACTGCGGGCATGTTTTTTTTTGCTTTTTGCCACACACAGCCAATCGCACTACGGGCATCTTTTTTTTTGCTTTTTGCCACACACAGCCAATTGCGCTTCAGGCACCCTTTTTTTCGCCACACACAGCCAATCACGCTTCAGGCACCCTCTTTTCGCCACACACAGCCAATCGCACTCCAGGCACCCTTTTTTTTTGCCACACACCGCCAATTACGCTTCAGGCACCCTTTTTTTTTCACCACACACAGCCAATCACGCTTCAGGCACCCTTTTTTTTCACCACACACAGCCAATCACGCTTCAGGCACCCTTTTTTCGCCACACACAGCCAATCGCACTGCGGGCATCTTTTTTTTTTCTTTTTTGCCACACACAGCCAATCGCACTGCGGGCAACATTTTTTAAAATTTTTGCCACACACAGCCAATCGCACTGCGGGCACCTTTTTTTTGTTGTTGCTTTTCGCCACACACAGCCAATCGCACTGCGGGCATCTTTTTTTTGTTGTTGCTTTTCGCCACACACAGCCAATCGCACTGCGGGCATCTTTTTCTTTTCTTTTTTGCCACACACAGCCAATCGCACTGCGGGCAACCTTTTTTAAAAAATTTTTCTTTTTAGCCACACACAGCCAATCGCACTGCAGGCATCCTTTTTTTTTTTGCACACACCGCCAATCACGCTTCAGGCACCCTGTTTTTCGCCACACACAGCCAATCGCACTCTAGGTACGCTTTTTTTTGCCACACACCACCAATCATGTCCAGGCACACTTTTTTTGGGCCACACACAGCCAATCGCACTGCGAGCATGTTTTTTTCTTTTTTCTTTTTGCCACACATAGCCAATCGCATTGCAGGCATTTTTTTTTTCTTTGCTTTTTGCCACACACAGCCAATCGCACTGCGGGCATGTTTTTTTTGCTTTTTGCCACACACAGCCAATCGCACTGCGGGCATGTTTTTTTTTGCTTTTTGCCACACACAGCCAATCGCACTACGGGCATGTTTTTTTTTGCTTTTTGTCACACACAGCCAATCGCACTGCGGGCATGTTTTTTTTTGCTTTTTGCCACACACAGCCAATCACGCTTCAGGCACCCTCTTTTCGCCACACACAGCCAATCGCACTCCAGGCACCCTTTTTTTTTGCCACACACCGCCAATCACGCTTCAGGCACCCTTTTTTTTCGCCACACACAGCCAATCGCACTGCAGGCATCTTTTTTTTTTCTTTTTTGCCACACACAGCCAATCCACTGCAGGCATCTTTTTTTTTTTCTTTTTTGCCACACACAGCCAATCGCACTGCGGGCAACATTTTTTAAAATTTTTTTCTTTTTGCCACACACAGCCAGTCGCACTGTGGGCACCTTTTTTTCTTTGCTTTTTGCCACACACAGCCAGTTGCTCTGCGGGCATGTTTTTTTTTCTTTTTGCCACACAGCCAATCGCACTGCAGGCATCCTTTTTTTTGTTGTTGCTTTTCGCCACACACAGCCAATCGCACTGCCGGCATCTTTTTTTTTGTTTGTCTTTTTTGCCACACGCAGCCAATCGCACTGCGGGCATCTTTTTTTTGCACACACCGCCAATCACACTTCAGGCACCCTGTTTTTCGCCACACACAGCCAATCACACTGGGGGTAACCTTTTTTTTTTCTTTTTTGCCACACACAGCTAATCGCACTGCGGGCATCTTTTTTTTTTTGCCACACACAGCCAATCACGCTTCAGGCACCCTCTTTTCGCCACACACCGCCAATCGCACTCCAGGCACCCCTTTTTTTTGCCACACACCGCCAATCACGCTTCAGGCACTCTTTTTTTTCGCCACACACAGCCAATCACGCTTCAGGCACCCTTTTTTCGCCACACACAGCCAATCGCACTGCAGGCATCTTTTTTTTTCTTTTTTGCCACACACAGCCAATCCACTGCAGGCATCTTTTTTTTTTCTTTTTTGCCACACATAGCCAATCGCACTGCGGGCAACATTTTTTTAAATTTTTTTCTTTTTGCCACACACAGCCAGTCGCACTGTGGGCACCTTTTTTTCTTTGCTTTTTGCCACACACAGCCAGTTGCACTGTGGGCATGTTTTTTTTTCTTTTTGCCACACACAGCCAATCGCACTGCAGGCACCTTTTTTTTGTTGTTGCTTTTCGCCACACACAGCCAATCGCACTGTCGGCATATTTTTTTTTTTTCTTTTTTGCCACACGCAGCCAATCGCACTGCGGGCATCTTTTTTTGCACACACCGCCAATCACACTTCAGGCACCCTGTTTTTCGCCACACACAGCCAATCACACTGGGGGCAACCTTTTTTTTTTTCTTTTTTGCCACACACAGCCAATCGCACTGCGGGCAACCTTTTTTAAAATTTTTTTCTTTTTTGCCACACACAGCCAATCGCACTGCGGGCATCTTTTTTTTTTTGCCACACACAGCCAATCACGCTTCAGGCACCCTCTTTTCGCCACACACAGCCAATCGCACTCCAGGCACCCCTTTTTTTTGCCACACACCGCCAATCACGCTTCAGGCACTCTTTTTTTTCGCCACACACAGCCAATCACGCTTCAGGCACCCTTTTTTCGCCACACACAGCCAATCGCACTGCAGGCATCTTTTTTTTTCTTTTTTGCCACACACAGCCAATCCACTGCAGGCATGTTTTTTTTTTCTTTTTTGCCACACACAGCCAATCGCACTGCGGGCACCATTTTTTTAAATTTTTTTCTTTTTGCCACACACAGCCAGTCGCACTGTGGGCACCTTTTTTTCTTTGCTTTTTGCCACACACAGCCAGTTGCACTGTGGGCATGTTTTTTTTTTCTTTTTGCCACACACAGCCAATCGCACTGCAGGCACCTTTTTTTTGTTGTTGCTTTTCGCCACACACAGCCAATCGCACTGCCGGCATCTTTTTTTTGCACACACCGCCAATCACACTTCAGGCACCCTGTTTTTCGCCACACACAGCCAGTCACACTGGGGGCAACCTTTTTTTTTTTCTTTTTTGCCACACACAGCCAATCGCACTGCGGGCAACCTTTTTTAAATTTTTTTTCTTTTTTGCCACACACAGCCAATCGCACTGCAGGCATCTTTTTTTTTTTGCACACACCGCCAATCACGCTTCAGGCACCCTGTTTTTCGCCACACACAGCCAATCGCACTCTAGGTACGCTTTTTTTTGCCACACACCGCCAATCACGCTCCAGGCACCCTTTTTTTGGGCCACACACAGCCAATCGCACTGCGAGCATGTTTTTTCTTCTTTCTTTTTGCAAAACACAGCCAATTGCACTGCGGGCATGTTTTTTTTCTTTTTGACACACACAGCCAATCGCACTGTGGGCACCTTTTTTTTTCTTTCCTTTTTGCCACACAGAGCCAATCGCACTGTGGGCATCTTTTTTTAAATTTTTTGCCACACGCAGCCAATCGCACTGCGGGCATCTTTTTTTTTTTCCTTTTTCATTTTTGCCACACATAGCCAATCGCACTGCAGGCATGTTTTTTTTCTTTTTGCTTTTTGCCACACACAGCCAATCGCACTGCGGGCATGTTTTTTTTTTCTTTTTGCCACACACAGCCAATCGCACTGCGGGCATCTTTTTTTTTGCTTTTTGCCACACACAGCCAATCGCACTACGGGCATCTTTTTTTTTGCTTTTTGCCACACACAGCCAATCACACTCCAGGCACCCTTTTTTTCTGCCACACACCGCCAATTACGCTTCAGGCACCCTTTTTTTTTTCGCCACACACAGCTAATCACACTTCAGGCACCCTTTTTTTCGCCACACACAGCCAATCACGCTCAGGCACCCTTTTTTCGCCACACACAGCCAATCGCACTGCGGGCATCTTTTTTTTCTTTTTGCCACATACAGCCATCCGCACAGCAGGCATGCTTTTTTTCTTTTTGCCACACACAGCCAATCGCACTGCGGGCATCTTTTTTTTTTTTACTTTTTGCCACACACAGCCATTCGCACTGCGGGCATGTTTTTTTTCTTTTTGCTTTTTGCCACACACAGCCAATCACACTGCGGGCAACCTTTTGTTTTTGCCACACACAGCCAATCACGCTTCAGGCACCCTTTTTTCGCCACACACAGCCAATCGCACTCCAGGCACCCTTTTGTTCGCCACACACCGCCAATCACGCTCAAGGCACCCTTTTTTTGGGCTACACACCGCCAATCAGACTGTAGGCTTGTCTTTTTTTCTTTTTGGTTTTTGCCACACACAGCCAATCGCACTGCGGGCATGTTTTTTTTCTTTTTGGTTTTCGCCACACATAGCCAATCGCACTGCAGACATCTTTTTTTTTACCTTTTGCCACACACAGCCAATCGCACTGCAGGCATGTTTTTTTTTTCTTTTTTCTTTTTGGCACACACAGCCAATCGCACTGTGGGCATCTTTTTTAAATTCTTTTTCTTTTTTGCCACACGCAGCCAATCGCACTGCGGGCAACCTTTTGTTTTTGCCACACACCGCCAATCACACTCTAGGCACCCTTTTTTTCGTCACACACAGCAAATCGCACTCCAGGCACCCTTTTGCTTGCCACACACCGCCAATCACGCTCAAGGCACCCTTTTTTGGGGCTACACACAGCCAATCGGACTGCGGGCATGTTTTTTTTCTTTTTGCCACACACAGCCAATCGCACTGTGGGCACCTTTTTTTCCTTTGCTTTTTGCCACACACCGCCAATCACGCTCAAGGCACCCTTTTTTTGGGCTACACACCGCTAATCAGACTGTAGGCTTGTCTTTTTTTCTTTTTGGTTTTTGCCACACACAGCCAATCGCACTGCGGGCATGTTTTTTTTCTTTTTGGTTTTTGCCACACACAGCCAATCGCACTGCGGGCAACCTTTTGTTTTTGCCACACACAGCCAATCACGCTTCAGGCACCCTTTTTTCGCCACACACAGCCAATCGCACTCCAGGCACCCTTTTTTTTTGCGACCACACACCGCCAATCACGCTTCAGGCACCCTTTTTTTCACCACACACAGCCAATCGCACTCCAGGCACCCTTTTTTTCGCCACACACAGCCAATCACGCTTCAGGCACCCTTTTTTTCACCACACACAGCCAATCGCACTCCAGGCACCCTTTTGTTCGCCACACACCGCCAATCACGCTCAAGTCACCCTTTTTCTAGGCTACACACCGCCAATCAGACTGTGGGCTTGTCTTTTTTCCTTTTTGGTTTTTGCCACACACAGCCAATCGCACTGCGGGCATGTTTTTTTGCTTTTTGCCACACACAGCCAATCGCACTGCGGACATGTTTTTTTTTCTTTTTACTTTTCGCCACACATAGCCAATCGCACTGCGGACATCTTTTTTTTTAACTTTTTGCCACACACAGCCATTCGCACTGCGGGCATGTTTTTTTTTACTTTTTGCCACACACAGCCAATCGCACTGCAGGCATGTTTTTTTTTCTTTTTGCTTTTTGCCACACACAGCCAATCGCACTGTGGGCATCTTTTTTAAATTCTTTTTCTTTTTTGCCACACGCAGCCAATCGCACTGCGGGCAACCTTTTGTTTTTGCCACACACCGCCAATCACACTCTAGGCACCCTTTTTTTCGTCACACACAGCAAATCGCACTCCAGGCACCCTTTTGCTTACCACACACCGCCAATCACGCTCAAGGCACCCTTTTTTGGGGCTACACACAGCCAATCGGACTGCGGGCATGTTTTTTTTCTTTTTGCCACACACAGCCAATCGCACTGTGGGCACCTTTTTTTCCTTTGCTTTTTGCCACACACCGCCAATCACGCTCAAGGCACCCTTTTTTTGGGCTACACACCGCTAATCAGACTGTAGGCTTGTCTTTTTTTCTTTTTGGTTTTTGCCACACACAGCCAATCGCACTGCGGGCATGTTTTTTTTCTTTTTGGTTTTTGCCACACACAGCCAATCGCACTGCGGGCAACCTTTTGTTTTTGCCACACACAGCCAATCACGCTTCAGGCACCCTTTTTTCGCCACACACAGCCAATCGCACTCCAGGCACCCTTTTTTTTTGCGACCACACACCGCCAATCACGCTTCAGGCACCCTTTTTTTCACCACACACAGCCAATCGCACTCCAGGCACCCTTTTTTTCGCCACACACAGCCAATCACGCTTCAGGCACCCTTTTTTTCACCACACACAGCCAATCGCACTCCAGGCACCCTTTTGTTCGCCACACACCGCCAATCACGCTCAAGTCACCCTTTTTCTAGGCTACACACCGCCAATCAGACTGTGGGCTTGTCTTTTTTCCTTTTTGGTTTTTGCCACACACAGCCAATCGCACTGCGGGCATGTTTTTTTGCTTTTTGCCACACACAGCCAATCGCACTGCGGACATGTTTTTTTTTCTTTTTACTTTTCGCCACACATAGCCAATCGCACTGCGGACATCTTTTTTTTTAACTTTTTGCCACACACAGCCATTCGCACTGCGGGCATGTTTTTTTTAACTTTTTGCCACACACAGCCATTCGCACTGCGGGCATGTTTTTTTTTACTTTTTGCCACACACAGCCAATCGCACTGCAGGCATGTTTTTTTTTCTTTTTGCTTTTTGCCACACACAGCCAATCGCACTGTGGGCATCTTTTTTAAATTCTTTTTCTTTTTTGCCACACGCAGCCAATCGCACTGCGGGCAACCTTTTGTTTTTGCCACACACCGCCAATCACACTCTAGGCACCCTTTTTTTCGTCACACACAGCAAATCGCACTCCAGGCACCCTTTTGCTTACCACACACCGCCAATCACGCTCAAGGCACCCTTTTTTGGGGCTACACACAGCCAATCGGACTGCGGGCATGTTTTTTTTCTTTTTGCCACACACAGCCAATCGCACTGTGGGCACCTTTTTTTCCTTTGCTTTTTGCCACACACAGCCAATCGCACTGCGGGCATGTTTTTTTTTCTTTTTGCAACACAGCCAATCGCACTGCGGGCAACTTTTTTTTTCTTTTTGCCACACACAGCCAATCGCACTGCGGGCATCTTTTTTTTGCTTTTTGCCACACACAGCCAATCACGCTTCAGGCACCCTTTTTTTCGCCACACAGCCAATCACGCTTCAGGCACCCTTTTTTCCCCAGTCGTCTCCACGACAACACCAATTGAGATTTCCTCCTGCTGATAGGACAGGAACACACTGAGAGGTTAAAAGCTCCTCTCCCTTCCCCACTTTCCTCAGTGTCCTCCTGTCCTGCCAGGAGGCAGGATCTCTGAGAGGGGCTGGTGGAGAAGCCAGCCAGGATTACTTACAGGCGGACCGGAGGGCAGTGGGTCAGCCTGTCCTCCCTTCCAAGCCAGACTACTCCCGGGACGCCACATGGGGTGGTAATCCCCGGGTCAGGTTCCTACCACGGCGGCCCATGGGGGGTACAAAGCGGGAGCCTCAGTCCCCTTCGTCCTCCCTGCAGAAGTTACAGCGCGGCGCTCCAGGAAGCCCTTTGATGGCGTGGGGCGGGGCGCCGCGTCACGTGTCCAACGCGATGACGTCATCGCGTCTGCATCTGGAGCAGAGGGGGCGGGGCTTAGCGCAGGAGCGCGAAAATTTAAAAAAACATAGGAACCTGAGAGAAGCCAGAACAGCCAGCACTACAGGTCGCAGGGTGTCTGCAGCACCGGTACAGAAACGAGTGCTCCAGCCCCAGAGACAGCTGAAACCTCAGCCTCAGCGGCCGTAAGTAGCCAGTGCGGCAAAAAATACAATGCAAATATCCAGTATGTTGTGTATGGAAAAATTGCATATTTACCTGCAGAAATGCTTTGTTTGTCAGGGGGATAAAAAAGACCCCCCCCCCCCCCCCCAGAACAAAACCCAGAAAATGCGTGGAATGTGGGACAAGACTGCCAGCTACGTACCAGAGGCCCCTATGCAAGGCATGCGTAGCTAGGCTAGTCAGAGAGGAATCGGGGGGATTCATGGAGGACGTTAGGAAGCTGGTGAAGGAGGAAGTTAGATCAGCCCTAACATCACAGCTGGCACCGCCAGCGAAACGCCAGAAAAAGGCGTATGTTCCCGACGAGCCTTCCGACTCCGAGAGTTCTATCGGGTCGGAGCAAGAGGAACAGGAGTCCTCAGATGATGAGGGCCAGAAAAGATACTTATTCCATCAGGACGATTTAACAGAATCGATTAAGTCAGTCAGGGCTACACTAAAAATGGAAGAGCCCAGAGAGCCACGTACTTTACAAGACTAGATATTCGGGGGACTAGGGGAGAGGCGCAAGCATACCTTCCCTGTCCACAAGAATATCACCAAAATAATCCAGAAAGAGTGGAGGAAACCAGACGCAGGCTCCTTCTCCGCTAGAGGGGTAAAAAGAAGGTACGCATTCGAGGAGGAAGTCTGCGCAAGCTGGGAGGAAGTACCTAGGGTAGACGTCTAGGTGGCCAAAGTAGCCAGGAAATACGACCCTGCCCTTTGAGGATGCCGCACAGTTAAAAGATCCCATGGATCGCAAGGCGGAGGGCCTTCTAAAGAAATCATGGGAGGCAGCGGCAAACATACTTAGGCCAGGGATCGCAGCCACTTGTGTGGCGCGGACTCTGGGGGTATGGCTAGAGCAGCTGGAGCTACACCTAACCAATAAGACGCCGAGGGAACAGATCCTAAATTCCCTTCCGATCCTGCGTATCGCAACAAATTTCCTAGCGGACGCCGCGGCCGAGACTGTCAAACTCTCGGCGAAAGCTACAGCCCGCTCTAACTCAGCCAGAAGAGTGTTATGGCTGAAATCGTGGTCAGGCGACCTAGCCTCAAAAAATAAGCTATGTGCCCTCCCATTCTACGGCCAGTTTTTGTTTGGACCGGACTTAGACAAGATTCTAGAGAAGGCGGCCGACAAAAAGAAGGGATTCCCGGAAGAAAAGCCACAGAGAGGGAAGATCTTCTTCCGGACCCCAGTGCAACAACCAGAGGCCTACCGAGGCAAGGGCAAGACAGGCCGCTGGAGTTACCCCAAGGGGGGCAGAGGAAGGAACATCCTCTTTAACCCCCACCAGGGGGAGCCAAAGCAGAGACCCTGACCCCATCCCCGTAGGGGCAAGGCTGGGGAGCTTTGTGGATCAATGGGCTGCGATTTGCGAAGGCCCATGGATCCCAAAGATCTTAGAGCAGGGATACCGGATAGAGCTGGTGTCCCTCCCCAGAAGAAAATTCGTTATCACAGGAGGCTCCAAACAACAGTTACACCTACTAAGGCAAAGCGTTCGGGACCTGCAACAACTAAACGCAATATCCCCGTACCGCAAGACAAGGAAACCCAGGGCCATTATTCCAGGCTCTTCTTAGTAAGAAAACCCTGCAAGAAGCAGCGGATGATAGTAAACCTGAAGCCTCTGAACACCTGCATCAGATACAGAAAATTCAAGATGGAGTCCATTGCCTCAACGATAAAGTTGATTCCCAAAGAAGCCTACATGGCATCCATTGATTTAAAGGATGCTTATTTCCACGTACCGATCCACGAGGGGTCCCGGAAATACCTAAGGTTCGCAGTGGATATGGGCAAAGCAATAGAGCACCATCAATTCAGATGCCTGCCCTTCGGGATCTCCTCAGCACCCAGAATCTTCACCAAAATTATGGCAGAGGTAGCCGCCTACCTGAGGAAGAAGTCGGTCCTAATAGTACCCTACCTGGACGATATTTTAATAATAGCAGAGTCCAGAGAACTCCTAATGAAACACCTGAGGATAGTGCTAGAACTTCTCCAATCCTTAGGATGGATCATAAACTGGGAAAAATCGAGCCTAGATCCCGACAAGCAGAAAACGTTTCTGGGTATAACGCTCAACTCAGAATCGCAATGCTCCTGCCTACCCGAGAAGACAATACAAAAAATCCGACGGTTAGTCAAGACCTTCCTACGGAGACGATTATGCACAATTCGGGAAGCCATGTCTCTCCTGGGAAGCTTGATGTCATGCATTCCAGGAGTGGCATGGGCCCAGGCTCACACCAGAGCCCCTCAGTCCTATCCACTTGGGACAAGAGGCAGTCCTCTCTAGGGACAAGAATGTACATCCCAAGCGCGGTGAAAACATCCCTGCGTTGGTGGACATCCCCAGAGAACCTGCGGAGAGGGGTTCATTGGCTACAAAACCCAGCCACTCACATCACAACGGACGCAAGCGCCTGGAGATGGGGAGCGCATGTGGGGAACCAGTTCTTTCAGGGCCCATGGCCTCAAAGAACAAAAGAACAGTCCTCAAATGACAGGGAACTACAGGCCGTATGGCAGGTCCTACAGCAGTTGGGGAACTCGCTACGGGACCAGCATATAAAGATACTGTCAGACAATATCGCCGCGGTCGCCCATATATACGACACCAGGGGGGCACAAGATCTCCCGCCCTGCAAAACATCGCACAGAAAATCTTTCACTGGGCAGAGGGCCGGATCCTTTCGATCACGGCAACCCACTTGAAGGGGACGCTAAACCAAAAAGCGGACTTTCTGAGCAGGAGGCAAATAGACCCAGGAAAATGGTCTCTCTCCCTGGAGGCGTTCAGAATCCTGACCAACCGGTGGGGGACCCCACAATTGGACCTGTTCGCAACCAGGGAAAATGCCAAAGTAAGCAACTTCTTCTCCCTCCGGCCAGGAGATCGTCCGACAGCAGTAGACGCCCTAGGCCAAGACTGGGGAGAGGGGCTGGCGTACACCTTTCCTCCTATACCGTTGATCCCCAGAGTCTTACAACATTTCAGAACCCAGGTATGCACACTAATCCTGGTGACCCCCTTCTGGCCCGAGAGAAGCTGGTTCGGTCTTCTAGCAACATTGAGCGTCCAGGACCCAGTCACCTTCCCTACCTGGACAGATCTTCTATCGCAGGGGCCACTGAACCATCCGAGCCTAGACAAGCTCCACTTAACAGCATGGCTCTTGAGGAATCCTCACTAAAAGAGAAGGGATTCTCAGAGAAAGTAGTAGAAACGTTATTGTCCAGCAGAAAAAAGACGACCCACCTTATCTACCAGAAAGTTTGGAGAAGGTTTTCCTCATGGAGACAGGGAAGGGATCGCGGGGATTCTATCCCGGACATCCCTCTAATCTTAGAATTCTTGCAGGAGGGCCTAGAGATGGGCCTCTCTCCAAGCACCCTGAAGGTCCAGGTCGCAGCCCTTAGCGCCATGTGTGACACAAAGTTCGCAGACAACAGATGGGTCAACAGGTTCCTAGCAGCAGCAACTAGATTACGGCCTAGGCCCATAAATCTTTTTCCAGACTGGAACCTTAATTGGGCTCTAAGGGCCATGACAACGGTACCATTCGAGCCGATTGAAGCACTACCCATAAAAATGCTTACTATCAAGACCATTTTCTTAGTAGCCATCACCTCCGCAAGACGGGTTAGCGAGCTGCAGGCCTTGTCCATTCGCCACCCGTTCCTGAAAATCTCGGACACCAAATTAGTATTTAAAACGGACCCGGCGTTTATGCCAAAAGTAGTAACACATTTTCATAGGTCCCAAGACATAATAATCCCATCATTTTTTAGTAAACCTAAAAACGAGGAAGAAAAAACCCTAAACTGCCTGGACGTTAGGAGAGCACTCCTAGGCTACATAGAGGCGACAAGCCACTGGAGACGGGAAAACAACCTGTTAGTCCAGTTCAGTGGCCCAAATAAAGGGAACAAAGCAGTGAAAAGCTCCATAGCCAGGTGGATCCGCCTAGCCATCATAGAGTCCTATAAGGCCCTCGGGAAGGAAATCCCTTTAGCTCTTAAAGCCCATTCTACAAGGGCAGTAGCATCCTCATGGGCCGAACATAGCTCAGCCTCGGTCGAGCAGATATACAAAGCCGCAGTCTGGAAGAAACCCCACACGTTCGTTAAACACTATAGGGTAAAAGTGCAGCAGGACGAGGACATGGCCTTCGGCCGCAAAGTCCTCTCGGCAGCAATCCCACCCTAGGGAAACTTTAGTTGGTACGTCTCAATTGGTGCTGTCGTGGAGACAACTGGGGAAAAAATAGCTTATACCTACCCGATAATCTGGTTTCCAGTAGTCTCCACGACAGCAGCCGTACCTTCCCCCCCTAAATTGATAGAAAAGAAACTATAGAATATAATATAAAAAAATAAATAAATACATAACATAATTTTATAATAAAAAAACAAACAAAAAAAACCCCGGTTAGGGGAAAAAATTTAAGTTGAGCTCCTACCCCGGCAATTCGTTAGAATCCACTGAGGAAAGTGGGGAAGGGGGGGAGCTTTTAACCTCTCAGTGTGTTCCTGTCCTATCAAGAGGAGGCAATCTCAATTGGTGCTGTCGTGGAGACTACTGGAAACCCGATTATCGGGTAGGTATAATCTATTTTTTTGCTACACACAGCCAATCGCACTGCGGGCATCTTTTTTTGTTTTTTTTGCCGCGCACCGCCAATCACGCTTCAAGCACCCTTTTTTTTCGCCACGCACAGCCAATCACGCTTCAGGCACCCTTTTTTTTTCGCCATACACGGCCAATCACGCTCAAGGCACCCATTTTTTTGGGTTACACACAGCCAATCGGACTGCGGGCATGTTTTTTTTGCTTTTTGCCACACAAAGCCAATCGCACTCCAGGCACCATTTTGCTTGCCACACACCGCCAATCATGCTCAAGGCACCCTTTTTTTGGGCTACACACAGCCAATCGCACTGCGGACAGCTTTTTTTTTTTTGCTTTTTGCTACACACAGCCAATTGCACTGCGGGTATGTTTTTTTGCTTTTTGCCACACACAGCCAATCGCAGTGCGGGCAACCTCTTGTTTTTGCCACACACAGCCAATCGTACTCCAGGCACCATTTTGCTTGCCACACACCGCCAATCACGCTCAAGGCACCCTTTTTTTGGGCTACACACAGCCAATGCGGGCATCTTTTTTTTCTTTTTGCCGCACACAGGCAAATACACTGCGGGCATGTTTTTCTTTCTTTTTGCCACACACAGCCAATCGCACTGCGGGCATGTATTTTTTCTATTTGCCACACACAGCCAATCGCACTGCGGGCATGTATTTTTTCTATTTGCCACACACAGCCAATCGCACTGCGGGTATGTTTTTTTTTTTGCTTTTTGCCACACACAGCCAATCACGCTTCAGGTACGCTTTTTTTTTTCACCACACACAGCCAATCACGCGTCAGGCACCCTTTATTTTGTCACACACAGCCAATCGCACTCCAGGCACCCTTTTTTTGGGCTACACACCGCCAATCGGACTGTGGGCTTGTGTTTTTTTTCTTTTTGGTTTTTGCCACACACAGCCAATCGCACTGTGGGCACCTTTTTTTCCTTTGCTTTTTGCTACACACAGCCAATTGCACTGCGGGCACCTTTTTTTTTGCTTTTTGCCACACACAGCTAATCGCACTGCGGGCATGGTTTTTATCTTTTTGCTCTTTGACACACAGCCAATCGCACTGCGGCCATCTTTTTTTGCTTTTTGCCACACACCGCCAATCACGCTCCAGGCACCCTTTTTTTTCGCCACACACCGCCAATCACGCTTCAGGCACCCTTTTTTTCGCTACACACCGCCAATCACGCTTCAGGCACCCTTTTTTTTCGCCACACACCGCCAATCATGCTTCAGGCACCCTTTTTTTTCGCCACACACAGCCAATCACGCTTCAGGCACCCTTTTTTTCGCCACACACAGCCAATCGCACTCCAGGCAACCTTTTTTTGCCACACACCGCCAATCACGCTAAAGGCAACCTTTTTTTGGGCTACACACCGCCAATCAGACTGTGGGCTTGTCTTTTTTTCTTTTTGGTTTTTGCCACACACAGCCAATCGCACTGCGGGCATGTTTTTTTGCTTTTTGCCACACACAGCCAATCGCACTGCGGGCATGTTCTTTTTCTTTTTGCTTTTTGCCACACACAGCCAATCGCACTGCGGGCAACCTTTTTTTTTTTTTGCCACACACCGCCAATCACACTCCAGGCACCCTTTTTTTAGCCACACACAGCCAATCGCACTCAAGGCACCCTTTTTTTGAGCTACACACAGCCAATCGCACTGTGGGCATGTTTTTTTTTCTTTGCTCTTTGCCAAACACAGCCATTCGCACTGCGGGCATCTTTTTTTCTTTTTCATTTTTGCCACACACAGCCAGTCGCACTGCGGGCATGTTTTTTTTCTTATTGCCATACACAGCCAATCGCACTGCGGGCATGGTTTTTTTTGCTTTTTGCCACACACAGCCAACCGCACTGCGGGTATGTTTTTTTCTTTTGCTTTTTGCCACACACAGCCAATCACACTGCGGGCACCCATTTGTTTGCCACACACCGCCAATCACGCTCAAGGCACCCTTTTTTTGGGCTACACACCGCCAATCAGACTGTGGGCTTGTCTTCTTTTCTTTTTGCTTTTTGCCACACACAGCCAATCGCACTGCGGGCATGTTTGTTTTTTTTTTTTTTTTGCTACACACAGCCAATCGCACTGCGGGCATGGTTTTTTTTCTTTGCTCTTTGCCAAACACAGCCATTTGCACTGCGGGCACCTTTTTATTCTTTTTCATTTTTGCCACACACAGCCAGTCGCAGTGCGGGCATGTTTTTTTTCTTATTGCCATACAGAGCCAATCGCACTGTGGGCATGTTTTTTTTTGCCACACACAGCCAACCGCACTGCGGGCATGTTTTTTTTTTGCTTTTTGCCACACACAGCCAATCACACTGCGGACATCTTTTTTTTTTTTTTTCTTGCTTTTTGCCACACACAGCCAATCGCACTGCGGGCAACCTTTTTTTTTTGCCACACACATTGCCAATCATACTCCAGGCACCCTTTTTTTCGCCACACACAGCCAATCGCACTCCAGGCACCCTTTTACTTGCCACACACCGCCAATCACGCTCAAGGCACCCTTTTTTTGGGCTACACACAGCCAATCGCACTGCGGGCATGGTTTTTTTTGCTTTTTGCCACACACAGCCAATCGCACTGCGGACATCTTTTTTTTTTTTTTCTCTTGCTTTTTGCCACACACAGCCAATCGCACTGCGGGTATGTTTTTTTTTTTTTCCCTTTTCTTTTTTGCCACACACAGGCAATCGCACTGCGGGCAACCTTTTTTTTTTGCCACACACCGCCAATCATACTCCAGGCACCCTTTTTTTCGCCACACACAGCCAATCGCACTCCAGGCACCCTTTTTTTGCCACACACCGCCAATCACGCTAAAGGCAACCTTTTTTTGGGCTACACACCGCCAATCAGACTGTGGGCTTGTCTTTTTTTCTTTTTGGTTTTTGCCACACACAGCCAATCGCACTGCGGGCATGTTTTTTTGCTTTTTGCCACACACAGCCAATCACACTGCGGGCATGTTCTTTTTCTTTTTGCTTTTTGCCACACACAGCCAATCGCACTGCGGGCAACCTTTTTTTTTTTGCCACACACCGCCAATCACACTCCAGGCACCCTTTTTTTAGCCACACACAGCCAATCGCACTCCAGGCACCCTTTTTCTTGCCACACACCGCCAATCACGCTCAAGGCACCCTTTTTTTGAGCTACACACAGCCAATCGCACTGTGGGCATGTTTTTTTTTCTTTGCTCTTTGCCAAACACAGCAATTCGCACTGCGGGCATCTTTTTTTCTTATTGCCATACACAGCCAATCGCACTGCGGGCATGTTTTTTTTCTTATTGCCATACACAGCCAATCGCACTGCGGGCACGTTTTTTTTTTTTTTGCTTTTTGCCACACACAGCCAATCGCACTGCGGGCATGTTTTTTTTTTTTTTGCCACACACAGCCAATCGCACTCCAGGCACCCCTTTGTTTGCCACACACCGCCAATCACGCTCAAGGCACCCTTTTTTGGCTACACACCGCCAATCAGACTGTGGGCTTGTCTTCTTTTCTTTTTGGTTTTTGCCACACACAGCCAATCGCACTGCGGGCATGTTTTTTTTTTTTTTGCCACACACAGCCAATCGCACTCCAGGCACCCTTTTGTTTGCCACACACCGCCAATCACGCTCAAGGCACCCTTTTTTGGCTACACACCGCCAATCAGACTGTGGGCTTGTCTTCTTTTCTTTTTGGTTTTTGCCACACACAGCCAATCGCAGTGCGGGCATCTTTGTTTTTTTGTTTTTTTTTTGCTACACACAGCCAATCGCACTGCGGGCATGGTGTTTTTTCTTTGCTCTTTGCCAAACACAGCCATTTGCACTGCGGGCACCTTTTTTTCTTTTTCATTTTTGCCACACGCAGCCTGTCGCACTGCGGGTATGTTTTTTTTTTTCCCTTTTCTTTTTTGCCACACACAGGCAATCGCACTGCGGGCAACCTTTTTTTTTGCCACACACCGCCAATCATACTCCAGGCACCCTTTTTTTGCCACACACCGCCAATCACGCTAAAGGCAACCTTTTTTTGGGCTACACACCGCCAATCAGACTGTGGGCTTGTCTTTTTTTCTTTTTGCTTTTTGCCACACACAGCCAATCGCACTGCGGGCATGTTCTTTTTCTTTTTGCTTTTTGCCACACACAGCCAATCGCACTGCGGGCAACCTTTTTTTTTTTTTTGCCACACACCGCCAATCACACTCCAGGCACCCTTTTTTTAGCCACACACAGCCAATCGCACTCCAGGCACCCTTTTTCTTGCCACACACCGCCAATCACGCTCAAGGCACCCTTTTTTTGAGCTACACACAGCCAATCGCACTGTGGGCATGTTTTTTTTTCTTTGCTCTTTGCCAAACACAGCCATTCGCACTGCGGGCATCTTTTTTTCTTTTTCATTTTTGCCACACACAGCCAGTTGCACTGCGGGCATGTTTTTTTTCTTATTGCCATACACAGCCAATCGCACTGCGGGCATGGTTTTTTTTGCTTTTTGCCACACACAGCCAACCGCACTGCGGGTATGTTTTTTTTTTTTTGCCACACACAGCCAATCGCACTCCAGGCACCCTTTTGTTTGCCACACACCGCCAATCACACTCAAGGCACCCTTTTTTTGGGCTACACACCGCCAATCAGACTGTGGGCTTGTCTTCTTTTCTTTTTGCTTTTTGCCACACACAGCCAATCGCACTGCGGGCATGTTCTTTTTCTTTTTGCTTTTTGCCAGACACAGCCAATCGCACTGCGGGCATGGTTTTTTTTCTTTGCTCTTTGCCAAACACAGCCATTTGCACTGCGGGCACCTTTTTTTCTTTTTCATTTTTGCCACACACAGCCAGTCGCACTGCGGGCATGTTTTTTTTCTTATTGCCATACACAGCCAATCGCACTGCAGGCATGTTTTTTTTTTGCCACACACAGCCAACCGCACTGCGGACATGTTTTTTTTTTGCTTTTTGACACACACAGCCAATCGCACTGCGGACATCTTTTTTTTTTTTTTTTTCTTGCTTTTTGCCACACACAGCCAATCGCACTGCGGGCCTGTTTTTCTTTTTTCCCCTTTTCTTTTTTGCCACACACAGGCAATCGCACTGCGGGCAACCTTTTTTTTGCCACACACATTGCCAATCATACTCCAGGCACCCTTTTTTTCGCCACACACAGCCAATCGCACTCCAGGCACCCTTTTACTTGCCACACACCGCCAATCACGCTCAAGGCACCCTTTTTTTGGGCTACACACAGCCAATCGCATTGCGGGCATGTTTTTTTTTCTTTGCTCTTTTGCCAAACACAGCCATTCGCACTGCGGGCATCTTTTTTTCTTTTTCTTATTGCCACACACAGCCAATCGCACTGCGGGCATGTTTTTTTTTTGCTTTTTGCCACACACAGCCAATCGCACTGCGGGCACCCTTTTTTCGCCACACACAGCCAATCGCACTCCAGGCACCCTTTCTTTTTTTGCCACACACAGCCAATCACGCTTCAGGCACCCTTTTTTTCGTCATACACAGCCAATCGCACTCCAGGCACTCTTTTGTTTGCCACACACCGCCAATCACGCTCAAGGCACCCTTTTTTTTGGGTTACACACAGCCAATCAGACTGCGGGCATGTTTGTTTTTTGTTTTTGCCACAAACAGCCAATTGCACTGCGGGCATGTTTTTTTTCTTATTGCCATACACAGCCAATCGCACTGCGGGCATGTTTTTTTTTTTTTTGCTTTTTGCCACACACAGCCAATCGCACTGCGGGCATGTTTTTTTTTTTTTTTGCCACACACAGCCAATCGCACTCCAGGCACCCTTTTGTTTGCCACACACCGCCAATCACGCTCAAGGCACCCTTTTTTTGGGCTACACACCGCCAATCAGACTGTGGGCTTGTCTTCTTTTCTTTTTGCCACACACAGCCAATCGCAATGCGGGCATGTTCTTTTTCTTTTTTCTTTTTGCCACACACAGCCAATCGCAGTGCGGGCATCTTTGTTTTTTTTTTTTTTTTTTGCTACACACAGCCAATCGCACTGCGGGCATGGTGTTTTTTCTTTGCTCTTTGCCAAACACAGCCATTTGCACTGCGGGCACCTTTTTTTCTTTTTCATTTTTGCCACACGCAGCCTGTCGCACTGCGGGTATGTTTTTTTTTTTCCCTTTTCTTTTTTGCCACACACAGGCAATCGCACTGCGGGCAACCTTTTTTTTTGCCACACACCGCCAATCATACTCCAGGCACCCTTTTTTTCGCCACACACAGCCAATCGCACTCCAGGCACCCTTTTTTTGCCACACACCGCCAATCACGCTAAAGGCAACCTTTTTTTGGGCTACACACCGCCAATCAGACTGTGGGCTTGTCTTTTTTTCTTTTTGGTTTTTGCCACACACAGCCAATCGCACTGCGGGCATGTTTTTTTGCTTTTTGCCACACACAGCCAATCGCACTGCGGGCATGTTCTTTTTCTTTTTGCTTTTTGCCACACACAGCCAATCGCACTGCGGGCAACCTTTTTTTTTTTTTGCCACACACCGCCAATCACACTCCAGGCACCCTTTTTTTTAGCCACACACAGCCAATCACGCTCAAGGCACCCTTTTTTTGAGCTACACACAGCCAATCGCACTGTGGGCATGTTTTTTTTTTTCTTTGCTCTTTGCCAAACACAGCCATTCGCACTGCGGGCATCTTTTTTTCTTTTTCATTTTTGCCACACACAGCCAGTCGCACTGCGGGCATGTTTTTTTTCTTATTGCCATACACAGCCAATCGCACTGCGGGCATGGTTTTTTTTGCTTTTTGCCACACACAGCCAACCGCACTGCGGGTATGTTTTTTTTTTTTGCTTTTTGCCACACACAGCCAATCGCACTGCGGGCATGTTTTTTTTTTTTGCCACACACAGCCAATCGCACTCCAGGCACCCTTTTGTTTGCCACACACCGCCAATCACACTCAAGGCACCCTTTTTTTGGGCTACACACCGCCAATCAGACTGTGGGCTTGTCTTCTTTTCTTTTTGCTTTTTGCCACACACAGCCAATCGCAGTGCGGGCATCTTTGTTTATTTATTTTTTTTTTTTGCTACACACAGCCAATCGCACTGCGGGCATGGTTTTTTTTCTTTGCTCTTTGCCAAACACAGCCATTTGCACTGCGGGCACCTTTTTTTCTTTTTCATTTTTGCCACACACAGCCAGTCGCACTGCGGGCATGTTTTTTTTCTTATTGCCATACACAGCCAATCGCACTGCAGGCATGTTTTTTTTTGCCACACACAGCCAACCGCACTGCGGGCATGTTTTTTTTTTTTTTCTTGCTTTTTGCCACACACAGCCAATCGCATTGCGGGCATGTTTTTTTTTCTTTGCTCTTTTGCCAAACACAGCCATTCGCACTGCGGGCATCTTTTTTTCTTTTTCTTATTGCCACACACAGCCAATCGCACTGCGGGCATGTTTTTTTCTTTTTCTTATTGCCACACACAGCCAATCGCACTGCGGGCATGTTTTTTTTTTGCTTTTTGCCACACACAGCCAATCGCACTGCGGGCATGTTTTTTTTTTTGCTTTTTGCCACACACAGCCAATCACGCTTCAGGGACCCTTTTTTTTTTGCCACACACCGCCAATCACGCTTCAGGTAGCCTTTTTTTCGCCACACACAGCAAATCACGCTTCAGGTACCCATTTTTTCGCCACACACAGCCAATCGCACTCCATGCACCCTTTTTTTCGCCACACACTGCCAATCACGCTCAAGGCACCCTTTTTTTGGGCTACACACCGCCAATCGGACTGCGGGCTTGTGTTTTTTTTTTTCTTTTTGCCTTTTGCCGCACACAGCCAATCGCACTGCGGGCATGTTTTTTGTTTTTTTTTGCTTTTTGCCACACGCAGCCAATCGCACTGCGGGCAACCTTTTTTTCGCCACACACAGCCAATCGCACTCCAGGCACCATTTTGCTTGCCCCACACCGCCAATCACGCTCAAGGCACCCTTTTTTTGGGCTACACACAGCCAATCGGACTGTGGGCATGTTTTTTTTCTTTTTGGTTTTTGCCACACACAGCCAATCGCACTGCGGGCATGGTTTTTTTTCTTTTTGCGACACACAGCCAATCACGCTTCAGGTACCCTTTTTTTTTTTTTCGCCACACACAGCCAATCACGCTTCAGGCACCCTTTTTTTCGCCACACCCAGCCAATCGCACTCCAGGCACCCTTTTGTTTGTCACACATCGCCAATCACGCTCAAGGCACCCTTTTTTTGGGCTACAGACTGCCAATCGGACTGCGGGCTTGTTTTTTTTTTTTCTTTTTGGTTTTTGCCACACACAGCCAATCGCACTGCGGGCATGTTCTTTTTCTTTTTTCTTTTTGCCACACAGCCAATCGCACTGCGGGCATGTTTTTTTGCTTTTTGCCACACACAGCCAATCGCACTGCGGGCATGTTTTTTCTTTTTGCTTTTTCTTTTTTGCCACACGCAGCCAATCGTACTGCGGGCAACCTTTTGTTTTTGCCACACACCGCCAATCACACTCCAGGCACCCTTTTGCTTGCCACACACCGCCAATCACGCTCAAGGCACCTTTTTTTGGGCTACACACAGCCAATCGCACTGCGGGCATCTTTTTTTTTTTGCTTTTCGCCACACACAGCACAGCCAATCACGCTTCAGGCACCCTTTTTTTTCACCACACACAGCCAATCACGCTTCAGGCACCCTTTTTTTGCCACACACCGTCAATCACGCTAAAGGCAACCTTTTATTGGGCTACACACCGCCAATCAGACTGTGGGCTTGTCTTTTTTTCTTCTTGGTTTTCGCCACACACAGCCAATCGCACTGCGGGCATGTTTTTTTGCTTTTTGCCACACACAGCCAATCGCACTGCGGGCATGTTCTTTTTCTTTTTGCTTTTTGCCACACACAGCCAATCGCACTGCGGGCTTTTTTTTTTTTTTTTCATTTTTGCCACACACAGCCAGTCGCACTGCGGGCATGTTTTTTTGCTTTTTGCCACACACAGCCAATCGCACTGCGGGCATGTTCTTTTTCTTTTTGCTTTTTGCCACACACAGCCAATCGCACTGCGGGCATCTTTTTTTCTTTTTCATTTTTGCCACACACAGCCAGTCGCACTGCGGGCATGTTTTTTTTCTTATTGCCATACACAGCCAATCGCACTGCGGGCATGGTTTTTTTTGCTTTTTGCCACACACAGCCAACCGCACTGCGGGTATGTTTTTTTTTTTGTTGTTTTTTGCCACACACAGCCAATCGCACTGCGGGCATGTTTTTTTTTTTGCCACACACCGCCAATCACACTCTAGGCACCCTTTTTTTTGCCACACACAGCCAATCGCACTCCAGGCACCCTTTTGTTTGCCACACACCGCCAATCACGCTCAAGGCACCCTTTTTTTGGGCTACACACCGCCAATCAGACTGTGGGCTTGTCTTCTTTTCTTTTTGCTTTTTGCTACACACAGCCAATCGCACTGCGGGCATGTTCTTTTTCTTTTTGCTTTTTGCCACACACAGCCAATCGCAGTGCGGGCATGTTTGTTTTTTTTTTTTGCTTTTTGCCACACACAGCCAATCGCACTGCGGGCACCCTTTTTTCCGCCACACACAGCCAATCGCACTCCAGGCACCCTTTTCTTGCCACACACCGCCAATCACGCTCAAGGCACCCTTTTTTTGGGCTACACACAGCCAATCGCACTGTGGGCATGGTTTTTTTTCTTTGCTCTTTGCCAAACACAGCCATTTGCACTGCGGGCACCTTTTTTTCTTTTTCATTTTTGCCACACACAGCCAGTCGCACTGCGGGCATGGTTTTTTTTTTGCTTTTTGCCACACACAGCCAATCGCACTGCGGACATCTTTTTTTTTTTTTTTTCTTGCTTTTTGCCACACACAGCCAATCGCACTGCGGGCATGTTTTTTTTTTTTTTCCCTTTTCTTTTTTGCCACACACAGGCATTCGCACTGCGGGCAACCTTTTTTTTTGCCACACACATTGCCAATCATACTCCAGGCACCCTTTTTTTCGCCACACACAGCCAATCACACTCCAGGCACCCTTTTACTTGCCACACACCGCCAATCACGCTCAAGGCACCCTTTTTTTGGGCTACACACAGCCAATCGCACTGTGGGCATGTTTTTTTTCTTTTTTTTTCTTTTTTTGCCACACACAGCCAATCGCATTGCGGGCATGTTTTTTTTTCTTTGCTCTTTTGCCAAACACAGCCATTCGCACTGCGGGCATCTTTTTTTCTTTTTCATTTTTGCCACACACAGCCAGTCGCACTGCGGGAATGTTTTTTTTCTTATTGCCATACACAGCCAATCGCACTGCGGGCATGGTTTTTTTTGCCACACACAGCCAATCGCACTGCGGACATCTTTTTTTTTTTTTTTTTCTTGCTTTTTGCCACACACAGCCAATCGCACTGTGGGCATGTTTTTTTTCTTATTGCCACACACAGCCAATCGCACTGTGGGCATGTTTTTTTTTTGCTTTTTGCCACACACAGCCAATCGCACTGCGGGCATGTTTTTTTTTTGCTTTTTGCCACACACAGCCAATCGCACTGCGGGCATGTTTTTTTTTTTGCTTTTTGCCACACACAGCCAATCACGCTTCAGGGACCCTTTTGTTTTTGCCACACACCGCCAATCACGCTTCAGGTACCCTTTTTTTCGCCACACACAGCAAATCACGCTTCAGGCACCCATTTTTTCGCCACACACAGCCAATCGCACTCCATGCACCCTTTTGTTTGCCACACACTGCCAATCACGCTCAAGGCACCCTTTTTTTGGGCTACACACCGCCAATCGGACTGCGGGCTTGTGTTTTTTTTTTCTTTTTGCCTTTTGCCGCACACAGCCAATCGCACTGCGGGCATGTTTTTTTTTTTTTTTGCTTTTTGCCAAACGCAGCCAATCGCACTGCGGGCAACCTTTTTTTCGCCACACACAGCCAATCGCACTCCAGGCACCATTTTGCTTGCCCCACACCGCCAATCACGCTCAAGGCACCCTTTTTTTGGGCTACACACAGCCAATCGGACTGCGGGCATGTTTTTTTTCTTTTTGGTTTTTGCCACACACAGCCAATCGCACTGCGGGCATGGTTTTTTTTCTTTTTGCCACACGCAGCCAATCGCACTGCGGGCACCTTTTTTTTTCTTTTTGCCACACACAGCCAATCACGCTTCAGGCACCCTTTTTTTGCCACACACCGCCAATCACGCTTCAGGAACGCTTTTGTTTGCCACACACCGCCAATCACGCCCAAGGCAGCCTTTTTTTGGGCTACACATTGCCAATCGGACTGCGGGTTTGTCTTTTTTTTCTTTTTGGTTTTTGCCACACACAGCCAATCGCACTGCGGGTATGTTTTTTTCTTTTTACTTTTTGCCACACACAGCCAATCGCACTGTCGGCATGTTTTTTTTTTTCCTTTCCTTTTTTGCCACACGCAGCTAATCGCACTGCGGGCAACCTTTTGTTTTTGCCACACACCGCCGATCACACTCCAGGCACCCTTTTTTTCGCCACACACAGCCAATCGCACTCCAGGCACCCTTTTGCTTGCCACACACCGCCAATCACGCTCAAGGCACCCTTTTTTTGGGCTACACACAGCCAATCGCACTGCGGGCATGTTTTTTTTCTTTTTGGTTTGTGCCACACACAGCCAATCGCACTGCGGGCATCTTTTTTTTTTCTTTGCTTTTCGCCACACACAGCTAATCGCACTGCGGGCATCTTTTTTTCTTTGCTTTTCGCCACACACAGCCAATCGCACTGCGGGCATCTTTTTTTCTTTGCTTTTCGCCACACACAGCCAATCGCACTGCAAGCATCTTTTTTTCTTTGCTTTTTGCCACACACAGCTAATGGCACTGCGGTCTTTTTTTTTGTTGTTGTTGCTTTTTGCCACACCCAGCCAATCACATTCCGCGCACTTTTTTTTGTTTTGCGCCACACACGGGCCATTGCTCTGTGGGCATTTTTCTTTCTTTTTTCGCCACAGACAGCCTATCGCACCGCAGGCGGGTAGGGGAAAGCTTTTTCCCATACATAGATGATCTTATTTTTATCCTAGATGGTCCAATTACATATTTTAACAGTTATTTCAATGCTAAGATCTCATCAGAAGACATAGCATATTTAGATCTTGGATTAAATCATGAGAACAATAAGATTACCGCTAAAACCTTTTTAAAATCAACAGACACAAACAGTGTATTATCTTATAAAAGCTATCATTTCCGGAAATTGAAAACCAATATACCGTCTGGTCAGTTCAAAAGACTTTGATGCAATTGTACAAAAACAGAGGATTTTACAATTCAGAGCAGGACAATAAAAAATAGGCAAAAAAACCCCGATTCATTGATTGCCCAACAGAAGCAGCTTTTGGCCTCATGTCCACAGGCAAAACTGAATTGTGGAATTCGCGCGATGCACCCGTACAGACGATCCACAGTTCAAGCAGCCCATAGAGATGCATAGGGCATCCGCACTTAATTTAACACCTGCGGATTTGGTTTTATTTGATTTACAGAAAACAAATTGCAGCATGCTCCATTTTACCGTGGATGATGCGCGGATGGGCTCCATTCAGCTCTATGGGAGTGAGTGATCCGCAGTGGATTCGCGAAAATACAATTGTGGATGTACTGCAGATTTGGAGGTGGGGAAATGGCTGGGAGGTGGCATTGGGTTTTTTTTGTCCACGAGGATGATACACGGTGCATCTTCGTACATCCACGCGGAAAAACAAAAAAAACGTGATCTCCTTCAAGCTATTAAAAAAATCCCATCTACGACTACTCGCAGTGCATCCCCGTGTGCCGTGGACATGAGGCCTTTAGTAGGGCAAAAAGTACATCACAATCAGAAGCCCTTGAAAGTAGAGACACGGATAAATGTAATGTGCGTTTCATTACCACCTGCAGTCCACTACACTTGTCCATCAGAAAGTTTTTTTTTTTTTAAATATTGACCTATCCTCCTACATTTCACCCGATCCACATATCATCTTTAGGAGAGCCCGGTCAAATTCCCTCGATCTGCTCTCCTCTCCACTTGCTCTTTGCAATGGGAGGGGGTGGAGCTAAGCACCACCCCATCCCGCCTCCTCCCATTACTGGATGTGGACAAGGGGCGGGTTGGGGGCAGAGCCCTCCCCGCATCCAGCAATAGGTGGAGGCGGGATGGGGCAGTGCTTAGCTCCACCGACATCCCGCCCCCTCCCATTGCAAAGAGCGAGCGGGCAGGAGTGCAGAGGTGAGCCTGCGAGGGGAAGGGAGGGGAAAGGGCGACGGCATGGTAACCTCGGTGAATATGCACTGGGGCCCATGCCGTCTGAATGGGCCCACAAACGTTTGATTTGTGTGCCCAATCACCATGAAAACGGCAACCGTGGGAGTAAGCCCAAAGGAGTTATTTAGACGAGCGTATATCAGTTGGGTATACGCAAGAAGAGGAGGCGGGAAGGGATGGGAGCTAGTGCATTGAGCTCCTGCCCCCTCCCAGCCCCTCACCACTATTTGCAATGAGAGTGGGCAGGACAGAGTGGAGATAAATTCCGCTCCCGCCCTCTCCCATTGCAAATAATAGCGAGGGGTGGAGAGGGGGAAGGGAGCTCAGTGCACTAGCTCCCGTCCCATCCTGCCCCCTCCCCTTTGCAGAAAGGGGCAGCGTATATCGGCCGGGCGTGAAAACCCAACCAATATACGCCCATCTAAATAACCCCCAACACCAACGCCAGCCAATATCGTAGCAGTTTACACCCTATAATCCAAAACTATACAAATTATATATCTATACGGCCAAAACCAAATGAGGAACCCATTCCCCTACTTTATTTTAGTGTAAATATACTAATTTTACAAATAAACAACTACCGTATATTCCGGAGTATAAGGCGACGGGGCGTATAAGACGACCCCCCAACTGTCACCTTATACGCCGGGAATATAGTGGAGCAAAAAAAAAAAAATCATTACTCACCTTCCCCGGTTTTCTGCGGCGCTGCTGCAGGCTGTCGCTCCCTCCTGGTCCCCGGCAGAGCATTGCTTTCTGGACGCAGGGCCGTCAGCCAATCACAGCCATTCAATGGCTAAAACACACGTGCCTTCATGATGTCATTGAATGGCTGTGATTGGCTGACAGCGTGTGTTAGCCAATCACAGTATTAGCTTTCTGGACGCGGGGATTTCAAGCCCTGCGTTCAGAAAGCAATGTTCTGCCGGGAACCAGGAGGGAGCGACAGCCTGCAGCAGCGCCGCAGAATGCCGGGGGAGGTGAGTAATGATTTTTTTTTTTTTGACACTTTCTTTTTTTTGTATTACCGGCGTATAAGACGACCCCCGACTTCAGAGCAGATTTTTCGGGGTTCAAAAGTCATTTTATACGCCGGTATATACGGTATTAAAAAAAACACATTTTTGTTTAGCTTATTACTCCCAAGAAAAACTAAAAAAAAAAAAACCCTGAAAAAAAGATATTAAGGCAAATAGCCCTATATGTCATGGAAAAAAATGCTACAAAAATAATTTTGGGAGCTAAAGAAAACAAACACAAAAAAAAAAATAGGGCAGTAAAATTACCATATGGGTAAAAGACCTAAAAAGTGGTCATTACGGGGTTAATAAAATTGAAATTATTTTCACTGCAGTTTAGCAGCAAAGCACATCAAAAAGACACAAAAACTGTGACTGCAGTGTAAAGGAAGTACTTGGCTAATTAGATGTTCTCTAGTGAGCAGACTAACGGCGAGGAGCAGCCGTTCTATCCATGTAACGTCCAGAAGTTCCTCTCCGACAGGGATGATGGACGCAGCTAACAGCGGTTATATCCACGTAACGTCCACCTAGAGTGTCCAGAAGCTACTCTCCGACAGGGATGATGTACGCAGGTAACAGCGGTTATATTCATGTAACGTCCACCTAGAGTGTCCAGAAGTTCCTCTCCGACAGGAATGATGGACGCAGCTAACAGCGGTTATATCCACGTAACGTCCACCTAGAGTGTCCAGAAGCTACTCTCCGACAGGGATGATGTACGCAGGTAACAGCGGTTATATCCACATAACGTCCACCTAGAGTGTCCAGAAGCTACTCTCCGACAGGGATGATGTACGCAGGTAACAGCGGTTATATCCACATAACGTCCACCTAGAGTGTCCAGAAGCTACTCTCCGACAGGGATGATGTACGCAGGTAACAGCGGTTATATCCACATAACGTCCACCTAGAGTGTCCAGAAGCTACTCTCCGACAGGGATGATGTACGCAGGTAACAGCGGTTATATCCACATAACGTCCACCTAGAGTGTCCAGAAGTTCCTGTCCGACAGGGATGATGGACGCAGCTAACAGCGGTTATATCCACGTGACGTCCACCTAGAGTGTCCAGAAGCTACTCTCCGACAGGGATGATGTACGCAGGTAACAGCGGTTATATTCATGTAACGTCCACCCAGAATGTCCAGAAGCTACTCTCCGACAGGGATGATGTACGCAGGTAACAGCGGTTATATCCACATAACGTCCACCTAGAGTGTCCAGAAGCTCCTCTCCGATAAGGATGCGGATACACGACTAACGCCGAGGAGCAGCCGTTCTATCCGCGTAATGTCCACCTAGAGCGTCCAGAAGCTCCTCTCCGATGTAGCTAATGGCGAGAAGTTATGAGGTGTAGCAGAGGCAGCAGAGCTTCGGTGAATGTTGTAGTGCCGCTGCTGCAGGAACTGCCTGTGTGGACGGGTTCTATCTGCTTCTAGAACTGCAGACCGCTGTGACCTCACAGGAATTCCATGGAAACCCCAGTGACCTCACTCGACCACACATACATACACATTCACAGGCGGACAGGCCTGGCCGGAGGCTTCTCTAACCAGGGATCTTCTATACACATTTTAGGCTAATTTCTCACATATTGCATGAATCCACACTGGAATTTGGCAGAATAATCCACAACAAATTCTGCACGTGATTTTAGGGAGGATTTTGGTGCAGATTTCACTCGTATTAAAATGAATAAAATCTGCCTTGAAATATCCACAACATACAGATCTTGCTGGAAGGTGAAAATCCGCAGCGAGACTCAAATCACAGCAGATTTTTCTGCTGTGAGTGGTAATCCCCAATCACCAGTGTTTGACTATAATCGGAATTTTGGTGCTAATTAAGCAACCAAATTGATGCAACCACAACACATTGTGTTAAACCGGACTTTGACCCTTTCTTCAATATTTGGCTATTAGGGCTTATTCAGACAGGCGTATATTGGTCGGGTTGTCACGCCCGACCGATATACGCTGTCCCTGTCTGCAAGGGGAGGAGGCGGGCCTGGCCAAGAGCTAGTGCACTGAGCTCCCGCCTCTCTCCGCCTTTGCGACTGTTTGCAGAGGGAGGGGGCGGGACTTCAGTGCAATGCTCCCGGGCAGGCCTGCCTCCTCTCCTTGCAGAGAGAGGCAGTGTATATCGTCCGGGTGTAAAATCCCGACAGATATACGCCTGTCTCAATAAGCCCCAAGTTCTGATGAAGCTTCTCATATTTAGACCAGCGTTACGCAGCTTATGCCGCCATAATGCAATGTGTGAGCTACGTTTGTTGCTAATTGAGGAGGGGTCTGTAATACGATTTCTGTCAGAAACCTAAAAAATGCAACAATGCGGAATTTTCACCATCACAAGATCAGATCCGCATGACACTGCAGGTACAAATTCAGTGTAATGCGTTCCCATAGGCCAACGCTGCAGGGAATATCGCTCTCATGCCCACTGATGCCGGCGCTATAAGGGTCCTTCGCCACTCTCCTGCCCTCCAATGCCGATGCTACCAGAGTCCTGCACTGCCCCCCCCCCGCCCCCTGATGCTGGCGCTACCAGGGTCCTTTACCGTTCTCCTGCTCCCTGATGGCGATGCTACCACCCTTCTCTGCACTTCATTTATAAATACTGTCTGAAATAAAATTTGGCCTGGTTGCCCTTAGCAACCATTCACAGTGCAGCTCTGATTTCTGAAACTGCTCTAGTAAAATGACAGCTTGCGCTCTGATTGGTTGCTATGGGCAACAAGGCCAGTTTGTCTTCCAGATAGATTAGATTAATTTGTTCTTCCTGTGTCAAGGCTGAGATGTCCGCACGACAGATGACCTCTACATCCATGCTGTAGTGATGACATGTCATGACAACAGCATGGATGCAGAGGTCATCTGTTGTAGGGACATATCCGCACAACACATGACCTCTGCATCCATGCTGTAGCGCTGACATGTCCGCACAATACATGACCTCTGCATACATGCTGTAGCGCTGACATGTCCGCACAATACATGACCTCTGCATCCATGCTGTAGCACTGACATGTCCGCACAATACATGACCTCTGCATCCATGCTGTAGCACTGACATGTCCGCACAACACATGACCTCTGCATCCATGCTGTAGCACTGACATGTCCGCACAATACATGACCTCTGCATCCATGCTGTAGCACAGACATGTCCGCACAACACATGACCTCTGCATCCATGCTGTAGTGATGACATGTCCGCACAATACATGACCTCTGCATCCATGCTGTAGCGCTATGTCCGCACAATACATGACCTCTGCATACATGCTGTAGCGCTGACATGTCCGCACAATACATGACCTCTGCAGACATGCTGTAGCGGTGACATGTCCTCACAACACATGACCTCTGCATCCATGCTGTAGCGCTGACATTTCCACACAATACGTGACCTCTGCATCCATGTTCTAGCGGTGACATGTCCGCACAACACATGATCTCTGCATCCATGCTGTAGTGGTGACATGCCCACACAACAGATGACCTCTGCATCCATGCTGTAGCGCTGACATGTCTGCACAACACATGACCTCTGCATCCATGCTGTAGCGATGACATGTCCGCACAATACGTGAAAATGTAGTAGTTCTCACCGACAGCACTAAGTATACCCTAGTCGGGGTCAGGCCACCCGGATGCAAAAGCCAGATAGAAACCAAAAAACCAGAAAGGTTCCAAATAAATGTCCACAGAAAATATGATGAACTGGCAGCATAAGCGGATGTAGAAAAGTACAAAAATTGTTTTATTACCCCGTTACATGTAGACGCGACGTTTCGGCCTGACTGTCCTTCCTCAAACATTCCTCAATGTCTGCACAACACAGACCTCTGCATCCATGCTGTAGCACTGACATGTCCGCACAATACATGACCTCTGCATCCATGCTGTAGAGCTGACCTGTCCGCACAACACGTGACCTGAGCATCCACGCTGTAGCACTGACATTTCCGCACAATACATGACCTCTGCATCCATGCTGTAGCGCTGACATTTCCACACAACACATGACCTCTGCATCCATGCTGTAGCGGTAACATGCCCACACAACACATGACCTCTGCATCCATGCTGTAGCGGTAACATGCCCACACAACACATGGCCTGTGCATCCATGCTGTAGCGGTAACATGCCCACACAACACATGACCTCTGCATCCATGCTGTAGCGGTAACATGCCCACACAACACATGACCTCTGCATCCATGCTGTAGCAGTAACATGCCCACACAACACATGGCCTGTGCATCCATGCTGTAGCGCTGACATGTCCGCACAATACATGACCTCTGCATCCATGCTGTAGAGCTGACCTGTCCGCACAACACGTGACCTGAGCATCCATGCTGTAGCACTGACATTTCCGCACAATACATGACCTCTGCATCCATGCTGTAGCGCTGACATTTCCACACAACACATGACCTCTGCATCCATGCTGTAGCGGTAACATGCCCACACAACACATGGCCTGTGCATCCATGCTGTAGCGGTAACATGCCCACACAACACATGACCTCTGCATCCATGCTGTAGCGGTAACATGCCCACACAGCACATGGCCTGTGCATCCATGCTGTAGCGGTAACATGCCCACACAACACATGACCTCTGCATCCATGCTGTAGCGGTAACATGCCCACACAACACATGACCTCTGCATCCATGCTGTAGCGGTAACATGCCCACACAACACATGGCCTGTGCATCCATGCTGTAGCGCTGACATTTCCACACAATACGTGACCTCTGCATCCATGCTGTAGCGCTGACATGTCCGCACAATACGTGAAAATGTAGTAGTTCTCACCGACAGCACTAAGTATACCCTAGTCGGGGTCAGGCCACCCGGATGCAAAAGCCAGATAGAAACCAAAAAACCAGAAAGGTTCCAAATAAATGTCCACAGAAAATATGATGAACTGGCAGCATAAGCGGATGTAGAAAAGTACAAAAATTGTTTTATTACCCCGTTACATGTAGACGCGACGTTTCGGCCTGACTGTCCTTCCTCAAACATTCCTCAATGTCCGCACAACACAGACCTCTGCATCCATGCTGTAGCACTGACATGTCCGCACAATACATGACCTCTGCATCCATGCTGTAGCGCTGACATGTCCGCACAACACATGGCCTCTGCATGCATGCTCCAATGGTGACATGTCCGCACAACACATGGCCTCTGCATACATGCTGTAGGCTGACATGTCCGCACAATACAGGACCTCTGCATCCATGCTGTAGTGCTGACATATCTGCACAACTCATGACCTCTGCATCCATGCTGTAGCGCTCACATGTCCGCACAATACATGACCTCTGCAGACATGCTCTAGTGATGACATGTCCGCACAACACATGACCTCTGCATCCATGCTGTAGGGCTGACATGTCCGCACAATACATGACCTCTGCATCCATGCTGTAGCGCTGACATTTCCACACAACACATGACCTCTGCATCCATGCTGTAGCGGTAACATGCCCACACAACACATGACCTCTGCATCCATGCTGTAGCGGTAACATGCCCACACAACACATGACCTCTGCATCCATGCTGTAGCGGTAACATGCCCGCACAACACATGGCCTGCGCATCCATGCTGTAGCGCTGACATTTCCACACAATACGTGACCTCTGCATCCATGCTGTAGCGCTGACATGTCCGCACAATACGTGAAAATGTAGTAGTTCTCACCGACAGCACTAAGTATACCCTAGTCGGGAGGTCAGGCCACCCGGATGCAAAAGCCAGATAGAAACCAAAAAACCAGAAAGGTTCCAAATAAATGTCCACAGAAAATATGATGAACTGGCAGCATAAGCGGATGTAGAAAAGTACAAAAATTGTTTTATTACCCCGTTACATGTAGACGTGACGTTTCGGCCTGACTGTCCTTCCTCAAACATTCCTCAATGTCCGCACAACACAGACCTCTGCATCCATGCTGTAGCACTGACATGTCCGCACAATACATGACCTCTGCATCCATGCTGTAGCGCTGACATGTCCGCACAACACATGGCCTCTGCATGCATGCTCCAATGGTGACATGTCCGCACAACACATGGCCTCTGCATACATGCTGCAGGCTGACATGTCCGCACAATAGATGACCTCTGCATCCATGCTGTAGTGCTGACATATCTGCACAACTCATGACCTCTGCATCCATGCTGTAGCGCTGACATGTCCGCACAATACATGACCTCTGCAGACATGCTCTAGTGATGACATGTCTGCACAATACATGACCTCTGCATACATGCTGCAGCAGTGACATGCCCACACCACATGTGACCTCTGCATACATGTTGTAGCGCTGACATGTCCGCACAATACAGGACCTCTGCATCCATGCTGTACCGCTGACATGTCCGCACAACACATGACCTCTGCATCCATGCTGTAGCGCTATGTCCTCCCAACACATGACCTCTGCATCCATGCTGTAGCGCTGACATGTCCGCACAAAACATGACCTCTGCAGACATGCTCTAGTGATGACATGTCTGCACAATAAATGACCTCTACATCCATGCTGTAGCGCTGACCTGTCCGCACAACACGTGACCTGAGCATCCATGCTGTAGCACTGACATTTCCGCACAATACATGACCTCTGCATCCATGCTGTAGCGCTGACATTTCCACACAACACATGACCTCTGCATCCATGCTGTAGCGGTAACATGCCCACACAACACATGGCCTGTGCATCCATGCTGTAGCGGTAACATGCCCACACAACACATGACCTCTGCATCCATGCTGTAGCGGTAACATGCCCACACAACACATGACCTCTGCATCCATGCTGTAGCGGTAACATGCCCACACAACACATGGCCTGTGCATCCATGCTGTAGCGCTGACATTTCCACACAATACGTGACCTCTGCATCCATGCTGTAGCGCTGACATGTCCGCACAATACGTGAAAATGTAGTAGTTCTCAGTGACAGCACTAAGTATACCCTAGTCGGGGTCAGGCCACCCGGATGCAAAAGCCAGATAGAAACCAAAAAACCAGAAAGGTTCCAAATAAATGTCCACAGAAAATATGATGAACTGGCAGCATAAGCGGATGTAGAAAAGTACAAAAATTGTTTTATTACCTCGTTACATGTAGACGTGACGTTTCGGCCTGACTGTCCTTCCTCAAACATTCCTCAATGTCCGCACAACACAGACCTCTGCATCCATGCTGTAGCACTGACATGTCCGCACAACACATGGCCTCTGCATGCATGCTCCAATGGTGACATGTCCGCACAACACATGGCCTCTGCATACATGCTGTAGGCTGACATGTCTGCACAATACAGGACCTCTGCATCCATGCTGTAGTGCTGACATATCTGCACAACTCATGACCTCTGCATCCATGCTGTAGCGCTGACATGTCCGCACAATACATGACCTCTGCAGACATGCTCTAGTGATGACATGTCTGCACAATACATGACCTCTGCATACATGCTGCAGCAGTGACATGCCCACACCACATGTGACCTCTGCATACATGTTGTAGCGCTGACATGTCCGCACAATACAGGACCTCTGCATCCATGCTGTAGCGCTGACATGTCCGCACAATACAGGACCTCTGCATCCATGCTGTAGCGCTATGTCCTCCCAACACATGACCTCTGCATCCATGCTGTAGCGCTATGTCCTCCCAACACATGACCTCTGCATCCAAGCTGTAGCGCTGACATTTCCGCGGAATACATGACCTCTGTATACATGCTGTAGCAGTGACATGTCCGCACAATACATGACCTCTGCATCCATGCTGTAGCGCTGACATGCCCACACTACATGTGACCTCTGCATCCATGCTGTAGCGCTGACATGTCCGTACAATACATGACCTCTGCTGCCATGATTTGTAGCGCTGATATGTCCACACAATAAATAACGTCTACATCAATGCTGTAGTGGTGACATGTCCACACCACAGGTGACCTCTGCATACATGCTGTAGCACTGACATTTCTGCACAATACATGACCTCTGCATATATGATTTAGCGCTAACATGTCCGCACAATACATGACCTCTGCATCCATGCTGTAGCACTGACATGTCCGCACAATACATGACCTCTGCATACATGTTGTAGCACTGACATGCCCACACCACATGTGACCTCTGCATCCATGCTGTAGCGCTGACATGTCCGTACAATACATGACCTCTGCAGCCATGATTTGTAGCGCTGATATGTCCACACAATAAATAACGTCTACATCAATGCTGTAGTGGTGACATGTCCACACCACAGGTGACCTCTGCATACATGCTATAATGATGACATGTCAGCACAACACATGACCTCTGCATCCATGTTGTAGCGGTGACATGTCCGCACAATACATGACCTCTGCATCCATGCTGTAGCACTGACATGTCTGCACAACACATGACCTCTGCATCCATGCTGTAGCGATGACATGTCCGCACAATACGTGAAAATGTAGTAGTTCTCAGTGACAGCACTAAGTATACCCTAGTCGGGGTCAGGCCACCCGGATGCAAAAGCCAGATAGAAACCAAAAAAACAGAAAGGTTCCAAATAAGTGTCCACAGAAAATATGATGAACTGGCAGCATAAGCGGATGTAGAAAAGTACAAAAGTTGTTTTATTACCCGTTACATGTAGACGCGACGTTTTGGCCTGACTGGCCTTCCTCAAACATTTTACAATGTCCGCACAATACATGACCTCTGCATCCATGCTGTAGCACTATGTCCGCACAATACATGGGATCTTACGCTTTATTAAAACCTTACCAAACTCTTATAAATAACCGACACAGACACCAATATTGGATAAAGAAGACCGCGGTATTTATTAACGGGGTTACAAACATTTGGGGAGAAATGTAACCAATAATAACCATAACACTTCCTGTAAACTCTGCTTTACAGACCGAAGTTTATTAACCAATCAATAACCATAACAGTTCATGTAAACTCTGTCTTACAGACACGAGTTTACCACCACCAAACTCTCCCCAAGTTTACCTGCCCACCCGCCTAATGCGGGCAACAATCCCCCATTAACTACACCGTGACAAACCTAAGGGAGTGAGGGTGGGATGCTGCTTTTTTTCCAGATGATGATGGCCCACATCTCTGCACCTCCATATCTCACTGCTGCTCCTCTCAGCTTGTTCCTCTGGGCCAATCACCAGCCACTGTCAGGCCACCAGATTCTGCCTGACAACCACAGGCATTTCCCGCCATTTCTCTTCAGCCAATCATCTGCTGCTGCCAACCAGTCCATCACTGGGCAGAACTCACTCTGTGCCATCTCATCTGACCCAGTAATGACCTTTGTAACATATCATGGTTAACCAAAAAACCTCTTCCATAGAAGGTGACATATCATCCATCCATCATGTACGTAAAGCTCCCAGATCCCATGAGGCTTTCCCTCCTAACTATCCCTCAAGCCTTACATGGGATCTTACGCTTTATTAAAACCTTACCAAACTCTTATAAATAACCGACACAGACACCAATATTGGATAAAGAAGACCGCGGTGTTTATTAACGGGGTTACAAACATTTGGGGAGAAATGTAACCAATAATAACCATAACACTTCCTGTAACCTCTGTTTTACAGACCCAAGTTTATTAACCAATCAATAACCATAACAGTTCATGTAATCTCTGTCTTACAGACACGAGTTTACCACCACCAAACTCTCCCCAAGTTTACCTGCCCACCCGCCTAATGCGGGCGACAATCCCCCACCAGGCCATGACATCCACTAATGACATGCCCCCCCCCCCAACACCCGCAGCCTCCGCAATCATCTACACAACTCCATAATAAAAATATCCAACACAATCTCTGACAAGTATACTATAACACTCCTATAGAATCCTGGAACCAAACCTTCCATATCAGTATGTCTAAAAAGAAAACATCCGCTCCTGGCATGAGCTCTCTACCACCAGGTTAACCCTTCTCCGAATTCTCTCGCTATATACAGACCTCGGCAATGACCATAACAATCGAGGAACAATATCTGAAAAAACTATTACTGTATCTGGAACCTTGTTTAATGTTCCACTTCTCCCTTTCAGTGTCCCATGACATATCAATTTGTTCTCTTCTATGTCATTAACCCCTAAGTGTAAAATCAAAACATCTGGACAGGGCCCACGTGACTCTATGCCCACGTGACTTTATACATCAGTTCCGCCATTAATCCACTCCACCTCCTACATCTGCTACCGCGCCAAAAAATTTCAAACTGTGATCTGTACAAACCTAAATTTTCAGAATAACAGTGCTCTGCTGCCATTCTCCAAGCCCAGTAAATAAAGGAGGGTCCAACAATCCACACAATACTTTTGTTAATTCCTAAAATGAAAAAAAGAATTAGTACACCATATTATTCAGGTGTATGTACAACTTAAACTGAGATGAACCCCATCTGTCTACTTTTTCTTCAATAAAACCACACCTGTAAACAATTAAGCACCATTATATATTAAAAGCAAGATAATGACTGTCCATCATCCCTGTCTCCCCGAAAACAAGACAGGGTCTTCTACTAATTTTGCTCCACAAGATCTTACTTTTGCCATGTGTAACTGCCTGGACACTATTTACATTGACTTTTTTTTTTATATAATTAACTGCAACTAGGGCTTAATTTTGGAATTGGGCTTAAAGTTCAAGCATCCTGAAAAATCCTGCTAGGGTTTATTTCCGGGTAGGTTTTATCACCAGAGAAACAGGTTACATGGATCAACAAAGAACCTGGTGCTTGCAGGCATAGCCACATAAACGCCTGCAAATTCCTAAGCAAGCATATATTCTCATGAAAATGAGCAAACAAGCGAATTCACACCCCTTTACCCATTTTGTCTTTTTTTTTATTATTATTATTATTATTATAAAGCTCCCATGGTTGGACACATCCTTAGGGTGAAGTCACACGAACATATATCGGCTCGGTTTTTACGCCGAGCCGATATACGTTGTCCTCGTGTGCAGGGGGGGGGGAGGATGGAAGAGCCCGGAGCAGGAACTGAGCTCCCGGCCCCCTCTCCACCTCCCCTCCGCCCCTCTGCACTATTTGTAATGGGAAGAGGCGGGGCGGGGGCGGGGCTAAGTTCTGCAAATTAGCCCGCCCCCGTCCTACCTCTCCCCATTGCAAATAGTGCAGAGGGGTGGAGAGGAGGCAGAGAGGGGGTGGGAGCTCAGTTCCTGCACTTGGCTCTTCCATCCTCCCCCCTCTGCACACTAGGACAACGTATATCGGCTCGGCGTGAAAACCAAGCTGATATACGTTCGTGTGAATGCACCCTTAAGGCCCCAAAGTCACATCTAAACAGCCGTACCTCATATGCTGATCTACACACTTCAGGCAATACTTTCACCAACTTCCCTTGTAAGCTCAATGTGATAGCAGAGTGTTGATCAGCGGCATCAGCTACTGCCTTACAGCCCCTGATCAATCGCTCTACCTGAAAGACAGAATTAATAGGTACCAGATTATACTATTTTTGAAAGAAAGCCATACCCAACAGTACCTTCCAAACGGAGCTATATGAGCACCGCATCCTGAATGTTGCACTCTTCTTCCCTGAATTGCTGCATCCGCAAACAAGACTATGAAATAGCAGCTGCATTAACCTCACACCGACCATCTCTAACCCTCAATAAGAGGTTATATGTTAGACATAATCTGACTAGCACACAAACTAACTGGTGCTGACCGGCTCTTACCAACAATCACTCCATAACCATTACCCACTGATGTCAGCACCTCATGATAACTCCTGCCGACCAGCTCTTACCAACAATCACTCCATAACCATTACCCACTGATGTCAGCACCTCATGATAGCTCCTCCGCTTCCACAAGCTCCCATCACCAAGCTGACTGACCATTAAAGTCAAAGATACCAACCCTAGCACTAAATCCTGCTTTAGCTCCCTTGACATCCGTGCATGCGATGTATGGGACTTCCAACCGTGCATCACCACCCATATCCTGCGGGAATACCTGCGACCAATAATAATCACCTGTGAAGCTGAACAAAACTGACCTGCTAACCGCTGCAACTCCCTCCATGTAATCGTCCTTCATACATAATGTCTGACTAATTAACCCATAAACTACACACCCCTGACATTGGCAATTAGAACAACCATCACAATGCTATCATCTAAAGACCTAAAATCTCTAACCGAGTACATGGACATACCATTTTTTCCGTCCGCTGGCGGCACACCAAAGTCCTCCATCCTGACCACATGCCCTCTAAAACTTGTGCACCCCTCATTACCCTGATACCCCATAAACAAAAATCATCTAAGCAGTGTATTACATCTACATCAGGAGATTCCTTCCTCCTACCTACTCTAACAATGAGGATAGTCCTAAATAATAGTAGGATGCCTTAGATCCCATCGGTAACGCCAAACCGGAAACCAAAGGATTAAAACTCCAACCAATAAGAAGTTATCCGAATAATGCATCACATGACCGAAGGGCCATAATAAAGCCAATGTAGTCACATGATGCATATCTTAATGCCAGTGACTCAGGAGCGCCTCAGCATTCAGAGACAACTGCTTGGGGTAAGATAGATGATAAATAACCAGGAGGAGATGGACTCCTTCTGTGGCATCACCCTTAAAGGGGACAACCTCAAAGGGGGGGGTATCAAAATGACCGGCAACTCTGCCCTCAGCTATGTGATTAGCAATTTAACAAGATCAGGATCATAAATAACTGAAATTAACTTATTAACCCCTTCACAGCTGAGGCCCTTTAACTCATGCACATATAGGCCGTACTGGGAGCCTTCTTTAATGAGCCGGGCCTACTTCCAATATGGTGGCCTCACTGGAGTCTTGAAATTCTCTATTTCCTGGATGCAAGGAATTTGTACTGATTTCTGACTAAAACAACCATAAATGGATGAGAGCGGCACAATATGAGCCCTCATGGCAGTACCCACAGCTCTTACCTCAGTACCCACACCGCTGCATTACCTCGATCCCATAAATGTAACCACACACCGAGGTAGTGAGGCGTCCCAAGAATGTCTATAAACCACCTAACTAGTTACACCGAGGAAACACCAACATCCCGGTAACCATTATTAACTATTCTGTTTCTTCCGGTCATCATTAGATTCTGATTCTTTTTATATGAAAGTAACCGTTATAAAATAACAAGTAATTATAAACCAAATCTGATTAACAACAGCAGCCGCCTCAACCACAGACTGCGGGCAGTGGTTACCTCAGAGCCGACTGCCTGCATACAGTGGTTACCTCAGAGCCGACTGCCTGCATACAGTGGTTACCTCAGAGCCGACTGCCTGCATACAGTGGTTACCTCAGAGCCGACTGCCTGCATACAGTGGTTACTTCAGAGCCGACTGCCTGCATACAGTGGTTACCTCACAGCTGACAGTCTGCATACAGTGGTTACCTCAGAGCCGACTGCCTGCATACAGTGGTTACCTCACAGCTGACAGTCTGCATACAGTGGTTACCTCACAGCTGACAGTCTCCATACAGTGGTTACCTCAGAGCTGACAGTCTGCATACAGTGGTTACCTCACAGCTGACAGTCTGCATACAGCGGTTATCTCACAGCTGACAGTCTGCATACAGTGGTTACCTCACAGCTGACAGACTGCATACAGTTGTTACCTCACAGCTGACAGTCTGCATACAGCGGTTACCTCACAGCTGACAGTCTGCATACAGTGGTTACCTCACAGCTGACAGTCTCCATACAGTGGTTACCTCACAGCTGACAGTCTCCATACAGTGGTTACCTCACAGCTGACAGACTGCATACAGTGGTTACCTCACAGCTGACAGTCTGCATAGAGCGGTTACCTCACAGCTGACAGTCTGCATACAGTGGTTACCTCACAGCTGACAGTCTGCATACAGCGATTACCTCACAGCTGACAGTCTGCATACAGTGGTTACCTCACAGCTGACAGTCTGCATACAGTGATTACCTCACAGCTGACAGTCTGCATACAGCGGTTACCTCACAGCTGACAGTCTGCATACAGTGGTTACCTCACAGCTGACAGTCTCCATACAGTGGTTACCTCACAGCTGACAGTCTCCATACAGTGGTTACCTCACAGCTGACAGTCTCCATAGAGTGGTTACCTCACAGCTGACAGTCTGCATACAGCGGTTACCTCACAGCTGACAGTCTGCATACAGCAGTTACCTCACAGCTGACAGTCTGCATACAGCGGTTACCTCACAGCTGACAGTCTGCATACAGCGGTTACCTCACAGCTGACAGTCTGCATACAGTGGTTACCTCACAGCTGACAGTCTGCATACAGCGATTACCTCACAGCTGACAGTCTGCATACTGTGGTTACCTCACAGCTGACAGTCTGCATACAGTGATTACCTCACAGCTGACAGTCTGCATACAGTGGTTACCTCACAGCTGACAGTCTGCATACAGTGGTTACCTCACAGCTGACAGTCTGCATACAGTGGTTACCTCACAGCTGACAGTCTGCATACAGTGGTTATCTCACAGCTGACAGTCTGCATACAGTGGTTACCTCACAGCTGACAGACTGCATACAGTGGTTACCTCACAGCTGACAGACTGCATACAGTGGTTACCTCACAGCTGACAGTCTGCATACAGCGGTTACCTCACAGCTGACAGTCTGCATACAGTGGTTACCTCACAGCTGACAGTCTGCATACAGCGATTACCTCACAGCTGACAGTCTGCATACTGTGGTTACCTCACAGCTGACAGTCTGCATACAGTGATTACCTCACAGCTGACAGTCTGCATACAGTGGTTACCTCACAGCTGACAGTCTGCATACAGTGGTTACCTCACAGCTGACAGTCTGCATACAGTGGTTACCTCACAGCTGACAGTCTGCATACAGTGGTTATCTCACAGCTGACAGTCTGCATACAGTGGTTACCTCACAGCTGACAGACTGCATACAGTGGTTACCTCACAGCTGACAGACTGCATACAGTGGTTATCTCACAGCTGATAGTCTGCATACAGTGGTTACCTCACAGCTGACAGACTGCATACAGTGGTTACCTCAGAGCTGACAGTCTGCATACAGTGGTTACCTCACAGCTGACAGTCTGCATACAGTGGTTACCTCAGAGCTGACAGTCTGCATACAGTGGTTACCTCAGAGCCGACTGCCTGCATACAGTGGTTACCTCAGAGCCGACTGCCTGCATACAGTGGTTACCTCACAGCTGACACTCTGCCTACAGCGGTTACCTCAGAGCCGACTGCCTGCATACAGTGGTTATCTCACAGCTGACAGATACCAAGCAGTGGTTAGAGCTGACAGTCTGCATACAGTGGTTACCTCAGAACAGTCTCCTGCAGCACTCAGTTACCTTAGAGCTCAGCCACCTCAGAGCTCAGTTACCTCAGAGCTCAGTTACCTCAGAGCTCAGTTACCTCAGCTCAGACATGACACCATTAATAAAACACAATTGTTAAGCAGACATACATTCCCCATCATCACCCTGACTCGCCCTTTCTTTACAGCCTAGTAAGGGTTAACATTAACACATTTAAATCTGACAAATCTACCTTAGGGGGCGCTCACACGACGGCCCCGATGCCCGGCACCCTGTGAGCCAAAGCCAGGAGCAGAGAGGAAGCACAATGGAAAGATTCACATGTCTTCCCCATAATGGATCCGCTCCTGGCTCCGGCCCGCCAAATCCGAGCACAAAAACCACCGCGCGAAATCGCTCCCAACTGCGACACAAGCTAAATCCTTCTATACACAGGGTCTCACCACTTGTAGAGCTTCACCTGTACGCTGCCATTACAGCAGCACAGGACTTCGCAGAGGGGCCGTCGCCATCTTGTCGAGCTTCACCCGTACACTTGAACTGGATCATATTTTTCTCCAGCAGGCTTCAGGGTATTCTGTAGCTTCCAAATTATATAGTGTGCACACATCATCAACCAGATCAGACACAAATGCCGGTCTAAGCTGAGTCTGCCCTGTGTAGAGCCTCAGGCTTTATTGTAACACATGATACCTGCCCTTTAATGGGCGTGCAACAGATTACATCAGTAACATATAGGATTCTCATTTGTCGGATCATATAGAATCCCCCACCCCTCTCCAAAGTCCAATGTGTAAGCCAGTCCTTTGTTCTATCAGCATGCGGTCAAAACTGAAAGTATCTCTTTGTTGCAGAAGTTAGTATGGAGGAGGGGCTGGATACTCTTCTTCAGTATTGGAATGTGACTTAACTCTTTAAGAGGCTGCTTGTGGAACTCTGTGCCAAATCAACATTATACCACACACATCTTTCACCATGCCATTGTCCAGCAATTACTATAATGAAATTAGGCAGTCATTAGCCTCTAAGAGTTAAAGACACTACAGCTGCGTAATACATCTAGTTTAGTACAAATCGATAGACATTTTACACTAACTAATTATCATGTCTATCACACCCAGCAGGCACAGCAGTACAGGACTTGGTGTTGGCATCTGGTGGCACTGTTCCTGCTGGTGTTGGCATCTGGTGGCACTGTTCCTGCTGGTGTTGGCATCTGCTGGCACTGCTCCCGCTGCCAGGTTTCAGTCGCCTCTGATCGGATGAAGGTAAAGGCAGCCTCTGCGTCTGCTTCGCTGGTAATTTTCTACTGACAAGTCCTCCTCAGATACAAACATTCACACAATGTCCTCTGCAGCTCCTCCTGGCCGGCGCTGCTGACAAGTCCTAAGCTGAAGCGCAGGGGATTCCAGAAATCTGTGAAACTGTTCCTCACTGACCACTTCATCCTCGCTGACGATCAGGCGCTGGAGAAAGTCCTCCATCTTCACAGAGGGTCTGAAGCTGTGACAGGAATTGTGATGGGAGCTGACAGGAATTGTGAGGGGAGCTGACAGGAATTGTGAGGGGAGCTGACAGGAACAGGGAGCTGTCACCTGGATGCTGCATGCTGCTTCCTTTCCAGATGATGATGGCCCACATCTCTGCACCTCCATATCTCACTGCTGCTCCTCTCAGCTTGTTCCTCTGGACCAATCACCAGCCACTGTCAGGCCACCAGATTCTGCCTGACAACCACAGGCATTTCCCGCCATTTCTCTTCAGCCAATCAGCAGCTGCTGCCAACCAGTCCATCACTGGGCAGAACTCATGCTCTGCCATCTCATCTGACCCAGTAATGACCTTTGTAACATATCTTGGTTAATCAGAAAACCTCCTCCATAGAGGGTGACCTATCATCCATCCATCATGTACATAAAGCTCCCAGATCCCATGAGGCTTTCCCTCCTAACTGTCCCTCAAGCCTTACATGACCTCTGTATCCATGCTGTAGCGCTATGTCCGCACAATACATGACCTCTGCATACATGCTGTAGCGCTGACATGTCCGCATAATACATGACCTCTGCATACATGCTGTAGCACTGACATGTCCGCACAATACATGACCTCTGCATCCATGCTGTAGAGCTGACATGTCCGCACAATACATGACCTCTGCATCCATGCTGTAGAGCTGACATGTCCGCACAATACATGACCTCTGCATCCATGCTGTAGCATTGACATGTCCGCACAACACATGACCTCTGCATCCATGCTGTAATGGTGACATGTCCGCACAAAACATGGCCTCTGCATCCATGCTGTAGTGCTGACAAGTCCGCACAATACATGACCTCTGCTGACATGCTCTAGTGATGACATGTCCGCACAACACATGACCTCTGCATCCATGCTGTAGCGCTGACATGTCCGCACAACACATGGCCTCTGCATCCATGCTGTAGCGCTGACATGTCCGCACAATACATGACCTCTGCATACATGCTGTAGCACTGACATGTCCGCACAATACATGACCTCTGCATACATGCTGTAGCGCTTATATGTCCGCACAATACATGACCTCTGCATACATGCTGTAGCGGTGACATGTCCGCACAATACATGACCTCTGCATACATGCTGTAGCGGTGACATGTCCGCACAATACATGACCTCTGCATACATGCTGTAGCGGTGACATGTCCGCACAATACATGACCTCTGCATACATGCTGTAGCGGTGACATGTCCACACAATACATGACCTCTGCATACATGCTGTAGCGGTGACATGTCCGCACAATACATGACCTCTGCATACATGTTGTAGGGGTGACATGCCCACACCACATGTGACCTCTGCATTCATGATTTGTAGAGCTGATATGTCTGCACAATAAATAACGTCTACATCAATGCTGTAGTGGTGACATGTCCACACCACATGTGACCTCTGCATACATGCTGTAGCGATGACATGTCAGCACAACACATGACCTCTGCATCCATGTTGTAGCGTTGACATGTCCGCACAACACATGACCTCTGCATCCATGTTGTAGCGGTGACATGTCCGCACAACACATGATCTCTGCATCCATGCTGTAGTGGTAACACGCCCACACAACAGATGACCTCTGCATACATGCTGTAGTGATGACATGTCCGCACAACAGATTACCTCTGCATCCATGCTGTAGCACTGACATGTCCGCACAATACATGACCTCTGCATCCATGCTGTAGCACTGACATTTCCGCACTATACATGACCTCTGCAGACATGCTCTAGTGATGACATGTCCGCACAATACATGACCTCTGCATACATGCTGTAGCGGTGACATGTCCGCACAATACATGACCTCTGCACACATGCTGTAGCATTGACATTTCCGCACTATACATGACCTCTGCAGACATGCTCTAGTGATGACATGTCCGCACAATACATGACCTCTGCATCCATGCTGTAGCACTGACATTTCTGCACAATACATGACCTCTGCATCCATGCTGTAGCCCTGACATGTCCGCACAATACATGACCTCTGCATACATGCTGTAGCACTGAAATTTCCGCACTATACATGACCTCTGCATACATGCTATAGCGCTGACATGTCCGCACAATACATGACCTCTGCATCCATGCTGTAGCACTGACATTTCCGCACCATACATGACCTCTGCATACATGCTGTAGAGCTGACATGTCCGCACAATACATGACCTCTTCATACATGCTGTAGCGGTGACATGTCCGCACAATAGATGACCTCTGCATCCATGCTGTAGCTGTGACATGTCCGCACAATAGATGACCTACTGATGACATGTCCTCACAAAACATGACCTCTGCATCCATGCTGTAGCGCTGACATGCCCGCACAACACATGACCTCTGCATCCGTGATGTAGAATTGACATGTCCACACCACATGTGACCACTGCATCCATGCTGTAGCACTGACATGTCAACACCACATGTGACCTCTGCATCCATGCTGTAGCGCTGACATGCCCACACCACATGTGACCTCTGCATACATGCGGTAGCAGTGACATGCCCGCACAACACATGACCTCTGCATCCGTGATGTAAAAGTGACATGTCCATACCACACACAACCTCTGCATACATGCTCACCCAAAAAACGCACGACTAACGAAGAAAAACATCCACAAAGGATCCCTGTATTGTTTACGGTGTTCTACACATCACTGTTGATCTACAGCTAAAGTCCGCAGGGTTTTATGGAAAAAAAAAATCACCCGGAAAAATGTCACTAAAAATATGCTAGAGTAAAAGCGTCCTTAAAGTATTTTACAGGTCGCAGTCAAGGTGCGGTTTAGAACCACATCAAAGATCACGTGTACTTTTACCTGTAAAAATCATGTTACCAAAAAACACATTTCACATCTCCGGCAAAACTGCTGGGGTTCTCAGATTTGGTGTGAATATACCCTTACGCACAGCGCTCCGCATTGCGTGCTTTACACTGTATTTACACGGTCGGGTGCGATATACATCTGAGAAAATCAGATCCATATCACAGGTGTATACCCTTGTTTTTCAAAACTTTCCCATGCTAAAGATGCGCTATTCGCATCACTGCACGTGCCTTTTTACACATGTGAAAAATAATCCCATGTTGTTCCAGTAGTAAAATGAGAAAAATGCATTGAGAGTGCGATGCAAATTTTTTAAGACTTCTGTAAGAATGAATGAGTAGTTTTTGCAGTGGAATTGTCTCAAAATAGGACATGCTGCAGTTTTCAAACGTGCACTTATGTGCGCCGTGAGGTCAGAACCGCTGCATGAGCAACGAGTAACGTGAATATTCCCCCAAAAGAGACAGTTCATCTGTGCACGCACCAGCTGAAGACCTCGCTGCACACATGTGAGACTTGGCAGCGCTAAATGGATGACGCTTACTGCATCATCCACAACCAAGGAGTTGAGAGGGGTGGATTTTAGAGCCGAATAAGCTGCTAGTAGATGGCCCAGCACGCCCATCTAACCACTTTGCCTATTTTGGCCATAAAGACGTGACGATTTGTGGAGTATTTTCATCTCCAATTTTCAAAAAGCATAACTTTTTCATCTTTCCGTTGACATGGCGTTATTTAGGGAGGCAAAATGAACAAAATAAGCATTTTGCCTCTGCTATTTTAGGGTTTATATTTACGTTTTTTGTTGTGTAAGATGAATAGGGTGTTCAATTCATTGTACAGGTAGTTACGGATACCAAAAATGTAGGTTTAAATATATATATTTTTTTATAGAAACAGGAAAGTGCGCAAAAAAGAGTTTTTTTGTTAATTAAATGTTTCGTCTATTTTTATTTATTTTTTTTATTTTTTATGTCTTTGTAGGGGACTTAAACCATAAGAGCTCTGATTGCTATGACGTTGCACTGCAGTACTTCTGTATTGCAATGCATTATTGCTTATAATAGCCAGTCTCTATGTACAGGTCATGTGCCGCACAGTGTAATGGGAGACACGATACTGTCCAAAGTCACAACTAAGTTAGGCTAACTTCATACAGGTGAGAGTGATATGGGGCAGTGAATCCTGCCACCATATCACACTCCCCACCATGTGAATTTACAGGGGTGCCGGGCGTTTTCATGTGAAAACAGCCTTGTACGGCTTCGTGGAGTTATCGTTCCTCTGCCGCGGCTGTCGCAGAGAATGGGAGAAACTCCGCGATCGCTTTTCTCCTCCATTGCTGCCGCCGGCCCCATTGAAAACAGTGGATGCTGCGATGTGAGATCAAGCAGCCGGATAGAACTTGCCGCGATTTGTTTCCCGCATCGCTCGTATATATGTCCTCATTCAAAAGAATGTGGTTCATATTTGTGCGTCGTAAATTAGGTGCATTCCTATAGAGAACAGTATGTGTGCGCACACTGACCGAAGAATCACACAGACCGCGTGCCGACTTCCAGAAATGGGGAGCTGGGGAGGTAAGCAGAACACATCCTGGACTCCTCCGGATCCGTCCTATGTGCACCAAAACTTTATAGTGCTTATAGGGGATGACTAGTTGTTTTTAAAGGGGCTGTCCAATTACCGAACAGAATCTCTTTAAAGCTGTGTTCCCACATGGCGTTTTTTATTACGGTTTTCAACTGCAATTAAAAAAAAAAAATTAATAAATAAAAATCGCAACAAAAAACACCATGTGTTAACACAGTCTAATGGGTCTGTCTGTACTAAATTAATAGATCGCTTTAGTTACCACTCCGACAGGATCCAGCGCTGCAGTCCCGCTGCGGTCCTGGTGTTTGTTGTGACAGCGGCTGTCGAAGGAAGTCAGTTGACCATTGCAGCCAATCAGAGGCTGCTGTGTCACGTTTCTGAACTCCGGCCATTATGACGCTCAAGATGTGAGCGCCAATGCCAGGAGAACAAAAAGTGACTCTGTGGCCTCCATTTGGCTGCAGTGGTCACCTGACTTCTTGTGACGGATGCTGTCACAACAACCACCAAGACCACATCGCTGGATCTCGGTTATGGAGGAGGGGTTTGTATAGCTCTTTATTATTTTCGTACAGACAGCCCTATTACTGGGATGTTGTCCTCTAGCAGCCATATTACTTATCTTACTTTCTCAGAAACAAAACTTGAGAATTTTTGCCTCTTCGGCCATAAATGTTGTCTTTATTACTACCAGAATTCTGTAATTCACGGAACGTTATTAATCTGGTTATTATAAAGACAATTTAGTCAATTTTATAGTAAAACTTCAGTCAGCGGCGCCGCCCTCTCACAGAATAAAGAGGGAGGACAGCATTATTACAGCGCTGCTTTAAAGCCGCCATCTTGGACGAATCTACTTCTCACATGTAGGGGAGGTACTATTCTCATATTTATGTGTCACATCATTTCCTGTAACTACCAGAGACTGGATATGACACTTACAGATCAGCAATAATTATGGAAGCTTTATCTTTCTATATATCAGCACAGGTTATGTCGAGCCATGACCCAGGATGTGACCTCTCCTCTGCCGGCCGTTGGTTCACTCCTTTTCCACCCAGCACCGGGTCCAGTGTACTTGGCCTGTTAGTGCTGCCACTCCTCAAGCGTCGTTACTTTGCTACTCCCAAAGTCTGAAGGAGACCCCAAACCCAACTTGCAGCACCACAGGGAAGCACGGAGACCTAGAGTACGAGCGGAGCGGTGAGAGATGGAAATGCAGCGGGCAGATAATGCGCTAGACAGGCCAGAGCTCGACATGGAGGAAGAGGAGGAAACCGAGGAGGAGATATCGTTCAGTGACCCGGAGGGGAGGGGAAAAGGGGAAGCCACACTATATGTAATGGGCCACTAGTAGAGATGAGCGAACGTACTCGTTAAGGGTGATTTCGCAATGAAGCATCGCTATTTTCGAGTACCTGGCTACTCGGGTGAAAAGATTTGGGGGGCACCGGGGGGCGACGTGGTGGAGCGGGGGGTAGAAGTGGGGAACAGGGGGGAACTCTATCTTTCTCTCTCCCCCCCACTCCCCTCTGCAACCCGCCGCTCACCCCCGGCGCCCCCCGAATCTTTTCACCCGAGTAGTCAGGTACTCGAAAATAGCGATGCTCGATTGCGAAATCGCCCTTAAAGAGTACGTTCGCTCATCTCTATCCACTAGGCTTCAGTGTATTGCAGTTTCCAGCTGTTGTAGAATTACAACTCCCAACGTGCACATATAGTAGCGGCGTAACTAAAGACTCAGGGGCCCAGATGCAAAAGTTCAGCTCGTGCCCCCACTGTACCGGTACCCATACCTAAACCGTGCTGAATAGAGCTGCAAAACAAATTTCCATACATGATCTAGCCCCTGGGCATGAGCTTTCCAAACATGACTTATTTCCTGGACACCTTAGGCCACTACGCCCCATGGCCCTGGCAAAGGACCGCGCTTTGCCGCAATCTTACTTTCGTTTGCGGAGGGAGCATTTCTGCCTCCAACAGTGGCTTTAGTACACCTCATCATTAATGAAGCGCGCTAAACGCAAAAAAAACCAAACAAACCAGACAGCACTCGAAAATCTTGGGGCTTTCCAATACCGCGTTCCAGCACATCTGCGAGGCTCCATTGAAATTCGATGAGAGCATTATACAGCAATTACCACAGCATTCAAAACACCGCAGTAATCGTGGAAAAAAATATCTGTGTGAGAGTGGCCTTACGCTAATTATACACGAGCGAGTGCAATATAGGGCCATGAATCACGGCCCAATATAGGAAGCTGATGGCTGATGCTTTGCAGCGGAACTGGAACACTGCAGGGGTTAATCCTTGCACTGCTGGAAAGAAATGTACAGCAGTTCAGCTTACTGTGGAAACCGGACACCTACATCTGCCGGAAATAACTGGAGGCAGGTAGATCTGAGGTGCAGGCCTAATATGTAGCTACTTGTGCATTTGTGAGCTGTGACTTGATTATTACTAAATGTAAGCAGAGGAATAGAACTAATGGTAGTGAAAGAATAGCAATAGTAGACCTAGAGACTGATCAAGGGTAGTGAGAGCTCTGTTCCATAACTGCACTATATAATAATTACAGTGGATCCGGAAAGTCTTAAGACCCTTTCATTTTGATTAACATTTTGTTATGTTGTGGCCTTATGCAAATTTTAAAAAAAATCAAGTTTCCCCCCCATCATTCTACTCTCAATACCCATGATGACATAGTGAAACTAGAATGTTTGAAATCTCTGTAAGTTTTTTTTTTTTAATAATTTTTTTTAACATTTTACATTGACATAAATATTCAGACCCTTTGGTATGACACTTGGAATTTAGCTTTTGGAATGCCTCACATTTATTTTGATTATCTTTGAGATGTTTCTACAGCTTGGTTGGTGTCCACCTGTGGTAAATTCAGTTGATTAGACATAATTTTAAAAGACAAACCACTGTTTATATAAGGTCTCTCAGCTCACAATGCATATCAGAGCCCAAACTAAGCCATGAGGAGGAAAAAACTTCCTGTAGAGATCAGAGACAAATCTGGAGAAGGCTACAAAATCATTCTTCTGCACTGAAAGTTCCCAAGAATACAGTGGCCTCCATAATTCTTAAATGGAAGGAGTTTGGAACAGCCAGGAATCTTCCAACAGATGGTCAGAACACTAAATTAAGTAATCAGAGGAGAAGAGCATTGGTACGAGATGTCACGAAGAAGTAAAATGTCATTCTAGCTGAGCTCCAAAGATTCTGTTTGCAGAGGGGAGAAATTTACAGAGGGTCAACCATCACTGCAGCACTCCAACAATCTGAGCTTTATGACAGAGTGACAAGACACTCGGTAAAAGACACATAAATGCCATCCTGGAGTTTGTCAAAAAGCAGCTAAAGGACTCTCAGACTGTGAGAAACAAGATACTCTGGTCTGATGAAAACAAGGTTGAACTTTTTGGCCTCAATTGTAAGTGTTCTGTAACTGCTCATCGTCTGTCCAATACAATCCCTACAGTGAAGCACGGTGATGGAAGCATCATGCTGTTGGGGTGTTTTACAGTAGCTAGGCCAAAGAGACTGGTCAGTGTTGATGGAAAGCTGGAGAAAATTACATTCTTAATGAAAACCTGATCCAGAGTGCAAGGGAGCTCAGACTAGGAAGAAGGTTTACCTTCCAAAAAACAATGACCCTAAGCACTCAGTCAGGACAAGACAAGACAGGAGTGGTTTAGGGACAACTCTATGAATGTCCTTGAGTGGCCCAACCAGAGCCCTGACTTTAACCCATCTCTGGAGAGACCTGAAAATGGCTCTCTGCTGACGGTCCCCACAAAACCTGGAGCTTGAGAGGATCTGCAAAGAGGAATGTCAGAACATCCCCAAATCAAGGTGTGCAAACCTTGTGGCATCATTACCAACAAGACTGGAGGCTGTTATCTCTGCCAAAAGGTATTTCAACTAAATACTTAGCACAGGATTAGAATACTTATGTCAATGCAAAATATTAGTTGTTAATTTTTAACCCTTTCCAATCCAATTTGTATCCTGGTTTTCCTAGGGGTCTTACACTTTCTGCTGTTATACAATGGTGCTATATGCTGGCTAAAGCCAGTACTGCATGGGGTGACACGTTGGATAGGCTCCAACAGCAGAGAGGCTGACAATATACAGTAAGAGAACCCCGACGGATGTCTTCCAACATCAAAGCTGTACAGCCCTAAATCATAATGTCTTCAGAGGTCAGAAAGTGGATTGGAAAGGGTTAAGAAATGTGCAAAGGTTTCCAACATTCTGCTTTCACCTTGTCATTATGGCGTATTGAATGCAGAATGATGGGGAAAACTGATTATTTTTTTCATTTGTACAAGGCCACAACATAACAAAATATAAAAAGTGAAAAGCTCTGAGGAGTTTGTAGACCCACTGAAAGGCCTCCCTCACACAGACATTTTTGTACAGTGTTTAGCGCTGCCTTTTCAGGTAAGTGTAAAACTGTCATTGGCTTAAACTGAGCCTCCCCTAGTAGTTTACCCAGTCGGCAGAATCTTATTGCGTGGTGAATTATGGCAGGTTCTATGATGAAAATAAATAGGTTCACATACACTTGGGCAAAATATTAATCAAGTTTAGTTACCCTGTTACCCCGAAAAATAAGACAGTGTCTTATATTAATTTTTGCTCCCACATATATTCTGAGTCTTATTTTCAGGCAATGTCTTATTTTTCCATGAAGAAGAATTCACATTTATTGAACAAAAAAAAAAAAAGAACATTTATTATATACTGTACAGTAATTGTCATCACAAACCAGCATAACCAGACAAACTGTGACAAACGCCTAAAGAATCAAAGTGACACACTGGTTGCCTGACTCACACACTGGACCACAAAAAATAAGGGCTGTAAAGTTCCTGGCTCCCACACACTTTCTGGAGACTTTAAAGATCACCCACAGCACTTCCTGGACTTGTACAGCAGGGACGGTATTGCAGCTTCCAGCCACCAGGGGGAGCTCATCACAGCAGACTCGCACAGCAGGGTCAGAACTAGGTCTTACTTTTGGGGGAGGCCTTATATTTAACACTTCAGCAAAACCTCTACTAGGCCTTATTTCCAGGGGATGTCTTATTTTGGGTAAACACAGTAGTTATAAAAGTAAATATACGTGCAAGATATCAAAATACATCATTTTGCAAGACAAGTAAAATAAAAACATACAAACAGCATATATAAAGGGTGTATCAGCAAGATATAGAAAAGCAAAACAATAATAATCTTTGAATAGCGACAACTTATTTTGCAGCACCTTCGGGGGACATAGGGAATACAAACAATACAAAAACTACTGAAATTACAAAATTTACTTGTGGTATTCCATTATTTGAAGACAAAGAGGGTGTGGGTGATACAGAAGGTACAGGGACAGGTGGTGGAACAAGGGGGAACACAGCAATGCGGGAAGCTGTGTCTTAGAAGACTCACACCTGGTTGACTTGTTAGTTCTCTGAGCTCTATTAGACAGATGCAGCCTACACTTAATAGAATAAACATGTGAAAACTTTCTAGTATTCTTGTAGAATTATTACTTTGAATCAAATAAATCCCAAATAGCTCAGTCCAGAATAACACATTCCAGAATCAAGTGAATGAATAGCTCAGTCCATGACAGTATAAAATAAATCACTTCATAGCAGTAAGCTGTCTGGGGTGCATTATAAAACTTCTCTATCTAGAATTTACAGTTCACCATCCCTTCATGAAGTGAATAAAACAAAGTCACATATTTCACACTTCAATTTGTTCATTACAAACAAAAGCAAAACAAAAACAAACCTGTTGTTTGCCCAGAATGACCTCTGAAGTTTCCATTATAGCAAAGACATGTTTTCTAAGCTCTTTATGGCTCTAATCTACTTGCCTCTACACCAAGATACCCTCACATTTATGGTGTCTATCCTTATTCTTCAGTTACTTGCTAATTATGTAACTTAATACAAATTGACACTTTAAAAATGACAATGTTACATAATGTTAAAACATGTTAGTCCGACTATTGCTTGTATAAACCATACAGCAAAATATAAACTTGGTGCAAGAATTTGTTGTCAGACATTCAATTCAGTCAAATGTGCTTCCTTTGCTTGTTCAATTATTCAATTGTTCCATTATACTTTGTAAATGTATGTTTGAAACCTTATTTCCCTTTGTAAAATAATAACCATAAAAGCCAAACCAATATACTGAATATAGCATGTACACTGTGTGTGCATGCATTAGGAATATGTGTGTGTATATGTGTGTATGTATATATATATATATATATATATAAACAACGCGCTCACACACACACACACAGACCTGCCTTACAATAAAATGGCCAGTAGTAGTGGCAGTGCGCATTTTTGGGGTGTGTAGGACTGTCGGGGTGTGATCTATGTTCCATCTTGCAATGAATGCAGGATTGAGGGAATGGAAATAGATTAACCACTTGCAGTCATGCCCACATTACATGCTGAGAAAGCCTGGTTTGTGACAAATTCCTGATAAACTGTCCCAAAAAAGGCACTTGCTTGTGTGACAACTGTTTGCAGATTTTGTTGATGTTTTTTATGGTAATTACCATATGTAACAATAGTAGTTCTCATAGTTTGAAATCTAGGTAGTCGCTTGATATTCCATAATCAATGCACTAATAATTCGTAAAGTATGTTTTGTATCTGTAAGGATTAGAGATGAGCGAACGTACTCATCCGAGCTTGATACTCATTCGAGTATTAGCGTGTTCGAGATGCTCGTTACTCGAGACGAGTACCACGCGATGTTCGAGTTACTTTCACTTTCATCTCTGAGACGTTAGCGCGCTTTTCTGGCCAATAGAAAGACAGGGAAGGCATTACAACTCCCCCCTGCGACGTTCAAGCCCTATACCACCCCCCTGCAGTGAGTGGCTGGCGAGATCAGGTGTCACCTGAGTATATAAATCGGCCCCTCCCGTGCCTAGCCACAGATGCATTCTGACATAGTTCAGGGAAAGTGCTGTCTTGCTGAAGTTGCTATAGGGAGAGTGTTAGGAGTTATTTTAGGCTTCAAGAACCCCAACGGTCCTTCTTAGGGCCACATCTAACCGTGTGCAGTAGTGTGGAGGCTGCTTTTTGCAGTGTTGCACATTTTTTTTTTTTGTATATTGGCCGTGCAGAGCATTGCGTCCTGCAGTAATTTTACATTGTCCAGGGCCAGTAGTGGTGAGGCAGGGACAGAATACATATTTAGTGTATATGGGCAGTGGGCCTTTCCAAAAACATTTGGGAAAAAAAATCTATTTGGGCTGCCTGTGACCGTCCTCAGTGTACTGGGTCTCTGCTGGGGGTAGTTGTCCTAATTCATACGCAGCCAGCTAAGTGTTACAGCAAGCTTGCGCAAAATTCTTTTCTGCCTCTGTGTTGCCTCTTACATCACCGCTGTATTCCTGTCCACAAGTGTAGTGGGTCTCTGCTGGGGGTAGTTGTCCTAATTCATACGCAGCCAGCTAAGTGTTACAGCAGGCTTGCGCAAAATTCTTTTCTGCCTCTGTGTTGCCTCTTACATCACCGCTGTATTCCTGTCCACAAGTGTAGTGGGTCTCTGCTGGGGGTAGTTGTCCTAATTCATACGCAGCCAGCTAACTGTTACAGCAGGCTTGCGCAAAATTCTTTTCTGCCTCTGTGTTGCCTCTTACATCACCGCTGTATTCCTGTCCACAAGTGCACTGGGTCTCTGCTGGGGGTAGTTGTCCTAATTCATACGCAGCCAGCTAAGTGTTACAGCAGGCTTGCGCAAAATTCTTTTCTGCCTCTGCTGTGCGTTCCGTAAGCGAAGTCAGCCTCCAACCAAGGGCCAATAAGCGGCACATTTAATTACAGCGTTCTGTTTCTGCACTACTGGTAATACAGCATGCTGAGGGGTAAGGGTAGGCCTAGAGGACGTGTACGCGGGTGAGGACGCGGAGGCCCAAGTCAGGGTGTGGGCACAGGCCAAGCCAGTGCGGTGGCCAGGGGTAGAGGCAGGGCCAGACCGAATAATCCACCAACTGTTTCCCAAAGCGCCCCCTCGCGCCATGCCACCCTGCAGAGGCCAAGGTGCTCTAAGGTGGCCCGTTTTTCACAGAGATGCCTGACGACCGACGAACAGTGGTGTGCAACCTTTGTCGCGCCAAGATCAGCTGGGGAGCCACCACCAGCATGCGCAGGCATATGATGGCCAAGCACCCCACAAGGTGGGATGAAGGCCGTTCACCGCCTCCGGTTTGCACCACTGCTTCTCCCCCTGTGCCCCAACCTGCCACTGAGATCCAACCCCCCTCTGAGGACACAGGCACGAGTGCCTACTGGCCTGCACCCACACCCTCACCTCCGCTGTCCTCGGCCCCATCCAGCAATGTCTCTCAGCGCAGCGTCTAGACGTCGCTAGCGCAACTGTTTGAGCGCAAGCGCAAGTACGCCGCCACGCACCCACACGCTCAAGCGTTAAACGTGCACATAGCCAAATTGATCAGCCTGGAGATGCTGCCGTATAGGCTTGTGGAAACAGAGGCTTTCAAAAGCATGATGGCAGCGGCGGCCCCGCGCTACTCGGTTCCCAGTTGCCACTACTTTTCCCGATGTGCCGTCCCAGCCCTGCACGACCACGTCTCTCGCAACATTGTACGCGCCCTCACCAACGCGGTTACTCCCAAGGTCCACTTAACAACGGACACGTGGACAAGCACAGGCGGGCAGGGCCACTATATCTCCCTGACGGCACATTGGGTGAATTTAGTGGAGGCTGGGACAGAGTCAGAGCCTGGGACTGCTCACGTCCTACCCACCCCCAGAATTGCGGGCCCCAGCTCGGTGCTGGTATCTGCGGCAGTGTATGCTTCCTCCACTAAACTACCCTCCTCCTCCTCCTCCAACGCAACCTCTGTCTCGCAATCAAGATGTGTCAGCAGCAGCAGCACGTCGCCAGCAGTCGGTGTCGCGCAGCGTGGCAGCACAGCGGTGGGCAAGTGTCAGCAGGCCGTGCTGAAACTATTCAGCTTAGGAGAGAAGAGGCACACGGCCCACGAACTGCTGCAGGGTCTGACAGAGCAGACTGACCGTTGGCTTGGCTGAGCCTCCAAGCGGGCATGGTCATGTGTGACAACGGCCGTAACCTGGTGGCGGCTCTGCAGCTCGGCAGCCTCACGCATGTGCCATGCCTGGCCCATGTCTTTAATTTGGTGGTTCAGCACTTTCTGAAAAGCTACCCACACTTGTCATACCTGCTCGGAAAGGTGTGCCGGGTCAGCGCACATTTCTGCATGTCCAAGACGGACGCTGCCACCCTGCGGACCCTGCAACATCGGTTTAATCTGCCAGTGCACCGACTGCTGTGCGACGTGCCCACACGGTGGAACTCTACGCTCCACATGTTGGCCAGACTCTATGAGCAGCGTAGAGCTATAGTGGAATACCAACTCCAACATGGGCGGCGTAGTGGGAGTCAGCCTCCTCAATTCTTTACAGAAGAGTGGGCCTGGTTGGCAGACATCTGCCAGGTCCTTGGAAACTTTGAGGAGTCTACCCAGATGGTGAGCGGGGATGCTGCAATCATTAGCATCACCATTCCTCTGCTATGCCTCTTGAGAAGTTCCCTGCAAAGCATAAAGGCAGACGCTTTGCACTCGGAAACGGAGACGGGGGAAGACAGTATGTCGCTGGATAGTCAGAGCACCCTCATGTCTATATCTCAGCGCGTTGAGGAGGAGGGGGAGGAGCATGAAGAGGAGGGGGAAGAGATAGCTTGGCCCACTGCTGAGGGTACCCATGCTGCTTGCCTGTCATCCTTTCAGCGTGTATGGCCGTTGGAGGAGGAGGAGGAGGAGCAGGAGAATCCTGAAAGTGATCTTCCTAGTGAGGACAGCCATGTGTTGCGTACAGGTACCCTGGCACACATGGCTGACTTCATGTTAGGATGCCTTTCTCGTGACCCTCGCGTTACACGCATTCTGGCCACTACGGATTACTGGGTGTACACACTGCTCGACCCAAGGTATAAGGAGAACCTTTCCACTCTCATACCCGAAGAGGAAAGGGGTTCGAGAGTGATGCTATACCACAGGACCCTGGCGGACAAACTGATGGTAACATTCCCATCTGACAGCGCTAGTGGCAGAAGGTGCAGTTCCGAGGGCCAGGTAGCAGGGGAGGCGCAGAGATCAGGCAGCATGTACAGCGCAGGCAGGGGAACATTCTCCAAGGCCTTTGCCAGCTTTATGGCTCCCCAGCAAGACTGTGTCACCGCTCGCCAGTCAAGGCTGAGTTGGCGGGAGCACTGTAAAAGGATGGTGAGGGAGTATGTAGCCGATCACACGACCATCCTCGGTGACGCCTCTGCCCCCTACAACTACTGGGTGTCGAAGCTGGACAGGTGGCCTGAACTCGCGCTGTATGCCCTGGAGGTGCTTGCTTGTCCTGCGGCTAGCGTCTTGTCAGAGAGGGTGTTTAGTGCGGCTGGGGGAATCATCACGGATAAGCGTACCCGCCTGTCAACCGACAGTGCCGACAGGCTTACACTCATCAAGATGAACAAAGCCTGGATTTCCCCAGGCTTCTCTTCTCCAGCAGCGGACAGCAGCGATACCTAAGCAATACGTAGGCTGCACCCGCGGATGTAAGCATCGTTCTCTATCACCATCAAAAACGTGGACCTTTTTGCTTCATAAATCTGTGTATAATATTCATCCTCCTCTTTCTGCTCCTCCTCCTGAAACCTCATGTAATCACGCCGAACGGGCAATTTTTCTTAGGCCCACAAGGCTCAGTCATATAAGTTTTGTAAACAATTTTTATACATTTCAATGCTCATTAAAGCGTTAAAACTTTCACCTGAACCAATTTTTATTTTAACTGGGCTGCCTCCAGGCCTAGTTACCAATTAAGCCACATTAACCAAAGCCGAAGCCCACCTGCATTTAATCGGACGTTACCTGAGCTGTGATGGGCACTGCAATGGGATACATTTATGTACAGCTGGTGGGTTCCAGGGAGCCACCCATGCTATGGGTGCACACGGAATTCCCATTGCGTAGTTGTATCTGCCTGTGACTATTTATAAAAAACCGCGGTCTGACTGGGGCATGCAGACACCTTGACAGAATGAATAGTGTGTGGCACATAGGTTCCCCATTGCTATGCCCACGTGTGCAGCTCCTGATGGCGGTGGCACAGGATTATATTTCTCATTGCTTCTGTACAGCATTGTGGGCTATCGCCCCGCCCCTTTTAAAGAGGGTCGCTGCCTAGCCGTGCCAACCCTCTGCAGCGTGTGCCTGCGGTTCCTCTTCAGGGCAGACGCACTTATAAATAGACATGAGGGTGGTGTGGCATGAGTGCAGCTGAAGGCTGCGCAGAGACACTTTGGTGTGCGCTGTGGACACTGCGTTGTGCGGGGAGGGGGGGGGGGGTTGGGTAGCATGTAACCCAGGAGAAGTGGCAGCGGAGTATCATGCAGGCAGTGATTGTGCTTTGTTGGAGGTAGTGTGGTGCTTAGCTAAGGTATGCATTGCTAATGAGGGCTTTTCAGAAGTAAAAGTTGTTGGGGGGGGGCCCACTCTTGCCGCTATTGTGGCTTAATAGTGGGACCTGGGAACTTGAGATGCAGCCCAACATGTAGCCCCTCGCCTGCCCTATCTGTTGCTGTGTCGTTCCCATCACTTTCTTGAATTGCCCAGATTTTCACAAATGAAAACCTTAGCGAGCATCGGCGATATACAAAAATGCTCGGGTCGCCCATTGACTTCAATGGGGTTCGTTACTCGAAACGAGCCCTCGAGCATCACGATAATTTCGTCCCGAGTAACGAGCACCCAAGCATTTTGGTGCTCGCTCATCTCTAGTAAGGATACTATCTCGTTTTGCTTACTGTAGATATTGAGAGACTGGTATTTCAGTTAATGTCTTATTGCAATTGTGTTGCACATGAAATCTAGCTATGAAAACCGTGCAAAAAATTCATGCATCATTTATATGGTTAAAATACAAAGACATAAAAACAAAAATAAATACTAAAAGCATTTTGCAAGCTCAATCTATATTAAAGGGTTACGAAGCATGTGAAAAACTATTGGCAAGAAACAGCTTTCTCTCTTCCATCAATTTCCTGCTGAGCCAACAAAACCAAAAGACATTTCTTAAATGACAGCAAGTCTATTAGTACTGGCTTTGTAACAGAGGCCTCCCAGTGTTTGCAGATAATAAAGTTGTGTGTTACCTGAAATTGAGCTAAAATAATGTCAGGACCTGGCAATTTTCTATTTAGCACTGGCACTTGCAGGAAAAAAGATAACTGCTACAATGGTGACATGTGAATATATTAAGTTCCACACCTTACCTAGAGTGTCCAGTGTAATGCATTTTACCTCATTTGTATTGTATATCAATAATACGCTCATTGTCAAAAAAAATAAAATAACAGGCGCTTAGACAGAGTTGTTAGAATCTAATAAAACTTTTTACATATGATTGTAACATTGATGTAAGTGATTACCATAGAGCAAGAAGATAATTTATTGCAGAAAACTGATCCCTTGGAGGGAGGCTCTAGTACCCTGTTGTACCGCCTCTAGTTTGGATAGACGATGTGATACAGGCAGGCATGGAGGCTCTAGTACCATGTTGTACCGCCTCTAGCTTGGATGTAAGATGTGATACAGGCGGGCATGGAGGCTCTAGTACACTGTTGTACCGCCTCTAGCTTGGATGTAAGATGTGATATGGCCTGCATGGAGGCTCTAGTACCCTGTTGTACCGCCTCTAGCTTGGACACAAAATGTGATACAGGCGGGCATGGAGGCTCTACTACCCTGTTGTACTGCTTCTAGCTTGGATACAAGATGTGATACAGGCGGGCATGGAGGCTCTAGTACTCTGTTGTACCACCTCTAGCTTGGATACAACATGTGATACAGTGGGCATGGAAGCATACAGGTTTTGTGTGGTATCCAGCAGCATATCAGTCAGCATTTGCTGTAACTGAGCTTCAAGGTCATGCAAACATAGAGGCTGCCAAAATTAGCTTCCCAGATGGTCCCATACATGTTTTGTTAGTGATAAATCTGGCAACTGGACTGGTCGCAGAAGTGTGACAATGTTGCGAGGGCATTGCTCTGATATCATTGCTATGTATGGCTGAGCAATATCCTGCTGGAAAATGCCACTTTGGAGGCAACACATGTGGCTACAGGGTGTCCTAAACATATCGCTGAGCTGTCATTGTCCCTCATACCACTACTAGGGGTGAGCAGTTGTCATATGGGATGGCCCCCCAGACCATCACACCAGCAGTGGGGGCAGTGTGCTGCTCTTTATCAAAGACAGGGTTGAGGCACTCACTTCTAGTTCTCAAAACACAAACACAGCTGTCGTTAGTCCCAAACTGAACCTGGATTCGTTGCTGAAGACAATCTGGTTCCATTCCATAGCAGTCCAGTTTCGTTGGAGGCAATTATAGGTGGATGTCAAAGCCAATACATGTAATGGGAATCGTGAGAGCAAATGTCCTTCATCCAAATGCCTGGAAATGGTTCCGACAGACACAGGGACCCGTAACGATGGAGCCACCTGTCTCTGGATGGTAGACAACAAAGCAGTTGGAGCTGCTTGTCCTTGTTAGACAATTAAACAATCCTCACTATTATTGGTTTGTTGAGCCCGATCATCTAGTGTGCATGCCCTCATGTATACAATGATCCCAACACCTCCTAACAGACTAGTCAGAACAACCCAGTTGGCGGGCAATTCATCGATTGGACCATACAGTTTTTCACAATGAAATACTGTGCCTCCTCTCAAACTCTGTTAAATGGGTAAATTCTCTTTGATTGCATCCTAGAGGCGTCTAGTGGTCAACAAGCTCTACACAAGCGGAAAAGGAGGTCCACTACACACAAGGAGCTTCTGAGAGATTTTTGAATAGGCCAAGGGTGGAACCACTTTTAGGGCCTCAGGTGACAAGACCGTTCATCTATCAATATGTAAATGGATCTGCAGCATAAACAAACCAGCAATTGCTGCGGGAGTAGTTAAACAGTCCAGTGCACGCCAAACTGGGTGTCGGACTCCAGACACCCGTAGAAAGTATCAATGTAATCCAGATGAGAGGCAGCACGTAGGAATGAATCTCCTTACCAATCGTTTAGATGACAGGATACATACTTTAATCGTAGTCCACAAAAAGAGCGACGTTTCGACCAAAGTTTCTATGGTCTTTCTCAGGCACGTCACTCACCCGGCCGGCGGCTCCGGTCTGTGCATGCGCCGGCTGCCCGGCAGCCGGCACATGAAAGAGCCGAGGCCGCAAAGCGCGGGTGAGTACGCGCTCCTGCCTGCAGGCGCTGGTGGTCGGGTCCCGCGGCAAGAATTCTCGCCGCCGGATCCGACCCGCCCATCTGCAGGAGGCCTTAGGGGGCCCATAAGGCCTAAGGCCTCATTTCTCCATATAGTAAGCCTAGTAGTATGAATAAAGCATTATAGTTGGGGGCCCCCTTACAGATTTTGCATTGGGGCCCAGGAGCTTCAAGTTACGCCTCTGCTGCAGGTACTTTCTCCTTGATGCTGTGCTACAGTGGTAAGGGAAGGGGGGGGGGCTCTGGTTTAGGAGCCCGGTTGCAATTGTGACCCCTGTAACCGCTATAGCTATGCCACTGAAATGCTCATATTTACCTCTCTGCGTGTCCCCTGCCAGCAACTGCGGCTTTCCTTGTTGGTCTAATGTTTACAAGCTACATTCAGCCTGTGATGTCCTCTTTAGAAAGAAACTTCAGGCAGATTATTTATAATTAGTAAAGTGGAGCTGCCATGGACAGTTAACAACCAGGGCCATTAATTCCTTTACTCTGGTTCCCCTAAAGCACCCCCAGCTGCAGCTTTCTAAGCTGCTTGGTATACTGTAAGTGCTTAAAGGGGTTGTCTCGCGAAAGCAAGTGGGGTTAAGTACTTCTGTATGGCCATATTAATGCACTTTGTAATATACATCGTGCATTAAATATGAGCCATACAGAAGTTATTCACTTACCTGCTCCGTTGCTAGCGTCCCCGTCGCCATGGCTCCATCTAATTTCGGTGTCTTCTTGCTTTTTTAGACGCGCTTGTGCAGGTGGGTCTTCTCCCTTCGGCTCGGCAGCAGCTGCGTTTTAGCTACGCCCCCTTGTACGCGTCATCGCGTAGTTCCGCCCCCATCACATGTGCCGATTCCAGCCAATCAGGAGGCTGGAATCGGCACATGTGACGGGGCGGAGCTACGAGATGACGCGTACAAGGGGGCGGAGCCAAAACGCAGCTGCTGCCGAGCCGAAGGGAGAAGACCCATCTGCGCAAGCGCGTCTAAAAAAGCAAGAAGACACCGAAATTAGACGGAGCCATGGAGACGGGGACGCCAGCAACGGAGCAGGTAAGTGAATAACTTCTGTATGGATTATATTTAATGCACGATGTATATTACAAAGTGCATTAATATGGCCATACAGAAGTACTTAACCCCACTTGCTTTCGCGAGACAACCCCTTTAACACTACAGGCATAATCAAATGGCTGCATGTTCCATCTCTAACATCACTTTTTAGTCTGCAGTTATTAGCTGAAGCTGCACTCTACAGACTTCCTTGTCCTCACCACCCCTGGGATTAATTTTGAATTTAGTACTGGTAATTCTTAGGGTATGTTCACACGCAGCAGATCAGCAGTGCAAAACAGATGCATTTTGACATGATTTTTGGTGCAGAATTTGGTGCAGAATTCACCCCATCATTTGCAGAGTTTGAATTTGCACTGAAAATCTGCTACTAAAATTGATATCCTTCAGAATTAAATTCTGCATTGTAGGTCCATTTCCACAGCATCTGGATGAGATTTTGAAAACTTTATCTACATTGCTGCTACTAAAAATGCTGTAGATTTTCCGTTTGAAAGGTCTGGAATACCAGTCTAAATTTTTTGTATGTCAGAGTGGTTCATACTCACTGCTATTCGTGGTCTCCTTAAGCCCCCTGCACACGGCAGAGACAGATGCTGCATGCGGAAGCCCACAGCGGAATCTGACCCTGACAGAAGCGGTGTCCGTGCGCATCTAAATTTCGCTTCTTTAACTATACTGTGGATGGACCTGGTGGCTCGTCGTCAGACATGCGCCATATAGATTTTTATCCCCCGTACCGTTGCTAGGCGATGACACGAAATGTGCGACCTGTCCATTGACTTCAATGTGCAAAAATGGAGCATGAAAAAGGAAAAGGCATTTTTTCATAGCATGCTATGGCTGGTATTTGCTGCAATTCTGCAGCAAAAATCTGCCCGTGTGCAGGTGTCCTTAGGGTGAACACCCACTGGCAATACGATATCCTTGCGATGCGAAAGTGAGTGAAAATGCATGATAATAAAAGCAATGATTTCCAATGGTTTCATTCTCATTAGAGATGTTTTCACTATAACCGCATCGCAAAGAAGAATCTGCGATATCACCCATTGTGTACAATGGTGCGAGTGGCAGCAGTGCTAGCCCCATTGAAAACATAGGGAGTACATTGATGAAGCAATGCCCTGTCTCAGCTGTCACAGCAGTGGCAGAGGTCCGTGATGCTATCCCATTGCTTTCAATGAGGCCGGCACTGCTGCAGCCCCATTGAAAGCAATGGAATGAAGGCTACCACCGCGACAATGATTTTCGGGGAAGGGATTGAAATATAAGCCCTTTCCTAAAAATCATGGCTAGCTGTAAAAAAAAAAAGACTGACTCACCTAGAAGAGCCATCCAGCTCTTCTCTCTGGCCTTAGCAGTCGTCTTCTGTTTTCTGGAGGCCAGGGATTGAAAAATCCCCGCCTCCAGAAAGCGCTGCCTTTGATTGGTTAAGCGCTGTGGCCAATCAGAAGCAGTGCCCAGCCGTCATTGAATGACAGCTGAGTGCTGCCTCCAATTGGCTTAGTGCTGTGGCCAATCAGAGGTAGCACTCAGCTGTCATTCAATGACGGCTGGGTGCTGCCTCTGATTGGCCACAGTGCACAGCCAATCAGAGGCAGCGCTTTCTGGAGGCGGGGATTTTTCAATCTCCGGCCTCCAAAACACAGAAGACAACTGCCGTGGCTGAAAAAAGGAGCCAGACTGCTCTTTTAGGTGAGTTAATCTTTTTGTTTTACTTTTTTGCTTATATTTCAAGCCCTTCTCCAAAAATCATTGCCGCGGTGGTTTCCTTCATTCCATTGTTTTTAATGGGTTGCAGCAGCCCCAGCCCCATTGAAAGCAATGCCAAAGCTGGGGATGAAGGAATCCCCTGCAATAACTGTCACAGCTGTGTCAGGGGAGCGCAATGTACTCCCTATGTTTTCAATGGGGCTAGCGCTTCTGCCGCTGCCCCTATTGAAATTAATGGGCAATGTCACAGATTCTTCTTTGCAATGCGAGGTTATAGTAAAAATATCGCTAATGAGAATGAAACCTTTGAAAATCATTGGTTTCATTATCATGCATTTTCACTTACTCTCAAATTGCAAGGATATCGTATCTCCAGTGGGTGTTCACCCTTAGTCTATTTCATTTTCAGTGTGTTGCACCCGTTTAGTATATGTAACTCACATTCAGCACCTATTAATGTGGTACCTGTTAATTTCCTGTTGTTTGAAATTAGTTGTGGACATCAAGTTACACACAATAAAACTTGAAAACTATTAGAAAAGAAACAATAACAAAATTTTATTATGGAAGAAATGCAAATGATTGACATTGTAATATTATAAAATAAGTCAATATACACTGTCATCTGTGTCCTAAGAAGCACCATCAACAATAAATGCTTCTTTGGCGGTTTCAAAAATTTGCTTAAGTGCAGCTTGAACAATATAGATTGGTATTTCAGGTAAACATAAGTCATGTAGCTGTCATGAAACGCCAAACATAATGTTCACACTCAAAAATGTACAATATCAAACCGATTAGGCAGAGTTTGGCAAGTAGCAAATAGAGTAGAAGGGATGTACCAGTCTGCTGTGATAATGGCATTTAATTCACAATTAAAGATGAGCGAGCATTGCCCTTAGCGAGTACCTGCCCGCTCGAGAGAAAAGGTTTGGGTGACGGGGGAGCAGTGAGTTGCGGCAGTCAGCAGGGGGGAGCGGGGGGAGGGAGAGAGGGAGAAAGAGATCTTCCCTGCGTTCCTCCGCTCTCTCCCCCGCAGATCCCTGCCCGCCGCTGGCACCCGAAACTTTTATCTCGAGCGGGCAGGTACTCCCTCTGGGCAATGCTCGCTCGAGCAATTGCCCTTAGCGAGTATGCTCACTCATCACTATTCATAATCCATTTCTCAGTGCCCAAACACTATTAAGTTAAATAGCTGTACTTTAGGGTCAGAAAATTACACATTTTTATATAAACTGAAGAAGCTCCTAAGGAATCAAAATACATTTGATGGGAAAAAGATGTATGAACATGAAGCTTTGCATTTCACAATCCTTTTTCTAGCATCTTTCATTCCATCTTCATAACCTACTTGTTGTTTTTCCATTAGCCATAGTCGCCCCTTAAGTATCCTCCCAGTCCAGTGCAGCCATCTCTGTCCGTGCCGCTCTGCTTCCAGTAGAAGCGGTAGCATTCACGTGTTTAGTGTATACATGAATGCTCAGCCAATCACAAGCCTCGGCAGTCTTGTGCTGCTCATGGCAGTAATCACCAGTGAAGGGCTGAGTGGTCGTATGTACAATAAATGGCCTGTGACTGTAGCAGCTTGTATTGGGATCGGAGCAGTAGGGGACTGTGCTGAAGGACATTTAAGAGGTATGCATGGCGTATTTTTCAGTTTTCAATTATTCCTTGCTGATAGAATTTTTTAGCAGTCCAAAAAAACTTATTGGATTTTTTTTTCAATCAAAGTCCCTATTAAGTTTAATAGAAAGTTTCTGAAATTTTTCTGAACTTCCCTCTTAATCAAATTGCCAGAAATAAATGTAAGTCAATGTATAGTGAAGCAAATCACCCGACTGATTCATTGTTTTACCAGCATGTGACAACAGCTACTGTGGACAACAGCTATTTACTATATGGTTTTGTGGCTTACTAGCTTTTGTTAAACTATACCAGCCAGTATCTCCAGAGGGCCGCTGCACATCCTGAAATGAATACATACAGATAACAGCAAATGTAAGCTAATATCCCCTACTGGAGCTTAACTGGTAAGCAGAAATGTAGGGTCACGTGGCAATATTAGTAGCATAGCAGTAGGCTCATATGGTCAGATGTTCAGTATGAATACAGAGCTTCACTTTGAAAATATGGCCACACTGTATTGATTTTAGCATGCTCTACTGTTGGATACTTGTTACTGCCCCCTGTATGAGAGAGATTGGCTTGTGCAATGGCTACAATATTGAGATCATTGACTGGCCTTGTGGGTTCATAGACATATAATGCATTAGCTATGGTGCTGAGGTTACTTTTACATTGCGCATTATATTTCACTGTCAGTTAAGTCTTGAGTTCCGGTTTTCTATACAGAAAATTGCATAGTGTCAGTGGAGGACGGAATGGAACTATAGGGTTTAATATGTGAGTATGATGGACTTCTATACAATTAAAGAAGACGGGCAAGAATGGAAACTGTGAAACTAAGACCAAAGAGGTCTTTGTTTCAGACATTAACTATCATGGGAGTTGTATTTAACTCACACTAGTTTTGAGCCTGGAGCCTTATAAAGAATATATATATATATATATATATATATATATATATATATATATATATATATATATATATATATATATATATATATATATATTTACCTTGGAAGTCACATGGTATGTGACATTGTTGCACATAGTTAGTGGGTATAACTCAGAGGTTGTCATCCAGGAGCACCCAAAGCCACTCCAGAAACAACTGAATACTTGTGGAATGACAAAAAACTCAATTCTCAGAAACAAAGTCAATACGTATATTGTGAGTCACAGACAACTCATGTGGCATGCAGTGTGAAAATTGATTCTAGTGCCACGAGTTGCACATAACTCAGAAAACCAAAAATAAATTTTTCATTAAATTAGAAAGTATTGTTTTTGTTTTCAAAGTTTTTATTCTATATTCATAATAAAACACCATGACCCAGAGGAATTTTGTTTCCCAGCGCATCAGTTAATGTATTAAAAACTATGATTCCATTCTAGTTCCGTCCCTATGTAGTTTTCTGCATAGAAGATAGAAACCTGACAAGGTACTGGAACTGTAAGTAAAAGTGCAACGTGAAAGTTGCCTAAACCGCATTGAACTGCTGCTCTCCCTCATCTAAATCAGCATCCTGATTAGTGAAGCATTCAAACCCCTCCCTCATTGCAGGACAAAAGTAACTGTTCCCTATCAATGTGGATATGTGAAAACGTCCTTCAATTAAAAAGTCTAATAATCCTGCAGGTGTCTCTAGCACAGACCTGCCATATGTTGAGGAATCTTATAAAACCAGAAACAAAAGACTAAGCAGTTATAACTCATTAGGACAAGGTTCATCCTCTACTATAGGTCCTGTACTATTGAAAGTTAACTTTCTGTGTCTTCTCTGAATTATAATCCAGATAAGGCATTGATAAGTCACCAGCACAGACTACAGTAGATCCTGGCCAATTGGTCCCCGTCTTATAAATATTGCTCTGGTGACAATATGGACACTATTACAACACCCACTGGAGTTTTCCTCCAGCTTTCTCCGAGCTACAAATCTGCCTAGTTATCCAGTAATTCATCAGTTGAGTCTGTATTGCTGCATAGCTAAGCAGATTTGCTGTTTAGCAAATTTAGGTGACTAATCCTATAGGAGCTGTAATGGCAGCCAAATTGATTTTCACTTAGGTTACTCAGAAAAATACAAACCACGAACTAAATACACTTTTAACCACTTGATTACAGATGATTGTTTGATTTTAAGAGAAAACATTCCTTAAAATGGTTGTCCTACTTCTAGCTGTTTTGCTGCAGGAAGCTGAGAGCTCCTTACATTATGCAGTGGCCCAAGTCAGTACTGCAGGCTGGGTCCCATTTAATTTAATAGCACTCAGACTGCAGTACTAACCCAGGCCACTGGACAATGTATGGAGCTGTCTGCTTCCTGCTGCAAAACAGCTAGAAGTTGGACAACCATTTTAATGGAGGTTTTCTGAGCAGATAAAGCCAATGGGACTTACTGCATGGCTCTACAGCCACAGACCCGTTGACTCTATTGCTGTTTTTTTTTCATACCTACCTTCCTTCTCTCAGAAGGACTCTTCTTAGGTCTGTCTCCTGGCACTCTGTGTGTCAATCACTGATCACTGTCAATTGGTGACATCACACTTAATTGACTGTTTTACTTCACCCATTGAGTGTAAGCAGTGAGGACCTCCGACGTGACATATTGAGAGCATCGGGAGACGAACCTGAGAGTTCATTAAGGTGAAGGGAGGTGAGTATGGAAAAAATTATAGGTCCTCTTTAATATTTATATAAAGTTTTGAGTATAAATGTATGAACACTGGGTCCCCACAGCTGAAACTTCTACAATCACTAGAATGGGTTCCTGAGTACCCCTTTCTCTTTATTTGCACGGCTGTGGTGAGGAGGAGTTTGCAGGGAGTAGCATGAAGCAAAAGTCTGGACAAACCCATTTAACTTGTGTAATAATGAGAAAATTGACTTTCAATGTGAGAAAGTATTAATTGGGAAGGAGGCTGCATTTTTTGGTGGAGGAGACTTTTGCGGTGTCCATTTTGGAATACACTATATTCAATTCGGCTCAGGTTTTTCAAATGGGAAAGGGTTATGAGATATACCTGTTTTGGCTAGAATTTGCTCAGAAACACACTAGTAGTGTTAGATTTTCCCTATCTTTACGAGATAAGCAAGGGCAAAGTTAGGGCAAAGTTGGTAAATTGTGTCTGACATCCAGGAACATTTTTTATTGATGGATCACTTAATGGTGAGAAGTACCTCAAGATGGTACAGCATATCATATTCTCATCAGTGCTCAAGAAGAACAATGAGTTTCCCTTTTACTCTTAACGTGGCTCACCTCTGCACTTTGCAATAACTGTCCACAGATTGTCTAGATGTTAGAGATCCTAGAGTGCAATGCAGAAATATCACCACCAGTTCTTCAGTATGTTCACAAAGACTGGATGAAATGTTTAATCACGTGTATCTGGCAGAATTGTGGATGCATCACATTCATCATATAAAGCACTTTCTGAAACTTTGACCTCACTTAACTCCTAAACAAGTTAAGTGCAAAACCAGACTTGGACTGGCCTGCTGGGATGCCGGTGATGCCTCAGTAGTGCCAACTGCTGTACATGACATTACAAAGTGAGTTAAGCTGTTGGTTAAAGAGCTGAGAACAGCACCTCCTGCTTTCACATGTAGCTACAGATGACAGACTGTGTGCAGTGCCCATGCGCCACTCCCACCCGAACGCCAAGGATTACCACCTCCATGGCGTGGAAATTGAAGTGCACCTAATCTTACCTTTTGTTCAGAGTGGTGGTGGTGTGGCCCGCATGGCATTCACTAATGGGCTCACCTCCTAAATTCCTATTGGCTGTGCGCTGTTGGTGCGCCCTCTTCAGTTGGCTTAGAGTCTGTTGCTGCAAGCGTCTGGCTAAAGTCCAGTCATCTCCTAATGTAAGGCAGACTGGTTGGGGAAGAGGTCCAGGCAGGGAGGAGAACTCTGGGGCACAATGGAGGGATCTCCACCATCTCCCACCCTGAGGCTGAACAAAAAGTCACAATGTTCAGTGTAAAGGGCCCCCAGCAGGTTGCAAGAAATAAGTCTCCATTTACTCGACTCCCAAATAACTAGGTACATTCATCTCATAACAGTGCATACACTAAGTGCTCAAACTCACACAAGCATATTACGTGAGCGAGGGCAGCTTCACATGAGCAATTGCGAACACTTCAGCACAACATATTTGCGTTATGAATGAGGTAGATTTATCGGTGCATTTTAATGTATTTTTTGCACACGCAAGGCATGATCATTTGCACACAGCAGAATAACATGCCTGGATTTAAATGCACACAAAAGTAGATCATGCTGCATTTTTTTTAGTGGACGCAAAAAAAAAAAAAAAGAGAATGAACCCATTGAAATCAATGGATTATATTCTATGCGTATTGCGTGAATAATTTTGTGTGAAGCTGCCCTAATATGCAGTACGCAGCAAGTATGCATGTATCATATGCAATGTACCCTTAGGGCTCCCACCCACTTGCGTTTTTTTCTCAACTGCGATGCGATTCTAAAGTTAAAGTCTCGCATCGCAGTGCTGTCACAGCTGTGGCAGGAGTTTCCTTCATCGCCGCGGGGACCGCGGAGATGAAGGAATCCTCTGTCACAGCTGTGACAGCTGTCACAGCTGTGGCAGAAGTCCGCGGCATGCTATCCCATTGCTTTCAATGGGATCGGCAATGCTGCCGATCCCATTGAAAGCAGTGGTTTCTGACAAGCCCTGCAGAATGATTATCGGAGAAGGGCTTGAAATATAAGCCCTTCCCCGATAATCATCAAAGAGTGGTTAAAAAATAATAACTCACCTCTCCTGCTGTCAGCCGCGTCCTGCTGCTTGCTCCCCGGCACTGCTGTCCACCACTTTCAGCAGACGGGGATTTAAAAATCCCTGCCTCCTGAAAGGGCTGTGCAGAGTGGCTGAGGGCTCAGCCAATAGCAGCTACTGCTTAGCTATTGGCTGAGCCCTCAGCCAATCCGCACAGCCCTTTCAGGAGGTGGGGATTTTTAAATCCCCGTCTGCTGAAAGAGCTCAGTAGCAGTGCCGGGGAGCCAGCCGGAGGACGCTGCTCACAGCAGGAGAGGTGGGTAACTTTTTTATTATTTTTTTAACCACTTTTTGATGATTATCGGGGAAGGGCTTATATTTCAAGCCCTTCTCCGATAATCATTATGCGGGGCTTGTCAGAAACCACTGCTTTCAATAGGATCGGCAGCAGTGCCGATCCCATTGAAAGCAATGGGATAGCATGCCGCGGACTTCTGCCACAGCTGTGACAGCTGTGACAGCTGTGACAGAGGATTCCTTCATCCCCGTGGTCCCCGCGGGGATGAAGGAGACTCCTGCCACAGCTGTGACAGCTGTCACGGTTGTGGCAGAAGTCCGCGGCATGCTATCCCATTGCTTTCAATGGGATCGGCACTGCTGACTGATGATGTCGCAGCGATATCCCAGCGATTTTCTCGCACTGCTCTGCGAGAGTTTTCACTTACTCTCGCAGCGCAGTGGAGAAAAAAATGGCAGTGGGTGGGAGCCCTTAGGGCTCTTTTACCTGAGGGACCTACGCACACCCTAATTTAGTCAGTCAAAAAAACGTTGCTAACTGTGCACAAAATCACGTGAATCACCTATTCACACGATTAGGAGTTGCGTGATACTGAAAATAGCGCAGCTGTTCGGAAGTTTGGGGATGAGAGAGAGATCACAGCAGCCCTAAAGACCCAAACAGCAAGTTTTAAAAATCCCACTATATAAACCACTGACAAAACATATGCATCAGATGCCACCCATCAAAATATATATATATATATATATATATATATATATATATATATATATATATATAACATTATTATATCTAAATTAACATATTAAGCAGATAAACAATAGACATAAAAATTAACCAGCTTGTGGTTCTAGGAATTGGAGGATGAAGAAAAATTAAAAATTGGTTGGTCATTAGGACCAAAAATAGACCTGTGATTAGAGGTTAGAACATAAACCAGGCCATATTCTTTAGGTATAAAATGACGCAGAATGTTTGTACCATAGCATGTTTCTGCTTTGTAAAGAATGAAATGGTAATATTAAGTCTAGGAAGTAACATTGTCATTATTGGACATGTGTGCCTCTTGTGCTAGCAGAGGGTACTGCACAGTCGATTGGACCAGTTGGAAAGTGGTGTTTGCTTTACCGGATGCATAGCCAGTGATAGATTGATACAGGGTAGTAGTTAATGCACAAAATCAAGTGGAGCTTCATGTAGTGCAATATAGTTTAACCCTATTCTTTACCTATTCAGCGACTTGGAATTAATGGTGCTTTAAAAATAAATAATTAGCTCAAGGATCCAGATTACGAAATGTACCTGGAAGCCCTTACCTCTAAGAGCCTCATGTGGTGCAGTGTGTTAGGGCAGCACAAATGCAGTCCTAAGCCCTCCGACCTGAAGGTTGCGGGTTCAATATCCGCTTGGTTCGGGTAGCCGGCTCAAGGTTGACCCAGCCTTCCATCCTTCCAAGATAGGTAAAATGAGTGCCCAGCTTGCTGGAGGATAAAAAGATGGGGATGGCAATGGCAACTTACCCCGCAAAAACAGTCTGCTGAGAAAACGTCACCTGAGGAGTCAGTTGTAACTTGGTGCTTGCAGCAGGGGACTTTACCTTTAGCTTAGTCTCTAACTTAAAATATTTAGGAGCCAAATGCATTTTTAAGTTGCCAAACTAAAATACATATTTAATACAATGTTATGATTATACTTAACATGTACTGTGTCCATAGAGTTCTCTTCCTTCAAATCACGAAAGCCACCATTTCTTTCTGATTTTGTACTTGGACCATCTCTAGGCATTTTGAGAAGAACATGCAGATTGATAGTTCAAAACAAACAATCTGAAAGAACTGACACCTTTGTATGTCCCTAATAAACTGTTAACTACCTTCTATGTGTATGTCCCTTCCACTATGCGTAGATCATAGTATGTATGTAGATAAATATATAGGAGCTATTGGGACTGTTTGTGGGACATTTGGAGCCCTGTTGCATCAAATATGGATTATATGCAGCAATAATTTAATATTGCTAGATTTTGGGGTAGCTGTGGTTACGCATACACTATGCCATGCTCAAGGGATACACAATATGTCTCTGTGGCTATCAGTATCCTTAAATGTGAGACAGTCATTGTGCACATTCAACCACCTTGTCCCTTACCTGGGACACTGCACTTCATTGGGTCACAACCACTGTTATCTCTCGTTCAGCCCACACTACTCACCTCCTATGAGAGCAATGCATTAACATTGACCACCACTGCCATTCATAATTTGTATGCCTGTCCTATCAACATGCCATCCAAACTGAAGTGCAAAATAAGAAAAATATTGATGTAAATTGAAGAGACAACGTGATCTTTAGCACTAGCTAGAATTAATAGCAATGCTAAAAAAAAGATTCAGCAGGGACCAGGAATATGTATTGTAATGGCAGTATCCATTATAATCAGTTTATCTGGCTGTTCTAGAACTGACAATCATGTTACCAGTCTTTTTTAATTATCATACTGTAAATGGGAAAATATCAGAAAGCTGTCAGGAGATAAGATTTTAATAAATATATTTTAGCTATAGGGCAATGTCTTCTAAACGACCCTGTGTTTCTAAAGAAAAATCTGAAGAAGGAGTTCCCGAAAAGAAAAAAAATATACAACTAGTGTACAAAAGAGACTGGAGGCGACCCGAAAAGATCTGGCTAAAGCTGGATCAGCTCCGAGGCAGCAGAAATTATGGCACTCGTTGGGTGCTACAAACCAACCACGTCTTGCTCTACAGCTGTTCTACAGTCTGAAGCAGAAGAAGATGTAGCAACATCCAAACCTGGTGAAGAGGTGGCAGAGGAAGCATCTTTATCTGAAACAGTAACATGTCTTACGAGACAATTTGACTGGTAACTTAAGCGAACTCAAGAAAGAAAAAGAAAGAGAAAGCTCAGACTCTGACATTAAATTGTCAGAAATGCCTTTAACGTCTTCCATCGGCAATCCTTTTGAAGCACCAGACCCCATGTGCAATTTGGCCACTAAACTAAATTTTATGAAAGCTCACTTAATCCAACCAATGACAGATGTTATTTCAAGCACACAAAGCTTATCATAAATCTGTGCCTGGTGGCAGTGAAATTCAGAGAAAATGGCTGTCCTATCACATAAGAACACAGGAACTATTTTGCTCAACATGTTTGGAATTTTGCCCTAATAGAGAAAGTGTTTTTAGTGGGTATAAGGCCTCATGCCCATGGCCACATCGGAATCTGCCTGTGAAATATCACAGCGGAATCAGATCCGGCGCCCCCAGAGACCCTATACTCACCTCTCCAGATCCGCAGTGAGAATCTCTGCCGGTGAGCCATTGCGCATGCGCAGTGCAGTGACGTGATTTCCCACGATACTTCCACTGTGCTCACAGGGCGGAGTATCGCGGGATGGACCCCTTCCATTGTCATCACTGGAAACCATCCGTGCGATTTTCCGCGATGAATAGAACATGCTGCAATTCTTCCCATGACATTACAATCGCAGCTAATTTCCGCTCGTGGGCAGGGAAGAATCTGTTAACATAGCATGTCTATGGACAACTATTGCTGTGGGATTTGCAGTGGGTGTCTGACCGATTATTCATCCGTGGGCATTCAGCCTAAGACTGATAAAGTGCATGTGTATTCATGAATTAAACAACATGAGGAATCAAACTTTCATCAGCAGTCTTTAACTGCTTATTTGTCTATGGAGAAAAAGCAGACATTGAAACCTTAATCAATGTCAATTTAGTAAATGGGCAAAAAGAAAAGTTACCGTAGAAGTTTGCTGTTGTTAAGCAAATTATTGGCATAATTCTTTGTATTGCAAAATTAGTTCTTGCCTACAAAGGGAAGGATGAGGCTGCTCATTCACTTCTAAATTCTGAATTAAACATGGCAATATCCTGGAGTTAGCAAACCTTTGTAGCAAATGTCATCCCATGTTCAAGAAGCATGTTGATGAAATTATAGCCATAAGCCACAAGAGAAAAAGAAAACACCCAAAAAGTAAAAGGAGAGGTAATCTTGTCACTTTCTTAAGACCGCTTTTACATGGCCGAGAAAATGAGATTTGTAAGCTGCCCCAGAGGATCGCTACTTCCCTGAAGTGATGCAAGGCAAATTTGAGACAAAAACGTCTCGCATCCATGGGGAAATCGCACGTTCTCGATCGTGATAATGGGGTGAATTTTACAATCCCATATCGCGCTCGCCTGTGTGAAATTAACCTAAGTGAAAAATAATATAGTGTGGAAATTAAAAGTACTCAAGATGTTGCAGTTATAGCGCAAAATTATGCTACATCTCTCTTTGTCAAGGACAGAAATATGTATGAATGGCTCTTTTCTTTAATCAATGTTAGAATCACAGTGTTCAGTGATGAGGGGACTCCCCACGGGGATTAATGAAACCCTCGGGGAGTCCCCTCATCCCCGCGGCGACTAAGAGGTTAATAGTGGAACATTTTAAAGGTGCTTCTGGCTAGAGGCACCTTTTAAATGCCTTGCTGTAAGCAGCGGGTATCTATTCCCCGCACAGGAGTTTCCATTATCTCCTGCTCCCATAGGAGTCAATGGAAACTCCTGCAAAACGCGCACCTATGTCCTATATTTTTTGGGTGTGTCCTGTTTAGCTCTTCACATTTTTCAAGCATATGAACGCTTCTGTAGGAACCCATTGGTTCTTTTAGAAGCATGCATTATGCCCGTGTAATACACATGCTAACCTGACTGATCCCTAAGGCTATAAATGAGGCAGACAGCTTGTCATGGTTGGACTTTAATAATATCATTTCTGTTTTTGTGGACTTTTGAAATTGTTCAATTTCTGACTGTTTACAAACCTGTGGACATTCTTCAGACATCGCGGATGATTGAAAATGTCAAAAGGCATATTGTTTGCCTCAGGGATTGTTTTCAGATTTAACTGTACTAGTAAATCAATTAATTGAAATGATTGAAACCGTCCTAAATCACCAATCTATAAAGGCTGTGATTAAACATAATTTGTGATTGTTTCCAGCAAGAGAAACCAAGTCATCTTGTAGATATGATACCTTTTAATGGCTAACAAAAATGCAGGATGTTACAGTGAATTTTCGACCCTATCAGGGTTCTTCCTTAGGCATAATGAAATAGATCCGAAGAGGCATATATTCACATACTTATGACAAGGCACAAACATGGATGTGATTAATTTGCACTTAAAAGAATACCACAACAGGATGAGTAGAGAAATAAAGTAATACTTAAATAGGCTACTGTTAAAGATGTGAAGGTTTTATGGTCTCTGAATTAGTGTTAGGTGGTCACCAGGCCAGAGTGTTATCTGTGCTATAAATTTCTCATACTTCCCAAGAACATCTATACCATCTTAAAAGGACATTTTTAAATCAGGACTACCATTCTACCTCAATTGATGACCAAATCAATAGAGCCATTTTGGATCTATTTCATTATGCCTAAGGAAGAATCCTGTGAGGTCTGAAACTCGCTATAACATCATGTATTTTTGTTAGCCATTAAAAGGTATCATATCTACAAGATTACTTGGTTTCTCTTGCTGCATACAATCACATTATGCTCTACTGGCTAACACGGTACCAAGCTTTCTTCATTGAAGATAATTTGGCACAAAAAAGGTTATCAAAGAAAAGAAACTATGCCTGGTGAATTAGCTAAAGAACCTCATTCTAATCCTTTTATGTTTGTTTTGAAGGTCAAGTATTTAATATTTTAATAGACCGGTCAACAACCAGCATTGAGATAAAATTTTCAAAAAATAAAACCCTCATTCACGATCTTTTGCAATTAGACCCAAGAAGGTTTAGTGTCTTACTCTTGTTTCTTGTGAGAGAGTGTTTTTGACACTAAAAATAGTAAAAAATCATTTGAGGTCATTGATTGGACTGTTAGGTTCCCTCATTTTAATAGAGATGCATATTTCCATGACTTTGGGTTAGGAGGACATTGTTGATAGATTTGCAAAGTCATCTTCTGTTCTCCACAAACTGCTGCTATAACCTGGTTGTGTCATTTGGGATTCCTTGTGTGCATATCTCTTGTTTCTAGGTTTTTAGGGTAATATTGTTTTATACTAAGTTTCTGTAATTGTACTGTGCCGTTACTATACACAACAATTTAATGTTTAACTTCTATTATTTAATATTTAACTGAGTTTATAGTTATTCAACATTATTTGGTTGTGCAATAAGATAATGGATGTTTGCTTTTCAATGTGTTTGTGAAATCTAATATGATTTATTGGCAGGGGCTCTTGCACATGACTGGTTTTTGGATCCACATCACACATCTTCTTATAGAAAAAACCCTACTGGCTTTTTTTGCACCACACATTGACCCCTTTGCGTGACCATTGGTAGATGATTTGTGACATCCTCATCACTGCTGTAAAATCATAAAGGTTGACTTTGATACATTGAGTGACTGTCAGGCCAGGTTAAAGTTCCCATGTTAAGTCTAGCGGTGCTGTTGTGCTTTAGCTAATGGATCCGCTAGGGAGAGTCAAACGTTGCTAAGTGACGTTCATATTAAGTGCTTACCAGTATAATTGTTGCGAGGTCCCCAAAAGGTGGAAGACCAAGCTGTGGATGGAAAGCAGTTCAAGGGGTACACTCAGATGGAAGTTGGTACACTGAAAATGTAGTTCATCCTGAAGTCCTTGTCAATTAAAATAATCAGTTCTTAAAATATTTACAACCACTTTTCTAAACCTTTTATGTTCGTGTAGCGAACATTGGGTCTATCTAGTATCCCAAATATTGTCTTAATATATTTGATTGCCACCATGCTTACTGCAATATAGAATAAAATAGTAGTAAAAATAATAGGCTACTTGGCGACTCAAAAAAAACCCATCATTTATAGTGTAAAGGGGAACTTATTTTGATATATAGTACAGTGCACAATATAATTTTGTTTTGCGCACTATATAAAATGCCCATGTTCATGAGGCCTTAAAGTGGCCAATTTTGCCTTGAAATGTTGGGCGGGCCCCTAAAATCAATTCCTCTGGTGGGCCCCAGACACCCTAGTCTGACCCTGGGCAAAATTGTGTTTGAGTAAATTTAGCCAAGATTGATATATCACATGATCCACTTCCCATTTGAAAAACCTGAGCTGAATTCAATATGGGGGAGTTCAAAATGGCCACTGAAAATGTCTCCTCCCAATTAATACTTTCACACATTAAAGGTCATTATTACACCAGTTAAATGGGTGTGTCCAGACTTTTTACTCGCGCTGTATATAGACGATGGAACTGACAGAAACAGCCTATTCATTCAAACTCCTCTCTATGGAGAATAAGGAGATACTGGGGATAAAGGATTCCTTTTCTAGTGATTATGAGGTACCAGCAGCAGAGCCTCCATTTATCATACATTTGGGGATGCATTCACTGGAGGTAATAAAGAATTTTCAGCAATTTTACAGCTTCATTCATATCAATGTGTTGCCTTCCTAAAGGTATACAGGGAACAATAAATATGCAGCTAAATACTAAAAGGGATACTACGGCATTTTTCAATAAATGTTAAAAATCTGTTATCGGCATTTTACAATGGAATAGTAATTTCCTGAAAGATAATTTTTTTTATAGTCACACAGTTACAGGAAGATAAAATATGTATTCTAATACACTAACAAATTCCCCAGACATCACAAAAGAGTTCCAAATTTTCACAAAAGAAAGCGCTCTCATGGAAAAGCACTCACATACACTATATTATACATTAAACTTAGGTATAAAATATTCATTCTAAATGTTTAATTGGTCATCCTCTATAGAAATCTGTAGATGTTTATTTAGTAAAAGACAAGTCACATAGAAAACACCAACAGTGGCAAAAGATAAAAACGATGATGAAAAAGCAGCTTTTTTGTATGCTTTCTACTCCTATGGAATATTAGTAAAAACCCATAAGTTGGAATCCTTTTGGTGTGCGAGGCTATGGGATGCATTGCACAGCAATGCTTGGATTCTTCACAATTGCCATGAAACATGACATGGGTAACTAGACTATCATGCATTCATGGGATTCACAATGCTCCAAAATCAGAGGACTGATGGCTTTAGAGCATTTATTATCCTTTGCGTGGTGAAGCTCGTTATGAATGGTCATATTGCGGTATGCAAATGTGGTGCCTGGAATTTATATTGCCATATACGGTATATATATCATTGCACTTTTATACCCATTTCATAAATTACTATAGTGACAAAGCACCTGTGCAAATCTTGTCACAGATATGTTCTGATCTATGGGAACGTTTTAATGAAATAACCTCAAAGGTAACTCTTCACATGTGTTTCCTGGGCTATCAAAAAATTGTGGTCAGTATGTAGAATAATGTTATATAGGTCACATTAAGTGTGATGTCCATTCAGTTGGTCAGATGCCCATAACAGAGTAAGAACTGGAAATGATAGAAGCCATCCAGCCCCGACAGGTGGCATCTCACATGGTGTGTTCTTCTCTAACAATCACATTTTGGCTGGGTTAAGGCAAGGTGCAGGCACATAATGTTCCCTTGTGTCCGCCTGCAAAGCAACCTAATGTGTTCCACTGCCTCAAACTCAGGGGGGTATGGCACTTTTAATATTAATCACAGTCCTTGATGTCCACTTAGATCACAACACGTAGGCCTCTCTCTCTCACAGAGTAACTGCCTGTGCAAATATCATATTGTAACTAAAAAGAGGCCTAGCTAGAACTAACAGTGCAAAAAGAAGGAAAAGCCGAGAGAGTTCCAGAAGAGGGCACCAAAGCACCAGCCATAAGAGTGTTCTGTCTTCCTGGGATTGCAGTATCCGCCAGTGAAAATACATCCGCTTGTGCACTTCGAGATCAAGGCTCATTTTGGTAACTCATCTGGGGAATAGGAACCATAAAAACAAATGCTTTCTGCCCTCTTTATAAAATCCAAGAGAATGATTCCATGAAGCAACATTTAGGGGTGCTCCATAACCTTTCAGGTTAATGCTTTGTTATTTTGACCTAGGAGAGAACACAAATAGCCATCACAATTTAACTTCATCAAGTATTAATATTAAAAACAATAATAATAGCATTCATGATGATATCATTAGCACTATTGTACCTACATCTTATTTTTTGGATATCCACTAATATTCATTTTGCATAACTTTAGGGTTCACATATAAAAAAAATCCTTTGTGTAAAGCAGAGTTCTAAGAACTTTGTAAATATATCATTCACCATGAATGATTCATTTTCATATTAGACTTCAACTGGTTTATCGATATAAAACACATTGGTGGCAGTGGGGGAATGAGATATATATATAAAAAAAAACAATAATAATACTCACCTATCCCTACTGCTCTCCCACAGCAGCCACTCCAGTCTTCCAGATGCTCTATTTAACTTTTCTGCAGCCATCATAGGCTTTTTTACACACATGACCACTGCACTGACGATCTATAAACAGGATGCGGTTTCTACATTAGAAGCCCATGTGACCTGTTTACAGGATGTCACCGGAACAGAAGGCCCATTGATGTAATGGATCAGATACCATGGTACTAGAGCAACGAAAGAGCTCTCTGGCACCACAGTAAGTATATTACCAAGATATACACTCAATATCAAAAAGATCAGGCACCTAGAAGGAGTTGTCGGAAACAAAGGAAACATTAAGTGTGTGAGTGTAACATTAATATAAGTAAGTGATTACACTATCAGCTTGGATGTAAGATGTGATACAGACAGGCATGATAGCATGCAGGTTCTATATGGTATCCTGCAGCATATCACTTTGTAACTGAGCCTCTAGATCGTACAAACTTATAGGCTGTCAAAGTTGGCATCTCAGATGGTCCCATACATGCTCTATTGCCAATAAATCTGGTTACCGGGCAGGCCACAGAAGCATGGCAATGTTGCGGAGGCATTACTGTGATACCCTTGTTGTGTGCGGCTGAGCATTATCCTGCTGGAAAATACCTCTTGGATGCCGAGACAACACATGTGGCTGCAGGATATTCAGAACATATCCCTGAGCTGTCACTGACCCTAGTGCAACGACTAGGGGTGACTAACACCTCCCTACAGTCTGGTGCAATAATGCGCCCCTATTAAACTCTGTTAACTGGGTGAATTCTCTTTGATTACATTGTAGTATCATATCTAGTAGTCAACAAGCTCTACACAAGCGGATAAGGAGGTGCACTGCACACAAGTAGCCTCTGAAAGCCTTTTTAGGATAAGGTTGGAATCAGTTTTAGGGCCTCAGGTTCATCTAATCACACCACAACTCTAATCATTTGCATATCTGCCTGAGATGTAGCTGCATGCAGAGTTTTGCAGAGAAATTACTTGATTTATTTTCTCAACAAAAGGTGTAGTTTGGGTCAGGGTGGACTTAAATATATCAAAATAGAAAACAAAACCAGACAACTTCTTTAAGGTTGTTTAAGGTTGAACTTTGCTTATTTTGACGTGATTCGAAGGGTTTGCTTACATGTGGCAGATTTGCTGCTGAAATTTCTGAAAGTGAAAATCAGGCCTGTATATCTGAATTGTGCTGTATCTGCAGGATGTGCATGGATTTATACAAACCCCATCCAGAAGTATTAGACAGCCACAGAAATCTCTGTGAAAAATCTGCTGCATGTGAACTTAGGCCGGCTTCACACGAGCGTGACGGGCTCCGCAGCGGAATATTCCGCAGTGAAGCCCGTCACGGCGTCCCCCAGAGACCCCATACTTACCAGCGGAAGATAGCGTGAAGATGCTTCCCCGCCCACCGCTGTCGCGTCATGTGACACGCCCACCGCGTCACATGACGCTGTCGGCCGTGTCACGTGACGCGCCGGCCGCGTCATATGACGCGGCGGCGGTAGGCGGGAAAGCGTTTTCACGCTATCTTCCGCTGTGTTACAGCAGGAGATAGCGTGAACGGACGGCTTCCAGTGACTGCAATGGAACCCGTCAGCGCGTACACCCGCAGCAAATAGAGCATGCCGCGGGTGAGGACGGGAGATTTCACGGTGCGAAATTCCGCGGTGGAATTCCGCATCATGAGCATTGAGCTATTAGGTTCAATAGAACCTAATAGCAGGGGGCAACGCAGCGGATTTTTGCCGCGAATTTACGCTGCGTAAATCCGTTCGTGGGAAGGAGGCCTTACTGTATCCTAATTCTACTCCTATTAAGCAAAATTCACACTAGCCTTTTTTGACTAATCCAGTTTTGTTAAAAATGGAAATTAAAAAAAAAAGTGAAGAGCAAAGCATCTGCAAAGCTTTTTGCTTATATCCATTTTTCAGCATTAAAAACATGGTCGTCATCGTGCAGTCTCTTCAATGAATATACCTCAGTAGTTAGTACCTTTACCTTGCAGTGCTGGGGTCCTAGGTTCAAATCTCAGCAAGGGCAACATCAACTTTGAAAAACTCCATACAGCCATCACCATTGATCAGCTTTGAACCTACAACTCCAATGTTACAAGTCAGCAGTGCAAACAACCAAGCCGCCATACATGTTCTGTCTTTGGCAGAGAAATAAAAGAGCAAGCAGAACAAACCTACAACTCCAGTGCTGCAAGGCAGCAATGCTAATGATGGAGCCACTTTGCTCAAGAAGATAGAAAAGAATATACACAATGAGAACATACAACCTCTATGCAGATGTTGTCTATAGTCAGACATGAACTTAGAACCCCAGTGTTACAAGGGGTGGTGGCTCAGTTGTTAGCACTGTTGCCACCACCAGAGATGAAAAATGGAGCGTTTTCAAATTCTATCTGCCTCTCATTGAGTACAATGCGTTAAAAAAAGATCCATCTGTATAACATTTCAGAAACTGAAAATAAAAACACAGCAGTCTGCGCTATTGATCCAGTGTAAAAAACTGAAAGGAGACGGAATATGATGCAGAAACGGATTAAAACTGAAGACCTTTCACTTCAATGCATATCTACGGGCTTGAAAATGGAAAGGTTTGCTTTCTGTTTTGCTGTTTTAATGCAGATGGGCAAAAAGGAAAGCAAAACGCTAGTGTGTATCATTTATTGTATCCACTGGAATAAGTATGTAATAAACATATGGGTATTTCTCTGTTTCATTGCAAGAAACTATATGTATTAGACCTAATAATCACTACCGTATTACAGATTATTGTTGTGCAGATACATAATACAGGGTTATTCAAAAAGAAGGAGCAGATTTGGGGATTTAATTACAAACAAACTACAGAAGAAAGGAACACAATCCACACATCACTGGAAGGAGGAAGGTTCACATTTTTTAATGATATAGCAGTAGTTTCCATTTTCTGCCACATCTCAGCGCTAGGTGTCTTGTCTTATGGTCCCTGAGGTGAGTGGTAGACCCATGCTTTTCTGCTTGCAACCAAGTTCTGTGCCACTCGTAAAGTAGCTTGTGTGTAAGGCCTTTGTTAGACGAGCTTTGTGTTTGCGCACGAATAGGTGCGTGTAAAGAGCGTGTCTATTAGAACCAATGCTTTCCTATGAAAGTGTTCACATGTACGTTTTTTAGAGGTGCAAAATACTCGCACCTGCAAAAGATAGGACATGCCAGTGCAAATCGCATCTAAAGGTCTGTGGTGCATGCAAGGATAGGACCTGACCTATCTTTGGTGCATGCTTTCCATAGACTCCTATGGGAGCTAGAAAACACGCACCTCCAATCATATGAATGGGCTACTTCAAATAGCTGGAATTCACCCGGTCACGCTATTTTTTTCCACACGCGAGGGGCGATCTTTTTGTGTGGCTTTTCATAATATAAGCAATGATAGGGTTTGCCCCTATATAAAACTCTTTTAGATGTCAATAGATGTGTGAGGTCTCTGACTGAAAAAAAAAAGTTTTTTGTTGTGTCGAAGGAAGAAGATCAAGGCAATAATGAAAGTTCTTTCAGCTATCAACATAATTTAATAGACCATTTGATTTCTTATCAGGATCAATTTGCTCAAAAAGATCTTTATCAGCTCTACATTGAATCAGATAGATTTTACAATACTTCGTCTAAAACATCGTATTTCCATACAAAAAATTTTTTCTATCCAATTCAATCTAGAATAGCATCCTTGAATAGTTTCTCAAATTTAGTTCTGAAGGATTCAGTTGATCTTCATGCTCGTATTAGCATTGGTATTGACAATAATTTAGAAAGACAGGCCGCTGCTGATCAACCACATAGACCTTCCTATTCCTCCTGTAGAGGAAGCTTTACAGCATTCATCTAACATCACAGACAGGATTACAATGATAGGTGACACCTGCATATAGTTAACACAGGAACCACCCTTCAAAATAACCTCTGCACAGGTCACAGAAAATGCTTAGAACAGTCTCCCATACAGGTCAATTGATAGTCTCTTGTCTATTGTGTAAATGGCAAATGAGGCTACTGTAAAGCATTTCTCTAATATTTACATGCTGGGGAACTGGACATTCTGATCTTTCATTCTTTGCCAAAATTATGTAAGGAGCTAATAGTCATGTCTGCCACCCTCAAGCGGTTCCGGGCAGCTGCAAGTGTCACTCTGCTCTCCCTGTCTGCTTTCATCCAGCACTGAGAGAGTTAACCAGCACTCTGGCTCTCAGCTCACCTGTTGGGTTAAATAGGCATTACTCCTCTATTTCAGCTGAGCTGTGGCACTTTCCCTTGACCTCAGAATTGGTGTGTCTTAGGTTCTGACACTTTGCTTTCTTTGGTCATCTTGCTCTGTCTGAACTTCGTCTTGTCAGCCTCCCTGTGTTGGGTTTGTTTCAGTCTTTCTGATCTGCCTGAGGCTTCTTGTTCTGCTTTGTCTGATCTATTCCTTGTCAGTCTCTTTAAGCCTCACTGTGTTGGGTCTGTTTCAGGCCTTCTGTTCTGTCTGAGGCTTCTTGCATGTCTGATCTGTCTGTACTTTTGTTTTCTGTCTGTTTCCATTCTTGTTTATGGTTTGCTCCTATCCTTTCCTACATCTGTGTAACCTCTGTCTGCTGCCAGTTTTTATGTTTGCTACTCCATCAGGGATAGTCAGACCCAATGTTCAAGCGCAGGGCCGCCCTTATTGGGGGGATTGCCTTGCTTGTAGGTAGGGGTCTGCCATTTCTTCTGCAGCTAAGGGTCAGTCTCTCTTATCCTGGCAACAGTGCCTCTATCTGAGGAGTCAGCTCCTAACTACTTCAAGACTGGCTAGGCTTGGTTGGTTAGTCCAGTGGATCCTCATTCTAAAATCTGTAACAATAGTAATGGGTATAAACTCTTTGGGTGAACCTTTGAGTGAATGAACACAGGCACATGGTTCACAGATTGTTGCTTTCATAAATGTGGATCAAGTAGTTGTAAATATGCTTCTAAAACCAAAACTATTAAAACAGTAATTGATGACAAGGAATTTAATATTAGAAAGTTCATTCATTAATTATGATACTACATAAATAATTTATCATATTCAGTGCAGTATTTGTAGTTTTTGCTATATAGGCTGCACTACAAGAAAGCTCGAAAGACACATTTAAGATCATATTAAAGCTTCTATTAATTTATATTAGCTTCTTATCCATCAAATATTTTGAAGCATTTCTCATTTCAATGTTCAGGGAATTCAACAGATTTGTTTGTGGTATTTAAAAGGTTAGAAGACCAAGGGGTTGGAGACTGGAAGAGGGCTTTGCTCAATCCTGAAGCCTACTGGATATTTATAATGAATACCACATACTAATATGAGCCTCCTGTGGCAGAGAGTGTTAAAGTAGTATGCTGTGTTTTCTGTCCATGGTGCTGTATTCTCCACGGGAGCTGATGATTACATTGTATTCAGCTAGCAGCCCCGTGGTAGTACAAAGGAACTAAATGCAGAGAATAGACCACCTGCTGTTCTCTGCATACAGCTCCTGGAAGCTCATTTACATGCAAATGAAGGTGATAAGCTGCTAATGGACATTAGTGTCCATTAGCAGTTTATGTAAAACAATCACTCAAAACTTTCTTTTGAATGATTATCTTTGTGTATAAATTGGCCTTTAATCTAGCCCAAGGAAACTCTACATTTGTTATATTAACATTAAATCTCCACCAATATCAATTCAATAGTTTATGAAATTTGTAAAATCACCTGCACAAAGAATATAAAAAAACAGGTCAAATCTGTAATTACCGTTTAGGCATGATAATTATATTTTATAAGCTATTACCATTTAGTGAACTGCTTTCTCTTTTTAGAAACATAAACTGACAGCAGAAAAAGAGTCTGGCTGTTGAAAATTTCCAAAAGCAAATTTCTTAGAACTCGAAGGAATTGCTCAAAAACTGATGACTATCTGAAGGAGGCCTCTCGGTTAGTGGATACCTTTACAACTAATGGGCGATAGGCATGAGCTTAATCAGAAGAAATCAAAGGTGGAGCACTTCTGCAGTCCCATTGAAAGCAATTGGCTGCTTTCAAGTCCTGCAGGGATTTTCGGGGAAGGGCTTTGAATATAAGCCCTACCCTGAAAATCATCCCTAGAATGTGTTAAAAATTAAAAGAAATTATACTCACCTCTCCTCAGCTGCCGAGGCTCAGGTGCGTCTACTCTGTCTTCTCCCTGCACTACTCTGATGCTTTTTCAGCAGGTGAGGTTTTAAAATCCCTGCCTGCAGAAAGGGCTGCATCTGAGTGGCTGAGCACTCAGTCAATCACAGGTAGTGCTTAGCCATTCATTGAATGACACCTGAGTGCTGCCTGTGATTGGTCACAGGACTCAGCTAATCACAGGCAGCACCTGGTCATTCATTGAATTAAATGAATGGTCAAGCACAACATCACGCTCCTCTGCCACACCCACAGGGATGAAGAAATCCTCTGCCACAACTGTCACAGCTGTGACAGCTGTGGCAGGGGATTCTTTACCCCCCACGGGGAGTCCCCATGGAGCTGCATTCATGCGTGTTCATGCACAGACGTGGGTGCGCAGTTTTGTGCGCATGTATGTACAGCATACTCCATTTCAAGTGGAGTCAGGAATATTGAATTTACAGCTGCCTTTTTTACACAGTGTACCTATGGGAGCCAACAGCAGAGAAGCTCTGTTATTCTCCTGTATATCTTTCTTTCACAGGGGAGGTTTGACATGAATTTTTGCTTACGTTACCAGATGCTATCAATCAGACAGCATATTTGTTCTCTGATTGTCACATATGAGGTTTTTTTTTTCTCGAGAAAAACGTATACCATTTAATCTTGCAGGTGCTGCAGTCATTGCTGACTGGGATATAAACATTTAAAAAAAAAAAAAAAGGTAACATTTTTGCCTTTACACAAGACCTTAACCATTGAAGGCATAGCCTATATTTGGCCATAGGAATGTGACAATTTTGGGGGGATTTTCAAAAGTCATAACTTTTTTATTTTTCTGACAACATGATCATATGAGGGCTTGTCTTTGGGGGGCAAACTATAGTTTTCATTGATAGAATTTTTGGGTACACATAATGTATTATGTATCAGAACGTTAACTGATTAGCTACTTCTTTATAGATCAATGCTCTATATGGCTCCTGAATACAAGATACACAGAAGGCAATACATGAAGTAAAAATATACATAAAACATTCAATGTAAATATACTTTGGTGCATGCAAGATTTTTTAGGCTTTAACAGGGCATTCTGGAACTTTTACCCTTTGTACTATTGATAACTTATTCTCAGGACAGGTCATCAATATTTGGTTGGGCTCCAGCACTTCAGACCCCTGGCAATCAGCTGCTCTCAACCCTACACTTGTTACAGCAGAGCTGGATGTTGACAGCTCTGTCCTCATTGCTCTTGGAGGTGGAAGTGTAATAGAAGTCATAGCTCCCATTGATTTCAGCATCCAGCTTGGACTTTTATAGGCATGGGGTTGCCAACTTTCTAAACAAAAAAATGCCCGCCAAAGTAAAAAAAAAACAAAGGCATTGTTTTGAGGAATGTGCTTAACATAGAGTGAGAATTAACAGTTATTTCTTCTCTTTATTGCACATAGTTACCCTAGAGTCCTCCTGTACAGCTGTGCAACATATCTCAGCAAGTAAATTGTATGGGATTTGCTCTATATATATATGCTGCATATTTTATAATGACACTGGCCATTTAAAATACTGTCCAGGCCGGTGATTTACCAGCTTTTTGTCAACCCCACCTCAGGTTGCCCCTAGAGTAGGTTTTTCACTTAATGCTGAGCTCTGCAATATGAAAAAATACATTTATATACTGTAAGCAGAGATGAGCGAGCATACTCGCTAAGGACAAATACGCGAGCAAGTATTGTCCTTTTTGAGTACCTGCCCGCTCGTGAGAAAAGATTCGGGTGCCGGCGGGGGAGAGCAGGAGGGGGGAGATCTCTCTCCCCCCCCCTCCCTCCTGCTCACTTCCGCAACATATCGCTCACCCCCGCTGGCACCCGTATCTTTTCTCACAAGCGGGCAGGTACTCGAAAAGGACAATACTCGCTCGAGTATTTGTCCTTAACGAGTATGCATGCTCATATTTAACTGTGAGCAACTAAAGTTTTGTAAAACTGTAACATCTTTTCAGCAAAGTCATTTTTCACTTTTTCATCACCCTAGGGTATAAAAAGTTGATTACTTAATTTCTTTCTACAATATCCCAATGTTCTTGTCCACTTAATGTGTGGAGAACATGAAGCACCTTGATACAAGACCACTTTATATAATGGTTCAGTGACATAAGCAACATCTGTAATACAGTAAAAAATATTGATATCCGCCTAAAGAAGAAAGTTAAAATAACTGTGGTCATATATCATTTTCCACATTTAAGACAAAAAACCATTACAGATCCAGGCTGCAGTTAATTTTAAGCAGATCCCATTTCCAAAAATCATTACTCTGAAAAGTGAGGAGTGTAATATCTGGCTTAATATCGAAAAGTTTAGCCTGAGGTCAAAACAGAGGAAATGTGAATGTGTTTAATTTGTATTTTTATACTTTAGCAGAAATAGCCTTTTAATAACTGTCACTCACAGCATGTGTAGAAATGAAATACTTACATATACATGGGCTGCAGCTGTAAGTGAGATGTCTTCTGAGGACCCTGGTAGCCATAGGAGTCAAAGCCACCTATAAAATCAACTGCAAAAAGAAGAAAAAAAACTCCATTATCATTTTGACCTCGGGCAAAATTCTTCCATCAATTACTAAGGAACTTCCAGGGAGATATGACAGGCTGGTAATAATCAGTACAGTTACTAATTACCGAAGTGTACAGAAATGAATCATGCTGCAAAGTGAGGGAAAAACTACAAGAATGATAAATCATTATTAAACACTGTCCTTGGATCAGAGTTACCAACATTCTTATTTAATGCCTGAAACGCTAATGAAGGGAAATAAAAGTACAGAGGCTAGATACAAAATGAAATGACCAGTGGGTTACATGAAATAGAGTGAAACGACCACTGAATTGCGAGTCTTGTGTTGCATGATGCCCTATGTAATAACTTTTCTTGCACCCTCCACCTTCATATTGTCATAGACTGCACAGATATCTACTGTATGCCATATTACACCTATATATCAATGTCATACAGTATATACTGCCCAAATAACAGTGTTAGGGTCCCTTCACACGGACATATTTGTGCACGTATTTGTGTGTGCAATACGCTAAGAATAGAACCCATTGGTTTCAATGGGTTCATTCTCACCACTTTTTTTGCGTGCATTTCACGCATGAAAAAAGGCAGTATGCTCTATTTTTGTGCACACCAAAAGCCTCATAGAAGTCCATGGGAGGTGTGCAAATGCTAACTCAATATGCACGCAAATGTACAATATGCAGCACAATTCCATGAAAAGAAGAACACACCTTGACCTTATCAGGCTAAATGGCCTTTTAGGGCAGACTCACACGGGCATGTTTGTGCACACAATACACAGAGAATAGAACTAATTGTTTTCACTGGGTTCATTCCCACCTCTGCGCGCAAAAAAATTCTGCTGCATTCTTTATTCTGGTACGCAAATGCACCATAGGAGTCTATGGGGTGTGCGCAACCGATACCCGTGTAATTGTGCAATACACTAATTAGACTTCATAGCATTTTAATGGATTGATATGCAGCGCAAAAAGTACAGTAAAAATGTAGCACCCAGCATAATGGGGATGGTGGTTTTGTGGAGGCTCATCCTGTTCGTGACGCCAAATTCTTTGGTGCGCCAGAACAGAGATGGCGTTTTGGTGGATGATGTAAGTAGTAGTCTCAGCACCAAACACCAGTTCACAGCGGCCACCCGTTCTTGCTCCCAAAACGGCAATGGCTGATCTGGAGTGCGACTTTAAGTAATTAGCTAGCTTATTTGAGGCGAGCGTATTTACAACAAGCCACAACGTTTCATGGAGGAGGCAGCACAGGTGCAGCATAGTAATGGACATTCACACACACACACCTAGCAGTCAGGGCAGGTGGATGCTTAGTATTATAACGGCACACAGGTAAGGCTTCCAAAGGGTCATAGAAGGCAATTGGCAGCTATGTGTTGGACACATTTATTTCCCAAGACAGTTGTTCTACAATGCAGAATGTCCAAAGCAATTGTGAAGGTATCCTTCATGTTACAGCTTTTACAAAAGTCATGGCAAGAATTGCAATATGACTGCAATGTTAAAGCAGAGAGAAGGCAATTCTGAGGTATTCCCAACATGCAATATCGAAGGGAGTTATTGCAGTGACAAGAATCATTAAGGGAATCCTTAGTAGCTCCTAAGAGAGCGTCTGCAATGACAGGCAAGAGGCATACTCCCTGGTTTGTGTAAAAAAAAAATAAATTATATATATATATATACACTCAACTCTCCACCGTTGCAATGTGAATATTCCTCGTGGGGAGTCCCCTTGTCACTGAACACTGTGACAGTACTGTTACAGTGCTCAGTAACAGGGGGACTCCTCTCAGAGAGTGGAGAATCCCCTGCCACAGCTGTGATGGCTGAGTATTGTGGTGGTCTCCCATTGCTTTCAATAGGGCTGCAGCTGCCGAGGCTCAGGTGCATCCAGCTGTGTCTTCTTCCTGCACTGCTCTGAATCTCTTTCAGCAGGCGGGGATTTAAAGGGGTTGTCTCGCGCCGAAACGGGTTTTTTTTTCCCCATAGGCCCCCCGTTTGGCGCAGGACAACTACAAGGGATGTGTTTAAAAAAAAACAAAAAACATATTACTTACCCGAATCCCCGCTCTGCGAAGTCTTCCTTCTTCTTTCTTCTTCCTTCACCAAGATGGCCGCCGGGATCTTCACCCACGATGCACCGCGGGTCCTTTCCCATGGTGCACCGTGGGCTCTGTGCGGTCCATTGCCGATTCCAGCCTCCTGATTGGCTGGAATCGGCACACGTGACGGGGCGGAGCTACGCAATGACGCGTAGAAGGGGGCGGAGCCAGAACGACGCTCATGTCTGGACTTAGGAGAAGGGGAGAAGACCGCACAGCGCAAGCGAGTCTAAAAAAGCAAGAAGACATCAGAATTAGACGGATCCATGGAGACGGGGACGCTAGCAACGGAGCAGGTAAGTGAATAACTTCTGTATGGCTCATATTTAATGCACGATGTACATTACAAAGTGCATTAATATGGCCATACAGAAGTGTATAACCCCACTTGCTGTCGTGAGCCAACCCCTTTAAAATCCCTGCTGAAAGGGCTCTATCTGATTGGCTGAGCACTCAGCCAATCAGAAGCACTGGTCAGCCATTCATTGAATGACAGCTGAGTGCTGCCTGTGATTGGTCACAGTGTGGAGGATATATATATATATATCCAAGGGGAAATGTTTATTTCACGTCCTGAACCAGCAGAATGGAATGGGCCAGCCACATCCTGTTCTGCTAACCGTTATCAGAATATGTAGCTTCATAGAAATACACGCTCATAACCTTAGGGCACATTTTGTTACCCGCACATAGCCCTCGGGCGTCATTTGATGCCACACTGCTCACTGCACCCCTACCCCCTCCATCGAACATGAAGAGATGGCGCTGGTTTGTACCTGAAACCATGTGATGTTGGATATCCATGACAACAGCAACTCACGCAGGGCCGGATGAAAAAGACCTTATTTGGACCACCCAATCCCATGTTTTGATTTCCAATCACGTATTGCTTCCTGTATGCCCATAAAGGGCAATTAACTCATGATGCTACATAAGATTCTATACACCTACTAATGAACAGAGTCCAGGAAGACTTTCTACACTGACAGTCTGCCTCTGTGTGATCTCTTTCATTGCACACAACCTCTGAACATAAATCTGGAAGGGTGCAAACATTCCTATTGATTACGTCGTGGACCCAAAATAAATCCACGACAACTGTACTTAGCTAATCACAGGCAGCGCTTGGCTATTTATTTAATTCAATATCTATTTTTTTATTTTTAACACATTCCAGGGATGATTTTCAGGAAAGGGCTTATATTTAAAGCCCTTCGCCGAAAATCCATGCAGCACTAGCCAGCAGCCCATTGCTTTCAATGGGGCTGCAGAAGCGCCGCTCCCATTGAAAGCAATGGGAGAACATGGTGATCCTCTGCCACAGCTGTCACAGCTGTGACTGCTGTGGTAGGCAATTCTTTACTCCCCGCGGGGATGAAGAAATCCTCTGCCACAGCTGTCCCCTTGTTGCTGAACACTTTGACAGTGCTGAATATTGACACTCATTACGGACCTATGGTACACGCATGTTCTATGTTTTGCAGGTATGTGTGTTTGCATACCTGTAAAACACAGACATGTGAACACACCATAGGGAACCAATGGTTCTAATAGACACGTGGTTTTGTGCACACCTTTGTACGCACATGCACATGCTCATCTGACAGCACCCCAATACTTGAAAACTAATCAAAAAGTCCTACATACCCGCAAAAAATAAGCATTCTGAGGGTGCGGGCAGACGAGCGCATAAACGGCGCGTTTTTGCGACCAAACGTATATACGTGACCATCTGAGGCAATGGTTTCGAATGTATTTGTTCACATGGGCGATTTTACGGCGCGTAAAAACGGCAATTCGAAAAAAAACGGAACATATGCGACCGAAATACGCACCAACGCATATTCGATCGCCGAAAAGACCGTTTGCAAAGTAGGAACAAACGAAAATACGCTTTCTAGCTCTGGTCATGATCGGTGAAAAACGATCGCTCGGGCGATTATACGTTGCGCTCGTGCGAACGTAAATACGCCTACGCTCGTCTGCCCGCACCCTTAAGCTCTTAAAAATGTAACCACTAACCACGCCTTGAATGTGGCGACACAAAAACAAATAATTATTTTAAAAATGTGTTTTTATTATGAAAAAGTAGTACAGCATAAAGGAATTATAAATCTGGTATCATCATAATTATCTGGACCCACAGATAAATCTATGTCTTTATACTGCATGGTGAATTCATTAAAATTGAAGTAAAAAAAATCACACTGAAATTGCTGTTTTTTTACATCCTACACAAAAAAGTACAAATTATGTGATATATTATATGCACCTCAAAATGCAAAATGATGTCCTAGAAAATGTAACTCATTCTTCAATGTCAAAGGAAAAATAAAACAATTATGGATGGCAATGTGGGGTTAAAGGGGTTTTTTGAGACCTGTTTTTTTGTATAACTTCCCCCTTCCTGCTGTATAAAAATGAATAGGTATATAGTATACCTACCTCTCTCCACTTACTTCTGTGTCCCATGCCACGGCTCAATCCCAACTCCCCGTGTTTGTTTACAGGTTGCAGTCCCACCTGTTTACAAGACATCCGAGGCTGCTGCAGCCAATAACAGAGCTCAGCACTTGAATGTTGAGCTATGTCATCAGCTGGGATAGCCTGTAAAAGTGATGTCACAGGGAAGACCTGGTGTTGTGGGCAGACACAGCAGGGTGCGAGGAGAGGTGAGTATATTACTATTTGTTATTTTATGGCATGAGGAGCTGTGTTTTATATAAAAAAAGATCTTACACAACCCCTTTAAGGGATTAAGAGACATTACCTGTCCATACCATTGCAATGGGACAATGTGCAGATTAATCCACTTATCGCTACGCTGTATATACTGACTTTAACATAAACCTTTCCTTTCCAGTTAATTATACATTTCCAGAATATAAATTGGATAATATAAAACTACAGTGCCAGAAAATGAACTGGGTTGAAGTAGGTAATATTCAGTGGTATTTAGCTAATTGCATTGAAAGGCTACAAAACTGGTAGACAATCTTTCCTTATCATGGAAGGAATTCTGGTGAGTATCTGCAGGATGACTTGACAATTGACAAATCTTACAACTTTTCCTCAAGGATGGCTGTAAAGTTGCCTATACATTTTAGAAAGCTGTCTCAGCTATCTCACCTGACACCCCCAAACATATACATATTTGACCGAGGGTGCATGTGTTTTGAATATAGAGAGGGGAGAAAGCTATAGCGGGACATCTTTGTAGTGGCTTATCTCCTGAGGAACAAAAGGATGGAGTTGAAATCTGACTGTCTGGTCTTTCTCACCCTTAAAATGTTGGGTAAGGAAATTAGTAGGCATTCATACACATTAGATGATAAGCTAGTCCTGCTGAAACCACTGGGCTTGGTAACATGTATCTAATGTTTATGGCCACCTAAAAAGATTATGACCATGCTGGGTAGGTCCACTGCAGATTTTCATGTAAAAAATCCACAGCATTTACAGTAAGGCTACATGCATACAGAGAATTAAAAAGTTGTGCCCAAGATTCTTGGGCACAACTTGCATCCGACATCCCGTCTATGTGCTGTCCAATGTGCTGAACACCGCACATCGCCATGTGCTATTTTCATCCAAAAATTAGTGAAAAATAAGATATGCTGTTTTTTATTTGTACTCGAACTATTCAAATGAATGGGTGTTATTTCTGTCAGATTTTCGTTCCAAAAATTGGATGGAAATATTGCTCATGTGTATGTACCGAAGAACAAGGAGGGTGAGATTCCAGCAAATCTCATCCATGCGCTGCAGAAAAAGTCTATGGATTTCAAGTGGATACGCTGTGCTCTGTGTGGTTGTTCTCTGAAGCTAACAGTTTGTTCATTTTAATTAGTTTACTATTCATGCATCCTTCTTGTTAAAGAGAAGTGAGAGTCTTAAAAGAAAGCCACAGTTTGAATATAATGTATTTGCTGTATTTCAACAATTGCCCTAAAATCCCTTGCAGCCACAGTTAACTATAGCATAAGAGTACTGGATTGCATGCCTCTTTTCATTATTTCTGTGTGTTATAACACAACACAGCCTGTGGGGAATTCTTTTAACATTAAACTTCATTAGTTGCGAAAGCAGCAATCCATATCCAATTTTCTTTCCATGTCAAGCTTGTTCATGTATAAATCCAGTTCTTTTGTTGGATACATTTGCAATTAATCCTGTGAACAAAGCAAATGCAAATCCTGTGCTGTCAACCTCACCAATTCCAGCTGATTCTTTTCCTGACTTCCATCCATTACATTGAATAATGAACAAAATTCCCACATTAAGTCCGACCTAATTTTCTTGTGATAATAGACACAGAGAGTCTCAAAAGCAGCCGATGTCTCCTGGTTGTAACATCCTAATTTTACGTCTTTTCTAAATGTTTTAAGTAAGATTTAAGCATCAAAGGAAATTAACCTTAAAATTAATTATCATTACAAAAATGACAGGTTTTAAACAAATTACATCCTATTTAAATAAACTTGATATTCCATCAAGATTTGCAATTTGTCTTCATTTTCATCAAATACATATGCCAAACAGCTGCAAATCATCCTTAAAAAAATCACTAGTAATCTGTAGCACTGGTACAAATTTGCATGTGAGATCTTACATATGCTTCCAACTCTCCAATTGCTTTAGAATAGCAAGCATTTATTTCCCATAGGATGAAATAATTTATATTACCTTGGGTTCGTGTTACAATATGAACAACCGCAAACTTCTATTCACCCTCCATGCTTCATTTATTCTTTAGTCTGCTTGTGCCCTGTCAATATTATCACTGGCATGTGCCCTCAAGCATTTATCTTATTAGTTAGCGTAGGACTGCTGTCATCTGAGGCACGCTGGAGTAGAAATATGTAGATTACATTGGTTATGAGAGAAGATTGAGGGCCATTTCACACAGCCGTAGGTGTTCTTTACGTGCGCCCGCTGGAGCCGTAACAATTTGTGAGCAGGTGCACAAATCTAACGTTGGTGCACGTGTTCAGATGACATGGGCTCTGGCGCATACACGCTGAGCCCGCAATGCCATTGGGCCTCCCCTCCCTCCCTCCCTCCCTCCCTCGCTGGCTCACCTCCTCTCTCCTCTTGTCTGGCTGTGTGCTAAGCTCCAGCCCCCTCACCGCCCCTTGTCCGCAGCCAGCAATGCGAGAGGGTGGGACAGGGACGTGCTTAGCTCTGCCCCTGTCCCACCCCTCCCATTGCAAACAGCCGGAGAGGAGGAGAGAGGAGAAGAGAAGAGGAAGGGAGTGTAGCAGTCACGCTGCTAAACTGCCTACCACCTCCCTTCTACGGCAGCTATCATTGGCTCCTATAGGAGTCCATGGAGCGGCCAATGTATTCTGGCCCAAAAGAAAGTTCCAGGACTATCTTTGTGTGCTGGCGTGAAAGCGCTCAAGGCTATATTGGCCCGGCCGGGCGCTTTCATGCCACGGGAATACGGCCATGTGATCTGATGTAGCGTATATCGGCCGTGAAAACTGTGGGCTGATATACGCTCATGTGAAAGAGGCCTGAGAGTAATAAAAATACAATTGAAAAAAGTTGGTGAACCCTTTGAAAATACCTGAATTTCTGCATAAGTAAGTGATAAAATGTGTTCTAATACATATCTAAGTCACAATTATAGACACACAGAATCTAATTAAACTAATAACACACAGTTGTACTGTTCTTGTCTTTTATTGAGCACATTGTATAAACATTCCCAGTACAGAGAGAAAAAGTAAGTGAACCCTTGAATTTACTAACCTATATATCATCTACTATTAGCTGCAATTACCTCCATTAAATGTTTTCTGCAGTTGCAAATAAATTGTGCACATTGGGAAGGAATTTTCGGCCCTTCCTCCTTGCAAATTTGTTTCAGTTTATCAATATTTCTGGTATCCCTTCCATGCATAGCCATGTTCAAGTCATTCCATAGCATCTCGATAGGGTTAACCAAAACACAAAAATTCTTTTGACTATTCTTTAGTTGACTGACTTGTGTGCTTCGAGTCGTTCTTTTGTTGCATAACCATCTTAGTTTAAAGTCATGGACTGCTGCTTGTAGTGTTGTCTCTACTGTAGGTCTTTTGTTGGATTCTTTCTCTTCTATTTCAGAATTGCCTACTGTGCTGTTGGAGTGATCTTAACAAGACACCCACTCCTAGACAGGACTGTATGTAGAGTTCATGATGCCCTAGCCACTTTTCGTACTCCCAGCCTCTATAATTCAGATTAAGGGCTTATTTAGACGTCTGTACATCGGTCGGGTTTTCACTCTATCTCTTCAGGGGGAGGAGGCAGGACGGAACGGGAGGAGTGCACTGAGCTCCCTCCCCCTCTCCGCCCTCTCCCTGCCCCCATGAAAACCCAGCTGATATACGGACATCTGCATAAGCCCTAAAGCTGTGACCTATACACTTTATATAAATGTTGGCCAAATGCTGGTTAGCCAGAAAGGTATCTCTCCCTCATACACATGCATGCATGGTGGGCACCCTATCTTCCTAAGTCAGACCATTTTCTGTGACCACTTCTAGCCATATACAGTACTTTGCAAACGTTTTAGGCAGTTGTGGAAAAGAATGTTTTCAAAAACACAAAAATAGCAGTCAATCACATATTTTTGCCAATTGACAAAATGCAAAGTCAATGAACAAATGAGAGCTCTACATCAAATAAATATTTGTCATGACCACCATTTGCCTTCAAAAAAGCATCAATTATTCTATGGACACTTAAACACTGGTTTTAAAGAAACTTGGCAGGGAGGTTGTTCTAAACATCTAGGAAAACTAACCACAGATCTTCTGTGACTGCAGGTCTGCTCAAATCCTTAATGTAATCCCAGACAGACTTAATGATGTTGAGATCAGCGTCCTTTGGAGCCATATCATCACTTCCAGGACTCCTTGTCTATCTTTAGCCTGAAGATAGTTCTTAATGACATTCACTGTTTGGGATTGTTGTCCTTCTGCAGAATAAATTTGGAGCCAATAAGACACCTCCCTGATGTTATTGCGTAATACAAGTATCTTCTTGTATTTCTCAACATTGAGGACACCATTAATCCTGCCCAAATTCCAAACTCCGTTTTCCAAAATGCAGCTTCAAATTTTCAAGGAACTGACAACACACTTCACTGCTTCACTGTTGCCTATAGACACTCATTATTGTACGGCTCTCCAGACCTTTGGCAAATAAACTGCCTTCTGTTACAACCAAATTTTTCAAATTTTGACTCATCAGTCCAAAGCACCTGCTGTCATTTCTTTGAACTCCAGTTCCTATGTTTTCATGCATAGTTGAGTCACTTGGCCTTGTTTCTAAGTCAAAAGTTTGACTTTTTGCCACAATTCTTCCATGCAAACCACTTTTGGCCAGACTTTTCAGAACAGTAGATGGGTGTACCTGGGTCCGACTTGTTTCTGTCAGTTCTGAGTTAATGGCACTGCTGGACATCTTCTGATTTCAAAGGAAAGTAAGCACGATGCGCCTTTCATTTGCTGCACTAAGTTTCAGTGACCCAGCACTGCGTCTATGGTTTTAAACATTGCCCATTTCTTTAAGATCTTTAAACTCTAGCCTTACAAATACTAAAAATGCTACAAAAACAACATAAAATAAAGCTCTGTCTATTTCTTTAACAGCTTAAGGTGCTTTTACACAGAGAGATTATAGTTCAAAAAATTGCTGGATTGTTCAAATTTGAACGATAATCTTTCAATGTAAACACACCCAACGATTGAGCGATGAATGCTAATTTGTTTGCTTATCTTCATCATTCATTTGATGATAGAGAGAACTGAACGAACGAACGTTCTTGTTAAAAAAAAACAACAATTTATTGTTCTGTTTAAACTGACTGCTCAAGCGAACGAGCAAACTGTGACATCATTTGCTCATTCGCTGAGGCAAAAGATTATTGCTCCGTGTAAAAGTATCCTTACTATAGGCTGTAAGGCAAAGGAAAATCGTCACAGTGGTTTAGGGAGGGGGGGGGGGGGGGGATAAAAACAAGGCTGTTCGTATAAACAGCTTGCTTTAAACATTTGAAACCGCAATGGAGAAACAAGCCATCATATGGCCATGTCATTAAATTATGGCTTTTGAAATGCAAAAAAAAAAAAATAATAATTACTGAGCAATTAAGGGATTAATTTAAGGAACTATATAACATAAAAAAAACACAAACATAGTGATAAGTTAGCTTCATATGAAACTTTCCTTGGAATGTGTGGGTGTGCATAGTGGAAAGATTATTGTAAGTTTAGCTGGGGACTGCAAAATATATTGGCGGTATATGAGTAACAGGAAAGAAAACAAAATAAATGTTTACTAGTTATATATGTAGTTCACTTTATTTTCAGCCCCTCAGCATTCTTCACAGTTTTCTCATTATAACAGCCTATTTATTTGGTCTGAATGTCCTTTACTCAAAACAAATATTACATGCTGGGATTGGTTACAAATTAAGATTTATTTTAGCAGAATTTGCTTAAAGGAGATGTCCCGCGCCGAAACGGGTTTTTTTTTTTTTAAACCCCCCCCCCCGTTCGGCGCGAGACAACCCCGATGCAGGGGTTAAAAAAACCACCCGCACAGCGCTTACCTGAATCCCGGCGGTCCGGCGTCTTCATACTCACCTGCTGAAGATGGCCGCCGGGATCCTCTGTCTTCATGGACCGCAGGGCTTCTGTGCGGTCCATTGCCGATTCCAGCCTCCTGATTGGCTGGAATCGGCACGTGACGGGGCGGAGCTACACGGAGCTACACGGAGCCCCATAGAGAAGAGGAGAAGACCCGGACTGCGCAAGCGCGGCTAATTTGGCCATCGGAGGGCGAAAATTAGTCGGCACCATGGAGACGAGGACGCCAGCAACGGAGCAGGTAAGTATAAAACTTTTTATAACTTCTGTATGGCTCATAATTAATGCACAATGTACATTACAAAGTGCATTATTATGGCCATACAGAAGTGTATAGACCCACTTGCTGCCTCGGGACAACCCCTTTAATGGCTTGCAAAACCTAATGATTAGTTAGGTAACAATTATCCAAAATTCTCATTACATAGCATTTGACTTTCCCATTTTCTGATATATCCCACAGCTAATATCCATATAGTTAGTTTTAAAGTGACATTCATTTCCCATGTGTTAGCTTGGTAAGTATCTACAAATGTAAAAACATGAAAAACGTGGTGCAGGCTATATCTATTATATACTGTGCCTGCTACACACATACCAAATATACCTGCTATATACGGTACATACAATATATAGCACAGATAAGGACAATAATCATTCTAAGGGCTTATTTAGACGACCGTATATCGGCTCGGTTTTCACGCCGAGCCGATATACGGTGTCCTTGTCTACAGGAGGGGGGAGAATGGAAGAGCCAGGAGCAGGAATTGAGCTCCCACCCCTTGCCACTATTCGCAATGGGAGGGGTGGGACAGGGGCGGAGTTAAGCACCAGTACTTAGCTCCGCCCCCATCTCGCCCCCTCCTATTGCAAATAGTAGAGAGGGGTGAATAGGGGACGGGAGCTCAGTTCCTGCTCCTGGCTCTTCCATCCTCCACCCCCTTCAGACAACGATACTGTATATCGGCTCAGTGTGAAAACCGAGCCGATATACGGTCGTCTGAAATAGCCCTAAGTGCTGACAATCAATTGTCAATATTATAGGATGGTTTCACATGAGTGTATTCTAACACTTCCATAATATGCATCACTAATGCAGATGTGTTACAGGTAGAGATGAGCGAGCATACTCGTCCGAGCTTGATGCTCGTTCGAGTATTAGGGTGCTTGAGATGCTCGTTACTCGAGACGAGCACCACGCGGTACTCGTCTCGATTAAACGAGCACTGACCATTTAATTCAATGGAGCCGGCAATACAGTCGGCTCCATTGAAAGCAATGGGCTGCCGGCGATCTCAGGATGAATTTTCGGGAAGGGCTTAAAAATATAAGCCCTTACCTGAAAATCATCCTAAAATGTGTAAAAATAAAAAAAAAAATATGTCAGCATAAAGATCGCTCTCCTCTGCCATAGCTGTAACAGCTGTGGCAGAGAAGAACGATGTTAGCCCATTGAAAGCAATGGGCTGCCGGCGAGTGCGGGAGTGAGACCCCCCCCCCCCCCCGCACTGTCAGCATAAAGATCGTTCTCCTCTGCCACAGCTGTAACAGCTGTGGCAGAGAAGAACGATGTTAGCCCATTGAATTCAATGGAGCCAGCAATACAGCCGGCTCCATTGAAAGCAATGGGCTGCCGGCGAGCGCGGGATGAATTTTCGGGAAGGGCTTAAAAATATAAGCCCTTACCTGAAAATCATCCTTAAATGTGTAAAAATAAAAAAAAAATGTATACTCACCTTTCCGCTGCAGCCGGAGTTCAGCCGCGTCTGGCCAGCAGTTCTCCTGAACTGCTCTCTGTAGTATTCAGCAGGTGGGGATTTAAAATCCCCGCCTGCTGAATGAGCTGCCTCTGATTGGTCACAGCCTCACCAATCAGAGACAGCTCTCACTCACACCCATTCATGAATTCATGAATGGGTGAGTGCTGCCTCTGATTGGCTCAGCGCAAGGACCAATCAGGGGCAGCTCTCAGCTGTCAATCAGAGCAGCACTCACCCATTCATGAATTCATGAATGGGTGTGCATTGTATAGCGGGTTGCATTGTATGGAGCTCCAGATTCCCTTCCATGCAACCCCAAAACCTCCATGATGTAACTGTGTATCACTCCCGCGCTCGCCGGCAGCCCATTGCTTTCAATGGAGCCGGCTGTATTGCCGGCTCCATTGAATTCAATGGGCTAACATCGTTCTTCTCTGCCACAGCTGTTACAGCTATGGCAGAGGAGAATGATCTTTATGCTGATATAATTTTTTTTTACACATTTTAGGATGATTTTCAGGTAAGGGCTTATATTTTTAAGCCCTTCCCGAAAATTCATCCCGCGCTCGCCGGCAGCCCATTGCTTTCAATGGAACCGGCTGTATTGCCGGCTCCATGGAATTCAATGGGCTAACATCATTCTTCTCTGCCACAGCTGTTACAGCTGTGGCAGAGCAGAACGATCTTTATGCTGACAGTGCGGGGGGGGGGGCACTCTTGCCGCTATTGTGGCTTAATAGTGGGACCTGGGAACTTGAGATGCAGCCCAACATGTAGCCCCTCGCCTGCCCTATCCGTTTCTGTGTCGTTCCCATCACTTTCATGAATTTCCCAGATTTTCACAAATGAAAACCTTAGCGAGCATTGGCGATATACAAAAATGCTTGGGTCGCCCATTGACTTTAATGGGGTTCGTTACTCGAAACGAACCCTTGAGCATCGCGGGAAGTTCAACTCGAGTAACGAGCACTCGAGCATTTTGGTGCTCGCTCATCTCTAGTTACAGGTGATATTACAGCCTTATCAGTATTCATTTAGTATTTGCCCCTGTATTTGCTGTCATTGGTTTTATTTTCTACTAGACAAATACTGATTGTTATTTGCCCAGTAGAAAAAATACAAGGATAGAGGCAAAAATGGAAAAAATAGATCATGCAGCGTTTTTAAAATAGCCCTGAAAAATTTGGCCAAGTGAATAGATACATAGATTTACATCAGCTCCATATTGCAGTCTGTAAAACACGGAACAAATACAGAGGTTAAATATGGTCATCTGAAAGTTTGGGGTAAGTAGCCAAGTAAGTAAACAAAAGTACACTCACAAACTCTGTGTTCCCTATCCTATAAGCACCATAACTTAGTTTATATTGCTTATTGGACATGGACATGATCATAACATCTGTTTGAGGAATGCCGGACAGAGCTAAAGCATTATTAAAAGCCAAAGGGGGCAGACAAAGTATTAAAATATGTTGTTTGAAAATGGCTTCTTTTAATTCACTTCTGACTAAATTTTAATAAATTGATTGCAAAACTGCAGTACTGTATACTGTATAGTATGAACGATCACAATATTAAATAGATCACAAGCAAAGCCTCCTGGTGAACCCCTAAAATGGAAATGACAGGGTCCAAATTAGTGAGAGGGTTGAATAGTTTATACCAAAACATATTCATAAGGCTGGTTTGACATCTGAGTTGGAACCTCCTATCGGAGGTTTCATCGCAGATCCAGCTGAAAATACTGGAAGAAAAAGTGCTGTATGTGGCACTTTTTTTCTGTCCGAAGCCAGACATTTGAGTGGAAAACCGAGCAAATCCTATTATAGTCAATGGGGCCCATCGGGCGCTACTCGGTTCCATCCTGAGACGGAGCCGTTCGGCCACAGTGATTCCCCTTTCCTGCTCTCTGAATGGAGCAGGAAAGCGGAACCCCTAGCGCAGATGTGACACCTCCCTAATCGGACCAAATATTTTACTAAATGTATCTTTTTACAGGAGCTCCTTGGTTGCAGCTGTTGGTGTGCTACCAGTGTATAGGTGGCACTGTTTAGCTGTGAATACGTTGAACCAATCAGACTAAATTATAAGTCCACTTGTCAGCTACATTAAACTAATTTATGTTAATTATGTTAACAAACAACTGGCTATAGAAGAACACATATAAACTATACACATTCACAATGACTTTTTTCTGAGACCTTTTATAAAACTGACATTTTATCTGACATTTTGAAAGTTTATGCTGCAGTACTGAGCAAATAACTTACCTGTAGGTGATCCACAGAAGTAACCTGACTGTAATTAATTAGAACAATTCCTTTGCTAATTATGCTACTATTCTGTGCACTACAGTGCGCATTTAATAAGTAAAATTGTTTGATTTTTGTAATCTAATATTAAACTGTAAATATACATTTCAAAAGTAAGATCTTGTTAAAAGTTGTTTCAAAATACTGACACAATGGAGCACCCTTGTCTATAGATTAAAACTTAGCCTTTAATTATCGGATTAAAATGTACAATTGAACAAATGGACGCCCTATTATATCCCTGTTACAATGCTACTCAAGTGGGGCTTCCATTCTGATAAGCAGAGCTCAAAAAAATGACCTACTGCTCACTATGTGCAAGAATACAACGACTATACTACTGCCCCCTGTGTTCAAGAATATAACTACTATATTACTACCCACTACATATGAAAATAAGACTACTATAAAACTGACCCTACGTACAAGAATACAAATTCTATAGTACTGCCCACTACATACAAGAATATACCATATTTTCCCATATTTAAGACATGTTTTTTGGACAAATATTTTGCTAAAAAATCACACCGTCTTATACACCGAATGCAAGTTTTCAGACCCGAATACAAGTTACATGAATGTAGGCTGTAAGGTACCGGTCATGGGTGTGCGGGAGCCCTTAGGGCTCCGTCACACTACCGGAGCGGGGAGGCAGAGCAGCAGCGCAGAGAAGCACGGCAGCGACGTGGAGAAGCAGGGCAGCGGTGCGGCTAGAAGAGAATGCCTGCAACCTCACACATACACACTACACACACATATACATTACACACACAGCACATATACAGTACATACATACAACACAGTCTACTCACCAGCCATCTCCTCTCAGAGCTGCACGGCCGGTCTTCTGTCTCCTGCACTTGGTCCCCATAGCAACCTATAAAAAGCAACTTCTCGCGAGATAGCGGGGATGCTGACAAGAGCTACAGAGACCTGTCGGGCAGCGCGGAGAGGATGGTCCGGTGAATATGACAGGGACCTATAGTGAGATTTAAACATAGAACAGTACTATGTACTATTTTAGATTCACTGTGGCAAGAATAGTCCAAAAAAAACAGGACCAACCAATTAAAAACTTCTTTACCTCTTAAAAACTGCAAGCCGACAATAGTGAGTCAATCTAACTGACACAGTGCCAGATACATCCGACTACTGTTCATCAACAACAGTGACACAAAATAAAAATACTTTTTCTTCAAAGACATACTCTCTTTACATAAAGAGGGAAAGTGGATGAAACCATATTCCACACAAATCCTGATTTCATTTCTTACATATTAGAAATGGGAAGTGTTCTATGTTTCTCATTTTTCATCACTGTGAGGTGTTTGTTCGTTCAGTTTTTGTGGAAATTTTAATCGCACTATTAAAAGTTACGTTTTATAGTCTAATCAGTGAATATGTACCGTATATACCGGCGTATAAGGCGACGGGGCGTATAAGACGACCCCCCAACTTTCACCTTATACGCCGGTATTACAGTGGAGAAAAAAAAAATCTATACTCACCTCCCCCGGCGTTCTGTCGCGCTCCGGCAGGATGTCGCTCGCTCCTTGTCCCCGGCGCAGCATTGCTTTCTGAATGCGGGGCTTGAAATCCCCGCCTCCAGAAAGCTAATACACACGCCGTCAGCCAGTTACAGCCATTCAATGACAGCATTGAATGGCTGTGATTGGCTGAAGGCGCACGTGGCTTCAGCCAATCACACTATTCAATGACATCATTGAATGGGTGTGATTGGCTGAAGCCACGTGCGCCTTCAGCCAATCACAGCCATTCAATGCTGTCATTGAATAGCTGTACCGGCTGACGGCGTGTGTATTAGCTTTCTGGAAGTGGGGATTTCAAGCCCCGCATTCAGAAAGCAATGCTGCGCGGGGACGAGGAGCGAGCGACATCCTGCCGGAGCGCGACAGAACGCCGGGGAAGGTGAGTAATGATTTTTTTTTTTTACACTTTTTTTTTTGTATTACCGGCGCATAAGACGACCCCCGACTGCAGAGCAGATTTTTCGGGGTTCAAAAGTCATCTTATACGCCGGTATATACGGTACTATTTTATTTTTTAATTCTTTTTTTCTTAATTTTGGGTGGGAAAGTAGGGGGTGCGTCTTATACACGGGGGCGTCTTATACATGAAAAATCTGGCAACTACTATAATACGGACCCTACGTACAAAAATATAACTATAGTACTGCCCCTATGTGCAAGAATATAACTACTAAAATCCTTTCCCCTACGTGCAAGACTATAAATACTATAATATTGTCCTCAAGTGCAAGAATTTAATTAATATAATACAACCTCACTAACTGCAAGAATATAACTACTATAATTCTGTCCTGCTACCTACAAGAATATTACTACTATTATATCATCTCCCTACCTAGAAGAATATAACTACTATAATACCACCCCAACAAGAATATTCACAGACAGAGGCTCTCCCTTACCCTGCCTAGATACATGTAATCACTTACCGATGCCCCCCCCCCCCCCCCCCAGCTCCCTAGCACCACCAGGTAGAATCTAGGACAGGTAGAAGCTCTCCCCACCACTTACTAGAGCCAGATTCCCACTGCACATCAGTAACAATACACAGTAGCCAAGCTGCTCACCTCACCATCCCACAAGTGAGACCACACAGGAGCTGCGCTCAGCAGTGGCTCTTATTACACACTTCTAGGTGGCTGACAGTGACAGGAATGGACAAGCAGAAGCATCAGTAGCCCATAGTCTCCAGAAAGACAGGGGCGACAGGAACTTCTGCTAGATGCAGAACCAATCCTACAGGTATGAGAGCTGTTTAACACACTAGTCCCCACACTATGGTGGACCTCTGGGGAGCCTCTGGTCCTCCAGTTTGTTTTTCTTCTGTTTGATAGGTATGAGAGCTGGCGACGCACCACAGTGCCAGCCTTTCCCTATTGCACCACTTTCTACAAATAGGTATGATAGAATGTCTGAAATTATGAAGACTGCCCAGACAAATAATGGTGGGAGATACTTAGAAAGACATGGTCATCAATTGTGGTCCATTAAATAGATTTAGGCCCAAAATAGAAACAGAGCGTGTACCGGAGGCTGTTTCTTCTGGTACACGCTCTGTTTTTTTTAATTTTGGGCCTAAATCTATTTAATGAACCACAATTGATGATTTATGTCTTTCTAAGTATCTCTCAGCAGTGGTGTTACCTATTTTTTCATCATACTGGTAAACAATGGGCTGACTTTCATACAATCCCTGCATACTATAGAACAATAGCGTTTTTTACCTAGTAAAAATCTGTCTTGACCAACCACACCCAAAGCTCAATATACGTAGCTAACAGATCCCACCACTACCCTTTGTATCATATCTTAGGCTGGTTTCAGATGAGCGCATTTTAGCTCTGTATTTGGTCCATGTTTTAGGGACTGTAATACAGAGCTAATATAAATCTATGTATCTGTTCACAGTGCCATATTTTTAAGTTTTTGGTTTTTTTTCAAAGCAGCATAACCTATTTTTTACATATTTGTCTCTGTTTTGCTATTATTTTTTATTGGGCAAATACAGATAAGTATTGGCCCAGTAGAAAATAAGATCTACAGAGGCAAATACTGAGCAAATAGTGATGAAATACTGATGTCATACAATTGTAATGTCATCTGAAATACGTCCGTAATACCGATCCATATTATGGGTATATTTAAGTATGCTCACCTGAAACCAACATTTCCCCAGTATTTTTCAGAGCCCAAAATGTACAGCAATTATGCTGTAAATCTGCAACTGAATGGTAAGAATTTGGCAGTGTTTAGTTGTGATTAGCTGCAGGATTTAACCGTTGTATTGCAAGTGGGACAGTGCAAGACAGGACTGTCAGGACCAGCGGCTCTCGGGGTCTCTGTGCCCACACCACTGGTCCTACCATCCGGGCTGTGGCGGTGCGGCACAGGGAAGTTCCGATCTTTGTTACCTTCCCTGGCAGCCGTAATCCTGGATACCAGCTCTGGGCACGCGCTCCTGTGCTGAGGGAGCAGGCACCTATGTAGCCGGGTTGCCGGGGACACGGCGGGTGCCGTCCTGCGCCATGTCCCCATTACTATGACACCCGGGCACGCTTGCTCTGTCTCTGCCTGTCTTTAGCAGGCACCGGGGGCTGTTTCTCCCAGTGTCCCGTGATTGGGTCCTGCTGCTGTCAGGCTCCCCGCCCCAATCAGTTTCCTTCTGACCTTGCCAGTGTATGTTTGATCACCAGCTACATCCGCGTTACCTTGAATTGATGCCCTGTTTTGACTTGCTTGCTTTGGACCTGATTTCACCTTCGTCTTACCCATTGTACTGCATTCTCTCCTGTTACCGACCCGGATTGCCTGACCTGCTTTTGTGTTTGTTTGTTTTCCAGTATTTGTCTGTGAGTCTGACTCTGCCCCGCATCCGTAGTTAGCCTAGGGTCTGTCGCCCTAGGGCCTATTCTAGGGGGGCAAGTAGGTAGGGACATGGATTGCTGGTAGGACTAGGGACTTCCACCTGCCTAGACTCTAGTTGTGACTAGGACGAGCTGTTGAGCATTTGATCCCTGGCAACTCATCCTAGTGATGCTCACTCCTGTGCCGTTACACGGGAGCGGGTATTGCTGGCATTGCTCACAGTGCTACCAGTATGGAGATGGAGTGGTCCGGTGAGTGTTCTCCCTCCAACCTGCCTTCATTCACAGTAAGGAGACAGTTATTCAGTGAATAACTGCTGTTTAAATTGAAGAGCGCATCATTCAATTTTCTGCATGCAGAAACTGGACAACTGAACAACTCTCATGCAGTCGCTGCATACATTTACACTGGATGATTACACTGGTCAACAAATCAAAAACATTTTTCTGCATCTAGTTTGGAAACAGGTTGGTTTAACTAATTTTGAGGTGCTGAATTCAGTGGAAAAATCAGATTCTATATATCACGTCACACTTCTGAGATACATAGCACTATTATATAGACAATAATACAGTATTGCCAAATACTGTTTGGTTTTAAATACAAAAAAAACAAAACAACTCAATAATGTTTTTCTGGTAATGTATTTGTGAATGAAACTCAAAAAATACCAATATGCTGAGTTAAGAATGAAGAGAAGTGCTTCATGCAGATTAAAACAAACACTAAACAGCAGTACAGAGAGGCTCATGTTAGTAACCTTCCTGCTCAACTACATTGTTCTGCCATTTAATGACCATTTTAAGAACTTACATTCAAATAAAGAGCTTAGCTTAGTCACTGATTTAATTTTTATAAATAATTCACCAGGAAATGAGCACAAACACAAAAACCTTTTTTAAAAAATGAACAAAATCTAGATTACATGAAAACCTTATGTGATACGTCATTTCTAAAGCTAAATTCAGATTCTACACCCAAAAATATATAAGAATTGATTAGAGATGAGCGAACGTGTTCTTCCGAGCTTGATATTCGTGCGAATATTAGGGTGTTCGGGATGTTCGTTATTCGTAACGAACACCATGCGGTGTTCTGGTTATTTTCACTTCCTTCCCTGAGACGTTAGCGCGCTTTTCTGGCCAATTGAAAGACAGGGAAGGCATTACAACTTCCCCCTGTGACGTTCAAGCCCTATACCACCCCCCTGCTGTGAGTGGCTGGGGCGATCAGGTGTCACCCGAACATAAAAGTCGGCCCCTCCCGCGGTTCGCCTCAGATGCGGTGTGAGTTAGATGAGGGACAGTGCTATTTGTACCGGAGCTGCTGTAGGGAAAGAATTGGTAGTTAGTGTAGGCTTCAAGACCCCCCAAAGGTCCTTATTAGGGCCACTGATAGCTGTGTGTTGGCTGCTGTTAGCAGTGGCAAATTTTTTTTTCTCAAAATCGCCTCTGCAGAGCGTTGCACCTGGCATTAGGGACAGAAGTGCTGCATAGGCAGGGAGAGTCTTAGGAGTGAGTGTAGCCTTCAAGAACCTCAACGGTCCTTTCTAGGGCCATATTTATCCGTGTGCAGTACTGTCCAGGCTGCTGTTAGCTGTGCTGCATTTTTTTTTGCTTCTCAAAATCGCCTCTGCAGACCATTGCACCCTCCATTGATACTGCAGGGAAAGAATTGTATAGGCAGGGCGACAACACAGTTGTTATTCATTGAATATACGCAGTGCTGCCTTTTGGTGCCAAAAAACTGAAAACAAATCTATTTGTCCAGCCTCTGTCCGTCCTAAGGGCTGTGGACACGTGTGAGCTGCGTGAACAACATTGCTAAATCAGACGCACCCAGCTACGCTTTACTGCTGGCTTCGCCATTTGCTTTCCTTAATTGGGAAAAAAATACCTGCTCTCCAAGAGTTATAATAACTCTGCTACCCTCACGTTCTGTGACACATAAGCAGGGACACAGCACAGTTATTAAACTTCTCATGTTCATTGAATATACGCAGTGCTGCCTTTTGGTGGAAAAAAACTGAAAACAAATCTATTTGTCCAGCCTCTGTCCGTCCTAAGGGCGGTGGACACGTGTGAGCTGCGTGAACAACATTGCTAAATCAGACGCACCCAGCTACGCTTTACTGCTGGCTTCGCCATTTGCTTTCCTTAATTGGGAAAAAAATACCTGCTCTCCAAGAGTTATAATAACTCTGCTACCCTCACGTTCTGTGACACATAAGCAGGGACACAGCACAGTTATTAAACTTCTCATGTTCATTGAATATACGCAGTGCTGCCTTTTGGTGGAAAAAAACTGAAAACAAATCTATTTGTCCAGCCTCTGTCCGTCCTAAGGGCGGTGGACACGTGTGAGCTGCGTGAACAACATTGCTAAATCAGACGCATCCAGCTACGCTTTACTGCTGGCTTCGCCATTTGCTTTCCTTAATTGGGAAAAAAATACCTGCTCTCCAAGAGTTATAATAACTCTGCTACCCTCACGTTCTGTGACACATAAGCAGGGACACAGCACAGTTATTAAACTTCTCATGTTCATTGAATATACGCAGTGCTGCCTTTTGGTGGAAAAAAACTGAAAACAAATCTATTTGTCCAGCCTCTGTCCGTCCTAAGGGCGGTGGACACGTGTGAGCTGCGTGAACAACATTGCTAAATCAGACGCACCCAGCTACGCTTTACTGCTGGCTTCGCCATTTGCTTTCCTTAATTGGGAAAAAAATACCTGCTCTCCAAGAGTTATAATAACTCTGCTACCCTCACGTTCTGTGACACATAAGCAGGGACACAGCACAGTTATTAAACTTCTCATGTTCATTGAATATACGCAGTGCTGCCTTTTGGTGGAAAAAAACTGAAAACAAATCTATTTGTCCAGCCTCTGTCCGTCCTAAGGGCGGTGGACACGTGTGAGCTGCGTGAACAACATTGCTAAATCAGACGCATCCAGCTACGCTTTACTGCTGGCTTCGCCATTTGCTTTCCTTAATTGGGAAAAAAATACCTGCTCTCCAAGAGTTATAATAACTCTGCTACCCTCACGTTCTGTGACACATAAGCAGGGACACAGCACAGTTATTAAACTTCTCATGTTCATTGAATATACGCAGTGCTGCCTTTTGGTGGAAAAAAACTGAAAACAAATCTATTTGTCCAGCCTCTGTCCGTCCTAAGGGCGGTGGACACGTGTGAGCTGCGTGAACAACATTGCTAAATCAGACGCATCCAGCTACGCTTTACTGCTGGCTTCGCCATTTGCTTTCCTTAATTGGGAAAAAAATACCTGCTCTCCAAGAGTTATAATAACTCTGCTACCTTCACGTTCTGTGACACATTAGCAGGGACACAGCACAGTTATTAAACTTAGATAATTCATTCACTAGAGGCAGTGGGGCCTTTCGTTTTCCAAAAAGGGCAAAAATTATATTTGGCCTGCAGTCTTGCGCCAATTTATTTCCTGCCTGTGAAATCAAATCACTGGTAATACAGCATGCTGAGGGGTAGGGGTAGGCCTAGAGGACGTGGACGCGGCCGAGGACGCGGAGGGCCAAGTCAGGGTGTGGGCACAGCCCGAGCTCCTGATCCCGGTGTGTCGCAGCCGACTGCTGCGCGATTAGGAGAGAGGCACGTTTCTGGCGTCCCCACATTCATCGCTCAATTAATGGGTCCACGCGGGAGACGGTTATTAGAAAATGAGCAGTGTGAGCAGGTCCTGTCCTGGATGGCAGAAAGTGCTTCGAGCAACCTATCGTCTACCCGCAGTTCTGCGCCGTCCACTGCTGCCAATCCGAATCCTCTGTCTGCTGCTCCTCCTTCCTCCCAGCCTCCTCACTCCACTACAATAACACCTGCTCAGGAGCGGGAACACTCCCAGGAACTGTTCTCGGGCCCCTGCTTAGATTGGGCAGCAGCGGTTCCTCTCCCACCAGAGGAGTTTATGGTCACTGATGCCCAACCATTCGAAAGTTCCCGGGGTCCGGGGGAAGAGGCTGGGGACTTCCGCCAACTGTCTCAACAACTTTCTGTGGGTGAGGAGGACGATGACGATCAGACACAGTTGTCTTGCAGTGAGGTAGTAGTAAGGGCAGTAAGTCCGAGGGAGGAGCGCACAGAGGATTCGGAGGAAGAGCAGCAGGACGATGAGGTGACTGACCCCACCTAGGGTTGTGGAAACTGAGTCCTTCAAAAGTATCATGGAGGCGGCGGCCCCGCACTACTCAGTTCCCAGTCGCCACTACTTTTCCCGATGTGCCGTCCCAGCCCAGCACGACCACGTCTCCCGCAACATTGTGCGCGCCCTCACCAACGCGGTTACTGCCACGGTCCACTTAACTACGGACACGTGGACAAGCACAGGCGGGCAGGGCCACTACATCTCCCTGACGGCACATTGGGTGAATTTAGTGGAGGCTGGGACAGAGTCAGAGCCTGGGACCGCTCACGTCCTACCCACCCCCAGAATTGCGGGCCCCAGCTCGGTGCTGGTATCTGCGGAGGTGTATGCTTCCTCCACTAAAGCACCCTCCTCCTCCTCCTCCTCCTCTGTCTCGCAATCAAGATGTGTTAGGAGCAGCATGTCGCCAGCAGTCGGTGTCGCGCGGTGTGGCAGCACAGCGGTGGGCAAGCGTCAGCAGGCCGTGCTGAAACTACTCAGCTTAGGCGATAAGAGGCACACGGCCCACGAACTGCTGCAGGGTCTGACAGAGCAGACCGACCGCTGGCTTGCGCCGCTGAGCCTCCAACCGGGCATGGTCGTGTGTGACAACGGCCGTAACCTGGTGGCGGCTCTGCAGCTCGGCAGCCTCACGCACGTGCCATGCCTGGCCCACGTCTTTAATTTGGTGGTTCAGCGCTTTCTGAAAAGCTACCCACGCTTGTCAGACCTGCTCGTAAAGGCGCGCCGGCTCTGCGCACATTTCCGCAAGTCCCACACGGACGCTGCCACCCTGCGCACCCTGCAACATCACTTTAAGCTGCCAGTGCACCGACTGCTGTGCGACGTGCCCACACGGTGGAACTCTACGCTCCACATGTTGGCCAGGCTCTATGAACAACGTAGAGCTATAGTCGAATACCAACTCCAACATGGGCGGCGCAGTGGGAGTCAGCCTCCTCAATTCCTTTCAGAAGAGTGGGCCTGGTTGGCAGACATCTGCCATGTCCTTGGTAATTTTGAGGAGTCTACCCAGGTGGTGAGCGGCGATGCTACAATCATTAGCGTCACCATTCCTCTGCTATGCATCTTGAGAAATTCCCTGCAAACCATAAAGGCAGCTGCTTTGCGCTCGGAAACGGGGGCGGGGGAAGACAGTATGCCGCTGGATAGTCAGGGCACCCTCCTGTCTATTTCTCAGCGCGTACAGGAGGAGGAGGAGCATGAGGAGGATGAGGAGGAGGGGGAAGAGACAGCTTGGCCCGCTGCTGACGGTACACCGGCTGATTGCCTGTCATCCTTTCAGCGTGTATGGCCTGAGGAGGAGGAGGAGGAGGAGGAGGAGGATCCTGATAGTGATCTTCCTAGTGAAGACAGCCATGTGTTGCGTACAGGTACCCTGGCACACATGGCTGACTTAATGTTAGGATGCCTTTCTCGTGACCCTCGCGTTGCACGCATTCTGGCCACGACGGATTACTGGGTGTACACACTGCTCGATCCACGGTATAAGGAGAACCTGCCCACTCTGATTCCCGAAGAGGAAAGGGGTTCGAGAGTGTTGCTATACCACAGGACCCTTGCGGACAAGCTGATGGTAAAATTCCCAGCCGACAGCGCTAGTGGCAGAAGGCGCAGTACCGAGGGCAAGGTAGCAGGGGATGTGCGTAGATCGAGCAGCATGTACATCCCAGGCAGTGCAACAGTCTTTAAGGGCCTGGCCAGCTTTATGGCTCCCCACCAAGACTGTGTCACCGCTCCCCAGTCACGGCTGAGTCGGCGGGAGCACTGTAAAAGGATGGTGAGGGAGTACGTAGCGGATCGCACGACCATCCTTGGTGACGCCTCTGCCCCCTACAACTACTGGGTGTCGAAGCTGGACATGTGGCCTGAACTAGCGCTGTATGCCCTGGAGGTGCTTGCTTGTCTTGCGGCTAGCGTCTTGTCGGAGAGGGTGTTTAGTGCGGCTGGGGGAATCATCACAGATAAGCGTAGCCGCTTGTCATCCGACAGTGCCGACAGGCTAACACTCATCAAGATGAACAAAGGCTGGATTTCCCCAGACTTCTGTTCTCCACCAGCGGACAGCAGCGATACGTAAGCAATACGTAGGCTGCACCCGCGGATGGAAGCTACGTTCTCTCTCACCATCCAAAACGGGGACATTTCTGCTTCATCAATCTGTGTCTAATATTCCTCCTCCTCCTCCTCCTGCTCCTCCTCCTGAAACCTCACGTAATCACGCTGAACGGGCAATTTTTCTTAGGGCCACAAGGCTCACTCAAATAATTTTTCTGAACAATTTTTATAAGTTTCAATGCGCTTAAAAGCATTGGAACTTTAACTTGAACCAATTTTTCGTTACACTGGGCTGCCTCCAGGCCTAGTTACCACTTAAGCCACATTAACCAAAGCGATTAATGGGTTTCACCTGCCCTCTTGGCTGGCCATGGCCAATTTTTGGGATGTACATTAGTACTGTTGATACAGCAATTTTTGTGGGCCCTCGCCTACAGTGTAATCAAATTAATTTTTAGCCCACCTGCATTACAGCTGACGTTACCTCAGCTGTGTTGGGCAATGCAATGGGATATTTTTATGTACCGCCGGTGGGTTCCAGGGAGCCATCCATGCTGTAGGTGCACACTGAGTTTTTAATACATCTGTACACTTCTAAAGAACCCGTCTGACTGGGGCATGCAGTGTGGGCCGAAGCCCACCTGTATTACGCACGACATTATTACCTCAGCTGTGTTGGGCAATGCAATGGGATATTTCTATGTACCGCCGGTGGCTTCCTGGCACCCACCCAGGCAGTGGGTCCACAGGGAGTTTAACCTACATGTGTCCACTTGTAAAGAACCCCAGTCAGACTGGGGCATGCAGTGTGGGCCGAAGCCCACCTGCATTAAGCACGACATTACTACCTCAGCTGTGTTGGGCAATGCAATGGGATATTTTTATGTACCGCCGGTGGGTTCCAGGGAGCCACCCATGCTGTAGGTGCACACTGAGTTTTTAATACATCTGTACACTTCTAAAGAACCCGTCTGACTGGGGCATGCAGTGTGGGCCGAAGCCCACCTGTATTACGCACGACATTACTACCTCAGCTGTGTTGGGCAATGCAATGGGATATTTCTATGTACCGCCGGTGGCTTCCTGGCACCCACCCAGGCAGTGGGTCCACAGGGAGTTTAACCTACATGTGTCCACTTGTAAAGAACCCCAGTCTGACTGGGGCATGCAGTGTGGGCCGAAACCCACCTGCATTAACCCTTTCCAGTCCACTGTGTGACCTGTGAAGACATTAGGGTTTAAGGCTGTACAGCTCCGTTGTTGGTAGACGTCCGTCGGGGTTCTCTTACTGTATATTGCCAGCCTCTCTGCTGTCGGAGCCTATCCTACGTGTCAGCTCATGCAGTACTGGCTTTAGCCAGCATATAGCGCCGTTGTATAACAGCAGAAAAAGAGTAAGCCCCCTAGGAAAACCATATACAAATTGGATTGGAAAGGGTTAAGCACAACATTACTACCTCAGCTGTGTTGGGCAATGCAATGGGATATTTCTATGTACCGCCGGTGGCTTCCTGGCACCCACCCAGGCAGTGGGTCCACAGGGAGTTTAACCTACATGTGTCCACTTGTAAAGAACCCCAGTCTGACTGGGGCATGCAGTGTGGGCCGAAGCCCACCTGCATTAAGCACGACATTACTACCTCAGCTGTGTTGGGCAATGCAATGGGATATTTCTGTGTACCGCCGGTGGGTTCCAGGGAGCCACCCATGCTGTGGGTCGACAGGGACTTCACAATAGGGAGTTGTACCTGCCTGTGTCTATGAATTAAAAAGCCCGGTCTGACTGGGGCATGCAGACACCTTGACAGAATGAATAGTGTGTGGCACATAGGTTCCCCATTGCTATGCCCACGTGTGCAGCTCCTGATGGCGGTGGCACAGGATTCTATTTCTCATTGCTTCTGTACAGCATTGTGGGCTATCGCTCCGCCACTTTTAAAGAGGGTCGCTGCCTAGCCGTGCCAACCTCTGCAGTGTGTGCCTGCGGTCCCTCGTCATGGCAGACGCAATTCTAAATAGACATGAGCGTGGTGTGGCATGAGGGCAGCTGAAGGCTGCCCAGGGACACTTTGGTGTGCGCTGTGGGGGGGGAGGGGGGGGGGCGGTTGGGCAGCATGTAACCCAGGAGAAGTGTCAGTGGAGTGTCATGCAGGCAGTGATTGTGCTTTGTTGGAGGTAGTGTGGTGCTTAGCAAAGGTATGCCATGCTAATGAGGGCTTTTCAGAAGTAAAAGTTGTTGGGAGGGGGGGGGCCCCACTCTTGCCGGTATTGTGGCTTAATAGTGGGACCTGTGAACTTGAGATGCAGCCCAACACGTAGCCCCTCGCCTGCCCTATCCGTTTCTGTGTCGTTCCCATCACTTTGTTGAATTGCCCAGATTTTCACACATGAAAACCTTAGCGAGCATCGGCGAAATACAAAAATGCTCTGGTCGCCCATTGACTTCAATGGGGTTCGTTGTTCGAAACGAACCCTCGAGCATCCCGGGAAGTTCGTTCCGAATAACGAACACCCGAACATTTTGGTGTTCGCTCATTTCTAGAATTGATATATCGCACACCAGATGCAAAAATGCTGTTGAGTGTTATCGATTCTGAGCGATTATAATCGTCCCATGTAAATGGGCCAATAGACTAGGCAGTTAAAATGCTCCAGATTTATCATAGAGTCTCTGCTGATTGATAATTCTTAAAATTTTAAGACTGTCTAGTCAAAAGTTTAGACCACTTATTAATTGGCTAAAGTCTGCACCAAAATCTGCATGGCCAGCTGTGGAATTTAATGCAGAATTGCCAGCAGAATTCTATTTTTAATTCTGCATCAAAATTCACACATTAGCAGTGCAGGATACACAGCGTTTACAGTACCAGCCATATGGTGCAGATTAAAAAATTCCCTTCAAATGGTGAGAATATTTTCTGCAATCTGCAGTGTTTTTGTAAAATGTTGTGAATTCTGATTCTGCAGCATTTCTGTTTGTGGTGCGGAATTCAACACTTGACATATTAGAACTAATGCTCATGGCAGATTTCTGCTACCTTTTACACTGCGTAAATCCACGGCGTTACCCCGGAACTATTAGGTTTGATTGAACCTAATAGTGCAATGTCCACACAGCGGAATTCCACCGCAGAATTCCGCAGCATGAAACAAACCGCAGCATGTTCTAATTGCTGCAGGAATACACGTTGCCGGCTTCCATTGTAGTTGTGGCGGACCCCGCTGCAATATTCTGCTAGCAGAGTCCACCACGGTCGTGGGCATGAGGCTAATGGGTTGCATTACGCAACTGTTCTGCAAGGTTAACTGTGGCCAACTATGCACCATTTGCAGATTTGGCCAAAGCGTCATTCTTGTGGAATTGCTGTGGCTACTGCATTGTGGAATTCCCCAGTGATTCCACAATGTTGGAAGGCAGCTTTATGATTCAACTATGTGATTACTACCCTAATATACTATATGTCTAACACTTTTGATATATTATATTCATGGAAATTGCACAATGCACCTAAATCACTGGCACTTTGGTTCAGAATATTCACAATGTGGTTAAATATTCGGTGATTATACACTGCACTCATGTTTCAATGTATTATTGCTACTTGTTCAATAAAATGTTCATTGAAAGGAAGGGAACATTGTAACAAAGAGCTGATTTCTAGCCCTTCACCACAGTACTACAGAAACATGGCTAGAAAAGGGGCTTTCCTTTTGCTGTAATGGCCACTTAATATTTCATAAAAGTCTCATTTTATAATAAATTAGGATCTGAAAATATAACTAATCTGAGGGAGAAAAAATGATTTCCTCTGCTGCTCATTGTCCAAAATTTACACCAGGAGTGTTCAGAGTAATGTCCTATTTGCAGAGCAGAAAATGATTATAATTAGTAGTGCATATGGAGGAGGATGCATGGCCATGACTGTCTTCTTAAACTTATGAAACTCTACACTGAATAAAGACTATGTTATGTTAGTGGAATTTAAATGTATTAGGCCCTACTGAATGAATCATGTAGTCAAACAATGCACACTGCTATATAACTGAGTGCTCGTTCACATGAGCGTGGTTATAGTGAGATATAGGCACGAGAAAAGATAGCAGCTATACTGCACTAAAAATACCGTAAAGAATTTTAAGGTGTATCAAAAATTTTATTTGGGAATGTGAGGACAGCAGTCAATGACCTGAAGCTGAAGAGATGTTGGGTGATACAATAAGACAATGACCAAAAACACCCCAGTAAATCAACGAAAGAATGGTTGAAAGAAAAGAAGACATATTTTGGAATAACCAAGTCACAGTCCTGACCTACTGAGATGCCGTGGTATGACCTGAAGAGGCCATCCCAGAGATATTGACGAACTGAAACACATTTGGCTCAAAATTCCTACTCAGTGTTATGTAAAATTGTATTTACAGCTTTTTATCCTTGCACTGCAGATGGTTACTCAATGTACTCAATAAAAGATATGAACGGTACAACTCTTTGTGTGTTGTTAGTTCAGTTTGATTGTTGTCTATAACAATCAGACCACATTTCATTTGTAATGAGTGTCAAAATCCAAGTAGTTCTGAAAGGTTCACTTACTTTTTCTTGTAACTGTAGAAACAGTACAGCAGTGTGTATATACTACTTCGCTGATTTTCTATAAAATTTTGTGCATTCTATATACAGGCTTCTGCCTATAATGTTTATTCCAGTTCTGCACACATTTTATATATTATAAAGTATGCTACATTTGGGTCAGGGCAGCAGACTGCTAGGTATAGCAGACAGGTCTGCTGCTCTGCCCTGTCTGTTATCTGAGTTTGTATTTATTTTGCTCCAGCATCTCCAGAGTTAATGGCTCCTGACTGTTTGCCAATCACTCCACTATATAGCTGGAGGCTGTTTGCCCATCTCTCCACTATATAGCTTCCTCTGATCTGGTTTCCAGTATTTCCGGGTTGCTGTTCTTCTATGACGGTTCATGGCTGCCTCTCCTGCAGTTTCACTGTGACAACTAATCTCAAGTATGCTGTAGCTAAAAGCTACTTGTGCTTTACCCAGATCTTCTGTTCCTACTCACTTTTACGGCTCCTGTTTCTGCTTTATATGTCCTGTTCCAGTTAGGGCCTTGACAGGGTTATGCAGCGCCCAGGTTCCAGCTCGGGGCCGTCCTTATCGGAACAATTACTCTGCTCTGTTAGACAGGGACTTCATTAGCCTTTTCCAGCTCAGGTGTAGCTGAGTCCCAGTCTCTGTCTTGTACCAAGCTATGCGCCGAGGAGTGAGCAGCCGTTCTCTGGGTCAGCTGTCAGTCCTTCCAGGTGGTTTACCCTGCTCGGAGGGATGACACAGTGGTTCCACATCCAAATATATAACACAGACTTATATTTCATGAGTGTAGTAGGCCTCAGTGGGTGTTGCTGAGCTACTCACTGCTCTGATCGGGTCATGAATTGTGATGTGAGGGCCGAACTACGAAGCACAGAAAGCCTGTGCATTCCCTCCTACTATCCAGATCCAATGGAGTTGGTAAGCTTTACTGGGATAGGTTAATGGCAAAAGTGAAGATGAGTGTGCAACAACGGTTTCACCAGCAATCATGTTTCCATATCTCATAATTTCACACCTGTGTTGGGGATTCCACTTTCCTGCTCAGTTCAGGGAGCAGGAAAGGGAAATCCCTATGGCCAAATGGCTACATCTCTTGAAGGAACTGAACAGTGTCGGACAGACCCCATTGACTATAATGAGGTCCATCCAATTTCTTCCCAGCTGCCCGGCTTTTGAACAGGAGAAAAAATTCTGCATGAAGTGCTTTTCCTTCTGGTATTTTGAGACGGATCTATGATGGAACCTTCGACTGGACATTCTAATGAAGATGGGAAACCAGCCACTTGTCCTGTACTACTCTCCAGCATTGATTCTCTCTACTATTTATTAAGGGACTGCCTGCTCAACTTCTTCACAGGTCAGCTAAAGGTTGTACATTTAATTTTCCATTGCAGGCTTTGGTTTTCTTAACCAATTCATTTTTGTGTTATCACAGATCAGAGTTACAGAGTCATTGTAAATTACTTACGGCTATGTTTATCAAAAGGCCTGCTGAACAGCTCTTGATGTGATTCCCTTCAGCTTACTCATTTTCTGTATGATATTAAACACTTTGATGGGTAAAATTCTTTAGAAATATCCAGGAATAAATCTTAATCATTTCACACAGAATCAATAAAGTGCTCTTTGATTAACAAAAGCTCTTAAATACTAGCATTAAGTCATTTCTTCATGTTACTACTGTTTCATTTTAGATTTTGGGGTATGTGAGGGGAGCTACGTAGTGAGAGGTTAATCAACAGACACAGATCATAATAGCTAGCCCTATGCCTTTCTCGTCACTTTGCCTTTCACTGGTTTTCAATTGCTATGCCAAACCCCAGGTGGCATGCAGATTTGATAAACTGTGTAATGGGAAGGGAGAATGTTTTGTGTTTCATGCAGATACAAGCAGAAGCAATAATTGCCACCCAAGAGTACTTTTCTATTCTGCTGTTATTGAGGCACTAAGGAATTTTGTATTGCTTGTCTAAATACCGTGCTTCGTCCAAATATCCAGTTATACACAGTAGGAGTACAGTATCTCTCTTTCCAGACAATTAAGGGAGCTGAAGATGGCCAGTGGGCAGCCAAGAACTTTGTGTTTCAAGCAATAATGATAATGTGCTCCAGTTCTTTAATTAGAAATCTTTGTGCATCATTGGAAATGTGAAGTGATACGTGTTTGTGGCCAGCTGCAGCAAACCATGTATGAATACTCTGCATTATGCATTATGATGTCTCATCCTCTGGTTAAAAAAACTGCAAAGAGGAATATATTGGACAGCATAACAAAATTCGGATAGCCTACCCCAGAGAGATCTTACAAATGTACTCCTTTTACTGAAGTTCATTTCCACCATTGTTCCATAAAATATTTTTAGAGCAATCAAAGATCAATTTTTGTGCTTCAGAACTCTATTTCCTCTTCTCTTTACACTGTCATGAAATTAAAGGGCCACTCCAGTCTTTTTTTCCCCTTCATTACCGTATATAGCTATCCCCAGTATATATAATCAGCTACTGTTACCTAATTAGTTATTTCTTAGTCTGAATCTCCTGGCCCCTTCTCCTTGAATGGTCATGTGAACTCAGTTCAAATCAGATCAGATTTACTTGGGGCTATGTATTCAGTTTCTAGTCAGTTTCTCAGTCTGTGTGATAATATAGCATGGACTGTACCACAAACTGTTTAGAGGAGGACACAGAAACTCTTGCCACAGTTACTGATAGTGATCACACAGCTCCTGTCACACAGTTTTAATAGAGGAGATCACAGCTCATTCTTCTGACTGTATAATTATTAACTGTAGTTTATTTAGGTGAATATCGAAGGTAATTATAAATAAACTATCCCCCAGCAGGCAGAAATAGGATAGCCTGTAGATAATGCTGTGCTAATGCATCATTGGATTGATGTGAAAATGAACCCCAAAAATTTTACCATCAAGATGGTGCCTGATAAGTATTAGACAGGGAGCTGCACTGTATGAAAGTGGCTGCAATACACAGAGGAGTCCCCCAGAGTGTGACAAGCAATCAGGAGAAGGAGACAGGCATGGGAAAATGTGTTTTTGCTGGAGTGGCCCTTTAAATGATACAATTCTGGCTGCTTGCAGTCACCATTAGGGAACGCACACTGCATGCGGATTCATACAGTTGCTATTGAACTCAATGCAAGCTGTACAAATAGCTACACACTGAGTTATTTCTAGTGGCTGCTGCAGGTAAGTACCATGATTGGGGCAGACAGCCTTCCATGTCACCTGCCATCATCTAATGCATCTGACTTATTTGAAATTACTGCATACTCCTATGATGGAGCATGAGTCAGTCCTAGTGATAAATGGCAACTGCAACTGTGCTACATGTATACATCTAAATGACATATGCAACAACAAAGAAATGGCAGCAGCACTTAAACGTATCTCAATCTGAGGGGAGGTGTGATCCAGGTAAATAATGCCGGCTCCAAAAGAAAATTGATCTGAATCCGTGATCCATATATTCAAGCACAATCCTTTGTAAGCTTAAGCCACATCAGGGATATTGAAAGCACGATACGTGGTTGAGTGCTTCATCTTTATTGAATGTGCACAAGTAGACAACGTTTCGACCGTCTTGCAGTCTTTATCCAGTCTATACCACCATTAAAACCCACACATTAAAATCCTGCATTATTGCGCAATAACGATACTCACGTTATAACGCGGGTTTCACAGTTGCAGGAAGAACACCTAGGTGTGGAATTAATTAGTCACAGTGAGGGTTCTACTGTAGTCTCTAAAACGTAACTTTTATTCAAAATAAAAAATAAATAAAAAGGATTTTGTATCTCAAAATCCCAGGTTATTAGACACACGAACAAAAAGAATAAAACCTAACCCCTATCGTATGGTGGGGAAAGCAACGTATGATCTAAAAAAGGACACGATGGGATGTTAGTCCTACGTCCTTAACATCCAAGAAGACATTATAGCTTTCTAGGCATGTCAAAAAAGACACATGACCGCGCACGTCATTCGTGCAGTTACACCCCCTAATTGCGGTGGGGCCCTACGGTCCTAAATAAACGCCTTAAGTGGTCTAGTTATGATGCGCCCGCCTTAGGGACTCTCTAACCGCATACAGCACTAACATTCTGACTTAACCCAGTCACTGGGGCAATTCGCAGCTCTGCATCACGTCACCATTGGGTCACATGACCGGGACGGATCATGTGACTTGCTGGATATTTCCATAAGCGGAGTCTTATGCTCCGATGCACATCAGAAGGTGGTCTAAGCTTTTTTGACATGACTAGAAAGCTATAATGTCTTCCTGGATGTTAAGGACGTAGGACTAACATCCCATCGTGTCCATTTTTAGATCTTTTCATCTGTCCGGGGGACTCTCCGCCCTAAATGGGCAGAGCTTTAGAAGCAACTACTTCTCATTGGTTTAAAGGCTACATACCCCCAACAGGGGAGGGTCTACAGGACTATATGAAGTCGACAAGACACAGAGCTCATTCATAGCTGCCAGCCTACCACAGAGGCTGGTGCTGCTACTTTTTTATTTTGTTCCTGCAAACTTTATTCTGGGGGAAACTGGGTTGATTTGGCTGTACCTAGTGATAGGATCGTCTATCTCCCTCATTTTTTGAGGTTAATCTCCCTATTACGGGGATTTACCGGCTGGTTAGAAGCTGACCTATTTGATAATAATCTTTGTGGTTCCTGATGAGGCTACACTATCCGTAGCGGAAACGCGTTGAACCCCTTTAAGATCTTACTTTGCAGCTTGGTGTGCTGTATTTTGGCTTTTCTATTGCCATTTCTCACGAAGAATATTTTTGAGCTTTAGCTATTGTTAGATGTCAGCTATACAGTACATCTGATCCTTCCTAATTTGCCGTAAAAAGTGTGGTTGCTCCCAATACTTATACACACTTACGGCTTTCTATAAAACAGGCAGCATTTATCAATGGTGGGAACGATGCGCCTGCTCTAACTGTTGGAGCCCTACATGGTTTCCTACTTATGGAATAGCTGCAGCAATCTAACTGAGTTGGAAACATGATTTCTAGTGAGCTGACCTACATCATATCTCTCCAGCCTTAGGATACATATGACTTGGCACAGGGATAGAAAACTGGGATTTTTCTATATCCGATACGTTTGGTACAAACACTTGTTTCAAGGCGGCTCATACGTTGCTTTCCCCACCATACGATAGGGGTTAGGTTTTATTCTTTTTGTTCGTGTGTCTAAAAACCTGGGATTTTGAGATACAAAATCCTTTTTATTTATTTTTCATTTTGAATAAAAGTTATGTTTTAGAGACTACAGTAGAACCCTCACGTTATAACGCGGGATCAATAACGGCACTTATATTGCTGAAGGGCAGAAGCCCACTATCGTGAATGTTCATAGGAATCCTGCGCATGCGCTGTTAGATGCGAGAGACACCAGCATCTCAAAATGTGGCTGAGAGCCTTGATTCTGCTAAATATGATGATTTACGGATACATCGCACACCTACACCTGAGGTAATGGATGGTGGGTATGGTCCCGACCCAAGGGGCAGGCTTTTAACATTTTAATAATTAGTTTGTGTTGGTGACTGGTCTGTGCTTTGGCTTGTACGTATTTATTCGGTGTGGGTTTTAATGGTGGTATAGACTGGATAAAGACTGCAAGACAGTTGAAACGTTGTCTACTTGCACACATTCAATAAAGAGGAAGCATTCAACTATGTGAGTATCGTGCTTTCAATATCCCTGATGCGGCTCAAGCTTACAAAGGATTATCCATCTAAATGATATAGAAAACCCTACAGGGATACAGGTGTAAAAAAGAAGTGCAGACCTGGAAACACTTATATCATCTATAGAAGGCTGGAGTCACAACAATGTTAACTTTTTTTATAGTTCGATTCTGATCCAGGAGACAAAAGGAAAAACCAAGAGTGCCAAATCTGGCATACACTGCACCCAAACAGCACCAGACAGAACCCATTGACTATAATGGAGTCCGTATGGTTTCAGGCAGGTCCATCAGAGTTTTCCTAGATGAAATAGCTTAGCATTTTGTGCTGTTCGGTGCTGGAGGCTCTGAATGGAGTTCCTGGGGAAGATGGCATTAGAAGTATTTTCAAATGCTAAATTGTGCCAAAATTTGATATACACATCCAACCTAATGTATATGATATTCACCCTATCTACTACTAGTGGGAAATTACGAATGGTTATAAACAGATTTCCATTAAGCCGAGTTTATGAAACACTTGTGGTGCTGTTTCTGACATAACTATGTTAAAAAGGTGGACTGAGCTTCAGACTCAACCTGAATACAATTCATTAATCAATGCATGGTCCAAACCTGCATTGTCTCCAGACTATACCTTATTCATTAATACAGCATACACTGCACTATGACAGAGACTGCACACCTCTGGTCCATTAACCAGCATAAATAAATCTACCAAAATTAACCCTAATACATTAAATGGGTTGTCCAGTTGTAAAATATTGATGGCTTATTCTTAAAACAGGTCATCAATAGTACATCGGGGTGGTCCATGGGCCAGAATCCCCACTGATCTTGCTGAGCATTCATTTCAATGGGAACTTGAAGTACCTGGAGTACTAAGTTTGGCCACTGCCGTGGGATAGGAGCGGTCTGCTTCGTGCAGAAATTAGCTCAGTAAACGAGTGCACAGGCCTGGAGAATAGTGATTGATGGGGGTTCTGGGTTATGGACCCCTACCAATCTAATATTGATGACTTATGCTGAGAATAGGCCATCAATAGTTTACACCTGGACAACCCCTTTAAAGTCAAAATTGTTCATTTAACATTCATGTTATACAATCTAGCTGAAGTATCACCGATTCAGGCTGATCTAGCTATGCACAAATGAGCTGAACACATTGCCTGTTAATTCCAGGTCTCTATCCATATGCAAGTAAGTCAAACTATGCTTTAGGCATCTACTTAACTTCTAACTAGTGATTATGGTGAAACAGCTAATGAAGTGTGACTGTTAATGTTTTTCTGCCTCTACAGTAGTGTGCAATCTCTTTTAACCCTATATTATCAGCATGTAGAACATCATATTATTGAATCCTTCATTGACATTAAAAACAAAATGTCTGATATGAGTAAAATGTCTTTTCTCCAGAAGAATTGTGGAAATGGAGAGTCTAGAAATCTCATTACTCATTTCATCCCTGGTGCCCATTGAAAGCAAATTTGTCTCAGCAGGATACTATTAGTACAGGTAAGTAGGAAACTTTCATTACTTTTAATCGTGCGAAGGGAGAATGGGAATTTATAGTAAAAGTAGGACTTCACATTCACAGTGATTTTACTTAAAGGGGTTGTCTCGCGGCAGCAAGTGGGGGTATACACTTCTGTATGGCCATATTAATGCACTTTGTAATGTACATCGTGCATTAAATATGAGCCATACAGAAGTTATTCACTTACCTGCTCCGTTGCTAGCGTCCCCGTCGCCATGGATCCGTCTAATTCTGATGTCTTCTTGCTTTTTTAGACGCGCTTGCGCTGTGCGGCCTTCTTCCTGGTGAATGGGGCCGCTCGTGCCGGAGAGCTGGTCCTCGTAGCTCCGCCCCGTCACGTGTGCCGATTCCAGCCAATCAGGAGGCTGGAATCGGCAATGGACCGCACAGAGCCCACGGTGCACCATGGGAGAAGACCCGCGGTGCATCGTGGGTGAAGATCCCGGCGGCCATCTTGGTGAAGGAAGAAGAAGGAAGAAGGAAGACGAATTCGGGTAAGTAATAAAAATTTGTTTTTTTAACACATCCTTTGGGGTTGTCCTGCGCCGAACGGGGGGCCTATGGAAAAAAAAACAGTTTCGGCGCGAGACAACCCCTTTAGGGCGAGCACCCACTGGCGTTTGCGTTTTCCGCGTTTTCGCCGCGTTTCCCGCGTTTTTTCCGCCCGCTTTCCGCGGCGTTTTCGCGGCGTTTTCGCGGCTTTTCCATTAATTTCCATGGAGAAAAATAAGGACACATATGCAACTGACAGCTCCTATGTTAAAAACGCAAACGCAATGCAAAAAAAACGCCAGTGGACAGGAACACATGTTATCTCTATGCCTGTGCAGGAAAAACGCAAAACGCAAAACGCAAAACGCAGGTAAAAAAACGCCAGTGGGTGCTCGCCCTTAAACTGTTCTTTTGGTTGAAGCAAGTCAGTAGAAGATTTCTTTCAAGTTATGTGAATTTGGTTTTGTGATTGTTGTATTTCTTAGTTAAATGTATTATTCGTGTTACTGCTTTGAATATTTAGGAATAAAGTTAATAAAATAAACTTTAAACATACTTATGTTACTCATGTAGATAAAGTATAAAAACTTAAAGGGGTTGTCCGATTACCGAACAACCCCCACTCAATAAGGCAGTCTGGGGTAAAATAATAATCTGACTAATTCTTACCCCTCTGCTGTCGCTGGGATACAGCGCTGCAGGCCTGCTGTGGTCCCGGTATTTGTTGTGATAGCTGCCGTCACAGGCAGTCAGGTGACCACTGCAGCCAATCAGAGGCTGCAGCATCACTGCTTGTTCTGGCATCTGCACTCACATCTTCAGCACCATGGATGCCAGAAGTTTAGGAATGTGAGATTGCAGCTCCTGAATGGCTGCAGCTGTCAGGTGGCTTACGGTAATGTCAACTGTCAAAACAAATGCTGGGATCACAGCGGTACTGCAATGCTGGACACCAGTGATTGCAAAGGGGTAAGTATACAGCTTATTATTTTACCCCACACAATTCTATTGAAGAGGGGTTATCCGGTAACCAGACAACCTCTTTAAAGAACCACTTATTTCTACTTATTTGGTAAGTTAGAAAGACAAGGCAGATATAATGAAGTAATTGGCATATCACACTACATAGGATTTATGTGTAGTCTTTAACCAAGGAGAGACTGAATGGAAGCTGTAGACAGCTTGGGAATTTTATATAAGATGCATTGGAATAACTAAACAATGGCTGCTTAATATTTGGCATGCAATAATATATTAAAAAAGAAATACAAGTGTGAGCAATAGTTAATTGTTCATAAAAAATAACTATTTTCTGTCAATTTAAATCTGTCATTAATGATTACCATACGTTTCTGCGAACAAATTAAAAAGCAATTAATTAATTAAGCAAACTATTCTAATTGCAATATTTTAACCTGATTACAATACTACAAGAAACAACCAAAACAGATTTTAGAATTTACCGATGGCTTATTATTCTGCATCAAAGACAAGATACATACAGGCCCTCAAATGCCTATATTAATCTCTTCAGAATAACAATGAACCCCTGGTGTCCAAGAGAGCAGTTCATCCTGGCACCGGTAGAGGAGCAGTACTAGCCCCCATGTGATGCACTGGATCTTGCAGTCGATCTGATGCTTCACAGATTGGGATTGTTTATGGCATTGTAAGGCAAATGTGGTTTCAAGGTACAATGGCCCAGTAAAGGACAGCCATTGTAAGTTAACAGAGCACTATATATAGCTTATGATTTAACTTAAAACTCATCTAAAAATTAAATTCCCTTGTGTTGCCAAAAATACATCATATAACTTTAAGCACATATAAAATAAAAGTAGTGGACTTGTCCTTGTCAATCAATTGGGTCAAGCTTATTGCATGGGACTGTGTACAACTCCTATTGAATGCCGCTGGCATAGCAGCAAGTGGTAATTTTTATTCTTCTCCTGGTGGATACAGCAGGCAGCCAGAATGTTATCATTTAACTTTATGGTTGGATGAACAGAAGCAGAGAATTTAGAGCTCTGAATCAGACAAACAGAACTTCAACCCACAAAATATATATTATGGCACTAATATGCATAGTCAATGAAACATTGGGACAGCACACAAAAAATATGATTTGAAGAGGGAACATGTTTTATTGATGCTTCAGTGGCACAGGCAACATGGATACATGTTGGGCTACATGCCCTTTATTAAGCCAAAGAGAAGTACAAACAAGGGCAATGTCTGCCAAGATTCTTTCTTCAGCTTGACACTAATCTGCATGGAATTGTTGAGCTTAAAATAAAATGAGATTCAATGTTGGAGTTACACTGTAAATTCCATTCAATTCTAAGTACTATTTATGTTATTGTAACCAATGAATCAAAGTACTAACAATCACTTGTCTGTGAGTGACTGAGTGAGTTACATGTTCCGCCCCTGATCACATGACGGTGACATCATCACATATCCTTCATCGAGTGAGTAAGTTAAATGCTCCACCATGGATCCCATGGTGGTGATATCATCACAGGTTCTTTATCCCAACCACGATTTCACCTCAGCAAGCAGCTGAATCACCACAGCTCTAAGCTCCGCCCCTGATCACATGACAGTGACGCCATCAGAGGTCCTTCAATATTTTGACCAACTCCAACCATCATCACAGGTGCTTCAGTGAGTGACATGTGATGCTGTCATTCACTATTTTATATTATAAGTTAAGCATTGCACCACTAGAAACACTGGTACTATAAATAATACTAATAACTAGTATACATATATAGCATATTGTTCCTCAGGGTGACCATAGCATTTACTTTGGTTAACAAGTTTTCTGTACTAAGAATGATTTCCAGGTACATTTTAGGATTCTGTCAATGAAGTTTATGGTGAGAGAAATAATATGTCAAAGTATGAATACTTACAACTGTCCTCTTCTTCAGAGATACATTTCAAGACATAACAGGCATAGATGAACCCAGTAAGCTGAAATAAAACAAATATATGTTAGTTCATAGGATCAATGCTACACTGCTTACAATAAGTTGTCTGGTTTTCAGCACCTCATGTGGTGCTATAGTATATAACAGTGGATTTATGACCCCATTTTTTATTCAGGTATTTTTATTGATTTTACAACAGCTTTTTTAAACAAATCACAGCAACTTCTTGCCTTTTCCTCTCTCCAATTCAGGTAACCAAATGGGCATCATAGTCCAAAGACTCAAAGATCAACCAGAAACAATCAATGAGAAACAGTACAACATATACAATCTTATGCACCGTGGTATATATAAAGCAGTGCATTATTCTGTTATTCAACAAAGACTCATGTTATGAAATAACCTGTAAAGTTTAATCAGTACCATTACAAAAACTATCCTGCTGTGCGTGTGACCCATGGCCATCGATTGGGTATAGTAGATAAAGGAGTACCACACATTACTGTCAACTAACCTAACACAATTCTCTTTCTATATGCATAGGTGCAAAGCCAGGAGTATCCAGCCATTTTACCCAGACTTTCTCATACCTTTGTACAGCATTTTTTTTTAACATATATTTCTTTTTCCAATAAAATGGCCTAGTTCACCTTAATATTGAATTCAGTCTCCCTGCACACAGACACCTTCAGTCTGGGTGTGGAGAAGAGGGAAGAGGCTGAGAAATTGCCCAGTGTGTGCCCTGGGCCCAATCTACCCAGGCCTCTATGCTAATGACTTGAAGCACTGCAAGTGTGCAAGAACCCTCCATACAGTGCTAAGTGCCCTTTCCTAAATGTGAGTGTGTACCAGTAGAGAGAAAGACAGAAGGAGTTTTTCCAGGGACCAGGTCATGCAGACAGCTCGACTGTGGATCATCTTGGGCAACCCACGAGAACCTCCCTGTCACACCACAAATTTGCCGGCACCAGTGTCCTGATCGTGGATGTACTCTGCACTGGACTGTATCTGAACTTTCAAGTAAACTATCTCTACCGACCATTCCCAGTTTAGCTCTGAAACATTAACTCTGTGTGTGTGGACTCTTTATTGACATCTTCTGGATTCCCCACAGAGGATGGAATGAAGGCATCACATGTGATAAAGACTTAAGGTAAACCACAGGTTGGGTTACCGTTTGAAAGGCCTGCCCCCGGTTACTTGGACAGGTCCTGGGCTAACCTCAGGGTGGGAGATGGTAAAGCCCCGTGACAAGGCCCAAACTCTACCCCACTGTCTTCTAGGCTGGGGTCCCGCTCCTCGGATGCTACACTGTCATCAAGCCAGTGCTGAGCAATCAGTTTTCTTACGAAATGCAAGAATATAGCAATTGCCAATTTTCCCTCTTCCTCTGCCCTAACATCATACTCAGACCAGCAGAGTAGCTTAAGAGACACTCCATAAGTAGAACTAAGGACAGTAGTAACATCGTTCCAGGATCTGACTAACTTAGGGCAGTGCCATAGCATGTGTGTCAGATCTCCTCAATGTATTTTTCTTCTACTTCAAAGCAGGGAATCTCTTACACCTATTTTATGCAAGAATAGTGGAGTTCTGAATACCCTATGCAATAAATAGATGTGAGTGAATTGGTAGAGTTTGGTCAGAGATAGTTTAGAGACCCACTGAGATATATCCTCCTGTTCAACAGATTCAATGGCACCTATAACTGCTTCGTATTTCTCAGGTTAACTAGATGGGAAGTTGTCCATACTTGGAAAATAGATGTCTATATATGATAGATTTTTCCTTTTGTAGAATCAGTGTTGCTTATGTCAAACATATTTGAATGGGAAAGGTGGCTTACGAATGCAGGAGCATGCCATACCGCAGCAGGAAGAAGTGTTTCTCATTTAGTCATACCCTGGGGGCCAAGAAAGTGCTGGAATGAAATGTTACTGTAAACCATGGCACACGGGTTCAGGCTTTCAATTCTGGCAGAGAAAGAATGGACTCATGCAGCGACAGTACAGGCCTCTCCAGCTGGGACAGCCAGAGTGTACTGCTCACCCCCTCAGTTACCCCAGCTACTAACACTTACAACACTCAGGGCCTTTCTGGAGAACTTGTACAGTCAGCAATCATCAGGCATTTCTGGTCTTTTTTAGTTCTGGAACTGTACTTCTCTCCACAGCAAGAATGCACATCGTATGACCACATACTGCTGTCATGTGACTCCACCTTATGAATGAGCTGGCACTACACCTAAACAATAATTACACATCTTAAACATGTTGAACTATGTTTGGCCACTAGGTGATGTGGTACACTACTAATTTCGCTTGGCAAGGAACAAAACTAGTAGGCAACACAATGTGTAGAGGGGCGACCCCTCTACATCTATAATAACAGCTGGGATAGCTGTGTCACATTAGACACTAAGAAATTTGCATGTTGCAATGGTAAAAATTTCTAGAAATGTCTTTGTGGCAAGGCTATATCTCTATAAGTATGTGCCTGATTTTATATTTCCTGGAAATAAAATAGATGACTTTGAAATCTAGATAAATGTAAAATTGTAAGACAGGTAAATAGTGCTCCACCTAGCCCCACACTGGTTTGACTTTGGGCTGTCTGTGTTGGGGTGGTCGGGGGGTGGGCAGCGCCAGGGTACCCCAGTTTTTGCCCTTGACCCCTCCAAGTGGGGTATCGTGTTTGCTGCCTTTACTCATCCAAATATTCCCTGTTGATGCGGTACTGCGCCGAGGTGCAGTATCTGATAAGCTGAACAGAAGTCTTGCAGCAATATAGGCTATGTTCAGGGCTGGCACAGATGCATTAACAAGGTCAAAGCTGAAGGTCAGGGCATGCAGTAAATAGTAACAAGGTGCAGAACATAGATCTGAGGTCAGGGAGCACAAAAGTCAGAATTGTTAGAGCCAGGCATGGGTCAGATCCAGAATGGACACTAACAATTGGCAGTATAAGACCAAATTATTTAGACATCTTCCATGGGGAAAAGATGGCTAATATAGCAGGATGTGGATTGTGATTGGTGGGAGCTTGATTTATGGAGCGCATGCAGAGTAAGAAACACATCATATAGCATCCAACAAACAGCAGTGCCCGACTGCAACCCCAGGAGCGCACTGTGACAAAAACTAAATGTATACAATGTTTTCAAAAAATATTATTTTCCAACAGTACTGTTTCTGTCTGACTGCTGTGAAGCATACCATACCCTCACTGTACTTGTCCTCTTTTTAGTGATAACACAAGAAACCAAAAAGCTGAAGGAGTAGTTAAATGGGTTCCCATCCAAGATCTTCATGAGGCAGCTCCCTGAAAGACGAACTAATCGCCTACTGGCTACTGGACCAAACTACAATTCCCCTGCAGCATCCTCCAAGAAGTGCATATGCAATAACACTGTAACTGGATGGGATCATAAACAGCTTATAAGATATAACTCTCTTCTAAAGATCTGAGTGCTTAGTGAGAGTCAGCTGAACAATGAAAGAGAGGCCTCAAAAAGCTTCAGAATACTAGAAGGCCTTTTTTTTTTACAAACCCAAATAATATACAATATTTCATCTCAATCTCCATTGCTGTTATTGTTATTGTATCCCTTTATTATATTTTGTTACCCCTGTACACTGTCACCAGTGGTGCACACAGTGGTGAATACTCAGATCGCCTGTTCACGCGGCTACTTAAAATAAAGCAATTTTTCAAACAAGCAGAAATTCCCTGCCAGGTCTTCATAAGGGAGGTTTTCCAGGACTAGACTACTGATGACACGACCCCATGATAGGTCTTTAAAGGGGTTTTCTGGGCAAAAACTATTTATGACTTATCCTCAGAATAGGTCATCATTAGGTAATCATTGGTGACCTGCCACTCGGGATCCCTGGGAATCACCTGATTGTCTGGCCTGCAGTAAGTACAGTGGGCTGGATATGTGTCGTAGGAGATGGGAGAGGAAGTGTCATAGCTGACTTCACTCTTATTGAAAACAATGAGAGCTGAAGTGGCTATTATGCATCCATGTCCATCCCCCGGTGTGAGAGGCGGAAGTGTCAGAAGTGTAATACACGGCTTCAGTTCCCATTGATTTCAATGAGAGTGAGGCCAGCTAGGGCACTTCTGCTCCCATCTCCTATGATGCACATCATGGCCATTGCACTGACCGAGAGCTGGGCGATCAGCTCATTATCAGGGATCCAAAGTGGTGGATCCCTGGCAATTAACTATTGATGTCCAATTCTAATGAATACCCCTTTAAGGTTATATACACCAGGGAGAGCACAATATCGGGCTGTGAAACTCAGTCCAATATCATTCTTGCCAACATGCGATTTACCCACGGATGCTTTGCCCAGCAAACAGCTAGTCAGTGAGTGTCCATGGAAGTGTACCCTTCTGATTAATTATTGATGATCTATCTTGAGGATCGGTCATCAAAATTTCAGTCCTGGAAAATCCCTTTAATGGTGGCTCCACACAGGTGTATGCGTTTTTGCGTGCGTCTGAGCGCTGCATTTTTGTGGACTCAACAAGGCTTTTTGCGCGCGTATTTTACTGTACTTTTTGTACTCACAGGGCATGTTTTTTTGCGCACAGGACACAACCACCCCTCGTTCATGGCACCAATGCATTATGCTCGTGTGAAGCCACTCTTTGGCTTATAATCTCATGCAAGTTCAGTCTGACCCGGACAGAATTTGCACAAAAAATGAATCTATTTGAATGGGTTCGTTCACATAAGAGATTGTTCACTTGGACCTATGATCCAAGTTAGAGAAATCGCTGCAAGCTTATAGTCATCAATATCCTGAATTACTATCTATTAGAGATGAGCGATCACCAAAATGCTCGGGTGCTCGTTACTCGAGTCAAACTTTCAGTGATGCTCGAGAGTTCGTTTTGAGTAATGAACCCCATTGAAGTCAATGGACGACTCGAGCATTTTTGTATATCGCCGATGCTCGCTAAGGTTTTCATTTGTGAAAACCTGGGAAATTCAAGAAAGTGATGGGAACGACACAGAAACGGATAGGGTAGGCGAGGGGCTACATGTTGGGCTGCATCTCAAGTTCCCAGGTCCCACTATTAAGCCACAATAGTGGCAAGAGTGAGACACCCCCCCCCCCGCATTGTCAGCATAAAGATCGTTCTCCTCTGCCACAGCTGTAACAGCTGTGGCAGAGAAGAACGATGTTAGCCCATTGAATTCAATGGAGCCGGCAATACAGCCGGCTCCATTGAAAGCAATCGGCTGCCGGCGATCGCGGGATGAATTGTCAGGAAGGGCTTAAATATATAAGCCCTTCCCTGCAATTCATCCAGAAATGTGTAAAAAATATATATATATATATACTCACCTTGTCCCAGCAGAACGATGTTAGCCCATTGAATTCAATGGAGCCGGCAATACAGCCGGCTCCATTGAAAGCAATGGGCTGCCAGCGATCGCGGGATGAATTGTCGGGAAGGGCTTAAATATATAAGCCCTTCCCTGCAATTCATACAGAAATGTGTAAAAATAAAAAATATATATATACTCACCTGGTCCCGGCAGACGGAGTTCAGCGCGGCAGTCCTCCTGAACTGCTCTGAACAGCTGTGAGTAGTATTCAGCAGCCGGGGATTTAAAATCCCCGCCTGCTGAATGAGCTACCTCTGATTGGTCACAGCCTGACCAATCAGAGGCAGATCTCACTCACACACCCATTCATGAATTTATGAATGGGTGAGTGACTGCTGCCTCTCATTGGCTCAGCGGGACCAATCAGATGAATTCTGGATGAATTGCAGGGAAGGGCTTATATATTTAAGCCCTTCCCGACAATTCATCCCGCGCTCACCGGCAGCCCATTGCTTTCTATGGAGCCGGCTGTATTGCCGGCTCCATTGAATTCAATGGTCAGTGCTCGTTTAATTGAGACGAGTACCGCGTGGTGCTCGTCTCGAGTAACGAGCATCTCGAGCACCCTAATACTCGAACGAGCATCAAGCTCGGACGAGTATGCTCGCTCATCTCTACTATCTATCATATAGAATGTTAAGCAGAATGTACTCTGTTCTTGATCATTGCTTTAGACATAATGCTATCAATCGTATTAGACAGAAGAAATGTCAGCCCAAATAGTTTATACACAGCAGGTAAATAATTGTATTTTCTTTTAAGACCCGATAAATATGCATGAGGCTGACTTAGTTAATTATTAATTAGGATGAGTAAGCAAATACCATTTTCATGCGCTTAATAATACGAAAGTACAGTGTCACAATTATGGTAAGGACTATGTCTGCTGCGCACATGCTTGGCAGACTTCTAAGAGGATAATGAGGCGTGCACTATGGAATAAAAATGCAATAAAACAACCAGCAGATATTGCTTTGAGTCCTGACTTCAATATGTACTCATGTCATGTAGTATTCTGGACAGATTCATCAGATAAGGCATTTTCTGCTTATAGGTTGGCATTTATCTTCAAGAGATTTTATTTCATTTTTAATACATTTTCATATCACTCTGAAGTATATCCCAGAAAAGCAGTGAAAATAAATGAATCTGTCTTATATTACATTGTTGGCTGTCAAAAATATCCTGTTTGTTAAAATGAATCACAATTCTGGCAAATAACAGTGCAAAATGCAGCCTTCTTGTATAAACCTCTTGCCATAATTCTAGTGTCAAGTGTTGCACCTGCTTCATAACATGCTGCATGCTCTCTAAGCAAATTACCCATTCTTTTATCTTTATCCTTGCTGAACGTGAACCAAATTCTTTTATAGTTTTGGACTTCTGTTACATTTCATAACTTGGACTGATCAAATAAAGCTTGCATGCACAGTTTGTGTCCTTCCATGCTATTCTGCATTGCCTTTGGATGCAGGACAGACATAATGTACACTTAGGCATCGTGCCAATAAGCATTTTTGGGTTCATTCACATGTGTGTATTGTCATGCAATCTTTGGTCGCGTGAATAAATTCGCAGCAGATTCTATTTTGGTGCATATTACACAGTGAATGGGCCAGTGTAAATATACAGGAAACCATTATATAGCTTGTACAAGTGATAAAGAGCTATGTAAAGTTGTAGTAGCCAAAACAGTCGTGGCGTATTTCATGCAGTACAAGTGCTCTTCAGGCAGCTTCACATGGGCGTATACGCAACCTATTGATATTAATGGGTGCTGTTTTCTGCGTATTGGCCATGCAAATATGCACGCAAATACACCCGTGTGAAGCTACCCTTAGGGCTCAGTCATATCGGCGGACGTCTCTCTGCAGCGCCGGAAGAAAGAACATGTGACCGGCTTCATTGCTGGTCATGTGTTCTTTCATCAGCGCTGCAGAAACACGTCCGTCTTCAGGTACGGCCGTCTTCTAACTGTCAGTCACACGGGCGCATCGGTGCCGATGTACGGGTGCCGAGGCGCCCGTGTGACTGAGCCCTTAGACTGTCTGCACATGAATGGGTCAGATTCCCACAGAGGAACCCGCATACCTGTCTTCTTTTTTCTTCATCTGTACTGCGGACGGACCCATCAAACTTGCCGTTGTACATGCGCAGTAGGGATTTTTTTTCTCAAATCTTTTTTCCCCCGCGACGTCGCTAGGTGATTACGTAAAATCCGTTACCTGTCCACAATGTCAATTGCGGACGGGTCGCGGGTCAGATGGCTTCCATTGACTGCAATGGAAGCTGTTTGTGCAGACACCACACAAAAATAGAGCATGCTACGATTTTCCTTTGCTCATGGAAATCACAATTCGTTTCTATGATTGTGCAGGAAGAAGCGATTTTCCATAACATGCTATGAACCGTATTTGCTGCAGAACCATGGTGCGACACCTACCACGGTTTTCGCTATGTAAAGGCAGATACTGAGCACAAGACTTGAAAAGCGCATGGACTGTGGTGACTGGTTTGTCTTCTGCATTCCTGATAGCACCTCCACTGCTGAAGCAGCATCTAATTCATACATACATCCTTGCATTTACTTATCAGAGCTATGATAGAATATTGAGACAAGGCTAGAATGTCCCATTGTATTGTAGCCACATTTTACTTATCTAGTTTGCAGAAGGATCTTTCTTGGGTCTGATTCATAGACAGGGGTTCTGAAGAATGGACCTCCCACTATGAGGTCTGTTTGTCCTAAGAGAACATATGAGATGGTTTGTCTCTGTAAAACAACCCCTTTAATTTCTCCCTCAGTTTTTTACATATTTCCTAGTTTCTTCACAAATTTGCATTAGAGTTTCAGTCATGTCAAAGAAGGAAATATGAGGTACAAAAGAGCAGAAAGGTTCTTATCAAAAATACATCCCTTATATTTGATTGTACTAAACTGGATGGCGATAATCTGCTCCATTCATCAACGAAATGCGAAATTGCAGATTTAAATTAATTACAGTATTTTTTGTGTAAGATCCAAGAGACAGAAGGAGACAATTTTCGTTTAGTCTTTATCCTCTCTATATTTTCCTATGTATATTCCTAGAATATGTGAACTTATCTTAAGAGGAGATATTAAGGGCTTTTACCCACTAACGTTTTGTAATGCTGCGATATCGCTGCCTTTTGTTTTTACTGCAATTGTCAATGGGACTTTCTAATGTTATAATCGCATCGCACAAAAATCGCAGAAGCGCAAACTTGTGATTTTTGTGCGATGCGATTTTGCAGTGTTAAAAGGCAGTGGATAAAAGCCCTTAACTGGTATATTTTCTTTATTTGCTGATGACAAGACTGTCCAACCCTGGTTTTTGTTCTCAGGGCTTGGTAAGATGAGTGTTTTTTTTTTAACGCATGAATAGGTGCGTGAAAAAAAGCGCACATTGCATGTGCAAAAAAATGCATGACCAAAGCTAAAATTCGCACATAAATAGTGCGATTGTTATGACCTGCTATTTCTTGGATGTGAAACCCCTGGATGCTGTCACATCCAGGTGCTTCACCTTGTTGTCAATGGGGCAGCGAATTCCTTAATCCCTGCATGGAGTACCTTCATCACTGCACACCCTGCTGCTGTCACAGTGTTCAGTGAATCCCCTGCCGCTGCTGTCACAGCTGTGGCAGAAGAGTGCAATGCTATCCAATGGGGTCAGCACTGCAATGGGATAAAGGCAACCCCCGCAGGAATTTTCGGTGGCTGGAGGGGGTGGGGGTCTTGAAATATAAGCCTTACCCGAAAATAAGCCCTATTTGCGGGAAAAAAACAATATGTGACCTAGGAGCGCTGTCCTGCTCTACGGCGTCTTCTCCCCTGTTCTTCTTTATTTCTTCCTCAGGCTTAAATGGAATAGATATGAAGAGTCACACATATATATATATATATATATATATATATACCGTATATACCGGCGTATAAGAAGACTTTTGAACCCCGAAAAATCTGCTCTGAAGTCAGGGGTCGTCTAATACGCCGGTAATACAAAAAAAAAGAAAGTGTCAAAAAAAAAAAAATCATTACTCACCTCCCCCCCGGTGTTCTGCGGCGCTGCTGCAGGCTGTCGCTCCCTCTTGGTCCCCGGCAGAGCATTGAAACGTTGTAGCAAGTAAGTGACTCCAAGCCGCATAATCCGGGCCGGCTTTTCCTGGAGTGACCAAAGTGAAGGGTGGGATGGTCACTCCCATGTACCAGGTGGGGCTGGTACCAGGCCTTATAAAGCCTGGGCCTACAGGGCCAGGAGGAGAGCTGATCTGAGGGTCCTGGCTGGCTGTGTGCAGGAGCCATTTGTTTACCTCTACGTAGACAGGGACGCTACATGTTTAGTAAGTGCTCGGACAAGCAGGATTTACGTTATGTTTGCCTGATGTTAAGGCCTGTATTTTGCTTTTGTTTGCTTGGAAATAAACCCAGGCAAAGCCTGGACTAAAGACTTTATCCTATGTGTCACTGTCTCTGACTGCTTATGCCCAGGTTGCTACCGATCCTAAACGCTAATCCCTCACATATGGTGTTTGGATGCGGGCAGCGGTCTTAAAGAGACATACACCAATTAATGGACATTTTGCTGCAGCAGCTGGTGAACCGTTGCTAAGGGCAACCGCCCAAGAGAGATTGACTGGAGAGTGCTGTAACCCCCATGTCCTGGGTGAAAGCTGCAACGGCACAGCCATCAGATACTGCCAAGATGGAGGAACTGATAAAGCAGCTGGTACAAATGAACGTGCAGCAACAGCAAGCGTTGGCCCAGCAGCAACAAGTGACGGCGACCCAGCAAAAGATCCATGAGGAGGCCATGAGAGCTCAGGCCGAGACTAATGCTCTCCTGGCGCAAGGTGTGCAGAGGTCGTCTGGTTCGCTCCCCACCACCAGTACCGCGGTACAGACGGCCTTACAAAAGATGACGGCCACCGATGACATCGAGGCCTATCTCGCGGTCTTTGAGAGAGTGGCCGAGAGGGAGAAGTTACCGGCGCCTCAGTGGGCTGAGGTAGTAGCGCCTTTCCTGACAGGAGAACCCCAAAAGGCCTACTTTGACCTCGGGGAGCAGGATGCCAAGGACTATAATAAGCTCAAAGGTGAGATCCTGGCACGCTTGGGCGTGGACACCCATGTGCGGGCCCGACGCGTACACGCCTGGACTTTCACGGACGACCTACCAGCTCGCTCCCAGATGTACGACCTGTTCCACCTGGTGAGAAAGTGGCTGCAGCCAGAGGAGTCGTCCCCGGCGGAGATCATACAAAGAGTGGTTCTGGACAAGTTCATCCGCTCGTTGCCCCCCGCAATCCAGCGCTGGGTGGGACAAGGGGGTCCCCAGGATGTGGGCCAACTCGTGAGCCTCGTCGAGAGGTATAAAGGCACGGAGGACTTACTGCAAGCCGTGCCTCCTCGACGTTCCAACCCCGGGAACAGCAAGTCGGCCGGAGCACCTGGTAAGACTGTTCCGTATGTAAGGGGTGTCAAAAGTGTCCCAAAGGGAGGCGGCTCAGAGGGGGATCATGTGGGACAGAAGAGGAGTCCCAACTGGACAGTCCGGACCCGGGTAGAACCCCAAGGGGACCGGGGGCCCCATACTATGTTGGCGCTGTCGTGAGCCCGGGCATATTGCCGCCAACTGTCCACTTACCGTGGAACCCATGGACTGTGACTCTGCCCGGCGGAGGTCGATGTTCGCACGGCCAGTATGTTCTGCAGAGACTGTGTCAGAGACTGATCGACCATTATGTCACCTAAAGGTGAATGACTTTGCGGTGACAGCTCTACTTGACTCAGGGAGCTTGGTTACGCTGGTGCACTCCAGCCTGGTCGATCCCACAACCTTCACCGGCCGTCGCATGGGAGTTGTGTGTGTGCATGGGGACACCAAGGAGTGTCCTATTGCCCTTGTACGACTTGATACTCCGTGTGGACTTGCCACCCATGAGGTGGGCGTAGTAAAATCCTTAATGCACACCGTGATCCTCGGGAGAGACTTTCCCCTATTTTGGGACTTGTGGCGCCACCGAGGGTCGTCGGCAAATAAGGTTCATGATAATGTAAATGTGTATGATGTGTGTCCAGAACCGTTTGACCCTGAGGGTACGGTTCCAGCAGTAGGGGTGACCCAAGAGAATGGGGATAACTTTCCCTTAACAGTACTAGCGGGTGAGACGGAGGTACAGGACGAAGTGGTTGCTATGCCTGACTTAGAGGTCTCACGTGCAAATTTTGGAACTGAGCAGCTCCGAGACCCCACCTTAGTAAAAGCTAGGGAAAATGTTAAAGTAATAAATGGGGAGCCTCAATTCCCAGGGGCTGATACTGTGTTTCCACACCTTGCAGTCAACCAAGAATTGTTGTATCAGGTTGACAAGGTCCGTGGGGAGGTTGTGGAACAGCTGGTGGTACCTCAGTCTTATCGCAGGATTGTCTTAGACCTGGCGCACAAGCATGTGCTGGGAGGTCATCTCGGGAGCGAAAAGACTAGGGAACGCATCCTTCAGCGTTTTTTCTGGCCGGGGGTACATGGTGAGGTAAAATGTTACTGTGAGTCGTGCCCGGAGTGTCAAATAACAGCTCCTATGCCCCATTACCGGAGCCCCTTAGTGCCCTTGCCCATCATAGAGGTGCCGTTTGAGCGGATCGCTATGGACCTAGTTGGGCCCTTGGTAAAGTCTGCCCGGGGTCACCAACATATATTAGTGGTTGTAGACTATGCCACCCATTACCCCGAAGCCGTTCCTTTACGCAATACGTCATCCAAGGGTATTGCAAAGGAACTACTTCACATGTTCTCCCGCACGGGCATACCAAAAGAGATCCTGACGGACCAAGGAAACCCCTTTATGTCAAAGGTCATGAAGGAATTGTGTAAGCTGCTGAATATTAAGCACTTACGGACGTCGGTGTACCACCCACAGACGGATGGTCTGGTTGAGAGATTTAATAAGACCCTAAAAAGCATGCTCAAAAAGGTAGTCAATAAGGATGGGAAGGACTGGGACTGTCTGCTGCCATATTTAATGTTCTCAATCCGTGAAGTACCACAATCCTCCACTGGGTTCTCTCCCTTTGAATTAGTTTATGGTAGACATCCCCGAGGGCTCCTTGATGTAGCTAAGGAGACCTGGGAGCACGAGTCCACCCCCTACAGGAGTGTTATTGAACACATCTCCCTCATGCAAGATCGAATTGCGGCAGTCATGCCCATTGTTAGAGAACACTTACAGCAGGCTCAGGAAACCCAAAGCCGGGTATATAACCGGTCCGCCAAGGTGAGAACCTTCAACCCTGGGGATCGGGTACTAGTGTTGGTGCCCACCCTAGAAAGTAAATTCCTAGCAAAATAGCAAGGGCCCTATGAAATCATTGAGAAAGTCGGAGAGGTAAATTATAAGGTATACCAGCCAGGTAGGCGGAAACCAGAACAGTTGTACCATGTAAACCTAATTAAGCCATGGAAGGACAGAGAAGCCCTGACTGCAGTGAGCACCCCCCATGGTGAGGTCCCAGAGGTGTGTGTATCAGGGTCCCTGTCCAAATCCCAACAACAAGAGTCGAGGGAATTTATACAACGTAACTCAGATGTGTTCTCTGATATACCAGGGCGTACTGGTGTCATAAAACACGACATTATAACTGAACCAGGGGTAAAGGTTCAGTTGAAACCGTACAAGGTTCCAGAAGCCCGCAGACGAGCCATCTCAGAGGAGGTCAAGAAAATGCTAGACCTCGGAGTAATTGAGGAGTCGAAAAGCGAATGGTCCAGCCCTATCGTGCTGATACCAAAACCTGATGGCTCTCTGCGCTTCTGTAACGACTTCCGGAAGCTAAATGACATGTCAAAATTTGACGCATACCCAATGCCGAGAGTGGACGAGTTAATTGAGAGACTGGGTCATGCCAGGTACTTTTCCACTCTCGACCTTACTAAAGGCTACTGGCAGGTTCCCCTTACAGAGAGCGCGAAAGAAAAGACTGCGTTTGCCACACCAGAAGGGTTGTTTCAGTACATCTGCCTACCCTTCGGTTTGCATGGAGCCCCAGCAACCTTCCAAAGATTGATGGATATCATACTCAAACCCCATCGTCAATATGCGTCAGCATATTTAGATGATATCATCATCTTTAGCGAAGACTGGGACAGCCATCTACCCAAGGTACAGGCAGTACTGAACTCCCTTAGAAAAGCAGGGCTCACAGCAAACCCAAAGAAGTGCGCCATAGGCCTCGAAGAAGCACGATACCTGGGGTATGTAATAGGCAGGGGTATTATAAAACCCCAGATCAATAAAGTTGAAGCCGTTCAGGACTGGCTACAACCCACTACTAAAAAGCAGGTGAGAGCTTTTTTAGGCATTGTAGGGTACTATAGGCGGTTCGTGCAGAACTTTGCTAGCATAGCAGCACCCCTAACACACTTGACCAAGAACAGTAAGTCAGTCATGGTCAAGTGGAACCCTGACACAGAAAAGGCGTTCCAGGAGTTAAAACAGTCCCTCTGTAGACGTCCAGTGTTGGTCACACCTAATTTTAAAAGAGAATTTGTCGTTCAAACAGACGCGTCCGACGTGGGACTGGTAGCAGTTCTGTCCCAAGAAGTAGAGGGAGAGGAACATCCCGTGATTTATCTAAGCAGGAAGCTCACGCCACCCGAGAAAAATTACAGCATTGTTGAACGGGAGTGCCTAGCCATCAAATGGGCCCTTGAATCCCTAAAATACTACCTTCTAGGTCGGCACTTCAGGCTGATCACAGACCACTCTCCCTTAACCTGGATGTCACAGGCAAAAGAGAGAAACGCCAGAGTCACCAGGTGGTTCCTGACACTTCAAAACTTCAGTTTCTCTGTCGAACACAGGGCAGGAAAGCTACAGGGCAATGTCGATGCCTTGTCAAGGACGCATTGCATGACGGCTAAAGGTGTCCGACCCCACAGGCTCGAACAGAGGGGGAGGGTATGTGAGACGGTGACCGGCAAGGTGCTGGAGGGCAGGTATATTTCGCCTAGGATGCTCTCCTATGCTGCTTTGGGGAGCGCTTGGGCAGATACGTGCCACCGAGCAGCCTGGGCTCGTGGGAGGAAGCCGGCAGTATGGTGTCAGTAACACTAAGTTACTGACACATTGTAGCAAGTAAGTGGCTCCAAGCCGCATAATCCGGGCCAGCTTTTCCTGGAGTGACCAAAGTGAAGGGTGGGATGGTCACTCCCACGTACCAGGTGGGGCTGGTACAAGGCCTTATAAAGCCTGGGCCTACAGGGCCAGGAGGAGAGCTGAGACCTTTGCAGGTCTGAGAGTCCTGGCTGGCTGTGTGCAGGAGCTATTTGTTTACCAGTACGTAGACAGGGACGCTACATGTTTAGTAAGTGCTCAGACTAGCAGGATTTACGTTATGTTTGCCTGATGTTAAGGCCTGTATTTTGCTTTTGTTTGCTTGGAAATAAACCCAGGCAAAGCCTGGACTAAAGACTTTATCCTATGTGTCACTGTCTCTGACTGCTTATGCCCAGGTTGCTACCGATCCTAAACGCTAATCCCTCACAATATATATCTATCTATCTATCTATCTATCTATCTATCTATCTATCTATCTATCTATCTATATATATATATATATATATATATATATATATATATATATATATATATATATATATATATATATGTCTTCGGATCTATTTCATTTAAGTCCGAGGAAGAACCTTGCGTTGGTTCGGAAGCTCGCTATGACATCATGTGTTTTTGTTAGCCATTAAAAGGTATCATATCTACAAGATTACTTGGTTTCTCTTGCTGAAACAATCATATCTCTATTGATTAACACGATACCAAACTTTTTTTGTTTTGCACATAAGAATTCTTGAGTACGGTATATTGCATTTTCGGCTGCAGTGGTACCTTTTATATTATAATTAGAGATGAGCGAGCATACTCGTCCGAGCTTGATACTCGTTCAAGTATTAGGATGTTCGAGATCCTTGTTACTCGTGACGAGTACCACACGATGTTCGAGTTACTTTCATTTTCTTCCCTGAGAAATTTGCGCGCTTTTCTGGCCAATAGAAAGACAGGGAAGGCATTACAACTTCCCCCTGCAACGTTCAAGCCCTATACCACCCCTCTGCAGTGAGTGGCTGGCGAGATTAGGTGTCACCCGAGTATTAAAATCTGCCCTCCCGCGGCTCGCCACAGATGCCTTCTGACATAAATCAGGGAAAGTGCTGCTGCTGGTGCTGCTGCTATAGGGAGAGCGTTAGGAGTTATTTTAGGCTTCAAGAACCCCAACGGTCCTTCTTAGGCCATAGAAATCGCAGATCGCACCTATGTGCGATCTGCGATTCCTGTTCTCTTCTCTATATGCGCTCAATGGGGCCGGCGGCAGCAGCGCCGACCCCATTGAGAACATATAGAAGACAAATCATTCTTCTCTGCCACAGCTGTAACAGCTGTGGCAGAGAAGAACGATGTTTGCCCATTGAATTCAATGGAGCCGGCAATACAGCAGGTTCCACTGAAAGCAATGGGCTGCCGGCGATCGCGGGATGAATTGTCGGGAAGGGCTTAAATATATAAACCCTTCCCTGCAATTCATCCAGAAATGTGTTACAATAAAAATATATACCGTATATACCGGCGTATAAGGCGACGGGGCGTATAAGACGACCCCCCAACTGTCACCTTATACGCCGGGAATACAGCGGAGCAAAGAATAAAAATCATTACTCACTTCTCCTGGCGTTCTGCGGTGCTGCCGCAGGCTGTCGCTCCCTCCTGGTCCCTGGCAGAACATTGCTTTCTGGACACAGGGCTTGAAATCCCCGCCTCCAGAAAACACACGTGCCTTCAGCCAATCACAGCCAATGACAATGATGTCATTGAATGGCTGTGATTGGCTGAAGGCACGTGTGTTTTCTGGAGGCGGGGATTTCAAGCCCTGTGTCCAGAAAGCAATACTCTGCCGGGGACCAGGAGGGAGCGACAGCCTGCAGCAGCGCCGCAGAACGCCAGGAGAAGTGAGTAATGATTTTTATTCTTTGCTCCGCTGTATTCCCGGCGTATAAGGTGACAGTTGGGGGGTCGTCTTATATGCCCCATCGCCTTATACGCCGGTATATACGGTATATATTTTTATTGTAACACATTTCTGGATGAATTGCAGGGAAGGGCTTATATATTTAAGCCCTTCCCGACAATTCATCCTGCGATCGCCGGCAGCCCATTGCTTTCAGTGGAACCTGCTGTATTGCCGGCTCCATTGAATTCAATGGGCTAACATCGTTCTTCTCTGCCACAGCTGTTACAGCTATGGCAGAGGAGAACGATCTTTATGCTGACAGTGGGGGGGGGGGGGCACTCTTGCCGCTATTGTGGCTTAATAGTGGGACCTGTGAACTTGAGATGCAGCCCAACATGTAGCCCCTTGCCTGCCCTATCCGTTTCTGTGTCGTTCCCATCACTTTCTTGAATTACCCAGATTTTCACAAATGAAAACCTTAGCGAGCATCAGCGATATACAAAAATGCTCGGGTCGCCCATTGACTTCAATGGGGTTCGTTACTCGAAACGAACCCTCGAGCATCGCGAAAAGTTCGTCCCGAGTAACGAGCACCCGAGCATTTTGGTGCTCGCTCGTCTCTAATTATAATCATAAGAAATCACTATCAAACTCAATGCATTAATTTGGCTTTGACTTTCTCTTCCAGATATTCTATCACAGTTGTGTGCTTTACCATAATATACACAGCTCAAACAAATTGTTACTTAAATATGTGCATATAACATATAATCTTAGTAGAAACAATGAAGTTGGTGAGCGCTTAAAACGACACATCTGTACATGTATATTCATCTTTGTATTTTAAATGAGAAAGCCTACCTGCCACACCGACAAAAAAAAAATATGGGGATGAGGGCAGGTGCTCTATGAAGATTAATGATATGACACTTTGAGGGATAGAATAGGGTCTTGCCCTCATTTAGGTTAAATAACGTGTAGCTTGTCTGTAACTGTTGTTTGTCACCAGATTAAATATCATGCACAATCTGCTTTGTCTTTTGGCTAGAAATATGAACATTATAATAATTTCTTATGTGAAAGACAAGGCTAAAAATTAGAAGATCACATTTATTCAGGGTATGCTTCAGCCAAAAGAGTCATTTTGCCAAGCATAGTGAGTATCACATCAATGTAGTGTTTCCGTGAAAGCCAGGGAAACACCATGATCAGTCTTATTTTGGAATAATGATGTTCAGTCTTATTATGCTAATAGGCCTTAGAGTTTGTTCATATTAGCATTGTAGGTTCCTTTGTCGCAGATTTTCACAAGAAAATGGGACAAAATTGCACAGCAAGCTGTGCTATTTAATTCTGTAAGCTCTAGTAAAATGCCGAACTGCTGGATGGAAATTGAACAAACTCCGGTATAGTCAATGAGGGATGTTTCGCGGCCATTTTGTTCCATCATAAGACAGAAGCGTATAGTTGAGGTGTGCCATTTTCCTGCTTCCCTAATTGAGCAAGTAAGCGAATTACCCTAACGCTGATGTGAGCAAGCCTTAGAGATCTGGGAAAACGCAAAATTGCTCAGCTCTACCAGAATGCTAACTTTAAAACATTCCAGAAATTCTAAGAAAACTTGTGTTTGCTATATACATGTTTTTTATCAATTAGTGCTGCGGTTGATTCCTTACATTACCTAATTTTACCTTCCAATACTTATAGAACTGTTAGCTATGTTGGGTTAACTCAGACAATAATCTGTACCAGTATTTACTTTAGAACCGCGTTCCCCAACCACTGGTTGTGACCCTTTTCTGTGCGGCTCGCCATAGGATTTCTGAGTTAAGACCATATGTGCTTGTGTAGCTTGTCTGTAACTGTTGTTTGTCACCAGGTTAAATATCATGCACAATCTGCTTTGTCTTTTGGCTAGAAATATGAACATTATATTAAAACCTTTCACTGTAGGGTTCGAGAAGAAAACTAAAATATAACTTTTAATAAATAATATATTAAAAAGGAACTTGAATCTCAAGTTTCCAAAGGGACACACAAAAAAAAACATAAACCAGTTGCTTCTTCAGTAGGTAATCCCCACAAGGCTAGTATAATGAGGGATACCGTATCACCTGAAGAACAGAAAAGAGGGCTCATATCAAGTAAAAGACCATTTTGCGGCTTGGACGATAGTCAGAGGCTACCCTGTAATGAATATAGTGTAACCACTGCCATTTACTGAAAGGGTCAACCCCACTTATATATTCAAGATTTAGTCAGAGGTTTCCTTGGTCTACTGATGGAGATTTTGATCATGAGTGTGCTTGGGAAGAAAAAGGTTTCACCTCACTAGCACATTTTTTAGAGACCAAACGGAAATTACTCCTAAGAGGAATAACACCCTAGCAGGAGAAAGTGCCTGGGATGTAAATAAATCCCCGTATTGCGCACAATCAAACAAACCAAAAAAGAGAATTAGGGTGGATTCCTTTCAAAAAAGGATGGTATCGGCAGACCAATACTAGCGAAAAAACAGCCTGGGGCTGTAAATAGAGGATAAAGACGTAGCTTTTTTTTCAGTAAATTACGCAGTTCAACGCGTTTCTGCCGCAATCAATGCGGCGTCATGAGGAACCTATTTCTTAGCACAGCGTCTAAATAGAATAGTAGAAATATCCTCACTTGCTAGATAGTAGCGCTAGCTAAACTATAGCAAAGGATAGCGATAGGAGAGATAGATGATGCTATCACTAAGAAGGATTCAATATTCCCCCAAAGATTCCCCTTTAAAATAAAAAAGATCAGAGTGGTAGCAGCACCAGCCCTTGTGGTAGGCTGGCGGCTAATGACCTTTCTGTGCGGCTCACCATAGGATTTCTGAGTTAAGACCATATGTGCTTGTGTAGCTAGTCTGTAACTGTTGTTTGTCACCAGGTTAAATATCATGCACAATCTGCTTTGTCTTTTGGCTAGAAATATGAACATTATATTAAAACCTTATGTGAAGGACAAGGCTGCAAATTAGAAGATCACATTTATTCAGGGTATGCTTCAGCCAAAAGAGTCATTTTGCCAAGCATAGTGAGTATCACATCATTAGTGGCACAATTTCCTGACCATTAAATAGTGCGAATTTGAACTGTATAGTTCCGTATTTTCATAGAAAGGTATACTACTGTCAAATTTACACTGGAATATGTATCAGCGAATATTAGAAAATTTGTGATTTCCTATTTCTCTACATTGAAATACATTTCTAATTCATTTTTGAAGTTCAGCGTGGCTCTCAACCGTCACTCAATGTTGAACGTAGCTCACAAGTTAAAAAGGTTAGGGATCCCTGCTTCAGAGGACACAAAATTGAAACAATAATGTGATTTAAGTTTTATAACCAGGGAAATATTAGTAGAGTTACTATGGACTACCCAAAAACTGTCTCTGACACATCTTAATATTCACTAATTTTCAATCAGTAGAATTTACAATACTCCCATTCATTCATACAAAGTGTGAATGTGTGCTGCCCAAGGTGTTCTGCAGAGACTATGTATTTCATTTGTATGATGGTCTTGCCCTGAAGCAGAAGGCTATTGAGAAGAGGTGTTTCAACCTATAGTGCAGGGGTGTCAAACTCATTTTCACCAAGAACCACAGCGCTAGTTGCGTCCTCTGGGAAAAGTGGAGAGACAGTCCTTCTGTGTCCAGACCTCATTGCAGGTCACATAATATAATGTCAAGGTCCGGATTTGGCCCGCGGGCCTGGAGTTGGACACGTGCTATAGTGCATGGGGTACACTTACCTGTCACATCCAATCTATATTCCATATAGATTATGTAAACAATGCCCCCAAAGTAAGCAAAGGAAATTTGCTATTTCTACAATACGATATTGAGCCGGGAGGGTTATTGGAGCACATTGGTTCCAAGATGAAGTCAGTAGTTTAGGGATTAATAAAAAAAAATTATATATATATCAAGAAAAGCATCATGAGAAAGATCTAGGAAAAATGAGTGGAATGGTTAAACCCATTTAGACACAATGATTATAGTTCAAAATGAGCTCAAAAGCCATCTTTTGAGCGATTATTGTTGCGTGTAAATGTGCCCATCATTCAGTTTTCTGCCGAATGATGAATTTCAGTTCAGCATGAAATCTGTCATTCAACAGAACAGCTGATAAGACAGACCACACGCTGTGTTCTGCCCGGGGAGCGCTGATTACATTGTCTCAGCTGTAATCAGCATGGCAGAACAAAGGGGATGTATTCAGCGAGCAGTGGGTGGTCTGTTCCCTGAATACAGCTTCTGATGGCTCACACACTACTAATTGGTACTAATAGGCATTAGTACCAAGTAGTAGTTTATGCAAAAATGATCGCTCAAAAAGCCATCTTTTGATCGATCATCTTTGTGTCTAAATGTGCCTATACATTGCTGCTTTGAGTGATGGATTTCAATACAAAACAGGAAGCTAAAGTTCACATTGCTGACAGAGTACAACATACTCTTAATAGAAACGGAACACAATGTACTGTCTTCTGAGTTACATATGCACAGTTGGCTCAAAAGTATTTGGACAGCGACAAAATTTTCATTATTTAGCCTCTGTACAGCACCACAAAGTCATCAAGACATGATGACTTAGCCATTAACCATTTTGGGTATTGAAATCTACCCATGTTCTTTTTAAAAACAAGTGCCCAAAATCATATGCAATGTTTTTTATGTGGTCTAACTGCTATTATGTTTTGCATACCTATATGCCTTTTTTGATTCATTGCAGAAGCTCCCTAACACTTAAGCTTAGTACCCCTAAGTCCTTTCCAATGCCAGTTTTCCAAAGTATTTTACTTTTTAATTATGTACATAACTTTACATTTATCCACATTAAACTTTTTTTAAAGAAAAAAATATCTTTTTTTCAGAGGCAGCACCTCTCTTGTCCTTGAGCCATGACTGATATCGCAGCATTCACTTGAATGGCAATGAGATAACCCATGGACAAAAGAAGTCTTTGTTCTGGAAAAAAAAAATAGATCATTTTTCTAATCTCAGAAAACTTTTTTTAAATGGCGGGTGTAACATCAGAATTAAAAGTTGCTACAAATTCTGATATCAAAACAAGGTGTTTAATGTTCAACGCTTTTCTGACCATGTCTATATTGATTTTTCAACTAAAATAAAAGCTGTCGGAAATAAAGAGAGCTTCAGGGAAAGTATGTTGCGGCATATGGCAGCTTTCACTGTACATATGAAAAGCAAAGAATGGCTAAGACTGCGTGGGATAACTCTGAAGGATTTCTTAGTATTAAGGCTTTGCCTTTCTGCACGTCTGGGAATGCTATAGAAAAGTTTAATCATCCGGCTGCTATTTCACTGCCCTCAGGCAGATGTAGCTTTTTATCATTCTGTCTCTGAGTGTCACCCCTTTCTATCAGTTGTACAGTACCTGGGGTCTGGGATAAGAAAATCAGTAACTTTATTCTGAAGATCTGAAGGATGCGTGAAAAGATTCACAGTCCCAATGAATGAATCACTTTAAAATCGTGAAGGTATATTGTACAGGTTTACATAAAAACATCTGATTAAAATGGTAGGTTTTTGGCTTTTATAAAAAGCATTTGGCTTCATAGGTGGTGGCGTGGAATGATAAATATAAAGGGATATGCATTCAATTCTTCTGCAAGACACAGAGAGTTACAACGAGGCAGCAGGGATTTTTTCAACCCCAATGCACGAAAAATCAAATCTTTGCATTTTATCACAGTGGTAGGATTTGCTGCTCAAATATCCTGAGGTTGAACGGATACAGATGTGTGATTGTATTCACACTTGTACTTAGAACATAACTGAGTTTTCTAGTACTTACTACTGTGCTCCCCATATATGCAAACAAGATCTCAGCAGAAAAGTCAGGTATTACATAAGCTGTGAGATTGCACTGCATGATTGTGTCCATTGTGGACCTGTTCACATTTCTCAAGTTAGGTTGTGAAAATTTGATATGAGAATACAAAAAAAATCAAGGTCAGAGTATTCTATTTATATAAAAAATATGCATCAATCATGTTAATGTGGAAGAAATCTACTTTGTAAATAACTGAACTTTTTACTGTTTTGTTCTAAACTGTCCGAAACCCTTTTTAGCATGGCTAGATAGATGGAACAGATATTTACCCATGAAGCTCCATCTCTCAAAAGATGCTCCCCGCAAGTTTTTGACCATTTTTCTTTGCAAGGGAGGGAAATTTCTTATTGATGCTACAAAGATGGCTAAATACATTCTTAGCCAGTCTCACACAACCAGATTTAAATTGCGGACTCCGCGATCACTATCCACGCAGATGATCCGAGGTAGCATATGGGCATTGAAAGACATGTAGATTCGAATTTTCCTTGAGACTTGATGGTACAAATTGCGTATTCTGCGAGCAGAAGAAAAATCGCAGCATGCTCTGTTTTGCTGTGGAGCCCTTGTGCTCTACGGTCGCGGATATACCTACAGCCTCTGTGTAATTATATTGTGTAATCAAAGAAAGAAAAATTCCTCAGTGCTCCGTCACTACCATGCAATTTATAAATCTCAAGATCTTACTTGTTTGAGGGTGCCGGTCCCCTGGCACCCCTTATATCCAGGTGAATGTGAAGATAGGTGCAAGGAAGTAGTTCTATATAAATTCTAGTTTATTGCGACGCGTTTCGGCTTATTCTTAAGCCTTTTTCAAGCATAGTTATATTGTGTGTGGGCTGTGGGTACCCATGTCATCTCAATGGCAATGAGAAAAACAAACAAACAAAAAAAAGAAGAGCAGTACTGCGCATGACTGCCTGTGTGCCTCCGCGTTCATACGCAATACGATTACTTGTGATACACAGGGTCATAAGCCGGTTCACAGTCGGATTCCGCTGCGGGTCGCCCACATAGGCCTTACTATTCTAAGTACAACTGAGGGTGTCTCACCTCTTTTTACAAGCCCTTTTGGGTTGAACATAATCCATCTATCCACCATTTTCTTTACATATGGACCCCATATGTATTCTCAACTCGGGAATATGATTTCAATGTGTTCAAAATCGTCCATTTACTGTTACCTCTGCCCATTGGAAAGAAATCGTAGGTCATAGTGGTAGGTAGTAACCTGGCCAGGAACTCATGTGTATGTAGTCCTGGCCACCAGATTTAGATAAAAGAAAGTAGGAAGAAGTGTGGGAATGCTGGCCTCCACTGCTATTTCTTCCCATAGAAGAGGTGGTCTATTTCCTTGACAAAGAGCAGTAAACTACCAGAGGGCAGATGAACCAATAACTGAAGAACAGAGCACTTTGGAAATAAACATCTAATGGATGAATTGTTTTCTGATTTCAAACACGCTGACACAGTATTTCCGAGATTGGAATACCCTTTGAAGACTATATTCTACTATATGCCCACTAGTCATGTTGGCACACCAGTACATTTTACATGGATAAAATGTTTATTCATTTGTTTATTCTATTTAGTATTTTAGCTAAATAACTAATTTACAAGAAATCGACAGGTTATGGGTGAAAAGTCAGATTTGACAAATATTGTGGTACTGTAGCACTCTACAGAAAAAATATACACATTTCAACCCATTCCTTGGCTTGAATCTCATTAAGAACTTCAATTTTATATGATACAGAAATAATACATTCTGGTGCCGTTCAGTAAAAAAAAAATACATTAAACATGTAAGTTGTTTTTAACATGGGAGCCAATGGTGACAGATGGCATTCTTTAGAGGCATCCGGCAGACATATAGATTTGTTTTTTTCATCTGATGCTACACATCTTTGGATATGTTGAGTAAAGGACCAAGTTAAAAAGAATGTGCTATCAGAAAATGACCTATTCTATAAATCAAGTTTTCATGTTAACCCTTTAGTGACCAGCCATACACATTTTTACATTGATCAGTAAAAACATGGTGACCTAGTCTGAGGCTGACATGAAAGTCCTGTGTTAGCAAAAGCCGGTGCTCAGCTGTCCACTGGCAGGCTCCTGCTTTAACATTTGGGAATAGAGAGACCTCAGTTTCCGACCGTTTAACTCCTTACTTGCCATAATCAATAGCAATCGTGAAAGCTCCACTGTCATCCATCGGCATCCGGCAATGCAATCGCAGGGTGCTGAAGGGTTCCCATGGCATCCATGTGCTTGAATACACATGGCCATGTTACAGCCAAACTAACTCAAAGATACATATAGCTGCAATAGGGCACTCATTGAAGTCCCTATTACATCTCTGTATGTCTCTTAAACAAAGACAAGCAGAGGTTTTTATTCTGACTCATTAATGCAGAATCTGATGGAAATAGAATTGTGCAATGTTCCATTGAGTGTTATATTACAAGAGTGTTCTCAACTGCAAGTATTTCTTCAAGTAACAAGTATCTCTGTAATACAGAAAAGCATAGAATCACCACATGGTAGCACGTGCATATATTATGGAATCAGAGGGAGTTCATGGGCCCTCAGCGTATGTTCACACAGCAGAATCCACATGGAATCGAAATCAAATCTACTGCAAATCTGCGCCTCATTACTTTCAATGGGAATCTGTGCTGTAGTCTATTCGACATGGAAAAAAAAGGAAGTGACATATCATTTCTTGATGCAAAATTCACACCAAATCTGTAATAGGAATTTTGCATGCAAATTTGTGTATTAAAAATCAGTATGCGGAACCACCTGTGTTCGTGTGCATACTGTCACAGACATCTAGGGTTTAGACACAGATTTCCGCAGCAGTTTTTAGTTAGCTGCAGCTTTTAGAGTCGGAATGCACACTGAAAAATAATCGTTCAGTCTTCATGCACACCAATGACCAAATGCCGAATGATGATTGTTCACTTTTCATTCGTCATTCATTTTAAATCGGCATAAAAATTATTGTTGTCTCATTTACTTATCATTCAGTTTAACCCTTTCCAATCCAATTTGTATCCTGGTTTTCCTAGGGGCTTACTCTTTTGTCTGCCATTATACAACAGTGCTATATGCTGGCTGAAGCCAGTACTGCATGAGGTGACACGCTGGATAGGCTCCGACAGCAGAGATGCTGGCAATATACAGTAAGAGAACCCTGATGGATGTCTTCCAACATCGGAGGTGTGCAGCCTTAAATCATAATGTCTTCAGAGGTCAGACAGTGGATTGGAAAGGGTTAAATAGCGCTCATTCAGTCCTTCTCATTCACTTATACAGTGAATGTAAACGGCTGAACGATTTCTCGTTTCAAAGAGCCAACGGTGTATAAACAGGCTGCCCAAGTGAACCAGCCCGCAATTACATAATTTGCTCATTCAAACAATCACTTTGTGTAAACGGACTTTTAGAAGATGGTAATTGTGTAATACTTATGCCCCCCAATTTATAGCATTCTAATTCATCATTTTGCCTTTAAACTTTTCATTTCTTGTTATGTCAGTTGCCTTTGATAAAAGCATGGAATGATTTTATGCAGCAATTCCTGAGAAAGAGCTAAGAAGTATACAGCAGCTTTTATCTTACCTTCAATGAAATGTGTCTGAGACTCGTGAGATGGCTGGAACAATCATCACATCACTGAAACATTGACTAATTACAGTGCATTATACAAAGAGATTATCTGTGTTAAGGAGACATTTTCTGTATACTGTAGAGACAACTATCAACGAATCAGCTGTCAACTGAATAACATTTCTGTGACCAACTTTCTTAATCTTAGAACTCAGTTAAGGTAATTAATTACTGCTGTCATTTTCACTGGTTAATTCGGATGCACTGACTTTTAAGGTCAAACGAAGAGGTCAAATTAAATTGAACCACAATGCAAGGATAACAGGAATACATGATTAGAAGGAAGCTATATTTGTATATGTGCTACTGTAAGTATTCAGTACAAAGTATATCAAAGGCAATACAGAAAACCTTTCATTGCAAGACTAATTTAAACTAGATATATTTAAAATATATATATATCCAAAAATATAGCATGTATACAAGAGGTTTCTTATAAACACGTTACTATGTAAAGTACATGACTTCTTCCTTGAAATGGTACCTATTATAAAGTTATTACATATCTATGACGAGAGAGACCTGTCAAGAAGCACATAGCATTTCACAATGAAGAACTTTGGTCTCTTTTAATTAATTAATGCAATTATAATTTTAATTACCAATTTAGTAGCTGTCTCTTATGAAGGTTAAAGAGATAAGGAAACGTTTGTAGCTTATAAAATTCTTTGTGTGGAACCTTGGTGTTTAGTTGGTTTCACTTTACTATTTGTAAGTTATTTAAAAGGAACACTTCACTATAATACACTTTTTTAAAGGACTACTCGTGTTTTGTTTCCATTCATTATGTAGCTATCCCCCCAGTATATATAAGTTGGATCATGTTACCTTGGTTAGATATTTCTTTCTATCTGAAACTCCTGGCCTCCTTTGCCTTAGGTGATCTCAATTATAACCAGCTCAGATCTACTTGGGTTTATGTATTAAGTTTTTAGTCAGTTTCTCAGTCAGCATAACATCTTTGTGATGCTATTACATGAATCCTACTACAGAAACTGCTTAGAGGAGAATGCAGACACTCCTATCACAGTTACTGATGATGTGACTGCAATATACAGAGGAGATGTCTACAGGCAATCAAGAGGAGCAGGGATGGAAATGTATTTTTGCCGGAGTGGTCTTTTAAGTGAGAAAACAAGTAGTATGCCCTAATAGTGCTATATTAGTCATGAGGGGGGAAAAGTACTTCCTGGTTCAGTGGAATCACATAATATGTAGTAAATAGGGATTATGTGATATATGTTGTGACTGCAAGAATCAGGAAATGCTTTCTTTTCAGCCACCCTGTTTGGCACTTTGAGTAGCTGCTTAGCTGTACCCACTAGTATTACCCTGTACGTGAATCATACTGATGTCCTTATTTTAATGAGTTTATCTTAGTTCTTGGAAACTATATCCACAAGTTTCAATAATTCTAAAACAAAATGCATACGCAGGGTAGTGCCATCATATAATATTTGGAAGATTACTTTGCATGCCAATATACATAACTGTGCAGAGGAGACAGAAAAAAAAGGAAAAGACATTTCTCCAGCATTGACCCACTTAATATCCATAAAACATATCTGAGAAACCACTGGTAATAGAGTGAAAGCAAGAACCTCAAAGAGAATCTCCGACTATGAAAAGGTAGTGAAATATACAGACAGCATGTTATAGACCAGGAGAATCTGAACAGACTGGTATATAGCTTTTTGGGAAAAGAGTCGGTGTAAAGGCCCTTTTCAATGATTATTGCTTAAGCAACCGCAAGACTGGTCGAACTAATGACATTTTTGAATAAAATTACAGGGCAGATAATGGCTTTAATCATCTGCATTTTCCTCCATGTGTTGTTTGCTCAGCTTGGCATGTGTTTATGTGATGGTTATCTGAGATTCCATTGTTCTCCTCCTGGTAGAGTAAACAGTATACTCCTTATGTATGCAAACAAACACAATCAGTACACTGTTCAGAAAGTCTTTTGGACTGCCAGCTATGGTTTTTATGTGGGCTAAAAACCAGTGCTGAATGACAATTGAACGAATAGTGCACAATGCCTGCGTTTACATGTAATGCTTATTGCTCACTTTCGGATGCTTGAACACATTTTGAGCGATAATCGTTGTGTGTAAAAGAGCCTTAAGTAGTCATTTATTTACTCTAATATATGCTCACTCTGATCTCAGGAGTCCAGTAGGTAGACAGACTTCCATATATGAGTGTATATAGAGAGATAACTATCATTCACTAATAGGACTGCCCACTGGACTCCTAACCCCAGAATAAACAGAAGTTTAATTGAATATACGACATTATTTTTTCCCCCACAAACTATATATCAATCTACTCGGCTTTTCCTGCTCTATACCACATTGCCTACAGATAGGACTTTATTTTTAATGTGACAGATTCTTTTTAAATTCCAGTTTTTCAATATCAGTGTCAAACTTGATTTAAAGCATGTTGTCTCATTGATGCCATATCACTGCCATATGTCTCCTATGCCTGATCGTTGAGGTCTGACCACTGTGACCCCCACAATCTTTAGCATAACAGTGCTAAAAAAAATAATGTGGCACTTTGTGTCTTGTTGGCTCTTTTCGCGTGGCTCCTATTAGAGTCAAAGTTTAAAAGTTTTAGCATAAGAATTGACTGACATTTCTTATTTAGCTGAAGTAACAATGACCACTTGTATATTTTTCTAAAGTGTTACTTCCTGCTGATCATTCCCACAATTCTAAATAAGCTTTTAATATTTCACTTTTGCAAGTTCTTTATTATTTTGCAATGTTTCATGGTTCCTCTTGTCATCAATTATTATTTTTAAATAGCTAATGCATCTAGCGCTAATGTGATGAGGTGAACTGGGATCAGTTTTGCTATTTTACTTACTGCTTTTTCACTGATGGCCTTTAAGTGGCCCTAAAATGCTTTGCAATAATTTGAGTACAGCAGCGTGAGCTAATGGCTGAACCAAGAGATTCAGGGGTTATGTTTTAAAACACTCAACTTGCTTTGCATCTGCATGATTGAACTGCACTGAGCAATAATTTGTTGCTTGCTGGCAGCATCTGCAAAACATTTTCAAGCGTAAAGTGAAAATTCCTTGTTGAGAACTATGTTGTATGTAATCATTTGCTAAGCTGGTAACCTGATATTGTATACCCTGTCATTGTCTTGGTTAGGAAGATCACACCATAAGCATTTGTAATCGCTCATGTCAGACATAATAGCAATAGTAGCTCTTTCAAATTTTATGAACATTTAATATTTTTCTAGAAAATGTGCAGATTGGTTTTGGTCATATCAATTGGATCAACCAAAAGAATAAAATGTAGAGATGAGCGAGCATACTCGTCCGAGCTTGATGCTCGTTCGAGTATTAGGCTGCTCGAGATGCTCGTTACTCGAGACGAGCACCACGCGGTACTCGTCTCGATTAAACGAGCACTGACCATTGAATTCAATGGAGCCGACAATACAGCCGGCTCCATTGAACGCAATGGCCTGCCGGCGAGCGCGGGATGAATTGTCGGGAAGGGCTTAAATATATAAGCCCTTCCCTGCAATTCATCCAGAAATGTGTAAAAAAAATATATATATATATACTCACCTTGTCCCGGCAGAACGATGTTAGCCCATTGAATTCAATGGAGCCGGCAATACAGCCGGCTCCATTGAAAGCAATGGGCTGCCGGCGATCGCGGGATGAATTGTCGGGAAGGGGTTAAATATATAAGCCCTTCCCTGCAATTCATCCAGAAATGTGTAAAAATAAAAAATATATATATACTCACCTGGTCCCGGCAGACGGAGTTCAGCGCGGCCAGCGGCAGTCCTCCTGAACTGCTCTGAACAGCTGTGAGTAGTATTCAGCAGCTGGGGATTTAAAATCCCCCCCTGCTGAATGAGCTGCCTCTAATTGGTCACAGCCTGACCAATCAGAGGCAGATTCCACTCACACACCCATTCATGAATTTATGAATGGGTGTGTGACTGCTGCCTCTGATTGGCTCAGCAGGACCAATCAGATGAGAGGCAGCAGTCACTCACCCATTCATAAATTCATGAATGGGTGTGTGAGTGGAATCTGCCTCTGATTGGTCAGGCGGGGGTCTCACTCTTGCCACTATTGTGGCTTAAAGGGGTGGTCCCGCGGCGAAAGCGAAAAAAAAAAAATTTCACTTACCCCCGCATTCTGCCCTGTTAAAAAGAAAGCATAGATTAGTTTTTAAAAATGGCATTGCGCTTACCTGCATCAGCGTTCTGCAGCTTCTTCTTTTCTTCTTTTAAAGATGGTGCCGCTGGTCTTCTCCCACGGTGCACCGCGGGTCTTCTCCCATGGTGCACCGTGGATTTTCTTCTCCTTCCTTGCGTTCCATTGCCGATTCCAGCCTCCTGATTGGCTGGAATCGGCACACGTGATGGGGCGGAGCTACGATGACGACGCGGTGAGCAGCTCTCCGGCACGAGCGGCCTCATTCACCAGGCAGAAGCACGGACTGCGCAAGCGCGTCTAAAAACGCCAGAATACATCGAAATTAGAAGGCACCATGGCGACGGGGACGCTGGCAACGGAGCAGGTAAGTGAATAACTTCTGTATGGCTCATATTTAATGCACGATGTACATTACAAAGTGCATTAATATGGCCATACAGAAGTGTATAACCCCACTTGCTGCTGCGGGACAACCCCTTTAATAGTCGGACCTGGGAACTTGAGATGCAGCCCAACATGTAGCCCCTCGCCTGCCCTATCCGTTTCTGTGTCGTTCCCAACACTTTCTTGAATTTCCCAGATTTTCACAAATGAAAACCTTAGCAAGCATCGGCGATATACAAAAATGCTCGAGTCGCCCATTGACTTTAATGGGGTTCGTTACTCGAAACGAACTCTCGAGCATCACTGAAAGTTCGACTCGAGTAACGAGCACCCGAGCATTTTGGTGCTCGCTCATCTCTAATAAAATAGTATTTAAATAGAAATCCAAATTTACTTTATTATATCAACAAATATTGAGCCACACTATAACTAGCAGGAATCAACTTCAGATTCTGTCCTTTATATGTGGAAGAAATTGTCCCATTGAATTTCTGTATTCTATATTTGCACAACATAGTACACATGTGCTGATGTAGTAGAATTTCATAAAGCTATTGTATAAAGCTGTACACAGTTAATAGCATTGTAGTTGGACACAGATGCTGTCATTTTATTGATCCATTAGTATCTACTTTATGAAATAGTACAACACCTGTGATCTCTGGCCAACCTTTTCTTTCCCTTTCCCTTGATTCTTATCCTGATTGAAATCTTTTAACATTGTAAAAATAATAGAACCAAATCTGTCTAAATGTCTTCTGTAAAGGGGTTGTCCACTTTTTACTATTTTTATTTCTTTAGTAATAGAATAATAAATCATGCAATTTTCTAATGTTGTTGTTGCTATCCGTTTAGTCATTCACGATGCTCGGCGACCCTAAAGGCGAGCTCCCGCCATGTTTTTTGGTTTGACACTGCTTCTTTCAGTTGTGTGATATCCATGCCAGTATCAGCTCTGACAGTATCAGCCATTGTGTACTTTGGCGGCCGGGTCGTCTTTTACCACTGATTTGTCCAAGCATTATAGATTTTTCTAGCAACTCTGCTCACATTACATGGCCAAAATACGTGAGTCTGAGTCTTGCCATCTTGCCCTCCAGTGATATATCAGGTCTTATACAATTCAGTACTTCTCTGTTTGTTACTCTCGTCATCCACAGTGTACAGAGCAGCTTTCACCAGCACCACAGCTCAAACGCATCAATCCTTCTATCAGCTTTTTTCGCAGTCCAGCTTTCACATCCATACATGGCTATGGGGAAACCGGTGGTTTGCACTATCCTGTGTTTACTTGCTATACCGATATCCCTACTGTTCCAGATTTTGTCCACGTTTAGCAGCACACTTTGCCCGAATGCTATCCTACATTTAATCTCTGGCATTGATTCTTTATTCTGGCTAATTTTCAACCAAGGAAGATGATATCTCGCATGCATTCTCTGGCCTTGTTTCTAATATACATGTATTTAAGATTTTTCCCCTACACCTTGCATCTTATATCAGTGCAGTGCCCCCGATTTGCACAGTAGAATGGCATTATTCATGACATGATCTGTCAAAAGTAATGGATGTAAGACATGTGACCCTCCAAACATGTCATATGACCCCTGGTATTCAGATGACATTGATCATGGTATCTAATAGGTGAGTAGTAGTTTATTAAGGAGCAGAACTCACATAATACTACTACCTGCAGCAACTCATCATATCTGTCTGAGCCTGAATAGAAGTGACCATGCACATTACATTCTCACATTATAAACTACCATGATGAAATTCAAGCAAATTGATTTTCTGAGTTAATTGATGATTTTGGTTTCCATTCATTGTTGATATGTTCCTTTGTTCTCAATGAATTATATAATTTATATCAGAAAAGATCTTTAATTTGAATCTTTAGTTCATTGAGATATGATCTGTAATTTAAAGGGGTTGTCTCGCGGCAGCAAGTGGGGTTAAGCACTTCTGTATGGCCATATTAATGCACTTTGTAATATACATTGTGCATTAAATATTGGCCATACAGAAGTTATACACTTACCCCCTCCGGTGCTGGCGCCCCCGTCTCCATGGCGCCGACCAAAGCCACCTTCTGCCTGGATTAGACGCGCTTGCGTTGAAGGGGCCGCTCTGGCGTGCTCGCGCCGCACAGGTCTTCTACGCATGCGCAGAAGACCTCTGCGGCGTGACCCCGCCGGAGCCGGACAGAAGAGGGCAGACTGCGCAAGCTCGTCTAATCCAGGCAGAAGGTGGCTTTGGTCGGCGCCATGGAGACGGGGACGCCAGCACCGGAGGAGGTAAGTGAATAACTTCTGTATGGCTCATATTTAATGCACGATGTATATTACAAAGTGCATTAATATGGCCATACAGAAGTGCTTAACCCCACTTGCTATCGCGGGACAACCCCTTTAAGGGCGTGTTCACACGGCAGATTTTTGCAGCAGAATTTGACATAAAATCCACACTAATTCCACATCAAATTTCTTGTCAAATCTGCATCCTATTAATGTCATTGGGAATCCCTGTCATAGTTTATACTATACAATTTCAAATCCATGTGTGGCAAGATAATAATAATAAAGGACATGTAATCTCTTGATTTGGATTCTGCTCCGTTTCTGTATAGAATATCAAAACAACGTTGTGCTGTGTCTTTATGGCATGTCTGAAGTCCTTTGTTAAGTGCTCCCTTTTCCATTGGCACTCTGTGATTGCATTGCGGTAGCAGAGGGAACCCTTCCCGCATTCTAACCACAAGGAGGCAACGGGTGGTGTGGACAGTGTGGTGGCTAAGGCAATCTACGTGGTTGAGGCATTATTGTAGTCCACCAGGGTGTTCCCTGTGACTATTGCTGTGTAGTAACAATGCGATCACAGAGCTCAGTGGTACTATTGAGCACCAGCAGGGCTTTAATGCTGCTGCCTTACAAAACACTACACACAGCACTTTTACTTAAGACAGGATTTCAGCATTTACAGAATTTATTTTGACAAAATATATTATACAAAAGTGAATTTGGCTATTATTATAAAAAAAAGGGAAAAATGAATGACTATTTGAAAAAAGAAATGTGTACCGGCATCAAAACTGTAATTTTTCATTTGTGCTTTATATATTAATGCACAATTTTAATTTTATATTGTCACAGGACTTGAACATAATGCCACAGACCGGCAGAGTTTAGATAAAAGCAAAATAAATATTTGAAGTTTCCTCTCTAGTCCGGTGTGTATAACAATTTGGTATTTAGAATACTCGCATGTTAAATGAATGTCAATTCTTTATCCCTTTTAATATTTGTGCAATAACAATAAAGAGATAACAATGACCTTAAGAAGAAATGATTGCTGGGAAATGTATTCTACAATTAATTCAAATAATATCAAAATTAATTAAAAAGCTTTATGTGTTAAAGATCAGTTCACACCATCTCCTAGTCATCAGACTTCCAAAAATGATATCTCCTAAGATAGCTTAAAGGAAATGTATTACCTGTATTTATTTTACTAATTAAAACCAGATAGTGAAACATATTCCACTTTCCTAATCCATTTTTATTTTCTGATCATAGAGTTTTTATATTACTGTTTGTATATGACTATGGGGGTGACCATCTTGAATAAGCTGCAGTTAATGCATTTGAAATATGCCTTACTGCAAAACTAATTAGCTGTTCACACAATGGACAGGAGTTGACCAACTGACTTCTGTGGCCGAGTGTTCTAGACATGTTTCAGTGAGAGAGAGTAAATAAGCTGTGATTATCACCTATTATGAGTGGTGGACCCAGAGGTTCATCTAGTCTTTATGGTGCTGCCTGAGGCAAACTGTAGTAATGCCTCCACACCCCCAAAACGAAAAAAAAAATAAAACTTAAAAATGTAGTTTGCAAAGAAATGAAAATATACCTTTTAAAGCTATTTTCGAGATATAAGAACACCAATTTGGATATACACACTGCAGTAAAATTGAAGCCCCAGAAAAAATGGTGGGCATCCTGAAGGCTTTATGATTCAACAGTATTCCCTGTGCTTAAAATTGCTCTATCTGATGGAATTCTATGCTAGAAATTTTGAATATGGATAGGAAAAATACAGAACAAGAGACAATACTTCAATAGCTATTCAAAATTGTACAGAAATGGACACTTGAAAAACATTTGAATTTTGTGTATGAGTAGTTTTACACCTCTACATTCATTTATGGTAATGGTTTAAAGAGAATCTGTCAGCCAAAAAAACTTTCCTATTTAAGAACTGAATATTATCATGACAGGTCCACTGGGCTATTTAACCCTTAGTGACCAAGCCTGTTTGTGCCTTAATGACAAAGCAAATTTTGGAAATCTGACATGTGTCACTTTAACATAGAATAACTCCTGTTAAGGTTTTCCATATCCAAGTGAGTCTGACACTTTTTTTTCCCAACACATATTGTACTTAATTAAGGTGGTAAAAAAAGACCGATAGAGTTTGTGTATATTTATTAAAAGCGCCAAAATTAGGAAGATTTTGAAAAAATAGTCATTTTTTCACATTTTCAATTGCAGTATCTCAAATATGTGCAAACATACTGTACACATTTGTGATAAAATATATATCTGTTTACTTTATTCTGGATGCACATTTGAAAAAACTTTATTGTATTCACTGAGGAGTGTCATGAGCATTTTGACCCCACAGTTTCTTTTCAGGAGCTAATGAAATTTAGAAGAAAAAAAATAAAATGTCATATTTTTGCAAATACTGTATTTCCGGCGTATAAGACGACTGGGCATATAAGACGACCCCCCAACTGTTGACTTAAATGCCGGGAATACAATGTAGAAAAAAAATCAGTACTCACCTCATGTTATTGAAAGGCTGTGATTGGCTAATGCAGCGCCGACTTTCATTGGCTGACGCCACGCTGAGTTAGCCAATCAGAGCATTAGCTTTCTTGAGGCTGGGCATTCAAGCCCCGCATCCAGAAAGCAATGCTCTGTCGGTGTGGAGGAGGGAGCAACAGCCTGCAGCAGTGCCGCAGATTATCGCTAGAGATAAGCGAACATGCTCGTTTAGAGCAATTACTCGATCGAGCATCGCTTTTTTCAAGTAACTGCCTAATCAGGCGAAAAGATTCGGGGGGCACCGGGGGTGAGCGGGGGGTTGCGGTGGGGAGTGGGGGGGGGGGAGAGAGAGCTCCCCCCTGTCCTCCCCTGCTACCCCCCGCTCCACCCCGACGCCCCCCCGAATCTTTTCGCCCGAGTAGGCAGTTACTCGAAAAACGCGATGCTCAATCGAGCAATTGTCCTAAACGAGCACGTTCGCTAATTTCTAATCATCGCAGAATGCTGCAGGAGGTGAGTATTAATTTTTTATTCTACAGCTTATTCCCCGCGTATAAGAGGACACCCAACTTTGGACAAAATTTTCTAGGGTTAAAAGGTTGTCTTATACGCCGGAAAATACGGTATGTCATTTTAAAGGCAGGTTTTTTTCTACAGTGCACATGAAAATGAGGATTTACACCCTAAAATGGATACCTGTGTTTGTCTTGTGTTCAGAAACATACCCATTGTGGCCCTAATATTGTCAGGGCCCAAACCAATGGAGAACACCTACAAATGACCCTGATTGGTATACTGCATATTTAGACCCCACAGTTTCTATGCAAAGGAGAAGGGAAAAATCTTGATTTTAATTTTTTTGGCAATTGTGTCAATTTAAAAACTGGCTTTTTTGTACAGCACACATGTGAATGAAGACTTTATGAATTATACATGTGAGGAGAGATGAAACCTCAACTTTTTTTAAACTGCGCCCCCCCCCCCCCCCCCCCGTAAAATCTTCAGGCTCTCCGCTATCTTTGGTATCCAGGAGCAGGGGGATTTAAAATTTCCTGGGCAATCCTCGACATTTTGGGCCTGCATCCATCATTTGGTGAAGCTCCCATGCGTAGAAGCCAGTGTAAGGTTCACGAATAAAGATCCCTTCATGGGATAAATCCGGAGACCTTAGGTATGTAATTTAATCTCCCCTCACGGATATTATCCGTAAGGGGAGATGAAACTTTTTTAACTTAATATGATCGCTGTTATCCAATGGATAACAGTGATCATGTGACCGGAAACCGCATACAGCGGTTCCCGGTGACATCTCCCTGCACTTGACTATCTTTGACAGCCAGGTGCAGGAAGATTTTAAATTTACCGGACTCTCCAGCCTTCTGCGCATGCATACCACATGGGCGCATGCACAGAAGCCCACAGCAGGTCCAGACATCTTGGAGGTTGGAGGTGAGTATTTTCAGCTGCCCTCATGGGAGCTGAAACTTTTCCTTTACTCACTTTTCCTGTGATTATGGGCCTAGTGACCAGGGGCAGGTTACCCTTTGAGGTGAGATGCTCAATTCAAGTCATAGCCGGTGCACCTCCATATACATATATATATATGCTACCTTTCATTGTACTCCTGATTGTGATGATAAAGACATAAAAGCTGAAAAGTTTTCTCTCCAGAACAAGAAGTACCAACTTAGTGTTAAACTTAGTGGTCAGTGTGAAAAGTGCAGACTTAATTTTTCTTTAAAAATGGACAGTTTGTTTTTTTTACATTGAATATTAAAAAGAAAACCACCAAATGTTTTCAAAGAATATGTCTAATATAAATATCAAACGCTGTGCAGTCTGATTTTGCAATTATGTAGACGTTGCTTTACTTTCTCCTTTTTTAGATGCATCTTAAGCACATTGGAATATTAAGAAAAATTGTTGCGATGAAGGACATAGCCTTTTAAATGTAATTTTTGAATTTCATGTTCAGTACATTGTATTTTTTAGCTGACAATGCATAAAATCAACTAGAAATGCCTTGATATTAAAGCTAAGTAATGCAAGGTCATTGTCAATGTCATATCTAGAATTACCATTCACTAGCTGATTTAGTATTCATCAACATCTGAAATAAGGCTGAGCACATAGGTGACATTTTGATACCAGTATACATGTCCATAGGTATAACTTGCTAATTACTTAGGGTTTTAAATTGTGTGCCTTAAAAGGAAGAGGCAAAAAATAAAGAAGAAATGTGCTTGATGTAAACTAAGTTACTAAAATAGTTATTTTAATATGAACAATATCAGTATCTTATAAACCATAAAACATATCCCTTCAGGCACTGTTATTTGTGGCATTTGTGGCATGCTGTGGTCAATGCTGATTGAAATATGTAAGCCAGTAGAGAATGGGGACCATCAGCCCCTTGAGATACAGTTTCGGGGATGAGATGGGGGCAATGCCTGTCCAGGACCTTGCGAATGCTCCCCAGGTTGCTATTGAATCATGGAAGCAGCACTTAATAGGTGGACATTAGAAGTACGATATACTGCAATACAAAAGTATTGCATTATATTTTACAAGTGATCAAACTACTAAGTTCAAGTTCCCTATGAGAACCAAACAAAATAAAAAAAAAATAATTGCAATATGTTTAGTAGTAAAATTAAACAAACTAAATAAATTTGGGATGACTGTAATTGTATTGACATGTGGAAAATCAATGAGAAGTCCTTTTTACTGCTCCATGACACTGCAAACGCAAAACCCAAAGAACAATCGCGCAATTGCATTTTTTTTTATTTTACCCCACTTTTTACATTTTTTTAGCACATTATATGGTACATTAAACAGCCCCATTACAAAATGTATATTGTTCTGCATAAGACAATCCCCCATGCAGGGGATTTCTGACAAAAAAATAAAAAAGTTATTGCTTTTGGAAAGTGGGGACAAATAAAGAACAATGTAAAAACAAAAGCTGGCTCAGGAGTGAAGGGGTTAATACATCATGCCCAGAATAAGTGGTCATTTTGGGTCTAGAAGCGGTAGAATGATCAACCTGGATATGACTGTCTGGCCTGCAGTGACAGAGAACCAGACCGTCAGCCAAGGAGACAGAGGCGTACAAGATGGCAGCGCTGCACAGTGGCTCTACCTCTCCTTTCCCAAAGGCTGAAGTATAGCCCAGCCTAGTCACTAGCAAGGGAGATAAGATTTTAGCAGACTTCATTACCACAGTTCAGTCCTAGATTATTATCATAACACCAGTGTTACTCACAATGAATGAATGAATCCACAAACAAAGGTGTTTTTCAAAACCGGGGACACACAGTTTCCTTTTAGGCTGCCTGTCCACAGGCGCTTTTGCATTGTGTTTCCCGTGGCGATAATCCGGCCACGGGGAACCCAGTGCACGCTTTCCATAGCTTTGCTATGGAAAGCACAGCCCCCCTGTCCACGAGTGGAGAATCATAGTGATTCTCTGCTCGCGGCGGCAAATTGCAGCATGCTGCGAATTGCGGCGATTCTCCACGATGAGCCTATCTGTCAGATAGGTTCACCGCGGAGATCCGTTTGCCGTCTCCTGCTCCCGGGCAGCGGCTCTCTGCGGGATTTTGCAACGCCCGTGGACAGACAGCCTTACTCGCAATCCAACTTTGATTTTCCAACACAGGCAAATTACTAGTATGTCTCAATATGAAGATACATACTTCTGAATAGATTTTTCAGGTCTAGCTTTCACACACTCTTGACAACAGAAAGTTATTTTTGTCGAAACACACACATCCTCAGATGCTGTTATCTGAAGCATACTTTCTTGGGTTACATGCCCTTTTAAATCACTTACTTTTGTGCTTCCCCTTTGGAGGCTGTTCAGTGGGGGTGCATGCGACACTTGCATTGTCACACCAACTCCCAAGCAACATCTCCTGTGCTTCCATCCCCAGAGGAAATGAGCCTTCTAGCAGCAGTAATATAACTATGGCTTAGCCCCAGCAGGAGCATCAGCCCATGTCTCCTGCTTACACCTCCTTCTCCAACCACCAACAACTAACTTCTCCATCTCTCTCTCTCACAACTCCTCCCCTTATTCCCAAACTACCAATCACATCACAATAATAGGACAAGAAGACAAACAAACTTACTTATAGAGAAACAGATTTAAGGCCCATTTACACGGAGCGATGATCGCTCAAAAATCGCTAAAAAGCAACCGTTTGAGTGATCATGGTTGCGTCTAAACACACGACCATCGTGCACTTTCCGGGCACTGCTAGCTGATCGTTAAATTCAGGTCAACCTAAAAATCCTTATTCGGCCTTATCAGCAGTTCTCTGTGGGTAGTGCTGATAGCATCATTTCCCGTCGGAGACCAAAGGAACTGAATGCAGATAAGAGCCCTCCGGCTATTACCTGCTTTCAACTAAGGCTTCATTTGCACGCTAACAAGCTATTAAGTAGCTGAGTAACTACTTAATGATTTATGCAAAATGATCGCTCAAAGCTGTCACTCAAACTGTTGTTTGAGCGATCTTTGAGCGATCATCGCTCCGTATAAATGGGCCTTTAGAAATAATGGAGGGACCCTAACTCTGGGTCACTACAACTGGACATTAAAATCTTCCAAATGATCTTCCAAAGTCTACCAATTGGTAATCACACAACTCTTGTGAGGCTAATAGCATGTGACTGTATTACTATATCTTATCAACTATACCTCAGTGTCTTAGTGATTTTAATTACTTTGGCAAATCCTTGGTAAAAGCATTGAGAGTTATCAAGGTAACCCTGTTCATTTGCTAGCAATTTCTTTTAAGCTCATATTGATCTAGACACTTTTTCTCCATATGAAGTAAAAGCGACTAATGGTGATTAAATAGAATCACTGTATTTCCATGTCTCTTAAACTCATAGGCATCAAAACTAAAATGCTGCAGGGTCATAATAAATGGTTCCTTTACTGTGTCCTGCATCTGAACTAGAAATCTTCACTTTCATTGTGCTCGATACAATAAAGAAATCCACAAGTTCAGACAATAGTGTGTTTGAAAGGAAGCTTCCTAGACACAGATAGACTTATTATAGCGCAAAGACATAGAACAAATCCAACACAATCCAATATTCCCTTTCATGAGTCTGGTATAAATTAGATAAAAGCAAATGTCTAGCTGCCCAAGGTTTCAATACATTTATGCTAGTTGTAAAAATGTAATTAAGCTACTCTTCTCAGCACTAAATATCATAACAAGTAGGTCACATTCTGCTTATTGTTATGGCTTTAAAGCTACCAGTAAGAATATATAACGATAAAACTATGCAAGAAATTGTACATTACTCAGTCCGTAGAAAGCAGCATGAGCAAAAATTACTCTAATCCAAATCCACCTTATTTAGTGTCTCTTACAAAAGTCAGTGACTAATGCAACATTCATATGTTATCCTATTAACAGAAAAAGTGACAAAACAGGTAATACATATTGCAATTAGTGAAAAATAAAAAATACACGCACACACAATAAATAAATATATAGATCTATTGTAAGCTTACAAAACTCATTAGTCACTAAGGGCCAGGTCTTCTGAGGTTGATGCATTGTTTGCTACATTATTGATGTAATACCTATATGATATTTACTACCTTCTTATTACACTATTGCACAACTCATTCACACCTCCTCATGTCCCTCTAATGGCACCCCCTTTGTCAGTCCCTTATAAGGCAGCCCATTACACAGTGAGTCCAATTCAAAATTGTCTGGCATCCTTTGATTTGTAAAGCACTGTGGAATATGTTTGCGCTATATAAATAAATATCGTTCTTATTAAACTACTCACCTTTAAAGGGAGCCATTCACCACCCTCTTACCCCTAAAAGGCTTCACTGGCCAGCAGAGGATGAACAATTAATCACTTCTAATGCCCTCTCTTTTAGTAAGAAGCCCATGTATCCCTGCAATTAGCTGTCAAAGTTATGCCCCACGATAAGCAAATCAGTAAAGAAGAATCATCTGGCCAAGAAAGGTCAGGCTGATTGATGAGCTATGGCACTAACCATGGTCCCCTTCTATTGATAGAAGGGATTTTCTGTTTAAAGGGAGATGCGTTGACTTGTCTATCAAGAGAAAGGAGACATGAATTAGGGAGTCGGGAAGGAATTTTCCCCCCAAAAGGGCTAATTGGATCCTGCTCTTGGTTTTTTTTTCCTTCCTCTGGATCAACAACACAGAAGGATAACAGGCTGGACTAGATGGACATTGTCTTTATTCAGCCTTACATACTATGTTACTATGATTTGCTCAGCAGCATATGAATCAGCATGACTCTTCTTGGTCAAATAACTCTTCTTGACTGATTCACATATGGCATGGGATAACTCTTAGGTAATTGGGCTCATTAGGAAAAGAGATGGCATTAAAACTAATTGATTTTTCATTCGCTGACAGCCAGGGAAGACAGTTTTAGGGGTGGGGTGGTGGCTGCAGGTTGTCTTTAGCTTACAAAGCCCTTTATTATTGTGCTCCATTCCAAATGTCCTCTGTAATCCACGAATACAACCCTACATGCAACCTTTGCCATGGCATTCTCTTTTTTACAACTCTTAATCACCTCTTCATGCTGTTACATATAAGACTCCTCTCATAACTTCCTTCTCTTCTGAAACTAACTCCTTCACTCTCAAATTATAAAAAATGCACACGGGAAACGTACCCCTCCCAACAATCTAGCCCCAAAGTGTCTGTCCACTGACTTGTTGAGGGAGGCTTACCCCATTCTCAGACGTCTTGTACCTATTGTCTATTCTTTATGGGTTGCCTGCCCCATGAGCAGGGCATCTGTGTAATGTATGTGATAAATATGTTTCATTTGTCTGCACCACACTGATGTTATAACTGTTATAACAAACAACCTCAAAATAAATAAGTACTAAATCCTATACTATACAGTACTCTTAAATCCAATGCCATCTCTACATATCTATTGGCCTGTGTTTGACTAATTTGATATGCATGAAAATACATGCAAATGAATTATATAATTTAGGCAATTCTCATAGCCCCTCCAGTTCATACATAAAAAGAATTTCCCTTTAAAATCCGCTAATCGCCTTCAAACATACAGTAACTCATGCAGTCTTCTTCTGTCAGTTTAAAAATTCAATTTCTTGGTTGGACCCTGAGGGATATATCATTTTTTTGTATCTTTTTGATATTCTCTTACTATGGTGCCATCTGTTTTGATGTCTTATTTTTCCATATAACAGCTGTTGTCTGTCTAACTTTCTTAACTTATCCTTCCTGTCATCATTTCATCAGATCATCTAAGGCTCTTTTTGCCTTGTAATGGGTATTGTCCTCATTCATTTCAAAGCCTTTAGAGGTTTTTACCTACTGTGCGCAAATTACATTGATTTTGTGCTATTTTTCAGTCATTTAATGAAAATATGTGAGCATTAATTTTAGTTTTGCAGTTGTCATGTATACTTTCCTTTTTCACATTGTGTTTAGTTCATGGGGTTTACTTTGCACATTACTCTTTTGTGGTCACAAACTGTTACATTCGTGCAGAGCATATGAACAGCAACCAACACGAACATAATATATTTAAAACTAAAGGGAGGGACATGCACTGGAAACCGGATACAGAGATCCCCAAATAGATCAAATGTGAAAAAACTAAGGAAAAATGGAAGGCTGACCCTACACCACAATGGTAACCCTGCCTAAGAGTGGGGCGATTGTCTAAAAAAGGACAACCCCACGCAGGAACCTAAGGTAAGCCTGACACAGCAAACTACAAACAAGACATAGTTCAGACCAGGAAATTAGGCATCCAATCAACAGACAGAGTTCAGACATGGGCGGACAGTCACAACTATGGACGGAGAGAACATCAGAAAAAAACCAAACAAATTTGCATGCATGCAGTCCACAAGGCAAAGGGACAGAACAAAAATCTGCACAGCATGCATTCTAACACCCGGGTTCAATTAGGAGACGTTAAGGGCCATTTACATAGGGCAATTATCACACAAAATTCGTTCAAATGAATAAAAATGCACAATAATCGTTATGTCTTAATGCAACGCCATCATTTACTATTCATCTGCTTTTCGTTTGTCGCTCATTTTCAATCAGAATAAAAATCATCGCTGGTTCGCTGACTTCTCGCTGTGTCTAAACGCTCCCTGCTCAATGTTTCACATTGAGAAGCGTTGGGCGAGAAGGTAGCAAGAAGTAAGCGATAGTCAGTGTTGATCTGCCTTCCTAAACGCTCTGCGCGAGTGCGAACAACCAGCAGTGACGTCACCCACCCGTGCAAATCGTTTAGCAACAGTCATTTCATGTAAATAGGGCATAAAGGTATAATGACCAGCACCCTATAGTAAGAGGAGCTTGTATTTATGTGCACGGACCCCAGGTGATTGGCTGGTTGGAGCAAACCACACAATCAGCCAGTCAATTAAACCCACCTGCAGCAATGTGCTCCTGGAAGTACATAGCACTACAAGCCCCAGGAGCACAAACTATCATGATATGACACAAACCTAACATTGCCAAAGTGCTACTTTTTTTGTAGTGTGAAATTGTATTTGTCCGGAAAAGAACATTGATTTGCACATGTATCGGCGCATTGTATTGTATATTTTTATGCATGCAGGTTCTGTTCATATGCGTGTGCGACACACCCACTCCCTGATTGAAAAGGCTGTTTAGCCTAATGAGGTTGACATGTGTTCTCTTTTTCATGGAATTGCTCTGAATTTTGTGCGCACATTTGTGCACCTCTCATAGGTTTCAACAGCTTGTCATGCAAAAATCAAGCCTTCTAAGAGCTAGGTTCATGGAAAAATAAAAAAGTTGTAAGACTTTGTGTAGGTTCACACCAGCGTGTTTTTGTGCTTGCATATGCACACACAAAAACACACTTGTATTTACCACAATGCATTCCCTATGGTGTGTTCACATTTCCGTGCCTGCAAAGATAGGACATGCGTGCACCATTGGAAATGCACGCATTCTTTTTAATGGAGCCGCGACAATGGTCTGCCGGCCACCTGCATTCTTTTTCAGGGAAGGACATTACATATTAGCCCTTCCCTGAAAAAGAAACATTTTTGTGTAAAAAAAAACAAACTTACCTCTCCGCCGCTGCCGTGACCCCCGCGGGCATGAAAAACACATCTGCCACATTCGGTAGATGTTTCCTTCACCCTCGCTAGTTAAAAGAATTCCCTGCTGCTACATCTGCCACATCTGTGGCAGATGCAGCAGAGGAACTCTTCAATTCTCAACCGCAGCTGTCACACATGACAGCTGAGGTAGAGAACCCTGCTGCCGGCATCCCCGTCAAAGGCTTTTTAGGGAAAGGCTTTTGAAGCCATTTAAAAAAGTGTATAAAAAAAAACCCATCACTCACCTCCCTTCAGCTGCCGGGGCTCAGCCACGACTTCTGGCGCTGTCCCCGGCTCTGTAGTTCTGAGCTATCAGCAGCCGGGGATTTAAAATCCCTGCCTGCTGGTAGCTCTGATTGTGATTGGCTGAAGCACTTCGCTCCGTCCCAGGCAGTGTTCTTCTTACTTCTGGTGGCCGGGTATTGAAAATCCCCGTTTCCCGAAAGTGCTGCCTCTGATTGAGCGCTGTGACCAATCAGAGGCAGTGCTCAGCCATTGAATGACAGCTGAGTGTTGCCTATGATTGGTCCCTGTGCTCAGCTAATCAGAGGCAGCGCTCAGCCATTTATTGAATTCAGTCAGTGTTCAGTGATGAGGGGACTCCCCGCGGAGATGAAGAAATCCTCGGCCACAGATGTTACAGCTGTGGCAGAGGATTGCAATCTTCTCTGTATGTTGTCAGTGGGGCTGCCGTCGGCCCCATTAGTCACAAGGTGAAACCCCGGGATGTGACAGCATCTAGGGGTTTCACATCCAAAGAATCCTGATGCCGTAGTTACTTGCGTTTTGCAATTCACTGTCCTATTTTTTACAGGTGTGAATTTTTTGCACAGGGAAAAATCAGACATGTGACCGCTGCCATTCAAAAGCATTGGTTCTAATAGATGCGAATCGCAAACGAAAAAAACATGCGCAACAAAAAACGCCCATCTGACTAAGCCCTTAAACAGCTTTTCTATTCTGGTGTCTGATACTGCGGGCAAGAACAAAATATTTCTTACGTTTTATTACAACAATAACGTGCCCTCTCTGTTATAGGAGCCAGTTCTCCATAGAAACTGATGGGAACATGGTCAGAGCGGCGCTGCAGAGTTGAGCAGAAGTGAACCAAATGGACCCCCATTCTTGGGAATTATAGGGGTCCCAGCAGTCAGGCCCCCAACAATCTGTCAGTTTTTATCCACTGCATAAGTGAAAACTGAAAAAAGTTAATTTGCCAGAACACTTTTTTAAAGCACTGTTCATGTCATGGGCAGATGAACCACTTGCCAGCTTGATAACTGGCAATAAATGATTATTGCATTAGGAACAACTATTCAATAATAGGTTGGTCCAAGTTTTGGGGGAACCATGATTTTCAGATATCGGGGAAAAGATTCCACAAGGTAGCAAACATGCTATATGCTCAACTTAACCCATGCACACAGTGGAAACTCAGTAAGTTGGTGCACATTTTACTGATCAGTGGGAGCAGATCTCACAGCCCTTTCCAGCATATTCCAAACATGTTAAATGGTGTTACATTCTGGTGAGTTTAGGGGCCAAGGCAGTGTGAAGAATTCATTGTTGTGTTTCTCTAACCACTGGCTAATGATCCGAGGGTAATGAAATGGATTGTTTTTACTGTTGAAAAATGATGGTGTGGTCAGGAAAGACTTCCAGATGATATGGGTGAAGATGGTCAGGATTGCGGTATGATGATCAACAGTCCCAGGTCATTCTAGGAAAAGGGCTCCCAAGACCATGACACCGTCACTAAAATCCTGGAAAATCCAATTGTGCACCCATGAGCTACAGCTTTAGACTGTGTATGCCAGAAGTGGACCTGGCCATCTGTATGGTTCAGCAGGAAATGGGACTTATCACTCCAGATGACCTTCTATTGTGTGTTCAAAGTCCTTTGACATCTTTCCTGGGCCCATGTGAGACATTGTTAGCAATGACATGGGATTATCAGAGGTACCTTTGTCAGTCTCTGGCTATTGAACCCCAGTCAATGCAAAGTATGCCGCATGGTCATTGTGAAAATTTGTCTAATTTTCCTGCTGTTGTACTGCTGGGTCAGTTGGTCTGGAGTGGCACATTGTTGCTGAGATACCAGACATGCACCCAACACTCGCTTTTAGGTTCAACCATTTGTAACCCGTTGCTGTGTGATCTTTTTTCAGATATCTGTCCACGGTTTAACCAGTCTTGATACTCTCTTTGGGTGGCTTCACACGAGCATGTTTTTGTGCGTGTGTATGCAACAATGCATTCCGTATGGTGTGTTCACATGTCCGTGCTTTACAGGCATGTGCCTGCAAAGATAGGACATGCGTGCGCCATAGGGAATGTACGCATTGTTTTTAATGGAGCCGCGGCTGCTGCCGGCGGCTCCATTGAAAACAATGGTCTTCCGGCACCCCTGCATTCTTTTTCAGGAAAGGGCTTTACATAAAAGCCCTTTCCTGAAAAAGAAACATTTTAGTGTAAAAAAAATAAAAAATATACTTACCTTTCTGCCGCTGCTGTGACCCCCACGGGGATGAAGAACACATCTGCAGCATGCGGCAGATGTTCCCTTCATTCCCGCTAGTTAAAAGAATTCTCTGCTACTACATCTGCCACATCTGTGACAGATGCAGCAGAGGAATTCTTCAATTCTCTACCGCAGCTGTCACACATGTCAGCTGTGGTAGAGGATTCTGCTGCCAGCAATTGATTTCAGGGAAGGGCTTTAAATATAAGCCCTTTCCTAAAAATCAAGTAAAAGTGGTTTAAAAAAAATAGATACTCTCCTTGCTTCAGCTGCCAGGACTCATCCGCATCATCTGCTACTGCCCCCTGCTCTGTGGTGCTGATCTATCAGCAGTCGGGCATTTAAAATCCCCACCTGCTGAAAGAGCTGAATGTGATTGGCTGAGGTGCTATGCCAATCACAGGCAGCTCTCGCCCGTCATTCATTCGGGGAGAGCTGCCTGTGATTGGCTGAGCACCTCAGCCAATCACATTCAGCTCTTTCAGCAGGCAGGGCTTTTAAATTCCCGCCTGCTGATAGCTCAGCACCACAGTGCAGGAGACAACAGGAGAAGACGAGGCTGAGCCCCGGCAGCTGAAGCAAGGTGAGTATTTTTTTGTTTTTTAAACCACTTTTATATTTAAAGCCCTCCCCTGAAATCAATTGCCGGCAGCAGAATCCTCTACCGCAGCTGTCATGTAGAAGTCACAGATGTGGCAGATGTAGCAGCAGGGAATTCTTTTAACTAGCGGGGATGAAGGAAACATCTGTCGCATGCGGCAGATGTGTTCTTCATCCCCGCGGGGGTCACGGCACCAGCGGAGAGGTAAATATATTTTTTATTTATTTATTTTTTTTACACTAAAATTTTTCTTTTTCAGGGAAGAGCTTATATGTAAAGCCCTTCCCTGAAAAAGAGTGCAGGGGTGCCGACAGACCATTGTTTTCAATGGAGCCGCCAGCAGCAGCCGTGGTTCCATTGAAAACAATGCACTGACCTGCATTCACGTGAGTTTTTGCACATACATGGGTGCGCACCTATGTACGCACCTATGTATGCACAAAAACACGCTTGTGTGAAGCCACACTTAGTTCTGGAACAGCCAATATGTGTGAATGTGTCAGAAATACTGGCATTGCATATCTGTGCACGCACAACCTGTCAACACTCATAGTCACTCAAATCACCATGTTTACCCATGACTGCGAAATGTTGCCTTCTGCTACTTGAAAGAGTGGTCAGAACATTATCTGAGAGCAGGTGGTGAGGCAGCCATCATGTGGTACCACATTACTGATCACAAGATGTCACTCACCAGATTTTGCCTAATGCATTGATCATTTAGGCCTTAGTCACACGGGCGTTTTTTCACGCGATTTGCGCATCGCATGACGGATGCGCATGCGCAAATCGCGTGACCGGCGCCGAAAAATCGGCCCAAAAATCGCCCGAAAATCTGCTCCTAGCCGCGTTTCATTAGAAACGGGCCGGAGCTGTCCAGCGCATTGCATTCAATGGAGACGGCAATACAGCGGCTCCATTGAATGCAAGCGCTGCGGGCGAGTGTGGGATGAATTGTCGGGAAGGGGTTAAATATATAACCCCCTTCCCAACAATGCATCCTGAAAAGTGAAAAAATAAAAAAAATGTATGTACTTACCTGCTTCCGGCAGCTGGAGATCCCGGCGGCCGGCCTGCAGTGGGTGTGAAGGGGGTGTGACTCAGGCTTGCCCCTGATTGGCTCAGCGCTGAGCCAATCAGAAGCAAGTCTCAGTCACACCCATTCATGAATTCATGAATGGGTGTGACTGAGATCAGCCTCTGATTGGCTCAGGCTGAGCCAATCAGGGGCAAGCCTGAGTCACACCCCCTTCACACCCACTGCAGGACGGCAGCGGGGATGTCAGGCTGCCGGGAGCAGGTGAGTACATCCTTTTTTTTTATTTTTTCACTTTTCAGGATGCATTGCAGGAAAGGGGTTATATATTTAACCCCTTCCCGACAATTAACCCCGCGCACGCCGGCAGCCCATTGCTTTCAATGGAGCGGCTGTATTGCCGCTCCATTGAATTCAATGGGCAAACATCGTTCTTCTCTGCCACAGCTGTTCCAGCTGTGGCAGAGAAGAATGATTTGTCTTCTATATGTTCTCATTGGGGTCGGCGCTGCTGCCGCCGGCCCCATTAAGCGCATATAGAGAAGAGAACAGGAATCGCAGATCGCAGATAGGTGCGATCTGCGATTTCTGTTCTCTAATTTATCGGACGAGCGCATAAAAAGCGCTCATGTGTCCGATACCATTGCAAAGCAATGGTTTTAAAAAATCGCCGGACGCATGCACATGCGCAAATCGCGGCAATAAACGCCCGTGTGACTGAGCCCTTAGGGTAAGTTACTATTGGAAATTGCTTTTGCTTTTAGTGAGAGTTTGACATTTGCTACATTATAATATATATTCTTTATGAATTTGCTTCAGTATATGTGCTGCATTCACATCATAATCTTAATTGTAATTATATTTTAGTTACCTGTAGTATATAAATCGCTATGATTCTTCACTCGCGGGATCTAAATCGCAGCATGCCGCGATTAGCCGCGAATCTCCGCAGTGAGCCTATCTGTCAGATAGGCTCACCTCAGAGAACTTACAGTGGCCCCCTCCTCGATATTCCGTAACGGACGAGGACAGAGGGCCTATAACTGCAAGTCTCAACAAGCATAAAACAATATAAAGCCCAAAAAAAGAGACAGAGCAATAACGTGATCTTAAGGCCTTAGTCAGACGGGCGTTTTTTCACGCGATTTGCAGATCGCATGACGGATGCGCATCCGCAAATCGCGTGACCGGTGCCCGAAAATCGCCCGAAAATCTGCTCCTAGCCGCGTTTCATTAGAAACGGGCCGGAGCTGTCCAGCGCATTGCATTCAATGGAGCCGGCAATACAGCGGCTCCATTGAAAGCAATGCGCTGCGGGCGAGTGTGGGATGAATTGTCGGGAAGGGCATAAATATATAAGCCCTTCCCTGCAATTTATCCAGAAAAGTGTTAAAATAAAAAATATATACATACTCACCTGCTCCCGGCAGTCGGAGTTCCCTGCGGCCAGCCTGCAGTGGGTGTGAAGGGGGTGTGAGTCAGACCTGCCCCCTGATTGGCTCAGCGCTGAGCCAATCAGGGGGCAGGTCTGACTCACACCCCCTTCACACCCACTGCAGGCCGGCCGCGCGGAACTCCGACTGCCGGGAGCAGGTGAGTATATATATATTTTTATTTTAACACTTTTCTGGATGAATTGCAGGGAAGGGCTTATATATTTAAGCCCTTCCCGACAATTCATCCCGCGCACGCCGGCAGCCCATTGCTTTCAATGGAGCCGGCTGTATTGCCCGCTCCATCGAATTCAATGGCCAAACATCGTTCTTCTCTGCCACAGCTGTTACAGCTGTGGCAGAGAAGAATGATTTGTCTTCTATATGTTCTCAATGGGGTCGGCGCTGCTGCCACCGGCCACATTGAGCGCATATAGAGAAGAGAACAGGAATCGCAGATCGCAGATAGGTGCGATCTGCGATTTCTGTTCTATAATTTATCGGACGAGCGCATAAAAAGCGCTCATGTGTCCGATACCATTGCAAAGCAATGGTTTTAAAAAATTGCCGGACGCATGCGCAAATCGCGCAAAAAAACGCCCGTCTGACTAAGGCCTAAGAGTCAAATAAAATTCCAGACTACCTCAGTCAACATTAGCTTTGTATAGCAACATGCCTATTCATATGGGTGAACAGATGGATGGACAGACTAAAAGAGGAAAGCGTCTCTTGCTTCACCAGATGCATGTGGGTAGATCTGTGCTGTGTAGTCTATCCAAGGGTATTTGTCAATGATTAGTATATAGTACTTCAATTATTCAGTGTTTTCAATCATGTTTTATTTAATTGATGTCAACATAATTTATTGAGCCGGATGAGAAAATATGATGTAAATTTGAATAAAATGTTTGCTTTTCAGAGTATGCTCAATGCAATTATCACTGACAAGAGGCAAATAATATAAAATATAACCTTTATTATAAATATTGAAAATCCCTAGTTTGCATAAACCTCTGATAGATTTGTCAATATTACAAGTTTTCCTTGATGCCATACCAGAGAATGATAATCATCCTGGATCATACCTGCACAGTTAAGGGAACCTGCAATCCTGATATACAATTGTTTTTCTCTATTATGACCATATTTGGCTCTGTTTCTAACACCTGTGCCTAGACACAGTGTATGCACTGAAAAGGGCAGCCCCATACCAGATCCTTTTTCTGGACACCCTGATGTGCCCTAGAAAGGTTAATACAGACCAAATCCCAAATTCATCATATGTATGAAAGCAGGGTTGACACCTGCTGTGATCAGAGAGTGAGAGAGAGGAATTTTAAAAAGCTAGAAATTGAGCAGAGCTGTTTAAGTCAAAGCATATGGGGAGATTGGGTTGTCAATGGGGATGTTAAAGTCACGCATAATGAGAGATAGAATTTCACAATATAGGAAATCGGGAAGCCAGGCAGCAAACTGATCCAGGAGCTGGCATATTAGACCCAAGGGGCAGTAGGCAACCACCACTCATAGGAAGAATGCATGGAAGAGTCTGATGGTGTGCACCTCAAATGAAAGGAATATGAATGAGAATATTGGGGTATAACCTGGAAAATGTAATATGGAGATATAAGAATACATACTCTACCTCTGTGCCTGTTCTGAGATTTAGGGGGTATAGGAAAAGTGTAAACCAAAGTGAGCTGACTGCAGGCTCACCAGATGGACCACAGTGGTTTGGAACTGGCTATTGCAACTTTAGGCTTGTGCAAAGCAGTTGGCATTGGTACGCGTTTAGCTTAATTGTGCCTGTGACAGCAGGGGTCTCATAGGTTGAGGTGAGTTACTGCAGAGGAAAACTGGAGGCAAACTTGAAACAGCAGTAAACAAGTAGTTACTGTTGGTCTTGAACATTGATATACAAGTAGTGTGGTAACTGTCTGATGGAAACAGCTCTCTGGCTTACTGGCTTAGCTTTACTGCACTCATATACAACTACAGCGGCCTTTTACTCTCTGGACGTTCAATCTTCTGGTGGACTCGGGTGCATGCCATACCACAGTTCAGTACTCTTAAGGACAATACTTCACATTTCTGGCTTTGCCTGCTAACTCAACCCACTGCTATAACCCTGTCCTGGTCAGTTTAGCAAACTTCCATGAAGCAAACAGCTTCAGCTCCTCTGTGACATGCCCACACAAGTGTGTTTGTCTTTCTGTAGAACAGCATCATCCACTCCTTACCATGGAACCTAGCTTTTATAACACATGTCCCATACAACCATGCATCAACAATCACACAGCCATTCCTGCCATGAATGCTGTTTACTGCCATTACAAAGTGCAGTGTCATAACTTTTATTATAGACACAGTACCTTAAATAACTTTGGCCTAAAACTTCTACAGTGTAAAACAATCTTATCAAACTTCTGACTGTAAAGAAGTTCAACACTTTTCCACCTGGTGGACCTGCCCGTGCAAGCCCTTACAACCTCACCTGGCATCTTACATGCCCCTACAGGTTCTTACACCGCCAATAGTAGACCTGCATGGGAATTGGTGTAAGACTGTGATATCCATGTATCTGTGAGGCGTTGCCATGACTGAAGTAATGAAAGCATATTTGAATTGGCCTTCTTCTTCCACGATACATGCATGGAGCCATCGTTGAATCTGTGTTCATTCCAGGGACTCTCAACATGGGTCGGTACCTGAATCTCCTACAGATGATGGTGCATGACTTCCTGGATGATCTGCACCTATTCTAGCAGAAGGGGCCACTTCGAGTACTTTTTCCGTACTTTAGTCATACGAGTGGTCCCATGGGACTTAGAGAAATGTGAAAATCGAATTTCTGTTTTTCACATTTTACTCTTTATTTTGCAGTTAGGTTTTACTCTCTGTCTCTTACAGGGGTCACAATACAAAATTAAAATCCATGTTCCGGGAACTTCAGGGGCCTGTGCGCCATACCATTGTGTGGTGCATCCATGCCTTCTTATTTAATTACACCATTGTTATTTCAATATAGGACACCAGCATTGAGATATAGTGCTGGATCAGTGTTTTGGACTACACCCAGTGTATAGTTATGATTTTATACTATATCAAAATAAGGTCCATTTTGGCTTGGAGAGATCCCGAGACGGCCGTGCTTTGTTAGCCTCCGTCTAGCTACATCGCTCAGCGACTCCTAAAGCATACCGGAGGGCCCATCACACCATTTACCGGCAAGGGGAAGCATCAGGGGCCATGGCGGCGTCCAGGAGGAGAACATCCAAAGCTCAACCAACGCGGCTGGAGGAGTTTTTCGTCCCGCGCGCTCCGCTCCCTGTAATGGCGGCGGAGGAAGAGAGCATGCCAGCAGCTGCACTCCCGGTAAGCGGCACCCCCGATCCCCGGGAAAAGTCGCCCCTAGACAGCGAGACTCCCCCTGACTGTGAGGGACAAGCAGGGGAACCAGAAAAAGGAGGAAAACAGCTTAAGGGAGAAAATAAGAAAAAATCTGACCCCCCCCTAAGCCGCAGCACAAAAAATAAAATGGCGGCGGCATCACAACAGGGCTCCCAACCCCCCTCTGCTTCCAGCAGCCCTGCTAAGCAACGACAGAGATTAGCAGAGGACTTAAAAGAGGGTAGCCCGGAGGAGGAAGCCCCTACAACCACACAAGAGGGGGAAATCAACAATCTAATTGCTACAGAAAAGCCGGCCTCAGAGATTTATATTAAGGAAGCTATCATGGCCCTAAGACACACGATTCAAACCGACCTAAAATGCCTAACTCAACATGTCGACTCCTCAGTACGAGAAGTAAACAACAGAATGAGCAATACAGAGCATAAAATGGAGGAGATGGTTAAATCGCACAATGCTCTCATAGACGCCCATTATGATTTAGAAGGTCTGGTCAACAAGTTGCAAAATAAAATAAATGACTTTGAGGACAGAAACAGGCGCAACAATGTAAAAATAAGAGGTGTCCCCGAAAAAATTGCGAACTCCGAGCTGATGGAGTACATTACGTGCCTAACTCACAAAATCTTACCGAACATCCCGGTACAAGAGCTTAAAATTGACAGGGCGCATAGACTTCCACTGCCTAAATTTTTGAGAGATAATAGCCCGAGGGACATTATTGTTCGCTTTCACTACTTTAGTACAAAGGAAGCCCTCATGATTTCTACAAGGAAACTGGGGGTTTTACCAAGCCCATACTCGGATGTTCGCCTGTTCATCGACTTGTCCCAAGCGACTATGGAGGCGAGACGCAGTTTTACAGGAGTGACACTAGCCTTGAGAGAGGCGAAGATTTTGTACAGATGGGGTTTCCCCACCAAACTGATCGTGACAAGGAATAATTCTACTCATATATTTCCTGACCCTGCCTCGGCCAAAAACACCTTGAAGGCCTGGGGCTTAAAAATACGCGAACCCCCACACTCCCGCTCAGATGGCGATATGGAGAGAAAACAAAGGAGAGAAGATCGAGACAACTGACTTTCTCCCCCCTTCTAGGATCGCATAATGGACTCTTTGTTTCCTGGTTTCCTGCCATAGTCGTGTTCCCGGCCACTGCGCCCGACCGGTATTACATTCTCAGTTTTGGAGCGATGTCTCTTGCTCTCTTGCGAACTGTCGTTCCCCCAAAAGAGACCGCAAGTTTCTGCTTGCCACGTTAAGTTTCACTACGTTACTTTGAAAACGTACATCTTGCTTATGCACTTCAGATATGTTTTTTATGACGATAATTTCACATGCATAACCTACTTTTGTTCCCCTAGTTCTGTTGATACTCCCCTAATAGGCATCACCTTCCATGCTGGCTCTCCTGCTCCTAGCTCCACACCGCGATTTATAGAAATATGGCGCTGAAGGTGCTATCTCTGAACGCGAACGGGTTGAATTCTCCGAATAAAAGAAAGGCGGTTTGGAGGGAAGCTCTGCATCACAACGCCGACCTGGTATGTATCCAGGAGACACATCTGCTGGAGACAGACACCATACACATGTCACATAAGAAATTTCCACATGTGGTGTTCGCTTGCGCACCCAGAAAAAACGCGGGGGTGATGGTTGCAGTTAAAGATACCACGACATTTAAGATCGATACCCAAATGTGCGACCCTAAGGGTCGGTTCATAATACTAGTAGGCACATTGAGAGGTTCACAGGTCACCTTTATAAATGTTTATGCCCCCAACATAAAACAAGTCCATTTCTTAAACAAACTTATGAGGAAGATTCGCAAAGTAGCTAGAGGCCCTTTGATTCTCTGCGGAGACTTTAATTTAGTGCCAGAGAACATGATAGATTCCACCCAAAAAAATGGAAAAAGAGATTCCCCCCTGGGCCGTTGGATCCGTGAGATGGCTCTGTTTGACACTTTCCGCTGTTTAAATGCCTCGGCAAAAGAGTTCACCTTTTATTCACCTCGTCATAAGACGTTTTCTCGGATTGATCTATGTCTGGTGGACAAGTTGTTGATTACCTCGGTGTCAGAGGCAGCCATCGGGACGGCGACGTGGTCAGATCATGCACCTATAACAACATCGATCCATATAGGCGATCCCCGTCAAGGTGCAAAAACATGGAGAAATAATTTATTTCTCATGAAAATCCCAGAGTACAAAAAAGAAATAAAAGAAAGTTTGGAAGAGTTTTTCACTCTAAATAACACCCCTGATATAAATTCAAGTACTCTCTGGAATGCCCACAAGGCGTTCATAAGAGGAGTGCTTATAAAGCTAGGCTCTAGATACAAAAGACTAAAATGTGCCAAGACCGAAGCCTTAGTGACCAAAATTCAAGCCCTGGAGAGGGAACTTCAATCATCCCCCTCCACGACCACTCATAATAACCTACTTAATACGAGGCTAGATCTCCGAAAAACCTTACAAGGGGACTTTGAAAAAGAAACCACCATAAATAAAGCTAACATATATTCCTCACTGAACAAACCAACAAAATTGATGGCTAACTTAGTTAGAAAAAAAAGCATCAAATCCACGATCCCTTTTTTGTGGAATTCAAAAAAGAAAGAATTCAAGGTCTCCCATCCAAAACAGATTGCGGACAAGTTCAGGGCTTACTATAAAGAACTGTACAATCTAAAGGACGATAACTCTATAAAACAACCACAAAGGGAATTGATTGAGAATTTTCTGAACAAGTTAACACTTCCCAGAATCTCTAACTCACAAATGACCGAATTAGATAAGGAAATGTCCCCAATAGAAGTCTTGGACGCTATTTTAATAATGAAGAACCAAAAAGCCCCCGGCCCCGACGGTTTTTCAGCCGAATATTATAAGCTATTCCAAGGATCGCTGACCCCTCATTTGACACAACACTTTAACCTCGCAATGCGAAAAGGCACTTTCCCGGCAGAGTCCCTTCAGGCAACAATTGTAGTGCTGCCAAAATCCGGCAAACCCCCTGATGACCCCTCCAATTTCAGACCAATATCCCTTCTAAATGTGGATGTAAAAATCTACTCTAAAATTTTGGCGAGGAGACTCTTAGAGGTCCTCCCGGAAATTATCCACCCTGACCAGGTCGGGTTTGTGAAGGGTAGGCAAGCATCGGATGGCACGCGCAGAATAATAAATCTCCTCCACTCCCTAAAGTCCTCCCGCCTCCCAGCGATCATGCTCGCACTTGATGCCGAAAAGGCTTTTGATCGAGTTCACTGGGACTACACATTTGTGGCGTTGGAGAAGTTTGGGATGGGAAAGGGGTTACAGAATGCAATCCGGGCCCTATACTCCGCACCCTCGGCTAGGACTCTGGTGGATGGGACCATGTCCGAGCCGTTTATGATAACTAATGGCACGAGGCAGGGTTGCCCGTTGTCCCCCATACTGTACGTCCTCTCGATTGAGCCACTGGCTGAGGCAATTAGGACTTCGTTGGAGATAAGAGGAATTCCCTTGAACCTCCGCCAACATAAAATAGGCTTGTTTGCGGATGATGTGGTTCTTACCCTGTCGGACCCGTTGAGCTCTCTGAGAGCGGCCCAACATATTCTGCAGGAATTTAGTTCTGTCTCGCAGTATAAGCTGAATATTGACAAGTCCTTGATCATGGGAGTAAATACTTCAAAAGATCTGCAAGAAGCTATAAAAAAGGAGTTCCCCTTTAAGTGGCAGGAGAAGGATCTCCCCTATTTGGGAATAAGTTTGGCCCCTGATACTAAGGACTTGGAAAAAATTAACTACCCCCCATTGCTCTCCTCCTTACAGAAAGATTTGGATCGTTTAGCGAAACTTGGCCTGTCATGGTATGGCAGAGTCATGACATTTAAAATGACACTCCTCCCGAAGATATTGTATGTCTTTCGGGTTTTGCCGATTGACATCTCCCCTAGTACGACAGCTAAAATCCAGAAACAAATATCCAACTTTATATGGGAAGGCAAAAAACCTCGCTTGGCGCTACCCATACTGGCTATGCACCGATCCAGGGGCGGAGCGGACATCCCAAATGTGAGGAGGTATTTCCAGGCCTCACTTCTGAACCAGACTAGGGGATGGCTCTCACGAGAGGATAAGTTGGGCTGGGCTAATATGGAGTGCAACTCAGCTAGACTGAGTTCCTGTAGGCCTATGCTCCTGGCGGCGTCCTTAGAGAGTATGGGTAATAGCCTGAATCCAACTAAAAAACTGACTATTAATGAAAGACATCTCCCGCCCACTGTGATTGCTTCCCTCAGGGTCTGGAGAGACCTAACTGAAAAAATAGCCTCATATGACATGCTGGATCTTCCACAGATTCCCCTGGAGACGGTGTGTTTGTTCCTACCGGATCTGGAGGTGAGAGATTGGAGTGCCAAGGGTATTACTAATGTGGCGGATTTACTGTCAGGTAAAACAATGAAGCCCTTTGAGAGGTTTGCTTCCCAGTACAACCTACCTTCATACGACATTTACAAATTTACAAGAATATCCCACTTTTTACAGAAATCTCAACTACATAAAATCAAGATCCCAAAAGAAGTCATAAAGAGAATGGGTTCCAGCTCTACACTGAATAAATCAGACACGAGGTTCTTTTATGATATATTAACAGGTAACAACATTCCCTCAAAAAAAATACACATGCTAAATTGGGAGAGGGAACTTGGGACAATTATCCCAATGGACAGCTGGAACAAGGCGTTTAAGCTAGCAGGGGCGGCTACCAAAGGGATGAGAATCCTAGAGGTACAAATTAAGGTTAATACGCGATGGTACTACTCACCTACATTAATTAAGGATAGATTTCGTAGGGGAAATGGTGAATGCTGGAGGGAGTGTGGGGGCAGAGGAACACTTTCCCACATCTTTTGGTCTTGCCCAAAACTGAAAATATATTGGAGAGAAATATTAAATTTATTAGATGAAACTATGCACTCCAGGATCCGCAGAGAGGCGGAGCAGATTCTGCTGCTTGTAGGTTTGGAGGGGCTCCCCCCCCCATCTAGAAAACTAGTTGGACATGCCCTGATGACCGCGAAAGCAATTATTGCACAACATTGGAAAAAAGTGGACCCCCCGAGGTTTGGTGACTTTGTTCTCAGGATGTCCGAACAAAAAATCTTCGAGGGATGGTTGGCGTTCAGAGAAAATAGAGTATCAAAACATGAGGAGATGTGGAGCGTGTGGAGAGAGCCTGCATAGCCAGTTAGAACTGGTTATAAGAGAGTATTTCAAGATGCCTTTACTTTGTTATGTTACAATACGTTAATATCCATTTATTTGTAAGTGTTAGTCCTTTTCTATATATATTGACCAATAGGTGGAGATGGGACTTTGATTTAGTGACAATTATTTGACAGCTTCTTCAAATCTCCAAGATGAAAATACTAGATCTATACATATATGGTATATATATAGTGTATGTTATTTCCCCCCCCCCCCCTATCCCTTACAAAATTGAGGTAAAAAGTTTTGCGACAGACCTGATCAACACTGTTATGATTATTGTGGTGAATTTAGTAATGTTTCTCAACTGTGTATACTTATGTATTGTTTTGCTTTTCCTCAAATAAAGAAAAATTAAATAAAAAAAAAAAAAAAATAAGGTCCATTTTCTTACAATCCATCTAATGAAAACATAAGGACACAAACTCTAATAAAATAAAACTGTCCTGTAGGTTTAGGTTTATAAATCTCTACATTGGAGGGAAGTGGAAAATAATCTGTTCAAAGATTGTAACATTTTCAACATGACAATCAATGTATTTTGTGTCATGAGATAGAATGTTATATAAATCCTCTCCCAGTATTAAGTTCTGTATAAAACACAATGACAGCTGAGTCTGAGGTTTACCCACATAGGTTGTTATAATGATGGCTTGGACAATATCCCAAGCGATTGTTCATGACAGTGGGAATTGTAAGCACAAATCATACATTAAAACTGCCAGTCTATATCACTCCGAATGACTCTTCTGGAATGAGACACAACACTTTCTTCAACAATATGGTTGCTTCACTCGTAAAGGGATATAATATTTTTTAGCAAAAACATATAATTGACTACATAATGAAAAACTAAACAATTTTGCAACTTACTTTTTATATTATCGATATCTCCATTTGTTGTCTTTCAAAAGGAACTTTCAATGTTTAATCCAAGAGGATATAAATCTGGTCATATGATAGACAAAAAAGTGCATAATTTGTTTCTGTAACTGCAATCAGTCCTGTGCGACTATCACAAGAGCAGGACAGGTTGTCAGTCACTGAAGATTCCTATTAAATAACAGCAAGCAGGGATCTTGAAAATTGTAGGGAATTGACACAATACATTTTTCAAAGTATGGAATGGGTGGTGAAACTCTTCCCTCTGTGTTTATACCCGTAATGCCTACCAAAACGTCTTCAACTTACCACATCCAGGGACAGTTCTTGATATAGGTGGGACCCACATATATAAGATTTTTATGGCATATACTGTAGATCTGCCATAATGGTTTGAGATGGGAATAGCCCCTGAAGGGACCACAGTATCCTGAAATCTTTAGTGTTTTCATAGTTCAAACCGCTGGTGTTTTCTGATATGGCAGCTCTGATTTCCTTTTGCAGAGTACTATAAGTAGGAATGATTAGTCATTGATCGCATCCTTTTTCCTTTTTTAAAGGCCCTTTTACACACTAGGATTATCACTTAAACAACCACATGACTGAACTAATTGTGAACAAACTGCCAACATTTTTGAATAAAATTACTCGCATCTAATAATCTGCATTTTCCCTCATTAGTTTATGTAAACTCAGAAGCAGCTGGGCTTGTGTTTGTGCCACAGATTATCTGGCCAGCAGATTCCATTGTCTTCTCCCTTGATACACAATGAGTACAATATGCTCTCCTGGCATGAGTAAACACTGTGCTCATTGTGTATGTAAAGCAAACAAATCCATCCTTAAAGGGGTTGTCCCGCGCCGAAACAGTTTTTTTTTTTTTTCAACCCCCCCCCCCCCCCCGTTCGGCGCGAGACAACCCCGATGCAGGGGTTAAAAAAGAACACCGGAGAGTGCTTACCTGAATCCCCGTGCTCCGGTGACTTCTTACTTACCTGCTGAAGATGGCCGCCGGGATGTTCTCCCTCGGTGGACCGCAGGGCTTCTGTGCGGTCCATTGCCGATTCCAGCCTCCTGATTGGCTGGAATCGGCACGTGACGGGGCGGAGCTACACGGAGCTACACGGAGCCCCATTGAGAAAAGAAGAAGACCCGGACTGCGCAAGCGTGGCTAATTTGGCCATTAGACGGCGAAAATTAGTCGGCTCCATGGAAACGAGGACGCTAGCAACGGAGCAGGTAAGTGAAAAACTTCTTATAACTTCTGTATGGCTCATAATTAATGCACAATGTACATTACAAAGTGCATTAACATGGCCATACAGAAGTGTATAGACCCACTTGCTGCTGCGGGACAACCCCTTTAAGCTGCTGAAAAGACTAAAAGAGCTGCATTCAAATAGAACGAATTGAGCAATTGAACACATAGTGCATGACTGCCCTTGTTTACACGTAACGATTATGGCTCATGTTCGTCCGTTTGAACGAATTTTGAGTGATAATCATTGCGTGTAAAAGGACCTCAAGTGTTAGCTGGGAATCAGTAGTCTCTTGGAAACTAGAAAACAGCACCTCATCCAGCAGGACTTAAAAAAGTTATCTGGGACCTTAGGGATTTTTTTTTCTATTGATGACCTATTCTCAGGATAGGATCCTTACCGATTAGCTGATTCCCAGTACTGCCGTCAGTACAGACAGCGCAGGAAGCAAATCAAACTGTTCTTATTGCAGTGTTCCAGGTTCTACTGCAGGCACATTGGCGATTTTCGTCTATGATTTGGACTAAAATAGGAAATGTTGTATTTTTTTTCACAGGTACGGTCGGTGTATGAAAATGCTCATCTGAATCCCGAAGTGCAAATCAATGGGGTTTATGATGTCCGTATTATGTTCATAAACATACAGCTGTAATACAGACAGGAAGTATGCTCATGTGATTGGTGCCATAAGCCTTAAAGCCAGCACCTACGCTAATCAATATCTATGACACAATATATTCCATATTGAAATCGCCAATAAATATGTTACTATCCTCACATCCTCATTGTTATGTTCTATTTCTATACAGTGATTATAAATGTGGTGATGTAAACTGGATGTAATAGTGCTTTGTGTTAGTAAGTAGCAACTCAATACTTGAAGCTGGGGATGTTATTAGCCACATATACTTTCAATATGTTTGATAGTGATATTTTATGCAACCTTTTTTTTACAAAGCATGCTATTGTGTCATCATATATCAAATATAATTGGGTGTTTTAGAAAGACATAAAGCTCATTGATTTTTATATTTCATATTGTGCATGATGTTGTATTAGTTACAGATCAATACAAGCAAATATCTTAGCACAGATAGGGAAAAAGGGAGAAAGTAGGTGAAATATCTCTGAAACAAAGATACTCACCTGTCAAACGCTACAATGGACATGATTTCCCTACTGATTTCACCACCTCTGAACGATGATCGTGTTGGTCTTTTCAAGAAGTAGATGCAGGGATTTATCTGGTCATATTTCATGCGAATTATCCAGTACTTGCTTCTAGGCTGTTTAATGAGATATTCCTGTCTACACCTCACTTAATCTGCTTCACTCATTTCTCTTATATTTTATGTGACCTTCAGGAAATATGATCTACAGTACTTGCTTGAGGGAACAAACATGAACAAGGGCGCAAAACACAACATACATACAGGATGGGCGCAGCAAGCAAGAAGATGTAGTAGCCTGAGAGGCGAAAGAAAAATGATCATGGATACAATTCAATCTTGGAATAATTGCCTTACCAAAACTGGCACAAAATATTCTGATTATATGGCTTTAGTGTCACTATTTCTTTTAAAGAGCCTGACATAGTATATAATAGAGAAGAAATATTAAACCTCTAACAGTCACGTTAAAATTGGAAAAATTCTACTGAAAATGTAATATTTTTTACCCTAAGTTTTGAATTTATGTCTCATATAAATAAATTTGCTTCTGAACTCAGTTCCCTTAAGTCCCTAATGACATAACTAATATTAACTTTAATACATAATGTATGCATATTTGGTTTCAGTGAGGAACCAGACCCAACAATAGACCTTTCCACCCACTCAGTTGGATTCCTTCTGGACAACTCCTTTATCATGGTTTATAACAAACCAAACTATGCAGCAGTGGATCCGCATTTACATTTAGAACTGGTCAGAATCCAATCATTTCACCAACCAATAACGTTTCCATTAGAGATGAGCGAACACCAAAATGTTCGGGTGCTCGTTATTCGGAACAAACTTCCCGCGATGCTTGAGGGTTCGTTTCGAACAACGAACCCCATTGAAGTCAATGGGCGACCAGAGCATTTTTGTATTTCGCCGATGCTCGCTAAGGTTTTCATGTGTGAAAATCTGGGCAATTCAAGAAAGTGATGGGAATGACACAGAAACGGATAGGGCAGGCGAGGGGCTACATGTTGGGCTGCATCTCAAGTTCACAGGTCCCACTATTAAGCCACAATACCGGCAAGAGTGGGTCCCCCCCCCCTCCCAACAACTTTTACTTCTGAAAAGCCCTCATTAGCATGGCATACCTTTGCTAAGCACCACACTAGCTACAACAAAGCACAATCACTGCCTGGATGAGACTCCGCTGCCACTTCTCCTGGGTTACATGCTGACCAACCGCCCCCCCTCCCCCCCACAGCGCACACCAAAGTGTCCCTGCGCAGCCTTCAGCTGCCCTCATTCCACACCACCCTCATGTCTATTTAGAAGTGCGTCTGCTATGAGGAGGAACCGCAGGCACACACTGCAGAGGGTTGGCACGGCTAGGCAGCGACCCTCTTTAAAAGTGGCGGGTCGATAGCCCACAATGCTGTACAGAAGCAATGAGAAATAGAATCCTGTGCCACCGCCATCAGGAGCTGCACACGTAGGCATAGCAATGGGGAACCTATGTGCCATACACTATTCATTCTGTCAAGGTGTCTGCATGCCCCAGTTCGACCGGGCTTTTTAATTCATAGACACAGGCAGGTACAACTCCCTATTGTGAAGTCCCTGTGGACCGACAGCATGGGTGGGTGCCAGGAAGCCACCGGCGGTACATAGAAATATCCCATTGCATTGCCCAACACAGCTGAGGTAGTAATGTCGTGCGTAATACAGGTGGGCTTCGGCCCACACTGCATGCCCCAGTCAGACTGGGGTTCTTTAGAAGTGGACACATGTAGGTTAAACTCCCTGTGGACCCACTGCCTGGGTGGGTGCCAGGAAGCCACCGGCGGTACATAGAAATATCCCATTGCATTGCCCAACACAGCTGAGGTAGTAATGTCGTGCGTAATACAGGTGGGTTTCGGCCCACACTGCATGCCCCAGTCAGACTGGGGTTCTTTACAAGTGTACAGATGTGTTAAAAACTCCGTGTGCACCTACAGCATGGGTGGCTCCCTGGAACCCACCGGCGGTACACAAAAATATCCCATTGCATTGCCCAACACAGCTGAGGTAGTAATGTCGTGCATAATGCAGGTGGGCTTCGGCCCACACTGCATGCCCCAGTCAGACTGGGGTTCTTTAGAAGTGGTCACATGTAGGTTAAACTCCCTGTGGACCCACTGCCTGGGTGGGTGCCAGGAAGCCACCGGCGGTACATAGAAATATCCCATTGCATTGCCCAACACAGCTGAGGTAGTAATGTCGTGCGTAATACAGGTGGGCTTCGGCCCACACTGCATGCCCCAGTCAGACTGGGGTTCTTTAGAAGTGGACACATGTAGGTTAAACTCCCTGTGGACCCACTGCCTGGGTGGGTGCCAGGAAGCCACCGGCGGTACATAGAAATATCCCATTGCATTGCCCAACACAGCTGAGGTAGTAATGTCGTGCGTAATACAGGTGGGCTTCAGCCCACACTGCATGCCCCAGTCAGACTGGGGTTCTTTACAAGTGTACAGATGTGTTAAAAACTCCGTGTGCACCTACAGCATGGGTGGCTCCCTGGAACCCACCGGCGGTACACAAAAATATCCCATTGCATTGCCCAACACAGCTGAGGTAATGTCAGCTGGAATGCAGGTGGGCTAAAAATTAATTTGATTACACTGTAGGCGAGGGCCCACAAAAATTGCTGTATCAACAGTACTAATGTACATCCCAAAAATTGGCCATGGCCAGCCAAGAGGGCAGGTGAAACCCATTCATCGCTTTGGTTAATGTGGCTTATGTGGTAACTAGGCCTGGAGGCAGCCCAGTGTAACGAAAAATTGGTTCAAGTTACAGTTCCAACGCTTTTAAGCGCATTGAAACTTATAAAAATTGTTCAGAAAAATTATTTGAGTGAGCCTTGTGGCCCTAAGAAAAATTGCCCGTTCAGCGTGATTACGTGAGGTTTCAGGAGGAGGAGCAGGAGGAGGAGGAGGAATATTAGACACAGATTGATGAAGCAGAAATGTCCCCGTTTTGGATGGTGAGAGAGAACGTAGCTTCCATCCGCGGGTGCAGCCTACGTATTGCTTACGTATCGCTGCTGTCCGCTGGTGGAGAACAGAAGTCTGGGGAAATCCAGCCTTTGTTCATCTTGATGAGTGTTAGCCTGTCGGCACTGTCGGTTGACAAGCGGCTACGCTTATCTGTGATGATTCCCCCAGCCGCACTAAACACCCTCTCCGACAAGACGCTAGCCGCAGGACAAGCAAGCACCTCCAGGGCATACAGCGCTAGTTCAGGCCACGTGTCCAGCTTCGACACCCAGTAGTTGTAGGGGGCAGAGGCGTCACCAAGGATGGTCGTGCGATCCGCTACGTACTCCCTCACCATCCTTTTACAGTGCTCCCGCCGACTCAGCCGTGACTGGGGAGCGGTGACACAGTCTTGGTGGGGAGCCATAAAGCTGGCCAGGCCCTTAAAGACTGTTGCACTGCCTGGGATGTACATGCTGCTCGATCTACGCACATCCCCTGCTACCTTGCCCTCGGTACTGCGCCTTCTGCCACTAGCGCTGTCGGCTGGGAATTTTACCATCAGCTTGTCCGCAAGGGTCCTGTGGTATAGCAACACTCTCGAACCCCTTTCCTCTTCGGGAATCAGAGTGGGCAGGTTCTCCTTATACCGTGGATCGAGCAGTGTGTACACCCAGTAATCCGTCGTGGCCAGAATGCGTGCAACGCGAGGGTCACGAGAAAGGCATCCTAACATTAAGTCAGCCATGTGTGCCAGGGTACCTGTACGCAACACATGGCTGTCTTCACTAGGAAGATCACTTTCAGGATCCTCCTCCTCCTCCTCCTCCTCCTCCTCCTCAGGCCATACACGCTGAAAGGATGACAGGCAATCAGCCGGTGTACCGTCAGCAGCGGCCCAAGCTGTCTCTTCCCCCTCCTCCTCATCCTCCTCATGCTCCTCCTCCTCCTCCTGTACGCGCTGAGAAATAGACAGGAGGGTGCCCTGACTATCCAGCGGCATACTGTCTTCCCCCGCCCCCGTTTCCGAGCGCAAAGCAGCTGCCTTTATGGTTTGCAGGGAATTTCTCAAGATGCATAGCAGAGGAATGGTGACGCTAATGATTGTAGCATCGCCGCTCACCACCTGGGTAGACTCCTCAAAATTACCAAGGACATGGCAGATGTCTGCCAACCAGGCCCACTCTTCTGAAAGGAATTGAGGAGGCTGACTCCCACTGCGCCGCCCATGTTGGAGTTGGTATTCGACTATAGCTCTACGTTGTTCATAGAGCCTGGCCAACATGTGGAGCGTAGAGTTCCACCGTGTGGGCACGTCGCACAGCAGTCGGTGCACTGGCAGCTTAAAGTGATGTTGCAGGGTGCGCAGGGTGGCAGCGTCCGTGTGGGACTTGCGAAAATGTGCGCAGAGCCGGCGCGCCTTTACGAGCAGGTCTGACAAGCGTGGGTAGCTTTTCAGAAAGCGCTGAACCACCAAATTAAAGACGTGGGCCAGGCATGGCACGTGCGTGAGGCTGCCGAGCTGCAGAGCCGCCACCAGGTTACGGCCGTTGTCACACACGACCATGCCCGGTTGGAGGCTCAGCGGCGCAAGCCAGCGGTCGGTCTGCTGTGTCAGACCCTGCAGCAGTTCGTGGGCCGTGTGCCTCTTATCGCCTAAGCTGAGTAGTTTCAGCACGGCCTGCTGACGCTTGCCCACCGCTGTGCTGCCACACCGCGCGACACCGACTGCTGGCGACATGCTGCTCCTAACACATCTTGATTGCGAGACAGAGGAGGAGGAGGAGGGTGCTTTAGTGGAGGAAGCATACACCTCCGCAGATACCACCACCGAGCTGGGGCCCGCAATTCTGGGGGTGGGTAGGACGTGAGCGGTCCCAGGCTCTGACTCTGTCCCAGCCTCCACTAAATTCACCCAATGTGCCGTCAGGGAGATGTAGTGGCCCTGCCCGCCTGTGCTTGTCCACGTGTCCGTAGTTAAGTGGACCGTGGCAGTAACCGCGTTGGTGAGGGCGCGTACAATGTTGCGGGAGACGTGGTCGTGCAGGGCTGGGACGGCACATCGTGAAAAGTAGTGGCGACTGGGAACTGAGTAGCGCGGGGCCGCCGCCTCCATGATACTTTTGAAGGACTCCGTTTCCACAACCCTATACGGCAGCATCTCAAGGCTGATGAATTTTGCTATGCGGACGGTTAACGTTTGAGTGTGCGGGTGCGTGGCGGCGTACTTGCGCTTGCGCTCCAACAGTTGCGCAAGCGACGGCTGGACGGTGCGCTGAACTACACTGCTGGATGGGGCCGAGGACAGCGGAGGTGAGGGTGTGGGTGCAGGCCAGGAGACGGTAGTGCCTGTGTCCTGAGAGGGGGGTTGCATCTCAGTGGCAGGTTGGGGCACAGGGGGAGAGGCAGGGGTGCAAACCGGAGGCGCTGAACGGCCTTCGTCCCACCTTGCGGGGTGCTTGGCCATCATATGTCTGCGCATGGTGGTGGTGGTGAGGCTGTTGGTGTTGGCTCCCCGGCTGAGCTTTGCGCGACAAAGGTTGCACACCACTGTTCGTCGGTCGTCAGGCGTCTCTGTGAAAAACTGCCAGACCTTAGAGCACCTCGGCCTCTGCAGGGTGGCATGGCGCGAGGGGGCGCTTTGGGAAACACTTGGTGGATTATTCGGTCTGGCCCTGCCTCTACCCCTGGCCACCGCACTGCCTCTTGCAACCTGCCCTGCTGATGCCCTTGACTCCCCCTCTGAAGACCTGTCCTCCTGAGTAAGCGTTGCACACCAGGTGGGGTCAGTCACCTCATCGTCCTGCTGCTCTTCCTCCGAATCCTCTGTGCGCTGCTCCCTCGGACTTACTGCCCTTACTACTACCTCACTGCAAGACAACTGTGTCTGATCGTCATCGTCCTCCTCACCCACAGAAAGTTGTTGAGACAGTTGGCGGAAGTCCCCAGCCTCTTCCCCCGGACCCCGGGAACTTTCGAATGGTTGGGCATCAGTGACGATAAACTCCTCTGGTGGGAGAGGAACCGCTGCTGCCCAATCTAAGCAGGGGCCCGAGAACAGTTCCTGGGAGTGTTCCCGCTCCTGAGCAGGTGTTATTGTAGTGGAGTGAGGAGGCTGGGAGGAAGGAGGAGCAGCAGACAGAGGATTCGGATTGGCAGCAGTGGACGGCGCAGAACTGCGGGTAGACGATAGGTTGCTCGAAGCACTTTCTGCCATCCAGGACAGGACCTGCTCACACTGCTCATTTTCTAATAACCGTCTCCCGCGTGGACCCATTAATTGGGCGATGAATGTGGGGACACCAGAAACGTGCCTCTCTCCTAATCGCGCAGCAGTCGGCTGCGACACACCTGGATCAGGAGCTTGGCCTGTGCCCACACCCTGACTTGGCCCTCCGCGTCCTCGGCCGCGTCCACGTCCTCTAGGCCTACCCCTACCCCTCAGCATGCTGTATTACCAGTGATTTGATTTCACAGGCAGCTAATAAATTGGCGCAAGACTGCAGGCCAAATATAATTTTTTCCCTTTTTTGAAAACGAAAGGCCCCATTGCCTCTAGTGAATGAATAATCTAAGTTTAATAACTGTGCTGTTTTCCTGCTAATGTGTCACAGAACGTGAGGGTAGCAGAGTTATTAACTGTGGCAGAGCAGGTATTTTTTTTCCCGATTAAGGAAAGCAAATGGCGAAGCCAGGAGTAAAACGTAGCTGGGTGCGTATGATTTTTACAGGTTGCACACGCAGCCGACACGTGTCCACCGGCGTTAGTACGGACAGAGGCAGGACAAATAGAATTATTTTCCGTTTTTTTGCACCAAAAGGCAGCACTGCGTATATTCTATGAACATGAGAAGTTTAATAACTGTGCTGTTTTCCTGCTAATGTGTCACAGAACGTGAGGGTAGCAGAGTTATTAACTGTGGCAGAGCAGGTATTTTTTTTCCCAATTAAGGAAAGCAAATGGCGAAGCCAGGAGTAAAACGTAGCTGGGTGCGTATGATTTTTACAGGTTGCACACGCAGCCGACACGTGTCCACCGGCGTTAGTACGGACAGAGGCAGGACAAATAGAATTGTTTTCCGTTTTTTTGCACCAAAAGGCAGCACTGCGTATATTCTATGAACATGAGAAGTTTAATAACTGTGCTGTTTTCCTGCTAATGTGTCACAGAACGTGAGGGTAGCAGAGTTATTAACTGTGGCAGAGCAGGTATTTTTTTTCCCGATTAAGGAAAGCAAATGGCGAAGCCAGGAGTAAAACGTAGCTGGGTGCGTATGATTTTTACAGGTTGCACACGCAGCCGACACGTGTCCACCGGCGTTAGTACGGACAGAGGCAGGACAAATAGAATTATTTTCCGTTTTTTTGCACCAAAAGGCAGCACTGCGTATATTCTATGAACATGAGAAGTTTAATAACTGTGCTGTTTTCCTGCTAATGTGTCACAGAACGTGAGGGTAGCAGAGTTATTAACTGTGGCAGAGCAGGTATTTTTTTTCCCGATTAAGGAAAGCAAATGGCGAAGCCAGGAGTAAAACGTAGCTGGGTGCGTATGATTTTTACAGGTTGCACACGCAGCCGACACGTGTCCACCGGCGTTAGTACGGACAGAGGCAGGACAAATAGAATTATTTTCCGTTTTTTTGCACCAAAAGGCAGCACTGCGTATATTCTATGAACATGAGAAGTTTAATAACTGTGCTGTTTTCCTGCTAATGTGTCACAGAACGTGAGGGTAGCAGAGTTATTAACTGTGGCAGAGCAGGTATTTTTTTTCCCAATTAAGGAAAGCAAATGGCGAAGCCAGGAGTAAAACGTAGCTGGGTGCGTATGATTTTTACAGGTTGCACACGCAGCCGACACGTGTCCACCGGCGTTAGGACGGACAGAGGCAGGACAAATAGAATTATTTTCACTTGTTTTACAAGCAAAAGGCAGCACTGCGTATATTCAATGAATAATAACTGTGTTGTGGCCCTGCCTATACAATTCTTTCCCTGCAGTATCAATGGAGGGTGGAATGCTCTGCAGAGGCGATTTTGAGAAGCAAAAAAAAATGCAGCACAGCTAACAGCAGCCTGGACAGTACTGCACACGGATAAATATGGCCCTAGAAAGGACCGTTGAGGTTCTTGAAGGCTACACTCACTCCTAACACTCTCCCTGCCTATGCAGCACTTCTGTCCCTAATGCCGGGTGCAACGCTCTGCAGAGCCGATTTTGAGAAAAAAAAAAATGGCACTGCTAACAGCAGCCAACACACAGCTATCAGTGGCCCTAATAAGGACCTTTGGGGGGTCTTGAAGCCTACACTAACTACCAATTCTTTCCCTACAGCAGCTCCGGTACAAACAGCACTGTCCCTCATCTAACTCACAAGGCATCTGAGGCGAGCCGCGGGAGGGGCCGACTTTTATATTAGGCGGACACCTGATCTCCCCAGCCACTCACTGCAGGGGGGTGGTATAGGGCTTGAACGTCACAGGGGGAAGTTGTAATGCCTTCCCTGTCTTTCAATTGGCCAAAAAAAGCGCGCTAACGTCTCAGGGAAGGAAGTGAAAGTAACCAGAACACCGCATGGTGTTCGTTACGAATAACGAACATCCCGAACACCCTAATATTCGCACGAATATCAAGCTCGGAAGAACACGTTCGCTCATCTCTAGTTTCCATCTACAATCAACTCTTTCAACTACCCCGCCTCTTTTTTAGATCTCCCCTTATCCCTAACACCCACACCATCATCAATATTGACCATGAATTCCAAACCAACACAACTTTCCCAATTCTTTACCCCCAAGGAGCCAAAAAAAGAAACTCCAACCATCAAAAGAAGAACAAAAAGGGGCAAAAGAAAACATCCCACTACTGAAAAGAAACAAGCAAAAACAATAAGGATCTTTAATCTCTCCAACCACATCCTGTCCAATTCAGAAAAAGGGCTCCTGAACAAAGGTCTCTCTCTCTGTTCAGATGATAGAATTAATGAATTTAATCTGTTTCTAGATACAAACCAATTCATCAGAAAACTCACTCGCAAAAGACATTTCGCCATTCATGGGTGCTAACAATTCTTCCAAGACTCCCACTAACAATCCTCAATCTCTCCCGGGGTACTCTAGTGATTCCCCACCCACACTCCACACAGAACTAAAACTGAAATCTTTTTTTACCCCATTCACCACAGAGGTAATTATATCGACACTTTTACCATGCTTATCAACATGGAATTTAGGAACATCAATAAGATTCGTCCATCACATCACAAACAGAACCTCAGTAGAGGAGAATGGTCAGCTCTTATGTCCATCACAGAAAATGAAGACCTTATAATCCGCATAAAGGAGGAGGTATCGTTCTCCAGGACTGCTCAACATACAATAAGGGAGCCATGAGACTCTGTCTGATACATGTTATTACAACCCCCTGACAACTGACCCTACAATCAATATTTTAAAAAAGACCTCATACAGGATGCATACCATAACCAAATCTTAACCAGAAAAGAGAAGACTTTCCGAATTATAGAAAAACCCCAGTTACCCATTTTTAATCACCTACCAAAAATACATAAAGATTAAAAAAAACCCTCTGGCAGGCCCATCATCTCTGGCATAAACTCAGTCACCAGCAACCTATCCCAATATATTGATATCTTGCTACAAAAATATGTTACTAATCTCAACTGTTACCTTAAAGACACTCCCACACTGATTAACTTACTTAAAACTGTTCCTTGGCAAACAACACTTCGTTGGGCCATACTAGATATAAGGTCTCGCTACTCGAAGATACCGCATGAGAAAGGCTCGAATGTCATGAATTCCGTCCTACAACAAGATTCCACTATACCAACCAAACAAAAGAAATTCATTCTGAATAGTATAGAATTTATTTTTTTTTAAAAAGTATTTTTCTTTCAATTCCAAGATCTATTTGCAGACAAAGGGTACAATGGGGACAAAATTCACACCGAATTTTGCGAATATATATGTGGGCCATTTTGAGGAAGAATTTATCAACTCAGAAAATGATTAGTCTAAAAATATTAAATTTTACAAAAGATATATAGACTATCTGCTTTTTATTTTGAAAGGCATGGAGGAAGATTTTAATCACTTCACCATGTACCAGAACACCCAGTCTTTTAACCTATTTTTTTCGGGTAAAAGTTCAAGCACCCATATAGAATATCTAGACCTAGTCTTATATCAAGAAGAAAACATTATTTTAACAAAAAAATTTTTTTTAAAACAACTGATACGAACAGCTACCTTGATTTCAGAAGTGCCCATTATAAAAAATGGAAGGTGAACCTACCATATGGCCAATTCAAAAGAATTAGACGGAACTGCACCAAAACAGAGAAATTTATTGAACAAAGCAAGCTTATCAAGAATCATTTGAGACAGAGGCTTTCCTAAGGATTTAAGTACCTCATCTTCCAATAAAGCTAGACAAGAATCCCCCCAAAAAAGCACTAATAAACAGTACAAGTACAACACTGAGAGCTTCCTGTAATCCTAAATTTGATTTAAAGAAAATAAATTTTCCCTAAAAAATTCAAACCTATGTATATCTGTCTAAAAAGGTTGCGCCATACATCAGTGTTTCTTTTCTCTTCTTTTATATTTGGTTATGTGGAAGATTGGACCTTTTAGAAATGTATAAAATTAGCAGTGGCCAGACAATTATACTTAGCACGAAAATTGGTGGCTCAAAAATGGAAACAAGACCATTCTCCAACAAACAGAATGTTTCAATTAATTGGCCTGTAGGCATGGAAAAGCATACAGTATATATCTAAAAAGAGGACCTCTAAAGAAGTTTGAAGATCTTTGATTCATATGGATTGACAACTATGGATTAGCCTCTACTGCCATAGTTTGAAATAAAATATTGTCACTCTTCTGATAAAATTAGAAGTAAAAATAGTTAATATTACTTCTCATATTTATGTTTCTTACTTTTTAGGTATATGTATGTGCATTTAAAAAATGCAATTGTTAAATTGAGAATATATATACTTACCTGCATATTGTGTAAAATATCATAACATATACTGTGATAAACTTTGATTCTTTCCTCTTTGTAAGGAGGGGGGAGTGAGGCTCAGAGGTATGTTGAGTTCAGGGCCAGTTAAGGCAGTTCAAACCACCCATAGGGAAGCATGGACGTTTGCACTTCAATTTACACATGCAGATTTGCTTTCTGGATTCCACATGCAGAAAACAAATCACAGCATGCTCCATTTTAGTGCGGTTCCAGCACAGATGGTTTCCGATGAAGTCAATGGAGGCCGACCGATCCACGGCTAGTCCGCAGTTAACACTGTGGATGGGCTGCGGATTCCACAGGAAGAGAAGCAGACTTCTTATATGACACCACATTTCCAGAGCAGAGTTGGATCATTTTTACGTCATCGAGCTGTATGAGTGCTTGTTTTTTGTAGGATGACTTGTAGTTTGTGTTGATACCATTTTGAGTTATATACAATTTTTTCTTTACTTTGCACTCCTGTTTTGATTAAGCAAGATGAACAGAAAACACCTTTTTTGCGTTTTTCATTTTTATGTAATAAACTGTGCTGAATAAATAATGTAATATTTTACCGTATGGGTTGTTATGGATGTGGCATTATGTGTGTTTTTTTTGTTCTCTTTGTTTTTTCATCATTTATAGCATTGTGTAAGGGATAAAAAACTTTTTAAAATTTGTTTCTGCAAAAACATTTACATGCCTTGGTCAGCAATAACGGTGGAATATGCAAGGCTAAATGGCATAGAGAAGTGAGTATATGAGCACATATTAATCTGTTTACTCTTTTTCTGGGAAAAAAGACACTCGTATGTGACAATCAGGGCTCAGTCAGATGAGCTGTGTTTTTTTTGTGCACCTGTGTGTGCAAAAAAAAAAAAAGCGCTCCATGCATGGTAAAAATGCGTGTAACTGTAGCTCCATGCCCATTGAAAACATATTCAATGAATGGCTGAGCACTGCTTCTGATTGGCTGCCGCTGTGACTAATCATAGGCAGCTCTCAGCTGTTATTCAATGAATGGCTGAGCACTGCCTGTGATTGACTGAGTGTTCAGCCATTTAGATCCAGCACTTTCTGGCGGCAGGGATTTTTAAATCCCTGGCCAGTAGAAAGTGCTTCAGAGTAGTGCCAGAGACGAAGGGAGAAGACGCGCTAGATCCCCCACAGCGGCAGAAGGTGATGAACATTTTTGTTTATTTTTTACAGCAGCTAAGAATGATTTTCAGTGAAGGGCTTATATTTCAAGCCCTTTCCTGAAAATCACTGTGGTGGTTACCTGCATCCTATTGCTTTCAATGGGGCAGCTGCAGCGCTGGCCCCATTGATAGCAATCGCAGAACATCGCGATCCTCTGCCACAGCTGTGACAGTTGGGACAGGGGGCTCTTTTATCCCCACAGGGAGTCCATCATCATTGTACAGTGTGACAGTGCTGTCAGAGTGTTCAGTGAGGAAGGGACTCCCCGCAGGGATATTTCACGCGCAGCATGGATCTTGCCGCTGCACGCATCTCCTATCTTTTGCAAGTGCGAGTATTTTGCGCCTGTAAAAGATGGACATGTGAACACTACATAGGGAACCAATGGTTCTATCAGACATGCTTTTTTTGCGCACATAGGCATGCAAAGAAACACTCATCGGAGAGCAAATATGTTCTTTGATAGATAAGGGGGCTGATAATTAGCAGACAAGTCCATGTTACGATCCCCTGAGACAGGGGGAAGACAAAAGAATCACAGATCATTCTCCCCCCAAGAAGACCAATGAGCATTTTTAGGGGGTTAGGGTTGTCAACTGACAAATAAGCATTTGCTTGTTTGCAGGCTAATCATTGGCCCTTTTCAGGCAAATGTTTGTTCCCAATTATTTTGACATCTAAAAGGTCTGTTTACTCAGAATTAGAAGAGGTTAAAACGAATAAATGGAAAGTTGCATTTCATCTTTTCCCATAAAAGAATATATCAGTCTGTTCAGCTTATTCTACTCAATATGTAGCCAAATAATTGCATAAAATCTCCAAGTGACAAGGCTCCCTTAAATAGATGTGGACTATATGCAACTGAGTCTACTTTTATCTCTTAATCAAAATACCTAAGAAAGTGTAATGAAATATCATATATAGTAGCTCAGGGTTTCAGACATACGCTACTCAACAAAATTAAGAACACTTAAGCATCTCAGTATAATTACAAGTCATAAGTGATTGTGGATCAATTTCACCTGCTTTGCTGCAAATAAAAGTGACAACAGGTGCACTTGGGAGGCAACAGGAAGACAGCCCCAAAAACGAAATGGTTTTGCAGGTGGTGACCACAGATAATTACTCTCCTTATCCTTTCTGAGAAATTCTTCTCTAGTTTTACATTTTGCTCCTTGTCACTACTGGCAGCATGAGCCAGTATCTGCCCAATCAGGTTTCACAGGCCGTCCTGCTCCTCCAGGATGGCACTTCCATGTGTGCCATGTCATAGACAAATGAAGAGAGGGTAAGGGGTGCTCAGAACATTTGTGATATCCAGATAAATACAGAATCTGTGATCTGATATACGGGAAGGGATCCGTTAATTTTTTTGGAGGAGTGCATATTGGGTAAAAGGTGAAGCTTGGCAGTCAGGGGAATATTTTAAATGTTGTGTAAAACTGCAATTAGGAGAGATAGCTACTCTGAAGGCAATGCATGAAACATATATTTTTGCATTCGTCAGCATACATCTAGTGGATATGTATGTTAACTTACCTCTTTTTAACTATTTAGCAGCATAGTTAAGCATGCCACTAAATACAAGTGGATGTTAGGGAAAATAAGTGTTATGTTACAATGGAAGTTAATGGTAATTACACAAACAGTGGCATATATCTGGGTAAATGGTTGTCCACAGTGTTCTAAATTGTACACCAAGCACAGTGCCCAATTTCAGTGTAAACAGACCCTTATTATTTCAGTGTATTTGTTTTTATCTTTGCTTTCTATCCAATTAGCACCATTAGGCCAAACACATTTGTGATTTGTTTTTTACTTTAAATTTATTAGAAGTTAATCTAAATGATCTGTTATGTTGGTGTTTTTAATATTAGTTGCCATAGTGTACAGTTTGTCAGAGTTACAATGGATAATCTGGACCTACATGTATAGCTATTATGCAACATTATCAATGCCATTTGCATGCTGGTGATACGGACTGCTAAACCCACGAGTCATCTGAATGAAATGTTACTATGAGATGATACTGTATGAAGCACAAATCTAAAGATTTATCAAAGTAATATGCTAATTGTTTAACTACCTTTATTTTATAGGTGAGTTGGCAAAAGCCCAATGTTCATGATTTTGCGATATTTGCACTGGGAAAATCATATTGTATATAATATGTTGAAACATAAATTTTCACCTATGTTTAAAAAATTCAATTGCACATTACAGGTATATTTCATTGGAGTGAAAAATGCTTTTTTTAATTAACTAATTTAATGGCTCATGGTAAAATTGCATAAATTTCAATTGACTTTTAATTGACTAATAGTTCAGTAGTTTCTAAATTCATGACACATAGCGAACAGTTCGTAAATGAACTGCTGTTTTTTCCCCTTATTCCTATAGGACATATTAGATTTTAAAGCTGCACTTTTCAGTGTGTGAATATCAATTTTTTAATAGCGCAAGGGAAACAAGAGAGCCATAAAAACCTAAATTAAATGGTAACAGCATCTTCTTTCATGTGTTTAGAACATCTTAATACTTCTTACATATTTTTATATAAACTTCATAAAACATTAGATGTGTATTGAGAAAAATAGTGATTGAGAATATTTTATATATTACAATAGTTATAATTTAGCTTTTTAATTTTTAAATTAATTGCCTTCTTAGATGTGTAAATGATTGGGCACACACATGCTTATGAACATTTTTTCGCCTGATTGTTGACCCATGTGGATATATTTACGAGCAGTAGATGAGCAAGCAAACACTTTTTGTCAGCTGACTGGATATTTTATCCATGCATTAACTAGCATACAAATCCCTCCACATACCACCCTTGCAAGTGTCTCCATGTCTTAAACCCCCCTCCTTTCCCTCATAGACCCTTTTGCCATAAAGTTAAAGCCTTCAAGTGGTACGATTAAGTTTCTAGTTTCTGGTTTATAGTTGATATCTAGTATTCAAGTGATGCTGCATTAATCTGGCAACTATTTTCTCTTCTTTTGTAAGAAGGCACATTAGTCTCATTACTAGAGATGAGCGAACATACTCGTCCGAGCTTGATACTCGTTCGAGTATTAGCGTGTTCGAGATGCTCGTTACTCGAGACGAGTACCACGCGATGTTCGAGTTACTTTCACTTTCATCTCTGAGACGTTAGCGCGCTTTTCTGGTCAATAGAAAGACAGGGAAGGCATTACAACTTCCCCCTGCGACGTTCAAGCCCTATACCACCCCCCTGCAGTGAGTGGCTGGCGAGATCAGGTGTCACCCGAGTATATAAATCGGCCCGTCCTGCGGCTCGCCACAGATGCATTATGACATAGTTCAGGGAAAGTGCTGCTGGTGCCGGAGCTGCTATAGGGAGAGCGTTAGGAGTTATTTTAGGCTTCAAGAACCCCAACGGTCCTTCTTAGGGCCACATCTAACCGTGTGCAGTAGTGTGGAGGCTGCTTTTTGCAGTGTTGCACTTTTTTTTTTTTTTGTATATCGGCCGTGCAGAGCATTGCGTCCTGCAGTAATTTTACATACTCCAGGGCCAGTAGTGGTGAGGCAGGGACAGAAGACATATTTAGTGTATATAGGCAGTGGGCTTTTCCAAAAACATTTGGGAAAAAAAATCTATTTGGGCTGCCTGTGACCGTCCTCAGTGTACTGGGTCTCTGCTGGGGGTAGTTGTCCTAATTCATACGCAGCCAGCTAAGTGTTACAGCAGGCTTGCGCAAAATTCTTTCCTGCCTCTGTGTTGCCTCTTATTTCACCGCTGTATTCCTGTCCACAAGTGTACTACAAGCGCTACTCGGTTCCCAGTCGCCACTACTTTTCCCAATGTGCCGTCCCAGCCCTGCACGACCATGTCTCCCGCAACATTGTACGCGCCCTCACCAACGCGGTTACTGCCAAGGTCCACTTAACAACGGACACGTGGACAAGCACAGGCGGGCAGGGCCACTATATCTCCCTGACGGCACATTGGGTGAATTTAGTGGAGGCTGGGACAGAGTCAGAGCCTGGGACCGCTCACGTCCTACCCACCCCCAGAACGAGGAGGGTGCTCGTTACTCGAGATGAACTTTTCGCGATGCTCGAGGGTTCGTTTCGAGTAACGAACCCCATTGAAGTCAATGGGTGACTCGAGCATTTTTGTATATCGCCGATGCTCGCTAAGGTTTTAATTTGTGAAAATCTGGGCAATTCAAGAAAGTGATGGGAACGACACAGCAACGGATAGGGCAGGCGAGGGGCTACATATTGGGCTGCATCTCAAGTTCCCAGGTCCCACTATTAAGCCACAATAGCGGCAAGAGTGCCCCCCCCTCCCAACAATTTTTACTTCTGAAAAACCCTCATTAGCAATGCATACCTTAGCTAAGCACCACACTACCTCCAACAAAGCACAATCACTGCCTGCATGACACTCCGCTGCCACTTCTCCTGGGTTACATGCTTATAGCCGATTCCACTGAAAGCAATGGGCTGCCAGCGTGCGTGGGATGAATTGTCGGGAAGGGCTTAAATATAGAAGCAGACGGAGACGTCGGGAAGGGCTTAAATATAGAAGCCCTTCCCTGCAATTCATCCAGAAATTTGTTAAAATAAAAAAATAATATAGACTTACCTTGTCTCGGCAGACGGAGTTCAGCGCGGCTGGCCTACAGTGGGTGTGAAGGGGGTGTGAGTCAGACCTGCCCCCTGATTGGCTCAGCCTGAGCCAATCAGAGGCAGGTCTGACTCACACCCCCTACACACCCGCTGCCGGCCGCCGCGGCTGAACTCCGTCTGCCGAGACAAGGTAAGTATATATTATTTTTTTATTTTAACACATTTCTGGATGAATTGCAGGGAAGGGCTTCTATATTTAAGCCCTTCCCGACAATTCATCCCGCGCACGCCGGCAGCCCATTGCTTTCAGTGGAACCTGCTGTATTGCCGGCTCCATTGAATTCAATGGGCAAACATCGTTCTTCTCTGCCACAGCTGTTACAGCTGTGGCAGAGAAGAATGATTTGTCTTCTATATGTTCTCAATGGGGTCGGCGCTGCTGCCGCCGGCCCCATTGAGCGCATATAGAGAAGAGAACAGGAATCGCAGATCGCAGATAGGTGCGATCTGCGATTTCTGACTATGGCCTAAGAAGGACAGTTGGGGTTCTTGAAGCCTAAAATAACTCCTAACGCTCTCCCTATAGCAGCTCCGGCATCAGCAGCACTGTCCCTGATCTCTGTCAGAATGCATCTGTGGCGAGCAGCGGGCGGGCAGATTTTAATACTCGGGTGACACCTGATCTCGCCAGCCACTCACTGCAGGGGGGTGGTATAGGGCTGGAACATCACAGGAGGAAGTTGTAATGCCTTCCCTGTCTTTCTATTGGCCAGAAAAGCGTGCTAATGTCTCAGAGATGAAAGTAAAAGTAACTCGAACATCGCGTGGTACTCGTCTCGAGTAACGAGCATCTCGAACACCCTAATACTCGAACGAGTATCAAGCTCGGACGAGTACGTTCGCTCATCTCTATTCAAGACCTATCTTTTCAGGCAGTGTGAAAAATCAGCACCAAAAACAGTTGCCAATGTTTAGATTTTTTTTATGCGCCCAAAAATCGCTCATGTGAATGAATGCATTGGAATCGAATGCTTCACATGGTCACGATTTTTTAACGCAGCTCTAATAGCATGAGTAAATGGCCATAATGCCACGCCACATGTCATGTCACAGGACAGCTGTGGCCATTTGTTTGTGCTTCTAACCGCACCCACATGTCATGGTGAATGGCTGCTCCAATTATCAGCAAAATTGTGACGCCATCGGCCACGGGTGAGCATTGTTTGGCTGCATACGGACAGCTGCACTGCATGCTCTCTACCTAAGAGAGCATTTATCTTCATACTCTTATGAATACATGAACGTTTGGACTGCTGGAGGCTATTCCTCAGGCCAGAGACACCAGAGTGTTCTCCTGTACTTTCCAACATGACATAACAGGCTAGATTGAGGAAAAGAGAACCAGAAGTCTTGTCAGAACATGCTAGGTCTGAACAGAAGATCGGCATTTGCATACAGCAAAGCAAATCAGAGATCCTGGGTACTGGCCCTTTAAATCTAAGTGCACACACATACACACCTGGACCAGCATATACGTACATGGCCAGCAAGAGAGGAAGAGGGCAGTGCATGAGGAAGCAGCCATAAACCATGAGGAAGCCAAACAATCACTGAAGTCAGATAAACAGTAAGACTAGCCAGCGGCTATAAGCCTTACTGATGTTTGTGGTTAATGCATAATGTCTTGACATCAAATAAAGTATTCAACAATATATTATTATGGTATACAAAATAAATGCATTATTATTTATAGTATTAGTTTTTATTATTATAATATTTTTTACTAAGTTCCTAGATGTAAATGAGATGATTTTGTTTGATTCTGACCTCCACATTTATATTATTAGACTGCAGTGCTCTCTGACATCAGAAATAGCCTTTTGGGAATTTCTTAGAGAAAGAATGCTGTAAAAAGTTAGCATAACTTGGAGGCACCTAGGAGAAAGCAGAAATGAACTGATGGCAGCAATACATGTAAAAAATTCTATTTCTGTACAGTATTTATAAAATTCTACATTTTTAGTTTTAAAATTCAAGTTTACACAACCATCACAAAATAAAGCGACATTGCAAGGCTCAGCACAAAATTGGATTTAACCAATGCCAGAAATATATTTAGCATTTAGCACATACATTAAAGGGGCTGTCCCACTTCTAGCTATTTTGCAGCAGGAAGCAGACAGCTCAGAGATTACAGACCTCAATTAACAGTGTCCAATGAATCCCCAGCAATAATGCACTAACTAGAATAAAAGAACGTTTATTGGATATGCATTAAAACCACTCAATATAAAACTACTGCCAAATGAGTAATATTATCCAGTATGGAAGATGTGTACATCAATACATTAAGCCACTCTGGATAAACATGTAAAAAGATAGAAAAACAAACGATCTCACCGGTCTGGTAGGTGAACCCAGAATACAGAGATCACTGATGACTCTACTATCTCCTTCAAAAACTAGACTTTATTCTGATTGACCTAGTTTTTGAGGGACCAACTGAGGTCTGTATTAGCTTTTACTGCTGCGTTTGTTAGAATACCATGCAACTTCCATCAAGATTTGGGACATGGATTCTCAGTGACTTCTATATTCTGGGTTCATCTTCAAGATCTGTTACATGTTTATCCAGAACAGTTTAATTGATGTACACACCCTGCATAATAGATAATATTACTCGATTGAGGAAAGTAGAAATAAATCTTGTTATTTGTATAGCGCCAACTTATTCCACAGCACTTTCAGGTAATTATTATTTATTACCCCCCACCAAGCTGGGTTCTCATTTTACCAATCTCGGAAAGATGGAAGGCTGAGTCAACCTTGAGATGGCTACCTGAATCATGTGGGGATTGAACTTGCAACCTTCAGGTTGTAGGCAAGAGATTACACACCACACACGGCTCTAATATTAAATGGTTTTAATGCATATTCAGCAAATATTACAATTTTCACCCAATTCTAGTTAGGAAGCATTAATGCATTGCATAATGGTCCAGATTGGTACTACAGGCTGAGTCCTATTTAAGTTAACAGGACTATTTGAAATTAATGTTTGTTGCCTTTTCAAGTGATTATCTACTAATTACACAATTATAAATTGTTTAGTAAAATAAATGGCTTACAGAGATTATAGTTATTTAATTATTCAGCTATTGTAAGCAAATGTATCATTTATAATGTATCTTGTGACATATTTATCCTATGTAAAACGTATCTTTGTGAGGGTTTTGGCCCAAATCATAGCAAACTGTGCTTTGCGCAGATTCCTAACATTTTGTTATTTGCTAAAATGCTCTTTAGGGCGGTCACACACGTCTGTAAGCATATATGCGCTCACAATATATTGACGTATATGCGCTATGCAGAGAGCATGGCCGCGTGCTATCGCGCATGGATCGGCACTTTTTACTGTAGTTTTGTGTTTTGCGGTGGGACCGTTCACATTGGCGCAGTAGGCAGGCAAGTTGACTAGGCAGGTGGACAAGCATACTTAGTTCCAGGCGTTTTAAATTTTCTGTGTTACATCACACATTTCAGTGCATAATTCCGTGCAGATGGTGCCGCACAAATGTGTGCAGGAGGCCTGAAGGATACATGTTTGCAAGGGGGATTAAGAAAGGTTAACCTAGCATAGTCTGGTAAATGCTATAGTTGCTAGAGTGTAGTTGTAGAGATGATGTAGCATGCTGGTGATTATCAATGGAAATGTTATAAATGGTTATGTTTATGGAGGAAAGTGATATCAATGCTAACATTTATAAAGACAAATTATATAATGAGTAATGTTTGTTATGCAAATGCTGAGGCTTATTAGGATGGATTCTGCAGTGATAGATAATTGCTGCATAAGTGCTGAAGGTTATTGTGCATTACTAATGTGAGTAACGGTTAGAGGCCGGACAGCCTGTAAATGAGGCTTGATTCCACAATGGCCAACAAGCTGAGACAGTGTTGCCAAGTAGTAAAACCAGCATTGCCAAAGTATGTGGTGCAATGTTCTAAACTGTGTGCCAAGCAAGTTAACGTGACGGTACCACTGATACAAGCTAAAGTGACTGTACATTATGTGGCACTTGATTTAATCATTTAGAAAGTAATATTCTTCCAGGAAGTGTGACTTTTAAGACACTAATAATGCCCCTTATGGCAGAGGCATAACTTTAAGCTTTTGGGTCCCAATGCAAAATCTATAACAGGGCCTGCAACTATAATGCTTTATTCATAGTACTAGGCTTACTATATGGAGATCTTTAATATATACTAGATATTCTCCAAGAATGAAGCAGTCCATACACCTAAGGTTTCCTCTACCAATTATAAGCTTGCCATTGAGTCAGATCTTTTACTCTCTATGACCCAACTGATGTCCCTGAATGTTCAGCGGTACTTCAATTGCTGGAGGTCTCAATAAAAAGATTAGCCTTCTTGGCTTTATTCTCAACTCAGACTTTATATAGTGGATTTTATTAAGTCATTGTATGGTGATATTGCGCAACTGCAACATGTAATTTTGCCTGTATGATTATTGGAATACTAAATAACACTATGATTAAAGTGTTTGTGATGGGGCTAGTTATTAGGGGATTGAGACTAATGTGTGACAGACCCATACAGATAAAACCTGTATGGGTCAGAAAATATTATCTAATTAGTACTGTGAGTAGTTGGAAGACCACTATACACTGAATGGTTTCTTTATGAGAGACACCTACCCTCTTACGATTGGAGCTTTCTTGTGTGAAAATGAGATACTTGACCTCGAATTGCAATATAATATTGAGTGAACATGTTCTCCATAGACCAGTTTCAGTGTGAGTCCACATTAGAATTGGAAAATAGAGTGATCTGAGTGACACTGAATGAGGCATGGTCATCAGTGCTAGACTAACTGCAGCCTAGATTTTAAAAACCAACAACCTTTTTGGATTTTATCACACAGTGGTGCTGGGAGTATACTGAGAATAGTGTGATCAAGGGAAAATATCCAGCGATATGGGATCCTCTGGATGCAAACAACTCACCAAATCGGTCAAAGGAAGATGTCAACAATTATTCTGATGAACAGGTGGTGCACATTGAAGCCAATTGAAGCTGAATACAATGTTGGTGCTCCAAATTATGTGTCCAATTTTCAAACTCACCATTCCTTAGTAGGATGGGATATAACCACAGATGACCAGTTTGAGTGTTATTGTTGTTAGAAGGAGACAGAATGGCAGGATGTCAGTGGACAAAAGAGTGCAAAAATTGGATCACTGAACACTGGAAAAATATTAACTGTTCAATCTGCATTTCTCTTACAACAAGCTGATGAGAGGGTCAGAATTTGACACAAGCAGTATGAATTTATGAACCCCCTCTTGTCAGCTTTTCAGACCATGTTAGTACCTTCATCGATACAAAAAGCTGTGCTGTCTGCATAGACCAGTATTCTTGCAGAATGATTTTAACACCTAGTAGAATGAATTGCTGTGGTTCTGAAGGCCAAAGGAGATCCAGCAATATCCTAGACGAGTGCTTCTAATAATATGGCTATTCAGTGTATAACTCAAGTTGGAACTTTTTGCTACCATGATTGCATTATCAATAACTTCTTTATCTATTTTTTTACCACATAAGTTAATAGACCTCTACTACCCATCAGTGAACTTAAGTTGTTAGAGAAATACCATGATAAACTGTGTGAAGATTTTTAGTACCCTTATGCATTGGCAGATTTGGTGTCTCCTTGCCCCATGTGGAACTTCAGAGAGGGCTAGAGGTAGCAAAGCACACATGCAGCTATCTTCCTTGTCGTTTATGTAAGTAGTGAAACACTCAGCTGTAAAATTGCATTGGAGAGAGATTCATGTATGCATGGGCTCTTCCTTTCTGAAATGTCAACGAAGGTAGAAGGAAGCCCCCATTCTCCATATGGGTGTCGGTTACATTACTTGGACTCTCGCCTATCAAATATTTATGGCACATAATTTCAATATGTTATTAATTTCTTAAATGGTAATACCAGTTATGTTTTATTGCAGTCCTTGGGAGTGGTTCAATTTGACAATGTGGCCCTTACACCAGAATAGGTTGGATATCCCTGCCATAAAGCAATGTTGCCTTGTAGCACTGGAGACCTTAGGTTTAAATTCAATGTCTGGATGTTCTCTCACTATTTGTGTAGGCTTCTTTCAAATTCACTAGTTTCTTCGAACACTCCATTAAAACATACTGATAGGTTGATTGACCTCTTATGAAAATGGGACAGTTGTGAGTGTCGGATTGGAAAATTCAAGTATATACACCTATAAACATCAAGCAGTTGACAGACCATAGACTATCACATCAAGCCAAACCAAACCAAAAATAATATAGTAATTACAAGGGCAGACAAATGCACAAGGGGAAGCAGTGCTAGCAAATGCAGAACAAGAACACCTACTCCAAAGTTATACTGTAAGAGTAGTGAGACTATGGAACTCCCTGCTTTAGGGCTCTGTCACATGGGTGCTGTGCTTTTTGGCCACTCTAATCATGGCAGAAAATCACATAAACTAGAGGCAGCTGCGACCAAGTTGCGGCTTCATTTCCTGTTTTCTTGCCTATTCAGATGGCCAGGTGCATTGTGTATATGCTGCAGCCCCCGATACCGTCGGCCAGGGGAAAAGAGTTCAGCTCTGCTAAACTCCCTCCCCCTTCCCTCCCCCTCTCTGCCCCTTTCTGACTGCCGTAAAAGGGAGGGGGCGGGAGCTTAGCAGAGCTGGTGTACTAAACCCCCTCCCCCTCTCCACCCCTTGTCGGCTGCCAGCAAGGGGAAGGGACGGGATGAGAGCTTAGCATGTTAGTCATGCTAAACTCCCTCCCCTTCCTCCCCAGCCTATGGGAGCTGCCGGCAAGGGGAGGGGGAGGGACTTTAGCAACACGAGCTGCTGCTAAATTCCCTCTCCCTTCCCTTTTCTAATGGTTCTCGTAGGCTCCCATAGGAGTCTATGGGAACGGATGGCGTATTCTGCAAAAGATAGGATAAGACCTACCTTTTCCGGACAGCAATGTTAAAAAACTGTAACCGTTGCAATCCGTTAGGGATCTGTTTTTTTGAGCTGAAAACAAAGAGCTGCAGTCTGTTCTTTTGTTCCAGTGTGAAAAATGGAATGTAGAAGGAAAATAGAGAAACAGATTGAAACTAATCGTCTTCAGTTTCAATGCATTTCTATGGACTGGAAAACTGATTTTTTTTTCCCCGAAAAATATCAAAGAAAATATCAAACTGTCTAATGGACCTATATGGAATCAAGTGTTGAGTATGAAGCAATAAAACTAAATGATGATTGGCTATGATTTTAGAATTTCCTGGGTTTGAAAATGCTAAATAAAATGACATGTCTATACAATGTTGGATACATGTCAAGCCAGTTCCTAGGAAAACTAATCAGTTTGATAGATGCTAATTGAAGGCATTTCACTTCTTGACATGTGGTATTATTTTACAATTATTACAACAAGTAATTCTCAAAACATATTTTTTCCAAACCAGGTTTTATTCTAAATAATAAATGAATGTTATTGTTGTTATACGACAAGAAATTGTTTCACTGTGAATTATTCCGGATCAGCACACTACAAACAGGGATTGTATAGCTGGCAATCACTCTAGAAACAAATGGATAGTGATGACACATTAGATTAACTGATGACGGGCACATAAGCTGCAAACTGGTAAAAAGAAATGGGATGAAATTCGGAAGGTATTCTTCACCCTGCCACTGAGCTTGTGATGAATGGCGCACAGCTGCTTACTGAATATCCTGGCAAGGTTTCTACATTCTTCTCTCCATTAACATGCAGTCTAGTAAACATCATTTCTCCAGACTGATTTCTACTAATTATTTGATGGAATAAGCCTTGTGGCATTAACTGTTTCATCCACTTTCATATTGTTAGACAGACGGATGTGAATCTGCCTTGCCACACACTAGTTTAGCTTTGGGCTAACTGAGCTGGCAGCACCTCGGAAACCTCCGTTTTTATACTTAACCCCTCCAGTTGGCATTGTCAAGCCATTACACACACAGATAGTCTGGGTAGTGTGGCTACTGACACTTCACTGGGCCAAGGTGTAGTACCTGAAGGTCGAACAGCAGCATAGTAGAGGCTGGAGTCAGGGCTGACAGCACACGTGCAGTAACGAGATCCAGCCTAAAAGTCAGGACAGGTAACAGGTAATAACCAAGTCTACAGTACACAACCGAGGTCAGGCAGCACAGATGTCAGAACAGTCAAACTCAAGCAAGGGTAAGAACCGGACAAACACAAACTGGGGCTTTGTCACAAATGGCAGAATGAGACCAATTGCTTAGGCATCCACAATTGGGATGCCTGCTTAAGCAACCTCCTTCTGCTACGGCTAGTGTTTGTTTAACTTTGAGCTTCTAAAATATGCTTCCAATTGTATCTCTAGGAACATTCATTGCCTTTGTTGTCTTTTTTTATCCTCTTCTTGTTTGTGCAAGACAATGCTCTCTTAGCTATTTTGGACCACTCTGTTGACCTAGTCATATTCACAGGCCAGAAGTAGTTGGGTAAACTGCCACAAAATTCTCAATATAAGGATAATTTTTCATACATAGATACAAATACTTTAACAAATGCAAATTCAAAACTTGAAATAAACTCTAAACATTTTATCATGGCAGCATGGTAGCTCAGTAGTTAGCACTGTCACCTTACAGCACTGGGGTCATAGGTTCAAGTACAACATCTGTCTGTATGTTTTCCTTGTGTTTGTGCAAATTTCCTCCCACACTCCAAACACATACTGATGGTGTGGGATATGTATGTGCTATATAAATGAGTAAAATAAACAAATTTCCTCAATTTGTCAGAAAATGATATCCCATTTAACAATGAAACTGCTTATTATTCAAGTGTCCAATTATGTTTGAGTATTTTAGTTAAACTTCTTGAATTAAAACTCAAGATAATTAACTCATATAGCATTAACCATTGAGGAATTACAGGCTTTTTGTACATATTCCCTCCATTTCCACAGGCTCAAAGTTAATTTGATAATTGACTAATAAGTAGTTTCAACATTCAATATGACCTTATTATTTTAGAACAAATTAAGGTTATTTATTTTATTCACAAATAGAGCGCATACATATTCCGTATATTAAAACTGAAAGTTTGAACTTCAATCCATTATAGCGGTGTACAGACACGTCTGATGGACCTACCGAAGGATCACCAAAGGAATTACCTGCTGGGCACCTTTGCTAAAGGTCCATTTCCATGCAAAGATAATCTTTCAAAGGACTGAAAGATTGAAAGATTTTGGAATCTATTTGCATAAAGTGTTAATAGCCATTAACACTTTAATGTCATCATTTGCATGTAAAAGGGCCTCCAGGAGCGGTTTGCAGAGCCCCCCATGTGATTAATTACCCAGCCTGCTGTGCACTCAGCTGCACTGTTCTGCTGGTGGTTGCCAGCAAATTACAATGTTATCTGCTTGCTCCTGTGGAGCTGACACAATGCGGTCTATTGAGAGACACTTTATCTCTCAGTGTCTGAACAATAGATTTAAAGTTCACCTTAAAATTATTGTTCAAACGAAAAGCGCATAATGCCCATGTTTACATGTAACAATTATTCCTCATTTTTGGTCGTTAAAACAAATTTGAGCAATAATTATAATCGTTATGTGTAAATGAGCCTTTATACACATACTGCAGTCCTTGAAGGAAGAATCTGCTTGCTTGGACAATAGAATTCCCCAGCCCTAGGCTTTCTGTGCAGTATGTAGTTTGCTGCTGCTAGATTTCTGTTGTAACTCCCCTGCATGCCCTAGACTAAGGCCGGTCTCACACAGGCGTTTGTAAAAACGTTGCATTTGTAAATGTGGCATTTTACATTGTTTTGGATGGCGTTTTCAAACGCATTCAACAGAGTTTTTAACGCACCCCATCATTACAATGAGTGATGTGGTGTGTTAAAAAGGCGCTGCAACCTACTAAAATAGAGCAGACATGGTTTTGAAATGCTGCGCTAAAACACTCATCTAAAAAGCCCTATTGAAATTAATGGAAGCTCAGTACAACGCTTTTAGCGGGCGTTTCAAATGCCCACTAAAACACTGTGAAAAACGCATGTGTCAGAGGGGCCTAAGACTGAATCCCCTTTTCCAAGCTTCTGTCTTTGACAGAGCATGTATACCACAAAGTAACAAAAGTATAATTCATAATTCCTCTTCCCTGGCAAGATGTGATATTGAGCCCATTCCCCTATTCTGTCTGATTCTTGCTAGCTGTTGTTACATGATACCAGTGTCAATCAGCTGCTGCCAAGGCAAAAAGGATCATGGGGTGCATCAAAAGAGGTCTTGGGGCACATGACAAGAATATTGTTCTTCTTCTTTACAAATCACTAGCCAGAAGACAACTAAAGTAATAAACGGAACAGGCAGACTACAATACCCAGAGAGGTTATCAAAATTGGGATTATTTAGTTTAGAAAAAAGACGGCTGATGGGCGACCCAATAACTATGTATAAATAAATCAGAACAATACAGAGATCTCTCCTATCATCTATTTATACCCTGGACTGTGACTGTAACAAGAAAGTTTCTACACCAACATAAAAGGGGGTTCTTTACTGTAAGAGCAGTTATACTATAGAACTCTCTTCCTTAGGACGTTGTGATGGCAAACACGCTAATAGAGTTAAAGAGGGACCTGGACACCTTGAGTGTAACAATATTACAATGTTATAGTCATTAGATTAGTTCAGACATGTTGTTGATCCAACTGGCTTCTACCTCATGTGTTTTTTGCCTTCCTCTTGATTAACATTGGGGGTAATAGCCTGAACTGGATGAGCATGTGTCTTTTTTAGTCTTACACATTATGTTACTATGATACTGGCTGCCCAGAGATAGCAGTGAAAATAGAAAGGAGGGTAGGAAGTCTACAGACACAGAAGAGAGCAAAGTGGGATACCATTTAATACTTTTTGTCCTCCTTTCTTTCACTCTACTGCTATTCTTGAATGGGACAGGAGAGGGAAGGTAATGGCCCCTACACTGCTTGCATGAGGGATGTCCATCTATCTGCAGGAGATGAAAGTGTATAAGTGATGTTTGTAATTGTGTGTGATTTATATGCACGAGCATTCAAAGGTTTTTTTATTTTGTACATTGTAGATTCATATAGAAGGCGTGAGAATTCTGAAGGAAAACAAATAGAATTAAGTAGTAAAGAAAAAGGTGTTGTTAAACCAGAATATGTTTTTATTTTACATCCTTTAAATCAGTCCCTTTTTGGTACGATGACAGCTTTGAATTCTCTCAATCAATTTCATGAGGTAGTCATCTGGAATGATTCTCATGTAATGGGTATGCCTTGTTAAAAGTTAAGTTTTGGAATTTCTTGCCTTTTTAATGTGTTTGAGACAATCAGTTGTGTTGTGCAGAGGTTGGCTTGGCACACAGTTCCATACAGTGTTGAGCCCTACTCAACTACTGTTCTAATCCACATTATGTCAAGAACCACTCAACTAAGAGAAGCAACAGTCCATCATTACTTTTAGATATGAAGATCAGTCAATCTCTAGAAATTATCAAGAACTTTGAAGTTATCCTCAAGTGTAGTCTGGAAAACCATCAAATGCTATGATGAAACTCTCTTCAGGCTCTCATGAGGATTGGTCCAGGAAAGGAGGACCAAGAGTTAGGGTCCTTTCATACTAAACGATTATCATTCAGATTCTCGCTGGATTGCAGAAATCTGAATGATAATCATTCAGTGTATGTGCCTGAACGTAGCTGGCTCAAGGTAACTCAGCCTTCCATCCTTCCAAGGTTGGTTAAATGAGTACCCAGCTGTTGTGGGGTAAAAGACGACTGGGGAAGGCAATGGCAAACCACTCTGCAAAAACAGTCTGCCGAGAAAACATCACAATGTGACATCACCCTGCTATAGGCAGGTATTATCTCTCATTCTGAGTCATATAGGGAAAGTTCCTCCCTTTTGTACCACGTTTCATGTGGTGGTTTATGTTCTTTGCTCCACTCTGTGAACATAGCTCAGGAACTGTTCAGGGGACCAGTTTCTGTACATTTCTGATCAGACGTAACGTGTGTTTTACATGATTTTATTGGCAGCAGGAACCTGAGAGTTTATTGAAAAGGATGCCCGCTTATTAGTTCAGGAAACAACCAGGAGATTTAGTGGCTTACAATGGGACAGTCCAAGAATGATTGTCAGCATATGAATTAAAGTCCAATTTATTTCAAATGGAAAACCTGCAAACAAAGTTGAAATTCATAGATCTGACATTTCTCAACAAGTCAATATACAAAATGAAAAAAGACAAAAATAATGGACCGAGCCCCATTGTCTGAACTGTATACTATCCCCAAAACAAGGAGCATAATACCGCCACAAAATATAAAGATTTATTAATTAGAAAAAGTTAAAAAACACAAAGGGTCACAAAAAATAGTGACTACTAGAGGGCAATAGCCATATTATGTCAACATAGCAAATCATAAGTAACTACAATATACCTTAATGCATAACAATGCCTATACGTAATACCAAACCTGTCCCAAAGAGCACACCAAATCATACATCAGAGCTACATGTCCATAAATAGTATTGCACAGCACCTCAACTGCATGTTTCATGTTTTTCTTCCTTGTCCATCTGTGAGTATTGGTCTCACTATATGATGCAAAGGGGCCTTTTGGGACTCTTCACATTCCAGGGCCAGGTACAAATGTAACCTTACACCCCTTTAGTTCTATTCCTGGATGAAATACATAGGTAAATAGAAGAGCAATTGCTTTCTCCTTACGGTAAACTGTGGAATGCCATGAGGTAGCATAAGGATAAGGGAAGTGTCTAATATGAGCTAGGAGGTTGTGGCAAATTTATCATGCCACGGCTCCATTTTGAGAAACGCAGCATAATTAGTATTTTTTCTTACAAATACTTTCTTGAGAACGTACAAATCTCCCCTAAAATTTACACATATATACTTCGTAGAGCTCAGAAGTTCTAAATTACATCATAATTTATCTGGAATTATCATTTTTGTTTTAAAAAACGGGGCAGGGGTAGAATGTTAAGTGGAAATTATGTTATTTGTCTCTATTTCAAGGCAAATATCTTCCCGCAAAAGCCTATTTCTGGAATCTAATACAATTTCTAAAAGTAAATTATCCCTCTATGGCCACTGCAAAAGAATAGCTAAACTATTGACTGTTAAAGTATGATTCCCTTATGCAAATCAGCTAAAGCTCTTAAATGCTGAAGTATTGTGATATCTAAATTGGTCTGCAGTCACGGTACTGAACTGTGGTGTATCTGCATAAATTGCACATCCAGAAAGCTGCAGTAACACATCAAACGACAACATTAAGTTTAACACTCTCTTAGTTCTATAAAGGATAGCAGAGAAATTATGAATTGCAAGGGCTTCTCAATGTTGTAGACGTCTACTGTGAGGACAGCCAAATGACAATGTAGCCAAGTTTTAGAAGACTACAAAGTAAATCATGAATATATGTGAGCTTACTGGCATATCCCAAAGATATATTGGTGGTAAGGACTACAAACTCTAACTAGATATATTATCCTGTGAAATCTAAAGTTCCCTACATAAAGCATGAGTTGTATTTATGTGTGTACCTGAACAGAATTCAGAAGTCGTGTATGTTCTTTCAAAGTTTGCATTACCCAAAGTGGTTTGATTAAAAAAAGAAATCAAATACCTAGTACGGTAGTTAATATACTATGCTTCCTCACCCAAGATCACCCTCAATAAACCGGAGTGATAAGCAGCTATAAAGAGCATTTTTACAGAAGGACCCTCCACATCCAAGAATGGCGCATGAAAATGGTGTAAAACTTTATTTTTCCCTATGGTGGCACTACAGGAGAATTTACTGTAGATCACTGGGCATCAAACAGTAGGACACTCTGTGATCAGACTATTTTCTTTGGACCATTTCTGAACTATAAGGCTGGTCTCATACGGACGGGTCAGATTATGCATACTGGAGCCCCCAGCGGAATCCGGCTCCGACTGTGGCCAGCATCGGTGAGGAAATGTTTAAATCTGTATTGTGAATGGGCTGAATGGCTCGTTGTTGACATACGCTGTGCAAATTTTGTTGTCAAATTTTTTTCCCTGCTTCATTGCTAGATGAATACGCTGGTGCCCGCAACCTATCCGCAATGTCAATTGCGGATCGGTCACGGGTCGGTTGGCTTCCAATGACTTCAATAGAGCATGCTGCGCTTTTTTTTTTTTGCGAGTGAAAATTGAAATCGCTGTCCACTCATGAGCAGACATGCCAATGCTCTATTCTTGTTGATGGAAGGGGAATACCACGGATCGTCCGCGTGAGTGATGATGGCGGATTCTGCAATCCAAATCCAGTTATGTGACGGTGGCCTAAAGTTGTATTTAAAGAACGTGTTAATAGATATAGGTATATATAGTAATAAAAAATAATAAAGGTCAAAAATCCAATTTATTGATATGCATTAACAATTAATAAATGCAAACATGATAGTTCCCATTTATGCATATTGAACATCCCAAAAAACTGACAGCTCCGTTACCACTGCAGTGTCCAGGCTTGGTAATATAGGCATAGTTTCCATTCACTTCAACAGGATCTCTAGCTGCAATACCAAGCCACTGCAGTGGTAATGGAGCTGTCTGCTTCCTGCAGAAATCAGCTCAGTGCAAAAGCATACTAGTTCATTGAACTGCTCATCAGCGGGGGTTGCATGTGACCTGCCACCACTGATCTACTATTGATGGCTTATCCTGCCGATTGGCCATTAGTGCTTTACAACTGGACAACTCCTTTAAATACGAACAAAAATCTGATATGACTTCCAAGTTAGTGTTCAGATTATAGTCAATGTTAAACCTCCTGATGAGTAGGACGTCATCTATATAATGGCCATACCACATTATATAATTGCAGAAAGGATTACTGACCACATGTAATGACTCTCATCAATTGTATAGAACAAGCACTGGAATAATGTCTGTCACCTCCAGGTCAAACATTACCCTGAAGCTTTTCAAGTCTGGATCCCACTAAGTTTGTTATCCTTATAGCAAAATTCTGCTTGCTTGATAACTCTTCATCAACTCCCATCTCTACTTCTCTCTGACTCATCTTATGCAGCTCATTCTCAGATCAAAAACAGCATATCACTATTACTTAGCAATGACACCCCAATACCAATTAAAAAATATGCAACTCTAAAGCTATAGCTCTGATTGCACACATACTCCTATTCACAACAAATATTCATAACAGTCTAGTAGGAGGGTATTAGGCCATACATAAATACAGGTTATTAGTTTTCCCACAGAAAAAAATTATTCTACTGTTACTAAATTTGCAAATATAGTTAGAGTCTTGTGTCCATATCTACAAGGTTCATTGTCCCATACAGCAGTAGGGACAGCGGATTAGTAATTGTCCTTCTTAAAAAAACTGGGTAAAAAGACAATTCCAATCACAAGATGTTCAAGCATACGTGCCATGGCATATTGCTGCCATCACCCTTTGCTGCTGTGGCTGTGGTCGGTCACCAACCTCATGTCCCTGCTTGCACATGCTCCTGCTTCCAGACTTAAATGGCCAGTGTATGCTCCAATATTTGCCCTCCCTCAAACTTGCTATATTAGACATCCACGCCCATGGGTGGATGCCAAAACAATTTCATTCCACTCCAGTCGTGACAAAGCCTTCTCTGGCTTCGGACTACTGACCTGACTCTGACTATTCTGACTTTGGAATCCCTGGGCTTGACTACATTTCTGAATCACGTTATTATCAGTCTGTTATAATTGTGCTGTCTGCTCCAACCTCAGCTTGTCTTTGGATTACATCTATGTTCACACCCTCAGATACCACTCGGCCTTGTGTAGCATCAAAAACTACACTACTGAGATTATTTCTGTGAGTGATGGCTTGAGGACCCATGAGGACCCTACAGCAAAGACCAAATCCCGCTTGTATCATAGAAGTCAAGGGTAAAAATCAGGGCTCCTCAATGGTTGCCTTGAGATATAGCCCTAAGCCAAATCATTGTGTGGAAAGGTGGATCCACATCCTTCTGTCTGACAAGGTGGTTCAGCTAGTAGTGTACTTCACTTGTTTATGCCAGAGCTCTGTGAGAGCCGGGGGTAATGGCATGATGGCTGATACTGCAAAACACTGTCAATGATTTTCAGAAAATATAATTTCCTTTCCCAGGGAGTTTTTGGTTGAAGTGAATTACTTGTTCAAAAAGTGTTTCCGCAGTAGCTGACACAATGCCATGTAGCTTATAATACAAACTTTGATTGGTACAAAACCCATTTGAGGGATACACGAAGGGCTTTAAGTCAATTGCTGATCATATGACATTCTTTTCTCAGTAGAAATTGGTTAGATTATCCACACTGCTGCAGACTGACGTCTGTACACAACTCAAGTACTGCCAAACAACTAGAAGAAAGGATGCTTCACTCCAGAAATCGGTAGATGGCCTGTGGATCACTTTACAAAGAAAAATAATGTGTATGATAATTAGGCCTTAATATGCATACAAAAACAGAAAAAGGTGGGCGAAAATGCAATTATGCACTTTTGTATATTTAGAGGATTAAGTGTTATATTTTGGCCACAAAAGAAACAGACAAAAAAGTTAAAGTAATAAAAAGTTCCACAAAGGTACATAATCCTGGAAACATACCGATATAGGTCATAATAAGCAGTTTCCTTCTTCCCTTAGCAAAAGCAGCCTCAAATAGGTAGTGGAATAAAAGCCAATTATAATTAGGCTTTTGCCAGGACTTAGCAGAGTCTAGCGGATACTAAAGCCTCTGTGCTTAGAGAGACTCATGGCAATGTGCAGCTATGGTGGCTCATGGTCCCTGTGTTAACGCCTGTATGGACATTTGTTTAATGGGTTCAATCATTGAGCAGCCCTTCTGGGAGGACATCAAAGGGAATGTCTATTTCTGCTTTTGCAGAATTCTGCTCAGGAATATGAACGAAATTCTCTAAGACCTTATAGGAAAATGTACTTTTTAGATTCGGAACATCTAGCATAATTGTTCTCATAGTCACATTTCACGGTTACACATTTTTGTCTTACTATTCTGTGTTTTTACATGTTCCTTTCTTTTACAACTGATCATAACTGGCAGAAAACTGTTGCATAAAAGCAACAGGTTGCATCAGTTTTTCATTCAGCTTCGGATCCTATTGCTCTGCAGTACACATAGAGGAAACCAAATCCATTGTTATTTGACTTCAGTCAAGCTGGGTTCCAAATGTCTTGGGTCCTTTTTTCTTTGTGTGACTCAAACTGCCTCAGTTCATCAGTTTGCTTCAGTGCGCATGAGGTTCATAATTAATGATCAGTTTATTTTTACAGGATTTATCATGTCTTTTTGAATATTGAGGCCAATAAATATTCATCTGGATTACAAAAAGTGATGCAAAATTACACACATTTTCGTGTTTTCAATCAGTTTACATCAATTGCAGAGCAAACAAACCTGCTGAAAAAAAGAAGGTGCAAACCCAATCTTAAAGAAGAACATAGTAGATCATATAGCAATATAAAAATCAATGAGCATGACTGAACAGATGTAAACTAATGCCAAAAATGATTTGTTTTACATTAGTTTAATACACTGGATCTGTCAACAGGAAAGTGACATTCGATTTTATGGCTTTCTATTTTATATCTTTAAATTTAATAGCACAATGGAAAAAGAAACACCAGAATACACACTGGAACTGTTCTTCAGTTTTTGATTTTGACTGATAGTCTGTCATCAGTATGTGGCAAGGGTCATATTTCAAGGCTTTTATTACGGTTGGAAGAACCCAGTGCCCTCGCAGTTCTTCTAAGATCACCCTAGAAAGATTGTCTGGTTGTTGAAATGTGTAGTGATTTTTAGAATTAATTTAGTTAAAGGGTTAATTGAACATTGCTTAAATTCCATAAGAATGTTATAACTGGTTATGCACAGAGCCCCACTTAAAGAGAAGAGGCCTCGCCTTACAAGTAACCAGAGAAGGCCTGTATAATGCCTCATTGACTAATTTTGCAGAACTATCATGTTGCGTCATCCATGGTATATAATGTTCTTTCAGACAAACAAGGGTGGAGTCCACTATGGAATGTCAATGATGAAGTCTACTCTCAACCTCTGGAGTTGATGGAAATTAACAATACTCCCCCATTTTGTCTGACCACATATCATGGATGTTAAGGATATTGTTCTGTTTTTCCATAACTAGTTGATACACTATTTGTATATCCTGTTTGTATCATTTGATCTGACAGTGTATGCCGCACTTGATATTTTTCTGGAAATCTTCAATGTCTTTGTCACTCTATTCCTTTTGATATCTTGTATGTATATCCACTTTTCATCGGTTAAGGAAACTTTATTGATATGTGAACCTATTGGTTCTTGTCATGGAACAAACCATGCAGCTATGTTATGCACCCTGAAAAGAGGCTGTATTATCCCTCTATAAGTCCCTTTGAAATGTATGGGTTCCTCTGAAGGACTTGTAATTTTAAAATAAAAAAGTTTATAAAATACTCAGATTACATTTTTGGATCCTGTAAAGAAATAGTCACTAAATGAACTGGAATAAACCGATACACTTCCCAATGCTTAGCATTTTTTTTAATGAAAATATGTTTTAAAACAAAATATACAACAAATTCGAGTGTGATTTCTGCCTTATTTTGTAACTGAATAGTAAGGAAATCTCTGAGATCAGGAGATACAATTTGTTTTATTGAATGAAAGCTGTTATCAGCACATTGAAGGTAGGACTTCCATTACAAAGACTGACATGATAAAATGACCTCACCTTAAACTTGAAATGGCCAGTTCCTTAGAAGATTTAATAACATCCACCCTAGCTATCTAACAAGCACCTAATGAAATGGGCCCTATGGTCAGTGTGCCAAAATCAATAGCCATTATGTGAATAAAGATGTTTTCATGGAGAGTCCATATTTTACCCCTGGCAAAGTTGTAAAATAACACATAGAAGAAAGCAACTGGAAAAGAGGAATTTAACATTGCAGTGCACTTTTGAATCATTGCAGCTTAAATGTAAGTATACAGCATCTTAGATTCTTCCTCTAGCTACAATAAATATATACACCGCTCAAAAAAACACTTTAATCACACATCGGATCTCTGCGAATGAAAGATTCAAGTTGAAAAGCTTTACTGATACAAATTGTGTATTACCTTGAGAACAAAATAACATATGAGCAGTCAATGGAAACCAAAATCATCAACCAATTGACGGCTGCATTCCAAATCACTCAGAAATTCAATTTGCATGAATTTTATCTCTAACTCATAATGTGACTCAGTTGTGTGTATGACCCCCAAGTGCCTTTATGCATGCCAAACAAGGTCTGGGCATCCTCCTGATGAAATGATGGATGGTGTCCTAGGGACTTTCCCTTCTGACCTGGATTAGAGCATCAGTGAGCTCCTGGACAGTTTACAGCACTACATTGCATCAGATACACTGACACAGAATGCCCAGAAGTTCTCATCTGAATTCAGGTCTGGGGAATGAGAGGGCCAGCCAATGTCATCAATGCCTGCATCATCCAGGAACTGCTTATACACTCTGGCCACAAGAGGCCAATCTTGCACCAGGAGGGACCCAACATCCACTGCACCAGTGTTAGGTCTGACAGTGGCTCTGATGATTTAATCCCAGTGCAATCAGGATACTGCTGGATACTACATAGAAGATTGTGTGAGCCTCCAGGGATATGCCTACCCAGAGTATCACTGATCCACTGCCAAACTGGTCTTGCTGGATGATGCTAAAGGGGGCATAGTGTTGCTACTTAACATAGTTAGCTAACTAACAGTTTATGCAAAGATGATCGCTAAAAACTGTCATTCGAGCGATTTTTGAGTGATCATCTTTCAGTGGAATGTAATTATAGGAATAGCAGCATGACATGCCATTTGACCGCCAGGGGGATTTCTGTCAAACCGGGTTGACTTTGCTGTTGGCCACAGGTTCTACCATTGGCGATGGGCTGCATTTCAGTGGAAAGGGTGCAGCTGTGCCTGGGGAAGAAACTGGCTAGAAGGTTGAATGAGTGTATAAACTATAGACTTGGGGAGGGTAACCAGAGAGATAGTGGGGAAGACAGTGTAGACAGTGACCTGGGACTAAGTAATGGAATTGGGGGTGGAGTTGAGTTAGGGGTTAACATACTTAGAACTAGTAGTTAATAGGAATACACTTAAAATAGAAAATAATCAAAACTTTCCAAACTGTATGGTGACTAATACTAGAAGTCTGACAAATAAGGTTAATGAACTGGAAGTAATTAGGTCTGAAAAAAACTATTACATAGTGGGAATAATGTAGAGCTGGGTGGATGAAAGCGGTGACTGGGCAGTTAACTTACAGGGTCATAGTTTGTTTAGAAGGGATTCGTCTTTATTTAAAGTCCTATTTAAAGCCCACACTACATAAAGATATATGTGAGGAAATTGAACAAGTGGTGTCTCTATGTGTAGAAATACATGGATCTGTTACTAAGACAAGCAGATGAAGCATCAAATTACAATGAGGTAATTACTATGGGCGACTTTAACTATCTAGATATAAACTGGTAACACAAAACCTGCAGCTCTCATAAAGGAAATAAGTGTCTATTAATTACTAGAGATGAGCGAACACCAAAATGTTCGGGTGTTCGTTATTCGGAACGAACTTCCCGCGATGTTCGAGGGTTCGTTTCGAACAACGAACCCCATTGAAGTCAATGGGCGACCAGAGCATTTTTGTATTTCGCCGATGCTCGCTAAGGTTTTCATGTGTGAAAATCTGGGCAATTCAAGAAAGTGATGGGAATGACACAGAAACGGATAGGGCAGGCGAGGGGCTACATGTTGGGCTGTATCTCAAGTTCCCAGGTCCCACTATTAAGCCACAATACCGGCAAGAGTGGGCCCCCCCCCTCCCAACAACTTTTACTTCTGAAAAGCCCTCATTAGCATGGCATACCTTTGCTAAGCACCACACTAGCTACAACAAAGCACAATCACTGCCTGGATGACACTCCGCTGCCACTTCTCCTGGGTTACATGCTGACCAACCGCCCCCCCTCCCCCCCACAGCGCACACCAAAGTGTCCCTGCGCAGCCTTCAGCTGCCCTCATGCCACGCCACACTCATGTCTATTTAGAAGTGCGTCTGCCATGAGGAAGAACCGCAGGCACACACTGCAGAGGGTTGGCATGGCTCAGCAGCGGCCCTCTTTAAAAGGGGCGGGGCGATAGCCCACAATGCTGTACAGAAGCAATGAGAAATAGAATCCTGTGCCACCGCCATCAGGAGCTGCACACGTAGGCATAGCAATGGGGAACCTATGTGCCACACACTATTCATTCTGTCAAGGTGTCTGCATGCCACAGTCAGACTGGTAATATGTACCTTAACAGTAACCGCGTTGGTGGTAATGTGGTGGTGACTGCGGACCTAGTAGCACGGTTGTATTTTGTTGGTTTTCGGAATGCGGCCAGGATTAAGTGGGCCGTGGCGGGGGGATGGTGTGGGGGCTCTCTTGTTGTGTCGGTAAAGGTGAAATTCTTGGACTGCCACCAGACGAACCAATGCAAAGACATTTGCCAAGAATGTTTTCCCTGTTGGAGGAGGAGGGGGATGTTTTTGAGGCACTACGTGTCCTCTCCACGGGTCCATGGCTATATGCACCTTTACAGTAACCGCGTTGGTGGTAATGTGGTGGTGACTGCGGACCTAGTAGCACGGTTGTATTTTGTTTGTTTTCGGAATGCGGCCAGGATTAAGTGGGCCGTGGCGGGGGGATGGTGTGGGGGCTCTCTTGTTGTGTCAGTAAAGGTGAAATTCTTGGACTGCCACCAGACGAACCAATGCAAAGACATTTGCCAAGAATGTTTTCCCTGTTGGAGGAGGAGGAGGATGTTTTTCAGGCACTACGTGTCCTCTCCACGTGTCCGTGGTTATATGCACCTTTACAGTAACCGCGTTGGTGGGAAATGGCCTCGCCGCCATCATGTCTTTGGGAAGCCTCTGTTTCCACACCCCAGAGACATACCATTAGCAGCGGTATAGGCAGAGCCCAGAATTCGTAACATTTCAGCCGTAGCATTAGGACAGGCCCCACTAACATATCACTAGCAGCATTATAGGAGGAGCGCAGTCTTCGTTCCATGTCAGCAATAGTAGCACTCAAGACAGGCCCCAGTAACAATTCCTAAGCAGCAGTATAGCGGGAGCGCAGTCTTCGTTCCATGTCAGCAATAGTAGCACTCAAGACAGGCCCCAGTAACAATTCCGAAGCAGCAGTATAGCGGGAGCGCAGTCTTCGTTCCATGTCAGCAATAGTAGCACTCAAGACAGGCCCCAGTAACAATTCCGAAGCAGCAGTATAGCGGGAGCGCAGTCTTAGTTCCATTTCAGTAGCCTTAGTATAGCCAAGGCCCAAGTTACATTTATGTAGCTAAAGTGTAGGCCAACCCCACACACCTTTCTGTACCATGAGTGCAGGCGAAGAACATACAAATTGCTATGATTACACTGTAGGTGAGGGCCCCAAAAATTTGGTGTACCAACAGTACTAATGTACCTCAGTAAAAATTGGCCATGCCCAACCAAGATGGCAGGTGAATTGCTTTGGTTAATGTGGCTTAAGTGGTAACTAGGCCTGGAGGCAGCCCAGTGTAACGAAAAATTGGTTCAAGTTAAAGTTCCAACGCTTTTAAGCGCATTGAAACTTATAAAAATTGTTCAGAAAAATTATTTGAGTGAGCCTTGTGGCCCTAAGAAAAATTGCCCGTTCAGCGTGATTACGTGAGGTTTCAGGAGGAGGAGCAGGAGGAGGAGGAGGAATATTAGACACAGATTGATGAAGCAGAAATGTCCCCGTTTTGGATGGTGAGAGAGAACGTAGCTTCCATCCGCGGGTGCAGCCTACGTATTGCTTAGGTATCGCTGCTGTCCGCTGGTGGAGAACAGAAGTCTGGGGAAATCCAGCCTTTGTTCATCTTGATGAGTGTTAGCCTGTCGGCACTGTCGGTTGACAAGCGGCTACGCTTATCTGTGATGATTCCCCCAGCCGCACTAAACACCCTCTCCGACAAGACGCTAGCCGCAGGACAAGCAAGCACCTCCAGGGCATACAGCGCTAGTTCAGGCCACGTGTCCAGCTTCGACACCCAGTAGTTGTAGGGGGCAGAGGCGTCACCGAGGATGGTCGTGCGATCCGCTACGTACTCCCTCACCATCCTTTTACAGTGCTCCCGCCGACTCAGCCCGCGTGACTGGGGAGCGGTGACACAGTCTTGGTGGGGAGCCATAAAGCTGGCCAGGCCCTTAAAGACTGTTGCACTGCCTGGGATGTACATGCTGCTCGATCTACGCACATCCCCTGCTACCTTGCCCTCGGTACTGCGCCTTCTGCCACTAGCGCTGTCGGCTGGGAATTTTGTCCGCAAGGGATCGCAAGGGTCCTGTGGTATAGCAACACTCTCGAACCCCTTTCCTCTTCGGGAATCAGAGTGGGCAGGTTCTCCTTATACCGTGGATCGAGCAGTGTGTACACCCAGTAATCCGTCGTGGCCAGAATGCGTGCAACGCGAGGGTCACGAGAAAGGCATCCTAACATGAAGTCAGCCATGTGTGCCAGGGTACCTGTACGCAACACATGGCTGTCTTCACTAGGAAGATCACTTTCAGGATCCTCCTCCTCAGGCCATACACGCTGAAAGGATGACAGGCAATCAGCCGGTGTACCGTCAGCAGCGGGCCAAGCTGTCTCTTCCCCCTCCTCCTCATCCTCCTCATGCTCCTCCTCCTCCTCCTGTACGCGCTGAGAAATAGACAGGAGGGTGCCCTGACTATCCAGCGGCATACTGTCTTCCCCCGCCCCCGTTTCCGAGCGCAAAGCAGCTGCCTTTATGGTTTGCAGGGAATTTCTCAAGATACATAGCAGAGGAATGGTGACGCTAATGATTGTAGCATCGCCGCTCACCACCTGGGTAGACTCCTCAAAATTACCAAGGACATGGCAGATGTCTGCCAACCAGGCCCACTCTTCTGAAAGGAATTGAGGAGGCTGACTCCCACTGCGCCGCCCATGTTGGAGTTGGTATTCGACTATAGCTCTACGCTGTTCATAGAGCCTGGCCAACATGTGGAGCGTAGAGTTCCACCGTGTGGGCACGTCGCACAGCAGTCGATGCACTGGCAGCTTAAAGTGATGTTGCAGGGTGCGCAGGGTGGCAGCGTCCGTGAGGGACTTGCGGAAATGTGCGCAGAGCCGGCGCGCCTTTACGAGCAGGTCTGACAAGCGTGGGTAGCTTTTCAGAAAGCGCTGAACCACCAAATTAAAGACGTGGGCCAGGCATGGCACGTGCGTGAGGCTGCCGAGCTGCAGAGCCGCCACCAGGTTACGGCCGTTGTCACACACGACCATGCCCGGTTGGAGGCTCAGCGGCGCAAGCCAGCGGTCGGTCTGCTGTGTCAGACCCTGCAGCAGTTCGTGGGCCGTGTGCGTCTTATCGCCTAAGCTGAGTAGTTTCAGCATGGCCTGCTGACGCTTGCCCACCGCTGTGCTGCCACACCGCGCGACACCGACTGCTGGCGACATGCTGCTGCTAACACATCTTGATTGCGAGACAGAGGAGGAGGAGGAGGAGGAGGGTGCTTTAGTGGAGGAAGCATACACCTCCGCAGATACCACCACCGAGCTGGGGCCCGCAATTCTGGGGGTGGGTAGGACGTGAGTGGTCCCGGGCTCTGACTCTGTCCCAGCCTCCACTAAATTCACCCAATGTGCCGTCAGGGAGATGTAGTGGCCCTGCCCGCCTGTGCTTGTCCACGTGTCCGTAGTTAAGTGGACCGTGGCAGTAACCGCGTTGGTGAGGGCGCGTACAATGTTGCGGGAGACGTGGTCGTGCAGGGCTGGGACGGCACATCGGGAAAAGTAGTGGCGACTGGGAACTGAGTAGCGCGGGGCCGCCGCCTCCATGATACTTTTGAAGGACTCCGTTTCCACAACCCTATACGGCAGCATCTCAAGGCTGATGAATTTTGCTATGCGGACGGTTAACGTTTGAGCGTGCGGGTGCGTGGCGGCGTACTTGCGCTTGCGCTCCAACAGTTGCGCAAGCGACGGCTGGACGGTGCGCTGAACTACACTGCTGGATGGGGCCGAGGACAGCGGAGGTGAGGGTGTGGGTGCAGGCCAGGAGACGGTAGTGCCTGTGTCCGGAGAGGGGGGTTGCATCTCAGTGGCAGGTTGGGGCACAGGGGGAGAGGCAGGGGTGCAAACCGGAGGCGCTGAACGGCCTTCGTCCCACCTTGTGGGGTGCTTGGCCATCATATGTCTGCGCATGGTGGTGGTGGTGAGGCTGTTGGTGTTGGCTCCCCGGCTGAGCTTTGCGTGACAAAGGTTGCACACCACTGTTCGTCGGTCGTCAGGCGTCTCTGTGAAAAACTGCCAGACCTTAGAGCACCTCGGCCTCTGCAGGGTGGCATGGCGCGAGGGGGCGCTTTGGGAAACACTTGGTGGATTATTCGGTCTGGCCCTGCCTCTACCCCTGGCCACCGCACTGTCTCTTGCAACCTGCCCTGCTGATGCCCTTGACTCCCTCTCTGAAGACCTGTCCTCCTGAGTAAGCGTTGCACACCAGGTGGGGTCAGTCACCTCATCGTCCTGCTGTTCTTCCTCCAAATCCTCTGTGCGCTGCTCCCTCGGACTTACTGCCCTTACTACTACCTCACTGCAAGACAACTGTGTCTGATCGTCATCGTCCTCCTCACCCACAGAAAGTTGTTGAGACAGTTGGCGGAAGTCCCCAGCCTCTTCCCCCGGACCCCGGGAACTTTCGAATGGTTGGGCATCAGTGACGATAAACTCCTCTGGTGGGAGAGGAACCGCTGCTGCCCAATCTAAGCAGGGGCCCGAGAACAGTTCCTGGGAGTGTTCCCGCTCCTGAGCAGGTGTCATTGTAGTGGAGTGAGGAGGCTGGGAGGAAGGAGGAGCAGCAGACAGAGGATTCGGATTTGCAGCAGTGGACGGCGCAGAACTGCGGGTTGACGATAGGTTGCTCGAAGCACTTTCTGCCATCCAGGACAGGACCTGCTCACACTGCTCATTTTCTAATAACCGTCTCATGCGTGGACCCATTAATTGGGCGATGAATGTGGGGACGCCAGAAACGTGCCTCTCTCCTAATCGCGCAGCAGTCGGCTGCGACACACCTGGATCAGGAGCTCGGCCTGTGCCCACACCCTGACTTGGCCCTCCGCGTCCTCGGCCGCGTCCACGTCCTCTAGGCCTACCCCTACCCCTCAGCATGCTGTATTACCAGTGATTTGATTTCACAGGCAGCTAATAAATTGGCGCAAGACTGCAGGCCAAATATAATTTTTTCCCTTTTTTGAAAACGAAAGGCCCCACTGCCTCTAGTGAATGTATAATCTAAGTTTAATAACTGTGCTGTTTTCCTGCTAATGTGTCACAGAACGTGAGGGTAGCAGAGTTATTAACTGTGGCAGAGCAGGTATTTTTTTTCCCAATTAAGGAAAGCAAATGGCGAAGCCAGCAGTAAACCGTAGCTGGGTGCGTCTGATTTTTAAAGGTTGCACACGCAGCCGACACGTGTCCACCGCCCTTAGGACGGACAGAGGCAGGACAAATAGAATTATTTTCCGTTTTTTTGCACCAAAAGGCAGCACTGCGTATATTCAATGAACATGAGAAGTTTAATAACTGTGCTGTTTTCCTGCTAATGTGTCACAGAACGTGAGGGTAGCAGAGTTATTAACTGTGGCAGAGCAGGTATTTTTTTTCCCAATTAAGGAAAGCAAATGGCGAAGCCAGCAGTAAACCGTAGCTGGGTGCGTCTGATTTTTAAAGGTTGCACACGCAGCCGACACGTGTCCACCGCCCTTAGGACGGACAGAGGCAGGACAAATAGAATTATTTTCCGTTTTTTTGCACCAAAAGGCAGCACTGCGTATATTCAATGAACATGAGAAGTTTAATAACTGTGCTGTTTTCCTGCTAATGTGTCACAGAATGTGAGGGTAGCAGAGTTATTAACTGTGGCAGAGCAGGTATTTTTTTTCCCAATTAAGGAAAGCAAATGGCGAAGCCAGCAGTAAACCGTAGCTGGGTGCGTATGATTTTTAAAGGTTGCACACGCAGCCGACACGTGTCCACCGCCCTTAGGACGGACAGAGGCAGGACAAATAGAATTATTTTCCGTTTTTTTGCACCAAAAGGCAGCACTGCGTATATTCAATGAACATGAGAAGTTTAATAACTGTGCTGTTTTCCTGCTAATGTGTCACAGAACGTGAGGGTAGCAGAGTTATTAACTGTGGCAGAGCAGGTTTTTTTTTCCCAATTAAGGAAAGCAAATGGCGAAGCCAGCAGTAAACCGTAGCTGGGTGCGTCTGATTTTTAAAGGTTGCACACGCAGCCGACACGTGTCCACCGCCCTTAGGACGGACAGAGGCAGGACAAATAGAATTATTTTCCGTTTTTTTGCACCAAAAGGCAGCACTGCGTATATTCAATGAACATGAGAAGTTTAATAACTGTGCTGTTTTCCTGCTAATGTGTCACAGAACGTGAGGGTAGCAGAGTTATTAACTGTGGCAGAGCAGGTATTTTTTTTCCCAATTAAGGAAAGCAAATGGCGAAGCCAGCAGTAAACCGTAGCTGGGTGCGTCTGATTTTTAAAGGTTGCACACGCAGCCGACACGTGTCCACCGCCCTTAGGACGGACAGAGGCAGGACAAATAGAATTATTTTCCGTTTTTTTGCACCAAAAGGCAGCACTGCGTATATTCAATGAACATGAGAAGTTTAATAACTGTGCTGTTTTCCTGCTAATGTGTCACAGAACGTGAGGGTAGCAGAGTTATTAACTGTGGCAGAGCAGGTATTTTTTTTCCCAATTAAGGAAAGCAAATGGCGAAGCCAGGAGTAAAACATAGCTGGGTGCGTCTGATTTTTAAAGGTTGCACACGCAGCCGACACGTGTCCACCGCCCTTAGGACGGACAGAGGCAGGACAAATAGAAATATTTTCCGTTTTTTTGCACAAAAAGGCAGCACTGCGTATATTCAATGAATAATAACTGTGTTGTGGCCCTGCCTACACAATTCTTTCCCTGCAGTATCAATGGAGGGTGCAATGCTCTGCAGAGGCGATTTTGAGAAGTAAAAAAAAATGCAGCACAGCTAACAGCAGCCAGCACAGTACTGCACACGGTTAAATATGGCCCTAGAAAGGACTGTTGAGGTTCTTGAAGGCTACACTCACTCCTAACACTCTCCCTGCCTATGCAGCACTTCTGTCCCTAATGCCGGGTGCAACGCTCTGCAGAGGCGATTTTGAGAAAAAAAAAATTGCCACTGCTAACAGCAGCCAACACACAGCTATCAGTGGCCCTAATAAGGACCTTTGGGGGGTCTTGAAGCCTAAACTAACTACCAATTCTTTCCCTACAGCAGCTCCGGTACAAACAGCACTGTCCCTCATCTAACTCACACGGCATCTGAGGCGAGCCGCGGGAGGGGCCGACTTTTATATTCGGCGGACACCTGATCTTCCCAGCCACTCACTGCAGGGGGGTGGTATAGGGCTTGAACGTCACAGGGGGAAGTTGTAATGCCTTCCCTGTCTTTCAATTGGCCAGAAAAGCGCGCTAATGTCTCAGGGAAGGAAGTGAAAGTAACCCGAACACCGCATGGTGTTCGTTACGAATAACGAACATCACGAACACCCTAATATTCGCACGAATATCAAGCTCGGAAGAACACGTTCGCTCATCTCTATTAATTACTAAAGATAATTACCTTTCCCAACTTTTGCAGGACCCAACTAGGCGGATGGCCATTTTGGACTTATTATTAACCAATAGACCTGACAGGATAACATGGGTGCAGGTCAAAGGTACCTAGGAACCTGGGAAATAGTAACCATAATATCATAAATTTCATCTTGCATTTCAATAGAAATAGTTTTATTGGGAAGCTACAAAAATACTAAACTTTAGGAAGGCAAAGTTTAATTGGCTTACAGAGGTCCTCAGAAATAAGAGTACAGACATGGGCTTTTTTAAAAAAGCATCTGAAATACCTAGTGTGAGAGATTCATACCTTACAGGAATAAAAGGGTTAGGATTAGGAAAAAAACAAAGTGGCTCAATAAATATGTAAAGGGTGCAATCAACAACAAAAATAAAGCATTTAAACTACTGAAACATGAAGGCAGTGAAATAGCATTACAAAGCTATAAGGGAAAATTAAATTATGTAAAAAGCAAATAAATGCATTAAGGGTGGAGATGGAGAGACTCATTGCTAGAGAGAGTGAAACTAACCTTCTCAGTATGCTTCGCTCCATCGGCCCAAAGGACACTGCTCTCTCCTGGTTCTCCTCCTACCTGTCTGACTACTCTTTCAGCGTCTCCTTTGCTGGCTCTACCTCTCCTCCTCTTCCCCTTGCTGTTGGGGTATCCCAGGGCTCGGTCCTCGGCCCCCTCCTTTTCTCTATCTACACAGCCCCTGTTGGACAAACCATCAGATTTGGCCTGCAATACCACCTGTATGCTGACTACACCCAGCTATACACCTCTTCCCGTGAGATCTCTGCACCTTTCCTCCAAAACATCACCGACTGTCTGTCCGCTGTCTCTAACACTATGTCCTCTCTCTACCTAAAACTAAACCTCTCTAAAATAGACTTATTGGTATTTCCACCCTCCACTAACCAACCTCATCCTTACATCTCCATCTCAGTGTGTGGCGCCACCATAACTCCCAGACAGCATGTCCGCTGCCTTGGGGTCATATTCAACTCTGATTTATCATTTACCCCCTACATCCAATCTATCGCCCGAACATGTCAGCTGCACCTCAAGAACATCGCAAGAATCCGCTCTTTTCTCACTGTAGACACGCTAAAAACACTTACTGCTGCCCTCATACACTCACGGATCGATTATTGCAACTCGTTGCTGATCGGACTGCCCTGCTCCAGACTCTACCCCTTCCAATCCATGCAGCAGCCAGGCTCATCTTCCTGTCCAGCCGCTACTCGGACGCCTCTGCCCTGTACCGGTCACTGCACTGGCTGTCTGTTAAATACAGAATTCAATTTGAGCTCGCTACCTTCATCCACAATGCCCTCCACAGCGCAGCACCCCCCTATATTGCCTCCCTCATCTCAATCCATCACCCAGCCCGGGCTCTTCTTTCTGCTAACGAAACTACATTGCGCACGCCTCCAATTCGAACTTCTTATTCCCGCCTCCAAGACTTCTCCAGAGCAGCACCTGTCCACTGGAACACATTACCAAAGGCTCCCCGGGCAATCCAGGACTTGCAGAACTTCAGGTGTGCTCTAAAAGTGCACCTCTTCAGGGAGGCATACCGAATACCCTAAACAAACTCCTTTGTACACCACCTGATAACATGCTCCCTGACCTACTGACTGCAATCCCTGCTAGCCATAATAAATCGCTCCTGCAGTCATACCAATTCTGCTGTCACATGGCCAAATGTCTGACCATTGTCTATGTGTATAGCATCCCTCTCTCTCCACCTCGCCATACCGTGCACATCTCCAGCCCTTTACCTTCTGTATCACCCCATTACTTGTAGTATGTAAGCTCTGTGGAGCAGGACTCTCACCCCTATTGTTTGCATCAACTGATTACTATGTAATTTTTGTATTCTTTGTCTTTCTGTATTCCCCCTGTCTATGTAAGCGCTGCGGAATATGTTGGCGCTATACAAATAAAGATTATTATTATATTAACCCTAAACTGTTCTTGAACTTTATAAATAGCAAAAAGATTAAAACAGAAAGTGTTGGCCCTTTAAAAAGTAATGAGAGAAAATGGTATTGGGTGAGAAAGAAAATCTTTTAAATAGTTTTGTCACCAGTGTATTCACTCAGGAAAATTAAATGAAGAGTGATAAAGTAGACTTTATATTAAATGTAACCAGTCCAAGGTCCCAGGAAGAATTGCAGAGCCGCGTTAAAAAGATTAAAATAGACTAATGCTGGGCACCGAGGGCATAAACCCCTGGGTTCTAAGGCTATCAAGTAATGTGGTAGGCAGACCACTGTTTCTTATATTTAAGGACTTTATAGTATGTTCCACTGGATTGGCGCAAAGCAGATGTGGATATTCAAAAAGGGGTCAAAAAGTGAACATGGAAACTATAGGTCAGAAATAGAGATCTACAATATGCATACAAAAACGCTGCCACCACCAATTTCGAAACGGTAAATTGGAAACCGATATATGAATTATTAATATAATCTATGGAGAATATGGTTTCGTGTTAAGACAGACGGACCCTGATCACACGTCCGTGTGTGATTTTTTAAACTTTTACTGGGGTAACTCCCATTTAGTCCCTTCCAGCCCCCGTAGGTGCTGGCTTACCTTGGAATGCATAATCCCTGGAATACATATTTTTTTCATAACTCCGTGTGGTTGTGACCCATCATGAAAATATGATGACGATGCTTCCTCTCATGATTTTCTGTGCATTTTGAGCCCACACATGAATACGTTTCGGACGCATCTGGTCCGAGATACGCAATACTCAGTTCATGAGCATCCTGCAAATATGGCAGTCCCTGCATCTTATTCGCGTTGATGAGACATTTCACAAAATATCTTTGTCAGTGGGCTGCAACGTACAGATCATAATTTCATAATTTCTAACTTACATTTTTTCGTTGTCTTGAGAGAACGTCCTTTGTTAACATTGCCTCCAAATGTTATCAGGTCTGGCTTTTGGCCATTTGGACCAGTTTGAAGGGGGGTGGGAGTGGGGTGGGTGGGTGCTGAGGTGTGAAGCCTATTTCCTCTCCTTATCTCATAATAAAACATTTTTTGGCTCTGGCTTCAGCAGGGCTGTAGGACATCAGAGACCCCCTTGGGGAATGGGACAGGCTCTTTGAAGCCAGCTGCTCAAAGCTTCCTACAGCACTCAGCTTTCCTATTTGTGGAAAGACCTCTAACTCTTCTCTCTACAAACTATACAAAATGACTGACAGACTACCGCTTCTACATCACAATACATATCTATTAATCTCATATCTTTATCTATCTCTCTGGTATCTATCTACCTGTCTAATATCTACCTGGTAAGGGAAACAGATGTCAACTCAGCTTTCCTAGTGTTCTGAACGTCAGATGATTGATACTGGAGAGCTGGGGGATACTATTCATCTCTTTATACACCCAGGACTGTGACTGTAACAATGGGGGCATCCTCTACGTCTAGAGCAGGGGTGTCAAACTCATTTTCACCGAGGGCCACATCAGCCTTATGGTTGCCTTCAAAGGGCTGATTGTAATTGTAAAACAGTATGGTAAAAGTGTACCCCACAGTGGCCCGATTGGTAAGAGTCCCCCATAGTGGCCCCCATAGTGGCCAGTGGAGCACACTATTATATATATATATATATATATATATATATATATATATATATATATATATCTATATATATATATATATATATATATATATATATACACACACATATACGCTTACTGTTCTACACATATACGCACACTGTTCTACACATATACGCACACTGTTCTACACATATACGCACAGACGCACACTATAATATATACATACATACATACACGCACAGGTGCACATACATTGTGTGTGTATATATATATATATATATATATATATATATATATATATATATATACATATATATACACACACACACAGACACTCCTGCATTTTTATACTTACCTGCATCCAATATGGTCCCATTGGCAGGTATACCGACTGCTCTCAGTCCTTCTTGGGGCCCTCTTGCATACTTGGGCCCCTGATGTCTCCCAGGCCTGCAGCCATGAACAGAGGGAGGGCCGGTGAGAGGAGGTCAGCACTGATCAAGCTCTCACCCTACAGCTCCTCCTCTTCAGCGTCCTCTCCTGGCACCAGAGATCATGTTCTCTGCAGTCTTTTTCCCTCCTCCGCGGCCGTTGTCAGTGTGCTATTGGCATTCCTCTATTACTGTCTGCACTAGACAGAACAAGCCGATAGAAGATCACCTACTGACAGCAGCATGGAGGAGTGAGGGAACTTGCTGCACAGCCGGCGGGCCACAGAAAATGAGGTGGCGGGCCGGATTTGGCCCGCGGGCCTTGTGTTTGACACCTGTGGTCTAGAGGAACAAAGTTTTTTAAATCAACATAGAAGGGGGTTCTTTACTGTAAGAGCAGTGAGACTATGGAACCCTCTGCCCGAGTATGTAGTGATGGTGAACTCACTGAAAGAGTTCAAGAGGAGCCTGGATGCCGTCTTGAATGTAATAATATTTATTGTTACAGTCACTGATTACTCAGAAGGGTCAGTGATTCAGAGATTATTCTGTTTGCCAGTGTTGGGAAGGATTTTTTCCGCCTAAAATGAGGAAAATTGGCTTCTACCTCATGGGGTTTTGCCTTCCTCTAGATCAACATTAAGGGTTATTAAGCTGAACTGGATGGACATATGTATTTTTTCAGCCTTAGGCCGCCTGCAGATGGGCGGAAATTCCGCGGCGGGATTCCCCGCAGAATTTCTGCCCCTGGACGCCTGCTTAGGATTGCATTACAGCATGCAATCCTATGCAGACGGCCATGGTTTGTCTGCGCAAAATCACGTGCAGCAAACAAACCGCGGCATGCTCTAATTCTGCGAGCCCTGCACAGAAACGTCACTCACCGTCCGCCGTCTCCGCTCTGCGAATGCGCCGGCTGCCCGGCAGCCGGCACAAGAAAGAGCCAAAGCTGCGGGAGTGGGTGAGTCCGCGGTGCTCTCTGCAGGCGCTCGGGTCGGGTCCCGCTGCGAGAATTCTTGCAGCCGAATCCGACCCGGCCGTCTGCAGGCCACTGTCTGCAAAACCATCAACAATAAATATTATAAACATAAATACAGGTCTGCGATGAAAAAATTATACCATATTTAATTAGTGGGTTTAACAGTATTTTTTGTGCTGATTACGGTAAAAATAGTGAAAAAATTCCATCACCCCTAGATTAATCACAAATTTCACCTGAAATTTTCTTATTTTCAGGGTTTTCAGGTTCGGTACGTGTACGACAACGAATCTAAACTATCTGCTAGGCGTGACCTTGACTGCAGTCAGTGACTCAATGTGGAGCCAGCCACTGTGGTGTACGCATCAAACAGTTTTGTGATACGGTATTTAGAAGAAATGGCTACTAGAAGATGTGTCAACTCTCCTAACTGTTTCTGTTATATTTGTGGGTCTTATACCGTCAAGAAGCAACAAAAGGAACATTTCTAATTTTGTTCAGAAGGTGTATTTTGCATACTTTGATATGAAATTAGGGGACCAAGATAAATCTTGGGCTCCCCATATAGTGTGTTCTGTGTGTGTTGAAGAACTGAGACAATGGTTTCAAGGTAAGAAGAAATCATTTCGTTTTGGAGTACCCATGGTTTGGAGAGAGCCTAAAAATCACAGTGATGACTGTTATCTTTGTTCTTGTTCAGTGCAAGGTTTCAATTTAAAAAACAGGAAGGACATTTCATACCCAACCAACATACGTTCGGCTATTCGCCCTGTTCCTCATGGACCTGACTTGCCTATTCCTTCACCTCCGGATACCCTGGACAATATTTTAGACGATTTAGACCAAATGTCCCATAGTAGCAGCGATAATGATGACAGCTATGATCCAGGTACCAATGACCCTGAACTTTTCTCTCAATCAGACTTGAACAAGTTTGAGCGGAAGTGTTAGGGTCTAGACTTAAAGAAAGACATATGTTAGTCTCCGGTGTTTCATTTTCATGGTACCGACTTAGAGAAAAGGAATTTGTCCCTTTTTTTACACAAGAGGGTGAACTAGTTTTCTGCAACAATGTACCTGGAATCATAGAAATGTTCAACATAACGTATGACCCAGAGGAATGGAGACTTTTCATAGATTCGTCAAAAAGGAGTTTGAAAGCCGTTCTTCTTCACAATGGTAACCAATATGCTTCTGTGCCTGTTGGACACTCAGTCCATTTGAAAGAATGCTACGAAAATCTTGGGTTTGTTCTTAATAAGCTCAGCTACTCTGACCATAAATGGACCATTTGTGGGGATTTGAAAGTTATTTCCATGTTACTAGGTCAACAAAGTGGTTACACAAAGTTTCCATGTTTCCTCTGTAAATGGGATAGCCGTGACAGGAAACAACACTATGTCAAGCAGACCTGGCCAATCAGAAAGGCTCTTATTCCTGGAGTTAAAAATGTTGAAAGACAAAGTTTAGTGGATCCTAAAAAGATCTTACTTCCACCACTTCATATCAAATTGGGACTAATGAAACAGTTTGTGAAAGCATTACGCAAAGAAGGAGAGTGTTTCAAGTATCTTTGTGAACAGTTTCCTGGTCTATCAGATGCTAAGCTGAAAGAGGGAGTCTTTGTTGGGCCTGACATAAGAAAACTTTAAAAAGATGAAATCTTTGTCACTAAAATGGAAATGGAAGAAAAAAATGCCTGGAATTCATTTAAACTTGTTGTAACAGGCTTTCTTGGAAATAAAAAAGACCCAAACTACAAAACTTTGGTTGCTGAATTGTTACAAAACTACAAAATCTTGGGCTGCAACATAAGTCCATTTCCTTCACTCACATCTGGACTACTTTCCAGAAACTCTTGGGGCTGTAAGTGAGGAACAAGGAGAACGTTTCCATCAAGATCTAAAAGAAATGGAGCGCAGATACCAAGGTCGATGGAATGTCAACATGATGGCAGACTACTGTTGGATGTTAAAAAGGGAAAATTCACAAGAACACAGCCGAAAAAGTACCAAAAAAAGCTTTGATGGAAAAAGAAAACGTTTTTACAAAGACTTATAATAACTTTGCAACACATGTGTATCACTATTATGCTTATTTTAGCTAGGTATTGTTGTTTTTTTTTTTTTTGCTTTTACTTCATGTTAAAATAATAAAAACAAATAAAAATTTTTCTGTTTTTTGTATTTTTTCCAAATACTTCAACTTTATTTTGCAGGCAAGCCTTACGTGATAGAAAAAAAACCATTTCATTTTTGAAATCTGTGCAAAAAACTACATAAAGATGATTTAACAAAATCAAAACAATTTTTAAAAAAGTTTTTTTGCAGACCTGTGATCAGTAATTTTTATGTCCAAATAAAGGATACGATCAACAACAAATGAACTTTTGCTTGTTTGTTAACTGATTGTTAGGCATGTTTGGACAGTACAGGGATCAGGTATGAATATTCCTAAAGGATTTTAATGCAAATAGGAAGATGGAATAATGCATGGAAGGCAGCATTCCTGCAAGTGAAGGTCAGTCCTTTTACAAGCCTTAAGGAACGACTAGAAATTTGAGTCAAAGCCAGAATCTTCTCTGGAATGAAAAGATAAACCATACACAGACAGCTGTTTCAGGGTATTTGCCTCTCATCACAGTGCAGTAAGTTTGCTGGCTTGGAGTGTGAGAGGCCTATAGATGTGGGTCAGGAAAGCTATTGTAGGTGCCCTCTCCAAGTAGAAACCATACCATTCCTGACCTGAAGGGCCTTAAAACATCCTTGTGGGATTACACTACACAGAGTTTGTCTATGCATAGTCTGTAACAAGGGAGACACATACGGCTGCATAGAAGAGTTACTGCAGACTATTTTTAATCAAGACTATTTCAAAAGCTGCTTCATTTTTTCTCATATTAGATGTCTTGTCGTAATAAAAAGAAGTTGCAAACATCCATTAGGCTTTCACACCTTGTTCTCAATTTGTCCTGCATTTTTTCCATAAAACTTGCATATTTAAGAAGAAAATATGCAAGCAGCATAGAATCGAGGAGCATGCACTTAAGTGGCACATCTGAAATAGATGTAAAGTATGAATAATTTATACATGAACATTTAATAGTTAAGCTACATAATACGGCATAATTTGTACTATACAAATTACTGACACGACATGAAAAGAAGTTTAACATGTTTTTTTTTTCAGTATAACAGCTCTATTTTACTCCTTTACTCTTTCTATTGTCTCTTTAAGAATCTTGAATCGTTACAGCAGGTACACATACTATTATTTTCCCTGTCAGATATCTAATTCCTAGCATCCTACTGAGTGAAAATACCTTGTCGCCTTGGGCTGTCATTTTGCTAGATGTCAGCCGCTTTGGCCTGTTTCATATATATTTTAATACCACTATTCAATAGAAAGAGAGAAAAATCAAGGGTAATAGCTATATCTTTATAGTAAACATTATGAATTAATAAAACAGTCTAAAGGAATAAGAACTGCTTGCTGTATGCTGAAAGTAATGTATGGCATCAGCAACTGCTCGTGAGATGCTGCAGTTGAGTAAAATACACTGTCAGAACTAGTTAAGTCTTGTTTGAGGAAAGGCAATTGCTCCAATACTCCTTATTTATTACAAGTATGGAAGCATATTTCATTACAATATAGAGAAAGGTTTGGTACCATGTTAGCCAGTGGAGCAAAATGTGGTTGTTCTCAATAAAAGAAGTATAGTTCTTTCGTAGATATGATACCTTACTATGACTAACAAAAAGAGATGTGATCCCATATAATAAACATATAATGAAATGAACACCAAATTTTAAAATAATATGTTTATTCCTGCAAATAGAAAAAACAAATTAAAGAATGAATCAGAAATCTCTTCAAGTTTCAGGGGAGCCTGTCACAATGGGGGTGCAGGCACACCAACTGAAGAGAAGAAGCACACTGATAGACCAAGTGTTGAGTCCTCGTGGTGACAGCGCAGGAATGGGGAGCCCATTAAGTACTACAAGTGCACCCCTGGACTCATTGGCTCATATCCTGTAGGCACCATAACTTAGCCTAGCTTATCCCATAACTTTAAACCTAATAAATTGAGAGGCCGTTTATGAAGAGAAAGTTATTTCTATTTATAATATCTGACAGCTTTTGAAAATCTGCTGTTATCATTCAAAGATAAGAATGAAAACTAGTTCACTAAACTTCAAATACACTGCAAATGTGTAAATTGTCATGTTTTGTGATAATTATGCAGGGGAATTGATATTGAAGCACAGGGGCGCTGATTTAAATGTAGCCTTCTCTATGAATCATTAGAGATGAGTGAACGTGCTCGTTTAGAGCAATTACTCGATCGAGCATCGCTTTTTTCGAGTAACTGCCTAATCGGGCGAAAAGATTCGGGGGGCGCCGGGGGTGAGCGAGGCGTTGTGGGGAGGAGTGGGGGGGGGGGGGAGAGAGAGCTCCCCCCTGTTCCCCCCTGCTACCCCTCGCTCCACTCCACCCCCCCGAATCTTTTCGTCTGAGTAGGCAGTTACTTGAAAAAAGCGATGCTCGATGGAGTAATTGTCCTAAACGAGCACGTTCACTCATCTCTATGAATCATCTCTGGGGTTTTTTTGTTCTGTAATTAAGTTGGATATATTAGAAATAAAATAACTAGATAAAAAACTTATTCCTGTGGCAAGTCTTGCATCCAATAAGTAAGGGAATATTGATTCAGAGAAATTAGCCAAAAGGTAATCTTGTAGAAGAACAGTTAATGTAGAACTACCAGCTGCTATGATAGCTTCAAGGTCAAGAGTGTGATTACCACTTAATCCTTGTTTTCTTACTTATCTCCCTGTATTTCTAAGAGCATACACCATGTAAAATAAAGACTTTTCAGGGTAGCTAGGTAAAGTTAATTTTGCCTTTACAAGCACTTCAAACACAGAACTCTTCAAAAGTAAAGGATTTGATTCAAGTTGACGCTGATTGGTTATTGATTACGTTTATGTACGAGCAACCAGAAAGTCTCATGCACATGGCAGAACTGCGTGCAGCAATAGACTAATTAGCCTATTTTGGATTTTATTATTGTCCTTGACTTCTATATGATTATAGGTCCAGATGTTTATTATTACCTTTAGGCATTGTCAATATATGTATTATTATTTAGTATTGTGATTGCCTAATTTGTTTATTGTTAAATAGATATGGCTATTTAACTGGGATTTAATGGTCTGTTATTGCCAGTTTTTCTCCCCACTGTCTTTGTGTTCTTTTTATGTGTAATGGTGGTATACAATTTTGTACTTGATAATAAGAAAACTTGTTATTTTAACCCCTTAAGGACCAGGCTGTTTTGCACCTTAAGGATGGCTCCACACAAGCATGTGCGTGTGCCATACATAGGTGCGCCCCAAAGTGTGCACCCATGTACGTCCACAAACACGCATGAATGCAGGTCCGTGGTCATTGCCTTCGGGGCTGCGGCTGCTGCCGACAGCCCTGTTGCAAGCAATGGGCTGCCAGCAGCCCCGCAGTGATTTTCGGGGAAGGGCTTTAAATATAAACCTTTCCCTGAAAATTATCTCAGTTTGTGTAAAAAAAAAAAAAAAAAATATATATATATATATATATATATATATACACTCACCTCTCTGCCGCTGCCATGTAAATATCCTCTCTGCCGCTGCCATGTAAATATTCCCCATGGGGAGTCCCCTTGTCACTGAACACTGTGACAGCACTGTCACAGTGATCAGTGCCGAGAGTACTCCCTGCAGGGAGTAAAGAATCCCCGCCACAACTGTGACAGCTGTGGCAGTGGAATTCTTTTCTCCCTGCTGTCACAGTGTTCAGTGACAAGGAGACTCCCCGCTGGGGAATATTGACGCGCACCACGGACCTATGGTGCACGCATGTCCTATGTTTTGCAGGTACGTGCGTTTGCATGACTGTAAAACAGGGACATGTGAACACACCATATGGAATAGAGATGAGCGAGTATACTCGCTAAGGCACATTACTCGAGCGAGTAGTGCCTTAGCCAAATATCTCCCCGCTCGTCTCCAAAGATTCGAGGGCCGGCGGGAGTGGCGGGGGAGATCTCTCTCTCCCCCCCGCTCCCCGCCGCAACTCACCTGTCACCGGCGCCCACCCCCGAATCCTTAGAGACGAGTGGGGAGATACTCGGCTAAGGCACTACTCGCTCGAGTAATGTGCCTTAGCGAGTATACTCGCTCATCTCTAATAGGGAACCAATGGTTCTAATAGGAGTGTGTTTTTGTGCGCACAACTGTACACACATAAACACGCTCATCTGAATCCACCCTAAGGACCAGAAACTTTTTAGACATTTTACCCATGTGGTGGTTTTACTGTCTTATTTTTTTTCATTCAGCTACCAAAATAATTTTTTCAGCTTTTTTTTTTCTGTGACATATAGGGCTATTTTTTAAATATATTTTTCACTTCCCCCCCCCCCCGTTGTTTAGTTTTAATGGGGAAAAAAAGCTAAAAAAATGATTTTTTTTTACATTTATAGTTATTTTGTTTCAGACGTTTTGATATATAATGTTTTCGGTTTACAGGGTGCAAATGGCGGCAGTTTTGGGTTATTTTCTTTCTTATGTATATATTGTTGTTGTATTCTGTAATTTCGATTTACTGATGTGTGTAGTTAGTTTTTTTTACTATCTATGTCCCCCATGACGTCATGTAAGACATCCTAGGGGGGCATTGACATGAGCCGCCGGGGAGCAGGAGCCAGCTGATGGATCTCCGTGATGAGCCTATATGACAGATAGGCTCACCATGGAGAATTGCGGCACTTCGCAGCATGCTGCGATTTGCTGTCCACGAGCGGAGAATCACTTTGATTCTCCGCTCGTGGACAGGGGGGCTGCACTTATTATAGCAATGCTATGGAAAACGTGCACTGCATTCCCCACGGACGGATTATCGCCGCGGGAATGCAATGCAAAAACGACCGTGGACAGGCAGCCTAAATCATACTGACCCGCAGAAGTCAGATGTAATTTTTACTGCACTAAGAATGCCACAAAAACAACCCTCCTACAAAAAAACTGATTTTTTAAAATTTCATGCCACTTAAAAATTTGTAAAAGTTTTTCAGTATATTACATGGAACATGAAATGGTATTATTAAAAAACATAACTCGTTGATTCAGGGATTTATTCTGATTATCAGATTTAGAGTCCAGAAGGAATTTTTGCCATAAAACAACAAAAATTGTCTTCTGCCTGATGTTTTTTTTTACCTTCTTCTGAATCAACACTGCAGGATAATATGCTAAACTGGATGGATATGTCTTTTTTCCACCTTAGGCCTCTTTCACATGGGCCTTGCGATTTTCGTCCGTCTGCATTGTGGCTAAAAATCACATGAAAGGGAGAAAGTCACGACCAAGTCGCAGCTAAATCTCCAGTTTTCTCGCCCATTCACATGGCTCGGCTGCGGCACTGCTAAGCTCTCTCCCCCTCCCTTAACCGGCTGAAAGCGGCAATTGAAACTCCTATAGAAGCCTATGGGAGCTTCCAGCAAGGGGAGGGGGAGGGACTTTAGCAACATGAGCCACTGCTAAACTCCCTCCCCCTTCCCTTTTCTGACATCTCTTATAGGCTCCCATATGAGTCTATGGGAATGTCCCGTATATTCCCGCAAAAGATAGGAAAAGTACTATCTTTTCCAGCGTCACATAAAAGCAGCTGGGCAGATTGCAGACTGTATGCGCTATCTTTTCTGGTCGAACGCTTTTAAGCACCAGAAAATCGCCCATCTGAATAAATGCATTTGAATCCAATGTTCCAGATGGTTGCGATTTTTGACCGGTGTTTTATTGCGGCAAAGTACCCATGATAAAATGCCCCTGTGAAAGAGGCCTAACATACTATGTTATGTATGTTTGTCATGCAGTAAGGCTGGCTGTCCACGGGCAAGTTGTCAGGCTAACTATGGAAAGCGCAGCTCGATGTCCATGAACCAAGAATCATAGTGATTCTCTGCTCGCGGGATTAGAATCGAATCGCGGTGTGCTGCGATTTGCTGCGATTCTCCGTGGTGAGCTTATCTATTAGATAGGCTCATCGCGGAGACCTTGTAGTGCTCCCCCCACTTCCTCTCCCGCACCGGAATATCGCTAGCGATATTCCATCCCGGCCATAGACAGGTAGCCCTATGCTGGCAGAAAAATAAAAAAGTTATGTCCTGTGGAAGGAAATTAAATACGATAAAATGAAAATTAAACAACAAAATCTCTGGTCTTGAGTTAATATTATTCATTAAAAGTAGCAAATCCCCACCCAATACCTTTATTTCTCATTATTTGTCCTTTGAATTTGCAGGAAACGATTGTTTGAAAAGTAGGCAGATCACAATGAGGGAAAAGTGAAGGGAAGCCGGCTTTGAAAGAAGTCCAAATGACTGCGTTAAATTGTTATTGTTTATTACAATGGAAAGTGACTACTAAGCACCTCTTGCCACACGCACTAGAATGTGCACTTGCTTAGTGGAAATAAGCCCTGAACTAGAAAACTGGAAAGCCCGTTGATGATGGTAATAAAGACTTTGAATAGGTATTTTCTTTGCTAATTAAACTCCCAGTTAAAGGCATGCACTAACAGTATAATGACCGTAGCAGAGTTACATGAACAAGCCAAAGACATGGGCTGGGGTTATGCAGCGTTGGCAGGGTCATTACCAACCTGGTGCATGCTCATTACAAAGGCTTTACATTGTAATTATCAGATTAATGAAGTACTACATTATCTGAGTAGAAATGTGTTTTGTGTGCTTAACACAGCTTTACAACGTCCAACTGCTTTGCAGAAAATCCAGTATGAGACTCCGGTGAGAACGTGTTTTCAGATTGTGCCTTACCAAAATACCAAGTAATAGAATCGATAAACAGCAATATACAAGATATTATCAAGCTCAATGTCCCTTTCCAAATTGTGGACTGCTGCTGTAGAATGGAGTGCAGAGACCTGGCAGCTATTCTTTTTGTGTATTTGGGCACATTACCGCATGTGGGGTGGATGCCAGGTTATTTTTATTACATTTAAGAGGAAGCCTTCTGCAAACAATACGCATAGCGCATGTTTCTCACTGAATGGGACTATCAAACTGCCTGTGATGGGCAGTTACTTCCAATGACTGGATTCTTGTACAGAAGATATACTGAATGGATAAAGTAAACAGAACTATATAGCTTTGTGAATTTTTACACAGAATGCTTTCAGGTTTGCCAACATTATTTTTTAAGATTCCTGGACAACATATCTAAAAACCTCGGACAGAAAACATTTTTACGCACACATTGGAAAAACCATACTGCAAGTTTAAAAGCAATGCATGTCAATAGATCTGAAACTGATATGATCTCATTACCAGCATTTACTGTCAGCTGTAACATTATGATAATTACAATCCTAATTACCCGCACAAGTACCAACAGTCTCAAAAATTCACATTTACAAATTCTCATTTAATATTTTTCGCAGACACAGTACAAAATCCCCCATTTTTACAGACTGTCCAGGAACTTCTGGATGCTTGACAACCCTGTATATCAAAATTGTATCTGCTATACAGTCCAAAAAGTACAGTGTTTATTATGTTGATGATTTTGATAAAGATGATGTTTGATTCTCTAATCTCCTCGATCTTACTATATTACTATAAATATGGTCCTAGAATTAGTCCCATTGAAAGCTTTGTACTTAATTATTCATAATTATTTAATTGATAATTGATTTGTTTGCTTGTGTTCCTCATTCTTCTCCTTGTTTTCATAGATTACTTTTTATTATTGTAAATATAATTTTATGTAATTACCACCTTATTTGTCAACATATTCCCCATTATATGCGCAGTGTGTCCCCAGCTAAAATCCTGAGGAAGGGGCTCAACGTGTCTACGTTGTATGATGGTTTAATTCTTAATATAAACAGAGGAGTCGAGCTCAGAAATACATCCCATGCTTCTTAAAGAAAAGGGATTCCGCCTACAATCACTTTTTCCTACTTTTACTCCATGTAATCTCCTCGATGGACCTTTCTATGCTTCCCTCTAGCTGCCTCTGTTCTCACTCCTCTATTCAAAATCCTGAGTCAAAAAAAGGCTAAACTGTGACATCACTTAGTGAAATGTAGTGGTAGGGCTGTAGTGAATCTTTGATGTCTATAGATAAGTTATTCAGCAGTTTAACTGCAGTTGAAAAAATCAGCTTAAGGCAGCCTGCAGACGGCCGGATCGGATCCGGCAGTGAGAATTCTCGCCGCGGGACCCGACCCGAGCGCCTGCAGAGAGCAGCGCGTATTCACCCGCGCCCCGGCACTTTCATGTGCCGGCTGCCCGGCAGCCGGCGCATGCGCAGACCGGAGCTGGCAGCAGGTGAGAAATAGAGCATGCCGCGGCCGTCTGCATAGGATTGTGTTTCTTAACACTGCAGGTGGCCTTAACCCTTTCCATTCCAATTTTGCATTAAGCGTTTCCTAAAAGGCTTTCTCTTTATGCTGTTATACAACGGTGCCATCTGCTGGCTAAAACCAGTGTGTGCACAGCAGAGAGGCTCCGACAGTGAAGTAGCTGGCAATAGACAGTAAGAATACCCTACTGGATGTCTTCTGACAATGGAGCTGTACAAGCTTCAATCAGAATGCAGGAAGACGTCAGACAGTGGATTGGAAAGAGTTAATGCAGATTTTCCACCAAATAAACTGCACATTGTTCTCTTTTGTGAAAGCAAATTCGTAATTCTGCATGTATCATAAGGAATAATTAAATGTACTTACTGCAAAAAGGATCTGAAGAGAGCTGTGTGCTACTTCTATATACTGGTACTCTAGTAAGCACTCTGATATAGTAATGTAGCGATGATCTTCTGGCGCCCAATCTGGAGCAGGAGTTACTGAGGTGACCATACATCCTGGTCCATTTTCCATCCACCAGGAACGATGCATTGATACATTAAATGTTAAAATAAGGTCTCTTTCCTAAAAGATAAAGATGTACATCTAGTTTAGCACACATGGAACTGGAGAAAGATATGGTAGAAAATTCAGGAGTATTGTAAAACCCCCTAACAAATCTACAAATATCCACAAGTATGAAAAGTAATTTAAATACAGTGAAACCTGTTTGGGGTGACCACTAACACCTGCATTGAAACATAGTCTTTTAGAGAGGTGGTCCTTTCAAGAAAGACATAGACAAAGACATAGACAGCTTATTATATGATGGAGCTGAAAATCTGTCCCAGGAAATCTGGTCAGGATTAGAGATGAGCGAGCGTACTCGGAAAAGCACTACTCGCTCGAGTAATTTGCTTTATCCGAGTATCGCTGTGCTCGTCCCTGAAGATTCGGGTGCTGGCACGAAGCGGGGAGCTGCAGGGGAGAGCGGGGAGGAACGGAGGTAAGATCTTTCTCTCCCTCTCTCCCGCCCGCTCTCCACTGCTCCCCGCTGCGACTCACCTGTCAGCCGCAGTGGCATCCGAATCTTCAGGGACGAGCACAGCAATACTCGGATAAAGCAAATTACTCGAGCGAGTAGTGCTTTTCCGAGTATGCTCGCTCATCCCTAGTCGGGATACATAGGTGGTCATGTTAAAGAGGGGCTCATTTTAGAGGTTTCAATGTATTTTCTATACTCCAAACATGGACATGTCATCATTTGCTTTAAAGGCCTCCTCTAGACTCATTCTTTATTGTTACAATGCTTCTAAAATAAAAAAATGACTTTGTAAATAGTCTTGATTATCCCCTTCCTTACTGCAACACATAAAGATGCATTAGGTTACAAAAGCTATAGGGAGGTGGGTTCAGGAGCTGAATACACTCCCCAGCAGGCAGTTATCAGCTGTTTTTGACAGGTGACAGTCACTGATAAGTAGATGCAATAAAATGCTGTCTTCACAGAGATAGTGTCCACAAGCCATTATTGAATGAAGTGCTACATAACAACAGTCAGATGTCCTGCGTTTCCACTCTGTAAGTCTTGATCACCAGTCACTGATAACTTTTGCTATCAAAGTTAGCTCTGATTGAGGCAGTTAACTATTTAGATGCCACAGTCAAAACTGATGGTGTGTGTAAATCGTCAACTGGAGGGGAGGCCTACTCTGGTGCCCCATTCACTCCTCCCTGGGTGCAGGATGCTGATGCGCATGGCAGCCTATAGCCTAGTGAAGCACTTACATGTCCTATCTTTTGCAGGTGTGAATTTTAAGTGCTTGTAAAAAACATACATGTGGCCGCTTTCAATAGAAAGCATTTGTTCTAATGGAGCTATTTTTAAAACGCATCTATATATGCATGAAAAAAACGCTTGTCTGACTGAGCCCTTAAAGAAGTATATACATTTGGTATTGCTGTAGTCGTATTTAACCCAAGCAATAAAATTCACAAGTTATTTTTACTGCACCATGAAATAATCTAAAAACTATACCCTCAAAAAATTATGCAATTGCATTTTTTTTTATTTTACCACACTTAAAATTTTTCTTATGCTTTTCAGTATATTATATGGTTTATTAAATGGTACCATAAAAAACAGATAACTCATCCCAGGGAAAAGCCCACATACAGCTATGTTGATGGAAAGATAAAAAAAAGTTATAACTCTTGGAAGTCAAGGACGAAAAAACAAGAATTAAAAAAATGAAAACTCTCTCATCTTAGGGGTTAGAATTATTCTACTGTCTTAAAATATCTACAGCTCCCATATAGATCTATATGTAACCATGGTTACAGACTTTGAACAAAGCCTGTGTAGTCTGTCCGCTACTCCTTCTTTATAAATAGAAATAAGTGGGAACCATCAAAGGACTCAGTATTAATATTTTTCATACATGCCAAATATAAAAATGTAGAAGAAAAACAGTAGAATGAACATAGTCTAAATATCCACTTGCAATATAGAGAAAATTGCACACAATTTTAACCTATTTTATAATAGCTACATAGTGACTAGAGATGAGCGAGTATACTCGCTAAGGCTAACTACTCGAGCGAGTAGTGCCTTAGCCGAGTATCCTCCCGCTTGTCTGTAAAGATTCGGCTGCTGGCGTGGGTGACAGGTGAGTTGTGGCGGTGAGCAGGGGGAAGAGAGGGAGAGAGAGATCTCCCCTCCGTTCCTCCCCGCTCTCCCCCTGCCGGCCCCCGAATCTTTAGAGATGAGCGGGGAGATACTCGGCTAAGGCACTACTCACTCGAGTAGTTAGCCTTAGCGAGTATACTCGCTCATCTCTAATAGTGACACAAAAATGACATAATAGCTACATAGTGACAGTAGCTATATAGTGACACAAGATTTTTTTGCAATTCTACTCAAATTCAACATTTGCATATTATTGTGATGTACATTTTTTTTAAGTATGAGGTGCAAAGATGCAGCCACCCAGAGTCTTAGCTTCTTTTTTGCTTCCATCTACAGTTCTCCCCATAGCTACTCATAGTGGTGAAATGTTAGCATAAATTAGAGTAATTACTCCATATAACTAGGTCGCACAGAGTCGTAAAAGAAAACTCGTACAGTAGGACCTTAAAGGGGTTGTACCAGAATCACAAGTTAGGGCCCCTTTAAACAGGATAACTTTTACATCATTGTTCAGTGAATGGAGGCAGAATGGGCAGGAAATCGTTCCATTTTGTTTCCAATTGTTCCATTGGACCCATTTGCCTCCATTCACAGTAAACAGGCAGTTGTTCATAGATGAATGACTTCCTGTTTACACAGGGTGATCATTGTTTGATTTTTATGCCTGCACAATGAAGATAAGCGGAACAAATTATCGTTTGTTGTTCCGATCATGCAGACAGTTACACTGTACGATTATTGTTCAGATTCCTGCATTGTGAATGATCGCTCAGTGTAAAAGCGTCCTTATCCCCAATCCATTAGTTACATTTATTGAAGAGGCACCACCACCATGCATTATGATAAGTGGATTTTCCAGCAATTTTCACCAAAAATCGGGTCATGCTGACCCAATAAGATCCTCTGAAAATCAGCCCAATTCTACCCGCCTACCAATGATGACGAGCAACCGTATTCAAACCGTCCAGGGTAATCACGTCATAGCATTCACCCAGCAGTCACATAGATGCACGCATGCCCTACCATGGATTTCCTGGATGTGCCATATCATCCCTGCTCTGGTGCGCTAACATACATTGTGAACTGTCAATACTTCTCCAATAAAACAAGCTATTGCATCCATCTTTTTTGAGCGGGTAACAAGTATATTTATTTTCCATAGTAGCGCTTAATACTCTGTCTTATTCTAGTCCTCCGCTATTCATTTATTTTATATATTCATACTTGGAATATCAATGCTTGGCATTTTGACATGCAACTTTATTATTAAATTTGGCACCATGTTCTGCGCCGTGCAGAGGTTATACAGTTTTCACTGTCCATTGTAAAACATACATATTTTTATATATTCCAATTTAATTTATTAAAGTGCTTTTTGTTTTATTATTTTGCTTTTTAAATATACACTTTTTATTATGACCTTGCTATTAGATTACTTATATAATTCCTGTGTTCCATCATATGGTGTTTATGCTATTCCAATTCATTACAGCTGTTTGGATCTAATAGATTATTTATGCTTTCTGTATATCCATTATGAACTTTAACTATAGTATGCCTAATATTTTAACCCCTTAAGGACCATACCTTTTTTTCATTTTTGTTTTTTCCTCCCCCAGGGTGCATTCAGAGGAGCGTGGTTTACACGCCGCTACAGCAACATGGAAAACATGATTCTGCCATGCAGGATTTCTGAGGTGAATGAGCTGCTCCGCACTCCACAGAGCAGCCCGTTCACATGTCCATGATGCAAAAATAAATGCTGCCGTGGCTTCCATAGGAGTCTGTGATCAGCACCATGGACAGCACCTCAGCACAGAGCTGACAGGCTAGTCAGAAGTCGCTGTCCTATCTTTTTTACCAGCGCAGATTCTGTGCTGGTAAAAAAAAGCTAGGTGTGAGCGCTTCCGTAGCAACCTAATGGTTGCTATAGAAGCGTGGTTTACATGTTGTTGTAGCAGCATGTAGACCATGCTTGTCTGAATGCACCCTTAAAAAAATGATAACTATTTCAGTTATCCACCGACATAGCTGTCTGACGGCTTGTTTTCTGCATGTCGAGTTGAATTTTTCAATGGTACTATTTGATGTTACATATATTATAGTGATAAACTTTAGAAATTTCTAAGCAGAGTGAAATGGGAAAAAAACATCTAATATCTTTGGGTGGGTCTTCTTTTTACAGTGTACATACTGTGGCAAAAATGACATGATACCTTCATTCTGTGGGTCAGTATGATTATTTGGATACCAAATTTATATATATTCTGACCAGAGTTTTAGAAGATTTTGGGACCAATGGACGTGTGAGGGCATGCACACAAGATGACCGGACTCAGGATGCCTTCAACAGACCACCAGTATAGAGAATTGTTTAATCATTCAACAAGTACAAACAGCTCCAACTATTTTATTGTTTTTCATCCAGAGACCAATGGCACCATCCTTACAGGCCACTGTTGTCTTCAGTGATGAATTTAGGTCTTATTTGGGCACTGGCAATGGCTGTGTTTGTGTCTGGAAATCTAGGGGTCAGTGCCTCAATCCTCCCTTTGCTGTTGAAGGGCACACTGCCCCCAATGCTGATGTGGGGTGCGATGATATGTGACAGTTGGTCACCCCTAGTAGGGGTATGAGGGACAATAACTGCTCAGCGATATGTTCATCTTGCAGCCACATGTGTTGCCTTTCATGGCGGCTTCCAAGAGGCATTTTGGATCAGGATAATACTCGGCCATACACAGCAAGGATGTCACAGAAATGCCTCCATAACATTGCTACACTTTCTTAGCCTGACCGGTCGCCAGATTTCTCACCAATAGACCATGTATGGAACCATATGAGATGCCAACTTTGACAGCCTAGGAGTTTGTATAATCTAGAGGCTCAGTTACAGCAAATGCTGTAGGATACCAAAAGGAACCTGTGTGCCTCCATGTCCACCCGTATCACATCTTGTATCACATCTTGTATCTAAGCTATAGGTGGCCCAACTCTTTCTAGGTGCTTGATTTTTTTATAACAAGTGTATATGTTATGTGTATATGTATATTTTTTCTTTTCTTTCTTTTTACTTTCACTGTCTTCTTACTATAACCAGTGTTCTACCAAGCTTTTCTGAGGAAGGGGCTGCATCCTCAAACTGCATCATAGGCTAGTTGTTTATCTAATTAAAGAGGAGTCAGGTTACTTATCTGGCTTCATTGTCATTCATTAATAGAGTTGCACCAATAGCCCAATTGTTTAGCTATTTCCACATGCCATAGCTACGCCCATCACAAGACTGATGGTGTATTTTGGGCTTGATCTGTACTGTTACCATCCATTTAAAATTCATTATTCACCCCTTTTGGGACTTGGCAACTTTGCAGTAACTCCTCTTCTCTACAGCCTTTGTGTATTCACAACCATTCTGTCCTTCCTGGTTGCTGCTGATCAGAACATGTGATTACTGTGGCCAATTAGTGGCTATAGAAGGTCTGTGCTGTGGTCAGTGATTGGCTACAGCAGTAACATATCCTGTTCAGCAGCAATCAGGAAGGACAGAGTGGTTGTAAAGCAATTTTAAGTATTTAGAAACCCATTTAATATTTAATGAATATCAGAAATGGATGGTAAAATTCTATTAATCAGTCCATAGCAAGGAATTACTGTGAATGTGATTCCCTATGAACTTTTGTTATATACAAATGAAAGATGCAATTCCACTCTCACACTTATCATCCCGCTAAGTCATGCCAGCCTGCTTTGTTCTATTCACGCAACCCTGTCATCCCAGTACCCATGTCTTGTCTCCCTATCACAGACGCTATATATTGTCCTTCCCCCCAAGTCAGCACAGCCCCATATACTGTCCTCACATGTTATAACAGCCCTCATATAGTATTCTCTCCCCAAAGTCATTACATCCCCATATACTGCTCTCTCCTCTCGAGTCATTGTATTCCCACATATTGCCCTCTGCTCCAAATCATAGCCCCCATATACTGTTGTCTCCCCTTAAAATTATGCACTTTAAAGGACTGAGACTTCTTCTCCTCTGCAGACCTGATGAGCTTGGAGACAGTGCAGGGATGAAGCATACAGTAAAACAGATTGGTCGAACCTCAGCCAGTCAGTGCTAGGCTTATATACTGCACAAGCCTAGTACTAATTGGCTGAGGTTGGGCCAATCAGCATTATGCCTAATTCCTGCAATGTCTCCTGGCTCATCAGCATTCAGTGCAGCTCCATTTGATCGCCAGAATATCAGAGAAAGGAGACAGAGCTAGGAGAAGGATTCAGCTAGCTGCACACAATACTACAGGAGTCTGAACCAGGGAATGGGAGCCCTTGGCAACTGCCCAATTTTCCCCTTCCCCTTAACACTGGACCTGGGAATTGTTATATCCTTAACTGCTCCTTAGTTCTTCTTTTGGCATAGTATATACAATATGTATAACACAGTTTGCAAGTTTATCAGAGCAGTTGCCCAAAAGGTTGAAATGCGTTTTGTGGATTCAGGTCTACATCTGAACTAATTTCTCCTGAGACAGTATATTGAGAGAACACTAATTGCCTGTAAATGACTCTGTTACCTGATGCCACATTAGTAACACTAGCTGTTAATAAATCCCAGCACAATATAGTGATTATCAACACATTTACTGTATGGTACAAAGCTCAGATATTTAAGAATTCACTACTGGAACCAAAGTTTAAGTACATTTAAATGTGTATATTTATCTAGGAAAAAGTGTCTCATAATAAAGTTAATAACAGAGGGAAGTTAAGTCTTCTTCATTTCTCCTTTTATTCTCAGCATGCTTATAGAGTCTAGCCTTCCAGTTATTCCCTTTTTCTATAAATGTATAAACTTGCATAATAGAAAAGTTTAGAATCTACTTAGGAACAAACTGATTTAATTGGTAGCTAGCTATGCAATGCTTCATCTGAATTAAGAACTTGAGGACAGCTTCCCCTTGCAACTACAGTTGATCCAAGGGAATCATAGTAGTAAGATCTTCCATGATCAGTTAATGATCAGGGGCCTTAGTTTAAAAGAAGGTCATACCGCTAAAGATTTATTACTAGAGATGAGCGAGCACCAAAATGCTCGGGTGCTCGTTACTCGGGACGAACTTTTCGCGATGCTCGAGGGTTCGTTTCGAATAACGAACCCCATTGAAGTCAATGGGCGACCAGAGCATTTTTGTATTTCGCCGATGCTCGCTAAGGTTTTCATGTGTGAAAATCTGGGCAATTCAAGAAAGTGATGGGAACGACACAGCAACGGATAGGGCAGGCGAGGGGCTACATGTTGGGCTGCATCTCAAGTTCCCAGGTCCCACTATTAAGCCACAATAGCGGCAAGAGTGCCCCCCCCCCCCTCCCAACAACTTTTACTTCTGAAAAGCCCTCATTAGCAATGCATACCTTAGCTAAGCACCACACTACCTCGAACAAAGCACAATCACTGCCTGCATGCCACTCCGCTGCCACTTCTCCTGTGTTACATGCTGCCCAAACCCCCCCCACGACCCAGTGTCCACAGCGCACACCAAACTGTCCCTGCCCAGCCTTCAGCTGCCCTCATGCCACGCCACCCTCATGTCTATTTATAAGTGCGTCTGCCACAGGAAAAGCAGGCACACACTGCAGAGGGTTGGCATGGCTAGGCAGCGACCCCCCCATAAAAGGGGCGGGCCGATAGTCCACAATGCTGCACAGAAGCAATGAGAAATCCAATCCTGTGCCACCTCCATCTGGAGCTGCACACGTGGGCATAGCAATGGGGAACCTATGTGCCACACACTATTCATTCTGTCAAGGTGTCTGCATGCCCCAGTCAGACCGCGTTTTTTTTATAAATAGTCACAGGCAGGTACAACTCCGCAATGGGAATTCCGTGTGCACCTACAGCATGGGTGGCTCCCTGGAACCCACCGGCGGTAGATAAAAATATCCCATTGCATTGCCCAACACAGCTGAGGTAGTAATGTCGTGCTTAATGCAGGTGGGCTTCGGCCCACACTGCATGCCCCAGTCAGACTGGGGTTCTTTAGAAGTGGACACATGTAGGTTAAACTCCGTGTGCACCTACAGCATGGGTGGGTGCCAGGAAGCCACCGGCGGTACATAAAAATATCCCATTGCATTGCCCAACACAGCTGAGGTAGTAATGTCGTGCTTAATGCAGGTGGGCTTCGGCCCACACTGCATGCCCCAGTCAGACTGGGGTTCTTTAGAAGTGGACACATGTAGGTTAAACTCCGTGTGCACCTACAGCATGGGTGGCTCCCTGGAACCCACCGGCGGTACATAAAAATATCCCATTGCATTGCCCAACACAGCTGAGGTAGTAATGTCGTGCTTAATGCAGGTGGGCTTCGGCCCACACTGCATGCCCCAGTCAGACTGGGGTTCTTTAGAAGTGGACACATGTAGGTTAAACTCCGTGTGCACCTACAGCATGGGTGGCTCCCTGGAACCCACCGGCGGTACATAAAAATATCCCATTGCATTGCCCAACACAGCTGAGGTAGTAATGTCGTGCTTAATGCAGGTGGGCTTCGGCCCACACTGCATGCCCCAGTCAGACTGGGGTTCTTTAGAAGTGGACACATGTAGGTTAAACTCCGTGTGCACCTACAGCATGGGTGGGTGCCAGGAAGCCACCAGCGGTACATAAATATATCCCATTGCAGTGCCCTACTCAGCAGAGCTAACGTCAGATACAATACAGGTGGGCTTTCGCCCACACTGCATGCCCCAGTCAGACTGGTAATATGTACCTTAACAGTAACCTCGTTGGTGGTAATGTGGTGGTGACTGCGGACCTAGTAGCGCGGTTTTATGTAGTTGGTTTTCGGAATGTGGCCATGATTAAGTGGGCCGTGGCGGGGGGATGGTGGTGGTGCTCTCTTGTAGTGTCGTTAAAGGTGAAATTCTTGGACTGCCACCAGACGGACCAATGCAAAGGTATTTGCCAAGAATGTTTTCATTGTTGGAGGAGGAGGGGGATGTTTTGGAGGCACTGTGTGTCCTCTCCACGTGTCCGTGGTTATATGCACCTTAACAGTAACAGCGTTGGTGGGAAATGGCCTCGCCGCCATCATGTCTTTGTGAAGCCTCTGTTTCCACACCCCAGTGACATACCATTAGCTGCGGTATAGGCAGAGCCCAGATTTATTAACATTTCAGCGGTAGTATTAGGGACAGGCCCCACTAACATATCACTAGCAGCAGTATAGGGGGAGCGCAGTCTTAGTTCCATTTCAGTAATAGTAGCACTCAAGACAGGCCCCAGTAACAATTCCGAAGCAACAGTATAGGAGGAGCGCAGTCTTAGTTCCATTTCAGTAATAGTAGCACTCAAGACAAGCCCCAGTAACAATTCCGAAGCAGCAGTATAGGAGGAGCGCAGTCTTAGTTCCATTTCAGTAATAGTAGCACTCAAGACAAGCCCCAGTAACAATTCCGAAGCAGCAGTATAGGAGGAGCGCAGTCTTAGTTCCATTTCAGTAATAGTAGCACTCAAGACAAGCCCCAGTAACAATTCCGAAGCAGCAGTATAGGAGGAGCGCAGTCTTAGTTCCATTTCAGTAATAGTAGCACTCAAGACAAGCCCCAATAACAATTCCGAAGCAGCAGTATAGGAGGAGCGCAGTCTTAGTTCCATTTCAGTAATAGTAGCACTCAAGACAAGCCCCAGTAACAATTCCGAAGCAGCAGTATAGGAGGAGCGCAGTCTTAGTTCCATTTCAGTAATAGTAGCACTCAAGACAAGCCCCAGTAACAATTCCGAAGCAGCAGTATAGGAGGAGCGCAGTCTTAGTTCCATTTCAGTAATAGTAGCACTCAAGACAAGCCCCAGTAACAATTCCCATTGCAGCAGTTTAGGGAGATAACAGTCTCTTTCACATTTCAGTAGCTGCAGTATAGACAAGGCCCCAGTTACATTTATGTAGCAAAAGTGTAGGCCAACCACACACACCTTTCTGTACCATGAGTGCAGGCGAAGAACATAGAAATTACTATGATTACACTGTAGGTGAGGGCCCAAAAAAATTGGTGTAGCAACAGTACTAATGTACCTCAGAAAAAATTGGCCATGCCCAACCAAGATGGCAGGTGAAACCCATTAATCGCTTTGGTTAATGTGGCTTAAGTGGTAACTAGGCCTGGAGGCAGCCCAGTTTAACGAAAAATTGGTTCAAGTTTAAGTTTCATCGCTTGTAAGAGCATTGAAACGTATAAAAATTGTTTGGAAAAATTATATGAGTGAGCCTTGTGGCCCAAAGAAAAATTGCCCGTTCGGCGTGATTACGTGAGGTTTCAGGAGGAGGAGCAGGAGGAGGAGGAGGAATATTATACACAGATTGATGAAGCAGAAATGTCACTGATTTGTATGGTGATACAGAATGATGCTTCCATCCGTGGGTGCAGCCTACGTATTGCTTAGGTATCGCTGCTGTCCGCTGGCGGAGAAGAGAAGTCTGGGGAAATCCACGCTTTGTTCATCTTGGTGAGTGTAAGCCTGTCGGCACTGTCGGTGGACAGGCGTGTACGCTTATCTGTGATGATTCCCCCAGCCGCACTAAACACCCTCTCTGACAAGACGCTAGCCGCAGGACAAGCAAGCACCTCCAGGGCATACAGCGCGAGTTCAGGCCACGTGTCCAGCTTCGACACCCAGTAGTTGTAGGGGGCAGAGGCGTCACGGAGGACGGTCGTGCGATCGGCTATGTACTCCCTCACCATCCTTTTACAGTGCTCCCGCCGACTCAGCCTTGACTGGGGAGCGGTGACACAGTCTTGGTGGGGAGCCATAAAGCTGTCCAGGGCCTTAAAGAGTGTTGCACTGCCTGTGCTGAACATGCTGCTCGATCTCCGCACCTCCCCTGCTACCTGGCCCTCGGAACTGCGCCTTCTGCCACTAGCGCTGTTGGAGGGGAATTTTACCATCAGCTTGTCTGCCAGGGTCCTGTGGTATAGCAACACTCTCGAACCCCTTTCCTCTTCGGGAATGAGAGTGGAAAGGTTCTCCTTATACCGTGGGTCGAGCAGTGTGTACACCCAGTAATCCGTAGTGGCCAGAATGCGTGCAACACGAGGGTCACGAGAAAGGCATCCTAACATGAAGTCAGCCATGTGTGCCAGGGTACCTGTACGCAACACATGGCTGTCTTCACTAGGAAGATCACTTTCAGGATCCTCCTCCTCCTCCTCCGCCTCCGCCTCCTCCTCCTCAGGCCATACACGCTGAAAGGATGACAGGCAAGCAGCATGGGTACCGTCAGCAGTGGGCCAAGCTGTCTCTTCCCCCTCCTCCTCATCCTCCTCATGCTCCTCCTCCTCCTCCTCAACGCGCTGAGATATAGACAGGAGGGTGCTCTGACTATCCAGCGACACACTGTCTTCCCCCGCCTCCGTTTCCGAGCGCAAAGCATTTGCCTTTATGCTTTGCAGGGAACTTCTCAAGAGGCATAGCAGAGGAATGGTGACGCTAATGATTGCAGCATCGCCGCTCACCATCTGGGTAGACTCCTCAAAGTTTCCAAGGACCTGGCAGATGTCTGCCAACCAGGCCCACTCTTCTGAAAAGAATTGAGGAGGCTGACTCCCACTGCGCCGCCCATGTTGGAGTTGGTATTCCACTATAGCTCTACGCTGCTCATAGAGCCGGGCCAACATGTGGAGCGTAGAGTTCCACCGTGTGGGCACGTCGCACAGCAGTCGGTGCACTGGCAGATTAAACCGATGTTGCAGTGTCCGCAGGGTGGCAGCGTCCGTTTGGGACTTGCGGAAATGTGCGCAGAGCCGGCGCACCTTTACGAGCAGGTCTGACAAGCGTGGGTAGCTTTTCAGAAAGCGCTGAACCACCAAATTAAAGACGTGGGCCAGGCATGGCACGTGCGTGAGGCTGCCGAGCTGCAGAGCCACCACCAGGTTACGCCCGTTGTCACACACGACCATGCCCGGTTGGAGGCTCAGCGGCGCAAGCCAACGGTCGGTCTGCTCTGTCAGACCCCGCAGCAGTTCGTGGGCCATGTGCCTCTTCTCTCCTAAGCTGAGTAGTTTCAGCACGGCCTGCTGACGCTTGCCCACCACTGTGCTGCCACGCCGCGCGACACCGACTGCTGGCGACGTCCTGCTGCTTCTGACACATCTAGATTGCGAGACAGAGGTTGAGGAGGAGGAGGAGGGTGCTTTAGTGGAGGAAGCATACACCGCCGAACATACCACCACCGAGCAGGGGCCCGCAATTCTGGGGGTGGGTAGGACATGAGCGGTCCCAGGCTCTGACTCTGTCCCAGCCTCCACTAAATTCACCCAATGTGCTGTCAGGGAGATGTAGTGGCCCTGCCCGCCTGTGCTTGTCCACGTGTCCGTTGTTAAGTGGACCTTGCCACTAACCGCATTGGTGAGGGCGCGTACAATGTTGCGGGAGACGTGGTCGTGCAGGGCTGGGATGGCACATCGGGAAATGTAGTGGCGACTGGGAACTGAGTAGCGCGGGGCCGCCGCCGCCATCATACTTTTGAAGGACTCCGTTTCCACAACCCTATACGGCAGCATCTCAAGGCTGATAAATTTCGCTATGTGGACGGTTAACGCTTGAGCGTGCGGGTGCGTGGCGGCGTACTTGCGCTTCCGCTCAAAGACTTGCGCTAGCGACGGCTGGATGGTGCGGTGCGAGAAATTGCTGGATGGGGCCGAGGACAGCGGAGGTGAGGGTGTGGGTGCAGGCCAGGAGACGGTAGTGCCTGTGTCCTGAGAGGGGGGTTGGATCTCAGTGGCAGGTTGGGGCACAGGGGGAGAGGCAGCGGTGCAAACCGGAGGCGGTGAACGGCCTTCGTCCCACCTCGTGGGGTGCTTGGCCATCATATGTCTGCGCATGCTGGTGGTGGTGAGGCTGTTGGTGGTGGCTCCCCGGCTGATCTTGGCGCGACAAAGGTTGCACACCACTGTTCGTCGGTCGTCAGGCGTCTCAGTGAAAAACTGCCAGACCTTTGAGCACCTCGGCCTCTGCAGGGTGGCATGGCGCGAGGGTGCGCTTTGGGAAACACTTGGTGGATTATTCAGTCTGGCCCTGCCTCTACCCCTGGACACCGCACTGCCTCTTGCAACCTGCCCTGCTGCTGCCCTTGCCTCCCCCTCTGAAGACCTGTCCTGAGTAGGCGTTGCACACCAGGTGGGGTCAGTCACCTCATCGTCCTGCTGCTCTTCCTCCGAATCCTCTGTGCGCTCCTCACTCGGACTTACTGCCCTTACTACTACCTCACTGCAAGACAACTGTGTCTCATCGTCATCGTCCTCCTCACCCACTGAAAGGTCTTGAGACAGTTGCCGGAAGTCCCCAGCCTCATCCCCCGGACCCCGGGAACTTTCCAATGGTTGGGCATCAGTGACGATAAACTCCTCTGGTGGGAGAGGAACCACTGCTGCCCAATCTGAGCAGGGGCCCGAGAACAGTTCCTGGGAGTCTTCCCGCTCCTGAGCATGTGTCATTGTAGTGGAGTGAGGAGGCAGGGAGGAAGGAGGAGCAGCAGCCAGAGGATTCGGATTTGCAGCACTGGACGGCGCAGAACTGTGGGTGGATGATAGCTTGCTCGAAGCACTTTCTGCCATCCACGACAGGACCTGCTCACACTGCTCATTTTCTAATAAAGGTCTCCCGCGTGGACCCATTAATTGGGCGATGAATGTGGGGACGCCAGAAACGTGCCTCTCTCCTAATTGCGCAGCAGTCGGCTGCGATACACCTGGATCAGGAGCTCGGCCTGTGCCCACACCCTCACTTGGGCCTACGCGTCCTCGGCCACGTCCATGTCCTCTAGGCCTACCCCTACCCCTCAGCATGCTGTATTACCAGTGATTTCCCAGGCAGGAAATAAATTGGCGCAAGCCTGCAGGACAAATAGAATTTTTCCCTTTTTTTTTAAAGGGAAGGCCCACTGACTATATTCAATCAGATAAGAAATCTGTTCCACAGAAATGCAGTTATATGAAGTGCAGCAGATCGGTGATTTTTCCCAGGAAGGCAGGAAATAAATTGGCGCAAGACTGCTGTTAAACGTAGCTGGCTGCGTATGATTTTTTTACTATCTCCACCCACCACACACGTACACAGAACGCTGAGGACTGACAGAGGCAGGCCACATAGAATTTTTCCCTTTTTTTTTTAAAGGGAAGGCCGGCCCACTGACTATATTCAATCAGATAAGAAATCAGTTCCACAGAAATGCAGTTATATCAAGTGCAGCAGAGCGGTGATTTTTCCCAGGAAGGCAGGAAATAAATTGGCGCAAGACTGCTGTTAAACGTAGCTGGCTGCGTATGATTTTTTACTATCTCCACCCACCACACACGGACACAGAACGCTGAGGACTGACAGAGGCAGGCCACATAGAATTTTTCCCTTTTTTTTAAAGGGAAGGCCGGCCCACTGACTATATTCAATCAGATAAGAAATCTGTTCCACAGAAATGCAGTTATATGAAGTGCAGCAGAGCGATGATTTTTCCCAGGCAGGCAGGAAATAAATTGGCGCAAGACTGCTGTTAAACGTAGCTGGCTGCGTATGATTTTTTTACTATCTCCACCCACCACACACGTACACAGAACGCTGAGGACTGACAGAGGCAGGCCAAATAGAATTTTTCACTTTTTTTTTAAAGAAAAGGCCCACTGACTATATTCAATCAATAATATATGTCTTCTGGCCCTGCCTACACAATTCTCTCCCTGTAGTATTACTGCAGGGCGCAATGCTCTGCACAGCCGATTTTGAAAAAAAAAAAATGCAACACTGCTAACAGCAGCCTGCACAGTACTGCACACGGTTAAATGTGGCCCTAAGAAGGACCGTTGGGGTTCTTGAAGCCTACACTCACTCCTAACACTCTCCCTGCCTAACCACCACTTCTGTCCCTGGACTATTACTGCAGGGCGCAATGCTCTGCAGACAGCCGATTTTGAAAAAAAAAAAATTGTGCAACACTGCTAACAGCACCCTCCACAGTACTGCACACGGATAGATGTGGCCCTGAGAAGGACCGTTGGGGTTCTTGAAGCCTACACTCACTCCTAACACTCTCCCTACAGCAGCACCAGCAGCAGCACTTTCCCTCAGCTAACTCACAAGGCATCTGAGGCGAGCCGCGGGAGGGGCCGACTTTTATACTCGGGTGACATCTGATCTCCCCAGCCACTCACTGCAGGGGGGTGGTATAGGGCTTGAACGTCACAGGGGGAAGTTGTAATGCCTTCCCTGTCTTTCAATTGGCCAGAAAAGCGCGCTAACGTCTCACAGAGGAAAGTGAAAGTAACCCGAACACCGCGTGGTGCTCGTTAAGAGTAACGAGCATCCCGAACACCCTAATATTCGCCCAAGCATCAAGCTCGGACGAGTACGTTCGCTCATCACTATTTATTACATAAACTATCAGTTGGGCAATAAAGAGCATTCAATAGCAAAAATGCCACCTTTTTATGCCTCTTCATGTATGAGATGCAACCCTGTCACCTCCATCCACCTACTCAAAAATGTACACCAGGTCCAACTTGGCATATACTTCTGGTATAATGTACACTAGGTTCTGCCGTAAATTATACATAAATCTTTTGGTCCAGGGTGACCACGTCCCCTATTGACAAGCCCGGTCCATCTTTTTGAAAAGTGGTTGGGCCAGCACAGAAGGGAGAGAAGTTGCAGCCCGCCCACCTGCATTGAAGGCTCCTGTTGACATTGTCGATAGTTAATTGTTTTTGAGCTTTGCTAAAAAAAACAAGCAACTGCGACAAGTGAGTGACTTCTTGCTCAGTGCCATGTTAGCATGGTTCAGCTGAGGTTGTATTTACCTAATTTTAAGACCTTCTAAGGACCAGAAGTTTTTTTTATTATGTTCTGATACAAAAATCATAAAATTCAAAGAGGGTGTACTTAGTTTTTCTCATGTTTGTAGCTGTATGAATGCTTGTCTTTTGTCGGATGAGTTTTTTAAAGCACCATTTTGGGATATATAGTGATCAGCCAAAAGTAGAAAGTTGAACAGCAGACAGGTGCAAGTAACATCATCTTCTTTATTAAGTCCACATAGTGACAAAATTCGCCTGTAATACAAGGCCTTTGTCAAGTCAATAGATTGACGTGAAAAAGACTGAGTATTACAGCTGAAACGTTGTCACTATGTGGACTTAATAAGAAGACATTACTTGCATCCATCTGCTGCTCAACGTTCTACTTTTGGCTGATCGGTTTGTGGATCCAGGGTCAGGATCTGTTGCAGAGCATGCATGGTATGACCGTATCATGGTCAAAAAATAGTTCCAGAACTATATTTTTCCCCACCATATAATCACCGGCGTATATTTACATCGCGTATGTTCCATTTTTAACAGTACAAGGTTTTTATGTGCTGTATACTCACCCGTGTGAACAAATGCTTTGTAAATCAATGCCTCAGATGGTTGTTTATATCGGTCGGCCGTAAAAACTGACCGTATATGCTCTCGTGTGAAGGAAGCCTTAAACAATACATGGTCATCATCGTCATATTAGCTAAGGCAAGTATTGCAAAAACTCACAACCACTGATTATAGTGTGATCTAAGAAAAACATCCAGCAAAAGGACATTCTGTGTACATAAATGACTCACTGACAAAAGGGGATGGAGGAAGATGTCAGGAATTGTTTTGTTGAACAGGCAGTACATAGTCAAGCAAATTGCAGTTAACTACAATATTAGTGCTCCAACTAACGTATTTGAAAGTGGAACTTGTCGTTTCCTAGCATGGATGGTCTAGAACAGCAGGCACTCAGTTTCAGTGCTGTTGCTGTCTAAGAGAAATAGAAAGACAAGACTCCAGTGGGCAGAACTGTCCAAAAGTGGTATCACTGATCAGTGTAAAAACTGCCTGGTCAGATGAATCCAGATTTCTGCTGTATCTCCTTGTTCACATAGGGAGATAAATCACCATCAGAGAGCATTTTTAAGCTTGTTAAGGATGAAAGATCACCTTCTGAATGAGCGTCTCTTTGTACAGCCCGAGTGTCGAGAGAACAAGCGTTTGCGGAAATATTCGAGTCTGATAATCAAACTATGGCTTTAATATAGAGACTCCATGCATTACTAATTCATATCAACATGGCCCCATCCAAAAAACTATATAAAGCATATGAGGCATGAATGATGATGTTCTGCAGCAGCTGGGGAACAAAATCAGATAGTACACAGTACAGTTGGTGAAGAATTTAATTAACTGAAGAATAGGGTCCACTTTTAAAATATTTTAAAGCAACTGTGTAACCTTAGGACTTGGCCAAATAATTATTAATATCAAATTAAGACATACTTCATGTTTCCATTTTCTCAAACAGAGACATCTTTTTTAGTTACCCAGAGGATCCAATTACTTTACATTTAAAGGGAAAAACATTTTACGCACTGTTAGGTTAAAGATTTGGGAAAAAATATGTCTCTCAAATATTATGTCTACATTTTCAAAGAAATTACCAAATAAAGCTGAACAGCGACTTACTGTCTTAAGAAAGATCTAAAACGATAAATCCTTGAACTGATGTAAGCAATTAAAAGCAAACAGCAACAACTGTGGGAAGAATTAGACAGAACTAGGTCATTCTTATATTTACAACAGTTTTATTTTAGGTTGGGGGAAACTGTGCTGTAATATTCAAAGTATGAGAAAAGTTACTTTCCACCTTTATGAAGACAATGTGGGCCCAATGTGCCTTCTATAGTTATCAAAGCCTAAAGGAATGTTCAGCTACTTTCCTGAATCTGGGTCAGGGCATCATAGGGGAACTTATAAGAAAGTCTATAAGAGTGAAATTGAACAGGGATGTATATACCAAAATAGTTTTAGTTGTAATATGACTTTACACATCACTAGTTAATGGTTATTTTATTTGAAGTTATTTAAAAAGACAGAAATGTATAAATTTAACGTTTTAACCAGTGCAAGTAATTTGTAGGTCTGATGGGGATTGATTTAATTTTATATTATTATGAACAACTAAGGGTGGCTTCACACGAGCATGTGCTTGTGCGTACATAGGTGCGTACATATGTGCGCACCCCTGTACATGCAAAACATGCGTGTATGCATGTGCGCGCATTGCCTTCAATGGAGCCGCGGCCTCTGCAGGAGGCTCCAGTGAAGGCAATGGTCTGCCGGCACCCCTGAAGTGATTTTCAGGGAAGAGCTTTAAGTATACGTTCTTCCCTGAAAATAATCCCTGAATTAATGGCAGGCGAGAGCTGCCTGTGATTGGCTGAGCGCCTCAGCCAATCAGAAGCAGCTCTTTCAGCAGGCGGGGTTGTTAATTCACCGCCTGCTGAAAGAACCTCAGTGCAGAGCCAGGGACAGTGCAGACAGGACACAGCTGAGCTCCGGCAGCTAAGAGAAAGGTGCATATGTGTTTTAAAAACATTTTTACACTACTTTGCCTTGTTTTTCAGGGAAGGGCTTATATTTAAAGCCCTTTCCTGAAAAACAATTAGTGGGTGCCGGCAGCTGGACCCTCTACAGCAGCTGTCATCTGTAACAGCTGCAGTAGAGAATTCTTTATTCCCTGCGGGGATGAAGAATTACTTTGTTGCATCTGTCACATCTGTAAGGTAAGTATATATATATAAAATTTTTTACACTAAAAGGGTTTATTTTCAGGGAAGAGCTTATACTTAAAGGTCTTCCCTGAAAAACACTTCAGGGGTGATGGCAGTCCATTTATTGGAGTTTGATCTTTAAAGGCTTTATAGCCAAGTTCAATTGTTTAGCACTGTAATACATTCCAATAATTGTCCACTGTCAGAATTAGATTTGTCATTTTAGGCTTGTAGTGGGGATCAAGAAGGGTGGCTACCCAATAATGGTCTGATGTTTTGATGTAGGCTATGTGAAGGTCCTTCTGCAAACACTGCAGCATTAAAAAAGCACTCATATGCCTCAAAGTGCCTAAGGTTTATAGCCCACATTCCTCTGGGTCAGGCCTAAGAGTGTCCTCTGGCTGGTCCCATCATCCACATAGAATAGCCGGGGTAAGTGATGGATAGGAGAAATGTTGTGTAGCCCCCTCCTCTGTCTCTGTACCTATATTATCCCAGCCAATGTCATTAACAACTATCTTCAGCATAAAGAAGAACAAGAACTCTTGGAAGTGATAATATGGCCCCTCTTTGCAGAGACAGAAAGATTTGAGCAAACCTAAATTCACAAAAGATCTAGCTCTTCAAGATGTTTGATTTAATTTAGATTTCTCTTTTGTTCATTGACTTTGCATTTTGTTAATTGATATAAATAAAGCATTAATACTATTATTTTTAAAGTATTATTGTCTTGCAACATTTTTTCCACACCTGCTAAGAAAGTTTGCACAGTACTGTACACTCTTAAAAAGTCAAGTGTTATCATGTTGTATAATTGGACAGGATTAATTAGTGTTGCTATACAGATTGTTTAACCCCTTAATGAGGTTGTCCCACGAAAGCAAGTGGGGTTAAGCACTTCTGTATGGCCATGTTAATGCACTTTGTAATATACATCGTGCATTAAATATTGGCCATACAGAAGTTATACACTTACCCCCTCCGGTGCTGGCGTCCCCGTCTCCATGGCGACGATCAAACGTCTTCTCTGGTTGGACGAACAGTCGCGCTTGCTCACAGAGGAATCCTCTTCTTGATGGTCCGAGGCTCACGAGCTGCGTGCTGGCTCCTCCCTCTTCTCGCATCATCGTGTAGCTCCGACTCCATCACGTGGTGCCGATCAGCCAATGAGGTGGCTGTGATCGGCAGTGGAACGCAGACTGGAGAAGAACATCCATGGTGCACCATGGGAGAAGACCAGCGGCGCCATCTTTGAAAGAAGAATCTTCAAAGCTGCAGAACGGGGATCCAGGTAAGCTAATCTTTTTTTTTTTTTAAATAACAAATGGATGTGCTTTTACTGTGTACTATGTGGGGGTCTGTGCAAAAAAAAAATTTGGGGTTTCGGCGCGGGACAACCCCTTTAATAAAAAATCACATACGATACATGCATGTCATCTGTGTTGTGTAGTTCCTGTAGAATCACATACACGTATGATATTGTGAAGCATCAACACATCAGCTGTGCCGGCTGTGACTGACACCTAGGAGTCCCACTGCAATAGCTGTGATCAAAGATAATTCTGATGCAAACCGTTTAATTCTTTAGATGCAGCGGTTAACAGCAACAATTATTGGATGCATCTAGACAATTAGACATGGAGGGATTCCTCTGCCAGTCTATCACCTCTACAGCATGATCGGGGAAGGGGGGGGGTGTTGATAGGTTCCTATGACAGCTCTTGAGACCCCTTGCTGTGTTTCAATGGTAACGCAGAGGGAAGGGGCTCCCTCTGCTATGTGTTACTGGGTGCTGATGAGTTGCCACTGTACTTCGTTGACCTGATGAATGCCCCCCAGATCCACTATTTTAGTGCACCTACTTGCCTACTTGCATAAAACACTGCAATGCAGTGTATTATATCAGTGATTAAGTACCCTAGCAATGAATTATTAAAATGTTGAAAATATTTTAAAAAATGAAAAAAATTCCCTTTTTCTCCTATCAAAATATAAAAATAAATAAAAGTTTGCACGATTAGTATTGCTATTTCCATAATAACCCAAACTACAAAATTAACACAGTATTTAACCTGCATGGTGAACAGCGTTAAAAATAAAAACAATGCCAGAATAGTGGATTTTTATTCATCTTGCCTTCCAGAAAAGGAATAAAAAGTGATCAAAGCATCATGTGTGTCCCAAGATGGAACCAATAAAAATGCCAATTCATCCTTCAAAAAGTAAGCACTGTGAAAACAATAAAATAAATGGCAACATAAAAACATTTTTCCTTTAGTTTTTATTCTGCAAAAGTAGTAAAAGATAAATTACACATATTTGGTATTCCCATAGCTCCACTGACCCATAGAATAAAAGTAATGTGCTATATATGTTGCACAGAAAATTATGCAAATTTTATAACACAAAAAGTAAGAGCGGAGTTGCTGTTTTTTCCATCTGCCCCCTGAAGGAGTTAATAAAAGCTAATCAATATGTTCTACCGTGTTTCCCCAAAAATAAAACCCTGACATATAAATGTTTGCCCCAAAAGAGGCACTAGGTCTTATTTTTGGGGGATGTCTTATTATACTTACCTAGCAGGCTTGGTCCACGTCCCTGTGCCTTGGCATTGATTGGTCAATTCATAAATTCCGCCTCCATGAATGGTTCTTGAGTGCCATTCAGCCAATCAATGCAGTGCTGGATGAACCAATCACAGCCATGGCATTGGTACATTGAGCGCTGCACTGATTGCCTGAGCAGCGCTCAAAAACCAATTGTAGCCATCACTTCCTGGAAACGGGATTTACAAATTTATGAAGGACTGCAGGAAGCAAGCTGGAGCTCCGGAGAGCATCGGGAGGAACGTGTATTTTGTTTTTTGTTTTTTTTTCTTATGTAAAGCAGCTATGGATTATTTTCTGGGTAGGTCTTATTTTCAGGGAAACAGGGTATATATTTCAAATTGGTGCCATTGCAAAATGCAATTCATCTTGCAAAATAAACCTAATACTGCAACATTAATGAAAAAAATAAATAAATTATGGCTCTTTGAATGTGGCAATAAAAAAAATTAAAAAGCTTGGTTTTTAAGGCCCAGACTCGCCTGGTCATTAACAGGTTAAATTTTAAAAAGTCTGTGCATGTAATAGAGAGTTGTCAGCAATTTACCGTTATTCTCCAAACAAATCCCATAAGATGTTTTTTCAAGAATAGATATAATAAATTCCGATTTCATAGAATCCACAATCTGCGAGGATATCATTTTAGATGTGCATATACAGAAATAGCTTTTTCTGAATAAACTGCGGGCCTTGCTGAAATTCAATCAAAAATAACATGTAAAAATATCAGCCAACTAATAATAAAAAGAAAAGCTGTGTAACTATATATGTAGATTTGTTTCAGGGAGACACAGATGAGTTCTGACAACCAGGTCATGTCTGTTTATTGGGACTAATTTGCAGAATTTCTTTCTCATCATGTTCTGTTGGGTGCTTTTTTTTCTACTAGAAAACAGCTTTGTGGTAAAACCTGTTGTTTGTAAGCTAGTATAAATGATATTATTTGAAATCATTAAAATACGCATTTTGTATAAAGAGACCCGGGTTTTTGTTTCCTTCTCACATTCTAAATTTGATATCATACAATATCTATCTATCCATCCATCCATTCGTCCGTCTGTCCGTCTATCTATCTATCTATCTATCTATCTATCTATCTATCTATCTATCTATCTCATATATATTTATCTATCTATATATCCCCCCTATCTCATATCTACCCTGTTTCCCTGAAAAAAGACACACCCCGAAAATAAGCCCTAGCATGATTTTTGAGAATGATTTTTTTCAGGATTTGTGAGGATGCTTGAAATATAAGCTCTTCTCCAAAATTAAGCCCTAGTTACACTTAATTAAAAAAAGTCAATTTAAATGGTGTCCAGGCAGCTATACATGTAAAAAAGTGAAATTTTTTGAAACAAAAATTAATATTAGACACTGTCTTATTTTGGGGGAAACAGGGTATCTATCTATCTATCTATCTATCTATCTATCTATCTATCTATCTATCTATCTATCTATCTATCTATCTACCTTGTGGTTCCGCAGCAAATACCGCCCATAGCAGGCTATGAAAATGTGATTCTTCATGCACACGAGCAGAAACCAAATATAGTTTCCACTCGTGGATGAAAAATCGCAGCATGCTCCATTTTTGTGTGGATTCCGTACAGACAGCTACAATTGAAATCAATGGAAGCCATCCGATTCGCTGCGCTTACGCAATGGAAAAAGCAGGACGGCGAGCCATGCGGACCATCCGCAGTACAGAAAGAAGAAAAAGAAGACACGTGCGAACGCTGCTGTTGCCAGGGCTGGATTCTGCTGCAGGATTCCGCATGTGGAATCCGACCCGTCCATGTTTGGGGATGGCCTTAGAAACATAGAAAGTTGATGTCGGAAAAAGGTCACCTTGTCTATTTTGCCCTTACATTGTGAATCTGCATTAGAATGGGAAAATCAAGGGATTTTGAATAAGACATGGTCATTGGTGCTAGACTAGTCGGAGCCAGTATTTCAAAAAGTGCCAAACTTGTGGAGTTTTCTTCTCTAACCGTGTCAAGAGTATACTGAGAATGCTGTGCTCAAGAAAATGGGATCCGGTGAACACAAACAACTCAAAGAAGAGATGGATGAGAGGAGGATGTTACGAGTCATTCTGAAGAATAGGTGGTGCGCTGTCAGGAAAAGGGCAACCAAATACAATGTTGGTGCTCCAACTAATGTGTCTAAATACACAACTCGTTAATTAGCAGAAATGGTTAACTCCGTATCCCTTGGCACAAATAGATTATAACACCAGATGCCCAGTTTGAGTGCCATTGTTGTCTAAGAGAAACAGACAGGCAAGATTCCAGTGGTTTAGGGTGCAAAATTGGATCAGTAAGAAGTGATTAAACATTGTTTGGTCCGATGAGTCCAGATTTCTGTTGCATTGTGCTGATGGAAGGGTCAGAATTTGGCACAGGTGGCATAAATAGATGACCTTTTTCAGCCAAGTCTCAACAGTTCCACAGTAGGAAATAGTCATGCTGCAGATTTTCAGATCCCCTCATGCTCTATTTTTTGTGGAAATGCCACGAATTTTCACAACGGAATTCATTTATTAAAATATGATGTGTGAATTCTGCTGTAAAAATCCTGTGTCACTTAATGAACATATTAAAAAGACTAGGGCCCAGGGCAGACCCTTGTGGTTACCACGTGAAATAATGATATATAAAACATAATAAAATGCTATATTTTTATTGCGGCACTATTCACGTTAGGAACAGTAAGGGACACTATTATGATGTAAGGGCACTAATGGTGCAAGAATACCGAGTTGGGGGAAAGTAAGGGGAGCTATTACTAAGTAGGGACATTTTGGGTGGATCAATGCTGAGTGCAAGGCACTGTTATTGTACGAGTGAATTAATTAGTCGTATAAAAGCACCAAGGGGGCACACATATTGAGTTGAGGGGCGCTCTAATGACTGTGTGAACATTATGATGGGCCATAACTAAATGGGACTAGTAAAAGGGCACTTAATGGGGGCACAATTATTGAGTGGCAGCTAGAGATGAGCGAGTATACTCGCTAAAGGCAATTGCTCGAGCGAGCATTGCCTTTAGCGAGTACCTGCCTGCTCGAGACTGAAGGTTCGGGTGCCGGCGTGGGGGAGCGGTGAGTAGCGGCTGTCAGCAGGAGGGAGCGAGGGGGAGAGAGGGAGAGAAAGATCTCCTCTCCGTTCCTCCCCGCTCTCCCCCCGCAGCTCCCTGCCAGCCGCCGGCACCCGAACCTTCAGTCTCGAGCTAGCAGGTACTCGCTAAAGGCAATGCTCGCTCGAGCAATTGCCTTTAGCGAGTATACTCGCTCATCTCTAGTGGCAGCACATTATTGTATTCAAAGAGGCACACTGATGGCATTAATACCTTCAAAGGGGTACACAGTGGGCACTATTACTTTTTAAGAAGGCACTAATGAGGCATTTTTTATTTTTAAGGGGGCACACAATGGACATTTTTACTTTAAAAGTGTTTATTACTGTTGAGAGGGCAAGGCAAGGACAGTATTAATTTCAAAGGACATTATTACTTTTTAAGGGGATAAGGGGCATTATAAATTTTCAAGGGGCACAAAAGGGTCATTATTTTTTTTGCAGGGGCAGAATGGTGGGTATTACTGTTGTGGTAGCACTAAAAAGAGCATTATTACTGTTTGGGGCACTGAGATAATCGCTATTACTTTGTGGGGTTCAAAAGATGGTGCTTTTTCTATGTGGTGCTTATGTGGGGGTAATCATAGTTATGACAACATTATTCCTGAAGGACATTATTTGGGGGCACCATGCCACACATCAGGTACAGTAATAAGGGGCAGATAAGCAGTAGCAAGCACAGAATTGTGGTTAGCAGCAGGATGAAGCATTTGTATACTGTAGGTTGGGAAAGTGTTTGTGGGATACTGGAAAAATGAGAAGCCAAGATATCTGGGTTGCAAACTTTACAGAAACAAGTCATTGGTGGAAAAAGCCATCGTGGAAGTCTGAGCCAGATTGAAAATATAGGAAAAAGTAAATAACTCCAATCGGAGAAGATGTCATCTGTGATCACTAGAGGTAACTGAACTGTAATCACTCTTATGGTCTGCGGAGCTCCTGTGTAGAATGTTGGATGGCAAATTGAGCACTTCTCTGTTGGTGTGTGGATGGATTGGTCGACTGGGAGGTGTATTTCCCAGCCAGTCAATGAGTGTGTTTGTGCACATTTATTCTGGCTCCTCCTCATGCAGGACATTTCTAGTCTGAAGATGTTTCTGGTCTAGTTGGCGGCTCCTGTCATGTTCCACTGTCAGATAAGTCTGTTTGGTGTTAAGGGTATTTATTTTAACATTTTTCTCTAGACGTATTGCTATTTCTGCATTAGTATTTTATCTGGTTCATTGCATGTTGTTTAACCTCTATACCGTATGTTTTGTTATTTATTATAAGAAACATTATCTCCGTTTCCATTCTGTAAGCTATATTTTAAGCTCAGGACTTCATCTTCTGGAGATGAGTCCCAAATACTAGGATAATTATTTCCCGTCTTCAGGGGGATCTGCAAGCATGGTCATTTGTATTTCTATCTACCTCTAAAGTGCTCTATCATCTACTGTGTAGCATTGGCAGAGAGTAAGATAAGAGCACTACAAGAGGGGAAGACATATAAGGAAAATTATTGTGCCGAATTCCACCGATGGGCAAAAGAGACTTACTGCAATGATCCTGTGTTAAAAAGTCAATTTTGCTTGGTCTTTCAGAAAAAAATAAAGAACCTATGATCCAGTATTTGTATTGATTGTTGCTTAAGAAAAAGAGCAAAAGAACTGGCACGGTTTGAGGGACCTGTACTGCATCTATCATCTAACATAGAGGAGCCTATGTAATTAGGTGCCCTTGCTAAAAAGAGAATGTTCATAACTGTTCTAAAAGAGAATGTTCATAACTGTTCTAACCTGCTGCAGCCTGTCTAAAACAAAACCATCTGTTGGGAAACTAGTTAGCCTGCAGGGTGTTGGGGAGACCCCTCTGGGCCAACAGATCACTTAGATTTGTAACTGCAGGCTAGTTCTCCCAGATGAATTGATTATGAGTTCTGTTATTTCTCCTGTAAAAGTCTTTGTGGATAATGGGGCTGGAATTAATCTTATTTGTTATCAATTTGTGGTGTTTTGGGGGTTGCTCTTAATACCACTGGATAATTCCATAGCTCTTTCTGCCATCGATTCCTCCCTTTTATCTCAAAGATATATTAAATTTTGTGTTTCCAGCATACGTTTGAGAATTGGTATGTTTCATTCTAAGGAAATTACTTTCTGTGTGATGGAGTCGATTTCCACAAAGGCAGTGTTGGGATTACCTTGGTCAAAGTTACATAACCTGTTATTGATTGGGTGCAGGTGGATATTGTAAAGTGGAATATAATTGTTGGCACAAATGTATGTCTGTAAATCTCGCTACTGTCTAGACTGATGCACTTCCAAACTTTATGAAAGATTTTTCTAAGAAAGGAGCCTAAAGTAACTCATAGGCCATACGATTGCTCCATTGAGTTGATTCCTAACTGTAAGTTGTTTAAATGTCATATGTACAATCTCACAGGACCAGAGAGACAGGCTCTGAAAGAATGTCACATTGTGTACTTCCCTAGAACCTATGCCCTTCTAATGCACCACTGGCTGCAGAGTTCTTTTTTGTAAAAAAAATAAATAAAAAGGTGGTTGGTTGCATCCAGTCTTGATTGTAGAGACCTTAATAAGATAACTGTATGCAATCCATATCCACTTCTGCTTATCTCCAACCTCTTTAACCAGTTGATTGGTGCCCTCAGGTTTTGTAAATGAGATCTTAAGAAAGCGTATAACCTAATGTGTATTAAAGAAGTCAATGAGTAGAAGACTGCGTTTTACACCCCATAGGGGAAGAGACAAGAGAATCACAGAGCTGTTCTCTGGTTCCTGCTTGTACCCCTCCCTCTTCCCTCTTTCATGCGCACTGACTGAAAAGTGACAGCTGTAAATTAAGTATTGCTGACCCCACTTCAAATGGCTGTAGCTCTGGTTCTGTAAGAGCTGCTGACATGTCAATCTTGACTTTTAAATGACACCAAAAGCATGTCACTAACACTGATAGAACTGAAACTACAGCCATTTAAAGCTCTGTTTGTCCAAAACTGTAACGTCTGTCCTGCTGAACTAACAGCTGAACCGTGGGGTTCTTAGTATAGTGTCGAACATTGCTTGTATAAACCATATAGAAATTATAACATGAGATTGGAGACTGAAACATTTTTGTTGTTTAGGGACATTTGTGCCATCGGGCCTGTCCTGTGGAGTCCAATGTGTCTAGGCTGACCTGAAGTCCAGATACTAAACTCTGGTTTCCACGGTGGGATAAAGAAATTAAATTTTCACAGTTCTCATGTTTGAGGGTTTAGTCAACAAGATTTTCCTCTCTCCTTTTAATTTGGAGCTTGGAGGCTGAAATCTGTCAGTAAGAGTCAGAGATTTCAATACAGCCAGATAAACGTACACTTAAAAGATCTCTTATTATGTAAAATGCAGCAGATTTGTATGTGACCTTTAGTACTGTAGCGTTTAGCACAGACTTATTATGACACTCTAAATACCTGTTTTGTGAAAATATGTAAATTTTACTATGCCAAAGAATGCTGAATGTGACTTTTACCGAGTCATAAATATTCCTTATAATTTATTCTGAGTGCTTTCTGACACTGCTGTAAAAAGAAAGAAATGTAAGGCATGGATCAAACAAATTGCTGTGATTTTCCCTGTATAAATCAGTTTTCACATGAATGAAGAAAGCAATGGACAACAAGTAAAAATAAAAAATACAAACTCAGTATTGTTAAGTGTTCAAAACAGGCAAACATATTTCCTACAATGCATAACAATGCAAAATATTAATATATACACATATATATTTTTGTCTGTTCTTTATGTACGGCCAACAACTGGAGCAAAGTGAACCAAATTTGCAACATAGGTAAATCGGACACTTTGGAAGCTTTTAGAGCAGGTTCAACTCTCTAGGTCCTACTGTTCTTGACACAGTTACAAAACAAACGGAAATTAAAATCAGAATACAAATGCAATGGCCAAATGACTGGACCAGTCTAAACCAAATTTGCCACATTGGTAAATCAGACACTCCAGAAGTTTTTAGACCAGGTTTCAGCTCTCTAGGACCTACCATCCTCAACATATTCACAAAAAAATAAGAATATAACTGCAATAGCCAAACAACTGGACCAATCAGCACCAAATTTGCCCCATTGGTAAACTGGGCTCTTATGATGGTTTCAGACCAAGTTTCAACTCTCTAGGACTTACTGTTTTTGACATATTCACAAAAAAATCAAAATACAAAGGCAAATATTAAAGGGTTTGTCCACTTACTGGATAAGCTCGCTTCAGCAGGACCCCCTGTATTAAAATAATCTTCAGGATGCCACTGGCGAGAAGTCAAACTTATGCACATTACAACCCAGACATTTTTCTATACTCACCGTGAACAGACAGCACTTTATTATGTTAATTTTGTTGGCTTCGTATCAGTATCAAACAAAGCTTTTAACTTAATACACAACCTGTTACCCCCCCTGGTAATTCTGCTGGTATGTATATATGCAAAGCTGGCTAGAGATCCCCCTAGAATCTGAGTAACAAATTGTGGTGGGTAGATCATTGCATCAGAGCATCTCCAAAATGGTAGGTCTTATGGGGTTTAGCCTGCTTTCCCTGCAACCTGAAGACAGAATGAAAAAGGGGGTGTGTCCCAGACTACCTCAGCAATCTGCACAGTATCCACTATGTAAATCCACACAAAAATCTGCGGCAAATTGTTTTTTAATAAGAAGTTGGCGTACATAGTTTTTCATTTTTTGTTATTACGAATTTTGAACCAGATTATGAAGTGGATCTAGACTCCAGACCTAGATCCACAGCACAGTGCAGAACAAGGAAGCAAGCTGTTAGGGCTGCCATTGGATGATGCGCAGAATGTTGCCTTAAGAAGTGACTCATAACTAATATGTCTTATGTTTTATGTAATTGTTGGATAAGCAGTAGTTTCCCATATCTGCTATGAAAAGCTGAGATGGGTATATCCCCAAAGAAGTGAACAGTAAAAGTGTAATATAGAAAAAAAAAGATCTTTTCTTGTTTAACCATTAGATTGCAGAGTGTGAGCTTTAATTCAGATCATCCTCTGAAGACTGAATTTGTCCCATTGCAGCCTGAAGCTCAGCAGAATTAGAAGATTATATTGAAGGGAAAATTTGTCGGTTCTGTTAGTGCCGACTGTGGCATTTTAATTTCTTGACAGAGAAAAGGTGCTCTCTTTGTCTGCGACACTCACTACCCACTTGCAACAAGATTGCAGTGTGTCACTCATTTGCCATGGAAGCCTGGGGGCCTAATGATGGCTCCTAGGCCTGTAATAGATTTTAGCCTGTTAGGTAAGGTGACCAGACGTCCCGATTTAGGTGGGACAGTCCAGCTTTGGGACCCTGTGTCCCGCTTTCACTAGGGTCCCAAGCAGGACAGCCATTTGTCCTGCATTTAGAACATCTGTCCCGCTTTTGTCCTACCTCTAGGGATGCAGGGTCACCAAGAAGGTGATTACCAGCAAGGATGTCGTAACTCCCGGCTGGTAATCACTCTGCAGCTTTACTGCGGGATGCATACTGACAGCAGTGTGTGCATCTGGGATCTTCCTCCCCTGACCTCTCCTCATTGGTTCTGCAGTAAAAGAGGAGAACAGAGAAGGTGCTGCTGCACCTGCACACTCTTCTGCCCACAGCAGCGCTGAGAAAAGGAATAGCGGCACTATGAAGGCCAAGAGCAGGGTGAGTATTTTGGTTTCAGGGGGTCTCTATTACTACTGGGGCTACTGTGTGAGTCACTGTTATTACTAGATAAATACAGGGGACACTATTAGTAACAGTGTTCCCTATATTAGCTCAATAGTAGTGATAGTATTACTACTGAGGCCAATTTGGGTGCCACTATTACTCCTGAAGCCACTGTGGGGGACACTATTTCTACTGGAGCTAATATAGGGTTCCCTGTTACTACTGGGGCCAATATAAGGGACACTACTACTGGGGCTAATATAGGGGCCACTATTACTACTGAGGCCACTGTGGGGGTCACTATTACTACTAGGGCTAATATAGGGGTCAATATTACTACTGGGGCTAATACAGGGGTCACTATTGCTACTGGGGCCATTATATGGGACATTACTACTACTGGCGCTAATATAGGGGCCACTATGACTACTGAGGCCACTGTGGGGGTCACTATTACTACTGAGGCCATTGTGGGGGGGACCCTATTACTTCTGGGGCCACTGTGGGGGTCACTATTACTACTGGGGCTGATATAGGGGACACTATTACCACTGGGGCTACTGTGGTGTATACTATTACTACTGAGGCCACAATTACTAATGGGGCCACTATGGGGGCTACTATTACTACTGAGGCTACCGTGGGGGTCACTATTACTACTGGAGCTGATATAGGAGTCATAATTACAACTGAGGCCACTGTGGTGGAGACTATTTCTACTGAGGCTACTCTGTACGTGGCAGCATACCTCAAGCTGACTTAGGCTATGTTTATACGTGGCAGAAATGCTGCAGAATGCATTAAAAATACAGTCAAAATCCATACCATCGGTGCGATTTTAACTGGAAATCAGCTGCGTATCTGCAGCTGATTTCATACTATGCGGTGCTCACCCTCACCTCCTCTGAAGTCTTCCTGCTGTCAGCACTCCCTGCCTTTGAGTTCCCAGCAGCCTGTTCAGGTGATGCTGGTCAGGTGAGGCCACTACAGGAAACTGGGAAGCAGAAGCCAGGGAGCGCTGACAGTGGGAAGCCTTTAGAGGAGGTGAGGAGGAGCACTGCAAAGCATGAAATCAGCTGCAGATAAGCAGCTGATTTCCAGTCAAAATCCGCACCAACGATGCAGATTTTCTCCGTATTTTGGATGCATAAATGCTGCTTAATTTGCCATGGAAATTTCTGCTGCAGACATTTTGCTGCATTGCCGCCACATATAACCAGTCTAAGTCAGCCTGAAATATGCTGCCACGTGTAGAGTAGCCTCAGTAGTATTAGTGTCCACCACAGTGGATTCAGTAGTAATAGTGTCCCCTATAGCAGCCCCAGTAGTAATAGTGACCCCCACAGTGGCCTCAGTAATAATAGTGTGCTCCACAGTGGCCTCAGTAGTAATAGTTTCCACAATAGTAGCCCCAGTGGTAATAGTGTCCCCTATATCAGCCCTAGTAGTAATATTGACACCCAGTGGCCTCAGTATTAACAGTGTAGTGGCCCAGAGTTAGCAGGGCCCCTCAATAAGTATGAATGTGTTTGTCTTGTGCATTGGTATTGTCAGTGTCTTCAATGTGTATGCATTTGTGATGTGTATTGCATCTCTGCAGCACTGAATGGGTTAATGTCTGGAAAATGCATATTGTTGTATGTCACATGATCTTGTGATATATATTTGTTTGCATGGGGTAATATGGGAGAGTGCCAGTCTACAAGGGAGTCTAAGTTGGTTCTGCAAGTCAGCCTAAGTTTAAATCTGAGCTTGTCTGGAGAAGAACTTTCATTCAGTAGGAGAAAGTGTGCCTTGTTCTACGGGGATCCCAAAGATGGAAGAGGCTGAGCAATGGCCTGATGTCTGCCTTGGGCTTAATTCACCAAGGCTCCCTCAGTGCTGAGAACGAGTACTGAGAGAGAGTGAGAGGAACCACCGGGCAGTACAGAGTGTAATGCTTATCATGAGTGTGGACCGGTAGAGAACAGGAGAGAGAGTGAAAAAGAGAAGTGAGTCACCGGAAACAGAATCCCACAGATAACTAGGACTGTGGACTAGGATTCTTCTGACCTCCTTGGTATCGTTCCTGTCACACTGTTATCATTTGTTGCACCTGTATCAGTCTGATATTACGACGTTTCGACTGTATTCAAATTTATTCAAGTAAATGATCACTACCGACCATTCCCTGTTTTGCTTAGAAAGTTATCCCTGTATGTGTGGACTATTTTATTCCAACTTCTAGATTCACCGCAAAGGACGGAACAGTGGCGTCACAAGTGACCAAAAGGACTTTAAGGTAAACTGCGGATTGGGTTTTCCCTGTGAAACTCCCCCAGCACTAACTTGGTTGAGTCCTGTGCTGCTCCCATTGAAGGAGATGGGGGAGCCCCGTTACAAGACCTCATCTACCCTGCTAACTCCTCAGCTGTCGGCCCGCTATCTTCCTAGACACTGAGGAGAAAACTTTATTAGATTTCATATTAAATATGTGTCCCTAATGAGATAAATTATAAACAAGGCCTTATCTTACATGACTAATACTAGGATATTTTTTTCTTCTAGTGCTTTGTTAATATGGTTTAGTTTCCAGTTTTATATGTACATACATTTGTTAAACTCACAAGTGTTTCAGCACATGTCTAAAACACTGCATCCTATTGGTCATTTCTTATTTTATGTGTCAACCTGTTTATACTGTTTTGCTATGAACTGTAATGGTCTGAAACATTTTGTTTGTTAGATGCATCTTATTGAAGTTGTTTAATAAGGCTTGAAGTCTTTATGTCATATGCAGGATGTCTGACTTCTTTCCTATTTCAAATATGAGTTACCTGATCCTTACAAACTTCCAGAGAAAGCTGAGAACACTGAGATTACACTTCAATTAGCCACACTTCTTGCTTTTTATCAAAAACTGCACATCTTTCCTGTCATCTCTCTATATTTGAAAAATTAGGAGTGTAGAAAAAACAAAACCAAGTGAAATCTAGTGCTCACTTGAAGGGGAGTTGGGTTCTGGAAGTTGCCAAAAAAAAACTCCTGTTGTCGACAACTTCCAACCCCCAGCCTCCATCCCCTTCAAGTGAGTATCTCAAAACTTATTAAATGGATCATAACACTGAATTTTAAAGACTCTGGGAACTGCATTCGGTTGTCTTTGTTTTCTATAAGCCTATTATTCTATAACCAAGTCTTCCAGAAGTCTCAGGCCATATACATTGCGCTCTCTTCTTGGGATGTTTTAGTAATGAAGTGTTATTGTTTAGACCTATATGCCTTGGTGAACCATAAGTGTGATGATCTGCCTGGAGGTTAGACTGTTTACACCAGATGAGTATTTTCCTTCTTATTTGGTTTTATTTGTTTTAATTTCCTAGAGCGCTGTCTTGCTTTTAATATTTCGGTTTGGAGGTTGTAGAATGTTTTTCCACTGAGTAAGGCCTCATGCCCATGGCCGTGCTGGACTCCGCCAGCGAGTCCAACATGGTACCCTTAAAGACCCTATAGTATACTCACCTCTCCGGATCCGCCGTGCGGCAATTGGAGCATGCCACGGTTTCTTTCATGCAGTGGAATTCTGCGGTAGAATTCCGCAGTGTGAACATTGAGCTATTAGGTTCAATAGAACTTAATAGCTGCGAGATAAAGCCGCGGATTTCCGCTGCGTGAAATGCAGCAGAAATCCGCCCGTGGGAATTAGGCCTAAGAGTCTTGATCTCTCAGTGCAGTTGCAGCAGCAATGTAGTTTATTGCAGTGCTATACTGGAGAGGTCTGATCTAATAATTAGGTGAGAACTGAATTTTATTACAATCACATCAATATTTATATGCAAAATTGATTGTCTACATCAGTTCACATTAAGGCTGCATTCACACGAATGTATATCGGCTCGGTTTTCACGCCGAGCCGATATACCTCGTCCTCATCTGCAGTGGGGGGGGGGGATGGAAGAGCCAGGAGCAGGAAATGAGCTCCCGCCCCCTCTCTGCCTCCTCTCCTCCCCTCTGCACTATTTGCAATGGGGAGAGGCGGTACGGGGGCGGAGCTAATTCACGGGACTTGGCCTCGCCCCTGTTCCGCCTCCTTTCATTGCAAATAGTGCAGAGGGGCGGAGAGGAGGCAGAGAGGGGGCGGTAGCTCAGTTCCTGCTCCTGGCTCTTCCATCCTCCCCCCCTTCCTGCAGATGAGGACGACGTTCGTGTGAATGCAGCCTAAAGAAACAACAGCAATTAGGTAGAAATAGGCAGTTTTGGTTAGTTACATCATATCAGTAAACTAAGCTTATTTATATCAATCATGTGTAGCGGGCCAGACATGCATCATAGGAGACAGGAGTGGAGGTGCCCTAGCTGGCTTCACTGACATTGAAATCAAAGGGCACTTAAGCTGGCTATTGCACTTCTGGCACTTCCTCCTCTGACGCTGGGGATGAACATGAGAGTGTACTAGCCGCTTCAGCTTCCATTGATTTAAATGTGAGTAAAGCCAGCTAGAGCACTTCCACTTCTATTCAAGCTGCACTGACAGCAGGCCGGTCAATCAGATGATCCTGAGTATGGGTTATCAATAGTTTTTGCCTGGAAAAGCCATTTATTAGTTTCAGGGCACAGTGACATCAAACTCACAAGGGCAAATCATGCACCCAGATGCCATGACACAGTTTCTTCTCAGTCAATTTAACCTCACATTCTCCATATAAAAAATCTAAAGTTTTACCATTAGACTAAAAATTCTATATTGATGATTTATAACAGACATCTCAGAAATAAAAAGTTTAACGCATCACCCATAGGCTGTCATTGTAAAAAATGTATAGAGTACAGTACACATTGTTTTAACTGGATACTTCTGAAAGGTATAGTCAATTCCTGCTATTCCATGCATTAAAAAACACAAACATGATGGAAACCATCCAGAGGCCAAGCTGGCATTCACCAGATAAATGGAGGGTGGTGGTGGGGTCTATGTTTCCATTTATCATATGCACCAGGAGCTTTATCTGTAAATGCTGACTATAGATATCATGCACGATGTCAGTGTATGGAATAGTCTTACACTTGACTGAAACAGCCAAAATCATAGATAACTCTAATCCTGTTCATTTAGATGCCACTGTGAGTATGGTCATGTTTAAATGACCTAACAGAGGGAGGTGGCTTCCCCTGTTTCCCGAACAGCCTCCCCCCATGATAAGATGGTGTGGTGCCCGTCAGTTACCATGGCAGACGGGGCCCTATGAAGGTTCCCAGGCCTCCCATGGATTTCATCCTATTAAGGCCTTATTATGACTTGTTTAATAGAATGCATGCAAAAATATAATACACTGCAATAATGAAGCATTGCAGTCTATTGTGCATGTGAAAAGATGCTTGCTTGTTTTTAAGTAGTGCAACACAAAGAACTACAGAATTGTATTAATCCACAGAATAAAGATAACATGTCATTTTTACCACACCATGAATGTCATAATCCCCCCCCCCCCCCGCAAAAAAAAAAAAAATCAAAACAAACAAATAAAATAAGGAAAAATTGCACTATTTCTCCTTTTTACTCCACTTGGATTTTTTTTTTAAAGTTTTCTAATAAATTATACTATAGTTTTCTAATACATTCTATGGTACGGTAAATGGTACCATTGAAAAAAATGAGTCTCTCTGCAGAAAACAAGCCCTCATGCAGTTATGTCACCTGAAAAGTGAATTTGAAAAAATAGAAATAGAAAAACAAAAAAGTGCTGTGGTGGAAAAGGGTTACGGTATAATCAGATTTTAGTGTGTCAATTGGAACCTATGATCTCCTTATTTTTGCTGTAACCCTTATAAATTAGCACCAACTAAGTTTTATTACTGCTGTACATCAGTTTGCAAATCATTATTGCAGCCTTACTGGAACATTACTTTTTCTACATATGAAACACAGGTTCCGTATTTGTACATTTTGTACATTGTGCTCCAAGATAACATCATATCTCACTATACTGTCATTTTTCATCTTAAGTCACAGCAATTACTACTGCTGCCCAGCCAAGTCTATGCTTCCTTGACCGCTTACAATGAGGCATATCCACATATATAGAAGTGTAGTGAACACCAGCTTACTGCATGTGGTTTCCCAGCTTTACCGCACAAAATGCAATCTGGAATGATTCATTTCAGGCAGGGTGGTTGATTCATGCCTACGGCATGTGGAGGAGTAAGATATTTACAGCTCAGAGGTTTCTCACACCTTCTGTTTGTTCTTTTCACTCAGAACTACAGAACAGGAGTGGGGAAAGTTAAGATGAATCTCCAGTGACTTGCATCTACTGTTTAGATGTAGCTCATGGATTTGTATCTCACTTGCTAAATTCAACCACATATGTATAGACTGGGTTACGGCTAAATTACTGCCGTTTTGAAAAGATCCGGTTTACCTTCATTAGTTTGTTCTTGGTTTATTTGTTCTTTTTAGAAAGTATTCATGAAATGCCACATGGTGACGCACCAGGTACTGTGCTGAAAATACTTTTATGTGAAATCTTATTAGCTGTCAAAACTTAGTTACTAGAACAATGAATATGCACTTGTTTGAATCCAAGTGACTAAAAACCCATCACTCCTACCCAACCCATACTCATAATGATGCAGGAAGATGAGCTAATGTTGCTGATTGGCATGGTTCTCACACAAGAGATCTGCTTTTCCTGACAAAGAGGCTTTATTTCCACAAGCGCATAGATGCCGTGTTTAGACACCCGGCCGTGTGAACGGCTGCATTGGAAACCAATGCTTCATATGGGTACCGTATATGCCCCCTGGGCGTGAAAACGTGGCGTATATGCCCTCGCAGAAATAAAGCCTATGGGTGGCTTCACATGAGCGTATGCATAAAAACGATTGTCTCAGCGCAACCTATTCACACAGTGATTAGGGTTGGATGAAGCACATTTGCGAGCGTGTCTGCACATAGTACTGTACTTTTGGCGCATACGGGACCAGTTCAAATGCATGCTTCCGTGTTTAGCCTGAAGAGGTCCAGATGTGTTCATTTTCCCTGTGGTTTTTGCAGTGTTTCATGCATCTCCTTGCATATTTGCACACCTCCCTTAGACCTCTATGGTGGCATATTATCTTCTCAAAGAACAAAGGTTTCTACTTTCCACCAACATGTACTATTGGGGAAGAATCGGGAAACCCCTTCGACATACCATCAGGTGTCACAGTTGTGTATATGATTATATATGTACAGCTAGTATACGTTATACAGCTCCTGTATATAGTGATATGGACTAATATATAACCTGGGTATCTCCTGTATATAATTATACATGTACAGCTGGTATAAGTTATACAACTCCTGTATATAGTGATATGGAACATACTGATATAACCGGGGTTTCTCCTGTATATAATTATGTATGTACAGCTGGTGTAAATTATACATCGTGTATGTAGTGATACAGACAATGCTGATATAACCTGGGAATCCTCTGTGCACGATTGCACACTTTACACACAATTAAAAAACGCATCATTAGCTACGCCCCTGGGACAGCCCTATACATATGATTGGCTATTCCCATTGAAAGTGGGTTCAGGTGATGGCTGTTCAATATGTATGGCAACCTTTAACGTCTTGCATCCCTCTGGGGAAGGGGAGTGAGATTGCGTTTAACCTAAATTATCTGATAAACCTGAAATATGAAGTAAAAGCTACAGAAGTGTGCAGAAATTTTTGCACAGTGGCAGACTCTTTATTCCCTGAAGTTGCTGTGAACTTATAAGATAACAGACCACAATAATTATGTCTTAACAAGCAATTTTCCAATTACATCTGAGCCTGTGAAAATGGAAGGCCTATGTAAAAAAAAGTCTGTAATTCCTAAGTGGGATAAATGGTCAATTTATGTCATAAAAACGGTGGAATGAAAAGTACAAGTCTACACCTCAAAAACATATTGCTGGCTTTATTTCAAATCCATTGAGGTGATGTACAAACTATGAAATGTGTGTCTCTATCCAAATACTGCTGGAACAAGCTGTAAAACGCAGTACATTTTTTTCTGTTCTCCAGTTAAAATAAATCAATAGCAAAAGTAAAGAATCCGTTATTTCATTACAATGTTCCGCCTCCTTAAATTCACTTACTGTATCTTAAAGTTTGCCTAGCCGTCATTTCTGCAAATGTGAATTATAGCATTTATTTTATACCCCCCTATTACCGTTTATTTATTTTCCAGTTGGCTTTGTGTAACAGTCCATTCACACAGAACTATTATTATTCATATATCGCTGGATCATACAAATCTGAACAATAATCCTGGGTTCCCACACAGCGGAATCCCAGCGGAAATCTCGCGGTTCGGCACAGCGAAAAACCGCGAGATTTCTGCCAGGAGAAGCGCTGCTTCAAAACCCACGGCACTTAGCCGCGGATTTTGAAGCGGCCCGGCCGCTCGCTCTTCCGCTGTGGCCGGCGCTCCCATAGAGGAGCGCGCGGCCGCAGCGGAGGAAGAAAAAGAATGAGCATACTGCGGTCGGCTAACCCGCGCCGCAGCCCCGACTTCTGCCGGCTTTCCCGCGGCGGATTTGCCGTCCCGTGTGGACGAGATTTCTGAGAAATCTCATCCACATGGCTGGCTAAACCCGGGATTAGCGGCCGCAGGCGGATGTGCCACGACGAAATTCCGGACGGAATTTCTGCGGCAAATCCGCCCCGTGTGACCCCAGCCTAATAGTTCAGTATAAACGCTGCCGCAACTAAACAACAAACAATAATTTGTTCCCTTATTGTTTGCGTTCAGTTTGTGCAGGTATAAAAATCTATGAATGATTGCCTGTTTACTGTGAATGGAGAAGGGCGGTTGGGAAGAGATCGCCGGTCTGTTTCGCCTCCATTCACCATATGATCATCGCTCTTGTATAAAAGCACAAGAGCGATAATCGCTGGGATGACCGTCAAAATTTGACATTGCTTTTAAAACAAGCACCACATCTGCTGTCTTCCTTAGCACATTTTTTTAACTCTTAGCAATCCTACCATGTTTCTCCAAAAATAAGACACTGTCTTGTATAAATTTTTGCCTCAGAAGAGGCACCGTGTCTTATTTTTGGGGGTGTCTTATACTTAGCCAGCCGGCGTCTGTGTTCCTCATTCTGGTCCCCACACTGCTGCAGGCTGTAGTTCTCAGCGATGACAAGATTCTCTTCTCCTGGTAACAGGGCTTTGAATACCCCACCTCTGGTAAGCGCTGTGATTGTTTCATTGAGCGCCAGCTCTGATTGGTGGCGCTCGATCCATTCACAGCACTTACCAGAAGCAGGGTATTCAAAGTCTGTTACCAGGAAAGGAGAATCTTGTCAGCACTGAGAACTACAACCTGTAGCATCATGGGGACCAGAATGAGGGACACAGACGCCAGCAGCTAGGTGAGTATAAGCAATAAGGTAAAAAAAACAATAATCACCTAGCAGCCAGCGTCTGTGTCCCTCGCGCTGGTCCCCATGCTGCTGCAGTTCTCAGCGCTGACAGGATTCTCTTCTGGTGACAGGACTTTGAATACCCTGCCTCCGGTAAGAGAGTGCTGTGATTGGATCGAGCACCAGCCAATCAGAGCCGGCGCTTGATGAACCAATCACAGCCATTCAGTGATGTCATTCACTGAATGGCTGTGAATGATCGAGTGCCGGCTTGATTGGCTGGCGCTTGATCAAATTACAGCGCTTTCTTATTGGAGGCGGGGTATTCAAAGCCCTGTCACCAGAAAAGAATCCTGTCAGGGCTAAGGACTGCAGCCTGCTACAGTGCCAGAAGCAAGCGCAAGGGACATAGATGCTGGTGGCTAGTTGAGTATTGCTTTCTTTTTTTTTTTTACCTAGTGTAGTAGGGCTTATTTTCAGAAAGGGCTTATTTTTGGAGAAAACTGTATGCAGGCCTTCTTTTGTTTTCAGTGACACCCCTATTGTCCGAGTGTCCCCCCACAGCACAGTGCAATATTTTTACCAATCTTTGGGAGGCACATAGTGTTCTCCAGATGTTATGTTAGTATAGGGACTCACAAGTGAACGAGGAGCTTTGATAGCATGTGAGCTTGTGTATTTTGGCCAAAAATTAACAATACCTCGTATTTATCAAGAATTGTTGATACGTATTTTTTACATGCAGTGCGGCTTTTAATGCTGGGGGAGCCCGGGGTGCCAGTGTGGGCCACCTATGAGGTGCAGGGCAGCCCACTGGTTTGAACTATGGTGTCACTAATAGGCTGTGAGCCCGCATGGTGCACTACACGTACTGTGTGGCTTGACAGCAGTCTACATTTTTTACTTCTGTACAAGTATGGCGCTGGGCAGCAGCCTCCATATAGGGGGGATGCGTGAGCGGTTGTTCTTCAGTAACATGTGGTCCTCCTATAGCAGTTGGGCTGTCTGCATGCTGGGGGATATGGTGTATTACCTGCACCCCCTATGTTACACAATAGTAAGTATATGGCCATTTATTTGTGTTTTTTGATTGCCTATATCCTTTTTCATTTATCTCCGGATGTGTGGCTGCATTCCAATGCAATATGGGGCCTTTGGCTGACATTCTGGAGGGCAAATTAGTAAACCTGATTTTTACTCCTATTGATAATAATAAGATTTGGAATCATTTATGCTGATTCACAATGATTTGGGTCAAATCTGCCTGATCCCAACAGAAACGGATTATTCCACTAATCACTCATCACAACAGGAACAGGGAGTGGATTTGCTGTTGTGATGTAATAGCAATGTGCGTACTTCGTGAGAAGCCCTAAAGCTGAGAGAACTGGAAATTGCCTATATGTGGTGGTAGAAGTAGTCCTTCAGTCATCTGCTGCAGTGTTTCAGAGCAAGCGATGAAACTATGGGCAGGGAGAGAAGCGGCCATTGTTCAGTGCACCTACACTGGAGCAGAGATGGCTACATGTCAGAGCAGTGATCCAAGACAGGGACAGGCCTTCTGCCGAAGGATCAGGTACTGTACTAAGTCAGCATGACCTGGCATGTCAAGTAACGTCAGAAGCAAAGAAGCAACCAGCAGAAAAAGTCCAGAGACTAATAAAAAGACTTTTACTGTCCATAAAATAGCATAAAAAGATGACAGCATCCCAAAGCGGGAACGTCCCAGACTAACATGTCTATAATACTGACACTGTAGCATCAAAAATAAATATGAGAACTGAAAGAACATATATCAATGTAGCTAAAAGTTATCCCCAGGAATTACACCTCCACCTATGTATAAGAGATAAGCAGCATGTGATAAATCCATGCAAGCCAATATGGTGGATTGCCCCACACCCTGATGTGCATTTTGCCTCTGTTTCTGGGGGTTTATGTATGATGCTATAGTGTCAATATTAGAGACTTGGGGTATTTTACTAGTTTTTTCCCACTTTTTAAAGTGCATGGCTGTCATCCTTTTATGCTATTTTATGGATAATGTATTGGAAAAGAGATTTTTTTTGCTCACATATTGAAAATTAAGAAACTTTTTGGATATAAATCTATTATTTGTAGCTTGGCATATATTTCTTTAGATATAAATATATACTTCATTGTTGCATCACTTAAATCCCTTTCTTAAGCTAGTTCCACAAGGGCTATCGTGATTTTGCAGAGATAAAATTTCGTCTTTTTTCCCGTGATTTTTGAGTGTCAGCGCTGCTTTTTCTCGCAAAATCATTGTTGCCGCTCGCGATTTTCTTGCATGTTTTTGTCATGCGATTTTACAGAGATTTTTTTAGCAAAAGGAATTTTAGGACTTTTAGGCCTTAGTCACACGGGCGTTTTTTCGCGCGATTTGCGCATCGCATGACGGATGCGCATGCGCAAATCGCGTGACCGGCGCCGAAAAATCGGCCGAAAAAACGCCCGAAAATCTGCTCCTAGCCGCGTTTCATTAGAAACGGGCCGAAGCTGTCCAGCGCATTGCATTCAATGGAGCCGGCAATACAGCCGGCTCCATTGAAAGCAATGCGCTGCGGGCGAGCCTGGGATGAATTGTCGGGAAGGGCTTAAATATATAAGCCCTTCCCTGCAATTCATCCTAAAATGTGTTAAAATAAAAAAAAAATTGTATACTCACCTTTCCGCTGCAACCGGAGTTCTGCCGCGGCCGCTGTCAGTTCTCCTGAACTGCTTCTCGGCACTATTCAGCCGGCGGGGCTTTAAAATCCCCGCCTGCTGAATGAGTTGCCTCTGATTGGTCACAGCCTGACCAATCAGAGGCAGGTTTCACTCACACACCCATTCATGAATTCATGAATGGGTGAGTGACTGCTGCCTCTCATTGGCTCAGCGGGACCAATCAGGGGCAGCTGTGGCAGAGAAGAATGATTTGTATTCTATATGTTCTCAATGGGGTTGGCGCTGCTGCCGCCGGCCCCATTGAGCGCATATAGAGAAGAGAACAGGAATCGATCTGCGATTTCTGTTCTATAATTTATCGGACGAGCACATAAAAAGCGCTCATGTGTCCGATACCATTGCAAAGCAATGGTTTTATAAAATCGCCGGACGCATGTGCATGCGCAAATCGCGGCTAAAAACGCCCGTCTGACTAAGCCCTTAATGTTAAAATTGCATCATAACACAAGTTTGTGTGTTGTGATGCGCTAAAAAGCAGACTCCGCAGGGAAAATTGGGAGATTAAAATATCACACATCGCAGAAATATAGAGCATGCCACGATTTTTTGTTCTGTCAACATCACATGAGTGAAAAAAAATCGCAGAAGGAAAGAAAATCATTGTAAATCATTGGTTTTATCATCTGCTTCTTACTGACTCTCTCACATTGTGTAAAAATAGCGCAATTTTCGCGCCGTGTGAAACAACCCTTAGTCATATTGTCACCATCCTCCTGCACCCTCTTACAGCAATACATGGGTGATTTAATGAGGGAGTAATGAGCACTAGTAAGCCATTCCTGAATTTAATGTGCAATTGTATGCAGATAGCTCCCTCTATTGGCTGCTACAGGCAGTACTTGTAGGCATTGACTGCAGTTTTTAAAGGGGTTGTGGCAAGATGGTGTCCACTGTTCATATGCCCTATCATGGCATATAAATGTTGTGAAGTGGACCTCCCACTTTGAACCTCCCTCTATGCCTGAGAACAGAGTCCCTCAGTAAGAGCAGCTGTCATTACAGGACGGCCATTCATGTGAATGGCTGTCTTGTATTGCCCCTGCTGCAAAAATACCATCTTAGTTGGGGCGTCCCTTGGTAAAATCAGCTGTTTGCTGGGGGTGCTGAGAGCAGGCTCGTCAGCTGATCCCAACATTCTCAGAGGGGTTGTGCGTCTTTACACAACCCATTTAATCTAGGTTTATCCAGACAGATGAGTATTGTATAAGAAAAGCAGACTTCTGGCTACTAAAAAAAGTGTTATAAAGACATATTACAGAGCCACTCTGGTGATTTTTTAAAATTCATTGATTATGTACAGAATATATTAAAAGTTACACATCCTTGTTAAAATGCTATGTTGCTGTCATGTTAAAAAATCTGCCAAAATTCAAAAATTTCCGATTTATATCCACCTTCATTGTGATCCGTTATCTGTACAATTCCTTTGGGAAACAAACTGAAATCTTTTAGGATGGGACAATACAAATAAAGCTAAAATAATGTGTTTGCATAAGTGTGAACACCCTCTTATATTTGGGGATGTGATTGTGTTCAGAATTAGCCAATCACATTTAAACTCATGATAAATAGTAGTCAGTGCTCATGAAAGGGATCTGATTGTTGGACGGTATCAGTCAGGAGAAGGGGACTAACAATTTCCAATGCATCATGAGGCACAGCAAAGACGTCATTAAAGGGGTTGTCCCGCGCCGAAACGTTTTTTTTTTTTTTTTCAATAGCCCCCCCGTTCGGCGCGAGACAAACCCGATGCAGGTGTTGAAAAAAAAAAACGGATAGTACTTACCCGAATCCCCGCGCTCCGGTGACTTCTTACTTACCTTGCGAAGATGGCCGCCGGTGGACCGCAGGTCTTCTGTGCGGTCCATTGCCGATTCCAGCCTCCTGATTGGCTGGAATCGGCACACGTGATGGGGCGGAGCTACGAGGAGCAGCTCTCCGGCACAAGCGGCCCCATTCAACACGGAGAAGACCGGACTGCGCAAGCGCGTCTAATCGGGTGATTAGACGCTGAAAATTAGATGGCACCATGGAGACGAGGACGCTAGCAACGGAACAGGTAAGTGAATAATTAATGCACAATGTACATTACAAAGTGCATTAATATGGCCATACAGAAGTGTATAACCCCACTTTGTTTCGCGGGACAACCCCTTTAAGAAGTGGATTAAACTTGGCACAACAGTGACATCACCAAGAGCTGGACGTCCTACAAAAATTGATTTAAAGACCAGAAGAAAATTACTGTCATGGAAAATAGATCCACAGTTAAGACTGAGCTGACACACTGAGGCAGGGTGCCACATGGTTAAAAACCACACTCATTTTACTGTGAATTGCTGAGGTTTTCCAATGCGGTTTTTGGGCCAGTCTTTTGTAAGGGAGAAAATTGTAATTTGTAATTTTGTAATGTGTATCACTTGTAAAGTCCAGCAGAAAATCACCACACTACAAAACTGCAGCAAATTGTGTTAAATCTGTGGGATTTTGCCGCATAGTTTTTGAGCATGTGGCATACTACTGCAATTTGTGAATTTGGTCTAAAAGTTAAGATTTTGATCATATCATTAAATGAAGTCAACCTGTAGAAAAACATGAACAAGAGGTAACATTCTGAAAAAATTGTATAAAGCCTCATTCACACGGGTGCTGCAATTTTCATCCACCCAGATTACAGCCAAAAATCGCGTTAAGAGGCAACCATGATCATGTCGGGGTTGCATCTCCTGTTTTCCCATTTTCTCACCCATTCAGACAGCTGGGGTGCAGTGTATATATGCCACAGCCCGGAATACCGTCAGCCGAGGGAGAGAGTTCAGCTCTGCTAAACTCTGACCCCCTGCCCTTCCCCTCTCTGCCCCTTGCCGGCTGCTGGGAAAGGGAGGGGGTGGCAGCTTAGCAGAGCTAGTGTGCTAATTTCCCTCTCCCTCTGCGTGCCGGCGGCTCCCATTGGCAAATCGCGGCCAAAATATAGGACAAAACCTATCATTTAGTGCGTAAAAGCAGCTGCTGGAATCGGCACCGAATGTGCTATTTTTTCTGGATGACGATTTTATGCACCGCAAAATCGCCCATCTAAATGAATGCATTGGAGCCAGTGCTTTATTGTGGCAAATTTGCCGCAAAAAAGCGCTCATAATAATAAGGCCTTAGTCTAATAACCACTTCAAGACAACCTTTTTATAGTGGGTCCATAATTTACGGGATGCAGCACTGCATGCCAACTGCAGCCGCTGCAACACAGTGCCTGCAGGGGAAAGACCTAGCAGCCCAACAACACCGCTGCTGCCAAGCTAAGTCCCTATGGCTCTGGGTTACCCTTACCTACAGACATTGCACTACAACAACAACAGCCCCAGTGTAGCACTGCCCCAGTTGAGCGTATCAGAAAAGATCTCATTTCCATGTAGTCTTAGGGCTCATTCACATGAGGGAATTTGTGTAGGTAAGTTACGTGCGCAAAAAAACCCGCGACTAATAGAACCTATGGAAACGTTCAGACAGAGGAATTTTAGCTTTGAAAAAAAAGAAAATATAGCAAAGAGAGATGAAGTGATTTTCCAGTAGCAGCGAGAGAGAGAGAGAGCAATGAAGAGGAGACCCGAGTGAACCCCCTTGATCGTCGGGGGTTCCCTTCATCTCAGCGGAGCTGGAGGCTTTCCCCTAGCAGTGGGTCTGGAGAGATTCCCCAGCAGAGGGGAGAGAGGGGTTCCCCTGCTGGGGAGATGGAGGGATATTTTAAGTGCAGTTAGCTGTGATTCTTTTGCATGGCTAACTTCTGTGTGATTTTGACGCCCGTGGGAATGAGCCCTTAAGGAGTAGACTTCATGTAGCAGTGACATCAGTACTCATGCGGTTGTTTAAACAACTGTCGGCCCGTGTAAAAGGGCCATAAGGGTCTCACTTCCTTATAATTTGCTATGCACACCTATTGGCAAGTAAAATCTGTCTCTAGTAATAGAGATAACAAGTCGGAGCACAGGAAGTGGAGTACCGTGATGATTCATCCTGCGGAATTTCAGCCTTACAGGGGGCCTTACAGGGAAAATAAGCATATCTGTTTTACAAACAACACAAAAAAAGCTTCCAACTGTTAAAAAATCATTTGCTCTTTTCACATGTGTTTTTATGGGCAAAATACCACAGGAAGCCTATGAGAAGAAAGGAAGCCTAACAAACGATAACATATCTGTTCTAGAAATTACTGGTCCCATTTTTTTGGAATCTAAAATGGATTTTGTTTGTTCATTGACGTTTCCTTGGAGATATGTAATCTCTGCCTTCTAGGGCTAGATTAAATTACTTTACTCTTCTTATCTATATAAACTGCTAACTCTTTTTTAATATCAGAATCAGATCTGGCTAACCGATTGAGTAAATGCAGGGATGTTTCCCTTGGCTATTCTCTCTACATTTCTGGATTACGAAACAAAGTGCTATTTTGCCAGTTACCAAATGCTTGTATTCAAGGATTAATTGCAACACTGATAGAGAGTTTTCTGACAAAATGATGCTGAAATCATGTGGTTTGTTGTCTTTAGTCAATTTTGTCATCATGTTCTTACACACACACACATATATATATATATATATATATATATATATATATATATATATATATATATATATATATACTCTTGCAAAAAAGCAAGCACCTAGAAGGAGTTGTCAGAATGGAATGAAACTTTCTCTGTGTGATTGTAATGTTGATATAAGTGATTACAGTATGAGCTAAGAGAAAATTTATTGTGAAAAACTGAACACCTGAGGGGAGGCTCTAGGACCGTGTTGTACTGCCTCTAGCTTGGATACAAGATGTGATACCGGCAGGTATGGAGTCATACATGGTATCCTGCGGCAAATTAGTCCACATTTGCTGTAACTGAGCTGCTGGATCGTGCAATACATGTTCTTTGGTCATAAATCTGGTAACCAGGCAGGAAGTGTGGCAATATTGTGGAGGCATTCCTACAACTCCCTTGCTGTACGTAGTCAATATGCAGCTAACAAAAAAACATGATGTTACAGCAAGCAAGCTTTCAAGTCTTTTTTAGCCTGATGAAGGATCAATAGAAGACCTCAAAGCTTTCTATAACATCATGTATTTTTGTTAGCCATTAAAAGGTATCATATCTACAAGATTACTTGGTTTCTCTCACTGAGAACAATCAAGTTTTGCAGCAAAACAACAACTTCTTCTAGGTGCTTGATTATTCTTGTTTTTTTTTTTTTTTTTACAAAGAGTGCATACATAGTATATATTTCTTTTATTGAGAGGAAACCAAATCACACAGTGCATGGTATGTAGTTTTTATGCTTTATGTGTTTTCGTCAAGGGGTTCCTGGGGAGGTAGGTAAATATAACTCAATTAAAAGTCCAAAAACTTTGGAAGGTTTATAGTAAATGTGAGGAACTATGCATAGCCATGTGCCTTAAAGCCAAACCCTAACCACTTTTTAAAAAAAACATGGTAGGCCATGGAGTAATGATTAGAAAGTGAGTTTTGGAACACGTGCCAAAATTGTGAATTTTGTACCCCAGAATTTTGGTGTCCATAATAGACAGGCCCAATTGTTGCATTTTAAAGGGATTGCTCAGGGGTTAAAAAAACATAGTTGCTTTCTTCCAAACACATTGCCACCCTTGTTCATGAATTGTGTCTGGTATTGCTACTCAGCTCCTATTTACTTCAATACAATGGAGCTGAGTTGCAATACTACACATAATTTTATGGGCAAGGGTGGAGGTGTAAGTAGAAGGAAGCAGACACGTTTTTCAAGCTTAGGACAGCCCCTCTAAGTCACTTTCCCCTTCTTAAGGCTTAAAAAGTGTCTAAAATAATTCAATAGCTGGGATACAAGGCATGTACATCAGCTTTTTGTTGCAAAATGTGCCAAAATTCTGGTGCATTTGGATTAGTAAATCTCCCTCTTTGACTTTCAAAATCTCACTAAATGTCCTAAATCTATTTATGAGCTATTATGCTATTCTAAGCAAAACTTGCGCAATGTGGTGTGTGGAAAAAAATGGAAATCTAACAGAACGGAAGCAAACGGAAAGCTTTCAGTTTGTTTTCCATTTAAAAAAAAAAATACATTAAAATTAATGATGGAAAAAAAGGAACCATTTAATTTCATATCTTTGCTCCAAAAATAGAAAAGACAAAGAGACAAAAACGGAGGATAAACACTAGTGTGAACGAGCCTCATTTCATAGTTATAATGACTCTGATATAAATAGTTGTAAGCTACAATTAAAATGTTGTCTGGGGAATAACCCATAAGTGATCAATATCGTAATTTCAACTTCCATGTACAATGCAGTATAAACAGTATATATCATAATATTGATAATGAGAGATGTCATCTTTCACACATGAAGACAGCATTGATTCTGCAGCTGGGAGATGTTATTTCATTGTGCTGAAAGGAGAGGCTGTTTTCCGTGAGCGCAGCTTGCCTCTTTGTCTCTGTATTGCTGGGTAATGATACAAACAATCTCATTATTATTTTCTGCAGCACATGTTTAGCACAGCTCATCAGTGTTTAGTAGAGTGGATAGGATGGCTTGTAATTAGTTGAATTAATCAACTTTTGAATTTGGATATCATAAAGCTTGCTTATTGCAGAAGTGTCAACGTTTGCATTTAGATATACAAATATGCAGCAGTCAATGACTTAACGTAAAAGAGATACCATTATAGGCAGCAGAATAATCTGTAGAACATTACTTATAATGACTCTAAAATGTTATAGAGAAACTTCAGTAAAAATAATATTGTCAAATGAAAAGCAGAATTCTGGGTAATACATTTGTGAACTTTTAGTTAAAGAGACACTGTCAGCATCTTTTTGCAGTAACAATGATTACACTGATACGTCTGCTATGTAGAGCTGTGCAGTAGTTTTGGAGAAACGTGCATTTTATTAGTAGCAACAGTGCTCCAGCCAATGATTGGCTGCTCTCTCTATGCACAATTATAAGCAGAGAGCTGATTGTAGGATGGGTGGTGCTATCCTGCAGCTCATGAATATCCAGGACTACTTTAAGAAGTCCTCTATGCATGTGTTGCTACTGAGAAAAGGCAAGTTTCTCAAAAACTACTGCACAGATCTACACAGCAGACATATCACTGTAATCAGTGTGACTGTCACTACCTTGTGCTACCCTCAAAAAAGGATGCAAAAAGATGGTGACAAAGTCTTTTTAACTGCACAGGTAGTGTTTCTATTCATATGATGACACCAACTCTAATTCTTCATCAGTTTTACTATTACCTTCATTCCCTTTGGTTTGCTTATGCTCAGGTTTACTGCAATTATGTTGCTTCCATTTTTAATGTGTTACCCTAACAGCTCTGACTAGTTTATGATGATGATAATTGACAATATATGTTTTGAATCTATTGAATATATTTATTTATTTTTTTTATTTATACATAGTTTATCTCACTACTATGTCTCACTATTGTATACCAGTTTGCCTGCACCTTGAGAATTTGCCCTGTCTCACAAGTGCCACCTAGCTCCTGGTGTGGTGTTACTTAAGAAGGTAAGTCTGCAGGCTCTTCCATGGGGTCTTCTGTGATGGCCATGACACCCCCCCCCCCCCCCCTCAGCATGCGCAGCAGGACTGAAGCAGCTTTGCTGATTGGTAGAGCTGCTCTACTAATCAACATTTAGTATACATGCACCAGAGGAAATGGCCGTGCACCCCCCCCCCCCCCCCCCTCTTCCCACCCATCTCCACCAGTGACTTTTAAGGAAGCCTGCTGGGGAGGGGGTTGAAAAAACTGCAATTTTTTTTTGCACCCCACAAAAGTAGAGCATACTGCATTTCTTGTCCACGCACAAAGTATGGAAATGTATGCAAGCACATTGATTTCATGCCCTATTCCCTGCATATTGTGCATGTAAATTTGGCGCACACAGATATGCCCCTATGAAGGAGCCCTATTTTACTTTGATGAGTATCCTGTTTTCTTGCTTTACAATACTCCAGGTACTTTAGCAATCAAGCATCACTAAATGGCGTCAGAAGCTCCGTGTGAAGATAAGGGAATTCTAAGTGCCAGCATTTTTAGACATTAATTTAAGGCTAAGGAAAAGTTTTGACTATCTTTTAACTACTTGATTAAGTGTGACAACTGGTCTACAGGAGATGAGAAAGTAAAAGACAGCTAGGGCACTGTAGGCATTCTGGAGATATGATACTGATAATGATAACCCGGTCGCTCGGGAATCCAGCAGTACAGTTCAATAAATCATGGATTGCTAAGCTATTCATCATCAGGATTTCTACAGAATGCTCTTGTTTTCATTGTGTTATCAGCAGCACACTGACCTGTACCTCATGTCTGAACGCTGTCACAAAGGGCTGATTGTTTACTGCAGCTGTTTGCTAAAGGTTGTAGCGAATGTCCACAGAATCTGTTTCCACTGATGAAAATGCAATCAATAATATCTGAAACATGCCAGTAAAGGTATTCACTGCTCCATCTTCCAATTCTCATGTTTCTATATAATAACATCAACAGAAAATCATCATCCAAAGTGAAAAGGAAGCTCTATAAAGTGACATACATGATACATTAAAGGGCTGTCCAGGGTTACAAAAATATGGCTGCTTTGTTCCAAGAACAGCTCCATATGTTGCTCAATGAATGGCCAAGCGCTGCCTGTGATTGGCTGAGTGCTGTGACTAGAGATGAGCGAGCGTACTCGGAAAAGCACTACTCGCTCGAGTAATTTGCTTTATCCGAGTATCGCTGTGCTCGTCCCTGAAGATTCGGGTGCCGCTGCGGCTGACAGGTGAGTCGCAGCGGGGAGCAGGGGAGAGCGGGCGGGAGAGAGGGAGAGAAAGATCTCCCCTCTGTTCCTCCCCGCTCTCCCCTGCAGCTCCCCGCTCCGTGCCGGGAACCCGAATCTTCAGGGACGAGCACAGCGATACTCGGATAAAGCAAATTACTCGAGCGAGTAGTGCTTTTCCGAGTACGCTCGCTCATCTCTAGCTGTGACCAATCAAAGGCAGCACTCAGCTGTCTTTCAATGAATGGCTGAGTGCTGCCTGTAAATGGCTGAGCGTTCAGCCAATCAGATACAGCCCATTCAGCAGGCAGTGATTTTAAATCCCCACCTGCTGATAGAGATTCAGAGCAGTGCAGGAAGAAGACGCGGCTGGGCGCTCCTGCATTCACACGTGTTTGTGCATGTACGTGGGTGTGCGTTTTTGTGTGCATCTATGTACGCACATGCACATGCTCGTGTGAATGTACCCTAATACAGCTACATTGATGGAAAAATGATGTTATAGCTTTTGGAATGTGGCAAGACAGAAATACATTATTCTTTTTTTAAGTGTTTTTATGTTGCAAAAGTGCTAAATAATAATTTTTAAAAACTTATAAATTTGGCAATGCTGTAATCGTAATAACCTGCAAAATGGAGTTATTATGTCATTTGTATTGCACAAACATTAAGAAACAATGGTGGAATTCATGGTCCTTCTTTACCACCCCCAGCCCACAAAAGAATTAATAAAATGTATACAATACATCATATGTCCCACAGTGTCAGTAAAGATAAACTCATACCGCATTGTGAACATAATGTTGTGGCGGTTCTGGGATCGCTTCCTTTCTAAATAATCTGGTACAGGTTTTGTATGTGTTTCTCCATCTTCTGGCTCTGGTGGGAGTGGTATTAGGTGAGACATGCTTGGACTCACCTGTGGGTAATTGGTCAGGACTATTTAGCCTGGGCCGGTGCGTAGCTCAATTGCTGTTTAATTTTCAGTCTCTCCCTGGCTTTGGTGCAAGTCAGAGCTTGGAGCTGAATGTCCTGTTTACCTGAGTCTTCTCAAAGCTAAGTACGCGGTTATTATCTTCTGCATTTTGTTTGTGGTAGTTTTCTCTTACCCCATGTAGGGTCAGCTAGTGGCCTAGGTATGGGGTCAGGTTCGCCCCTTTCAGAGCAGGTTACCTGCATATAGGCAGGTCCCTTCCCTGGGTTAGGTTAGTTTTTTTTAGTTTTTTTACACTACTTTTCTTGGATTTTGAGGGAAGGGCTTATGTTTAAAGCCCTTCCCTGAAATCCAATGACGGGGATGCCGGCAGCATCATGTGTGACAGCTGTGGTTGAGAATTGAAGAATTCCTCTGCTGCATCTGCCACAGATGTGGCAGAATGTAGTATCCGGGAATTCTTTTAAATAGTGGGGGTAAAGGAAACATCTGCCGCATGCGGAAGATATGTTTTTTATGCCTGCGGGGGTGACGGCAGCGGTGGAGAGGTAAGTTTTTTTTGTTTTTTTTTTAAACTAAAATGTTTCTTTTTCAGGGAAGGGCTTATATGTAAAACCCTTCCCTGTAAAAGAATGCAGGGGTGCCAGCAGAGCATGGTTCTTAATGGAGCCGCCGACAGCAGCCGCGGCTCCATTGATAACAAGCACGTAGCTGCATACACGCGTGTTTTTGCTCGTACATAGGTGAGCATCTATGTATGCACCTATGTACGTGCGAAAACACGTTCGTATGACCCCACCCTAACTGCGGATTTTGATGCAGAATTGCAGACAAATTTTATGCCATTTTCAATTCCACATCAAAATCTATTGGTAGCTTGCAGGTGTTGGTGCGTCATGCAGCCTATTCCATTCTGTGTGAAAGGTCCCTTGGGGTTTTAGCTTGTACTAAGTTGCTTGATCTGAGAGGGATAAAATTTAATGAACACTTGTTTTTTGTTTATATGTTCTAAGCAAGTCCTTCAGGGGGTGTGGCGGCAAAGACATACTGGATCAGCATGTGAAGAAAACTTGCTCAGTTTTATTTTAAAGTAAAGTAAAGTCCAAACAAAGCCAAAGCAAAATAGAGAAGTCCTTCTCAAAATAACAGGGGCACCACGCAGGGTGCTCAGGTCCACACAGTGAGGCGTTGCTCCCTCTTCAGCTTGACAGACACTGACTCCCTGGAACTGCAGTCTTTTATGCTCCAGTAACGGGGTCAGTGCCTACAGCTGAGTTGAGAGCCAGGGTGAAGCTATGGACTGTATCTCCACCCTGTCCAGACTAAGAGCCTGGGAGGGAGATATACTTCATCCACAACCTCACCCTCACCCTTTACCTGCCTACAATGTATTTATGTGACTATAATACGGTAAAAGATAGAAGAGAAGTGTAACTAAAAACAATTAAATATACAGTAAAATAAATGAACACTTGGGAAATCCATTTCTTAATTTACTCTGTAAGGGGCCTGTTATGTGTTGCTCCTGGGATCTGTAGTTCTATGAGTTACCGGGAGCACGCTTCCACATTGATGGGATAATTGAGTTGGCTGGGTCTGTGGATTGCTCCAGCCAATCACTACTGGTCTGTAAAAATAAGTTCCAGTCCCTTTTGCTAGAGGTTGCTGGTCATTGATCCATTATCCCTTTCTCTCTTAGTATTTTGTGTTTTGTGTCATGTGTGCTGCTTGTTTCAGTTGTCTCCCCCACCTTCCATGAAGATGGTATGGACACCTGATCTCCCTGTCTGCATGTCCTGTGGGCCCCTTCTCCCTTCCCTTTTATCAGGTGTGACCTCCAGACATCTGATGTCCTTTGTACTGTCAGATGGGGGATGTCTAACACTATGTTCCCTGCTGCTCTCAGGTGTGTGATGTCTGACACTCTTGTCCCTTTCTCAGTGTGTGGACAATTGAACTAACTCCTGTTTATCTAGGCATGCATGAGTTTATGAGTTGGGTTTCCTTCATGTCTGTGAGGTAAGCAGACTTCAAGTGTGAACAAGGTCCTGCTCAGTGTATGTCTGATGGTGTGGACTACACTTGGTGTGAACAATGGCTTGTTCTATGTTCCTTTTATGTTGCAGTCACTTGGTGTGAACAGAGTCATCTTCTGTGTGTCTGTAGGTGTTCACACTAGGTGTGAACTGACCTGTTCAGTGTGTATTATGTTGTAATTCCCTTGTCTAGTGCTCCTGCTCATTATCATATAGGGGGAGCTATTTGCCCCCTAGGTTCCAGAGTGGGGCCGACCCTATCTTGACAATCACATTTTTGTAGGCAGGGTCCCCCTTTCCTTTGTTGCAGTTGTCTTGTTAATATAGGGACTCACAAGACAGCGAGGACCCTTGATGTGGGCTTGCGAGCTTACATGTTTTGGCCAAAATACAAACCAATACCTCATAGCTTCTTATAGATATTTCCATCTTTCTGCTTGTTTAGTTCATTGGTAAGTATTTGGCCTCTGGTGTTGGTGTAGAGTTTGATGTCCCTGTATTCCCTGTGGGTGTTTGTATACATGTATGGTTTATGCTTGTTTGTTGTGGATGTCTGAGTATGTTTGCATGTTCCATTCCCCCTTTCTTCTGACCAGCCATTATTTAGGCCGCATTCATGTAGATCTTTGTTCCCACGACCTGCATGGACATAACAGGGCCTTTCTCATGGGATGGAATATTGCGCAACGCTGTTGCAGAATATTCAGCACCAAAATCCTCACGGCGAATAGTGGATATTGACACAGAATTGAAAATGGCAGAATCCAACCCTGCAATTCTACATCAAAATCTGCCATTAGCAGTGGGAATTTTTGGTGCAGAATTCCAAGACGGCATATTCTGCACCGTTTTTGCAGATTATTGTGTCCCATGTGAAAAGTCCCTAAATGTGAATGACAGGTCTATAAAAAACATACATTTCTCAAACAGTATAACAGTATTCAGATCAGGAATTGAATCTACAGAGAGAAAGTATAATGGAATTTTGGAAATACTCCTGGTTTTGGCTTACAGATACAAAATACTGACCAAAATATACTTATATGAAAGAGGTTTTACATAGTGGACAACATCAAAGCAATGTGATATGGATAAGTAAATAGTCAAACAGATATAAACATGGCCTGTAGCACCCTCATGGTACATATAGCTGTCATCAACCTTCTTCTAATTTTTTGATGCAGATCATTTTAACTTTTTCATTGTCTCCTTTGATATTTTGATTCATTTTATTTGAATATATAAAAATCTATATTAAACTTACTCGTTTTTTACAGCAATGTCACCTAGTATTGGCTTGTTGGAGATCCCAATTTAAAATGCCATTTTAAACAGAATATTTAATGTGGCAGCCAGGGATTGCATTATATTTTAATGATTCATAAAATTCTAATAGGCTATGGTGTGGGAGTTTCTGGAGCCTACTTCACTAGTTTTTAAAAAAAGACAATTTTAAGAAACGCGTGTGTGTAAGACAATGTCTTTTTTATTTGATATACACTATATATTTTCATCAATATGTTCATAGTATTGTTGTTGTTTTGATTTAAGGAAACTGTGAAATGTATATCATGTTCTTCTATTTAAGATTTATTTTATCTTTGCAAGGAAACACAAAAGCCTTCCTCATAAATTACAAGTCCCTGGACCAGAGTAAAAATTTATGTTCTGTCAATTTGTCTCTCTTGTTGTTTAATGCTTTTATTGGCACTTTAGGAGCTACTGTCTAAACAGAGATAGCAAATAGGACTGCAGCACACATAGTACCCTGTGATTATACCTCTAGTCTACATTTCAACACTTATTCTGCACCATTGCATTGTTTTATCAATTATATTCTTCGACGTGCTATGACTTCTAGTTATTAAGGAAAGTGTACCTCCAGCTATGATTATGGTATCAACGTAAGGTCTACAATTTTAGGATGACAAAGTCTGTAAGGTGACAGTGCTGTATGAATATATCATTCTTTAGCACTTATTTGTAAATGTTTCAAATATTGTCAGTAAATATGCTTATTATTCCAAAAAAACACACACAGAGCACACAGTAGATCTTTTTTGGCACTGACTTTTAAATGTGACAACCTACACAACATTATGATTGCTGAACCTAGACTTTCACATAAGGGATATTGAATATGGCATGTATATGGAAGAGGGTGCTGACAGAGGATCCAATTACAGGAGTTTACTGATACTGTAACAAATGGGCTGGCCCCGCCACCCCCCCCCCCCTCCCTTCCGTGCATGCTGCTCGGGTGAGTACAGTTACTCGATAAGACTGCTACTCGATCAAGTAGCAGCCTTAAACCAGCGTGCTCGCTCATCTCAATTCATGATTTAAATACTGTATTGTTCTTATGCCTCCCATCCTAAGATCCCCAGTTGTTTATTTTGCATTGGGATAACCTTTTATCCCTGTACATGTACCTGTTCTATATAATTACAGGCTGCAGTAAGGATGCAGGAGAACTAAGGAAGTCCATAAGGCGGTAAGTGAATATATCATTCATTAGCTATGTATGCTTCTAAGTTTTCAAAAGTCTTATAGGGGTTGTACCAAAATATAAAGCTATACCCTATCCACAGGATAGGGTATAACTTACTGATCGATGGGGGTCTCAATGCTGAGATCCCCACTGATCTGAAGAACTGGAATCCCATGTACGGCTCTCTTGTCATTGTAAGGGTCGTTTATCCCTCTAACAGTGACATCACTCTGAATGGAGTACTGGCCGACCATGTGACGTCAGCACTCCATTCACTTCAATGGGGTTGATGGTAATAAGCAAGTGTTTGCATCAGCGCTTGATTAAGTCTCCCCCTCTTTGCAGTGGGTGCAGTTACCCAACACTGAAGAGGATCTGGGACATGGAGCCCTATTTCTTGAGATTGGCAGGGGTCTCAGTGCTTAGACCCCTACTAATCAGCAAATTACCCCTATCCTGTTGATAGGAAATAATTTGCTATTTTAGTACAATCCCTTTAAACTCTGAAGAAAAACATTGTATCAGCATAAGAAGACTGTCGGCTACTCTGATGTCTCCAAATGCTTAACTTTCATAGTCATAATAGACAGTATATCAGCACTTCAGAGAACTTATGTGCATTAAAAGACAGCATCTTCTATGCCAGACAATTATTTCATATAGCATATTAGCATAAGATTCTCCAAGTTATCTTTATATTCATGTTTTTACTTTTAAGTCATGAAATAAGCTCCTAATGCTGAGTCCACCAAAACGCACAGCATCTACAAAAAGCATAAAAGCTGGGCAGCACTAGATCTTGGAGTCATTAGAAAGAATCAGGCTTTCAGATGCTTAAAGATCAAACCAACAGAACCAGCTAAAAGTAAGAAGTGGGAATGAAACTATTTTATTTTATCTTTTCAGACTTTCAAATTTGTTTCAGTTTTATGTCCTGGATTTTTGTCTTTTATTTAGCATGTTCTTCTTTTAACCCTTTAGAAAGAACAGGTGTCTCTTTTACCCCTCACTCTTATTAAGATCTGGTGTAAAGGTAACATCTGTGGTTTTTTATTAAACAATGGGAAAAAAACTACTAGAGTGCACTGGACATAAAAGGCTTCCTGCATAGTACAAATTATTTTGCAAAGACTCTGATCTATGGTATATTCTCAGAGCACAGTTAGACATTACAAGATGTACCAAAGCCTATAACTTCACAGGTCAGTGCAGTTGCTTTCCAAAGTTGAGCGCAATGGATTTAAGTAATAGTAGGTTCTGACCCCTTCGTTCATGAAATTAGGGTGATGACACCCTATGTTAATTCTTTTAAAGCTGAGCAAAATCTTCAGCAGCTGCAGATAAAATACATTATTTAAGGCGATCAAAGAATTTCATACCTAATAGTAGCTTTGAATGGAACTGAAAACTAGCTATGAAGAATAATTGATGCACTCTATGTGATGTGGATCTGTAATAACATAATATCCAACTGAAAAGCTTTTAACTACTTCCAATGTAATAATATATAATATTCCATTATAAAAATAGTACATTATCTCTTAGGCCTTATACACACAGCCATATTGCCATAGTAAAATACCGTTTGAGGGAGTTTTTTTTCCTTATGGATTATGACAGAATCCATAAGGAAAAAGGAGTAGGTTGTTGAAAATTATTGACAACCTATTCTTGATTCATTAAGGCAATAAATAGTGCTGTTTTAATCAAAATGTGAGATTTTGCAATAACTTGCTATATCCATTTTTTTTAGACTTTCGGGTGTGATGAAGGATGCTGGGAGAATGAAACAATAGGAAATATGCCTTACTCCCTTTTAAAAGTTAATGAAGTTAGTAGTTTAACTTTTTCTTTTTTTGAGGGGGAAGTAGGGGGTGTGGGGTTATGATAAAAAAGGTAGGGTTAGGGCCCATTTCCATGAGCTGATGATCGCTAAAAAAAATCGCCAAAAAGCAATCATTTTAACGATAATTGTTGCGTCTAAATGTGCGCCCATCGTGCACTTTTCAGCACTGCTAGCTGATCGTTACATTCAGTCCAACCTAAAAATTCAGCCTTATCAGCAGTTCTCCACGGGGAGTGCTGAGAGCATTGTTTCCCACTGCACAACAAAGGATCTGAGCGCAGATAATAGCCCTCAAACTATTAACTGCATTCAGAGAAGGCTTCATTTGCACACTTAATTGCTCTTAAGTAGTTGAGTAGCTACCTAATAGTTTATGCAAAATGATCGCTCAAACCTGTCACTAAAAATGTCATTTGAGCGATTTTTGAGCAATCATCAGCTCGTGTAAATGGATCCTTAGGTGATAGAGTCTTTAAATCTAATTATTTAAATTGAGTACATGAGACATTCAAAGGTCTATCTTGGTTGTGCAGGCAACACAGGTTGAAATCTTTCTAATATTTTGTAACCTTCACTTCTTAATATTCATATGCTAAAAACCTGGTGTTGCCCACATTAAGAAGAGGCTTGCGTGAGCAGCTGGGGATATGGCACCTGGAGGTCTAAAAATATCAAAAGTTCATATTAACCAAATAACTTTTCAGACAACTTCTGCTTATCTACTAGCTTGTGTTAGTCTCATCATTTTTGTAATATACTTGCATTTATTTGTTGTTGCTTTACCACTGTGAGGCCTTAGTCACACGGGCGTTTTTTGCCGGGATTTGCGGATCACATGATGGATGCGCATCCGCAAATCGCGTGACCGGGGCCGAAAAATCGCCCGAAAAAACTGCTCCTAGCCGCGTTTCAATAGAAACGGGCCAGAGCTGTCCAGCGCATTGAATTCAATGGAGCCGGCAATACAGCCGGCTCCATTGAAAGCAATGCACTGCGGGCGATCGCGGGGTGAATTGTCGGGAAGGGCTTAAATATATAAGTCCTTCCCTGCAATTAATCCAGAAATGTGTAAAAATCAAAAAATATATATATACTCACCTTGTCCCGGCAGACGGAGTTCAGCGCGGCCGGCCTGCTGTGGGTGTGAGTGGGTGTGAGTGAGAGCTGCCCCTGATTGGCTCAGCGCTGAGCCAATCAGAGGCAGCTCTCACTCACACCCATTGATGAATTCATGAATGGGTGAGTGAGAGCTGCATTTGATTGGCTGAGGACTGTGACCAATCAGAGGCAGCCCATTCAGCAGGCGGGGATTTTAAATCCCCGCCTGCTGAATACTACAGAAAGCAGTTCAGGAGAAGAGCCGGCTAGACGCAACTGATCTCCGGCAGCTGCAAAAAGGTGAGTATTAGAGATGGCAATTACTCGAGCGAGCATTGTTGTTAGCGAGTACCTGCCCGCTCGGAAGAAAAGATTCGGGTGCCGGCGGGGGGGGCAGATCTCTCTCTCCCTCTCCCCCCCCCCCACTCCCCCCTGCTCTCTCCCGCAACTCACCACTCACCCGCGCCATCACCCGAATCTTTTCTTCCGAGCGGGCAGGTACTCGCTAAGGACAATGCTCGCTCGAGTAATTGCCCTTTAGCGAGTATGCTCGCTCATCTCTGGTGAGTATATATATTTTTTTATTTTTTAAACTTTTTTGGATGGTTTTCAGGGAAGGGGTTATATTTGGAGCCCTTCCCCGAAAATTAATACAGCGCTGGCCGGCAGCCCATTGCGTTCAATGGAGCCGGCTGTATTGCCGGCTCCATTGAATTTAATGGGAGAACGATCTTTAGTATATGTTCTCAATGGGGTCGGTGCTGCTGCCGCCGGCCCCATTGAGCGCATATACAAGAACAACGATTTGCGGAGAACGCAGTTACATGCGTTCTGCGAATCGTTGTGTCAGATATTATTCTCGGAACATGCGCATAAAAAACAGCCATGTGACCAATTCCATTGCAAAGCATTGGGTATATATATCTGCAGATCGCAAGTGCATGTGATGAATGAGCTTTCAAAAAGCTTGTTTGTCCATTTTCCCAAATTCAACAAAAAGTTTGATTTAGCCCAAATTAGTTGGAACCGAACTGGAACTTCACCAATACCCCTAAAAGATGATGAGGAGGAGATAGTAGTGGTGGTATTTTAGTTGGTTCATCCGGAGGAAATCGCTCAAGTTATGGGTTTGCATCAAATTGAACTTTTAGCAAAGTGCAACCTGAAGCGGGGTTTAACTGCTTTGGTTTGCTTGACACTAGTGACTTGTGTGGGACATCCAATCCTCTGTGTTTGTCAGTGAATGTCTTTCATTTGTGGTTTTATGTGTAAAAAAGGGGGGAAAAAGATTGTAGCGTTAGTACAGTATAAATAAGCTACTTATAGAAAAGGTCATGTTGATCCTATGAAAAGTAAAGAGCCATTTATTGTATCTTCCATCAAATAACTTTAGAAATTGGCACAAGCATAAAAAGAATATCTGCCACTTACTAAGATAGATTGAGAGAATAAAGTTTATTAGCAGAAGGAAAATGGCATTTTTCATGCCAATGCTGACAGTATAATAAAACTGATATTTTATATTCTTTTCAGTGAAGACAAGTTATTTCCAAAGTACCCTTGTTTTATCTTAGAGAACATTCTTGGCAGTGACTTACTTTCCATAGATTTAGAGCACATAACAGCAATGGGGCCTATGGTGGTAGGGGCCTAGCACTGAGCTGCTCCCCCTGCTTGGCAGGCATTTATTTGCATTTGCCACTAGGGAGAGCTCACTGCTTACAGATTTATAAAGCTCCCCTTGAGTTCTATAAAATCTACATAAGTCCAGATGTACTTAGCTAACCTTAGTAACAGTGGCATGCAGCCATAATTATATAATGTATCAACATAAATGCTTAGCATACTTGGTTTGGCAGGACCATTTCTGTTGTTATCTATTGGAGCCCTAAAATTTCTAAAAACTTTTTAAAGTTTTCTACATTTTCTTCTTTTTAAAGTATATTTAAGTATCCATCAATATCTTTCAGCTTTCACCATATTTCAAATTGTAAAGTTGAGTTATTTTGTAAATGCTTCATAAATACTTTCCCACAATGCATTTATCACAGAGGTGGATGACATGGTTGAAGATACGATGTGGGCAGCAGTCTACAAAAATATAGCTTTTTATTATAACTAGTAATGGCAAATAGATATATTTGAATGGGATAAATGAAAGATTGATAACAGTAATGCAACACTTTAATAGTTAGTGATAAGGTCTGAGAATTCCTACCTAATGATCGCAACCTGTGGCAGATATGGTAAACAACATGCATTTAATGCAGGCTTTCACAGAAAATTACACGTACAATGAGAAAGCCATGTACCCTTTCTTGAGTAAGACATAGTTCAAAAAAGAGAGTGTCTCTCCGTACACAGTCAATATGTACTGAAGAGCTGTCTGAGGAGCCAATGCACAACAAGGGGCAAGATTAGTTCCTTTCAACTCAAAGTGCCCATGCTGAATAAAACAAAAGTCCCTGCCTAGCAGGCCTGCTTATGGTCTGTCTCTGATTGCTCATGTGCACACTTTGTTTTTACTGAGTTATATTCTTCAATTACGAACTCCAGTGTCCTTCTCATAGTGATATGGGCACAGAGTTGTTCAATGTCCAGTGCCTATATCCAAAGCATTCAACTGTAGAGGAAAGGACTGGTCTATGTAATGTTTTCCACAGCCTCCCTATGACTGTGGCCTTAGTGGATTTGTAATATGAACTCCTGCAGCAATACAGACTCAGCACTCCTTCAAGGCCCAATGCTGCTCTGGCCACAACTAACAGCCCACAGAGTCTCTCAGTTGCCCCTAGTCATCGACAACTACACAGAGTCTTTAGTAACTCTCTCCACCATGTCCTCACACTGGTGTGTTTCACTGTCACTTTACCTATCCTCAGGAAGTTTGCACCTGTTCTTGGGGCAGAGCTTGGTTCTAGCATGAAAAAGTTTGCTCATGAGAATAAATGTTCATCTGAGCATAAAAATATTCACAAATGCATTTATATTTGTTAGGGGCCCCTTTACATATTGATCTTAGTGACAGGAAACCTTCAGAACTGTAGATTAGGTTTTTGATATGAATCTAGAAGGCATAGCTAGGTAAGTGAAGTATTTGCAGTGCTTACAAACTATATATGAATGCTATAGAATATTGTAAAATGTCTATAACTTTTTATTCTAGTTTGATTTATTGAAGAGGATGATTTGGTTTCTCTGGGCTGTAGTTCTTTGCTAAATATGTGTCTGTAGGTTTATGTAACATTTCAGAAAGGCAGGAGTGTGCTCAGCAATTCATAAGTCATGTTATCTGTAATGGCTGTCTATATATATAGCACTTACGAAACCCATTGGATAAGCACTTTCCAAAATACATTATTTGTTGATCCACAAATGATACTAGTGGTCTTAGTGCTCATGCTCATTAACATTACTTCATATGCTCTAAAATTTAGAAACATATAGTTGTCAGTAGTAAGTTGTAAATGTACTTTTTTGGCCAAATAAATGCATTAAATATGTTTTTGGAAGACAAACACACAATAGTACTTGCATTTTTTGCAACCTGAAGCAATAAGTGTTACAACATTTAATGGATTCAGGTCCAGGGTATTTTGGAGCTTCAAGACTAGGTACAATTTAGCCGATTTTATTAAATGTTAGTTTAATGGCTATAACTTTTTATTATTTATTGGGCTATTGTCATAATTTTGCTATATTTTTGTTACCAAAGCAGTTTTCTTTTTTCATCCCTTTAAACTCTACATTTTCACTTTTTAAAAAATTTCTAGACTTATAGTTTGAAAAATAGTAAAGAAATATTTTTTTTAGCATCCTATTTAATTTTTTTGGTACTCTTATTGTATTAACCTAAAGCAGACGTTTTATTTGTTTTTATTATCATATACTATTAATTTTTATATATTAGATGTCTATTTTAGAGTAATTGAGTCAGGATAATGTATGATTATTTGAAATGGTTTCCTAGAACTGATGGTAAAACTATCGCTTAAAGTGGTTGTCCAGTTGTAAACTACTGATTGCCTATCCTTAAGATAAGTGATCAACAGTGGATCAAGGATGGTCCACCACCCTATGACCTGCAATGATCAGCTGTTTATTAGGTTGGTGTGATTGTGTACTGGGCTTATTTATGCAGGAAGTAGACAACTTTGTTCCTACTGCAATGGTTAGACATGTTACTGCATGTCATTCACTTCAATTGGAACTTTGGCTGTAATACAAAACCTGGCCATTGCAGTGGGAATGAAGCTGTCTGCTTCCTGCAGAAATCCATTCAGTGCATGAGTGTAGCAGCCAGGTGAACAGCTGATTGGCGGGGATCCTTGGCAGCAGACCCTGCCAGTCTACTATTGATGGTCTATCCTAAAAATAGCCCATCAATAGTTTGTAAATGAACAACCCCCTAATGGAAGAACAACAGATTTTTCATACATTTCTCAGAGTTTGCATTAAAACTGAGTTAAGGCCCATTTAGACACAACAATTATCGCTCAAAAGATAATCATTGTGTCCATTTTTCAGTGCAAGGTGATCGCTGAAAGACATTGATGAGCGATGGCTTAACAAAAAATGCACAATGTCAGTGCAGTTAGACACAACGATTATCACTCATATCTATCTATCTATCTATCTATCTATCTATCTATCTATCTATCTATCTATCTATCTATCTATCTATCTATCTGTCTGTCTCTCTGTCTAATTATCTGTCTATTTACGCACACAAGGATTTAGATTCAGGATAATAAGTATATGTATCTCTCTTTCGCCTATATATGGCCGATCATCTATCACTTGAAGGAGTCAAGCGTGACAAGTGCACAAGAGCCTTTCCCTTCTGGTTCTTACAGGTGGGTCTTGAGTTGGGGACACCCCTCTATGATATACGTATGCCCTCCTAGGGTTATTATATCAAGTTGTGTATATTAGCAAAATGAAACCTAAGGCATAGTATCACTAATTTTAAATGCAACTTGCAAAATTAGACGAATAAGACATTAATGTTATATAGAGTTTACTATTAATTAGAAAATGTACTCTGTACAAATGAACATTTTATAGAGAAAGCTGAATGCAATCTATAAGAACAATAACTGTGAGTCAAGTGATCAAAGAGCCCCTGCTAATTCTAGGCTTTGTGCATGATTCACTCCAGGCAATACTTTAGTATTCTTTGTTTGGAAGCCATGGTATTATTATTTTTTATTGCTACTGTCTTAGTAAGGAGTACAAACTCGATGTACATCATTGATGTAATCAGGAGCAATTTATACCAGAGAGGAGACATGCAGGAAAAGATTTGCTGTATGTTCAGAAATGACTTACAAATTACACGCAATAAGTATCTGCAGATGTTATTTGATGACACTGCTGATGCTTTCTTAATGACTCTTCCTCTCTCATGGATTCACAATATGATTTGGTGTTGGTTAAAGTGCTGTGTTATGCAAAGAAATTGCTGTTTTCCTCTGAAAGCCACAGTTAAAAAGCTCAATTGAGTCTATATGGATAAACTGCATCTAATAGTTCAAACCTCATGAGGGGTCTATTGGCATTAAAGATAAATGAAAATGTGGCAGAGTGAGACTTCTGAAATCTAGCAGAGCAGAGTTTATAGGAATCAAGTTACAGTATCTATCAAATTGTTGGGTCAGGGATTAATTAGAATTGTTTTCTATTCAGCATTATAAAGCTCTGTTCACATCTGAACTGTTTGGTATGTGTTGTTCAGCCCCATCATAGGAACTGAACAATGAAAATCACGGAAGTGCCACACGACAAATCAAAGGCATGACCTGTGCTTCAAATATAAGCCCCTCCCTGAACATCAATCAAAAAATGTGTAAAAAAAAGAAAAATGTATACTCACCTCTCTGTAGCTGCCAGGGCTCAGCTGTGTTCAGCTGGCTCTTCTTCTGCTCTGAGTGATATCTAGCAGGCAGGAATTTAATTTCCCTGCCTGCTGAATGGGCTGTCTCTGATAGGCTGAGCACTTTGACCAATCAGAGGCAGCTCACAGCTGTTGAATGACAGCTGACAGCTGCCTCTGATTGGTCCCTGCGCTCAGCCAATCAGAGGCAGCACTCACCCATTCATTCTCCGAAAATCACTGCAGCGCTTGCCGGCAGCCCATTGCTTTTAATTGAGCCCCATTTTCACTAGGCACTGTGACAATGCTGTCACAGTGTCCAGTGACAATGGGAGTCTCCGCAGAGATGAAGAAATCCTTTGACACGGCTGTAGCAGAGGATCACGATGTTCTCTGTATGCCAACAGGGCCAACGCAGCTGCCGCTTGGCCCACTGACCACAGGTGAAACCCCTGGATGTGACCGCATTCAGGGGTTTCACATCCAAGGATTCCCCTGCTGCAGCGTTCACAGCCGCAGCAGGGAATAGCCGGCAGGGGTCTTTTTGAGTGGATAAACGCTGCTAGAAGCGTTTTTTCTGCCGTGATGCCCGCTTCGGTTACGCAAATTTTTGAATGCATAACTGATGCTTTCAAAAATTTGTTCAGCAAAATGCCCGTGTGACTGAGGCCTGAGAAAGGGGTACGGAACACACCAAAACGCGTTGTTTTTGCTCGTTTACTATCTGACAAATTATAAATAAATTGCTTTGATGAAATGCTTTGGCACTAACTTCTTCTGATATACCAGACTGCCCTTAATCTGGGGGACGGGGGAGTTGGCTGGTGTCCAAACCCCCTCAATAAAGTAAGTTTGACTTTATTTAATTTCACTCCTATTCTTTGGGTGACGAGCAGCACAAGAAAAGTTTTTCTGATTATTGTTCCTACTGTCTATCACCGAGCCTGTTCAACCGTGCACCGGTTTCCTATGCAGCTCTCCTGATCAACACACAGCAGACCAGGATAACCCTCGGGAGTCTATAACCGCAACCAAGGACCATAGGTGTGGAGCCCTGTCACATCTGATGGGCTCCATACCAGGTGAGTCCTATCATTTCTTGTTGATTTTATGAAAGATCTGTGTTATAGTCCTTTCTGTTTTACCTGCGCTTGTTGAGCGTGGATACACTTTTAAAAAATGCTCTAAACAGAGTTTCTAATACAGAAATATTGCCTGACACTGCTCATCAGTGAAATCCAGGCTCTGGAATAAAAAAGTCAGTTTAAGTTAAAATGATGTTTAAATAGATGCTTAAGAATAATAATAAAAATTGCTATGTTATTAAGACGTAAATGTGAAAAGTACCTATTTTTTTTATAACTTTAGACTTTCTTAACCATGACCCCGAGTGCATACAGCCCACCTACAAACTTACTCTATATACTGTATAAATGTACAGTGCCTGAATAGTATTACTGTATTTTTTCAGGCTAAAAGGAAGACAAAGACACAAAGTAAAAATATATTTCACACTAATTAAAATTTCTCTGCTGGTCTAAGGAAGTGGTTGGGTGAGTACCTGCATCTTTGATGGTCTAGGCAGTGCTTTCTTTCTGCTACCGTTAAACTTGGTGTGTTTTCCTCTTTCGAGCTTTCCAACAAACTGCAACAGCTCATGTAGCTGCTACCTCATTACATTTTGCAATCCATGTAAATGTCTGTATTGTGTTTGCTTGTCCTGCTTTATCCTTTCTGCTTTTTGAATTTTTTAAGTTGTGAGGGTATATATATATATATATTGCCATATGTTTTGTTTATGTTTTATACCTATATGCAAGTTTTATTCAATTCCAAATGAAAAAAACTTATATGTCGCCTTACATCAGATATTCCAAGAGGCTTTGCAAGGCTGAGAGAGATGTTCTAGAAATTCAGAGAAAACCACGGAACCAGACACAAGGACGCATGTACTTGGCCGTTTTTCCAGAAGTGCCGTATCAAGATGTTCAACCATGTACATAATTTTCACTGTCCCAGGCCGGAAATCCGGACTTCTTAGAATTGAGTGGGTGATTCTTTGCACTGGAGTTAATTGAATACGTGATTTTCTGTACAAGCCAGAGGCGCCAGTATCAAGATAATGACTGTTATATGATTTTCACTGTCTCAGTCCGCAAATCCGGACTTCCCATATATGGTTATGAGCCCATCACCCCCTTGGGGATGGGACAAAGGGTATAAGATCTCATGTAATCTGTAATAAAGCACGTTGGCACAGCCGAGAGCCATGTCCCGTGTGAGGAATGATACCAGATCCCTGTGTGGTGTCTCTTCTTACCGCCGGCAACGGGGCAAGTGGGGTGGGCCCAATTGGTGCTGTACTTAGAATTTTAACCCTGATAAATGGCGCCCAACGTGGGGCGGTAAAACCAGGAGCTTACAGCGCAATTCACCCGGATCCACGCTACTGAGAAGCCGTCCTGCTGCAAACCGAGCCTGATCAACTCACTTAGAACTCCAGGTAAGACAAACATATATTTATGTTGTGTTTTACGCTGAGAGTCTTGCAGCAGGACTGACTATCTGTGGTTTGTGACCGGACGGGTTGGGTTAAGAGTTCTACACGGTAACTCGTGTGGGCTCCGGGTTTGCCGTCATGGACCACTGACCGTGATATGCGCACCAATCGGTCACCCGGAAACTAATCTGTAGTTTATTTGTACTTTGAAGTCCGTAGCGTTTTAGCGATAGTGGAGATTGTTTGATTGTTTGGTGTATCTGCAGAAGTTTTTTTTCTCTCTTTCTTTTCATTTAATCTCACAAGAGAAGGGACCCTCAGTTTAGTTTAGTTAGTTGTTAATGGTTTAGCAGAGAGGGATGCATTTTGTGAGATAAGGCTTCATAAAAAAAGGGACTCTCGGTCGGTTTGCCTTATATATGGGGCTAGCGATTTGATTTCAGAGAGATGCATTTTTATGGGACTGGTTCCATAAGGAGAAGGGACCCTCGGTTGTCTTGCCGGTATATAAGGGGCTGACAATTTGAAAATTAAGAGGGATGCATTCTATGGAGCGTGTTATTATTATTATTGTTGTTGTAATATGCGTAAGACCTTATTAAAGAAGACAGAGCCCCTCAAGGGCTGCCGCCGTGTGGATGAATCTGTAAAATGTAAGAAAACTCTAATGAAAATGTGTGACACCGACCCGCACGGCAGATTACAAAATGGTGTCTGGGAGGGAGGTCTTTAGGACCCAGAGGTGCCTTGGAAGATCAGGTTTTGCTAGACAGTGCTGGAGGAGGAGGAGAGGGAGAGAGACAGTCAGAGAAAGTTGTATGTACACATTATTAGTTTAAGAAAGTATCTGTAAGTGAAATGTTGAAAAGTACAGTAAGTGATCAAGAGGGCGTCAGGAGAGTGTCTATTAAAGGTTATATTGGCAGCTAGGTAAGGGAGAGAAGTATGAGTAACAAGCAAGTCGATAAGGAAGTTACAATGCATGTGATTTGTTGGCAAAGAGATGAAAATGTGTATAATGCAAGATAGATAATAGATATGGATATATATGTGAGTATATGTATATATGTATATACTGTAAGTGCAAATAGTTAACTGAGCTTGCTTTTAGGGGAGAAAAGGCTTGTTGACATGTAGCTGCGAGTCTCTGTGTAGCCTTCCAAGGTCAGGAAGATAACAGCGAGAGAGAAAATGCAATAACAACCTTGGTTAATATCTTTGCTTGCTTGCAATGAATTGAAATGAATTTAATTAGTTATACTGTCTTAGTAGGCAGGGAAATATAGTAATTTCTAATGTATATTCTTACTTATACAGGGGTTGAAAATGAATGTTGCAAGGTCCCAGGATATGTGTTAATTATGATTTCAAAATGCAGGCAATAGTTTAAGCTAAAACTTATTCAGTCTGTGTTTCATATTCGCGGAGAGATAACAGTCAGGGTCACAAGGGGGGCTGAAAAATACCCAGAGATTCTAAAATACTTCAGCGTTTAATACAGCATATAATAGCTTCAGTAGATAAGAAATATAGAATGTATCAGCAAACTTTTTTTCACATAATTTGTCAAAGATAGCGCTCATTCATAATCTCATCTCAATAGAATCATGTACTTTATAAAATGATAGCACTCACCTCAATGTTTTTCAATTGATGATGTATGTTTGTCAAACTTTTTTTTCTGTGCATCTGTATGGACTGGTACACCTTCAAGGGGGGTGACGGAGCAAACTTGAGAGCATGGATGGATGAGAGTTAGTGACCCGTGTTTGGGCTGCGTGGAATGTGTGATGTGGATAATTGACTGGGGATAAAAGTCCTCCCCATGCATGGGACTTTGCTTGGTTGAGATGTGGACGTGTGGACTGTTACGCTGAAATTAAGCTGAGAAGACGGACGCAAGGAGCCAATATCGAAGGGGTGGAGCTAGATGATGTAATAGTACGTAGTAATGTTTCATCCTTCTTACACAAGGGAGGGGTGAGGAGCGTGAGCAGCTAGTAAAAGTTTTTTTTTTTTGTTTTTTTTTTCTCCTGTCTGAAATTTGATAAAGATATTGCAGGCAGGACCAGACTAATAATGAATTCACTTAAAGGGATATCACATTTCAAATATGAATAGATGTTTTGTAGATTATTCTTCCCTGATGTAACTCATGTTTCTGTTATTGGTGCTAACATCTTACAGGCCTGGCCTTATCTGCATCCATCAAATCTTTTTACAATGTTATAATAACTTAAACCGGGTACTATTATTCCAATTGAGTACCCTGGTTTAAAGGGGGGGAGGAGAAGGCATAGGTGATCTAGGTATTGCAAGTCAGCCATTTTTAAATTCAGCCATTTTTAAATTTTTTGCAAGTCATTTTTTAATTTTTAAATTTTTTGCAACAAGGTTCTGATCTTTTTCAAATAGAATACCAGCCTGATTGTCTAGCAGTGATGCAACAAGAAAATTTAAGTTTTAAAAAGTTACTGAAGCCCTTGTTAATAATGCATATTTTGAGTTGTTTTTTTATAGATGGTACCAGGGTGATTGATGACTCCACACTGGATATACGGTGGTTACACAACAAGATGTCCTAAAAAGCAGAATGTCTCCGCATGTCGCAGTACAAGAAGCGGAATTAAAAGCACTCACGGAGGCGTGTAGAGTGGAGGAAGGTAAGACGGCAAACATTTACACTGACTCCCGGTATGCATTTGGCATAGCTCATGATTAAGGCCCAAAATGGAAGGCCAGACAGTTTTTTTTTACCTCAGCAGGACAGCCAATTAAGAATGATGCAGCGGTGCAGTCTCACGGAGACCCTACTTCTACCTGACAAGGAGGAAAGCTCACACCAATTCCTACACCAGAGAAGCAAGAGGCAATGCCATCACAGACCACACAGCAAAAGCAGCGGCCCTCAAGCCGTGGAAGAAAGAAGAAAAGAAGAATTTGATAATAATTTTGGACTTTGACTACACTTGGACTTTGATAATAAACTTGGACTTTGACAATAAAAACTTGGACTTTGATAAAAACTTGGACTTTGATAAAAACTTGAACTTTGATAAAAACTTGGACTTTGATATGCTAAAGACTTTACAGTTAAGAAAAAGACAAATGGACTAAAAAGGGACGGCGTATGGTGAACAGTCAACAGCACTTGCTTACCATAGTCCCTGTGCCCCATGATGGCCCAGCTGACGCACGGAAAGACGCACCTCTCAAAGCAGTAATGATGTCGACGCTTGAACGAGGACGGGTGGCTCCTTGGTTTTCTGTAGCTGCTGCATCATTTGTCCAATTTTGCATGATCTTTGCCGTAAAGCAACAGGGCAGATGTAAATTTGCCACATAACACTTGCCTAGACCACTCTACCCATTTCAGGGATTGCAAATTGGCTACACTCAGCTCCCACTTGTTGGGAAGCATGAATATGTGCTTGTTGTTGATTTCTTTTCAGGTTGGAGACCTACCCTGTTACCAAAGTGAATAAGCAGGTAACCACACAGAAGCTCATGAATGAGGTAATCTGCAGATATGGGGTACCGGAAGTGATTGAGTCAAACAAAGGTACACACTTCACAGGTGAAATAATGCAACACATCATGTCTGTTTTTGGGTATATTCCAGGTTTTTCACACACCCTACCATCCGCGGAGTAGGGGAAAGTAGATACAAAAGACAATAGAGGAAACGGGTAAATTTTGAATTGAGTGTCTTCCATTAGTTTTTCTTTTTCTCCAGGAGGATACATGTCACAGTAGCAGAGTTTGGGGAATGTTTTTCTTGTTAATTTTGTCATAGGCCTCTCCAAGGAATTGTTAGTAATGTATTCTGTAGTCTCTGCTTTTCTCCCAGGTCCTACAGATGAGTGTCACAATCTGAAACCAGGTGACAGGGTCTATGTGAAAAAGTTTGAGAGAGAAACCCGGTTTGAATGTCCCTACCAGATGTTGTTCACCACCCCAACTGCAGTCAAGCTCGAAGAAAAGCCCACTTGGATCCACACTTCGCACTGAAAAAACTAATGATCCTGCATATCCTTTACATGCTATAATGTGGTACAATTCCTCTAACACACACCTTTGACTACTGTACACTAGCCCCCTGTTTCAGAACAAATTAATATAAGCAAATGTGCAATATGAAGCCTACACCGAGGGTGAGAATCCAACACCGCATCGTGCTAAGAGAGAAGTTGAGACTCCAGGTGGTAACTTTGATCCACATGTATACATAAATGCAATAGGAGTGCCAAGGGGGGTGCCAGATGAATTTAATTCTAGAGATCAGGTTAAAGCAGGTTTTGAGTCCTTATTTGCTATTGTCACTGTTAATAATAATGTAGATTGGATGAATTATATCTATTACAATTAGCAGAGGTTTGTAAACTACAACAGAGATGCTTTTACAAGGGTTAGCTGACCAGTTAGGGCCCACTGCATCCATGTCGTTCCAAAATAGAGTAGCCCTGGATATGGTTTTAGCAGAAAGAGGTGGGGTATGTAATTTCCTGTTTGTGTATTATCCCTTTGATCAAAAAGAGTATGAGTAAGGGACTGGACAATGTGACACCAATGTTTCCCTTGTTTGAAAAAAGATGAAGAGCCAGTTCCGATAATGCCAACCACGTACGTTACCAGAAGAATGGAGAGATGGACTAGTACTGCGCCTGCCTCAGTCTCATAAGATGGACTGTCAGTGGACTTCCCATTTGCCTAGGGAAAGTGCAGAAGACCTTAGGTTCCGGCGAGGGCACACCCTGCGGGGTGTTAACTCGTACAGATAGAGGGTATGGATGCCCGGAAATAAGCCCAGGGAATCCATGGCCTCCTTCTGAGGTGAGGTAAGGATCCCTCCCCTTTTAGGAGTAGGGACTTACGGGCAGTGGAGAAACCCTGACGCAAGGGAGAGACGACCGAGGAAGAGTGCAAAGTCTGATGCTTGATCTCCATATTAAGTTTTTTAGGGGGGTTTGTGAGGGTATATATATATATATTGCCATATGTTTTGTTTATGTTTTATACCTATATGCAAGTTTTATTCAATTCCAAATGAAAAAAACTTATATGTCGCCTTACATCAGATATTCCAAGAGGCTTTGCAAGGCTGAGAGAGATGTTCTAGAAATTCAGAGAAAACCACGGAACCAGACACAAGGACGCATGTACTTGGCCGTTTTCCCAGAAGTGCCGTATCAAGATGTTCAACCATGTACATAATTTTCACTGTCCCAGGCCGGAAATCCGGACTTCTTAGAATTGAGTGGGTGATTCTTTGCACTGGAGTTAATTGAATACGTGATTTTCTGTACAAGCCAGAGGCGCCAGTATCAAGATAATGACTGTTATATGATTTTCACTGTCTCAGTCCGCAAATCCGGACTTCCCATATATGGTTATGAGCCCATCACCCCCTTGGGGATGGGACAAAGGGTATAAGATCTCATGTAATCTGTAATAAAGCACGTTGGCACAGCCGAGAGCCATGTCCCGTGTGAGGAATGATACCAGATCCCTGTGTGGTGTCTCTTCTTACCGCCGGCAACGGGGCAAGTGGGGTGGGCCCGATTGGTGCTGTACTTAGAATTTTAACCCTGATAAAGTGAATTTTTTAAATGGTGCTGGGCAAACCAAAAAAATAATAAAATGCCTATACGCACCTGTCCAAGATCTCCAGCATCACATCTATGATCCCACCAGATCTGTTTACAAGCTGCAGCGTCAGCCAGTGAATGGAATGTCAGAGACTGCTGCAGCCAATCACAGATCTGATATCTGCAGCAGCTTATGGCATTCTATAAAAAGGCTGATTGCAACCTGTAAATAGAGTGTTGGTGAAAGATACAGTGCTGGAGCTGCAGGGACCCAGGGGAGCTAAGTATGCCTTTTTTATCATTTTAGCAACAAAAAACAACAAAGTCAGCACTTCGAACAAATAAATTAAATGCACAGGTATTTAATAAATTAAATACATCATGGCTACGACAATGCAGTTTAATACAATACAAGCAAAAACACATTTCGACAGCACTCAAATACATTTAAAGGGGCTTTGCAGGCAGTGCTAGCTCTCAGTGCCATGATAAACGGGGGTCAGAGCAGAAGCATACACACAGCACTGCTACACGCACACAGCATAGCTATATACACACAAACAGGTTGGCTCATTCGCTGATCATTTGGTTTACACACCTAGTCATTCTCATTTACTGGTATCTTTGTATTTAAACTGGCTGCCCAAGTGAATGAGCAAACTATGATATCATTTGTTCTTTCTCTTGGGCAAACAACTATTGCAA